>NC_135715.1:36279609-37642616 GCF_964656455.1 Halichoerus grypus
TATAGTCACAGGCTCGGAGGCATCCAAAGTCTCATGTAGGTATCAGATATTTTTAAGCTAATTTTCTATGGCACCCAAAGTAAAAACATGTAGATTTTCCCTGTTTGCATGTCTAAAGCCATTTGTGAACATTATGCCTTAAAAATTAACTTTGAATGTATGGTAGAATTATGATTTTTTTCATTAAGTGTATTCATGTCTTCTTTTTAGGTTCAGTTTTAAGTCAAATATTTGGCAGATTTTTGCCTTTTTACCATATAAGACTGTCACAGAAATAACCACGTTTTGTCTATCTGTCTATCTATCTGTCTATCTATCTATCTATCTATCTATCTATCTATCTATCTATGAAAGCCAGGTTCTATATATATATATAAAAACATATATATATATATATATATATATATATAAAGAAAAAATATCATGCATGAGGTATCTCAATTTGTGTGCACTCAAGCTCAACACTCACTAATATTCCATTTGTGCCTTCTGACCTTTACAAATGGTTGTTTCATTGGATATATTCCAAGTTGAAAAAAATAGAATATTTTAACTCTTTGAAACAAACAATGCTTATATCTTCCAAATTTGCATCCAAAGTTACCATAAGTAACTTGAAAAAATTAGTCTATAGGTAATCTGTGAAAATCAAAAAATTTTCTCCTTTTTCTTTTTTTTTTTACAGAAAAGGAAGAAGTGCCTGCTAAAATATGATCTAAATTATTATGAAGTGTAATGCTAAATTCAGTATTTGAATTTGGACTATTTGTTTTTACAAACAAATAACTTACATATCCTTTGGCTTATTACATTGACTTAACATCTCTGAATCACTTTTCAAGGGTTGATCTGGGAGGGTAAAGATACTAACATATACACACACTCACACCACTTTATATGTTAGATTTACATTTATAAGATTATTTTAACAATATCTTGATCAGGTATTTTAAATGGTAATAGCATATATGAAATTGCCATAAATATAATATGTTCTATATATTGTAAACTCTTAAGAAAAAAATTAACACATAACACACAATTTCTCTAAATTATAATATAGTATCTTTGTGATTTTCTTAGTAAAGTTTGAATTAAAGCCTTCAGAAAATATAGGTACTAGTCTGTCCAACTCATCTTTGCTGGCATTGAAGTATTCCTTTTAAAGTCTTTATTAATGAATAATTGACATACAATAAACTGCATATATATAAGGTATACAATTTGACTTTTTGACATATGTATACCCCATAAAACCTTTACCATAATCAGAGTAATGAATATATTCATCACCCACTTTTCTGATCCATCTTGTTGCCCCTCCTTGCCCCTACTCCATCCTCAGGTACTGATGATCTGATTTATGTCATAATAGTGTAAATGCTTAAAGCTTTTAATTAAGTTGGGTCATAAGGTTTATTTTTTTGTCTGGTTTCTTTTATTCAACATAATTATTTTGCACTCAACATACTTCACCATGATGTTGCGTATATCAATCATTCTTTCCTTTTTATGAGTAGTATTTCATTGTAGCCCCCCTTATTTGCAGTTTTGTTTTCAACAGTTTCAGCTATCCAAGCCAGATGATCCTCCTTCTGACACATTGTCAGAAGGTCAACAGTAAGGTCACGTGAGGTCACAATGCCTACCTCATTCCCCTCACTTCATCTCATCACATAGGCATTTTATCATCTTACATCATCATAAAAAGAAGGGTGAGTACAGCAGAGTACAGAGAGACCACATTCCCACAACCTTTGTTACAGTATATGGTTATAACTGTTCTATTGTATTATTGGTTATTTTGTTAATCTCTTACTGTGCTTAGTTTGTACATTAAACTTTATCATAAGTATGTATGTATAGGAAAAAAAAAAACAGTATATATAACGTTAAGTACTACCCATGGTTTCAGGAATCCACAGTTTCAGGAATCCCCTGGAGGTCTTGGAAAATATCCCCCACAGATAAAGGGAACTACTGTACTACAATTTGTTCATCCATTCACTTGTTAATGAACATTTAGGTTGTTTCCAGTGTTTGGCTATTACAAAATAAATCCACTATCAACATTCATATACAAGGCTTTTATATCAACATATTGTTTTATTTTTCTTGGGTTAATACTTAGGAGTGAAATGGCTGAGTCATTTAAGAGGTGAAATTGTAAAACTGTTTTCCAACATGGATATACCATTTCACATTTCCACCAGCAGTGCTGATGCATCTGTACTGGTATTTCATTGTGCTTTTAGCTTCCTTCCACCTAAACATTAATAATGTTGAGCATTTGCATCCATGTATCTTCTTTTATGGAACATCTGTTTAGATCATTGGCCCATTAAATTTTTTTTTCTTGTTATTGAGTTTGAGAGTTCTTTATGTATTCTAGATGCAAGTACTTTACCAGAAATATGATTTTGCAAACATTTTTTTCCCAGTCTGTGGTTCATCTTTTTGTCCCTTTAATATTGTCCTTTGCAGTGATTTTTATGAAGTCCAATTTAACAATTTTTTTCTTGTGGATTATGTTTTTGATGTCTTATTTAGGAAATCTTTCACTTAAGGTCACAAAAATGTTCTGTTTTCTTATAGAAGACTTATAGTTTTAGTTTTTACATTTAGGACTATGATCCATTCTGAGTAATCTTTTTTCTTTCATTAGCCCATCACATTTATTATTTTGTGTTCTGTAAGTTAGCTTTTCATGCATAAGAGTTGCTTGACCCCAAACTTTTTGCCCCAAGTCTAATGTCTTAAAACATTAACCATTTATTTAGTTTATAAGTTTGTGGCTTGGCAATTGGCTGGACGTGGCTGAGAATATTTTCTGGTGTTTTGGAACAGTGCTCAGTTGTCTGTCAGCAATATAACCATCTACCAACAGATATAGTAAATCACTGGACTAGGATGGCTCACAGGACTCAGCACATAGTCATACCAACGGTCACGATTTGTTATGGCAAAGGATTCAGTGCACAGTCAGGGAAGGGAACTGGGTGAAGCCCCAGAGAAACAAGGCACAAACTTCCAAAAGCTCCATTCCAAGTGGAATCACACAGGGCACACTTCATGTCCTCTTCAATGAGATGTGACAAAGCATGTGAATTGTTGCCAACCAGGGAGTTTCATTAGAGACTCAGTGCCCTGGGTTTTTATGGAGATCTGATCACATAGGCTGCCTCTGCTTAGCATGTGCCCAAATTCAAGACTCCCAGAAGGAAAGCAGGTGTTCAGCATAAGCCACATTGTTTATACAAACACTTTAGGTACAGTGAGCCATTTGTATTAGTTAATGGTGGAGACCCCTTTGAAATCTAATTTTTCAGACACCAGTCAAGGGCAAATCTTGCAAGCAGGCCTTTTCAAAAATAGTAGGCCAGAGCTACCGTGTTAATTTTTTTTCTGTATAATTGCTATTGAACACAGTTAGTTAATAGGGGCGCCTGGGTGGCTCAGTCAGTTAAGCGTCTGCCTTAGGCTCAGGTCAGGATCCCAGTGTCCTGGGATCCAGTCCTGCATCAGACTCTCTGGTCAGCAGGGAGTCTGCTTCTCCCTCTTCCTGCCTCTCCCCCCTGCTCCTGTGCTCTCTCTCTCTCTCTCAAATAAATAAATCTTTAAAATACAGAAAACAATTAGTTAAAATTAAAGGAAGTTATTCTCCTAATGTTCTAAAATCAAAATAAAACAGAATCTATAAAAGCCACGCCCCATCTTCATTTATCTCTTTTATCTGATTTTCACAGGACCCATGCTAGGAAGCATATAATCATCTTCTTGGCAATCTTACTGAAAGTTTTAGGTAAAATTCCTCTGAAGGTCTGAAATCATCACAATATTTTAAAAGATATAAATGATATCAAAAGTTGTTATGCAGGGGCACCTGGGTGGCTCAGCCGTTAAGCGTCTGCCTTCGGCTCAGGTCATGATCCCAGCGTCCTGGGATCGAGCCCAGCATTGGGCTCCCTGCTCTGTGGGAAGCCTGCTTCTCCCTCTCCCACTCCCCCTGCTTGTGTTCCCTCTCTCGCTGTGTCTCTCTCTGTCAAATAAATAAAATCTTAAAAAAAAAAGTTGTTATGCTTATAATCAATTATAAATAACAGATTTTAATGTAGTCATGTTATCTCCTTTTTATTTCATATTTTTATTCTTATAAGTTTAGGTACACATTTCATAAATCATTTAAAATCTATAAAATACAGGTTTCTATAACCCGTAGAATACTTCATTATGGTGCTTACTATAATATCATACCCTAAAATCTATATCAATAGCTGCACTGACATAATTTATCTTAAAATCATTCGAGTTTATATGAATCTTTCAACTTCAGATGAATATTTTGTTTGACATTATTATTGAATGATAATGTGAAATGTAAAAACCTCCAAGAATGGTATTGGCAAATGTGTCCTCTGCTGAACTGACCTATGATACTCAATATTCTATTAGTTGATAATATCCGAGTAATAGGATCCTTGTGCATTTATCAAAATCTTGTATGTTTAAAAATAACTTTTATTACTGATAATGTCCCTCTTTTATATTAAAATTAAACTTTAGGTAGCTAATTTAATTGGAAATTAATACATAATAAAAAAGTATTTTAATTTTGTTCTTATACACTGTTCCTTTCAATTTATTGTTTCCACTTTACCTGCTTTTTTCATTAAATCCCTTGCTACACTTGGAAGCATGCTTTAGATTCCTTTGCCATCTTATTCTATCAGTGACACTCATAAATAAAATATAATACTCTTTAACTATTAAACATGTTAACTTATAGGTGAAATGTCATGTTTGAAAGCAATGTTATCCCCCACCCAACAGATTACTAATTATAAAGGAAAAAATACTTTAAAATGAAGAAGTCTTGGGGCGCCTGGGTGGCTCAGTCATTAAGCGTCTGCCTTCAGCTCAGGTCATGATCCCAGGGTCCTGGGATCGAGCCCCACATCAGGCTCCATGCTCCGCAGGAAGCCTGCTTCTCCCTCTCTCACTCCCACTGCTTGTGTTCCCTCTCTCACTGTGTCTGTCTCTGTCAAATAAATAAATGAAATCTTTTAAAAAAAAAATAAATAAAATAAAATGAAGAAGTCTTCATTTCTCCCTCTCCCCACTCATGTTCTCTCTCTCTCTCAAATAAATAAAGAAAATCTTTAAAAAATTAAAAAAAAACTGAATGTGGTAAAGTTATATAAAGACAGAGCAGTAGAAATAAAATGAATCCATGATCAAAGAAAAAGAATGACATTATTAAAACTCAGGAATAAAAATTGATGTTTATGAATTAATTAAAAATTCTGTGAAATGAATAATTCCTATTGGTAGAAATTCTATTAAAAGTTATTTAAATTTTTAATAAGTCAAGGTTAAACAGTGTATAAGATATAGCAAAAAGTATCTATGAGTTTAAGGTAGATATGAAAATACAAATTGAATACAAATAATTCTCATGGAGAGAACTTCTAGAAGTAAAAATAAAATATTTCTAAAGTTTAACATATCAAGTTTAAACAAAATATTAAGTATACTGGAGAGAGAATTAGTGAATGGAATACATAAAGAAATTATAGATATGGAGGAGAGAATGATTTGATCCAATACATAGTCCTTAATAATAGTGTCTAAGAGAAAACTGAAGAAGCAAAGGTAAGGAGGAAGAATCATTTCCATAAAAATAGGTAATACTTTTCCAGAATTTCCATATTTAGCAAGGTCAATAATTTCTGAGCAAAATTAATAAAAATGAATTTTCTAAAAACTCAAGTTCATTACTATTACTTTATATTATGCATTAATAAGACCCAAAAAAGTTGAGTCTCTGAAATGATTAAGCAATCCACTGAAAAATAGGTTAATTTAACAAAATAAGGATGACAGAAGGCAAAACTAAAAAATCCATAGTATGAAAAATTTCCCATAATTTTAGATACACACTAACTAAAATAAAATTAAAACTACAATTTAGAGTAGATTGGACTGCAAGAATCAATAAAACCAATAAACCAATAAAACTAAAAATGTATTTGCATACTGGAGTTTATTATTTAAGTATTATTAGTTTAAATATTGAATATTATTATTTGAAACTAGTACTTCTTGATGTAGATTCAGGTACCCAGGCTCCTTACTCTTTGTGCATCCTTCATCCACCAGGGTTTTATGTCATCTTTACTTTGCTGATAGGAGACAAAGAGAGCTTGGATGAAGCACATTCATGTCGTAAATGCCTTGGTGTGGTAGTAATACACAACCCTTTACTCATAGTCCATTGACAGGTATCACGATATTAACATGTGGCCTGGCCCTGTGTTCAGGAAAATGAGTGAATCTATTTCTAGTGAAGGGTAGCAGTCTGTGCCACAAAAACTAAGATGGAATAAGCCATTTGTATGACTTAGAAATATTCACTCAATACTGAGTGACACATAGAAAATCTGAATGGGGAATAAACTTATTAAAGATGTGTTAAATTGCGGGGCACCTGGGTGGCTCAGTCATTAAGCATCTGCCTTCGGCTCAGGTCATGGTCCCGGGGTCCTGGGATTGAGCACCAGGAAGCCTGCTTCTCCCTCTCCCACTCCCCCTGCTTGTGTTCCCTCTCTCGCTGTGTTTCTCTCTGTCAAATAAATAAATAAAATCTTTAAAACAAATGTGTTAAATTGCTAAATAAAACCTAACCCCAAATAGTTAAGCCTGGAAGCCTTCACGGGAATGTTTTACAAACATTACAGAAATAGCCCCATTCATTAATAAATTATTCCAGTAGTTAGATAAAAGAGGAAGCACTAAAAGATCTCAATTTTTTAGGTTAACTGATTAAAAAAAAGAAAAATTATAGAAAATTATAATCATGGGTATGGTGAGTTAAATACAATATGTAAATTATCTATATACATATATTCATTATCCACACATAGGTGCTTCATACTAATAAACGCATGAATGTATTGTCAGAAACTTCATGAACCTTTGCTCTCCAAAGCTTGTAGACACGTTTTGTGAAACTTACTTTTTACTCTTCTTTTTTTCTTAATTCACAACAAAAGGAGCAAGCATAGTTCCTTCTGAAGTGGACACAGGTAATTAGTACGTACTAGATGATTTTGAACATTACATGAAGTAAGAAATGCAAGATGCTTAAAATAGTTGTTGGCTTTTAGTGAGTTATATTTATCTTGGTTATGGGTCTAGGTTCAGGTCATTTCTAGCAGATTGGCCTAATGTTTTAAATAATACAATGGTACATGGTTTAAACAGGTTCGTAATTCTCTTCACCTACTGTTTAGGTTGCTTGGAATTAAAGGAAGACACCATTGAAAACCTTCTTGCTGCAGCGTGCCTTCTTCAGCTTCCCCAAGTAGTGGAAGTGTGCTGCCACTTCCTCATGAAGCTGTTGCACCCATCCAACTGTCTGGGGATCCGAGCCTTCGCAGACGCTCAAGGGTGTATTGAGTTAATGAAGGTAGCCCACAGCTATACAATGGTAAGGAGATTTAATATTTTAATCATAGAGGCAGAGCTGTATTATCAGAGGTTAAAACAATTACTGTCTTTGCATCGAATGACTTCTTTCTGCTTAAAATGACTTCTACAAGCTTGGCACATTTCTATTACGGGGTACAATGTAGTATATAGTATTTTATAATAGCAAAGTAAAAAAAAAATAAAGCGTATTCATAATGGACTTTATATCTACATTGCCTATAAATAGTAAAAAAAGCCATAAAGCAATTAAAGACTGTTTAAGATTTTAGAAGTTGTTTAAGTGAATCTTTCTTATTGCTCCTGGCATATCTATCTTTTTATATCTACTTCCACAGCTACCCTTTTTTTCCCTTTTCATTCTAGAAAAGAGTGACCAGTCTGTGCCACAAAAAAACTTTTCTTTTGCCTTTTTTTCTTACAACCTTTTTACTATGGAATAAGTTGTTATCGACCAAAATTCAATGTTGAAGTCCTACCCACAATGTGTTAGTATGTGGAGGTGGGGGCTTTTGGTTGTAATTCGGTTTGGATGAGGTCTTGAGGATGGGTCCCTCTTGATGAGATTAGTGCCCTTATAAGGACACATACCAGAGAGTTTGCCTCTTCTCTCTCTCCACCTTGTGAGGACACAGTAAGAAGGTGGCCACCTGCAAGCCTCTAGAAGAGAGCCTTCACCAGGGACCCCAATCAGTCTACCCCTTCATCTTAGACTTCCCAATCTCCTGAATATGGGAAAGAAATTCCTGTTCCTTAAGCTACCCAATCAGTAGTATCGTGTTATAGCAGTCTGAGCTCACTGATACATTTTCATCGTAGCACATTATGTTTGGTATGACTTTGCCTATATGATTTGTGGATGAAAAAAATCATACTTACAGTATATATTGTAAAGTATTTATTGGTAGAGTAAATATTGGATTTCAAAACTCCTGGAAACTTCTATAGTAAGTGAAAATATTTAGATGTTTAAACCAACCACTCTACATTTTTTTTTCTATAACTGACTTTCTGTACCATTTTAATGATGGGCTTAAATGGAGTGAATATCACTCGGTAAATATTCCAAAAATAATTTAAATCTATTTATATTCTTTTTTTTTTTTTTAAAGATTTATTTATTTATTTATTTGAGAGAGAGAGAATGAGAGACAGAGAGCATGAGAGGGAGGAGGGTCGGAGGGATAAGCAGACTCCCTGCTGAGCAGGGAGCCCGATGCGGGACTCGATCCAGGGACTCCAGGATCATGACCTGAGCCGAAGGCAGTCGCTTAACCAACTGAGCCACCCAGGCGCCCTAAATCTATTTATATTCTTCTCTTTGATTTTTTTCTATATATACATAAGTATTTTAACAGCTTTATAGAGATGCCAAAAATCATTTGGATTGCACACTTTAAATGTGTGAACTTTGTGGTGTGGGATTTTTTTCATGTGATTTCCTTTCTAGAATAGAATAATCAGTTATAACAATTCATACAATATTTCATACCCTAGAAATAATCATCCTAAAAGCACTTAATCTAGTTTCTGGCATATAGTAAGTCCTATATAAAATGTTAGCCATTCATTATTAACATTATTAATGATTTGATTGTTATTATTGAAACAACCAATTGTAGAATATAGAACTTTCCCTTTCCAACTCAAGGGAAGAATTTATATGAGTTAAATCTCATTAAGCTTTATAGTTGCTACTTATTAAAAACTCTTATTTTAAGATTCAACATCTTTTCAGATCACTAATGACTGTCAGCCATTTAAAAGTCTTCCAATTGTTACTCTTATACAGAATTTCAATATTATTTTATTTTTCTTCTTTAATCCTTTAAGCTGATTAGTAAATTAAATGAAAATAAACAAATGAAAGGAGGGAGATATATGCTTTTTAATTCTATTGTCAAATTTTTCCTCTGAAATATTCCATGACAGGGCATAGTACTGCTACTGAAATTATATGAACCATGTAAAATCAATGTAAACAAATAGTTCATCAGCCAAAATATCAAAGTCCAACTGCAGTCATTTAATTATGCACATTTCATTACAATTAGGAGTTCCTGGCTTAGCTAAGCCAAAGAACAATATGCCTCCATATCCAGAGGGATAATGGTCCCTTCTGGTCTAGTTTGAAATTATTAATTTAGTAATAAAGACATTTTTCCCGCAGCTGCTTGGACTGCTCTGCAATTTATCACACAACAATAACAATATTTTTTCTTTAGACATTTTAAAATGTATATTCTATAGTAAAATATATTTAAAACCAAAATATAAAAGAGTTCTAGTTAATATTCTTAACATTCTAAACAGCTCTACTTTAATTTATTTTTGAGACTATGAATGGATTATGTGTTGTGTCATGTCTGTTGAAAATTAAATGGTTTCCAATTCTTTTGGAAACATGAAGCTCCATCATTTTCAAGATGCTCACAGATTACCATTTTAGTGAAGAAAATTTACTGACCAGTTTTCTTCCTACACCACTATTTTCTCTCAGTTCTAACACTTTAAAATGACTGTTTTACATCTGATGTTATAATTTTTCACCATATCTTTGCTTCTGATCCTTGTTTAATCACCCATGTGTCCTCATCTAATCTATTCAATCTGTGCTTTGAGAGCAAATTTATAATATTATCAGTTTTTTTTCTTTTTAACTGCTTTAATATAGCAAATCATCCCAGGTTTCCTGGTACATCTGGGACTAAATTCTTTATTGGCTCTTATTACTTATTTGTTTATTTTATAAGTAACACTTTTTTTTCTAATTTTTAATTTCCTTGCTAAAATTTTTAGATATGAACTTGACCTTGAATGGCTAGATCTTACCTTGCTAGTTGCCTGCATCTTTCTATTTATATCCTTTGCTAACTTTCTTTTGGAAATTTCACCCAGTTATTTGGCTTCAGCTATTGATTTTGTGTGGATCTATTCAGGAAGGTGACCCAACTTGGCAGTGGTTCATGTGCAAAATACTGGAAAATTTTGAATGAAGCTCAGTATTAGGTAGAAGTGTGAAACTAATTCTAAAACATTAATTTAAACTTTGGCTGCATGAATATATAAACAGCAACAAAATAATTGAAGGAAATAGTCCCCCCTCTATTATTAGTCAGAGTTCATTATGAGACCTGTGCTTAATTTTGGACATCATATTTTAAAAGCATTAGAGAGTGACAAATAGAAACAGATGAGAATAACAAGAATAGCAAATATTTTATAATCATGACATATGAAGGGACTTTGAAAGACATTTGGGTTCCTGTAGCTGAATAATATTATGGCAGGAAAAGAGTCATCTTCACATATTTGTTAGAATAGACTTCTGTCTAAAACAGTGTTGTGTAAATGCTTCTCATTCTGTTTTTCATTTTAGTAGTAGTCTTCTGTTCAAATTAAAGGTTATATGAAAGAATGATACTAAGGTTGATTTGCTTTTTGTGAAGATGAATGGGAAGTCCAGAAGTCTATGTCAGTCATCTGATCTTTCTTTCTCCGCTGGGTTGTCTATTTCCACTAATCATTGCTGCCACTTCCCTCCAAGGTCATCGGGCCTTTTGAGGAGACTCCTGGAACTGCATCTCCCAGAAATACTCTCTCCATTTGGTTCTCGGTTAGAGTTTGCCAATAACAAGCATCCATGTAGGGGATGGAAAGTGGAAGAGGTGCAGGGTACAACTTCACAAGCAGCCGAAAGCAGAAAAGTGGACGAATGGAAAATTGAAGTAACTGCTTTGCAAGTCTTTGAAAGCGGTGTACTTCCCTGCTGGAGACTGAGACCTTCTGGAGGTTCTTGGGGAATGGAGTGCCTTTGCTGAGTGCTTTTGAGAACAATTCACATAGAACTGCAGGTTGAGACCATTAACATAAAGTTCCTGACCTTCACTTGCACCACCTGTCAATTCACTGTCCACAAATCTTTCTTGTATTGAACATAGAATGGCTTGTTTTCCTAATCCAACACTTATCTCAAAAGAGCAGATTCACACTCCATATTTGGAGTCCTCTACACCTAGCTTCTAAACCACTCCCCTGGCATTTTTCCTCAAAAATTAATGGAATTGACTTCACCCCTCCTAAACATGTGCTGTGAATTCCCTTCACTTATACTTTACTCATGATCTTTCTCTTGCCTGGAATCTCTGGTATCTAATTCTAAATAACCCCTCCGTTTCCAGTTTTAGTTCATCCATGCCTAAGAAATATCTTAAAACTTTTCATGGCATTCTTTCTCTCCTTTGAAATCTTAGTATTCCTCTATTTAGGATTATGTGGCATCATTATAAATTTCCTTATACAATTAATTACCTTTTTCTGTCTTTGTGACTGGTCTTCACAACTCTATTGCAGAATCCTTTATAATAGAATAAGTATTCTCTGTGGAAATGCATTTTGTCCTGACAAAGTATCTAGTACATTTTAATATATTAACATATTTCCTTTGGATAGTCTTTTAAGATTGTGACTCTCAGCACTCATGAATTCAGTGATTCAAGAAGACCACACATGGTTTTCCTCTTTCTTTTCACTCTCATTTCTTACCATTATTTTCCCTATTCACATAGTTCCAGCCACACCGATCTTACTGCTTTTTGACTACACCAAGCATCTCACCTGATGACCTTTGTGTTTGCTCTTTCTTCCCTCTGCCAGAAACACTCTTCTACCAAACATCTCTATACCCTTACACTGTTTCATATCCTTTAGAGTACTTATGAGTTTCTGGCTTTATATTTTTTTTTGTCATTGTTTTGTTGCTTTCTTCTCTACCATTACTATGGCAGTTTCTTGGTAGCATTTTTTTAAACATCTGTACCTTAAGTGCATAGCATTTATTGTTGAGTGAAAGAGTGAGTGACTGTTGAATACTCTATACCAGGAACTATAGTAGGTGGCACTGGAGATACAATGGTGACCAAAATAGACATAGATTGCCCTTAGAATAAAGATGAATATGTTGAATGCAAATAAATTACTACTACAAATGACAATTATATATATTCATAATATATTTGCATACATGTATTTATATGGTAACTGTTCTAAAGGACTGTAAGATGCTATGGAAGAGTAAAACAGCCTTATACTGAGTTGTAAAGGATGAGGCAGAATTCATCAGGGGAAAAGTTGGCTAGAGAACGTTCATGATGAGCCAATGATCTGAGGTGGGAAGGAGCTTATTCTGTTTAAGGAAATTCAAGTGTGATGGGATGGTAGAGCAGAAAGGAAGAGAGGTGGATGATAAGGTTAAAGATTTAGGCCGAGCCAATTTTCCAAGGTTACTGAGAATTTGTTAAGGATTCAGGTTTTTATATTGAATATAATGGTATATCATTGAAAGTTTTTTGAGCAAGTAAAAGCCAAGATTTAATTTAAAGACTAGTTGTCAGACTGACATGAGGAGGAGGCAAGAAGAGAGACTAAGAATAAAGGTTGGCACTTCACTAGAGGCCTATATGTATATTGGGTGAGTGAGAAAGAAAAAGAGAAACTGAGGTAACTCTAACTTCTGCCACTGTGTTTGATAGCAATGCTTTTCACTCCTGGTGCTGGTGGTCTACAAGTTAAGTGTACCTAGGATATATCAGGTATTGTTCTAGGTGTTAAACATACTGAATTTAATCCTTTCAAAACCCCTGCAAAGTATGTGTAATACCCATTCCAAAAATGATAAAACTAAGATTCAGGGGTATTCAATAATTTACTGAAGAATAATATCAAGAACATGCTAGAATGGGGATTTAAGCCTAGTGCTGTCTTACTACAAATTAGGTGTTCCATCTAATATGCTAATGATTACACAGTGATTACATTTTATCCATTATATCAGATCAGATTTCTGATGTCCAGAACACTTCAAAACATGGGTTACTTCAGACAAATGGATTTTATAAACCTAAAACATAGATAAGAGCACAGAACTCCATGAACATTTTGTTCCTCAGTTTTTGTTTTTGTTTTGTTTTCTTTTCCCTGTCCAGTGCACTCTCCTTTCTGCCCAGTGCCACCAGCATGGCATGCAGCAGTTCACCATGTTTAAGCTAGAGGCAGAAGCGTGGCAATAGGACTCATCAAGAGGCTACCATGTTCAATCAATAGCCTGGAAAGGTGGAAGTCTCAGAACTGGAGCATAAGCCTCCCTGAGTCAGTGTGAGAGTAGCTGCCCTGTCCGTCCCATACTCCAAAGATCCTATACATCATTCACTTGTCCTCCAGAGCCATTACAACAATGCCGGAGGAAAAGAACGAACTTTACATGCTTTCTGTTCATGGTTTTGAAATATCTGACATTTCTTATGGTTTCTAGCTAGCAGCATGCCCTTTTTTTTAATCTTTACCAATAACCCTTCTAATAACCCATAAATTAGAGTTTACATTGGGAGAATACTTGCAATTTAATTTTTAAAAAATTAGAGTTTGCATTGGGAGAATACTTGCAATTTAATTTTAAATTGCTTTGCGTTTCTGCCATTAAAACAAAGTTCCTTTCATCCATAGTTTTCTCAGGACTATTATGTGATAAATTAGTAATAAAATTTGTGTTGAATGTTATCTTTTTTATTATTATTCATTACATTGTGTTACTACTTTTCATTATCTTATATACATACATGGTCTGAGTAATGAGTTTAAGTTAATATACAACTGTCAAGTTAGAAAAAGGCAAAATTTGACTTTCAACATTTCTTTGTTAATTGAAGAAATGAAGGTTGAATACAATGAGTGGCTTGGATGACAACTGCCTCCAGAGTTGGATGATCACAAGAAGTAAGGAAGCATGTGGAAGCTTCCCTAGAAAGGAACTTCCTATTGTTTTTGTTTTTCTTTACTTCCTCTGTCCCTAAATTAAGCTTACAACTTTTTACAGGCAGTCATCCGTGTTCTAACTCAGTCATTGGTACAATTCTAGTCTACTGGCTAAGATGAAGTTGATTTGAGTGGAGTTTTAAAAAATTGACTTTTGTGTTTAGGTCATGTGCAAACAGGATATTCACATTACGCTGAATAAACTGATAGAGATGTATAATAAATAGTAATATTATAACACATAATTATTCACTCATGTGATTGCAGTTTGACTACACAGAACTTTGTAATTGTTAGGGCTCATAAAATAACCACAATTAAATATGCATTTATGACAATTTCAAAGACTAATTAAGCATAATCACAGAGTATGCAATGAAAATTATAAGCTTTTTAAGGGTCCATTTTAAATACAGTCCATTTCTTCTATTCAGATGCTCTTCAAATATGTTTCCTTTTTAGGTTTTTGTATCCAAACTGAAGCTAATTCTATTTTAAGAAACTTATCCTTCCACTTTCTTGATGTTGATGATGTTGAAGATAATAATATTCATCTACTTGAAAAGTATTCTATTCATTTAAAGATGGTGTCATTTGCATATTTTAATTTTATTTTCATTTCTCCTACTGAGCTATTTCTAAAACAAAGATATAGCAATAGCTGTATAAAATCACCACACACACACACACACACACACACACACACACAGAATCTACTATTAAAAATGTATTAGGTTTTCTTTATTGTCCAGCAGATATAGATGGCTGTGTAGTTACTGTTGTCTTGAGTTGATGCTATAGCAACAGAACTAACAAAGTATCAAGAAGGAATTAATGTTACAAAATATCCTACAAGCACACATATAAAAGATTTTCATAGTAATTTGTGAGTAGTCCCCAAGTGTTTAATTATTTTAATCACTTAATCTATAGAATTCCCTTCTGTAACAAGTAATATTACTATATTATTAAAATAGTCCTGAAAGGGCTTCTTATGTGATGTCAGGAGAAAGGAAAGCCAGAAATTTTTTGGCTACAGTGTCCTTTTCAGTTTGCAAAACACAAGTTCTTCAACAAATGAAATCAGTGATATGCTTTTGATCAAGTGAAAAAAAATTCTGATTTTTTATGCATATGAAAGTTTCACTTTATTATAATAATTTGCACCTCTGGGGCATCTGGGTGGCTCAGTAGGTTAAGGGTCTGACTTCCCCTCAGGTCATGATCTCAGGGACCCGGGATCAACCACTGTATGGGGCCACCCATGCAGTGGGTATTCTGCTTCTCCCTTTCTCTCTGCTCCGCCCCCTGCTCGTTCTCTCTCTCTCTCTCTCTCTCATATAAGTAAATAAAATCTTAAAAAAAAAAAATAATTTGCACCTCATTAACTCATGTAAAATATTTGTATTTATATTTTCTGATGAGGTAATGAATCACATATTATGAAACTAATTTCTTTTTATGCTTCTCTTTTAGATTTTTCTTTTATTGTCAGTTTTCAGTTAAGGACTATACTTGTGCTTAAAGATCTTTGACAGTAATTTTTTAAAGAGGAATAAAAGGTAGAGGGATCGATTATAGTTCACAAGAAACATGATACATCCATCTTTGCTTGAAGAGAAACAGTCTGCCCTTTGTATGTAGGGCAGAGTTGAGATGGGGCAGATCATTTCCTTAAAGGAATGCTTTTAGAAATGTACTGTACAACCAGAAAAAATTTAAGGAAAAAATAACTTCTTATAGATTATCAGGTATTTCCCCGCAGACCCCAAGTTACTCTAAATATGTAATATTTTAATTCACAGAGCTGGGGGTGCCTGGGTGGCTCAGTCGATTAAGCCTCTGCCTTCTGCTTAGGTCATGATCCCAGAGTTCTGGGGTGGAGCCTGGAGTCGAGCTCCCTGCTCCACGGAGAAGCTATTTCTTTCCTACTGCTGCTCCCCCTGCTTGTCTCTCTCTCTCTTTCTAATATAAATAAATAAATAAATATTTAAAAAATACTATGCACAGAGCTAGATTACGTGTTCCACAAGGTAACAAACTGCATCTGACTTGTTCACTTCTGTATTCTTAGTTCTTAATATATAACACCTTTCTCATTTTATTTATTTTTATTTTTTAAAGATTTTATTTTTAAGCAATATCTATACCCAATATGGGGCTCAAAATTACAATCCCAAGATCAAGAGTTGCATGCTCTACCAACTGAGCCAACCAGGCACCTCACACCTTTCTCATTTTAGGTACAGGAATATGATATTTGAAAGAAAGAATAAATGAATAAATAATTTCAAATATTAATAATTTTAACTATGCTGTTATAAATTTTATTGACTTAAATGAAATCTAATGAATATTAATAATTTGGAGTGGAATATATTATCCCTATTCCACAATAATTAAAAGTATTTATATTGTTCCCAATTTTACTTTTCATACCTCTTTATTAAAATATATTTGTAAATACATACATACAGGATACATCCATGATCTTTAAAGTTCTTTAGCTTTTTTTTTTATCAGTTATTTAAAAACTGTTCAACAGGTAACATATACCATGTATGATGTGTGTATATTTTTAAGTTTTTAGTGGATTCATTTCATAATCAAGATCTATATTTAATATTTTTGAGTATTTCTTTTTTTTTAAAGATTTTTATGTATTTTTATTTAGACAGAGAGAGCATGCAAGCAGGGGGAGGGGCAGAGGGAGAGGTAGAGAGAGAATACTCAAGTAGACTCCCCGCTGAGAACCCCACTTGGGCTCCATCTCATGACCCTGAGATCATGACCTGAGCCAAAATCAAGAGTCAGATGCTCACCAACTGAGCCACACAGGGGCCCCCAAACTGATTTTAAATAAGAATAACTTTCATTTGAAATACTCAAAAATATTAGTAAGATTGAGCCCTGAATCATGCTCTGGCCTGGGTCTGGAGCCTGCTGAAGATTGTCTGTCTTCCCATCTCCGTCTGCTCCTCCCCCCTGCTCACAATCTCTAAAATAAATAAATAAATAAATAATAATAATAATAAATAAAATAAAATCAGTTTTTATTGAAGGTCACTATGCTATCAAGGTATAAATATGTAAAATAAATATAAAATGTTTTGTTCAACACAAAGGGCACATACAAAAAAATTAATAGTAGGGCAAATGTATCCTATTTTCATATATGATTGCAGATCATATAGAACAGCACATCATAATTAAAAGTCACTGGATAATAGTAAGCAGAAATCAGAAAGTTCTGAAGAATGGAATTCAGATCCTGACTTCAATAAGTAAATTCAATAAACAATACATTTAAGGGGGTGGGCTTTATCCCAATAACCACTTATAACTATTCTTTTCTCTTTTTATGTAAGGTGATATTTATTTGAGCAACATAAAAAAAGATATTTTAATGATATTAGAGTTATAAAATTTACAATCAGTGAAAAGGTTTTCTTCGAAATAATGAAGAGTTGACTTTCAAAGCAAAATGGACTATTTCATTGATACTAAATCTAAGCAGATTTATTAAAGTCCGAATAAAGTTTCCAACCAGATATTATACTATTCTAAGCAATTGTTAAAGGCAATTTGCATTTTAATTGGATCTAAAGTTAAAAGAACATGAAGAGATTTCCAAATATATGGATAGAGATGGGATTCAGTTTCTTCTCCAGTTTTTTTTTTTTTTTGAAAGGAAAATAAGCTGATTATCAATTATAAAGTAGTGTTTCTATTTTTACTTCTGGTAATGGATAGGAATAAATGAGGATAACGAAATGATGAGGAGACAGGATAGCATAAAATGTAGAAGATACTTTTCAAATAAATATATTGCAATTGAACTAGAAGAAAATTGATGAAGTTAAAATTAGGTTTTATTATATATAGTTGCTGATTAAGACATATATGCATAAATTTACATGCACAAATAGACATCTTTAGGAACACTGACTGCATATATTAATCCAGAAGAAAGGTTAGATTTTTAAGTAGTAAACTCTATAACCCTAGTTTACATTGTTTTAAAAATCTTCACTTTCCACAGATCATATACATATGTATTTATATTATGATCATCATTATCATATTAACTTCTACATCTTAAACTTTTATAAATTTGACACACAACTAGAAAAGGCATAAATAAAATATAGACAACAATTAGGACATCATCTTCATTAGTAAAGTTGGTTTTGTCATATGCTCTGACAGATACCACTGTAGAATACAGTAATACACTTTTCTCCTCTTTGGCAAGTGCCTTTTTCTCAATTATTCAGAAGGATTATGGGGAAGGATGTTATTAAATACTGAAAACTTGAAAATCCCAACTTTTCTCAAAGACTCTAAAGCTTGGTTTTTAAGTACTCAGTGATGCAGTGTGCGTTTGAATGGTGTGCTTCCACAGGTAAGAAGCCTTTAGTGATTTGTGATGGTTTTGTTGTCAGCAGACTGAAGCATCATTTGACTTAGGAAAGAATATTATTTTACTAGATCATTTAGAACCAAAAGTGAACAGTTGGATGAACTCACTTGAAATTCGTCATAGTAAATTGACACTCTTTTCTTTTACTTTTGAAGTCATAAAATGCCCTGAGAATTATTGCTTTATTTTATTTCAAGAAGCCAGAAATATGAGTGATGTATTCCAGCTTAGTGCAAATAAAACTTGGTAATAAACATAACTTAAGACAAACAACTTCAAGATCTATAAACTTCCCCAAGTAAATATATCTTTAGTAGTCTAGACAACAGAGATAGGAATCAACGGAGCCTCAGGTTCCAGGCCAAAATAAAATAACTTTTCTGATAGATCAATAGATGAAAAACTTACCAACTCCAAGAATCAGCTTGGGTGAACAGAATAACATGACCCAACCATCAGCTCTTCATTCAATGGTATTCTCCAATATCAAATGTTAGTAGAAAATAGGTTTATCTTATTGACCAAAGAACAAAAAACTTTATCATAATATACAGTGCCCTTTATCTTATTTTTAAAAGCCAATATGATGTATATCAAATTAGATTTTGAAAGGTACATAATTCCCTCCAAATATTAGTTTTTATTGCTATTATTGTTTTAATCTACACTATGACTAAATAATAAGATTTTGTACAAATATGATATTAGCATATCATATTTCTAACATTAAATGTTGTAACCTAAAATTTTAATTAATAATATCTTAGAATTTTTGACATTCCTTGAAGCTCATTTTTTTTCTCTTGATGCTCATTTTTAAAATAATTTATGAGATAACAGAACACCTTTGAGATTAAGGAAAAAAATGGTCCAAATCCTGGCACAGATATTGCAGAAATAATTCTTACTAGATAGATAGACACCCAGGTGGCCCAGTTGGTTAAGTGGCCAACTCTTGATTTTGGCTCAGGTCATGGTCTCTGGGTGCTGGGATCGAGCCCTGTGTTGGGCTCCAAAATTAGCAGGGAACCTGCTTCAGGATTCGATCTCTCTCTCTCTTTCTCTCCCCCTCTGCACCTCCCCCATCCCCCGCTTGCTAACTCTTTCTCTATAATAAATAAATAAATCTTAGAAACAAATGAGTAAACTAGATAATTTCTCAAGTCTCTCTTTAAAACATTTGGTAAAAGTCTAAGCTGCACTCTTTATTTGTTTGTTTATTTTATCCAGAATATGTTCCCATCAGTGCTGCTTTGATTTTGGCCAACAATCTCATTTTTTAACTAGTTTGTTTCCAATTCCATTATATCCTAATTGCTGAAGGTGTGTGAGATTTCAACACTTCTTAGACACAAAAAGAAGGTAAAGTATAAGAAAAAAAATGCGCTGAAAATTATAAGACTCAGCTTTTTAACTGTTTAATAAAACTGTGTGTCTTTGAGCAATTCACTCGAGATCTCTCTCATTAACTGTAAGATGATGTAGTTTATTTGCAATCATACTAGTCCCATGTGGTCCCTTGCAGCCTTATGATTTTCCAAATATCTTGTTAAATCTGAAATTCCATGAGCTGTGAATGCATTTCTAGATAAGGTGGATAAGTGCCATTTTATCATTAAGTAATAAAACCTTAGTGTCACTACAAGTAGAACATTATCTGATAACGGTAGGGGATCAACAAATAATTATGGAAGAATGAGTAAACATTTTCCTGCTTCCAAGTGTTTTATGTTTTATAAAAACAACATTATTGAGGTAATAATTCACCAACCATACAATTCACCGATTTAAAGTGTACAACTCAATGCTTTTTAGTATATTCACAGAATTGTACCTCCATCACTATAATCAGTTTTCAAACATTTCCATCACTTTATAAAGAAACCCAGTATCTATTAATAGTAACCCACTCCCCATTTAAATCATGCAGTATGTGGACTTTTGAGACTGGCTTCTTTTTGCTTGGTATAACATTTTCAAGATTCATTCTTGTTATAGCATATGCTAGTACTTTATTTCTTTTTATTACCAAATAATATTACACCACATAGAACCCCATTTTCTGTATCTATTCATCCTCTGATGGACATTTGAATTGTTTACACTTTGGAGCCATTATGAATAATCCTACTATGAACATTCATATACAAGTTTTTGTGTGGACATAATATTTTCATTTTTTTGGAAAGGTAACCAGAAATGAAGTGGTTGTATAGTATCTATGTTAAAGATTCTAAAGACCTAGCAGATTGTTTTTCAGAGTAGCCGCACCCATTTCACATTCCCTACAAGAGTGTCTAAAATTTCAATTTCTCTATATCCTTGCCAATAATTTTTTATTAACTTTCTTCTTAATTATAGCCACCTTGTGGTTGTGAAGTGATAACTTGTTTTGATTTGCATTTCTCCAATCCTAATGAAATTCCACAGCTTTTCATGTACTTATTAGATATTTTTACATCTTCTTTGGAGAAATCTCTCTTCTGTTCTTATTGTTGAGTTATAAAAGTTCTTTATGTATTAGAGACTTTCTCTGGGCTTGGCACAAATGGCTTTACATGCATTAGTGAAACATCCCTGTGAGATAGGTAAAACTATTGTTCTCATTTTGTAGATGAGAAAACCAAGATACAAGATTAAATGTCTTGCCCAAAGCCACCCAGCTAATGAATTGTAGATATTGAATTCTAATATACAGCACAAGTATTAACCACTATGTATCACTGCCTTAGGTTTTACTTAAAAAATATATTATCCAAAGATGAAGATAACTTTTCAAAACTGATTTTTAAAAACATGATTGGAGAAAGTACATATTTTTGCCTTAATTTAAGTAAATAATGTGGGATAATGTAATCAATGTCAAACATGGACTATATATGTAAAATATTTTAGGAAGTATAAAGCACGGGGGTGCCTGGGTGGCTCAGAGGGTTAAGCAGCTGCCTTCAGCTCCGGTCATGATCTCAGGGTCCGGGGATCGAGCCCCGCATCGGGCTCCCTGCTCGTCAGGGAGCCTGCTTCTCCCTGTCCTGCTCATCTTGCTTGTGCTCTCTGATTCTCTCTCTCAAATAAATAAATAAAATCTTAAAAAAAAAGAAGTATAAAGTGCAAGGCTAATGAAAGGCATCATTATATTTTTATCAACACACCTCGGTTTACTTCTAATCTTAGAAGAGCAGGTGTTGCTCCAACTATTCAAGACTAATTCTTCCACTTCTTGATCTCAACCCTCCTCTATTATTATTAGAACTTTTTCCTGTTAAATGCCTTCTTTTATAAATTGTCTTTTTTTTTTTTTTGCACTGATACAATCTAACCAAAATGTTTTTCTTTATTTTCACTTCTCCCTCACCATCCACTCTGCAGTATAATCTTAAAGTTACTGTAATAATTATGAGAAGGAGATGACTCAGCTTAGTTGGCACTGAGGCCTTTAAATAATGATGGAAGCTCGAGTTTGGCTGTAGATTACACTTTGAGGGATTTTCAGGGTACTTGGGAATTAAGGAATATTTGTTTATCCTCTATCCACCTGTTCCTCATTCTTTCTCTCCACTATACACCCATAACTTAAGACATACTGTCTAATGGAGAATAGGCAGTCTACAAAATAAATCCAGAAAGAAATTTAGTAGGCTTGTTTGATCTGGGTTTCATCTGGTATCATCATTCAAAAATACCTTAGCAGGAGAGAGAAAGAAAACTTGCTGCATGCCAATACTAAACAAATTCATAGTGATAAGGTTCCTTTTGATCTAGACAGAAAAAAATGGGAGCCCTGAATGTTTCAATAGGCATAAAGAGGACAGCAAGCTGTAGAAAGATGTTAAAGCTTTAGGGCATGTTAAGTCCCCCAGGCCTTCATATTTTGGAACAAAATATAGAAGCAATGGTTACCTGAGTAATTGGGGCAGCTTGACTATTCCTAATATATAAGAAATAAGCTCCCCAAATATTATAATGATATTTCCATATCCAGATAAGGATTGTATCCTTTCAACACCACTAAATTTCTTATTGAACCTTATTTTATACTGGCTTACTACTACTATATAAGATGGGGAAATAGGTAAAAGTGACTTATAAACAAACATTTTCCAAAGTTAAAACATAATGCTAATACAAACAAAAAATCATGAGTCACACAAATATATATTGAGCACATGCCATATAATTTTTCTTATGAATGAGAGTATCAGCAGGGTGGTAAACTAGTTTAAAGAGACCAAAGTCACTAAGAATAAGAATGCCGAAATAAACTTGCAAAGTTAAAGACAAAGCCAGTTAATGTCCTACAAGGCATTGAACTTTAAGCATTATTGTTTCTCTTTTCCACAGGCAGAAATTATTTGCAACTATCATTATTCTGCCAGTTAATATGTAATTTCACAGAGCTTAAGCTCTAATCAATAGAAACGGTAAATCAAACAAATGTATATTCTCCTAGAAAATTAAATAATTCTTCAATGGTGACTTTCATGTTCCAATATAACATTAAAATGATATACAGTCATCCATGTATCTTATTTACAAGTGTTGCATAATATTTCTTAGCTACATAGAGAGCAGAAAGGACAAGCAATTACAGTTTCTTCACAATTTCACCAAAATAATATTAAGAATTAGAACAGATTACTATAAGACAGATAATATTCTAAGTATTATATATTAACTATTTTAATCCTAGCAATGCTTTGAGATAGGTAGTATCTTTACAGTCAAAGAAACTGAGGCAAAGAAAAGTTAATTAACTCACTGAACTGTACTCGTTCTGAGTATATGAGCCAGAATTCAGATTAGAGGAACTAGCTTCTAAGTCTATAACTTTAACCATTGCACTATATTGTCTCTCACTAACTCTCCATCTTATTTCCTGATTCCTCTTCAACTATTTTAGTGCCAAAAGAGAATCTCTCTTCCCATCAACACTTCCTAAAATCACCTCAAAGAGCAATATAATAGCCCTAACAATGATGATGATGATGATGATGATGATTCTGTTCAAAAACTGGCATTTTAAAAAGCAATGTAAGTGTAAATAAAAGCATCTTAACAATGTAAATTTTTTGATCTGTAGTTGACACTGAAAAATTTCAAGTTTTCCTATAATCACAATATCAACACAAGAACCCTAGCACCTGCCCTCCAAACCAGATCACCACCTCTAAGCAACTCCGAAGTAGAAATTCTTGAATCCGCATTGCACTATGGATTCAGTCTCCACTAAGGCATAGGAAAGCTATGGCCAAATGGACCAGTGACCCCCACAGTTTGAAAATCCAGTTGTACTTTTCTGTCCCAATTTTCTGCAGTGTTAGACCCTAATGAACACTTTCTTCTTTAGAGTGCCTCTAACCTTGAATTTTGAGGCCGCCTTCATTACTGTTTTCCTTTCTCTCTTACCATTGACTGAACCTGATTTCTTCCCTTTTGCCTAGAGTTCACTACTCTGTTAAATCTCTCATCTGTTCTTACCTGAGATGTTGAATTAGCTTCTATTTCTTTTTCTCCCCATCTAATTCATTTAAAAATACTTTATAATGTAATATTTGAAATTTATTTGTAATGTTTTCAAATATTTTATTTGTAAATGTTTATTCATTTTAAGCAGTTTATTTTATAAAATTTGAAACTTAGAATATATATTAATATTATAAAGTATAATACTCAAATAACTTTCCACCATAGTGGTACCTAACTTAAAAATCAAACTTCTTAAGTACACTTCTACCTGTGCACTCCATGAAATCCTTTCTACCTGTTGTTCCCTCAATGGTAAACATTATTCTTTGAGGATAGTAAGAATTTTGTGTTTTCAATACATGTGTTCTTTGTAATGTATTTACCACACCTGTATGTATCCCTAAATGTATATATTTTTTAGTTGTGCTTGTTCTCGAGCTTTTTTTTTTTTTAAGATTTTATTTATTTATTTGAGAGAGAGAGAAAGAGACAGAGAGCACGTGCAGGGGGAGGGGCAAAGGAGGAGGGAGAAGCAGACTCTTCCCTGACCAGGGATCCAGATGCAGGGCTCCATCCCAGGACCCTGAGATCATGACCTGAGCTGAAGGCAGATGCTTAACCAACTGAGCCACCCAGGTGCCCTGTTGTCGACCTTTATAAAAATTGCTTAAGTCATAGTTTTCAGTGGAGTAAAAATAACATTTTATTATTTAATTTTCTTAAGTTAGGTGGCTAATTTCCTTAAATCCAAATGTGGTTAAATCTATCGGCAGCTAAACATTCTTTAGTGGTTTCCCCAGTAATAAGTATAAACTGTTAGCATACAGTGATTTTATAATCTGGTGCCTACCTACTTTTCCAGCCATATTACCAGATTTCCCTGGACCTCTGCTACCCTGCCATACTCAATACTTACAGCTCCACACCATTCCGTGATACTTCATCACTCTGTGTCCTTACACACTATTCTCCTTCTACCTAAGCCTTTTACTCTTCCTGCATGTGTTCTCAAAATTTTAACTTAATTTTCAACCCTAAAATATAACTTAAATGTTCCCTTACATATCTCCTAGCCACCCTGAAAACTTTTACTATGCTTTCATATAACCTTGTCCTTACATCGGTTGTAGAACTTACTACATTTTATGTGTATTATTTATTCCTAATCTCCATGAGACATGAGTTTTTTTAAAAGTTAGAATCTACTGGTCTACCTCACCTACAACTTGAAAAAATATATTGTTTTGATTGAATGATCAGGCAAATGAACAAATAATAGACTAAGCTTATGAATAAGGAAAAAAGGGGAATAAAATCCCACACAATATTTGAGAAAAGGGAAGAATAGGAACAGGGTTAGGATTTAGAGGCTGGCTTCACACTGAGTTTGAAATGACCAAGTTTCATCAAATAGAGAGGACAGAACTTTAAGAGAGATCTGTTGCATGCATTTGGAATACTATGAAAGAGTTTCAGAAATAATTTTAAGCCTCGATTAATTCAACTCTCAGTGTGTATACAATAATATTTATGTAGCAAATGCTCATTTGAAACACCTAAGATATTGCTGTGCAAGACAGATCTGCTGAATAGAACCCTATTATTGCACTCACATTGATGGATGGGGATTATAAGATTATATCTGCCTTAATAGACGTCCTACAAGACACATGCATTATAAATCATGTTGCCGACAATAAAAGTGACTTGACCTGCTGTATAACTTTATCTTATCAGATTTCTAGTAAGGTGTTTGATAATGTTTCTTTTTACTAAAGAAAGAGGTTTTTAATTTATTCCAAAGAAAATTATTGCAATTGCAACCCTGCTTTAGTTCTTTACTGGCTAGATTTTCTTATGGAAAAGAAATATATGTCCCCTGTTACTTGGTCAGTAAAATCATTTACATTTTCACATACAGAAGTCTCATTATCTGCTAAGTTGGTGCTGAAACAGCATGAGGCATTAATTGTTATGCAGAAATAGACTTATGAATATGCTAAAATAGGATAGGGGTTAACATTTATGACTGCTTATGTATTTGTATATTTAATGTTCCTGTTTATTTCATGTGCAACCTTTACTTTATGAGTGCATACAGAGCAGAATTAATGTTTGTGAGCGGTTTTGTGTCAGAGATAATATGTGAACAGTTATGTTTGCTGACCTCTCTCTTTTTCTTCTAAGAACATTTGTGAATGAAAAATTCAATGAACAAGAATTTTTTTCATTCACTGTTACGCTTTGTTCTGTGATTATGTTTGGTATAAAGAGGCATATCTGTATACATCTCCATAAAATAAAGAGCTCAAGACAGTCATAAATTTATGTAAAATCTAATATTTTCTAAGAACATGTCAAAACAACACAAATACCCAAGATAACCTATTTACGCCTTGCTATATTACTCATCAATTTAACTTTCTTAAATTTTTTCAACCAAAAGATATTTTTACATTAATTTTTCACTCCCTTTTACTTTCTTATATGCGTGAAGTAACGTTGCCTAATCCTTCATGGTGACATTAATTTAGGAATGTCACTTTCATTATACCCATGTCATTGGGTTCGGCCTGAATATCTGTTAAAATAACACTGTAAATTACAAATGGACTAATGCTTTATGTCTTTAAGCATTTATTTACTTTCTTAATTTTGTTACAGTGGGGTTAACCTAGGATTCACTTACTGTCTTCCAAAGTTTAGAGATAGACAAGTTCACATACATTTTAAATGAATGGGAATTCTGGTAAAGATAGTAAGCACTGTTTTCATAACTCCTTTCACAACTCTCCAAATGAATGGAAAAACACAGAACAAAGAAGAAAGTTCATCTGCATTGAGCTAGTGAATTATAATAACTCATGATGTAAACTCTGAAGAAAAAAGCTGCCAAACCAAGTAAAAATTAGGTCCAATGTAAAAGGGAAGCATCAATTTGACATATATCTTTAGTTTCTATCATTATACCAGCAGGCGAGTTGTGTGAAAAAGTGGATTCTATTTTGGAGGTATGAAAGGACATGGCTAGGCCATAAGAAAAATGAGGGCACCCCACTTTTGTTCCATCAGCTAAGCTAAAATAATGGAAGAAGCAGAACTGAAAGAAACATATTCAACTTTTTTTTTTTTTTTTTTGGACCAATTGTAACCTAAACTTAACAGATATGCCTCTTTATACCACTGTAACAAAATTAAGATGAGGCAGGGCCAAATAGAGAACAGAAATATCTGAGTACATTGTTTTGGACAGTGGGCTCTGAAGATTGCCTCAGGCTGCCCTGGTTTGCTCTGGGTACCCAGACTGGGTTGAAGTCTCAGACATTCCCCTGAACTTACTATTAGACCCTCCTGCAGAGCTGGCCTTGGCTGTGTGATTGGGGATTCCAACTATTTGTAGAGAAAATTGGTGTCACTAATGTACCCAGTATGCATTTTTCTGCCACCTGTCTTATTTATCTTTTCCACTCAAGCAACTTCACAGCTGAACAAAAAACCACAAATCAACAATCTAACCAACCAGTTTAAAGGCCATGGATAGAATTCAAATTATGTCAGTTAAAAAAAGAGGAATCAGTGCTTGCTTGGGCAGCACACATACTAAAATTGGAACGATACAGAGAAGATAAACATGTCCCCCATGCAAGGATGACATGCAAATTTATGAAGCGTTCCATATTTAAAAAAAAAAAAAAAAAAAGAGGAATCAGTTAAGGAAAATTGGCAGCATCTGTTCTGGACACGTATCAGTCCCAGATACTAGATAAACATGTTTCCTTTTTTTTTTTTTTTAATAAATTTTTTTATTGTTATGTTAATCCCCATACATTACATCATTAGTTTTAGATATAGTGTTCCATGATTCATTGTTTGTGCATAACACCCAGTGCTCCATGCAGAACGTGCCCTTCTCAATACCCATCACCAGGCTAACCCATCCTCCCAACCCCCTCCCCTCTAGAACCCTCAGTTTGTTTTTCAGAGTCCATTGTGTCTCATGGTTCTTCTCCCCCTCCGATTTCCCCCCCTTCATTCTTCCCCTCCTGCTACATTCTTCTTCTTCTTTTTTTCTTTCTTAACATATATTGCATTATTTGTTTCAGAGGTACAGATCTGAGATTCAACAGTCTTGCACAATTCACAGCGCTTACCAGAACACATACCCTCCCCAGTGTCCATCACCCAGTCACCCCATCCCTCCCACCCCACCCCCCACTCCAGCAACCCTCAGTTTGTTTCCTGAGATTAAGAATTCCTCATATCAGTGAGGTCATATGATACATGTCTTTCTCTGTTTGACTTATTTCGCTCAGCATAATACCCTCCAGTTCCATCCACGTCGTTGCAAATGGCAAGATCTTATTCCTTTTGATGGCTGCATAATATTCCATTGTATATATATACCACATCTTCTTTATCCATTCATCTGTTGGTGGACATCTTGGCTCTTTCCACAGTTTGGCTATTGTGGACATTGCTGCTATAAACATCGGGGTGCACGTAGCCTTTCGGGTCCCTACTTTTGTATCTTTGGGGTAAATACCCAGTAGTGCAATTGCTGGATCATATGGTAGCTCTATTTTCAACTTTTTGAGGAACCTCCATACTGTTTTCCAGAGTGGCTGCACCAGCTTGCATTCCCACCAACAGTGTAGGAGGGTTCCCCTTTCTCCGCATCCCCGCCAACATCTGTCATTTCCTGACTTGTTAATTTTAGCCATTCTGACTGGTGTGAGGTGGTATCTCATTGAGGTTTTGATTTGGATTTCCCTGATGCCGAGTGATATTGAACACTTTTTCATGTGTCTGTTGGCCATTTGGATGTCTTCTTTGGAAAAATGTCTGTTCATGTCTTCTGCCCATTTCTTGATTGGATTCTTTGTTCTTTTGGTGTTGAGTTTGATGAGTTCTTTATAGATTTTGGATACTAGCCCTTTATCTGATATGTCATTTGCAAATATCTTCTCCCATTCTGTCAGTTGTCTTTTGGTTTTGTTGACTGTTTCCTTTGCTTTGCAAAAGCTTTTTATCTTGATGAAGTCCCAATAGTTCATTTTTGCCCTTGCTTCCCTTGCCTTTGGCGATGTTTCTAGGAAGAAGTTGCTGCGGCTGAGGTCGAAGAGGTTGCTGCCTGTGTTCTCCTTTAGGATTTTGATGGACTCCTGTCTCACATTGAGGTCTTTCAACCATTTGGAGTCTATTTTTGTGTGTGGTGTAAGGAAATGGTCCAGTTTCATTCTTCTGCATGTGGCTGTCCAATTTTCCCAACACCATTTGTTGAAGAGACTGTCTTTTTTCCATTGGACATTCTTTCCTGCTTTGTCAAAGATTAGTTGACCATATAGTTGAGGGTCCATTTCTGGGCTCTCTATTCTGTTCCATTGATAACATGTTTCCTTTTGATAGTAATTATCATCATCATCATCATCATCATCTGTAACAACAACAACAAACCTTACAAATAAGTGAAGGACATAAATATTGTATGTAAGATATGCAGATGCTTTGAAAGAATATTTTACTTAGTATAGAAAAGGAATAAACTTTCCAGAGCTCTTTTCATTTTTTTTTTTTTTTTCAGAGCTCGTTTCATTGAGTGTAACATTGAAGAATAGAATATCCAAGCCTCAGATACTTGCTACTTTTGGGGCAAAATGCCAACTTAGCCCATGATGGTGCAAGGCAAGTTTGGCCATTTCTTCCGATTCTATAGTTCAGGTACATATTACTAAGACACAGAAGTTGTATTTCCAAAAGTTCATAGAGGAACAAAATATTGCTCAGAATTGTGAATAGTTTGTATGTTTGATTATGGAGTATGTGAGAAATAATGTCAAATAAAAAGCTGGAAAATTGGTAGATGATCATCTCTGAAGGGATTCTGTTATCATAATAATAACTTGAATATTTCTCCTATAATTGAACGGGAGATTTTGAAAGCTTTTAGGTATGAGAATTCTACGAACTGTGTCTTACTGAGACAAGAGAGGAGAATGTAGTTAATCGATTGGAGGAAGGGCACCCTAGAAGGGAGAATTGTTGTAGGCCACCACAATAATCTCTTTAGGAGATGGCTGCACTTAGACTCTTAGAAAGGAGGATTTCAGAAATGTTACAGAGGCAGAAAGCACCTGATGAGATTAGACACTAAGTCCAGTTGAGCCTGACCTTTAATTACATTGTATTGTTGTGGTTGACTCTAAACTATATTAGGTTTGTGGTTTCATTAAAGGAGTCCAGTTATCAAGAATATCTGCAATTAGCTGACATAAAGTGACTGTACAAAGATATCTTTTTGTGAAGTGCTAGCAAAGCAAGGAAGGTAAACAAATAAATAAACAAGTCGTTTACTTTGTTTCTTCCTCATACAACATTCAATTTCACGGCCAGTCAAAAATAAATAGTGTATATAAAACTCCATGCTGTATGGGACAAAATACAAGTAGCATTTTGGGAGAAAATATTTAAAACATTTAATTAAAAAAGATTACTCTTCATAATATGAACCAGATTTACAAGTTATTTAAAAAAAATGAGTGAACCAATTTAAAAATGTGGCAAAACATAAAAACCCAGAAAGCCATAGTACTAAACTTTAGTGACAATTAAATGAAGATTAGAGCAAACATGCTACTTTATTTTTCTCCTATAAGGTTATCAAAAATAAATCAATAAAATTTAAGTCTAATAACAGTCATTGGGAAGGTGAAGTAAAATACAGTATTTCAATAATTGTTGTTAAGAATGTAAATTCTGGAAGCAATTTGGCCATACTGGTTAAAATAGCAAGTACGGGGTGCCCCACAGCAAATCAATCTCAGTTTTAGGAATCAGTGCTATGGAAATACGTGTGTAAGTACAGATGTTAGACAATAAAGTACACTTCAGATATTTTAGTAAAGTAAGTCACTGAAATGACTACCTAAGCTATCTATAAGCCTCACTTGTGAAGTAAAATATAGTGCTATGCTGCTACCAAAATGTGATAGAAGGATAATTTACTGACATCAAAAGATATCTGGGACGTAATGTCATACCAAAGGAAAAATAAAACAAAAACTTTGCAGAAAACAATATATAGCAGAAAAATGGTTTTGTGTATATATGTGTCTGTGTATATACATGTATTTGTATGCCCGAGTATAGGTGTGTGAGTGAATATATACTTATACAGAAAGAGAAGAAGAGAGCATGACAAAATTATACTCCAAACTTAGTTATTGCTAGATACGTCTTTATTGCCATTTTATACCTGTTTTGTGGTGGTTTTTGAAGATTTTCTCTGATCCTTTCTTGTATTTCTCTCTTTTGTGGTTTGCTGGTTTTCTTTAGTGAAATATTTGGATTACTTTCTCTTTACTTTTTGCATACTTATTAGTGGGTTTTGATTTGTGGTTAGCATTCGGTTTGTATATAATATGTTCCCCATATAGCAGTCTATATTAAGTTGATGGTCGCTTAAGTTTGAAACCATTCTTTATTCTTCTGCTCCCCACGTTTTAGGTATATGGTGTCATATTTTACATTCTATTATTTTGTGAGTTCCTTGACTGGTATTTTACAAAAATATTCATTTTTTCACAGCTTTGTGTTTCTTACTTTCATACTGTCACTTTTGGTCTTTCCTTTCCATTGAGTCCCCCTTAATATTTCTTGCAGAGCTAGTTTAGTGGTCATGAACTCCTTTAGTTTCTGTTGGTCTGGGAAACTCTTTATCTCTCCTTCTATTGCAGGGTAGAGTATTTGACTACAGATTTTTCGCATTCAGCAATTTGAATATATCATGCCACTGTCTTGGGCTTTGAAAGTTTCCGCTAAAAACCTCCTGATAGTCTTATGGGGGTTTCCCTTATATGTAACTGTCTTCTTCCATCTCAATGTTTTTAAATTTTCTTTCTTTATCATTATATTTTGCCATTTTAATTATAATATGTCTTGGTGTGGATCTACTTTTGTTGATTTTGTCGGAGGTTCTCTGGGTCTCCTGGGTCTGGATATCTGTAACCTTCCCCAGATTAGGGAAGTTTTCAGCTATTATCTCTTCAAATAAATTTTCTGCCCCCTTTTCTCTCTTCTTCCAGGACTCCTATAATGTGAATGTTATTACATTTGATGGAGTCCCTGAGCTCCCTAAGTCTATTCTCATTTTGCATAATTCTTTTTTCTCTATTATGTTCAGCTTGATTACTTGCTCTGTCTTCTAGATCATTAATTTGTTCCTCTGCTTCTTCCAGCCTGCTATTCATTCCATCAGTCTTGTTTGTCATTTTGTTTATTGAGCCCTTTATCTCTGCTGTGTTATTCCTTACTTCTGTATCAAACTTAGTATGAAATTCTTTGTGGTATATTGGCCATTCATTATGTGGTTTGCAAACACTGGAAATTTATGAAACACTATTAAATTTTGGAGGCCAAGGTAGTCCAGTAAATATATTTTAAAAGCTTCCAGGCATCTTTGTTAGAGATGGTGAGACAATGTTAAATATGACAATATATTTCTAGCAGGAAAAGTTTTCAGTGCGGTGGGATTGGCCAGACTATTTGGAGACCACAAAGGAGGGGACTCTTGACTAAGGAACTTAAGAAAGATTTCACAGTTGATTTAATGCCTCATAAGAGGCTTGGGAAAAAGGAAAGAAAACAAAAGAAAAAGAAAGAAGACCAATAGCAATGGATAGAAAGAATATAGTAACATATTAATTACTGATAACTTCTGGATTTATTACATTGTTTTTACTAGCTTTATAAAATGTCTTTCATAAACTCAGAGGGCTTTATAATGCAATTTTGTGTTTTATCCTCATTATGTAGTTGTGTATTAAAATATAGGGACTTCTATTCCATTAAAAAATTCTAGAAATTATTTCCAAGACACACAATGTCATTCATGGAATGAATAGGAACATTTTTATTATCTATGTCATTGATATTTAATAAACTATTGGGAAAACATTTTGACAGTAATGAGAAAACATCTGGACTTCAAGATAAGTTTTTTTTTTTTAACTTTCTCCAACAATAATGACTGCGAAGTCTGAATATGTTCTATTTTAATAATGATGTCGTTTTGTATATATTTTGTGACCTTTCTTTTCTTTACTGGACATATTTCCTGTTTAACCTCCCTTATATTGTAATTTTGAAAGAAAATTCTTTGGAATAATACTATGTGAAATATTTTACAACTGGGTTATATTTTCACTCCAGAAACATTATTTATGTGGATATAGATCCCATTTTGAATAAATTCTCTGTGCATCTCAAGGTGTGCTTATTTTGCACAAGTTCTGCCATAAATTAGAGGCAGTTAAGATTTCCTCTGGGCTGAAATATGACAAGTAAGCATCTAACTTGCAGTTTTATTCCTCTTTTCTTTCCTTTTCCTTCTCTCTCTCTCTCTCTTTTGAACATCCAGTGAAATATTCCCCCTTTTAATATATCATTGTATTATGTAGTTATATAATATTACTTATATATAATGAAAGTAGATAATTAGTTGTCATAATTTAGTTGAAGCCATACTTAGGAGCCAGGATTTACCTTAAATAGAATGAGTACTTTTAGCTATATGTATCATGTCAATACATTAATATTTAAGATTATTTTAAGTGATATTTTTAATGTGGAGAGAAAACATAGTCTAAAAAAAGAAAAATATCACTTGTAATATGATAGACAAAATACTGTAATCAACTCTACATTATTTGATCAATTTGGAAGAAATATTGATAAATAGGAATTCACTTATTATATTGTTCAGCCTTTATTTGCCAGTGGAAACAAAGATAATATAAACCAACATCCCCTATACCTTTGGAAATTGATGTCTAAATCAGCTAGTGTAATGAATATGCATTTCTTTTGGTCATTGTGTAATTAAACAAGTTATACTTGTTGAAAAGATGTAATAACTCATATATTGTATATAATATATATTTCATTTTATTTGTCAACAAAGAATTTTTATTTTAGTGAAAGTTTTTTCACATTTTTCTCAAATTCTTCCCATATTAAACTTAGGGAATAAATAAACTATGTAATTTTTCTGCTTTTGACTGAAATGTTGAATCAGATCATAGAAAGAAAGGATAACTGCCCAAGGAACAAATTCTTTATTATAATCTATCCTGCATCCTGCTATTATAATCTTTCTATGAAAAACCTGGGAATTCTATGAATTGGTTTTCCATTCCCTTCAGTATAAAGCCCCAACTCCTTTCAAGGCCCTTAAACACTCTTTTAATGGTCTCTATTTCATCAAATCAGCAGGTTTCTGGTCATATCCACTTTCTTTATCCTCTCCATTTTTTCCCAGAGAACTGTATTATCTACATTGCAACTTTCTTGCAACATTGTTAATTGTACACACTGGAAAATTGTCCATTTCCACCCATGACTTTCAAATGTCTAACCAAGCATTAATGTGAGTGGATCAACTATTCAGAATTATTTGAAACTAAGAGTAAAATTTACATATAAACACAAAATATTTTTAGTATTTTATATGAATTAAGTATTCCCAGGGATTTTTTTTGAAGAATACAATTACTGTGTAAATAGAAGAAATAATGCAAATATCTTCTGTTGAGAACATTACCATAGGTGTTTGCCATTTTGAAAGCTTGCAATACAAGTGTCAACACTGCTCATGGTATTTGAATTGCCAATATAGTGGACCTACTTGTAGCTTTGGGATTCATCATGAGTCTATGTAAAATGATACACTTATTTAATACTTCAAAAGGTCAAATTTTTAAAAAATATTTTTTAAAAGAAGAGTAATCAGGTAAATATTCAAAATTGCCTTATTGATCATTGCCCACAAATGTTAGTCATCAATGGCCTACACTGCCAACCAGTCAACTGTTTTATTTGTTTGTTTGCTTAATGAGTCAAAGATTACACCAAAGCTTTATGAACAAATATATGCTAGAGTTTGCAAAGATAATTTATACTTCTGAGATTTAAGGGAAAGTTCAAAGGTAGTGTTATGAATGTGAAAATAAATGTTTAAATTTGAACAATAAACTCATTTCTTTTAGAATAAGACAGATTATTTAAAAATGTGGTAATATGGTAATTTTCTTACCAACCGAGAAAGCTTACTAATATAATCTAAAATCTAAATGAAATATATAGGGGCACCTGGGTGGCTCAGTCATTAAGCATCTGCCTTCGGCTCGGGTCATGAACCCAGGGTCCTCGGATAGAGCCCCACATTGGGCTCCCTGCTCGGCAGGAGGCTTGCTTCTTCCTCTCCCACTCCCCCTGCTTGTGTTCCCTCTCTCGCTGTCTGTCTCTCTGTCAAATAAATAAATAAAATCTTTTAAAAAATAAATTTTATATATATATATATATATATATAGTCCATCAAGAGTTATACTATTTTAGGTAGACTTGATAAGATGGAGTAAGGTGTCCAAAGTATATGTAACAACTACAATCGAATGAATTTTCATTACAAATGAAGAAAGTATCATTTATGAAAATCAGGATAGAAATTTTACCTCTTTTGTTAGCATTCTATTGCAGTACCAAGAGGATGAATGAATAAAAACTAAACCATATTTTAGAAGGGTTTTGTATCCAAGATTAAGGCTATAAAATTATAACTTGAAGTTTACAATTTTTTCTCATTATTAAAAAATACTAATTCCAGGAAATTTAGAAAATCTAAAACTAAGCAAAAATAATAAAAAGAAACCACCCAAGGGCGCCTGGGTGGCTCAGTTGGTTAAGCGACTGCCTTCGGCTCAGGTCATGATCCTGGAGTCCTGGGATCGAGTCCCACATCGGGCTCCCTGCTCCGCAGGGGGTCTGCTTCTCCCTCTGCCCTCTTCCCTCTCGTGCTCTCTGTCTCTCATTCTCTCTCTCTCAAATAAATAAATAAAATCTTTAAAAATAAAAAAAAATAATAAAAAAAAAGAAACCACCCAAAATATCATCACTATAAGATGATTACCTATAAGTGTTTCATTGTAGCCCTATTTTCCTGCATATTAATTTCATTAATTAAATTGGTCATACATTGATTAATTTGGTCTTGAAGGGGCAATAAAAACATGAAGATTTTTTCTCACAAATGTCCCTGTCAATCACTCTGTGAGTCCCTTATTCCTTGACCCACTGAATAAAATAAAAAACAGGCACCATGGCTCTCGTGATGATTTTTAGATAATAAAAGTTCCCCCAGGAATCTTGAGTCACAGAAATAGCCTCATTTCTGTAACTAAAATGTCCAGTCTTGTCAAATAACTTATTAGGTGAGTCCTGTGGAACCTTGGTGACTGCTTAATAAGTGGCAGTTCTCATGGGATGTTAAGAAGGAAGGAAAACATGTAGTGTATTTACATATTAAAAATTCACTATGTGAAGCCATCAAGATTCTTATGCCAGTTATTTTAGTTCCTTGGGAGATTTTGGTACACAGAGTTAATCTGGGGGCATTAATGAATTAATATGGCAATAAAGTTAAATGATCTTCTGGGTTGCTGTGATAGTGTAAATTTGTAAAACTTGGAGTTAACTTATGGCAGTGTTCTACTCCCAACAATTTATCAGTGATTATTTTGGCAAAGAGATAGCTAGCATTTGATTAAGAACATGGACTTTGCAAGGAGACTGCCTGGATTTTGTTGTTGTTGTTAAAGATTTTATTTATTTATTTGAGAGAGAGAGAAAGAGTGTGTACAGGAGGAGAGCAGAGCAGCAGGAGGGGCAGAGAGAGAGAATCCCAAGCAGACTCCACATTGATGGAGCCCCATGCAGGGCTTGATCCCATGACCCTGAGATCATGACCTGAACTGAAACCAAGACTTGGAGCTTAGCTGCCAAGCCACCCAGGAGCCCTGGATTTTTAATATAAGCATTTTAGAAAACTGTTTAAGGCAAGAAATCTTTTGTGACTCACTTTTCTCACCTATTAAAAGGAGTAATTATACTAGTTACCTCACCAAGTTGAGTACTAAATAATATATTCAATATCTTAAAAATATAAAGTATGAAATCCTAAGTTCATCATAGTTGCAACCATCTCAAATGACATAGAGTTAATCAGCAGGAATCTGAGACTTTTGTATGGGCTAGGCCAATTGAAATCAAGGGCTTATTACTTTTTAACAGAGTCCTGTCACAGAGTGAATAATCAATAAATGCTTTTAAATAAATGATAGAGAGGAATCACCATATTCAATTTTCAATATTAATAACTACAAATGATATCTAACCAGTTCCAGCATTTGGCCAATTTAGAACAAAAACTGAAGAAAGATCACTGCCAAGTTACAGTGCATGTGCTCTCCTTCACAGGCGATTTTAAAAACTAAGTTAAAAATTAAAGGATAGTGATTAAAATTTATGAAAATCAAATAGCACTGCCATATTATCAACATTGTTACTACCAGTAAACACATTATCTGCACAGCACACTTGAAAAAATCAACCTCTAGATTATATTCACATTCTGTGGCATTAGGCAAGATTTTTGCTTGGAGACGTCTGATGAACAATAAACAAACTTGAAACTGAACCAACCCAGATGATTGTTTTATGTGTTTTATGTGGTTTAGAGGTAGGGAACAAATTGAATTTACTCAACATAGGAAGAATGTAAGAAAAATCCTTTTAATTGTTCACTCATTTTCTTTTTCTGGATAACCATGAGATAGTCAGTTTTCTTTTTTCTAGTTATTTTAGTAAGACATTCCATTATTGCAGAAACTGCACAATAGCTGTGAGAGCTATCATAAAGAAGAGATTAACTATAAACTATTGGTGGGAAATCTCCCTGCGCCCAAATTAAAGAAATTGTATTATGATAATTGATACAAATTCAAAATAGTTTAGCAGCATTTTATTTAAACCATACCGAGAGACAACATGACTTAGTGATTAAGTGTGAATCCTGGAGCCAGAATGAAAACCCTGTGAAGCCCTTCTCAACCACAAGCTGTGTAAATTTAGAATATTTTACTCTCTGTGCTTGAGTGTCCCCAAAAAGCAAACATGGATGGCCAAAGAGGTTTCTACTTTTTAGAGCCATTGTGAGAATAATATGTGTAAACTGTGAGTTACTTAATTATCGTATGGAGTTCTGTCCTCATATAGTACCAGGACCAATAGGAATATGATGCATGGAAAATGATCTGAATTCAGTTTAGAGATTTTTGCAATAGTCGGTGTCAGCTCCTTCAGCTGGTGGAAAGTTCCTTTTGATGAAGGGGATGAGGAATGTTGGATACTTATCAGGATATTGAAGAAAGGTTTGCACAATATGAATCTAGGCGAAATACATCTACATTTCTTCTAATATTCAGATCCTATTAGTCTCAAGTGAGAATCTTCATCATGATCATTTCAGCTCTGCCTAATAATACCCTGGTTGAGACTCATAAAATTTAAACAAGGTAACTTTGTAAGGGATTCTTCTACTTTCATATTTCTTGACTTCAGCAAAGTTTCAACCTCTAACCTTAATGAATTTTTCTCATGAAATAATGCATATAAAATTATTTTCATAAATCTTTTATAGAGGTTTTTTTTAGTGTTCACCTTAAAAGTAAAAAACCTCTGTTTTACATATCAACATAAAACCATATAGCAGTTATATTTCTTTTATAAAAACTAAATTAAACATGGCATTTCCTGATAATTTCCAGCATGTCTCTTTAAATATATAGGGCATAAAATAAACATTCTATTTTTTTTTCAAGTTTTTATTTAAATTCCAGTTAGTTAACATACAGTGTAATATTAGTTTTAGGAGTACAATATAGTGATTCAGCACTTCCATGCAGCACTGGTGCTCATCACAGAAAGTAGTAAGCATTCCTTTAAATATGCATGAAAAATGTAAGAAATAATATCATGATCTTTGATACAAGCCCACCAGGGTTCAGTTGAATATTTTAATCCGTATTTTCTTTAATACTGTGTTTCTTGGATTATAGGTGCTCTTTCCATTTTATTTCTCTGTTGGTCAGTGTACTTTCCATTTTTATTTACTCTCCATCTTTTGGAATTCTACAGGTGTCCAGTAATAAAATCTCAGAACTAATGTTCAAAGATTCATTTTTTTTAGTTATTTATTTATTTACTTTTAAAGATTTTATTTATTTATTCGAGAGAGAGAGTGCACAATCGGGGGTAGGGAGAGGAACAAGCAGACTCAGCACCGAGAGCAGAATCCTCTGTGGGCCAATCTGACGACCCCAAGACCACAACCCTAGCCGAAATCAAAAGCCGGATGTGCAACCAACTGAGCCACCCAGGCGCTCCCAAGGATTCATTTTGAAATACTGACAAGTTTGTTTTTTGAAGTTTTGGTTAAAATTATCACTATCACTCTTATGTGAAACATTTTGTTTTTGTTTTTTTTAATGATCTCATTTGCTTCTGTTTTCTACTTACCCCCATTTGAGGTCTCTTCTTATGATTGTATTCAGTTTCTCCCCAGCAGACTCCTCCCTCTACTTTGCAAGAGGCTCAAACAAGTATTGATTCTAAAAAATATACATGTTAAACACCCAAGCTGTTCCAGGTTTGAGATAATTATCAAGAATTTAGTCAAGTAGATGGGTCTTATCTTTAAGAAAAAAAAAAATGTGTATTGTAAAACCAGGGTATTGAATTCTCACTTTCTAGCACTATCGTTCTCTCCACATAGTGTTCTGCTTCTGCCAGCACTAAATTCAGTATTAGGCCTTTAAATTCTTACCATGAAGCTTCTACACCCACCACTTGGCTGAAAAGTGCCTTTAAGGACACTAACTGCAAATCTATGGATTTGTTCTGTTTTCTTTCTTTCTTTTTTTAAGATTTTATTTAGTTATTTGAGCGAGAGCGAGAGAGAGCACAAGCGGGGGGAGGGGCAGAGGGAGAGAGAGAAGCAAGCTCCCTGATGAGCAGGGAGCCCTACTCTGGGCTCAATTCCAGGATCCCAAGATCATGACCTGAGCCGAAGGCAGACGCTTAACCAACTGAGCTCCCAGGTGCCCCAGGTTTGTTCTGTTTTCATTCTCCTTCAACTTTCAATATTTTTCAGTGTATTGATTCAACTGGCTTTAAAATTTTCTTTTGCTTGTCTTCTTTGTTTCATGAATATCTTCTTTTCTTCCCTTTTCCTTAAATCAGCCATGTTGGCCAAACTATAAAAGATCTTCGACTGTCTACCAATTGTAATGACTCCGGGTCCTGCCTGTCCAAAACTTACCACTTCATGAACTTCTATTTCTAGCTTCCTGCTAAACAGTTCCCATATATTATGCCATATTACTTCAAAAGCGATGAGTCTTGTAAAAACCCTTTGTACTTTAACAGATGTTAAGTCTTTCTTGAACATCTTCATTTCTGCCAAAAGCATCATTGATGTATTTGGCAACCAGACTGCAAACTGATGTCCACATTTAGGCTGGCATTCAACCTCTTGCACCTAATTCCACTCTGTTCACTCTACTTTGTTTTCTTTCACTCTCCCCAAATATGCCATCTGTTTATCCTTGACAAGGAATGTCATTGTCCTCCAAGCATATCATATATATTTCTGGCTTTCAAATTTTTTGTAACTTTTCTGTAACTCTTCATTATATGTTTAATTTATTGGCCAGCTCATTCATGGAAATTTATCTACCTACCCTAGTCCTTGATAATATAATCCCATCCCAAACAAAGTTAAGCACAAAGGGGACCGGTTTAAAGATACCCGATTCTAGGTTTAAATTAACCACTAATCTAGGTATGTATCCTTGGATAAATCTCCTAATCTCTATGAGCCTCATTACTTATGCACATAAAGAAGACCAAGTAAGATAATATGAGTAAAGTGCCTGTCACAGTAAAATAAATATTAGCTACATTAATATTATTATATTGCTCCTGCCATTTTTCAAATGGTGCATTTTTTCATTTATTTCTGTCTTCACAATTAGGCATTAAAATATGAGACTGAAAACATCATAATATGAAATAACTTAAGCAGTTTCCCTATGTAATAATACTCTGTAAATGTCATTTCCTTTCTAGTCACCTGTTTGCATACACAGTGTCCTGTAACAGCACTGTGGCTGGTCTTACGCCCTCCTCGCTGGCTGACTTAAGACCTGATCTGTAACAGAACTAATTTACTTTCTTTGAGATTTGCAGATCACTGGCCTTGGGGAATAAAGGACCAGAATGTTCCTAGGCCACAGAGGCCAGCATGTCTGTTTGAAGCTTCTACACCCTTAGCTTTCTGATTAGCCCAGCAATCTTTTAGCAAAATGTTTTTCTTTTTTAAGGTTACACAAATGACTTTACTGACCTCCCTTTGTACATCTGTAGACCTTGCCCCTCTTTGCAGAAAGAACAGTTCTCTTGCACAACCCCTGGGTACCAAAGAACCAGATCTTCTTGCACAACCCTCCCCCACCCCCACCCCAGGTACCAAGGAACTAGAACTTCTTGCACAACCTCCAAGCACTGAAATAACCCTATAGCTGACATCATTGAGTCTGCACTTAATCAGGTAATGTTACAGACCACTGCACTCCTTTACCTGATTAAACGTCTTTAAAAATCTGGGGAGTTGGCCTTTAGACAAGAACCCACCTTCTCCCCAGGTGGCCAGCCTCCTGAATAAAGCTCATATACCTTTCCAATCAAAACGTGTCTCTTGAGTATTGTCCTTTCTAGCAATGGGCAGCTGAACTTGGGTTTCAGTAACTGTCTGACAAATACAATCCGTGAGTTTCTGGTTTGTGTTTATGGTGATATTCGGATTACTGCTTAATTACCTCACTTCAAAGAGAAAAGATCTTTGTTTTCCCTAGAAAGCAGAATCCAGCACAAAACTAATAGGCCAAGGTTTTATTGGGATATACAATCTCAGGGTTGCAAAATTGAGGAGAAAAGGGAAAGTAGGCTAGGAAAGAGGGAAAGTAAATATCAGTTAGTACATTTGTGAGCTGTTCACAGTGGGTTCAAACACAATGGGTAGTTTAGTAATGAGAAGTGTCTTCCAAACAGACCATGTGGAACCCCACTGTGGCTCAGATCTGTCCATCAAGGGGATAAATGGGAAAAAATTATCTGCCAACACTTCTTCTGTTTTCAGAATACAAAATTTGTATCACTGCATTATTTCTCTCTCTCTCTCTCTCTTCAAAATTGTGTTAGCCAGCTCTGCTTAGCCAGTCAGTAATCCCACATTCTCGTTCAGTGAAACTTACCTTGTCTACTCAGGGGGCAGAAGTACCCCCTCCACTAGGACCTAGGATCTCTTGCCTAACAAATCCTAAAGTTGTAGAGAAGTAAAACACATTCACAAGTGAGATACTGGGAGTAACAGTGAGAGACGCTAATCCCAATTTTTTTTTATCCCCCTAACCCATGAATTCTGACAAGTGGGGATGCAGAATTAAATATCAGCATTGATTTAATGCATATACTGTATTGTGGAGTACCATACGCCAACCATGCATGATGCTATGCCCAAGGCTGGTGCTTTATCCAAGCCTTGGAGATGCTGTTCTACCATTCTTCATGCCAGATATTTATAGGGGATATGGTAAGACCAATGAATCTCATGTTCAGGAGCCCATCGTTGTATTGCCTTTGCCATAAAATAGGTTCCTTTTTTCTAAGGAAACTTTGTCAGTCATACTTCTGTCAGTCATACTGTATAACTGGATCAGGAATTCTCCAAGACACTGGATGGTGCTGAGGAGCCAAAGATGTAAACCTATGTCCAGAGCATGTGTCAACTCCAGAAATTATGAATGTCTGCTTCCTGCAATGTAGAAGTGGATCTATAATCCACTTTTCCACCAGATAGCTTGTCTTCTCCAAAGAATTGTGCCATATTAGGAATTAGCTATGATACAACTAGATCAGCTTTGTTGACCTGTGTATAATTTCTATCTTTGCTATCATGGTCATCTTTTTATGGGCCCACTGTAACACTGAGATGGCTAAGGAAAGAAGATAGCTCATGTCCATGGCATAAGTAATGCGTGTACCTGAATGTTGAGAGCCTCCTCTGCAATGGATGCTCCCTGCTGAGTATTCAAGAAAGATTCTTACTTTATAATCACTCCAGGGGTTTTACTGATAGAAGATTACTCCAACTATATTTGCCACTGATTTTTCCCTTTCAGGCTTCTCACCAACCAGTCAGGTTATTTGCCAGTGCTCAGAAGTCCATGTATGACTTATACCATCTCTCTCTCTTCATACAAAGTAGGCATCTAAGTATACTGTCCACAGCTTTGCTTATGAAAAATTTCATCACTGTCCTGGCTAGCACAGGGATTCCATGCCAACCCTTTTCTAAACTAAGACTGAATTCTTTTCCTTTTCATAAATGCCTTTGTAAGGAAGCCCTGAGGCCATATGCATGAGTTGAGGAATAGGCATGCAATTATTAGTGCCTTTTAACCTCCTCGAGCCTGGTTTAAGTTCAATGCTTCCATTGGAAATTTGCACTCTCCAATGGATGGTTTCTATGATTACTTCTCACTACCATCCAGTGGACTTAATAACACCAAAACAATTTTCATAATCCCTGGATATTCCATGGTTAAATCCTCGGTCATCACTTGAGCCCAACAGTGTTCCGAGAGTTGTTTTTTCGAACAGAGAACAATTCTTGATTGCAGTGGGTGGTCTTGCTACAGTCCTTTAGAAGTTGGAACCATGATTTTATCACTGAGACTTGACAGACTCTCTTCCCAACATTCTTATCCACCATGGTTACTTCCAGAACTAACTGAATGACTGGTCAGATGGTACAGATGGAGGGAAGCTTACACAGAAACTGGGACTTGCATACTCTAGCCCCATCAGAAACATATAGCCAACCAACATATAGATTTGTGTCATATTCCCATGTGCTTTAAAAAATTCAGAGGAACCTAACAAATGTGCTTCATTTTCAGTGGTTAGATGTATGAAGGACAATGACTTGCTATCTAGAGAAGGTCTCCTGCTATACTCCAGACTATAAGATTCTTGAAAAATCCACAGATGCAGCAGATCCTTGAAAACTCATGGGATTTAGCCATTGCCTTCTGGCATACATGAGTCTTGCTAGGTTATCCAAAATATTTGCCACTTCCTCGTCACCGAATCCAATTAGTATGATGATATCAATAGGGTGGCTACCTGTGATGCTCTGTGAATGTCAGGACAGTCAAGGTTTTTGTAGACCCTATTATGACAGAAAATAGTTATAACAAGAGTTCTGTGATTATAAAAATGTACTGCCACCTTTGTGGTGTAAAAAGAAACTTCTTTTGTTCTTTCCTGATAATGAGAATTGAGAAGAAAGCATTTCTGTAGTCAGTAGCTGGAAAATAATGCCCCTGGCAACTAGGAGGGTTGTCCCATACCTGGGAGCACTACCTAGGTCTGGCTCCATGCCTGAGGGGAGGCACTCTTCCTCTTTCCAATCCTTCCTGAGTTTGGCTTGTGTTTATTTCTTCTGGCCAACTCTAGACACTCTTCAGAGATGAGTCACAAAGTACAAATTTTGTAATTTTGGTGTTTCTGCATATGACTTCAGTTCTCTGCTATTGGCATTTAAAACTAGCATTGTACAATATAAGGATGGATAGAAAAATTCATGCTAATGGTTTAAAATTTTATTTTATTTTATTAAGAATGAAATTAAATAACAAATAAAAAGCACCAAAGACAAATAAAAAGTAAGACGGTGGAAGAAAAGAAAAAGCTTTGTATGTACCTTTTATAGCATTTTTTCATGCTCCTTGAAAAAGAGGCTCTGCATTCACTTTGCATTGTGCCTCACAAATCATGTAGCCAGGCCTGCCTCCAGGAGATTCTGATACATTCAAAAACTTGAGAACCACTGCTCTAACACATCAGGGAATTAATGAGAGAGGTCTGCCAACTGTTAGCATATCTTAATTACACATTTATATCTCAGAATATACTCACAGAGAAGGTCTCTAGAACCACACTGAGACAAAACTGCATTTTCATGCAGCTTCTATTGGCCCCACTCTACCCAAAAAGCCATTATGGCATTTCAATGTCACCACAAACCTCTTATCAAACAGTCCTCCGAGGTATCCAGTTTCTCTTTCTCAGTGCTCATCAATCCTAGCAAAGGCTGCAGATCCACTGAGGGAAGGATCAGAGGGAAATTTCTTGTATACACCTGTGGTGGTATACTTCTCAAGGGCTCTCATTCTCCCCCTTAAGTTAGTAGCCCATCAGTCTCACCCCAACATACTTGAAGATCAATTCCACAGATTCTCAGGGATCTAGGAAATCTATATGACATGCAGGCCTCCCTGCTCTTTATTTTTATTATATGGGTCTTGCTTCTTTTTTTGGGGGGGTCTTGCTTCTGATGATTAACTGCTTCCATCTAGACTCTTCCATTCTGGAATATCAATATTTCCAGTGATATTCAACTCCAGGAAGATGACAGCACCTCCCATGTCTAATTCCGGCCATCTCCACATAATGGTGCCCCCTTCAGCATCATTTTTTGGGCCCTTCCAAGAAGCATAAAATGAAGAGATTTTCAGTTCTTTTAAATAATCCATTTTATTTTATTTTTTAAAGTATTTTTATTTATTTATTTTTGCAAGAGAGAGAGAGAGAGAACAAGCACAGGGGAGCAGCAGAGGGAGAGGGAGAAGCAGGCTCCCCGATGAGCAAGGAGCCCGATGTGAAGACTCAACCCAGGACCCTGGGATCATGACCTGAGCTGAAGGCAGAAGCTTAACTGACTGAGCCACCCAGGCGTCCCTAAATAATCCATTTTAATATTTCCACCTCCTTCTGACTTCTGTTGTCTTCCTCAATAATATGCTAATAAAGTTCTAGCATCTCCAACTCATTTACAGCAAGGCATAATCACCTACAGACTTCAGGGTAGCATCCACGTTCACTATTAAGCTCTTAGCCAGTATACTGAATCCCAGATAATGAGTGAGTGACCAACATAAATAAATTTTCTTCATTCCTACATTCCTCCATCCTGGCCAATATTTTTTACTTATTATTTAGTGTCTTTATTTTGTTTTGATTCCCTCAGCTGCCATGTAGTAGGACACCAGCCTTAAATACTTAAAAACTCTTAATCCTATGATTACTCTTAAAATAGGTCTTATAATAACATCCTAAGGCAGGCGGAAAGGGAAAAGTGAGGTAGGGGGGCTGGTGGGAGTGAGATCAGGCAGGGTCTTATGGTAGTGTTAAGTTCTCCACGCATGATCCCACAAGATCCCACTTGCCCTTCTTCGACAAACACTGAGTTAAAATGTCCTGTTAAAATTATATATATATGTAATGTAATTTATATAAAAAGTTATATAGTTTTCTATCAAGCATTTTTAGATAAAAGACCACATGATTTTATCCACTTGATATGCCCTAAAGCTCTTAATACACAATGATAAATTTAAATCTTTGCTGTGACTTTCCTATTATCACAAATTAAAAATATTTGCAACATGATTGGTCATATTACAAGTTTGGAGCTATGTGTAATGCTTTTGGTTGAATTACCATCTATCCAGATTATCACTCACCTTCTAGTAATTTTTATGGGATTCCACTAAAATTCAGGGTGGAGGAATGTAGGAATGAAGAAAATTTATTTATGTTAGCCACTCACTCATTATCTGGGATTCATGGTAGTACTTGACACTTTTTACTGCACCTTATTTATAAAATATAATAATATTCCATGGAATTATGTTTGGCACCAACTTTCATATGTAATGCATTATATGTAAACATACATGCTGTAATGTAGTTAATGGTTCTTTTATTTGCTGAGAGATAATGGCATGCACTAAATTATTTGGCAAACTGGAGGAAAATTTATTATACACTTATATAACTACTAAGGGGATTATCCTCTTTATTCCAATTATTTTACACAAAGTATACTCTTTCACTCATTTCCATTTTACAGTTTTCATGGGGAGAATTTTTATAGCTTGCTTTTGATTTTTACTTGATTTTTTTTTGACACTGATTACAATTATGTCCGCTGTTTAAAAATTTTAAAATAGGTTAAATATAAGAGAATATACTGTGCTGTGATTTTTAACGTGGGTTGTAAGCAGCTAGTAAATTAGCCCACTCCAGAAGGAAAATAGTCTAAATCCTTTTACTAAGCAATAAATTAACACAAAATTATAATTAAAATTTTACATGCTTCTGTAGAGACCATTTAGACCTTACAATTGCAAAATTGTAATGTATTCTTTGATGCAGAATGCTAATGCTGTTTTTAACTGCAAACTAATCAATGTGGTTATATAAGCAACTTCCATACTCACTCTTTCCTTTTTTTCTGCACATACTTTTTACCCCAACTGTTTGGCTATTTTAGATTGTGCATATACCAGGCTTTCCTGATGAATCATTTATGCTTACAAACATAAGAACAAAAGACTATATAAATACAGGTTGACAAAACAATCCTTTTTGGTCTTGAAAAAATTTATTTTCTGTTAAGATAAGGGATAAACTTCCTTTAAATTTTCTGTAAGCACAAAATGAGCACTACCTGATAAAATACACATTTTTACGCACCAAAGAAGATTCTTATAGTCAATTTTCTGCAAGATGTCCTTGCAAGGAAAACAGAAATATTATCTTGTGTTAAAATTCTGTTTTTCTAGCAAAGTTGTAGAGGATCATTATTTTTATGTTTTTCTGGGGCATTGTAACTCCTTTAAGAAAAAGTTTATATGATCAGGTGTCCTGGACACTTGGCTGCAGTGAAAAGAAACAGCTCTGAATTCTTAGGTATGCTATTGCCTCCTGATTTAATTGGCAATGATACCATTTCTTCCTGGGCTGGCACAAATATGTGCCTCTCATAAAGATTGTGCAGAGATTTTCACGTTCCTCCTAACTTTTCCATCTGCTGCCATTCTCAATGATTTCTATAAGATACCTAAAGGAAACTAAGCAAATACTGATGCAGAGCAATTTATGAAGAAAGGTGGGGGGGCAGATAGGTTTGGGCTCCATCAAGGAGTAAATGTTCCTAATATTAAATTATAAAAATCAATACTACTACTCTAATAATTTATGCATGCATAGGATTACACAGTTTGCAAAGCAATTCATATGTTTGGGAATGGTTAGTTACTTTTCTGTTAAACCAAAAAAAATGGAAGCAGAACTGTTTAGCTGACTGGGCTGTATTTTTGGCAGTGAAGTTTATAAATGATTTGTATGTGCTCCCTTCTTCCCTCTTCTACGTGTTAGTAGATAACATATATTGCCTATTTGTGTTTTCAAACAGTATATTTCCAGTATCAAAAGTAGACCAAATTATTACAAGGGTTAAAGAATCCCAGGAAAATAATTGTTTAGTTTGCATAACATTGTAAAGTTTAGGAATTATTTCCTTCTAAGCTCAATGTGCTCAAAAGCAAATCAGAAAAGGTTTACAGACTAGGTGTTGTTACAAAACCCATTTTCAAAGTGAAGAGATAATATGTTGGAGTAATGAAGTGCCTTTGCCTGGGAAATCCTGACCAGAGAGTATTGGAATGGGATGTTTCTCCAGTCCTTCTGACCTAAGAATTATTGCTCTTTCCACTATAATTTCTAAGTTATTTTACCTCTTTAGCAACATTTTGTCAGAAAAGGCAAAGTCATAATATATGAGTCATAGACTCATACATTTTTTAAGGAACTTAAAATAACAGAATTATCTTTTGTTCCACACAATAATCTTGAAAGATGACCATCAGAAATAATTTCTGAGACTGGACACAGTTTTGGAATTGTTATAAAATGCTTCATTTTAACACTGATACTCTAATATTTTTTGGGGGGGGAAAGAGTTGCTACCAATGAAGTAACCACACTTAATAAATGGAAAAGAACTAATAAAACTGGCAACTGTTCACTTCAGTCTGACAGATTTGGATCTTGATCATTTTCCTGTAACTAAAGAAAACTCAGATGATATATGTATATATATACCAAAACATTTGTGGCCATTACAATACACTTATTATTAAGAAAGGATCTGATATAGAATTCAAATACGTAAAGAATTCTATTCCATAGTCATTTCCTAAGCACTGACAAAACTGACAAGAAAAACACTGTTATATACATTGACAACTCTTTGAACATTTCTTTTCCTTGTTTTATTATCTAAATAATAGTAATTATATACATTTATTATATATACACACCTATACAAAAACATATATATGATTGAAATTAGACTTTTATACAGTGATTGCTTAATATTTGTTTTTCCTGCATTTATTTGGAAAATGTCCTTGGGAAAGATTAAAAAGTTGTATGTAAATAAACAACACAAAGTCTGTAAGAATATTTTTTTATTTTTGTTTTATTTGTTCTCATTGCGGAAGGAATAAAGAAAAGAATGTAGGTATTTCAGGGGAAATTCAGCAAAGATTGTATCTTTTAGTGTAGCATCATTTTCTGGTTTTGAAGATTAATATCCTTTAGAGAGATTAAAGAATGATAGTTCTTTAGCCTTTAAAAGGCATGATAGAAGAGAGAAAAAATAAAACCCTCAATATTCAAATAGCTGATCAATAGAATAAAAAAATAGATCTGCCTTGGAATTAATGTAAGAAAATTATAAGAAGGCAAATTTTACTTCAGAATGAGGGTAATTTTCTGACAGGGTTATTCAGCATTGATACGGATTTTCTTATAGGGTAATGGGTTTCCCATCACTGAAAATACTCCCTGGGTAAGCAGTGCACAGAAAAGTATATGGAGTATACATTAAACTAAGTAACTTCAAAGATTGTTTCCAATTTGAGATTATACGAGGTCATAAAAATTCCTGTTTTTAAAAAGCCTGGTAGAGAATGATATGAGAATTAGACCATATGCCAGCAACATTTCTGTGGTGCTCTGTGAATCTATGATTCCTTGAGAAACATTTCCTTGTTTGGGGAATTGCTATTCTAGAGAGGAGAGGTGAGTATCTCCTCACTCAAACTCCAACTTGGCCTCCTGTATTCCACTTTCATTCTTATACCTTTGACTTCATTAAATCCCCCATTTTTTTCTCTCTCCTCACAAAATGCATATATTTCTCTTATAACATATTTTCCTTCTCATTAGAAAGTACGTTTCTTAGGAGCCAGAACTTTCCTTTTTTAGTCTCGGTATTCTTTGATCTGACAAATATAGTAGGCGATGAAAAAATACTCGAAGTTTTGTTGACTAAATAATCAGTAAAGAAAATAGGGAAGATAGAGAAATGTGAATATAGACAATACATCTAACAATAGGAGGCTGAAGTGAAGGGTGGGCTCAAGTGCAGAATAGTAACGGCTAATGCCTCTGTCACACTTGCTGGGGGTCAGGTCCTTCTCTAAGAACAGTAAATTTAATTTAATCTTCACACTTAATCTTCACAACACTGCTTTACAGTGGATACTATTTTTATCCCATTTATAGACAAAGAATCCATCTTCTTCATCACACAACCAGTGGATAGCAAGGTTGGGATCTAAATCTTGACCAGCTTTCCGAGTCAGTAGTAATATGTTGACTCTCCATAATCACCATGCCACATCGTGGAACTCAGAGGTATCAAGAAAGAGGTGGAAATGGCAAGTGGATGGAACTGGAGGGTATTATGCTGAGTGAAATAAGTCAAACAGAGAAAGACATGTATCATATGACCTCACTGATATGAGGAATTCTTAATCTCAGGAAACAAACTGAGGGTTGCTGGAGTGGGGGGTGGGGTGGAAGGGATGGGGTGACTGGGTGATAGACAGTGGGGAGGGTATGTGCTCTGGTAAGTGCTGTGAATTGTGCAAGACTGTTGAATCTCAGATCTGTACCTCTGAAACAAATAATGCAATATATGTTAAGAAAGAAAAAAAGAAGAAGAAGAATGTAGCAGGAGGGGAAGAATGAAGGGGGGGAAATCGGAGGGGGAGAAGAACCATGAGAGACGATGGACTCTGAAAAACAAACTGAGGGTTCTAGAGGGGAGGGGGGTGGGAGGATGGGTTAGCCTGGTGATGGGTATTGAGGAGGGCACGTTCTGCATGGAGCACTGGGTGTTATGCACAAACAATGAATCATGGAACACTATATCTAAAACTAATGATGTAATGTATGGGGATTAACATAACAATAAAAAATAAATAAAAAAAAAAAGAAAGAGGTGGAAACAGGTTCAGGGGAACACTTAAGAATCAGAGTGCATACATGTTGCAGAGATCAAAGTAAGACAGTAAATCTAAAGTAGATGAACAAAGGAGAACCAGAAGGGGAACCTAACCAAAGGATAAATAGTCCAGGTAATGTAATAGGACAAGAGACTGAATTCCTAATCCTAGACTTACTTTGACTATGTATGAGCCCCTCCAGTCTCTACATTCTCATCTATAAAATAACAAGGTGTGACTCTCATAAAGAGTCTCTGTTCCCTTTGAACTCTAAGGTAGTATTCAAGAGTTCAGAGAGCAACTTTAACACAGGTATTAAAAATTAAAAATTCAGACGAAGCAAATAATCAAAAGCCAGGGAAAATTGGTTTTAACCTGAAAAGGTTAGGCTTAACACCAATATATCAGTATAGCAACTTTAAGGTACCTGATACATGAAGCCCTTGATAACTGGAAGAGGTGTCTCTCCCCACCCTGTACTTTTAGAAATTTGAAATTCTAGAGGCATAGGAATATATATAGGAATAGATAGATAGATAGATAGATGATAGATAGATAGATAGATAGATGATAGATGATAGATAGATCCGGATCTTAACACTGGACCACGTTTTCCTGTCCCTGACACTCCTTTGTATCATTGGCAATGTATTATTTCTTAAAGGCATCATTCTATAAAATAAAGAGCCTAGAAAGAAATTATAATTTAAAAAATTGGGACTGGGGCGCCTGGGTGGCTCAGCCAGTTAAGTGTCTGCCTTTGGCTCAGGGCATGACCCCAGGGTCCTGGGATCGAACCCCGTGTCAGGATCCAAGCTCAGCAGGGAGCCTGCTTCTCCCTCTCCTCCCAGCTTGTGCTCTATCTCCCTATCTCTGTCTCTCTCTCTCTCAAATAAGTAAATAAAATGTTTTTATTTTATTATTTATTTATTTATTTATTTATGAAGATTTTATTTATTTGACACAGCGAGAGAGGGAACACAAGCAGGGTGAGTGGGAGAGGGAGAAGCAGGCTTCCCAGGGAGCAGGGAGCCCGATGTGGGGCTTGATCCCAGGACCCTGGGATCATGACTTGAGCCGAAGGCAGACACTTAATGACTGAGCCACCCAGGCACCCCAAAATCTTTTTTTTTAAATAAAAGATTGGGACTAATTATCATACTTTCTTAGGTTTATGTGAGAGTTTTTAACATAACCTTTTTTTTTTTTTTTTACTTTCTCTTATGATATTTATTATTTTTCTGGGGCTGCAATAACAAAGTATTAAGATCTAGGTAGCTTAAAACAACAGAAAAATATTCTCTTATAGTTCTGGAAGCTAAAAGTCTGAAATCAAGATGTGAGCAGAGCCATGCTCTCTCTGGTGGTTCTAGGGAAGAATCCTTTCTTGCCTTTTCCAACTTCTGGTGGTTCCTAACAATCCTTGGCATTCCTTGGCTGGTGGCAGCATGATTTTTTATCTTTACTTTCACACGTCTTCTTCCCTCTGTCACCTCTGTCTTCACATGGTGTTCTCATCACTGTGTGTCTGTTTCTTTTAACACACCAATAATTAGATTAGGGTCCACTCTAATCCAGTATGGCCTTAATTTAGCTTAACTAATTACATCTTCAATGACCCTATTTCTAAATAAGGTCACATTATGAGGTTCCAAGTGGATGTGAGGTTTTGGGACTCAATCTGGTACATGATGTAACTTCTGCTTCAGAAGTCAAGATATGCATTTTTCAATCTTGTCCTTGACAATAGTAGAATCATGCATATATCAGAAACTCTCAAAAATTTCCTTGCAAAGGATGCAAGGAATTATAGTTTTATAATTCAGACTTTAGACCCAAAATTTACATTTTCATACTTATATAATAAGCTTCAATCAGAGGATGTAGGGCAATTCTCAGGCTTACCTTTCAGTTTTCCATTTATTTGATAGTATGGGCCTCCTAAGAATACATCTTTCTAACCAATAACTTTTTAGATAGGCAATTAAATGAATTCCATAGCCTCTGGTGATTTGGAATCAAACCAGAGATTCTGTGGTGGTCTGGCAAAGGATTAACCTTCCCAACATAATGTTGAAAGCAGTGATTAGGAGGTTCTTCTAACTGACCTCCAGTCAAAAAGTGCAAGATGGTGAAATATAGATTTTAATTCAGTAGACATTCATAGCAAAGCAGTTTCTTTGAGTTAACCATATAGTGTATAATGTATGATATTTGTAGTAGCTGTTAATGAAGTAAACACTGTTAAAGTTTATGTTTGAACATTAATGAAATATTTTACTACAATTTAATACCCATATTTTAAAGTAAATCAATAACTAAAATATGATAATTGAATGGACTCACTTATATTCTGCTTGACCTATTATTACCATTAATTGTTAGCTAACTTTTAAAATGATGTAGAAAAGTGAATTTCTACTGGAATTTTAAATTATTGATATGTTACCAATAATAAGAGGAAGACAATAATATAATTAAGGGAGAAAAACTGATATTAGAATGTTTATGTCAAATTCAGGAAATAAATAACAATAGGTAAGAAAATTCTGCTTAGAAAACAAAATTGTGAATTTTTTATAGCTAGCAAAATTATTTAAAGTATTATGAAGCAGGAAAGATAGTAGAATTTAGTCTTGTAATTAATAAAGATTGCTTGTGACTTAGGTAGCGGCAACTTAAGTTCGGTGCTAAAATTTCCTTTATAATAAATAGTTCAATCTATGTGTAAAAGGTATATATATATAGATATATTCCCATTTAATGGAGAGACTGTCAAAGTTGTAGAATAAATTTATTTCACTATATGGTCTAAATTACACTTTCAGTATTATTTCTCACAATTTTTCTGTGCTCATTCTTAATCAAATTGACACACCAAATATGGCCCTTTATACTATATTACCTGCTATTATGTCTTTGTTTATATGCTTTCCCCCGGTCGTAATACTACATCTTTCCATTTCCCATTTTCTAAGCTACCTCCTACCTAATATTCTAGGTCCATTTGAAAAACCTGCTTTTCCAGATTTGACAAGTCATTTCCTAAGCACTGCACATTTTATAGGTGTCCCATGTGTGGTAAGCTTTTTGATGCAAATCCATTTTGTTCTCCTTGCTACAGTTATCCAGAACCATATGTTAGGTGTTCAGGAAATCTATATAGAATGAATTATTGAATAAATTAATGTTATTGTACAAAAGGTAAATAGGCCAAAGAATTTTGATGCCTCTCCCCACTTGGTCTTCTCACATGAGGAGTTAGCTGAAGTGCACAAGTAATGTTAAGGAAACTGGCGTGACTTTATGTTTTTTCTTTAGTGAATCGAACATAATGAAATTAAAACAATTTGCAGAAGCTAGATTGCAAAAAACAGGAAAATATTAGGCAGGGTATCATGAAAAGGAGACTTGATGGAAAAAACAAACAAAGAGCAAAGAGAACTTTAGAAGTCCAAAATACATAAAGTTCATAATAAACTACATAATATGTGGGACAGTATGAGAGATCCAATAATATCTGATACTAGCTCCCAATGTCCAGTTTACTTATAGCAGTTTTTACAAACCACATGGCTTATTCCCAAACATGTAGTATGGCTTGCAAAGATATAAAATTATAGGAATATGCTCTAAATCAGATGCAGGGATAAAAGAAAAAAAATAAAATCTGCTGTAGCGATATTAAATGAAACTATTATTGGAGCTGTCTGAAGAAGAAATCAAACTATAAAAGGCTATAGCCTTCCTAACAGATAGATTTCAATTTAACTCTAAGTTTTCTAGAGGCCAAATAAAAAGAAAAATCTGATCAATTTTATAATTTACAACATCCATGATAAAAGCAAACCAATTTACTCAGGAGAAGTGCAATTATTCTTGCTACTAAAACCTGCAAGAAATTTCTCCCAAGGGTCATCATAAAGAGGCCACTGTAAAATATAACAAAATATGTCTTAAACAATATCTTTGATAGACACCACTAAGAGTTTCATAGACCTGCTTTTTTTTTTTTTTTATGGTACCCCATACTATATACTGATGGTTTAGCACTACAATTCTGTGTGTGGTTTAATAGAGGCATAGATTTTTCAGTAACTGGAAAAATGGATGGACAAAAAATCTTTCAAAGATTCTTCAAAAACATCTTTATCTTACTAGAGTCCTTTAGAGAAACTTGGTGGCCCCACATCTCAGAACACTCAGTTGGTTAACTCACTAAATAGATATTGGACATCTATAATTTACATAGTACTTGTATTAGGCACAGAGGAAACACAGGGGACAAAAATTTCCAGGAAATCAGCTATTCTGCAATGTCAATCAAATGTAAATAAATAGGACAAATGACCGGAATGAAAGTAAAAGTTGACATTCTTTTGTGACAGCTGAAGGCACCTCAAGCCTTGGATTCAGTTCCAAGGATATACTCAAAAGGTGGGTCAGGTCTCTTTTAGAAAATAGGTTTCGGATCTGCTCTGACATACAGATTAACGGGCACGGGCTGAATCTGCTACTTAACATTAGCATAGTAGCATAGTCATAATGCCTTTTGGGGAAGAGATCTAGTTCCATCTGTTTCAGGTTTTTTCCTACAATAGGCATGTACTGGGATTTCTACCACAACTGTGCCTTGAAAACTATGATCTGAGAAACCTCACTTCTATCTTCCTTGGAATTGAGACATGGGGTGGGAGGGGAGGTGGAACAAAAGAGGGAGTCAGTCAGATCTCTGTCTTTTCTAACCATATATCTGCCACCAAAGGCTCTCTGCTAGCATATAAGAAGGTTTTTGACAAGTCATTTTAAAACTGTGTTTGAAAACCACCGCACTGCTGTGCACTATTTCCAAAATTTTATTTTTCTCCGCAAAGATCACCAACACATCTATTCAATAACTATGTACTGTTCACCTGCTGTGTTCCAGGATTGAGATATGCAAGCTAATTGTCAAGGTGTTTGTCTCAAGGAGCTTAAAGTTTGTGATAAGACCCCTAAGGGCACTGAAGATTAGGCCACAGTTTGGTAACTACTGTCTCAGAGATATAAATACCATGCACTGTGCACGCATGGTGGATGGGGTAGCCAGATCCAACGTGAGTGGACAGAGGGCTCGAGAGTTCCATATGAACTGAGTCTTGGAAAATGGCAGAAATTAGGAAAACAAGGTGCATAAAAGTCATTTTAAGCAATACAGGATGGCAAATTGAAAGAGTAAGTAATGGTGACTAGATAGAACCCAAGAAAGGTTAAAAAGTGTAGTCTTCAACTTAGGAAGAGGTCAGATCATAAAGAATTAGTGTATTTAACCAAGAGATTTGAAACAAAAGACAAAAGGAGACCAAACTAAACCAAGCAAAAACTTTAGAGGAATGCCATGAAATTTATGTTGTAGAACTATCATTCTAGCATGATTATAGAGGATACAGTAAAGAGGCTAAGAATAGAGTCAGGCAGAGTAATTAGAAGGTTATGGCAGCAATCTGGAAGAAAATAAATGGGAATCTAAATTAATCCAGAGAAACTATCATGAGAGGAGGGAGGTATGAGAGATAATAAAAGGGTGGAACATACGTGCTTTTGTGAAGTCTATGGCCTATCTGTCCTGTTTTTTCCCTTCTAAGTAAACAATGATGCATCTTATAGTGTTACTTACTTCCTATGTAATTTCATTCCCACTTTCTGATTCATATATATGTAGTCAAGCTTTAAAACATTTGAATGCTGTTCTCTTCATAGTCACCAAATCTTACACAGCAGTCCACTTGAAACTTGAACATTTAATCACTTAGTACATTCTGCCTGCATCACAAAGCTCAACAGTATAATCCTCCAGTTATTATAAGATCCGTGCTGTCTCTGATACATTTTCACTTCAATTACAATTACAAGGCTTTCATTTTAACAGCTTCTAGTTTCTGAAGGATTAAGTCTCAAGGATTGTGTTATAATGAGAACAAAAGTTATTGACGACTTTTCTCATTTCTTTCTGAGATGCTTTCCCAGCAAAATCAAAGTGAAGCCAAATTTATGCCAAGATGTTTTCTCCCTGCAGGAAAACATAATGGAAGTTATGAGAAATCAAGAGTTTTTACTGCTTCCAGCTGAGGAGCTCCATAAACTCCTGGCCAGCGATGATGTAAATGTTCCTGATGAAGAAACCATCTTCCATGCATTAATGATGTGGGTCAAGTACGACATGCAGAGGCGATGCAATGATTTGAGTATGCTTCTTGCCTTTATAAGATTGCCACTGCTTCCACCACAGGTAATTGCACGTGATGCTGTGTTAACAGCTACTCTGTACTGAAAGATCCTATATTAAAAGTAACATCAAAATGTAAATAATAATAATAATAATTTAAAATAAAAAAATAATAATACCCATAGAGCATTTAGTAAAATAGTTATGTTCAATTAATACATATTCGCACATGCACACACACTTGAAAGTAGAAAGTCCCTGTTTTATGCTTCTCCATTACCATTTTTTTTTTAAGGTTTTATTTACTTATTTGACAGAAAGAGAGAGAGTTCACAAGCAGGGGGAGCGGCAGGCAGAGGGAGAAGCAGACTCCCTGCTGAGCAAGGAGCCCCATGGGACTCGATCCCAGGACCCTGGGATCATGACCTGAGCCGAAGGCAGCCGCTTAACTGACTGAGCCACCCAGGCACCCCTCCATTACCATTTTCTTACAATTATTTAATTCTTTAAAAAAACTGACATCACAACCCATTTATTCTTCTTCACATTTTTGTTTTTTAGTTTTAACCCAATACTCTTTTTAGGAAAATTTGGTGATGGAAAATGATAGGTGATAGGTCTGAAGCTCATCTCTACAACATATTGTCTATGAGAATGTCACTTAATTTCTCTGATATCCAATTTCTTCATCTATAAAATAAAATTGTACTACCATGCAAAAGTTTTGTGAGGATCAGATTAGACAATACGTGTAAAGTACTTAATCTCAATATAGTAGCTAGAAGATTTTTAAAATATTGCAATTAATTCCCTGCTTCCCTATTTTGGAGATCAATTGATCTATCTATCTATCATCTATCTATCTATCTATCTATCTAATCTATCATCTATCTATCTATCTACTTCTATCTTCCTATCTTATGATGCTATAATATGATCATTCTCTGATGAAAACACATCCTTGGGTTATATTTTAAGACCCAATACATAGGATTTCAAACCTCAATAAACAGACAAGACATATTACTGAATTATACAGTTATGAAGTAACAGAATTTAGCAGTTGGAATTATGGAATCTTTAATAATTGGAGCTAAGGAGAATCCAGACACCAAGTGAACCAACTGCCTCATTTTACTGATGAGTTATGTAGGACAGGCGAACTGGTAAAAACAAGTTCATTCAGCTTATAAGAGTAAGAGTAACTATTTTTCTCTGATTTAGAGTCTTATGTCTTTAAGTTGTGATGTTGCAAAATTATCTATGCACGGCAATGTTAATCTGGGGTTTCTGCCTTCTAAGGCTATCCAGAAATAAGCCTGAAGGTACCTCTGAAATGGTAGATAAAATTATGTGTATACATTTTGTCTGGGGGATGTGAGGGGCCTATAATATTCACCTGATTTTTCATTTGGCTCTATACTACCATCAACACTTTCACTAATCCATATATTACTAAGAATGTAAGATAGGGAATTAGGACTTTGGGAAAGAATGACAGACAAGCACATGTTAATAAGTGAAGTGAAAATTATGGTCATATATTAAGATTGGGAAGTTAAAAAAAAAAAAACAGTGTACCAAAATTGGGAAAATAAATGAAGCTTTATAAATAAAGGGATAATTGTGTTTAATTTGGCTGCTAAAATGAATAAAGCAGTAAAAACAGAGGAGAAGAATTTATGGAAGTCCTGCCTAAGCAAATTATATGAGCTTATCTTAACACTAGGATCTTAAAAAGGAAGAGAAATGCATTTAGGTAACTAAACAAAGAATAAATTGTGAATCCAAGCACTGGATTTTTCTGAATCCTTCATCCTAGGTTATGATGCCAGATATCCTTAGAGCCTGGGGATCTTCTCCCAGGATAGAAATGGCCAATGAACACTGTTAGCCAATAATAAGTAAATAGCCTTAACCATTGATAGATGTTGTGGCAAATGGTACCTTAGACCACTGCCCACCCATTCCAACTGTTAGTTGAAATGTGGGGAGCTTTGGGTTTTCCACACAAGGTACCATGTCATCTGCGAAGAGTGAGAGTTTGACTTCTTTGCCAATCTGAATGCCTTTTATTTCTTTTTGTTGTCTGATTGTTGAGGCTAGGACTTCACCCCAAAATTCCTAGAACTCATACGGCAATTCAGCAATGTGGTGGGATACAAAATCAATGCACAGAAATCAGTTGCATTTCTATACACTAACAATGTGACTGAAGAAAGAGAAATTAAGGAATCAATACCACTTACAATTGCACCAAAACCCATAAGATACCTAGGAATAAACCTAACCAGAGGTAAAGGATCTGTACTCTAGAAACTAGAGAACACTTATGAAAGAAATTGAAGAAGACACAAAGAGATGGAAAAACATCTCATGCTCATGGATTGGAAGAATAAACATTGTTAAAATGTGTATGCTGCCCAGAGCAATCTACACATTCAATGCAATCCCTATCAAAATAACATAGACATTTTTCACAGAGCTGGAACAAACAATCCTAAAATTTGTATGGAACCAGAAAAATCCTAAATAGCCAGGGGAATGTTGAAAAAGAAAACCAAAGCTGGGGACATCACAATGCCTGACTTCAAGCTATATTACAAAGCTGTGATCAAGACAGCATGGTACAAAACAGACATATAGATCAATGGAACAGAATAGAGAGCCCAGAAATGGACCCTCAACCCTATGGTCAACTAATCTTTGACAAAGCAGGAAAGTATATCCAATGGAAAAAAGACAGTCTCTTCAATAAATGGTGCTGGGATAATTGGACAGCCACATGTAGAAGAATGAAATTGAACCATTTTCTTACACCATACACAAAGATAAACTCAAAAATGGATGAAAGACCTCAATGTGAGACAGGATTCCATCAATATCCTAGAGAAAACACAGGCAATAACCTCTGTGACCTCGGCCACAGCAACTTCTTGCAAGACACATCTCTGAAGGTGAGGGAAACACAAGCAAAAATGAACTATTGAGACTTCATCAAGATAAAAATCTTCTGCATGGCAAAGGAAACAGTTGACAAAACTAAAAGGCAACCTGCAGAATGGGAGAAAATATTTGCAAATGACATAACAGATAAAGGGCTGGTATCCAAGATCTATAAAGAACTTATCAAACTCAACACCCAAAGAACAAATAATCCAGTCAAGAAATGGGCAGAAGACATAAACAGACACTTCTCCAAAGAAGACATACAAATGGCCAACAGACACATGAAAACATACTCCACAACACTAACCATCAGGGAAATACAAATCAAAACCACAATGAGATACCACCTTACACCAGTTAGAATGGCAGAAATTGGGGTGCCTGGGTAGGTCAGTCATTAAGCATCTGCCTTCAGCTCAGGTCATGATCCCAGGGTCCTGGGACCAAGCCCCACTTTGGGCTCCCTGCTCAGCGGGAGGCCTGGTTCTCCCTCTCCCACTCCCCCTGCTTGTGTTCCCTCTCTCACTGTCTCTCTCTCCATCAAATAAAAAAATAAAATCTTAAAAAAAAAAAAAGAATGGCTAAAATTGACAAGACAGAGAACAACAAATGTTGGTGAGGATGTGGAGAAAGGGGAACCCTCTTGCACTGTTGGTGGAAATGCAAGCTGGTATAGCCACTCTGGAAAACAAGAAGTTAAAAATAGAGCTACCCTATGACCCAGCAATTGCACTACTGGGTCTTTACCTCAAAGATCCAGATGTAGTGAAAAGAAGGGGCACCTGCACCCCAATTTTCATAACACCAATGTCCGTTATAGCCAAACTGTGGAAGGAGCCGAGATGTCCTTCAACAGATGAATGGATAAAGAAGATGTGGTTTATATAGACAATGGAATATTAGCAATCAGAAAGGATGAATACCTACCATTTACATCCACATGGATGGACCTGGAGGGTATTATGCTAAATGAAATAAGTCAGTCAGAGAAAGACAATTATCATATGGTTTCATTCATATGTGGAATGTAAGAAATAGCCCAGAGGATCATAAGGAAAGGGAGGGAAAACTGAATGGGAAGAAATCAGAGAGGGAGATAAACCATAAAAGACTCTTGACTCTGGGAAACAGACTGAGGGTTGTGGAAAGGGAGGTGGGTTGCAAGATGGGGTAACTGAGTGATGGGCATTAAGGAGGGCACATGATGTGATGAGCACTGGGTGTTATACGCAACTAATGAATAATTGAACACTACCCCAAAAACTAATGATGTATTATATATTGGCTAATTGAATTAACAAAAAAAAAAAAGAAAGGAAGGAAGAAAAAGAAATGTGGGGAGCTTGAAGTTAAACCAGTGTCAAAAATCATCATGGATATAAAAAAATCATAAATACTAGGACACATAACTGAAGAGGCCAAGAATGTGACCAGGGCTCAATATTTTCACGATATGCCTTTCCTTCATACACTCTTCCCCCTACCTTGTGTCATCAAAAATGGGAGATGCTTTTACCTGTACATCCATCTGTGCTATTCCATCAGAGCAGACATGTACATCCTACTGACTTGTTACTAAGGCTACACATTACAAATGGAGTTTTAATTCTTATTGGCTCAGCTGCTTCATCTTACTTAGTGAAACAATATTTATTAACATTAGAAAATAAGATATAATTTTTTGGTGTAACTAGCTAGTAAAAGACTTTTTCATTAACTCTTATTACAGCATCTAATAGTCATAAATATAGCATATGTCTTTTCTCTATTTCTTATTTCTCAAATTAGGGGCATTACAAACATAACTTTATATATAATTTCATTTTTTTGATATATCTTTCCATTTATTCTAGTTTTCTGTTCTTCAGTGCATTTTTTATTATTATGTTATGTTAATCACCATACATTACATCATTAGTTTTTGATGTAGTGTTCCATGATCCATTGTTTGCATATAACACCCAGTGCTCCACGCATGACGTGCCCTCTTTAATACCCATCACCAGGATAACCCATCCCCCCACCCCCCTCCCCTCTAGAACCCTCAGTTTGTTTCTCAGAGTCCATAGTCTCTCATGGTTCGTCTCCCCCTCCGATTTCCACCCCCTTCATTCTTCCCTTCCTGCTATCTTCTTCTTCTTTTTTTTTTTTTTTCAAATTAGACGTGCAGGAAGAAAGAGTAAAACATATTTTCTTTTCATAAAATGTTTCGGATATAAGAGGGGCTGTCAATTCCTTAACTAATATTAATGAATTACATGTTATTATAAGCATTTTCCATATATTTCTACCCAGATTTTGAAGCTTCCAATAAAAAAAAAAAAAAATTGGTGAAGAAGAGCTGGAGAATAGAAACTAACATGCTTTTCTTTCTTTCTTTAGTTCCCAAACACAATATACTTTATTTCATTTAATTTCTACATTATCCCTATGTAGTAAATATTATAATTACCATTTGACAAATGAACAAATTGAGAATCAGCACAATAGCCATCTTCCTATTAAGTTGTAGAGCTCAGATTGTGCTCTCGATGTATCTGACATTAATGTGGTTCTTAATCCACTGAAGGGAAATGAGTGTAGTATTTACTTGTGCAGTTGGCTTCAGATTTAACTCAGTGTCCGACCAGAGCTAAAAAAGACTTTAATCAAATCTAGGATTTTCCAGCCTTTTATGTGAACTTTCAAAGTGGCTAAGCATCTTACATTCCTTAAGAAAAGCTATTATGATGATCAGGAAACACTTTTTTTCTTAATCTTGGAGCTATTAAATATAGGTTTTCCCCTAATATACATTGCTTGTCTGCACGCACACTCTCTCCCTCTCTCTCTCCTTATATATGTTTACATATATATATATGTTTAATATTTAATAGTTATATAAAATGTAATATTATATTTTAAAGTACTAACAATATTTAAAAGAAGAAGGATCTCCATTTTTCTAGTGAGTTAAGAATTTATTTTCAAAAGGAAAGAGTACATAGGCTAATTTTTGAAGGAGATTTGAGAGAAGAATTTGGCTTGTGTTTTTGTAAGATAATTCCTATTGATGTAAATGATGGGTTTCAGGTAACTGAGAGAACAAAATTTGTAAGACCAGTTGTGAGGTGCTTATAATGTGGTTAAGCAAAACATAACAATAGTACTGACCAGGGCAAGAGTAGAAAAGATGAGATTAGAGATGCTTAAAACAACAAATAAATAAATATAGAAAAAATATATGCTTCCAGGATAGAGTTAAACTAAATGACTGTGAGTACTTTTATAGCTATGAGTTTTTAGTTTCTATTTAGTAAATGCATAGAACAATTTCTAGAGCTTAAAAAAAGTAAAAATATATGTGCTGCCGAAGCGAACACTTAAAAAAAGTAAAAATAAACACAATGACAGAGATTTCATCAACAAAGAAAACGTTAAAAGATTGATTATTGTCAAAGAATAAATCTAGATTACAGTAATAGTCTTCTCTTATACTCATGAGCCAATTGACCAACTTGACTTAGGTGGATTTCAGTTTAATCATTTATCACAATCGGCATTCTCATTTTTTTTTATTACTAGACCCATTATGTGTGTCTGTGTTTAGTTATTTCTTAAGTTCTCAAGAGAAAATCTATTCTGATATTCTTTATTATTTATAAATTGATGTATGTTATTATAATGTATAAATTATGGTAATTTGGTGTAGAAAAATATGAGGATATAAATTTTGGTAGACAGTATGGATTTTAGTTGAGAACAGTGGTAGACAAAATGAGCTTCAGAAAAGAATAAAAAGAAGAGACATAAAATGACTCAGAAGTGAAATGTCTATTTTATCCTGTATTGAACTATAACAGCTAACACTGAAATAAATTCAGTTGGCTTTGCTGCAGAAAGGACCAGAGGAAAAGGCAAAATGAAAGAAATTCGTAATTGAGTTACAGTCTAAGAAATAGTGAATGACTTCTATTATCTTTTTATATAAGTGAGGAATAGAATTTTGCATAATAGTTTCAGTGTTTTCTTGAATACTCAGAGGTTTAAAAATTTCAACAGAATTGGAAAAAATATGGAAATTTCATTTTAGAGAGTGATTGCATAAATATGCGTGCTCGCGCACGCGCGCGCCCGCACGCACACACACAGGGTTACCCAATTTGATTTACTAGTTTTCTCTATTTCCTCTTACAAAGATGCAACAAAAGAATATGTTGCTATACAATAAACATGTTTTAACATTATGTAACTATCATTTACACTGGTTTTAACTGGTTTCGCAAGATTTATCCTTGTAATATGCACATAAATATTTATTATATACATATTTTAAAAGTACACACAACTATCCAACTTTTGGTGGGTTCTTTTGTAATGATTTGTCTGGAAGTTTGAAGCATGTTATTCAAAAAATCAAGGGAATGCAATTCTATAGTCAAGCCAAAAGGTCTTTAGGAAAATTCAGTTTTATCATAGTCAGAGATTATTTAGAAGGTTAGAGATATACAAATAAACTTTGCTTCCTATCTTGGAATTGGTATTGTTTATCTCTTTTGAGACAACAAGGATAAAGATTTCTCAGATCTTGCAAACCAGAATACCTACTGACTCTTAAAAGAAATATGTAGCAGTGTGTGTGTTTATGTGCATAAACATTTATTTTCTGTACAAAATGTGAAAGGAAAAAAAAACATTTGCAATGAAATAACAAGTTATTGCCTAAGCTTAGAAGAGTATAGTTTACTTTAATAATAAAAAATAACAAAATAACAAGGAAACTCAAGAGTGTAACTTAAGGAAACAGATACTATCTTTATTTTATAAGAATAAATTCTTTCTATGCAAAGCTGTAATTAATTTATCCCAAAAGATTCTTTATGTAATAATAGCAACATGGGAAAGGAGAAGTTATCAACTAATTTTGCTCCATTGGAAATGTGACAGTTCATCAGATACCAGTGACATAGACTCTGCTGTCCATAAAAATTATAGCCACAACTAAAAACCCTAATGAAAAGCAACCAACAAATCAATATAAAAAGAACATTCATAAATCACAATGTATGATATACAGAATAGATTATACTCCTGAGTAATTTATACGTTTTGTTTGGTTTTACTTCTCCAAAGCAAGCATAGGTAAACTACTTCCTGATAAATCTGACAATTTTCCACATTTGTCAGTATTAATGTTCATTACTTAGTGTATTATATATCTTATTTTTACAAAGGAAAAAGAAACAACAAAAAGAGAACTTTTAACTCTTACAAACGAAAAAGGTAAAAATTAATCAAACACATTAATACAGTCTATTTTTTGTCTTTGTTTCCTTTTAATTTGTTTTTGTTCTTTTTTTTTCTCTCTGATCTGCTTGCTGTCTGATTAATTAATCATTATACAGGCATCATCAAAGAAATAGTCTTCTCTACAAAACTAGACTATAATAGTTTTTAAGAGTGTGGAATAATGTTATTCTTCTCTAAAAGAAACTTGAGAAACAGCATCTTTAAAACAGAAATGCACGGGCAATATATGCTTCTAAAATCTTAAAGATTTACCTTAAATAGTATTTAGTTTCATGATCATTTAACCCACGATGACATTCACAGTTCAAGTTACAACGTTAAGAAAATACAAAAACTTATTTCAACAGTTTTTGTCAATGAGGTATAATGTAAAACATGATATGCACAAGCACAAACTTGTACATACACACATTACTATCTTCGATAAAAAGAGCAGAGAAGTCGGAACCTAATCTGAAAGCCTTTGTTTCTTGCTCCAGTGCTCTAAGTGTCTCTGCTTTTGTCAAGGGCTGAGACCACTGCTTGTGGTTCGCAGCCCATCTGTCTTGCCACCGAAATTTCTCTACACTGGTGACCCTTCTATGTTTTATATTATCAATTTTTTCCATATTGGATCATTCTAATTAACTTGCAAAGATTTATTATTTCAAACATATTATAACAAAACTCCTCATATTCCTACCAACTGTTCCAATTCTGTTTCCATTTAGAACAAAACATGTAGTTATTATTTATAGTTAATAAATATATTTATTGGGGCGCCTGGGTGGCTCAGTTGGTTAAGCGACTGCCTTCCGCTCAGGTCATGATCCCAGGGTCCTGGGATCGAGCCCTGCATTGGGCTCTCTGCTCGGCGGGAAGCCTGCTTCTCCCTCTCCCACTCCCCCATCTGTGTTCCCTCTCTCGCTGTCTCTCTCTCTCTCTGTCAATTAAATAAATAAATAAAATTTTAAAATATTTATATATTTATTAATAATCATCATTCTCTCTTCAACCTACTATAATCAGTCCTTTGAACTATTCCAAATCACCCAAAACCTCCATGCTGTCATACTTCTCCCCATCTCACTTGTTTTCATCTTACTTGGCTTCCCAGCAGCTTTGACAAAACTGATCTGGCCACTCTTACTCAACTGTTACTGCTAATTTTTTCTACTCTTTGATGTGGCAATGCCCCAGGACACCATATTTTCTCCATAAAGAATAACATTCTTCTATACTTTTAAATACTATATAGCAGTCAATTATAAATTCCAAATTTATATCTTTAGCCCTAAACTCTTCTTGAGAGATAGATACACATACCCAGTTAACAACTTGACATCTCTAACTAGATATCCAATAGCCATTCAAAACTTCACATGGTCAAAATGGAAGATTTCAAAATCCCAAGTCTTCCTCCCTGCCCCCATTCTCAGTAAATAGCCCTAGGAACCATCTAGTTGCTCACGCCTAAATTCTAGAATCACTTTTAATTCTCTACTTTGCATTTCATTTAATATTCAATTCTTTAGGAAGTCCTTTTTGCTGTATTCTAAACTAGATCCTAAATTCATTCTTTCTTTCTTTCTTTTTTGTTTTTTCTCGGTCTTTCTACAGCCCCATCTTAAAATAACCTACCACCATCCTTCTCCAGCACTATTGGAATAGTCTCCTACCTGTTATTCTAACTTTTATGCTTAACTATAGCAATAATTTCCAACTAGCAACTAGATAGAACTTTTAAAGTATGAATGCATTAATTTCAAACTTAAGATTTATACCCTTAGGACAAAATCCTAATATCCCTGTCCTACAAGGTGTATATCAGTACCATGATTACTACTTCCCTGACCTAATCTCCTCCCAGCACTTAGTACCCTCTAGAGTCACTGATATTCTTTCTGTTTCTTGTACAATTCAGGTTTATTTCTTCGATAGCACATTTGTACTAGCTGATTCTGGGGGCTAGAATCAGAGGCCTGCCAGCGGAAGAGGATGGTGGTGATATGAATAGTCTTCTCAGGTGTAAGCAATGAAAGGGGGGGCATAGTTTATAGATAATTAAAGACAATAATAAATGGCTGAAAGTCAGTCTACTTTTATTATTACTATACCTTGACAATCCTATACGACGCCATTGATAACATATTCCTACCTACTGGGATGAACTACCCACCACACCCTTTTTCTTGTCCTCTACTACCTAGAAGATGTTCAACTTTATCATAGCATGGCTTGCTCTTTCTAATTAGTCACATGCCACATCCAGTGTGTCCTGCTCTTAGCACTTTCACCTACTATTTTCTTGCTTAGTTTTAGTCTGTTTTTGTCTATTTCCTTATATTTTTCAGAACACCAGACCTGAAGTTCTTGTTCACAAAGTTCTTGGCATAATTGGTACTCAGAAAGTGTTTGTTGAATCAACAAATGAAAAGTTTATTTTAGGTCTTAGGAATTTTAACTTCATTTTACCATCTCTTGATATAAGATTTACCTGGAATGAGAGAGAAACCTACATTAGTGCATTATGATGGAGCTAACAGTGGGTACTAGGAACACAGTCATAAAGAGCACATTGATTCAGACTTTACTAAAATTCCCTTATTGAATGGACAATGGGAAGGCAAATTGAATAGGATATACTCTCTCATCTCTTTGCTTTATTAGGGATATTCAAAGAACATAGATTCATCAGAATTCCTTTAATTCAATGATGTATTTAAAAATAACTTGGCTATGAGAAAAATTTGTTCCATTTTCATTGCTAACATAATAAATCAGAAAACAAAGTCCATTTCATGAAAAAAACAAAAACAAAACCTGAACTTAAATTAGTTCATAAGCATTTTTGTACATATTAAATAATATAGATAGCAATTACCAAGAGGCCACACAGTGCAAGAACAATTATTTTTCTCAATTAAACATTAAAGAAGAATTTCATTTTTTATTCATGCCTATTTTATATAACAATGATAAAATTAAAGGATATAATAATTTGTAAGAGGACTAACAAAAATTGTGGAATGTTTGTAATGAAGCAAAAGCTATTTAAATCATTAAACCATTTCCAGTGATTTTAATTTAGGATTTGGGGAACTCAATTAACTGATGAAGCGATTTTAATATTTTAGTAACTAAAGTTTATAGAGATGAAATCTGGAGATGAAAATAAGATCCTGACACTAAAGAATACTCTTGATCTGTGGGCACATCTAATAAATAAAGCTATAGTAGAGGAAATTTACCTTGATCCATTTATAAAATTATTTTGATAAGTAATTTATTTGGGATATAGATAAAATACATATGTTCCTAAATCCCTTTTCAACATTGCTATTTTTATAAAATATTTTTGCTTGTAACTCTTTGAGGAAAAGCAAGGCAGCCTGTGTGGCTGAAGCAGAGTGATCCAAGGGGTGAGTTGTTAGAAAAATTTAGAGAAGGTGAGGATAAAAACCATTGAATGACTTGTAAGCAATTGTAAGGACTTTGGTACTTCCTTGGAGTGTAATGGAAGCCATTGCAGAGTTTTGAGCAGAGAGCTTGATCTGATGTACACAATTAAATGGACTCTCTAGTTGCTGTGTTGAGAGTATACTGCAAGGAAACAAGAGTAGAAAACGGAAATCAGTTAGGAGGTGATAGCAATAGCAGAGGTGAGATATTTGAGAAGTCAAAGAGTAATAAGGTAGTAACAATGAAGATAGTGAGAAATGTTTTCATTCTATTTTAAAGTACAGTTGATTAGATGGGAGAATAAGAGAGGAATCAGAGATGATTCCAGGTTTTTTGGCTTGAGCCCCAGTTGAGGAAGGATACTATGGAACACTGACTTAAAGATTTCTTTAAGTCTTTACGTGGAGATGTGGGGTGGGCAGTTGAATGCATCATTCAAGTGTTGTGAAGGTACGCTAGGAAATATAAATTAGGAAATTGTTGGCATATAGATATAATTTAAAGCCATGATATGAGATAGTATCACCAAAGAAGTCAGTATACATATATACGGAAAGAGAATGAAGAATGATGTTCTGGGCATTGAAATATTACCAAACTAGAGATAAAAAGAAAGAATGTAATAACTGAAATGAAGACACTAGTCAAATAGAATAAAAACCACGGGAGCTTGCTGTGCAGAGAGCAGGGAGTAAACCGTCAGAGAGGACTGAGTGATCAGCTGTATCAAGTGCTGCTGAGAGGTCAAATAGAATGATGCCCGATAATTGACTTTTGAGGAATTTAAGGATAAGAAAGTCATTGGTAACTTTGACAATATTAGTTTCTATAGAATAGAGCTAAGCAAATAGGGAAAATGGAATTTAAAATAGTAAATACATAGAATCTTTGAAACTGCAAAACTGAACAGAAAAATTAATCCGTAGGTGGCTGGGTTTATCAGCCAAAAGCCCAATGAAGAGAAACAAAAACACAGTGAAATTTTAACATGGAAAGTTTATATAAAGAATCATTAACTATAAAAAGGATTTAGAGTAAGGAATAATTAGAAAGTAGGAAGTTAAAAGAACTCTAAAAAATATAGAAATAGCAGATTTCTGAGGCATACCTCAGAAATATTGTGGTTTTAGTTCCAGACCACTTCAATAAAGTGAATATCACAATAAAGTGAGTCCAGTGAATTTTTTGGTTTCCCAGTGCATATAAAAGTTTTGTTTACTCTATACTGTAGTCCATTAAGTGTGCGATAGCATTATGTCTTTAAAAAACAATGTATGTACCTTAATTAAAAAATACTTTATTCCTAAAAATGGTAACCTTCATCTGAACTTACAGTGAATCAAAATCTTTTGGATGGTGGAGTGTCTTACCTCCATGTTGATGGCTGCTGATTGATCAGGGTGGTAGTTGCTGAAGGCTGGGATGGCTATGGCAATTTCTTGAAAAAAAGGCAACAATGAAGTTTATTGTATTGATTGACTTCTCCTTGCACTACTAATTTCTCTGTAGCAAGCAATGCCGTCTGATAGCATTTTACCCACAGTAGAACTTCTTTCAAAATTACAATCAATCCTCACAAACCCTGCCACTGTTTTATCAATGAAGTTCATAAAGTAATACTCTAAATTCTTTATTTCAACAGTCTTCACCAGGAGTAGATTCCATATCAAGAAACCACTTTCTTTGCTCATCTGTAAGAAGCAACACCTCATCTTGCAAGTTTTATCATGAGGTTACAGAAATTCAGTCACATCTTCAGGCTCTATTTCTAATTCTAGTTCTCTCTCTGTTTCTACCACATCTTCAGTTACTTCCTCCAGTGAAGTCCTAAATCTTTAATTTGTAACAAACACAATATCTACAAAGCATAATAAAGCAAAGCACTTAAAAGAAAGCTTGCCTGTATAAGGAGCAGCTACTTACTACCTTAGGGCTGAGATGGAGCACCAAGGAAGCACCCCACCTGCGATCCAGACCTCCTTGAAGAGGTTACAGCCATGGCTACCTGGATGGCAGTGAAATCACTGTGGTGCAGCCGTGGCAGAACTTTCTAGAAACCTGTCCTTTAGAACTTACTAGAAATCTTCCCTCTAGGTGTCCCCAAAGAGATATCTTGCTAACAAAATCACCTGAGGGGACTGCTGGGGGAAGCTTCTAGGTTCTCTTGGCCACCATGCTCTGCCGGAGGCAAGCACTGGAGTAACTGCATTCATTGCAGGAACCTGGTGAGTAGGCACACTCAAACCAGGGAGCAAAATCTTTCTCCCGAAGGTGTCTCTCCAGTGTCCTCTACTGACAAAGCCTAGCATAGTGCTAGCTGGCAAAGAAAAAAGCGTATTTAAAGGGCCATTTTAACATCCATTTCACAAAACAGTTGAAAAAGATCATTTTGGAGCTGAGGGTCAATAAACTGATAAACAAACAAACAAAAAATTAATTAATTAATTAATAAACACCAAACTGTTGTAGGGGGGAGGAGAGAGATCAAGCATGTTTGCATACTTACAGGTGTGATTCCGAAGAGAGGAAATTTGATGATGTAAGACAGAGGGAAGAACTGTTGGAATATTGTCTTTGAATGTGCTAGAGTAGGGTAGGATTTCATGCACAAGTGGATAGATTGGCTTTAGAAAAGAGGATTATCTATGAGAATAGGTGAAAAGCAAAAACATGTGTACAGATCTTGGTAAGTGAGCAGATGCAATGGTATACATGAGTGTTTATTTGGATCCTATTTTTGACTCTGATATTAATTCAGTGTTTGATCATGGATAGTTTGATTAATTTCATTGGGCCTCAGTTTTCACATCAGGACAAGAAGATGGGAATGTTCTTTCTATCAGTAACATTGCATGAATGAAAATAGGTTTTCATTTCCTAAGAATTGATGCCTATTCAATAAATAATTGACATAAATAATTTTATAGAGAATTAAGATATGTATGCCTCCCCATCTGAAAAAATATTTTTATTTTTTTTATTTTTTAAGATTTTATTTATTTGACAGAGAGACAGCGAGAGAGGGAACACAAGCAGGGGGAGGGGCAGAAGGAGAGGGAGAAGCAGGCTCCCTGCTCAGCAAGGAGCCCGACGCGGGGCTTGATCCCAGCATCCTGGGATCATGACCTGAGCCCAAGGCAGACGCTTAATGACTGAGCCCCCCAGGCACCCCTGAAAAAGATAATTTTGACAATGCCTCAAACCTCTTGTGAAATTTCATTCAATAAACAACAAAACAACTTGAAGAACTTTTTGCTCACCCAATAGATATGGATTCCTTCCATTGTAGTCATTTTTTCCTAATAATCATCGTTCACAACTTTTAAATGACAAAAATCCTATGACTTAAAAAATAGATAAACTGTTTAAAATTACTTTGCAAACTTGTATAATTTAAATCATTCCTAAGAGGAAAGGAAGCCAAGTATAAGCTATGAGAAGGAATCACAAGTGAATTGAATTTTATCACACATGTATTGAAATGACTATACTGTAATTTTAATTTCCAAGAGCATCAAATAAATAAAACAGTTTATTATTATAATGACTCTGAAAATGGAAAAACTACCCCCCAGAGAAGAACAATTTAACATTAATGACTATCCAGAGAATCAGGCAAATGCACTCTTTTCCATTCTAATTAAATGGGAAATACCTATAGGTCACCCAGAATAAAAGTTGTTACTTTAATAATATTCAAAAAGTAACAGTACACTGCTAATGTTAAAAAATGATAAATACTTGTGTGTTATTTTGCATAACTATTCAGATTTATTGGAGTGATTTTTTTTTCAAAATATAAATGTAAATTATCTTAGAATAATGTTATTGGTGCTGAGGATCATGCAATTTCATATTCTAACTATTAAGAAAACGGCACACATGTTAATTTAATATTTCCCACAAATACATCAAATTTTCCAGTTCAGTACCCCTGATAAAATGGAGAAAATTTAATTTACTTTCTATGTGTTCAATTTTAAGTTAATGAAAACAATTCTGAGTTTGCTATTTTTTTAAAAGATTTTTTCATTTATTTATTTGACAGAGAGAGAGACAGCAAGAGAGGGAACACAAACAGGAGGAGTGGGAGAGGGAGAAGCAGGCTTCATGCTGAGCAGGGGGCTTGATCCCAGGACCCTGGGATCATGACCTGAGCCGAAAGCAGACGCCCAACGACTGAGCCACCCAGGCGCCCCTGAGTTTGTTATCATCAGAAATTCTTAGTCTTCTCTAATTTAACTTCATCAAATAGAATTCATTAAGTGGGCATATTACTTTTTCTTTTTAATCCAAACAATAATTTATGAAACATTGGTGTGATTTTTTTTAATTTTGTTAATTTGAAGTTATGTTTACTCCAATATTTCCAACCCACTGTTGTCTTCCTTATCAGGCCAATTCATATCAGCTTAGAATGTATTTTTCCATAATCACCAGGGAAAATATGTGAATGATCACATGACACCATACTAAAATGTGTATACTAAAATGTATATCTACCTCACTTTCACATTTCTATTGCAGAAAAGACCTTCAAAACCAAATCCCTAATATTTTGCGGGTAGAAATTGAGGCTTTGAAAATTAAAGCAGACTATTTTAGATAATAATTTAAATTTAAAAACCCACTGACTCATGTACAAGAGAACTTAGGAATTCTAACTCTCGAAAGATAATTTTTTCCACCTATGATAAGATCCAGCCTGAAGTCGGGCTCTGCATTGAGCTGGAGCCTGCTTGAGATTCTCTCTCTCCCTCTGCCCCCCCTTTATATATATATATATATATATATATATATATATATATATATATATATAGTACGTCATATTCTATTAGTCTATTCTTAAACTCTTTTCTGATATAGTTTACATATATATTTCTCAAATGTGACAAAGAGCTGCAATAATTAGCTTAAGCAAATCAGGATTGTGGGTGGTGGAGATTTCATCAGTGAAAGCCAGAAATTAGAAACAGAATAGAAGACAGATTAAAAAACAGTATCTTCATTACATATTTTTAAATTTTCATGCATTATACTATAGAATTCATGACCAGTAACTCTGTATTCAAAGGTTTATGTTATTTTCCTCAAAATATGTAACATACTATTTCTTTTAAAAATTATTTGAAAAAAAATTATTTGATAGACTTTCTTATTTATTTATTTATTTTTAAAGATTTTATTTATTTATTTGACAGAGAGAGACACAGCAAGAGAGGGAACACAAGCAGGGGGAGTGGCAGAGGGAGAAGCAGGCTTTCCGCAGAACAGGGAGCCCGATGCGGGGCTCGATCCCAGGACCCTGGGATCATGACCTGAGCTGAAGGCAGACGCTTAATGACTGAGCCACCCAGGCACCCTAGACTTTCTTTTTTAAAGATTTATTTATTTTTAGAGAGATACAGAGTATAAGGATTATATATGTGCTCTTTAAGCCAAAATATCCCATATTTCCCATGGGATAAAGGGGAAACTTTTGACGCTAAATTATAAATTACTAAAACAACAACAAAACATGCTCTGTTTTTGAATTATTAAGCCTTATTTCATCTACATTTGGTCTTTGAAATAGATTTGCTGTAGACTAGCATTTTCTAACACTTTATCCATGGACAAATAGTATCTAAAGGTATTCATCACAAAACTGTTTCATGTTTAAAAAAAAAAAGTTTATAAACCCATCTCGCAGGGCACATGGGTGTCTCAGTTGGTTAGGTGTCTGCCTTTGGCTCAGGTCATGATCCCAGGGTCCTGGGATGGAGTCCTGCATTGGGCTTCCTGCTTGGCAGGAAGCATGCTTCTCCCTCTCCCACTCCCCCTGCTTGTGTTCCTGCTCTCGCTATCTCTCTCTGTCAAATAAATAAATAAAATCTTTAAAAAAAAAAGTAAACCCATCTTGCCATCCCTCCCCTTTAAAATTTTGTAATACAGATTGTCATAGTAATCTCTTAATAGAGAAACTCCCTTAAACTCATGAATTTTATGAAGAAAAACTTATTTCAAGTAATGACTATTAAAGTCTCATGGAAAGAATTATCTACAGAGCACACTAGGGAAGCACTGCTCTGGGTTGTTATTATCTTTTAAGGTTTTGGAATTCTTTATGACAAAGGTTAATAAACAATAGATTTTCGTTTAGAGTAAATTATCCTAAATTAAAGGCACTCTAGGTGTGTTTATATTAAAAAAAAATAGGCTCTCTTCCATTTCTATGAGTCTATCTACTACAAAGTAGCCTGCAAAATTGGCTTTGCTGAGCTGGAAAAGCAGCATATTCAGTGAATTCAATAAGCTGACCTATAAAGACCTGGAAATAGAGTCATAAATAATAATGAGTGTGTTATTCTCAATTCAGTCAGCTGTACGGGTTTTCCAAACCATTAAACAACTTCCCAATTTGCTACAAATCAGCGTTGTACTCTTTTCAAAAGGAAGCTAGAATAAGAGATGGCAAGTATGTGGTAAGAATTTAGGGAATGATGAATATTTAATCACAAGGAACACCTAAAATCTGGTTACAGTGAGCAGTCACTCATAACATTCATCTATTATAAGAATAAAAGATGGGATTTTATCTTGACCATTAGATTTCACCCCATGATAATATTCATGCAAATGCTCATTATTTCCTGTATATGCTAAAATATATATAAAATTGGGCAGATAAATAAGTTATGCCTGAAATATAAAGATCAATTTGAATGGTAAATGCCCATTTCATCTGATTGGTCACTTTTTTAGGAGACTGGAATGGCATCTTGTCCTGATGTCATCTCCAGAAACAAAGACTAGATATATGTTATCTTTTTAAATAAAGTCCTTATCAACAGCTATTGTCTTCTTACTCCATGTGGCACCAAGCTTTTTTTTTTTTTTTTTTTGTAAATGTGATGCGCTAAACCTCTTCTTTCCATGTATATTATCAATAGCTTTAGATTAGACCTTATCATTCTTTTTTTTTTTTTTTTGCAATGGACTCAATAGTAATCGCCCAACTCTAGTGACATCTTTCCCCACCTATATCCATTCTTCACAATGCCTCCAGAATGAATTTTTTAAAATACAAATTCATTTTATAGATATGTTCTATTAATTAAAAGGCAAATCATACACACATACAACAGGGAAAACAATAGAAATTCAAAATGCTACCATTAATAATACCAGAATCAGTCATTTGGTGAAAATCAGTCTAGAAATTTCTTCATTTATTCATTCATTCACTCACTCATTCATTTCATAGAGACTTTCTAAGGGCCACCTGTATGCGGGGAGTATGCCCTGTGTGTTTAGCATTGAATCAAACAGACCGCCCTTCACTCTAATGCAGCTCACATTTTAGCAGGAAGGGGAGGACAGGGCGGAGAGCAGGCAACAGGCATCAAACAAACCATGCATTCATTATAATTCAGATGGTTAACATAATTATGAATTTAAGGAAATAAGTCAAGGTGAGAGAGTGTTTGGGGTTGCCAATTTAGGTAGGGTGTCCAGGAAAGTCCTTTATGAAAAAGTGACTTTGAGCAGAGACATAAAAGAAATGAGGGAAAAACCAAATTGATATGAGGCAAAAGAGTGTTCCAGCAAGAAGGAACAGCAAAGAGGCCAAGGTAGATAGAGTTCTTTGGACAGGGTGGCAGGGGTGTGGACGATGAGGTCAGAAGTATTCAGGAGATAGATAATGAGAGGCTTAGATGGTCGGAGGGAGTTTAGCTTTTATGCTAACTACGGAAAGTCACTGCAGGCTTTTGAGAAGAGAAAACATATACTCCATTTTTTTCTTATTTTTTATTATGGAGATATTCAAATGTATTCAAAAGTAGAGAGTCACTCTATCTTAAAAGGAGCATTCTAGCTAGTGTATGAAAAATAAACTAGATGATGGCACAATAACTAAGATCCCAGCAGGAGATAAAATTTACCCAAAATGGTTCATATGAAGAGATGTTAATGAAGGCACTACTTACAGAGGTGTGGCCAGTGTTCAAGAAATGAACAAAGGATGTTGAGGACTCAGGGAACCTGAACCAAGGCAATGATGGAGGAAACCTTATTACATAGTTCAGAAAGCCTGGAGTTATAGCAGAGTGGCTGCCCTACTTGAGCTGCAGTCATAAAGAAGCACCACTGCAGCCACATCATGAAGGGAATAAGGAAGAAATATACTTATTTTCATTTCCACCGCCTGACTTTCTGGTTATAAGTCCCATTGGCTGGATCCAGCCTAAAGCAAGTGAGCAAGGGAGGCAGGTGATGCAGTTCCAGAAGGTTCAGCTTCACAAGGAACTGAACTGGACAGAGAACAGAGCAAACTGGATGACAAGGAAGCAAATGAAAATAACCAGCACTAAAAGGGCAGACTATAAGTAGATATACTAGTCAGGAGGTTTTATAATAGTCCAGGTGAGGATGTTAGCTTGTCCCAGGGCTGTAGTAGTAAATATATTCTAGATATATCTTGAAGGTTAAACTACAAGTATGTCCAGTGGATTTGATGTGTTGAATAAAAGAAAAAGAGGATTCTTAAGAACATTAGGGTTATATGATTACATGGCTTTATATATAAGGATGGAATTTTGGATGGATGGATGGATGGATGGATGGAGATTGAAATAAATACAGAATTAAGAGAGAAAGATTTTATTAAGAATAGAATCTCCATGAACAGTGTATTTTGAGTAAATGTCATTAGTTTGGATTCTACTTGACTTCCTTTCATTCCTCTGTACCTATGACCTTTTTTCTTGAAATACTCTTTATTGTTTTCCATGCCTGGCAAATAGGTACTTATCTTACTGATTTGGTTTAAGGAAGACACCCAGTTGTAAGTATTTCTTTAACACATAACACTTGATTAAGCATATCTTCCTATTTTCTTGAGTACTTTATCCATATTTCTTGTACCTTTTGACTACTTTCACCCAGTTCACCCACCACCTGCCCCCTACCTCTGGCAACCACTAATCTGTTCTCTGTATCTGTGAGTTTGGTTTTTGTTTGGTTGGTTTTTTATGTGTGTGTGCTTAAGACCCCACATATAAGTGATATCATATAGTACTTGCCTTTGTCTTTGTGACTCATTTCATTTGGCATAATGGGCTCAAGGTCCATCTATGTTGTCACAAATGGCAGGATTCCCCTCTTTCACAGAGATGAATATATTCCTATATATAACATATCACATTTTCTTTAAGAAATCCATTCATCTCTCAATGGACACCCAGTTTGTTTCTATGTCTCAGCAATTGTAAATAATGCTAAAGCTGCAATGACCATGGGGGTGCAGATATCCTTTCGAGTTAGTGTTTTTGTTTTCTTCAGATAAAGACCCAGAAGTGGAATTGCTGGACCTGGTGAATACCCTTTAAACAATTATCTTCCTGTATATCTACACATTAAATTGATTAGTGTTGCTTCTTGCAATGATTTTCAACTGTTATGCAAGTCCAGGAGGGTTATTTGTAAGGAACGGAAGAAGAGTGAATGGTTTAATGATTCCTGTTTTGAAAAAGTCAACCAACTGAAAACTGGGATGTTGGATACGGATATAACAGGTTTCTCAACACAGCATTATATACTTTTGCTTGGCTGTGAGTACTAGAACATCATAACCAGATGCTCCATTATGTCATAAATTATGTTATATATTACTCCATTATAATATAAATTATATTGTGAATGATTTAAGTTAGGAACTGATACATTTTGCATACTCCAAAGTGTCTGACATAGGGTTTGACCCATTTCAATTATTTTAATGCCCTTAATATTAATATTCATTTTTATATTTTCCCTTATCCCTGAAGTTTGTTCAGTCAAGATGTTTGAACAACTCATTTCATACCCAAACTTTAGAAACTCCACAGGCAGAGTGTATGCCCGGTGGAATTAGCTTTCCTGGGGAGATTTATTTTAATCCCTTATTGACTTGCAAGATGCATCCACCTTGATGTTTTCACAGGAACTTATCTCACTGATGATGATCAAAAGAGGTATGTTGGACTTTGATCAGAGTAAATCTAAAGAAAGCTAGAAATCTGCAAATATGCAGTGATTAAAATTCTTTCTCCATTTTCTCTTAGTGGAATAAGGGAAGTGAAATACTGACTGGTACCTTATAGTTAGTGTGAGAGAAATGGAAAGGTTTTTATTTAAGATAATTGAGACAGTGCTAAAGCAAAACAAAAATTTAATACTGTGCCCATTATTATAATAGGAATCAGGAAATCTAGTTTACCAGAGTAAACTAAATGCAGTCCCTTCGATTGCTTTCCTGCAGATCTGTGTCAAAGAACTTCCAGGAGCATCATTTGCTTCTTACCATCAGCATTAACTTCCCCGAGACAGAACATGGGAGAAGCAGAGGAAGAATTTTCAATCTTTCTGGTAGCACCAGATGCTCTTTATAGGTTTAAGACAATTACTTCTTTTTGGATATTGTGTGTAGGTCACTTGCAGATTTATCCCTCTCAATGAAAGTATACTTTAGAATGACCCTTACACTTAGTGCATTGTGCTTGTTAACTGTGGTTAGTCCGGGGACATTGTGTTATCAATTATCTTCTTGCAAAATAAGATGACAAATAATGGGGAATTTTAGAAAGATAGACTCCTCCAGATTTTACCTTTAAAATTCAAATAAATACAGTTAACATTTAAGAATGAGACAGCTACCTACAAAACCATAAAAACAAGATAAAAACAGTATATTTTTCCCCTGGTAATTACTAAGTATAAGCGATAGAATACTAAATAATGAATTAAGGAAATTACAGATCAAGTGTAAGTCCTAAGGAGATCCATTTATATATAAAAAGACAGGGAAACTTAAAAGTTCATTGAAAGCACAGATAAAACAAGAGCACACAACTAAGACTCAGATAGATCCAAGATGAAAAATCACATTAAAGATGCAATAAAGAAATTGTTCACATGGGAGACAGTAAATAGAACAGCTTTTTCAAAGCGGAAGGTTGTTCTGGAGGTACAGTGAGAAATGAACCTAAACTCGGTGTTTTAAGTTACATTCGGAAATACTTTCAATTGTAATGCAAAGAATTAAAACAAGGCAATAAGACAGTAAATGATGAATGTATATGTTCTAGGACACTATGTGGGAGTAATCTGAATTCGGCATATGATTTCTTATGCCACATACAAGAATTAAAATTTTTAATCTTTCTCAAAAATTCGGAAGAGAGTTAATATCAACTGGTAAAGTGGCTTTTGGAGGGAGAAGGGAATAGTGGAATGGAAGGATCTTAGGCAGTATTATAATAACCAATAATATTTGATGACTCTTTGGACTGGCCTTGACTGAGAAGATAAACTTTTCTAAATAATATTGCCAATGGATTAAGGCTTGATTGAATTAAGACGCATTTTGAGAATATTTATTTATCCAAATACTGTATTTTCCAAAATTTTGAATCCGTTTAAATAGAAGTAGCTTAAAACAGAAGCACAGGTAAAGAAATACTGTAACCCATCAATAAAAAATAGAAGGCATAAGTCAATACAGGAAGAAGAATGGCAGTGCTAAAGAATAAGTTCAGATTTAAATGTGTGCGTTTGAATTGTCAGTGGAACATCCAAGCTCAGTGCTTCTTGGTTACGAATCAAATGCTTCTTGGTTATGAGTCAAATCACCTTACAGTAATGTCCAAGAGCCCGAATTATTTGTGTAATAGGGTTTTGCTATTGACTATGGCTGGAAGTAAGCATGCCATCAGCTGAGCCTGGGATAAATTATTTAGAAACATAGATATTTTGTTGGTTGTTAAACAAAGATGTTTCTGAAAGACCATAAATATTTACAAAGATGATTAATTTATGCATGTAATTTGAGATGTGATATTGAATATATTTCTGCCTATACATTATATATTTTCAAACTTCAATACTGGATATGTTATTTAAAATAAATTAATAGATACTCTAATCAGAGTAAGTTATCAATCACTTAAATAGTTATTGAGCAATTCCTAGGAGCCTGTAACCTTGTCAGTGGTACTCAATAAGAGGTGACAGACATTTTTTCTGGTTTCCTACAAGTTTATGACTAGCATGCACTTGAAGCCCTTAAGTGACTACACAGATGTCAACTGATTAAAGTCTGATATGACCGAGAAAAAGAACTTGTGTCAATTGTGGCCTGAATAATGAGGTAAGTCCTCATGGAAGTAACAGAACATACACTGGACTCTGAAGATTGGGTCATATTTTAATAGAAGCCCCAGAGGGAAAAAGCATTACCAATATTACTTTAAAAAACAGCAGGATCCGTTCAGACCAGAGGAAAGAGGTCTGAAGAGCTAAAAGATGAAATATAGAAAACAATATATAAGGTCTCTTGAAGAGTTATTGAATAGCTAAAATGGAGTTGCATTTTTGGGCTGCAAGTCTGGCGGTGTTGAATAATGTCCTGGAAGCAATAATAAACTAATGCATGCTTTAGAATATAGCTAGACATGGGTAAATTAACAAAAGTGTTCTAAGAGGTGGGGAGGAGGGTAGGCTTGAGTAGAACTGATTAGTGGTGAGAGAGATTGCAGGTATCCAGGACCCATTATAGCACCTGGCACAAAATAGGTGCTGACTCCATATTTGCTAAATGAATGAATGAATGAATGAATGTGTGCAAGGTCCAGAGCCTACCTAGGATGCAATGAAATTTTTCTGGATGAAGATGATGTTCATGTAGGGCATGTAATCACTTATTTCAATTTTAGAAATTTTGAGCTTTCAAACTATCTATAGAATAGCAAATCCATGTTAAATAACTAAAAGTTAATTATAAATTAACTAGCAACATTAAACCCCATCTCATTTGTCATTAATAACAGCTATCATTTGAGTTAATTTTATGATCCCTACTTGTTGTGATTATGTCATTATTCTTCTTTATTTGTACTGTCAGCTCAGCCAATTATTTTTTCATTTTAAGGCAATCAAATATTCAGAATTCAGAATATTCTGTATTCAGAATAAAATTAATGAACCTGATCCTTGTTTTGTAGGTGGTTTCTTTCTGTTCCTCAAATATTTGAGCAGGAATTATTCAGATGGATCTGATGGTAGCGTTAGCATGTCAGTAATTTGTGTTTTCGTTTTGAAATGACAGCACGGGAGGAGACAGATAAAGCGCCACTGTATCCTCTTTCTCACTTATTTAAAAATATAAATAATATCTTCAAGTAGTTTAGCCAGAATAGTGATTATGCCAGCAGAAAAGGTGAGAAGATATTTCCGTCTCTTAATATGTCATGATTCTATCCTTTGCCAAAATTCTTTTCAACGGATACAAATGGGATTTTAAATGGACTTTAAGGACCTATCTACTCATATTAATGAGTTTCTTTCAGGCTGCAGATTGATATCCTGGCTACAGCTGAGTTAGTTCCTCTTGTACAAGGTTAGGCTGTCCCAGTCCCTGCAGATACTCAGATTATAGCCGATGAGGTGCTGTGAGCCTTGGTGCACCAACTAACTTATATTCCAAGTTTTCAAAGGAATTGTCCATTTTCTTCTATCTATGTTTTTGAAAATCTATGTGAGAGGGAGGAAATACACAGAAAACCTCTCTAGGCATGAGGCAGTTTATATCTTCCCTTGCAAAGTGGAACAACTCTACCTAGGAGCTCCCCGTTTATTACGTGCTACAGAGTTCTCTGATAACTTAACTCTCTCCTGTCACCAGGACCGTGTGCTGACTTTTTTTTTTTTTAAGATTTTTTTTATTTATTTCACAGAGAGAGAGATAGCAGAGAGAAGGAACACAAGCAGGGGGAGTGGGAGAGGGAGAAGCAGGCTTCCCGTGGGGCAGAGAGCCCAATGCGGGGCTCGATCCCAGGACCCCGGGATCATGACCTGAGCCGAAGGCAGACGCTTAATGACCAAGCCATCCAGGCGCCCCCAAATACTGACTTTTGAACAGGCTCAGGGCTTCTGTGGCACTGAGTGTGCTCACTAAATCACTGTTTCTCTGTCTTAGAAACTGCTTCATAAAAATACCTGAAAATTAATTGTCTCAGACCTATTTATAAGACATTGAAGTAGAAAATCATTTTTTCTTGCAGCTTATGGCATATGATAATATTTTATCATTCATCCTATTCATTTTGTCAAGCAGAAAACTTGAAAGACTATGTATGAAACTGTCACTTGTTCTCTAAGGACTGTCACTTCTAATAGGAATCAATTTGGTTTAATAGATTCAGATTCTGTGAGTAGATTTTTCTTAGCACAACACCCCGTAGCAAAACAGAAGTTTGAAATATTATGAAATAATATGAGGTAAATGAAATTTTGTCACACGGTTATGAATGTGAGAATGTTTTCATAACCTTGATAGCCCAAGGATATAGTGTTAGAAGAGTTAATACTTCCTTTGGTCCTCAGTAAGTTTAAATTTATCTTACTTTAGGTGTTTTTCCATTATTGCATTCCATATTCCAGTGGACTCCCTGACCAGATGGAAGGTATAGATGATTTGCTATGCTTTGTACAGATCTTATTAGTCACCTTGCCTTTCAAATTATGTCTTCATTCATGCAGTATTACTCTTCCTTAAGAAACAGCTCACAATATAGATATTTTTCTTGTTTCCAGCCGTTAACATGATAGGAGTATATCACTATAATTTCTATTTCCTAAATAGCACTATTTTATGGTATTTTTAAAAGTCTGTAATGCAAATTTTTATAATATAAATATTTTTACTTTTACTATAAAATTAGACTATGCCTTTTATGTAATAAGAGTAGGTCATGCAACACAGATAAATCTATGCATTTGATTTTGTTTGCTTGTGATAGAAGAAAGAGTTGTTTACAATGTTAGAGAAGTATCTATACATGCAATTTAGTGCAGAGAATCATGACAAAGATTCTAACCAAGAGAGTATTTTCTTTGATATATTAAGGAAAAATATAAAGATAGGAGACAATTTTTTTCTGAATGATATGACAATTTATTCTATTTTCTTATTTGAAGGTTGGAAAAACAATGCAAACTGGATGCTTGAATAATGCATTCTATTTTCGTGAAGCAATACTTTTTTAGAGTCATAATTTCCAATGTATTGCAAAAACATTTGAAACAAATTCATATAAATACTGTTGGAAAACTGCAGTTTGAGGAGTATCTATGTGTGAATATATGGGATTAAAACATTCATCAATATTCTCATGTTGCTAAACGTGGCTATTTTAAGCACATGGTTGAATTTCTCAAGCAATCAACAATCAAATTATTGGTATTTTAATGACAAATGTAATGGTAATTTTTAAGAAATATTGTTTTAATAATGGAATTTCTTTTTCTCCCCCCAAAGCGTAGTTAGAAATAAAGTCAATGGAACTTTACAAAGAGTATGCAAAAAGACAGTAACAGTGTTTAAATACACACAATTGCAAAAAGAACATATCTAATAAAAATTCATGACATTGCTGGCAACTGGAATGCTCTTAACAAAGTTATTGTCGAGAATTCTAGGTAGAAATGGGTAAATTATCCTGTTTTTTCATATTAGTCAATTCTGAATATCATACATGTTTCTTGACTGTGTTCTATTCTGCAGCTACACATTTACCCTTTAACTTGCAGATCGTTATTTAGTCACAAGGAAACCTACCAAGGTGATGGGGAGCTAGGACATATTTGCAAAGTGACTGCCTAGCTGACACAGATCAACCCATTAGAATTTTACGTAATGTTGTTAATATACCCTATGCTGTCCTTCTTATTGAGTCTCAGGATATTTTGATTTCTGATATCTCTTCTGGTTGACCAAATATTTTGAAACATTATTGTTTGTAGAGACTAGGATCTTTCCTTGAGGTTTAATACACAATTTATGATGTAGTTAATGATTATTCTAAGTGTAAGAACATACTAACAGTGAAGATTTTATGAAACATCCAAGAATTTTTTAAATTGTAAAATAAATTATATTATGATTATTCTTGATTGGAAGGGGTATTGGTTGGTAGTATCCTAGGAAGAAAATCTAACTTGTAGACAACTATTGTACAAATTCTTAAATATAAACATGGGTATGTTTCTAAGTAACATATAATTATTGAAACATATTGATATATTTTTAAATTTGAGTGTCAAAGGAGCTGTCACAATAGATTTCATTAAAATTGAAGAATATAAAAAACTATCTTTCATTTTATAGGGAAGAGCAATAATTGTGTGAATCTTGGATTACTGCAGGAAATCTAAAGATAGTTCAAATTTAAAAGATAGCTTAACCATTTTATTATTCTGAATTTGTGTCTTAATTTGGGATGAAATTGTAATGCTAAAAAGTGTTGTCAGAGGAGATGAAATATAGACACAGTCATAGTATCCATAAGCAATAATAAATAATCATTTGAAAATACACAATAACAAGGAAAAGTGATCATGAAAAATTTAATTTCTTTTAAAATAAAAAATAAAATTTAAAAATTGTCAAATGATTAGGGGTATGCCAAAATTAAGAAATTTTACACAATGTTATATTAATTAAAGGAAAAATATTTAATTACAGAATACCTTGGTTATTTTATAGAATTAAATTATAAAGTTTAGTTTTATTTTGTATATCTTCCTTGTCATACTTTGAAATAATTTATAATATTTTTCATTATGCATACATCTATGAACATTGAGCAATTAATTTCCCTTTAAAAATTATTTGAAAGTATTATAAATGTAGGCACTTAAGGTTGACTGTCCTCTGATACTGTATTTTGATGAAATTCCTTAAATTTTCTTTTATAATTACCTATTTTTAATGAAAAATTTGAGAGAATCCTTATTTATCTCTGCATTATGTATTTAGAAATATATAGATATTTAGCCATTTGAGTAGGTAATAAAATTAATATTTTTAATGTTAGCTTTATCATGTTGCACATTCTGTTAATTTATGTCCATTTTATATATATAAAATAAGGAACCAGGACAAGTTGGAAATATTTCAGTGACCAATGTGACTTTTCTTAGAAATCAAAACAGTATTCAAAAACTAAACTTTTTAAATTAATTTAATATTAGTCTATTGTCTTAAACTTTTCTGAAGAAATAAAAACTATAAGCCAACACCATTGGTCTTTTTGATATGTAGGACTACAAGAATTCACAAGACTGAACCTTTATAAAAGATACAACTTACTAAACAATCTTATATTTTGGTAATCATAAACTATTTATTAAATTAATTATACTTTACTGGACCCATATAATTAATGTGCAAATTTTTTAAAGTTTAAAATATAAGAAATTAACCCAAGTCTTGTATTTAAATATTGTACTAACCTTATTTTTACATGGTGATAAAATATAAAAGAATGCATAGAGATATTTTTAAGCTAAAACTAACCCACTCTAATTAGTTAAAAGAGTCATCTACATATTAGGACTAGTGTGTGAACTCCTTTTAATGTAAGTGACATTATGTATTCATATGTCAAACTTTTAAAATATTAACATGTATACTATGAGTCTATTTATCTAAAACCTAAGCCCTTACTCAAACTTCCAGTTATGCTTATTGATTATGAGTTATAGTTTTCCAAGAAAAAAATATAGATATGAAGCCATATCTTTTGAATTTTTTTAAGTTTTTTTTCTCTTTTTACCCCTTTTATTTTGTATTTTACTGTTTATCTGGATAAGATATTCCTAGAGTGTACTGCTAATAAAAGAACAGTTTCTTATGATCAACTAATCCCAACGTTTCTCCAAAAAGGTGAAAAAGGAAGAGAAGAAGAAAAAAAAGAAGAACTGATGGGAGCCAAGTTCAACCATATATACATTTATCACTGGAAAAGCTGATTGTTTTCCTTTTAAGGAAAGGAAAAGGCTTAGATGTAGAACAATTATACTTTGATATACAGATGACCAAAAGTCATATCAAAATACTTTTTTTTTCCTTTTACTTTATAAAGACCACTAGGATATTCTTAGAAATAGATATTCTATTTGGTGGTTAATTTTTTTTTTTAATTACTGAAAGAGTAAAATAGTAGTCCTTAAAAAAATCCATTAGAGATCTCCTATCCTATTCCATACCTTAAAAAAAAAGTGTTTTTCTTGTTTAGTGTTCAGAATGAAAGTGGGTAGGAAGGCAACTAAGATTTCAATCTACAAAAAGTGCAATGTAGCCAAGAATTTAATTGAACATCTTCCCTTCTATATTCCAAAGTATTCTGGTAGCTCTAATACATTACATTCCTTATTCAGCCTCAGAGCTATTGTTCTTTCTCACATGTTACACATGTTATCTTATGTGTTTTTTTTTTTTTTTAAAGATTTTATTTATTTATTTGAGAGAGAGAGAATGAGAGACAGAGAGCATGAGAGGGGGGAGGGTCAGAGGGAGAAGCAGACTCCCTGCTGAGCAGGGAGCCCGATGTGGGACTCGATCCCGGGACTCCAGGATCATGACCTGAGCCGAAGGCAGTCGCTTAACCAACTGAGCCACCCAGGCGCCCTATCTTATGTGTTTTTATGTTCTTCTTGTCAACTCCAACAATGTATATATCACGATGGCTGAATAAATTTACTCGATTAAGGTTAAAATGTGAAAATTAATTATTTAGTTATATGCTGCTATCATATATTAACTTATGCACTCAATACATATTTGTGTACAGATGTGTGATAAAGTTTCTTATCAATCTGGATGAAAAGGTCAGTGTATTAGTATTAAATTTTCAACTTGTTAATTTTCTAAATCTATGTGACAGATTTAACTGTCACTTGAAATGAAACATTCATTCATTAAGAAAGAGAAAGTGGGGGCGCCTGGGTGGCTCAGTCGTTAAGCGTCTGCCTTCGGCTCAGGTCATGATCCCAGGGTCCTGGGATCGAGCCCCGCATGGGGCTCCTTGCTCGGCGGGAGGCCTGCTTCTCCCTCTCCCACTCCCCCTGCCTGTGTTCCCTCTCTCACTGTCTCTCTCTGTCAAATAAATAAATAAAATCTTTAAAAAAAAAAAAAAAAAAAGAAAGAGAAAGTGATCCTGAAAGAATACAGAAAAAAGAGAGTCTAAAGAAAAACAGAAGAGGAGGGGGAAAAAAAAAAGATATTTTGGATGTGCACAAAGAAATGCACACAGAAGAATTTGGGGGGATAAAAGCCTGGTGTAGCAAAAGAGAAACATACTATAGCTTCAAACAGCTGATCTTACTCTAGTCCTCCCTCAGGTGCTGGATTTTTGGTATAAAAGTTCTTAATTTCACTATTGGAAACTTTACCTTGTCTACTATACAACTTTCCATCTGCTTGTATCCTTAAAGAGATAAAGATAACTGTTTTCATTTTTATTGATTTCTTTAAATTTCAAAGATGTTTAAATCATACCTGGAATATCTTAAAATAAATATATGAATATTTATGAAAATTGTTACAATGAATTTGTTAAAGCTTACTTTTTAATTTCCTTCACCAGACAGGTTTGTGGCCAACATAGGCAACTATATTCAATTTATAAATAGTCTTCATAAGAGTAAAGGAATGGAAAGAGTGATTTCTAAAAGTTCTTTTATATTCTATGTAATAAAATGATAATAAATAGTATTAAATAGAAAATAAAATCCATTCCATTTCTCATGGAAGCCTTCCATTTTACTCATTTTTTTGTCAATGTAATTTATTATTATTACATTCTGCATAATATGTATGTAATATCATAGGCATTAAGCTTTTAATTTTAACTACCGATGTCATATACTCATTCCTATAAAAACATTATTAACAGTGATTATGTATTATTTACAGATATTGGCTGACCTAGAAAACCATGCATTATTTAAGAATGACTTGGAATGTCAAAAGCTGATTCTGGAAGCAATGAAATATCATCTATTGCCAGAAAGAAGAACTTTAATGCAAAGTCCAAGAACTAAACCTAGAAAATCTACAGTTGGAACTCTGTATGCAGTAGGAGGAATGGATAACAACAAAGGTATACAATTGTTCATCTCTATATAATACACACCCTGTACCATACCTTGGCACGATCTTAATATTGTAATCTGTATAATACCAATGAAACTCACATGCTTTATACATTAAGATTTAATATTAAGGGAAAAATTTAAAGAGCATCTTTTATTTTCAGTCTGTGGTTGCTGCTTCTGCTTATTATTTATTTTTAACTCCCTTATCTCTTGTGCATTATGGGCCAGAGTTCATATGAAATGAAAAGGGGATTGAAGCACTTACAAAACACAGGCCAAATAATGTGTTGGATATATTGACAACTGTATTTCAATTCTAAGCAAAGAAAATGTAATATGCCAAGCACATACTGGCTGAGAGCAATATTATGAAGAAGAGAGTTTCTTTTGAGGCATTTAGAATCTCATATGGAAGCCAGGCAAATAAATAGACAACTATACATAAGTGGCAGTTATATTTTACAAACCTAATTTGATTACCAATTTGGCCCTTCAAAAGGAAGTGAATGATTCATTTAAAAGTTGAACACAGGGGGCGCCTGGGTGGCTCAGTTGGTTAAGCAACTGCCTTCGGCTCAGGTCATGATCCTGGAGTCCCAGGATCGAGTCCCGCATCGGGCTCCCTGCTCAGCGAGGAGCCTGCTTCTCCCTCTGACCCTCCCCACTCTCATGTGCTCTCTCTCATTCTCGCTCTCTCAAATAAATAAAGAAATCTTTAAAAAAAAAAAAAAAAAAAAAAGTTGAACACAGAACATTTGAAGGTTTTTTTTATTATGTTATGTTAATCACCATACATTACATCATTAGTTTTTGATGTAGTGTTCCATGATTCATTATTTGCGTATAACACGCAGTGGTCCATGCAGAACGTGCCCTCTTTAATACCCATCACCAGGCTAACCCATCCTCCCACACGCCTCCACTCTAGAACCCTCAGTTTGTTTTTCAGAGTCCATCATCTCTCATGGTTCATCTCCCCCTCTGATTCACCACCCTTCATTCTTCCCCTCCTGCTATCTTCTTCTTCTTCTTCTTCTTCTTCTTCTTCTTCTTCTTCTTCTTCTTCTTCTTCTTCTTCTTCTTCTTCTTCTTCTTCTTCTTCTCCTTCTTCTTCTCCTTCTTCTTCTTCTTCTTCTTCTTCTTCTTCTTTTTTTAACATATATTGCATTATTTGTTTCAGAGGTACAGGTCTGTGATTCAACAGTCTTATACAATTCACAGCACTCACCATAGCACATACCCTCCCCAATGTCTATCACCCAGCCACCCCATCCCTCCCACACCCAACCACTCCAGCAACCCTCAGTTTGTTTCCTGAGATTAAGAATTCCTCATATCAGTGAGGTCATATGATACATGTCTTTCTCTGATTGACTTACTTCGCTCAGCATAACACCCTCCAGTTCCATCCACATCATTGCAAATGGCAAGATTTCATTCCTTTTGATGCCTGCATAATATTCCATTGTATATATATACCACAGCTTCTTTATCCATTCATCTGTCGATGGACAGCTTGGCTCTTTCCACAGTTTGGCTATTGTGGGCATTGCTGCTATAAACATCGGGGTGCTACCCCTTCAGATCCCTAGATTTGTATCTTTGGGGTAAATACCCAGTAGAGCAATTGCTGGATCATAGGGTAGCTCTATTTTCAACTTCTTGAAGAACCTCCATACTGTTTTCCAGAGTGGCTGCCCCAGCTTGCATTCCCACCAACAGTGTAGGAGGGTTCCCCTTTCTCTGCAACCCCGCCAACATCTGTCGTTTCCTGACTTGTTAATTTTAGCCATTCTGACTGCTGTGAGGTGATATCTCATTGAGGTTTTGATTTGGATTTCCCTGATGCCGAGTGATGTTGAGTACCTTTTCATGTGTCTGTTGGCTGTTTGGATGTCTTCTTTGGAAAAATGTCTGTTCATGTCTTCTGCCCATTTCTTGATTGGATCATTTGTTCTTTGGGTGTTGAGTTTAAGAAGTTCTCTATAGATTTTGGATACTAGCCCTTTATCTGATATGTCATTTGCAAATATCTTCTCCCATTCTGTCGGTTGTCTTTTGGTTTTGTTGACTGTTTCTTTTGCTGTGCAAAAGCTTTTTATCTTGATGAGGTCCCAATAGTTCATTTTTGCCCTTGCTTCCCTTGCCTTTGGTGATGTTTCTAGAAAGAAGTTGCTGTGGCTGAGGTCGAAGAGGTAACTGCCTGTGTTCTCCTTTAGGATGTTGATGGACTCCTGTCTCACATTTAGGTCTTTCAACCATTTTGAGTCTATTTTTGTGTGTGGTGTAAGGAAATGGTCCAGTTTCATTCTTCTGCATGTGGCTGTCCAATTTTCCCAACACCATTTGTTGAAGAGACTGTCTTTTTTCCATTGGACATTCTTTCCTGCTTTATCGCAGATTAGTTGACCATAGAGTTGAGGGTCCATTTCTGGGCTCTCTATTCTGTTCCATTGATCTATGTGTCTGTTTTTGTGCCAGTACCATACTGTCTTGATGATGACAGCTTTGTAATAGAGCTTGAAGTCCGGAATTGTGATGCCACCAGATTTGCTTTTCTTTTTCAACATTCCTCTGGCTATTCGGGGTCTTTTCTGGTTCCATACAAATTTTAGGATTATTTGTTTCATTTCTTTGAAAAAAGTGGATGGTATATTGATGGGGATTGCTTTGAATGTGTAGATTGCTCTAGGTAGCATTGACATCTTCACAATATTTGTTCTTCCAATCCATGAGCATGGAACGTTTTTCCATTTTTTTATGTCTTCCTCAATTTCTTTCATGAGTATTTTATAGCTTTCTGAGTATAGATTCTTTGCCTCTTTGGTTAGATTTATTCCTAGGTATCTTATGGTTTTGGGTGCAATTGTAAATGGAATCAACTCCTTAATTTCTCTTTCTTCTGTCTTGTTGTAGGTGTATAGGAATGCCACTGATTTCTGTGCATTGATTTTATATCCTGCCACTTTACTGAATTCCTGTATGAGTTCTAGCAGTTTTGGGGTGGAGTCTTTGGGGTTTTCCACATAAAGTATCATATCATCTGCAAAGAGTTAGAGTTTGACTTCTTCTTTGCCTATTTGGATGCCTTTTATTTCTTTTTGTTGTCTGATTGTTGTGGCTAGGACTTCTAATACTATGTTGAGTAGCAGTGGTAATAATGGACATCCCTGCCGTGTTCCTGACCTTAGGGGGAAAGCTCTCAGTTTTTCCCCATTGAGAATGATATTCGCTGTGGGTTTTTCATAGATGGCTTTTATGATATTGAGGTATGTACCTTCTATCCCTATACTCTGAAGAGTTTTGATCAAGAAAGGATGCTGTACTTTGTCAAATGCTTTTTCTGCATCTATTGAGAGGATCATATGGTTCTTGTTCTTTCTTTTATTAATGTATTGTATCACATTGATTGATTTGCGGATGTTGAACCAACCTTGCAGCCCAGGGATAAATCCCAATTGGTCGTGGTGAATAATCCTTTTAATATACTGTTGGATCCTATTGGCTAGTCTTTCGGTGAGAATTTTTGCATCCATGTTCATCAAGGATATTGGTCTGTAATTCTCCTTTTTGATGGGGTCTTTGTCTGGTTTGGGGATCAAGGTAATGGTGGCCTCATAAAACGAGTTTGGAAGTTTTCCTTCCATTTCTATTTTTTGGAAGAGTTTCAGAAGAATAGGTATTAATTCTTGTTTAAATATTTGGTAGAATTCCCCTGGGAAGCCATCTGGCTCTGGGCTTTTGTTTGTTGGGAGATTTTTGAGGACTGCTTCAATTTCCTTAGTGGTTATAGATCTGTTCAGGTTTTCTATTTCTTCCTGGTTCAGTTTTGGTAGCTGATACATCTCTAAGAATGCATCCATTTCTTCCAGATTATCTAATTTGCTGGCATATAGTTGCTCATAATATGTTCTTATAATTGTTTGTATTTCTTTGGTGTTGGTTGTGATCTCTCATCTTTCATTCATCATTTTGTTGATTTGGGTCATTTCTCTTTTCTTTTCGATAAGTCTGGCCAGGGGTTTATCAATCTTGTTAATTATTTCAAAGAACCATCTCCTAGTTTCATTGATCTGTTCTACTGTTCTTTTGGTTTCTATCTCATTGATTTCTGCTCTGATCTTTTTTATTTCTCTTCTCCTGCTGGGTTAAGGCTTTATTTGCTGTTCTTTCTCCAGCATCTTTAGGTGTAGGGTTAGGTTGTGTATTTGAGAGCTTTCTTGTTTCTTGAGAAAGGCTTGTATTGCTATATACTTGCCTCTTAGGACCGCCTTTGCTATATCCCAAAGATTTTGAACAGTTGTGTTTTCATTTTCATTTGTTTCCATGAATTTTTTAAATTCTTCTTTAATTTCCTGGTTGACCCATTCATTCTTCAGTAGGATGCTCTTTAGCTTCCATGTATTTGAGTTCTTTCCGACTTTCCTCTTGTGATTGAGTTCTAGTTTCAAAGCATTGTGGTCTGAAAATAGGCAGGGAATGATCCCAATCTTTTGGTACCGGTTGAGACCTGATTTATGACCTAGGATGTGATCGATTCTGGAGAATGTTCCATGGGCACTAGAGAAGAATGTGTATTCTGTTGCTTTGGGATGGAATGTTCTGAATATATCTGTGAAGTCCATTTGATTCAGTGTGTCATTTAAAATCTTTATTTCCTTGTTGATCTTTTGCTTAGATGATCTGTCCATTTCAGTGAGGGGGGTGTTAAAGTCCCCCACTATTATTGTATTGTTGTCGATGTGTTTCTTTGCTTTTGTTATTAATTGGCTTATGTAATTGGCCACTCCCATGTTCGGGGCATAGATATTTACAATTGTTAAATCTTCTTGTTGGATAGACCCTTTAAGTAGGATATAGTGTCCTTCCTCATCTCTTATTACAGTCTTTGGTTTAAATGCTAATTTGTCTGATATAAGGATTGCCACCCCAGCTTTCTTTTGGTGTCCATTAGCATGGTAAATCATTTTCCACCCCTTTACTTTCAATCTGGGGGTGTCTTTGGGTCTAAAATGGGTCTCTTGCAGACAGCATATCGACGGGTCTTGTTTTTTTATCCAATCTGATACCCTGTGTCTTTTGATTGGGGCATTTAGCCCAGTTACATTCAGGGTAACTGTTGAAAGATATGAATTTAATGCCATTGTATTACCTGTAAGGTGACTGTTACTGTATATTGTCTGTGTTCCTTTCTGGTCTATGTTACCTTTAGGCTCTCTCTTTGCTCAGAGGACCCCTTTCAATATTTCTTGTAGGGCTGGTTTTGTGTTTGCAAATTCCTTCAGATTTGTTTGTCCTGGAAGTTTTTTATCTCTCCTTCTATTTTCAATGACAGCCTAGCTGGATATAGTATTCTTGGCTGCATAGTTTTCTCATTTAGTGCTCTAAATATATCATGCCAGTCCTTTCTGGTCTGCCAGGTCTCTGTGGATAGGTCTGTTGCCAGTCTAATGTTTCTACCATTGTAGGTTACATATCTCTTCTCCTGAGCTGCTTTCAGGATTTTTCTCTTTGTCTCTGAGACTCGTAAGTTTTACTATTATATGTCGGGGTGTTGACCTATTTTTATTGATTTTGAGAGGGGTTCTCTGTGCCTCCTGGATTTTGATGCCTGTTTCCTTCCCCAAATTAGGGAAGTTCTCTGCTATAATTTGCTCCAATATACCTTCTGCCCCTCTCTCTCTTTCTTCTTCTTCTGGGATTCCATTTATTCTAATGTTGTTTTGTCTTATGGTATCACTTATCTCTCGAATTCTGCCCTCGTGATCCAGTAGTTGTTTATCTCTCTTTTTCTCAGCTTCTTTATTTTCCATCATTTGGTCTTCTATATCACTAATTCTCTCTTCTGCCTCATTTATCTTGGCATTTAGAGCCTCCATTTTTGATTGCACCTCATTAATAGCCTTTTTGATTTCGACTTGGTTAGATTTTAGTTCTTTTATTTCTCCAGAAAGGGTTTCTCTACTAACTTCCACGCTTTTGTCAAGCCCAACTAGTATCTTTAAAATCATCATTCTGAACTCTAGTTCCTACAGCGTACTTATGTCCATATTGATTAGGTCCCTGGCAGTCGGTACTGCCTCTTGTTCTTTTTGTTGAGGTGATTTTTTCCGTCTTGTCATTTTGTCCAGAAAAGAATAGATGAATGAGAGAACAAAATACTAATAGGGTAACAACGTCCCCAGAAAGTATACACTAAACAAATCAGAAAAGATCTGAAACCGGGGGAAAAGAAAGGGAAAGAAAGAAAAGAGAAAAAGAAAAAAAAAAAGAAAGAAAAAGAAACAGATAAAAACAAACAAAAACAAAACTAAACTAAAAAAAAAACAATATGATCAAATATGATCAGGCTGGTGCATAGATTAGTGCCACACACTAGATTTTGGGTGTATTTTGGTCTGTTAGAAGAAAGTGCTTCCCAAAATTTTAAAGAAAGAAAAACTTGTATATGTACAAAAATAAGGGTTAATATGATGAAGGGATGGAATATGACTGTAAAGGTGAAAATTATAAAAGATTTTATAAAAGGAATTGATAAGATAAGTTGGTTGAAAAAAGAAATAAGAGGATTTAAAAAAAAAGGGGGGGAGAGAATGTGATCCGGCAGGAGACTAGAACAAAGCCATACACTAGAGATTTAGGGTATATTTATCTGTTAGAAGAAACTGTATCTCAAAATTTTAAAGTGAGAACAACTTATATATATATATCAAAAATAAGGGTAACTACTATGAAGGGATAGAATATGACTCTAAAAATGAAAAATAAAAAATATTTTTTAAAAAAGGGATTGATAAGATTTTGGTTGAAAAAGGGAAAAAGAAAAAAAAAAAGACAGTTCAAAAAAAAAATTAACTTTGAAAGACTTAAGCATTATAGTAAAAAAGCCATGAATTCTATGTGCAGTATTCCCCTAGCGCTGGAGTTCTGCCATTCTCATTGATCGGTAAAGTTGGTCTTTGCTGGCGTTCTTGCTGATCTTCTGGGGTAGGCGCCTGTTGCCGTGGTTCCCAAATGTCTTTGCCGGAGGTTGAATTGTCCCACCCTTGCTGGGTCCCGGCTAAGTAATCTGCTCGGGTTTGCTCTTAGGAGCTTTTGTGCCATGCTTTCGGTACAGCTTTGGAGGACGAGAGTGAAAATGGCGGCCTCCCAATGTCCACCCCGGAGGAGCCGAGAACTCGGGGCCCCACTCCTCAGTGCACCCCCAGAGAAAAGCAGTCAGTCACTCCCGTCTCCCCGGTCTCAGGCCGAACTCTGTGCTCAGCCAGCCTGTGACCGAGTATTTCTGTCTCACCCGACCCTGCGTGGAGTCTCCAAACCCAGCAGATCCCTGCGGTGCGCTCCCGTGCCACTCCTCTCCGGGGAGGAAGGGGTGTCTCCCCGGATCTGCCGCTTATTGGGTCCCTGCTGGAGGAGCAGTGCCCCGACTGTGCCGCGGATCATGGTTTATGGCAACCCCGAGCTGAGAGCCCTCTCCTCTGCTCCGTCTCTGCAGCTGGCTTCCCCGCTCCGATACCTGGGAGCTCTGCTGCACTCAGGCGCCCCCAGCCTTTCTGTGACCCCGAGGGTCCTGAGACCACACTGTCCCACGAGGGTTCCACCCCCTGCTTAGCCACTGGAGTGATATCCCTCAGCGGAGCAGACTTCTAAAAGTTCCGATTTTGTGCTCCAGGGCTCTATCATTTGCCAGAAACGCCCGACCGAGGTCCCCTCCCCCGCTATCTATCTTCCCGAATATCACCTGGGATTCACTTCTCTGCACGTCCTACCTTCCAGAAAGTGGTCGCTTTTCTGTTCATAGAGTTGTTCCTATTCTTTTCTTCGATCTCCTATTGAGTTTGTAGGTGTTCAGAATGGTTTGATCCCTATTCAGCTGAATTCCTGGGACCAGACAAAATCCAGGTCTCCTACTCCTCCGCCATCTTGCTCCATCCCACATTTGAAGGTTTTATTCTTACTTTTCTATAGTTTGTGGAAAACATTCCATGAATATTTGTCTTCTTCAGCTTGTCTTATGTGGTACACAAGACAAAGAATATAACTGCCATATGTTTGTGTCTGATAAGTGATATAATTATCCACTATATATATGTTTTAAGATTTTATTTATTTATTTGAGAGAGAGAGAGGGCACAAGCAGAGAGGAGGGGTAGAGGGAGAGGGAGAAGCAGACTCTCTGCTGAGCAGGGAGCCAGAAGGGGGGTGCTCCATCCCAGGACCCTGAGATCATGACCTGAGCTGAAGGCAGACTATTAACTCACTCAACCATCCAGGCGCCCTAATCCACAATATATATAGTTGGCAACAATAGACTGTGGTTACACATTTGATCTCTATTAAAGAACTTTATTATTAAAGAATTAGAAGGAAGTAGCAATGGCACCAGGGTGGCTCAGTCGGTTAAGCCTCCAACCACTGGTTTTGGCTCAGGTCATGATCTCAGGGTCCTGGGATCAAGCCCCACCTTGGGCTCTGCACTCTGTGCTCAGCAGAGTCTGCTTGTCCCTCTCCTTTTGCTCCTCCCATGCTCTCTCTCTGTTTCCCTCTCTCAAAAAAATAAATAAAATCTAAAAAAAAAAAAAAAAAAAAGAAGGAAGCAACAAAACCTACTTCCACAATTGTGAAGTGAGATCCCCAAATAGCAGCTAAAGGAAAACAATTTAAGTAATTGATAAGGAAAGACACATATTCCCATATTTTTGTCTGTCATGAAGATACCTTGTGGCCATTAGGTGGTTTTCACCAGTTTAATTTTTTGAGAAGTTTACTTCCTGTTTATTGGGACATTTATTTTTAGTAATCATCACATTAAATAAGCACCAGAGAATTTCTATATACATATATTTTGCATATATGATATCTAGGTTATATATTATATATATAACTGTCAGTTAAAGGGGGTAAATAACTTGTTGCTTTAAGAACTAGGGAAATGGCTTCATCTCTCTCTCCCTCCTTCTCTCCCTCCATTTTTTGCTTATCCTATAATATATGTTATTACATAAGGGAACATGTCAGACGTTTTCAAAAAGTATGGTTCAAACCCCTTTTTTGTAAAGTGGTGAAATAGAAAAAATTTTATCAGATACACACCTGATAAAAAAATAGTCAGAACCTGTACTAAAATTCCAAAGAAATTTTTTCAAGCTAAGAAAACAAATCTAGTAACCTATACCCACGTTGTCCTTATGAGAGTAATAAATATCAAATGTCATACACCACATGACATAGTCATCTCTTGTAGCAGAAGCATGCAAACTTTATTTTGACATTATAACATGTTCATTGTATCTGTAAAAGTATATACCCTGATTTCCATGGCTTTCAATAAATATATGCATCCAAGTCTAAGATTTTATAAATGGGTAGTGGTTTTTATAATACTTATCAAATTTTATAGTCAAATGAGTGAAATTTGTTTTTAAAGAAACTGTATTCTACAGGAAGACTACCCATACAACATTGATTCCACTTGTAAATCTGCACATAATATTTTTTTCTAAAGAAAAAGAAGAGGAAGAACAGAAGAAAGAGGAGGAAGGAGTAGGAGGGGGAGGAAGAGGATGAGGAGCAGTTGGAGGAAGAACATTTATTGAATCTGGTTTGCCTCTAATTAGGAGTGAATAATAAACATAAATTAAAATAGGTACAAAAACTACTATACCATTAAAGAGCCAAAGGCCATGGCTAAATTTGAATTTTTAAATCTGGTGACTTCAAATTGTTGTAGCATAAAAGAATATGAGACTATGGAGTCCACTGAGTTAAACTGTTGGCAGGTTTTGAATTTCTCTAAGCAAACTTTTAAAAATTCTTTAAATTATTTAAAAATTGATCTTTCTTAGGTATTCCAAATCTTACTTTAGAATTGAGTAATACCAACAATTTATTTATTGTTACACATATTCAATAAGGCAGAAGCTTAAAAGAATGTGATAATACAGGAGGTTTAAACAGATATCCCAGATTAAATCAGCAATACAATGGAAAAAATTATTTGAAGGAACCTTTAGGAAATTTTACCATATCCTTAGCCCTATCGGAGTGAGATATTAATATCCCATAAACTTAGATAAAAGTCTAATACTTAATACCAAACCTCAGAGAACCTATTTTTCCTAGTGAAGCAGAAACTTATAAAAGCCCAATGTTTCAAGGGATTTAAAGAGCAAATAGAACATTTTTATGGTAATCCCTCCTATTTGCATCCTGCTTTTACTGCTTTAATAGTGCTTTCTATACCTTATTAACTTTTATCTTTAAATAGGCATTAAGATTTTATCTTAAAATTGTGTTTTCTTGGAAGGTAATGAGGAAAAGGGAATAAAATGTAAAAAAGAGAGTAATCAAAAGAAAAACCTACAGTAAAAAATTGGAATTTACTTGGTATGATTAATTTGAAAAATAATACAATATATAACACTGAGTGTATTTTTTTTTAATTTTTGACATATTTATATTGTGCCTTATAAAGGGCTATATAAACATTTTGTTGGGATTCCTCTTCAGCTAGATAATCATTGAGATTCAGACAATATCAAATGAGATAGATAAACTGTGGACACAGTGCTGGCAGATTTTCCATAGACATGAAAATTCAGAGCACTAGCCTCTCCTCTCTCCCTTCTTATAATCATATATATATGCATTCAGTACTGATGCAAATCTTTTGCACATCTATTTTGTGCCAGGTCTGCATTAAGAATCCGTGTACTGTGGTGAGCATTACGCATATAACCCCTACCTCACAGAGGTACCAAGGTCATCTGGGAAAACAAATAATAAACAAAATACTTATAAAATGAATGTTACAAGAAGGGAATTGCAAGTGGAATGAGTATAATGCCTGTGGAGCAAACCTGGGCTAGTCTAGAAAAGTCAGAAGTGCAAAGTGTCTGCTCTTGTTGTTTTGATAGCTGAAATCTAAAGAATTATTAGGGATTAGTTTAGCACATTATTAGAATAGAAGGATGGTCTGGGTGCTAAATTCCAGACTCCAGGTATATCAAATGTGAAGGTTCACAGTTGAAGAAAAGTGACATCTTCAAAAGAAAAAAAAAATGGAGAGAAATCCCTTATGGCGGGATTATGGCCATAGGGAAATGAAAGCATGGTAGTTAGTGGAAGAGAGACACAGTGGGCTTCAGTGAGAGACTTTACAGGATCAATTCTGATTTGAAACTACAGAGGTCTTAGAAGGCTGGTGATGTTCCTAGTGGAGAAAGCAGTCTTCAAAATCAGAGAGATGCCCATTCAAATCCAGGAGGTCACTTAAAATCTCTAGTATAATTTACCCTTTTTCAGCATTATATCCACTTCTGTAAAAGTATATTCATTAAATGAGATGAAACAATATGTAAAGAGGTTAAACTAAAACACAACAAAGCATTCCAACATGTTTGGTACCAAAGGGACTCCCAGGGGACTCAGAGCAGAAACCTGGGCTAACCGTCCTAATCATGTGGAACAAGGCCAAGCTGTGTAGGAACTTTGGAGACATGAAAGTATGTGGGTTCTGTGAAATAACAGTTATATGACACAAGAAAGGGAATAAAATATTCATATAAATGACATTTATATTTATATCATGAGCATGGTAAATGCCTTTTATGCTAATATGAACATTCAAAAATGATGAATCAAATGAGAAAAAAAGAATCAAGCCATAAATAGAAGTTTGTCATGTGTTTTAGAAAGTACGATTTAATTTACTTCTATAACAGGAAAATACTGAAGAATAAATCTTTAAAAACTTAGTAATTTATAGCATATTTTAAAGCCAATTAAAACGTTATTATAAGTATTAATATTTATTCTACTATGAATTGAGAAATGAGGGGACATAAAGTTAAATAAAAAGGCAATAAATACAAGCTGTTTTTATAAGGAGAACGATTTTCTTTAAATGGTGTCAACAGAAATCAAATGCAGATTTAAAGCAGTAAACTGTATTGATCAATTTGTTGTTGTTTTGGTAAGAATTTTATTACAAATCACACGGTAATCATCATAAATATTTTAGAAGGTTGATTTAAAGGTAAAACACTAATCACTTACTTTCAAGTGCTTAGACTGACTTACACTTATGTATGATTCATGTAAGCTATGAAATAAAATTTGGTGGTAGTGGTTAACGGAAAATATTTGCATCAAAATATCATTATTGGATTTATATTCTGATATTGACTGTTTATTATACAATTCCTTAGAAATAGGATTAGTTTGGTTTTGTATTGATCAAAATAGTATTTTCTTGAGATACCTTTCTTCATTCTACTAATGCAAGTATTGAAAATCTGATAAATATATAATAGTATAGATAAGAAAAATCAGCTTATAACCTAAGTACAGTCATTGTTAACAGAATGGTGTATTTCCTTTCTCAAATTTCTATGTATGTGTGTGTGATAGTTATGTACAGCCGTAACTATATATCTACATTTATATAGAGACATACCTATTAACATTTGTCTTCATAAAGTCTGTGATTACCTAGAGAGGTATAATATATAAGTATATGTGGATTTATTGACTTAATTAAAATTGTTACTTTTGTTGCTTTTATTCATTATTTACATATGTAAATTTATATTTCATTAACATTTTAAAATACATCTTATCAAGAAGCTTACTAATTCTTATTTACATGGAAACACCACAAGTTTTTTTTAGCTCAAACTTATTATTAAACATTTGGTGGGATCCAATTCTTTTTTCTGTAAATAATGCCATCATTAGCATCTGCATTCATTAAGAGTTTTTCTTGACCTTTGAGTGTTCTTTATAAAGATTACTAGATGAAAAATTATTGGGTGGAAAGGCAAAGCTATTGTGCCATATGATCCAATGTCTTTCTGGAAAGTTTATAAGAATATAACATCACCAAATTATACAATAATGCCAGCTTAAGTGTCTTCTCAACCAGTTTTCTGTCTTAAAAAAAAACTTATAAAAATTTTCTAGCATAGCAATAGTAGAAAAAATTATACAATGAAAACTCCCATGTTCTTATCATTACATTTACATTTCTCTTAATAGTGAAATTGAGTTTTTTTGTATATTGAATTTTTATGTATAAAATCATCTATATAATGATATAGAATGACATATTATTTCCTTCTTTTCTAATTATTATAAATTTTATTTCAGTGTCTTGAGCTAATTGCCTATACCATATAGTAAAAAGTCTAGTACAAACAGATTATGGTGTGATCCTTTCATTTTCTTTAAGAGGAATAATGCTAATATTTTACAAATTTGCTGTAAATTTCTAATTGGTAGCAGAGCATTACTTGGCAATTCCTGGAAGAATGATTCCTCTTGTATATGAAAATATATGGAGATTGTGGATAACATTAAGTTGTCTCTCAGAGAGAATTTACTTTCCTTTTGGCAGACACTTGAGTAAGAGGAAAACCCTTCTTCCAAATCAGGACTGGATGATTTGAGACTAAGATGCAGTATTTGTGAGAGCTTCTCTACTCCTGGTTTCTTTCTAATCTTCATATAAGAGCCATTCCTCCATGGTAGGCCCTGAATACCCTTTAATTTTCAGAAGGACGAGCTCTACCTCATTTTTAGCATTCAGCTTCCATTGTCTGCCTCGATTTCTGTTTCTCATCAGATATGTCTTACACCTCAGCAAATGCACAGAGAAGACAAGCAACAATGTCCTGCCATTCTCTTTTTTGAGTCTAAGGTCCTAAGGACCTTGGTTGTCTAGAACTGCTGTTGGTGTCTTCCCAGCTCCAGGAGACTCCCAAGAAGCCTGAGCCAATGAATATTCCCAGGCTCTCAGCCTCACTCTGCTTGTGAATCAGCATCATAGTTAAAAGCAGAGGCCCCTGTGGATTTGTAATTTCAACAATTCCCATTTCTGAAAGTTCTCTCTTTTGTTTGAGATTTATAAAATAATCGTTTATGTTCTCAACTTACTTATGTTTTAATTTCATCTATTATTTGCTTAAATGTTTTACATGTTTAATTTATATCCTGTGATGAGTAATTTCAACATCTAAAGTTTGAGGGTCTAAGCCTGTTGTCTGTTGTTTCTGACAAGTCTCATTTTTGTTAGTTTGATTCTTTTTGTGTTGGGTAATATTTTGAAGTCATAGTTAATTTCATTTACTCTGTGGGGCTTTGGAGGACCTAATTTGGGGATGCTTTTGTCCAGTGAGGATGAGTTAGCTTCAACCAAGAACCAGGGGCACCACTGACATGAGCCCTGTCAGCCCTCTTCAAAGCTCCAGACTTCAGGCAAAGTCTCTGGTTCACTCTTCCACCTTATGTCAGTCCCAGGGCTGGTGCTTCAGATCCGATCACAGGCGTAGACATCTGCCCCAGGGAAGTGCTGACCTCTGTATTCAGTTAACTCTCTCCCAGGTTTTACCTCACTCTTCTTTCAGCTACTTGGTTGTGCCCTTCTAGTTTTTTCTCACTTTCATTTAAATCCTGCAATGCAAAAAAATAGTTGTATTGTTGTAATTTGCCCGGGTGTATTGGTGTTATAACTAGAGGGCATATCAGCATGCCTTCTGTTCTCCAATAAACAGAAGGCTCCTTTTTCTTTTCCATTTAGAAATTTACTCCATAGATTTTTTCACTTGTTTTATGTCCTATCCTTTTTGGAATGTAGGTATTTTGTTTAGAATTAAACTACTGGCAACTTGACTTTTTCTTCCCTTTCACATATTTATAAAGTAGATCATAGACATATCCATGATTAAATAATTTTTGAGTATTCACAAATTTGGTAATACTATTGAAATATAACTTTAAAATCTCTAAAATAGAGATTATAATTCTAACTCAAAGTATTAAATTAGATCATGTGATAAATTAGAAAAGCTATGATACAATATAGATGATGACTTACTAACAATTTGATCAAATCCCTGAACATTAGCAAATGTAATTCAAACTCATGCCCAAGCCTAATTAGAAATTGATACATGTCTTGGTTCTGAAGGATCATTAGCAAGTATTCAGAGCTACAAGTATAAATTCATGAGTATATTTGTTCTAATTTAATAGATTAACTCCCTTTCCTGAATTATAAGCAAACTGGAGAAAGGAACTTTGCTTTTTGTTGTTTTTAGATAGTGGGGGGAAGGGCAGAGGGGCAGAGGGAGATGGAGAGAGAGAATCTTAAGCAGGCTCCACACCCAGCATGGAGCCCAACTCGGGGCTTGATCTCCCAACCCTGAGGTCATGACCTGAGCCAAAATCAAGAGTCTGATGCTTAGTGGACTAAGCCATTCAGGCATCCCAAGAACTTTACATTTCTAACTTCATGTACAGTGTTAGTTCTAGTAGGCTTTCAGTAAATATTTGCCATACTGAAATTACAACTTATTTAACTGATCTTAGTAGATGTCCAAAATGAACAAATCTCATACATACATATATATGAAGCATTAAGTTTTAAGTGTAATTTTTATCAATATAAACTTTGTATTCATATGAAAATCTCCTTTATTTATAATCCTTTGAAGATCTGAAAAACCAACTGTAAATAGAAGATTGTTATTACCTGAATAATTTTCCTAATATGACCCTTCAAGCAGAAGAAAATATTATAAATCTGTATCTGTCCTCAGTAACTGAACATTTAGGAATTATAAAATTACTTCACCAATGATGTATTTTTAATACCTAATACTAAAGCACCACCATATACAATATTTCATTTACTTTGTACAAAAAACTTATGTTGACAGTATATTCTTGATCATTTGATTTTGACAAAGATGAGAAACATTCTTAATTTCTACCTTTTACTAAGTATGTTAAGGTAGAGTTTAAGTGCAGAGATCTGTGTAATTCTGAAGTCTGTGTTATTTCTTCTACCCTTCTACCCACATTTAACCTATTAATGATGAGTTGTGCTGAAAGTGACTTTTTTAAATGCCAGTATAAAAGCCTGACATACTTTTAGTTCTTAATATATGATTTTTCTTCAAGATTTTACTGACTTTTAGGACTAGTTCTCTGGAGAACACATTAGGAATATAAGAAAGTAGGTAATTGAAAAAGTAAAATATTCTCTATTATATTTATTTCTCTTTCATGTTTTGTAAATTAATTTTATGCACACAGAATTATAAGTATTTTAACTATTTCCCCTTAATTTAAAATTCTCTATTTGATCAATTTCTCCTAAGCTTTACATTTCAATAACATATCTTCAAAATGTAATTATCACAGACATTTCTTTTTTTTTTTCTATCACAGACATTTCATAAAAATTCAGACTGTATTTTAAGTTTTATTCTAAGGATAGGTATGGAGAACTATTAAGTTAGTATTTTTAAATAACAAAAACATGTGTTTGTTTGATCTCCAGAAAACTTATATACATGAAAACAAACTTATAAAGTTCACAATTCGTATATTGTTTTTATTTATTTTTTTACTTTTTTTTTTTTAAGATTTTATCTATTTGACAGAGAGAGAGAGAGAGCTCACAAGCAGGGGGCAGGTAGAGGAGAGAAGGGGAGAGGGAGTGGGAGAAGCAGGCTCTCCGCTGAGCATGGAGCATGATGCAGGGCTAGATCATGACCTGAGCCAAAGGCAGATGCTTAACCAGCTAAGCCACCCAAGCACCCTTCGTATATTGTTTTTTTTTTTTAAGATTTTATTTATTTATTTGACAGAGAGAGACACAGCGAGAGAGGGAACACAAGCAGGGGAAGTGGGAGAGGGAGAAGCAGGCTTCCCGCTGAGCAGGGAGCCCGATGCGGGGCTCGATCCCAGGACCCTGGGACCATGACCTGAGCTGAAGGCAGACGCTTAACCATCTGAGCCACCCAGGTGCCCCTCGTATATTGTTTTTAAAATAAGAGTTTCTTATTACAAGCGTTCAAAAATATTATTTTTTATTTAACTTTTATGTCTATATTATTTCTTCAAAGGGCAAATTATCCATGTGAATAAAGCAACTTTTAGATATGAAATGTAAAAATCCTACTTGTCTGTGACTGTGAAATACATGGTATAATTATTAAATAAAAGCTCTACAATTCAAACAAGGTCATTATATTTCCTACTATAAAAAATCAGTAATATCCTGTCTAGAATATACACCATCAGCAATATTTCCATCTAATGTGGCTTTGAAGTCTGTCATCAGAATTGTTCTGCCTTCCATAGCTAATCAGTTATCAGAGCCTGTCTGATTTACATCAGAATTTCCACTACATTTGTTGAAACTTTATCACCTTGTGCCGCAGATCTGGGGTAAATCATGTGTTTCTCAGATGAACTTATTTTTTCTTACAACACATAAATAAGGTACATAATGATCTCCCTATCTCCAGTCTCTCTCCAACTCACTTCTGGCAAATTAATTTATCCTGACTTTTAGCATAATCACTAAAATGCAAAATAATGATGATGATGATGATGCTATTAATAATAATAATAAAAACCTTCATTAGTCCCCCATCCCCCAGGTAGAGCCCATTCTTTATCAGTGTATTTATCCTTCACTGTCTACCATTTCAAATTTAACCAGTAGGTTTTTCCCATTTTCTCTCCATTAAAAATGTCTTGATAGGATACCTCTAATCTTTATCAAATGTCACAACTCATTTCCTCAGGTTTGAAGCTATACACTAGTTGCAGTACGGTTGATACACATCCATTGCCTTTTGCTTCAGTGTCTTACTCCTTTTATCACCCCTTTCTTTGTTTGTCTAACCCTACTTCACTATCTGCCCACCCCTAGCTGCATCTTGTCCATCTTTTGTAATGTCTTAGCATTTTGTGCTTACCACTTTTATTACACCAATCCAGTTATACTGAAAATATCTGTTTTGGGGACGCCTGAGTGGCTCAATCAGTTAAACATCTGCCTTCAGCTCAGGTCATGATCCTGGAGTCCTGGGTTTGAGCCCTGCATCAGGCTCCCTGCTCAGCGAGAAGCCTGCTTCTCCCGCTGCCTGCCGCTCCCCTTGCTTGTGCTCTCTCTCTCTCTCTGTGACAAATAAATCAATAAAATCTTTAGAAAAAAAAAGGAAAGAAAACATCTGTTTTTAATTATTTTATTTTCCCAAAATTTTCTGGAATAAGTTAAAAGAATCATAAAGTGAGCATCTATATACTCAGCCAATTTTATAGTTAATATTAAGCTCATCCATCAAAGTTTTTAATGCATTCAAAATTGTAGACATAGATACACTTCATCCTAAAAACATTGGCATGCTTATTACTAACTAGATTTCAATATATTTTAGAGCTTTTAGGTAAATTTAACATACAGTGAAATGCATAATTCTTGTGTATCCTTAAATGAGTTTTGCCAAATACATATACCTATATAATTCAAACCCCTAACAAGATATAGAACATTACCATTATCCCAGAAAGTTTCCTCATACCCCTTTTTAATTAGTCCCCAGCTTCCATATCTCCAAAGAGAACCACTCCTTAAAACTTTTTTCACCTTAAATTAGTTTGGCCTATTCTTGAACTTCATCAGAATGTACTCACACATTTCATACTCTTTAAGGTTTCTGTCAAACAGTATAATATTTTGATGATTCTTCCAGGAGATTGTTTATACCAATAGCTCATTCTTTGTAATTGTTTATTAGTAATTGTTTATCCATTTTTCTATTGATGGGCACCTGGGATCTCCTCAGAGTTAGCTATTACAAATAAAGCTGCTGTTAACAGCATGTACAATATTTTTGTAGCCACTGCACATTTATGTTTAAGAGATACATAAGCTGATATTATAAGACACATGATTTGCAAAACATCACTGAAAATGTTTCCTTCTTGAAAACTACATAAATATGTGACTAAATAAATCACAAAAAGTGCTGTTTTCATTATACCTAAACCTACTTGCTTTTTCATGATTTGTGTTCTACTAATAATATTTCACCTGTGCAACCTGGGCTTTTTGGCATTTTTTATGAATATGAAATATTATTTGATATACCAGAATTATAGGATGTATTTTTACTCAATGTCAAAGTTTTTGAAGAATTTTATGTTAGTCCTGTTTCACACTCAGGTAGTCTTGATGTCTGACTTTTGAGGAATTCTTTTAAGACCATGCAGCATTAATGTGGTTTAGAAATACAAATGTACATTTGTAGATAATGATATATACACATAATGATATATCCACCAAGAGGTGATTTAATAGCAAGAGTAAAATGCATGAATAAATACCAAAGGGGGTAGGCACATTTAATTTATGCTATTACACTGGAGTCATATTAACTATACATATTACTCAAGGAATCCAACCATACCTACTGAGAGAGGGAGATAATAATTTCAATGATGAGGGTGATGCCAATTTCAATTTCTTGCCAGTAAGCAAGAGATGGGGAAAGTGAAAATGTTGATACCTCAGAAATCCCCATTATCTCTGTCATGGGGGAGTATAGTTGTACATTTAATTAGTTTTTTTAAGTATAAAAGCAAATTATAAACAAAAAATTGAATCTTCCATTTTCTATCAACAACAAAACACCAAACCAAAAATAAGTTTCCATACTAGATTTAAACTTTTGAAAATATAGTTATATATACATGTAAGTGCATACTATGCATATGCATGTGCACATATTTATGTAAGCCCATATTAATGTGCATTTACTAGAAAGGTAAGGGGTTTTTAAAAAAACAATTATTTCAAGACTCGTGGCTTACCTACAGGCTTCAAGGCCTCATTCCTCACCAACAACCCCAAATACATTTTGGTGCATGACATTTACTCATTTTGGTAAAACTGAAACAGAGTTGTGTGAGCTTTGTGATCTTTAGTAAGATAAGTAAGTATTCAAAATGTTGGTGTCCCTTAATATAGAGATTGGGAATAATATTACATATTTCTGAGATGCTGTGAGAAATATCAACAGGAACACATGTAAAAAAACTTCACTGATTCAATAATTGATGGTGGGAGTAATATTTTGAAGTGTTATATATTATTCATTGCTGGTAAATTTTTTTCACACTTAAGCCTCTCTAGTCATTGGTGTTGAGGCTGTTATGGTTCACAGAGCAAACCCAGCTAAGAAACATCATAGTAGTAAGCTTCTGACTGGGATCAAGTCCCTCATCCCCTGCTGAGCTGGGAGCCCCCTTCTCCCTCTGCCTGCCACTCCCCCTGCTTGTGCGTGTGCACTCTCTCTCTCTGACAAATAAATAAATAAAATCTTTTTAAAAAAAGGAAGTTTATGAACAACATGAGTTCACTTATAAAAGCATATAACTATGCTTTTGCATCAAAATTTGAATGTATCAATTTGATCTTTATTCAGATAAGAATTTAAAAACATATTATTCTTTACTCTAAGGATAATTAAATTAAGTATATTTTATAACAATTATACAAATAAATTATTTTCACATATTATACTATTCTTAAGCTTTACTTGGTCTATTGTCCTACAAGGTTCTAGTTAGAGATATCTTTGTTGTACATAATTCCAATTTCTCTTTAAGTTTCTTGTTTACAGGAATCTCTATAGGTGACCATTGCCAATGTCCACCTCTGAAGCATGGGCATGAATAAATAACAGTTTCATATATTTGGCAGTCTAATTATAATTCTCTTAGATTAAAATCATTTTTATATAGGTGTTCACGTGTTGAATAAAAAATGAGAGTTTCTGATAATTCTGCTAATATTGCTTTTTCTCCCACATTAGGAAAAAATAGATATTGTATTTTTTAAATCTCTGCCCCAATTATTGGAAAGTATTAATTATGAAATTGGATTATAATTGTCTCCCTTCTATAGCTGGTTCCTCAGCATTTCTTGAGTTCTCAGATTACTAACTCACTCTTTTTGAATTATCTAATTCTGCTACAAATATTCATACTAACTTCTAGTCATGGTTCTTAGTGCTGCTAAACTAAATAGTAAAAGTCTCTGGCCTGTTGTAGCTTAAATTATATTCAGGAGACAATAAACAAACATACACATTAGTATGAAATAGTTCATGTGATGACTAGTTATAGAGAAATATAAAGTAAAGAAAGTGGGATGAGGAGTACAGGATAAAGGCCCATGTTGCTGTTTTATGATGATTGGCTGGGGAAGGCCACTCTAATAAATCTGATACACAAATTGCTATATATATGTAATTCAGTTCCTTTCTTTCAAAAATGAAGACTTATTTGATTTATTATAACCAACAAACATTTGCCAAGTGACATTTTCTCCAAATATTTATATTATATTGGCATTCTAAGAGCAAGGGTTGACAAACTATGGCCCACAGGCCAAATCTAGCCCACTATGTGTTTTGTATGGCTTTGGTTTTTACATCATAAGCATTGTAAAGAGCAAAGTAAAGAATAATATTTAGTGATGCATTTAGTGAATATTTGCATTTTGTGAAATTCATATTTCAGTAGCCATAAAGTTATATTGAACATCCCTCATTTGTTCGCCTATTGTTTACAGCCTATTGTTACATGCTTTCACTCTACAATAACCATATGGTTACAACAAAGAGACCCATAAGGGGACCCACAGACTACATTTTTTACTGTCTGGCCCTTTATAGAAAAAGTTTTCCAACGCTAGCTCACAGAAGAAAATAAACCTCTCTACAGTATTTGTAGGAAACTTGTAGTGCCAAATGCCACGTTCCCTTGACCCAACTTTAACGTATTAGCAGGGGGGAATGGACAGTTTCTGTGCATGCTTACAAGGTTCCACCCCAAGAGACCTCCAGTCTCCCTGCTTATCTGCCTAAGAGCATTCTTTGTGGTATTGAGAGCAAGCTCAAATTGCACGGCCCTTGCACGGGCGGCCCAGTAGTATTAGCATAGGATGGGGGTTAGAGCTCCAGAGGCAATCCTCAACCAACAGGGTATGAAAGTCTGTAACTCTACTGTAATTTCACTTCTAGCCTTATCACCTTTCTCTTTTATGCTCCACTTACCCCTTTGTTAGGCAATTCTCTCTTCAATTATCTTTTTATTATTTATTTATTTATTTATTTTGTAAAATGACAGTGAGTTTGTCACTAGGAACAAAAAGGCGACACATAGCCTGTGCATGAGCTCAATAACAGAAGTGCAATGAGCAATCACTTGTAGACTTTGAAAGAAGGGATGTGATTGGTCACTGATCCTGATGTACATTTGTCATTTAAGTAGTGATCTGTGCACTAAAGAGCTAGTAGCAAAGTTTGCATTTTATGCCATTACTCACTGTTGATATATTGTGGTATCTGAAATTTTTGGGGGGATTAGTGTTATTTAACTAAACCATGATAACTGAAATTCATGCATATCAGAACCATGCAAAGCAAAGACTGTATTTGAGGAAATATTGTAGAATTCTGCTGCTCGATACGGAGAAATGGGACTAAAATGTTAGGGTGTGAGGTTGATGGCCACTGCAAGGTCCTTCTTGTAGGCATAAGTCTATGAAGCAGCAACCCTCCTTTGCTTTGGCTGAAGGGGAATTAAGATTCTGATAGGCACTGCTGTCTTCTTGACACAAAGCAACCACAGTGGGCTTTCCTATATACAGGACCACAACAGGCAAGCAGAGGCCCCTCTGGCTTAAAGGAAGCCATGTGTAAGAGACTACAGTTGACCCTTGAACAATGGGGGAGGGCACTGACCCCTGCACAGTTGAAAATTCATATATAACTTTTGACTTCCCCAAAACTGAACTACTAATAGCCCACTGTTGACTGGAAGCCTTACCAGTAACATAAACAGTCAATTTACATGAATTTTATATGTGTGTTATATTCTGTATTCTTATAATAAAGTAAGCTAGAGAAAAGAAAATGTTATTAAGAAAATCATAAGAAAGAGAAAATACAATTGCAGTTCTGTATCAAAAAAAAAAAAAAAATCCACCTGTAAGTGGGCCCACATAGTTCAAACTAGTGTAGTCCAAGGGTCAACTGTTTTAGTTCCAAAGAAAGATTGAGCAAAGGGTTAAAGGCTGAGAAGTTTTCAAATTGATATTCTTTGGAGGTAAAAGAGAGAAAATAATAAAATTGAAGTATTATAAATTCTGTTTATCATCTCACACATGACAGCTGTGAATGATCAATGGAGGCTAAAGATACAGCAAATACACCGGTGGCAAGACCACAGTAGCAGTGATTCTTCTCTTAGGCCACGGTGGACTGAGTGTATAGTCTTTTATTTCAACATATGTGCATTGCTTCCTCGTGGATGGCCGAGTTGCAGCCACATGTCAATTATTGATTTTCATTAACAGCCAGGTGTCTGATCGATCAGACAGCCCTCCCTACATGTTTCATGTGAACTGAAAGAAAATTTTCTTAATAAAGCTAATAAGAAGAATGTTGATGAAAAAATCATAAAGGAGGGAAAAGCATTAATTCTTAACCACAAAATAAAAACCTTAATTTCCTTGAGATTTTTTATTGGATCATTTGATTATAGAGTATATATTATTATGGCATTTAAATATTTAATGTGTACCTTGGATTTTCATATATTAAAAAAATGAACTTTAGGTATAAGCTCCTGATATTTGTCTTTTTTTATTCAAAGGACTTGACCAGATTATTTTATCCTGAATTTGTCTCATCACACTGCATCATTATAAGCATTATTGAAAGGCAAAAATGGAAAATGAAATAGGTGGAATTAACTATCTTGACCTGATTTTTACTTCCTTGGCTTGAGCTGGCCAAGCTTCACTATCAAAAACCTTTAAAGAATAGTTTTTAATACTGCAGTTCTACAACTGGACAAATTTTAAAGCACTTAACTCAATAGTAATCATCACATAGCTTTAAGAAAATGATTCACTTACAATTCTGTGTGAGCATTTACAATTAGGTGGGTGAAGTGACTTTAAAATACTGTATGACTTTTTCTGAAGAAAATCCATATAACAAAAGAAAGCTTATTCTTTCATCTTTGCCCTTTGAGTACTGCCCTACTTGATGTCTGCCTCAGTAACTTCATTCAGTCACTTTGGTTCCACTTCAGTACGTTTTCTTTGAACTTAAAGTACACCTTTGGAGATTTACCAGTTCAAGGTCATCAGTTTGCACAAAATTATAGAAACAACTCAAAACCATGGATGACATCATGTTAGCCTCAGCCTAGTTTGTTTTTCAGACACAAAGAATTGTCTTCTCGCACGGACATCTACTTAGTGGGCTGCTAACATATTCTAGAGGAGAACCGTACTTGCTCAATGGTCCTGGGGGGAGAACAAAGTAAAGTCAAGGCTTCGGCTTCCTTAACAGTCTTTAGAATCAGAGATGCTTATGTGTTAGGTTAAATTCTGGTTGTTTATATCATTCTCAGGGAGCCTCCAGACAAGGGACTTTCAACCATGGAAGTCATGCTCTTTTTTTTTTTTAAGTTTTTATTTTAGTTCCAGTTAGTTAACATACAGTGTTATATTAGTTTCAGTTGTACAATATAGTGATTCAACACTGTGCCCATGACAACAAGTGCACTCCTTAATGCCCATCACCTATTTAACCCATCCCCCCACACCCCCTTTCCTCTGGTGACCATCAGTTTGTTCTCTATAATTAAGAGTCTGTGCACTGGGTGTCATACGCAAACAATGAATCATGGAACACTACATTAAAAACTAATGAAGACTAACATAACATAAAAAAAAATGTCTGTGGGAGCCATGTTCTTTACTGGAGAGTGAAAGAAGGCTCTTTCTGGTGAAAAGTGAATCACTTGTCAGTGAAGTCTCCTTTCATAGCCTCATACTCATTAGAAAGAAACAAAGCTTAGTGACGATGTTCATTGTAACTCTTTTTGGTATTTCTTCTGAGGATGAATCAGGATGAAAATTATAAGTCAAATTCTTCAAAATTTAGTCTAATAATAACTTTATTTCTCCTTGTAGTAGTCAGAGGATTTGGGCCACATCACTGTACATTCCGTAGATCTTCCTATGAATGTGGATTGAACAAGAAATTAGTGTCTTATGAGAAAATGCCTACCATAATCATAAATTCTGGGGCACTCAGTGCATTCTTTTTGATCAATCTTCCTGTGAATATACAGCAAATGATAATAAATACATCTGTTTTCTAAATGTAGTCTAAATGCAGATCCAAGGGGAATAAGTCTGTGTGTGTTTGTGCATATGTTTCATACAAACCAGATCTGAATTCTCCAATGTGTGGCTCTTCCCTGGCAAAGAAGGACTCCTCAGGGCTACTGTAAGTTACTTCTTTGGTAGAGATTTACAGAGAATGAGAAGTAAGAGATTCATTCATTTATTTATTTTGAGAAGTAAGAGATTTAAAGATAAGTAGAGGTTGCTATACTTTCACTTAATGTGGTACTAATGTAAGGCTTTACCTTAAATGAGCAAATATCAGGAGATCACAGAGAGCCTTCAATTAATACATCTTTGTAAAGTGGGTACTCCTTAAAGAAAAAGGCAAAAATTTATTTCCCAAGAGTACATAGTTTAGGTGGAGATCAATAAGACCTCATGTTCGGGCGCCTGGGTGGCTCAGTTGGTTGAGCGGCTGCCTTCGGCTCGGGTCATGATCCTGGAGTCCTGGGATCGAGTCCCGCATCGGGCTCCCTGCTCAGCGGGGAGTCTGCTTCTCCCTCTGACCCTCCCCCCTCTCATGTGCTCTCTCTCTCTCTCTCTCAAATAAATAAATAAAATCTTAAAAAAAAATAAAATAAGACCTCATGTTCTTTTACTATACTTAGGAAAAGGCACTTCAATGACTGGTATTTTTGTTATATAGTAGGTAATAGAACTAGAATCCAATTGTCATGATATTTATTTGTCCTTTCATTCACTGGTACCCACATTTTCAACAAAGGTTAGAAAAATTCTAATAGGTATTATATGGAAAGTATTATGACATAGGGCATTTTAAAAACAAACTAAATAGCAAAGATTTGGTTCATTTTGGCAAATGTTAGCTGTGAAAATAAATATTCAATTTGAAAATGTTAAGTACATAAGTTTATGTTTAATGAGTATTTATTAAGAAAATTAAAAAACTATGCTTGCAATAATGCTTTAATATATATGTTCTTTTGCTATAAAGTTATTTTAATATATGAGCTCTGTGCTGTAAAAACAATAGCTAAGTAATAGTGATAGAAATAATAACTACAATTTTGGATTACCTTTTTAAGTCTCTTTCCTACCTCATCGTTAACAACACCAAAAGCTGCTTTTAAAAAGAAATCAGTATTTCAATTATAGAACTAAGACATATTTATGATAAAATATTTAAAATAGGAAGTTACAAATAAAAAATCCACCCCCATTTCCTAAATTTACTGTATATTTTACTGTACACACACATATACACACACATACTCATACACTCTACCCATCTCCCCAAAAGTTGCATCAATTTAATATCAACCCGCTGGTTTTGATGTCAACCCAAAATTATTCATTTTCTAAATCTGCTATAAATCTAATAAGGTTATTTATTAGAAAGTTTAAGTAAATTTCCTGACATTTACATATTACTCATATCACTTTCCTATTAATCACCTGCTAATATCATTATTGTATTACTATTTTAATGTTTCTAATGTACTTCTTGATCTCTAAAGCCTTTTTATTCATCAAGGAAATTTACCCTTTGCTAGATTTATAGAAAGTTTTTGTTGTTAATGTTCTCAGTCTTTTTTTAATTTCTTTTTTGTGCATTTTTGAAGTAACTATATTTTATATTTAGATGATTGGTAATCATATATGTATTAATATTTACTTTTTAACTTCTGGGTCTTAGGGTTTTACCTCATGGACCTTTGATCTTAAGTCCACCTAGAAGTAAAAATAAATCATTTGTTTCTGTTTTAATTTTTTTGTATTATTATGTTCAATTAGCCAGGGTATAGTAGTACATTATTAGTTTTTGATGTAGTGTTCAACGATTCATTAGTTGCGTATAACACCCAGTGCTCATCCCCTGCTTTTTAATCTTCTGGGACATTTAAGGTTTTAGTAAAGTGTAACCCAAGACAATTTACTTAAAATCTCCCTGTCTCTTTTTTTTAATTTAATTTAATTTTATTATGTTATGTTCGTCCCCATACAGTACATTGTTAGTTTTTGATGTAGTGTTCCATGATTCATTGTTTTCGTATAACACCCAGTGTCCATGCAATACATGCCCTCCTTAATACCCATCACTGGGCTAAACCATCCCCCCAGCCCCTTCCCCTCTAGAACCCTCAGTTTGTTTCTCAGAGTTCATAGTCTCTTATGGTTCATCTCCCCCTCTGATTTCCCACCCTTCATTTTTCCCTTCCTTCTCCTAATGTCTTCCATGCTATTCCTTATGTTCCACAAAGTCTCTGTTAATGTATGTAGAGTCTTGAGAAAAGAACCATTTAGTGGGTTCTGTGGCTTTGTGTGCTGGGCTTTAATCACTGGTTCATCTCAAGTATATTCCAGTATGAAGAGTAAGGCAGGAATCCAAGTTTGTTTATTTTTCTCTAAAGGATAACTAGTTATCTTAAAAACTTTTTTAAATAATAAAATGTTTTCCATTGATTTAGACAGATGCTTTTGTTATATTATAAATATCAAGTGTATTAGGGTTATTTCTGGCTTTCATTTCAGATTCATGAATACAGCTATTTTTCTTCATCATAAAGCACTTTTGAAAAAAAATCTCTATAGTTATATAATACCTTTTAAAATCTGGTAGCCCATTTTTCCCTCAGGACTCCCTTGTATAGAAATTGTCTGGCTTTTAAAAATGTATTTTTTAGGGTGCCTAGGTGGCTCAGTTGGTTAAGTGCCTGCCTTTGGCTCAGGTCATGATCCCAGTGTCTTGGGATCGAGTCCTGCATCGGGCTCCCTGGTCTGCGGGCAGCCTGCTTCTCCCACTACCTTCCTCTCTCCCTCTCTCTCTCTCATGAATAAATAAAGTCTTTAAAATATGTATTTTTAATATTTACATTTGAATTTACAGAGTAATACAAGCAAAATTTCATAAATACCTTGTACAAATATATTAATTGTGATTATATAAGATAATAAGTCACATTTCTGCAAACAAGTCATCTTGTTTAAATTAGTATGATTCTTTCCATTCATTCAAATTGACATCTTTCAATAAAGTTTTAATTTTTTTTTTTTACCTAGAACTGGCACCTATCTTGCTGATTTTTAGATAACTCACTTTTAGTGGTGCTAGTTTAAATAGGTTCTTTACACAATCTAGGTGGATTTAATTTTTTCTAAAGAAATTACACTGATTTTTGCATTTTGCTTATCTGATTTGCCAACTTCTAGGAATCTTTAATTTTTTGCTAAGATTTTAATGGTAATAATTTTTAGTTATTAAGGTGGATTATTACATAAAATACAAAGAATTAAAATTATGTTCCATACTTTTATTTCCTTTGGCTATGAGTAAAGAAGATGGTATCCTTTGGCATTCCTGAATTGAGTGAAATTAGTTTAAATTAAATATAATGCTAGATATTTGAAATTTATATATCTACCTCAAAACCCAGCATTAAGCTTAATGATATATTTACATTTATATCTCTATACATAGCTGTGTATCAGTCTATTATCCTAACAAAATAATATGAAATTATTATGATGATTATGAAATGTTTACAGTGCCATCCTTATAAAACGTAACAAATTACCTAAAAAGAAATGATTTGTTTATCTTTGAAAAATATTTTCCCTGCAGTGATATCTTTTATATGTGTAAGAATGTTATCCCAAAGCTATATTTTTCATAAGTATCTAGACATATGAAAGTCAATGAAAAGCTTATTCCATAAAAAATTCAAGAAATGCCATTCTTTATAATGCTATTTTCTTTAAAGCTTGAAGTCTTGTATTTGAAGTATCCTTAAAAAAAAATCTTTGCTTTTAAATTTTTCTAATATGCTTCTCCATATTTACTGCTTCCTTAAAGAGAATACATCTAAAATAATTTAACTTTTTCTTGATGATTTGATGGCATCAAGATCACCATCAGTCTTGGTACCAAAGTCTTTAGGCATTGTAAAATGTGTTTTTTGTTTAATAGCTGTGAATGAGTATTCTATTTCAATTAAAACAACATATTTTTATCCTAGTTACTCCCTCACTGTCAGCTATTGCTGCTTTCAATTGCTCCAGATCACTCTCATTTGCTGGTTTGTAAAAAGTCTTGAGAGTCAGGTAACTGAGCTTACTAATATGGCATTAAAATTGTAGTACAAAGGTTTTGTGAGAAGACCTGAGGGCCTTTCTGTTGAGTTGAATAAAGGAGCTTTATCTTCTTTCTAGGAGCTTTTTTGTGACATTATTTTATCCGTTCAGAAAACTATTATCATTTTATTCTGTGCTGTGTTCAAGATATTTGAATTATAGATATTGGAATAAGTCCTGCTCTTAGTCATGCCAAAGTGGAATGTACAAATATTAATTCCTGTTGTTCCCAATTTAGTCACATATGGCTGTATAATGAACAACTCTAAAGAGACCCAGATAATCTCTTGAGCACTTTTTCTCAGTTTGATATTTTCAGACAGGAGCCTGCTGTTTGTTTTGTCATGAGGAAAATAATTTTGTATTTGCATTGTATCTAATACAATGTTATGTTTATTCAACTTGGAAAACAAATACTTGATAAAATGCAAATTAAAAAAATTATACTTTATTGCTGCAGTGACAAATTACCACAAACAGTGGTTTAAAACAACTGTCATCTCTTAGCTCATAGTTCTGTAGGTCAGAAGTCAGGGTGGCATGCCTAGATTCTCTGCTCAAGACCTCAAAAGGCTGAAATCAAAGTGTTGGCTAGATTGTGCTCTCATCCAGAGCTGGAGGCCATCTTCCAAGCTCATTCAGACTGCTGACAGAATCTGTTCCCTGTAGTAGAACCAAGGGACTGACTGCTTCCTTGTTGGCTGTCAGGTGAGGAACACTCTCGGCTCCTAGAGGCCACCTGTATTCCTTCTCATGTGGCCCCTTCCGTCTTCAAACCAGCAGGTCGAGTCTGCTCATGCTTCAAATCTCTCTGACTTCCCCTTCTGCAACTAGCCAGAGAAATCTCTCCATTTTCAGGGGTTCCTGTGATCAGGTTATCTTCCTATATTAAGGTGAACTGTGACAGACAGCATAACAATCCAGTGGAGTGATTTCTTATCACATTCACAGGTTCTGAGAAATAGATCATTAAATCTCAGGAAGGGACATTTAGGAAACGCTGCCTACCACATGTATTAAGTGGAATGAACTTGTTCTATAACCAGGATAAGGTGCTAAAGAGATGTGTTTATCAGAGTGGGTTCTAGAGCCAGGTTAATATTGTGGATCCACTAGTTATTATCTCAGAGACACTGAGCAAGTTACTAAAGCTTGTGGGTTCATCTTCTTTTCAATAAACTTGGCATAATAATACCTATGTCATCAGTTTTTAATAAAAATTAATTGTACTAATATATGTAAATCTCTTATAGCACAGGAAGTACTCACTAAATATTATCTATTAATATTAATATCTTATTTTAAGTCTACTCCAAACCCTTTACTCAATATTTATATAACAACCATATTTCAATAAAACATGATAATATGTTAAGTAATCCTGAATAATATATATGTCATGATTTCCCTTGATGTTTTGACTACTTTTTACAGAAAATGTATTTCAGGAGTTGTTTCAAATAAAGCAACATCAAAACTTTATATTATCTTAAATGCCAGGCACCTTGTCCTTACCTAGTACATAGTCTATGATTTTATTTCACATTATTCTATATGCCAAGAATGAGATTTATCTTTGAATTACGTAACTCCATTTAGTTAGGAAATTTTACAAATTGCTTTAGATTCTATTGAGTTATACTACACATTTTATAAAATAATATTGTTACTATACAAAGTTATAGCTCACAGAATAGCAAAATTCCCTACAAGAGATAATGCATCCTTCAAAATGCTTTAACATAGTAGTCTAGAGTTTAAAACACACAATAGGGATCTAACCAGTCCTAATAGACCTCCATAGCCAGATGTGCTCATTATACCTGTTTTAATGGACCTAAACATTATTTTAAGTTGGTTGCTTAGATTTATGGTTTGGAATCTCAGAGTGGATGCTGTCCAGTTTATCAAAGTTGTCAGGACTCCATTGTGTCTTCAGTCACCCATTTTAAAGTCATGCAGGCAGCTGAGATAACTAGTGATAGTTTCATGAACAGAATAAATCCAAAGTAACTATATGCTAAAATAAATTTTTATTTTTAATCTCTCTCAAACTTATGACTTATCACAAGAGTCCACTCTTACTCATATTCTGTTTTTAATTTATGTAACGACAAATATTGCTTTTACTGTAAGGAGAAACCTAGGGTAACATTTCTCAGAGAGGATGGCTTTGTTCTTCCTTTGACTCAGGCAACCACTAAGGGGATGTATATACTCTAAATAGCAAAGAAAACGAACAGTATTCATAAACAAATTGATAAATTACAAAAAATAGTAAGAATAGAGAAGTTTGTACAGATAGCTAATGAAGTATACTGGTGAGAAATCTTCTTTCTTTCTTTCTTTTTTTTTTTTAAAGATTTGTTTATTTACTGGGGAAGGGGGAGAAGCAAAAGGAGAGGGAGAGTCCTAAGCATACTCCACGCTGAATGCAGAGCCCCATGTAGGGCTCCATCTCACGACCCCGAGATCATGACCTGAGCTGAAACCAAGAGTCAGATGCTGCACTGACTGTACCACCCAGGCGCCCCAAGAAAATTTCTTAAAGAACATTATTATTAATAGCTTTCTTTAGAAAAAGAGGAAGCATGTTATTAGCTTTGTGATCATTAAAAATGAGATAAAACATTCACATTGCATGCTGACTGAATAAGAAAATAACCAATTAGATTGACTATAAGTAAGCTTTACAAATCAAGAAATCTTTCTTTGTTTTGTATTACTAAACTTTCTATAACTATGCGAAGTTAAACAGTGGAGTGAAAATAGGCCTTGTCTACATTCTAATCCCCAGAATCTATGAACATACTAGCTCATATAGCTAACTATATGTGTGTGTGCGTGTGGGAGGGTGTGTGTTAAGGTTGTGAAGGGAATTAAGGCCACTAATTAGCTGACTTTAAGCTGACTATTCTACATTAAATAGGAATAGTCTACATTCACTCAGATTATATATGGGTGAGCCCAATGTAATCATAAGAATCAATGTAGAGATGCAATGTTGCTGGCTTTGAAGATGGAAGAAAAGGTCATAAGGCATATGGATGACCTGTGGAAAATGGTAAAGGCAAAAAATTCACTTCTTCTCTAAAGTCCCTGTCAACACCTTGATTTTAGCACAGGAAGACCTATTCTGAACTTCTGACCTCCAGAGCTGTAAGATAATAAATGTGTATTTTTTTAAGTTACTAAGTTTGAGATAATTTTTCATAGCAACCATAGGAAACTAAAACAGTCAAATTTGAAAAATGAAGACAAGGATGTACTCCATTTCTGATGTAACAACTTTAGGATAAAATGAGTAGGTTACCTTTGAAGACTCAGAGGGAAAACACTATAAAAGTAAAATATCCTGCCATATGTTGGGATTTAAGTTATATCTAGCTTGTTTGGATAAGACTTTGAAACTCAGATCAAATATTCACTTTCCCCTTTGAATAACAACACTTTTGGTTGCTCAGAAGCCATTAATTTCACGCATTTCCAACTATTTCCTTTTAGAAGGATGACTGGACCTCAAATTCTTTGCAAAGATTTTGACCAAGGTTTGGGACATTATGAAAAGTACAGTTGTACACATACTTCCTTGTCTACATATACCTGTAAAATATGGGTCTCATGGAATTGGGTTCATTAGGATTAAGTTACACTATTTCTTCTACTAGCATTTGTCAAGGACAAGAGAGAGGTACTTCCATATAACGTAATTTTTAATTAGGTATTCATGAAATCCCAATGTTATCAAGCTTTGAGAATTCAGATGACCTTGAAATTATTGGACAAATTAGTTCACCTTGGAATTTTGACTTGTTCATCATTCAATAAAACATTAAATATAAAATATAGTAAATATACTTAAACATAAAATAAGCACATTTGTTTAAATAATTTTTCTTATGTTACCAAATAGTATAAATAACTTTTATGAACATTACAATTTATTTTTATTCCAATAATAATAATAATTTTATAATACTTCATATTTAGTTATATGGAAATTAGCTTGTATTTTTAATAACATAAAAAAGATTTAATGCATTTAACCTAGTATCTATATTATTCTTTGCTACCTTTGAATAAAAATGGAGCATCATTGTATCATTTTTACTTCAATTAGCAAAACTTCTCCTACCAAGTTATTCATATTTGTTTAGTTCAGTGCTGGTTACTTTCTAAATAGTAAATGAGTTCCCCTGATGAATGCTTTCTCTAGTTTGCAAACTTTTATTATGTTACAAGTAAAATACATCTTTAGTGAGTAAGTGAAAGTACACAAAAATGTTGACTCCCTTTTTAGGGATATCTAATCATTGAAGATAAAACATTGGTGAATGTGAGTCTGAACATTAAGATCAAACACTGAAAAGCAAGATTAGTGTTTATTAGCTATATCTTGTCATATAAACATTTGTGAACTTGTTCAAGGCAGACATTTTTAATTGAAATGTATAAATGAATCTATGAAAATATATCTAATCAACAATTTAACTTATTTCTTCTTTCAATTTCTATATTGCTATCAGATTTATTGCATTTCTCAAATTTATGTATAAAAAGCTTTTATGAAAGATAAGCTATTTTATTTTATTTTATTTATTTTTTTTTTTTTAAAGATTTTGTTTATTTATTTATTTGACAGAGAGAGAGAGAAACAGCATGAGAGGGGATAGAGTCAGAGGGAGAAGCAGGCTCCCCGCTGAGCCGGGAGCCCGATGTGGGACTCGATCCCAGGACTCTGGGATCATGACCTGAGCCGAAGGCAGTCGCTCAACCAACTGAGCCACCCAGGCGCCCCAAGATAAGCTATTTTATTTAGAGATTATAACATGATTGATAAAGGATAGAAAATCATTTTATGTCTCTACATTCTATTAAGCTATTCTCCAGATGCAAAAAAAAGGTTTAAAAAAGCATAGATGACATTTATTTACATAACTTCAAATTGACTTTTAAATTGTTTTGTTATTTTGGGCCACCTGGGTGACTGTCAGTTAAGTGTCTGCCTTCGGCTCAGCTCATGATCTCGGGGTCCTGGGATTGGCTCAGGTCATGATCTCAGGGTTCTGGGATCGAGCCACACATTGGGTTTCCCTGCTCAGTAGGGAGTCTGCTCCTTGCCCCTCCCCTGCTTGTGCGTACTCTGTCTCTCAAATAAATAAAATCTTTAAAAATAAATTAAAGTAAAATAAAATGTTTTGTTATCTTAAGGCATAAAGAAAATTTTAAAAGAAACATGGTAAAGAATTTATTACATTCTTTTATCTTCATTTTCAGAAATTATACAGGAATTATATAGAAATTATACTAGGATTATTATTATTTTTTTTTTATGGGAAACAGTGATAGAAAGAAGTTGTAAAATCTACGGACAGAACTGTGATATGACCAAAAATGATTCCATTGAATCAATAGTTTAGCATAAGACCATTATGTAATTCAAACAAGTTGTAGATGTGTATCTATTTTGATCATTAGTGTCTGCCAAAAAGATAAAATAATGTAGTTAAATTACTACTCCCTTTGGTTTTCTGCCACATTTTCTTTAAGAAAAATAAATGTGACAAGAGTGTTTTCACATCTTAATTTGTACATTGTCTTGGGCAGGTTATATGTTGGATTAGTAGTAAATGGTGACTATTTGATTTTATGTTTTATCAGGAGCTACAACCATAGAGAAATATGACCTCAGAACAAATTTGTGGATCCAGGCAGGGATGATGAACGGCAGGAGATTGCAGTTTGGTGTGGCTGTTATTGATGACAAACTCTTTGTAATTGGAGGTCGAGATGGCTTAAAGACATTGAACACTGTTGAATGTTACAATCCCAAAACCAAGACTTGGACTGTTTTACCACCAATGTCAACACATAGACATGGTCTAGGTAAGATCTCTTACTTTACTGATACTATTTTTAGAACATTTATTGATAGTGAAAATGTATGTTAAAATATAGTATTACTGTCATCAATTATCATTAACTTTAGGTAAATTACAGGCTTATTTGGAGCATTTTTGAGTTCTTAACATTTTCCTGGGTTGATCAATGTGCATTAAACTGTGGAGAAAGATGTTAAAGATACCAAAATAAGTAAGCCTCAAGCTATCCTAAAGTTTTCACAATCTGACATTCATACACTATGTAAAGTTCAATAAAAAAAAAAAAAAAAGTAGAACTATCACAGAAAGGCCAGAGTAATGCAGCCCAGAGGAAGAAATGGTTAATGTGCATTGAGAAAAATTTAAAATTGAGGTGGCTCACTTCCACATTGCTGGATAGACAAGCCTAACCATTCTTTTGCATGTAAGTAATCCCACCTTGAAAACTTTATGGGGGAAGGTTTAGAGAAAGAGTAACATCTTATTTGGCACCAGGGGTCAATAATATAGGATTCAAGTGATTTCTACTATGGAGTAACCTGGAGATGGGGAGAAATATATTGGGATTCAGAAGATCTGGGTGTGAGTCTTGAAGCTACCATATTGACATGATTTGAGGTCAGCACTTAAACTATGAGCCCTCAGTTTCTTGATTTGCCACCAGTTCAAAGTTATTAAGTAGATAAAAATCTAATGATGTAATGAATATGAAATCACTGTGTAAATTGTAAAGTTCTATACAAATATTTGAAAAAGAGGAATGTAATAATGGCTAACAGTTTCTGAATTTGTATTTTGTATCTTGGGGATTACAAAGGGAAGTGCAAATTACTTTTTTTGATGACCTGAAATATGTCAGGTAGTCAACTGTCTTTCATATTTAGAATATACACATTAGAAAGGTATCAGGGTTTAATTGCAAATCCACTGATATAGACATTCATAGGCAAGCAAAATTATAGATCATTTAAAAAACACATATTAGTGTTTTGAGGTCTTCAGCACTGCATATCCCATTCTTGTCTACTCTACCATCAATCTAAAAAAAAAAATTAAAAAAAAATAAGTAAGTAAAATAGCTCCGAACTAAAGCAACTTACCTTTCTTATCTTCTGGTTTACCTCCCTTTTCTTCACATGAGTCATTATTAAAATAAAGAATAGTAATAAGTGTGTGAGACCTTTTCAAGTTCTAAAATTCTGTGCTCTAAATTAAAACCATATAATTTATTTAAATCACATGGAACTCAATTATGATATGGAAAACATGAACAGCATATGATTCTTCCCAGCTAATATTTATGAGTATAAAATATTTCTTATATGATTTTTTTCAAATATATTGGAGGATTTTTGCTTTTATATCCATGTGAAAGCTGTATGTGTTGTTTTTATTATCTAGCTATCGAATTACCTATTTCTGTTGGAGTGAAATACAGAGAATAAGCACTCTGGATTAGAATTTTTGGAATTTAATGTCTTCTCCCTTTTTGTTTTAGACAATTCAATTCTTTTCTATCAAGGTATGCTGAAGTTCAATTATGTAGGTTATTTGCATGCCAAGAAAACATACTTCAAAATATTTCACCAAGAATACATTTTACATGATGTTAATTTCAAGTGTACAAGGTGATGGTTTGCCTCGAAATCCTATCACACAGGTTCTGGTCTTTTCAGGATCAAGATTGGGCAAAATGGTAACCTTGGATATTGTTTTTTAGTTTTTCATATTTGCTAAAGAGTTTATTGTAAAGGTCCATGTGGAAGTAAGGCTGCATAGTGAATTATATGAGCTAATAAGTATCAGAGATATCTGACATGTAGTACAGCATTTCTCACAAGTTTTAGTGACCCAAAAGCAAGAGTAGTCAGTATTTTCATGCCTCGGCCTTTCTTGCTTTGTGTTTTTTGTTCTGCTTCACTTCTGTCTTGAAGTGGATCACCTCTCCTCCATATCTCATGCCACTGGCTTCCTCCCTGTTTTACTTCCAAGTGATTATTGCTTCCTGTCAGTTTTTAAAAAATTCTCTACTACAATACAGCTCAAGATCTGACCTTGTTGAGTTAGTAGAGAGGCATCATGCCTGGACACAATTCTCATCTCAATGTGTTTCATAGATTGCTAGCAATGCCCAGTACACAGAAAACTACCTTCAACTTGGATGCTAATCCAAAGTCCAATCAGCTGAAGCCAGATTGATAGCATCACAAGACACATGTTGTTCTCTGAGGAAGCTGAGTGTTTCCTTTATGATCAATCACATTCCTTATCATCAGCTGAATCTCAGGAAGTTCATCATTCTGTGTCATACTCAACTGCAATAAATCTCCTTGGCCTAAGATTCTTGTTTCTTCAATATTACACATCAATCTTTGATTTACCTTCTTTCTTCCAAGGACTACCATTATACTGATGTTGATATTTCTTATTTAACCCATCATATCTTTCAAGTTTAATTTTATGTTTCCCTTTATCCCTTCCTGATAGCTAATTTTACTACTTAGTGCTACAAATTGTTCTTAATCTGTGTGCACTGTGGTATTTCTCCATTGTATTGATGCCTTGATCTTAATTAATTTTGTTTTTTACATACTATTATTCTTGTTTGGTAATTCACTATAATTGCTTTCTTCTCCATGTATTAATATCCTTTCTTATCTCTGTGAGGCTATTTATTATGCCTATTTCAAATTCCTATCTGCCTCTTTAATTAATTCTTTTTTATTTATATGTGATCATCTTCCTTCTCTCAGCTCTCTCTCCTCTTACACTTCTCTTTCTCCTGTTAGTCATCCTTTTTCTACTCCTTCTGTTTCCCCACTTCCTTTTTTTCCTCTTCTTCTTCCTCATATCTATTTTTTTCTTCCTCCTTTTCTTTCTCCTTATCTTCTAATTCTATTTAACAGTAGTTGTAATCACTGAAATATGTAATTTTTAAATCTATTTTTCAACTGTAATTTTCAAGTCATATGTATATATCAGATACTTTGGGTAATTGAATGGAAGTTAAGGCATATGCCATTCTCTGTGTCTTCCCAAAACATTCAGGAATGGGTGGAGAAATTATGCCAGGGTGTAGAGCCCTGACTCTGCAAGCTGACTGCTCAGCCTATCTGCTGTTATTCCTAACACAAAACACCATGGGACACATCTATTACTTTCATTTGCACACAAATGTGCTTGAGGCTTCCTTCATCTATGATGTCCTAAATATAGGATTGGGAGCTTGGATAGGAAGAGAAAATTCTGAACCAGCAAGAGCTGTTAACAGTTCCTCCTCTAAGCTGGGCTCTCAGGACATCCTGACATCATCCAGCCAATTACAGCAAGCTCTTTCACTGCCCAACAGTGTATAAGATGCAGTAGCTCTTCTTTTGGCCACATCAAAAGAGCACAGATCAAATTTTCCTCCAAGATATTCCCCCAGGGTAGTGCCATGAACTTTTGTCTCACTAGTAAGTCACAACTGACTTCTGTTTCTCTAATTATTTTTTACAGTCCTGATGTCTGTTTTTCAAAAACACACCATGACTCTCACTTTCATGCAATCCCAAGGAATGGGTCTGAGTGTAAATCAACAGCCTTCTCTGCTAGTTTTTTATTTGTTCAGAAATTAGAATTTCCCATTTTATTTGCTATATAGTTAATTAGTACCTATTCTGTGGTACACAGTGAAATTACAAATTTGACTATATAATCCCATATTATACTTTCAAGTGACTAGAAGTTACAGGCTAGAGTAAAATTAAAAAAATATGTAAAATAAAAATTCAAGACATTTTTGACCTATATAGCTTTTTTCCTCCCTTGATTTGTATAGGAAAAACAAAAACTTGCATTATGTTTTGAGAAAGTCACATGAGTTTTTTGGTTGCTAAAGATGATATGACCAAAAATGTTTCATAGCTATCAATAAATGAAGTAAGCTCCTTCTGCTGAATAAAATAGCATAGAAAAAATTATATGCATATTAAGTCTGGATGTCAAGGGAGCAATGCATCTGCCTAGAGAATTAAACTAATTAAGACCACGGTTCTCTCAATATGCTAAGAGTTTTTATTTTGACATTTATGTCTTTGAAGCACATAATTCTAGATATCATGCTTTTTTCCCACCACATTTCATATTATATAAAACTGAAAAAGACATTACTACAATACAGTGTTTACAATTATGTCTTTTTAGGAGAAATTGATAAAGAGTAAGAGCTATGGTTTATTATGGATTTTCTATATGCTAGGCACCATATTGTATATTAAATATATGATAGGAGTTGCTTTAGTTGTTTTTGTTTTTACTTTATTTAGTTGTCAATTGAGGTAAAATTCACATACCATAAAGTTATGTTTTATCTTATTTTTCTTTAAAGATTTTATTTATTTATTTGAGAGAGAGAGAGAGGAAGAGGGAGCAAGAGCAGGGGGAGGGGCAGAGGGAGAAGCAGGCTCCCCTGTGAGCAGGGAGCCAGACGTGGGGCTTGATCCCAGGCCCCTGGGATCATGACCTGAGCCAAAGGCAGATTCTTAACTGACCGAGCCACCCAGGTACCCCTAAAGTTAAGTTTCAAAGTATAGAATTGAGTGCTTTTGAGTATATTCACAGTTGTGCAGTATCACCCCTATCAATTCCAAAATATTTGTATTATTGTAAAAAGAAACTCTCCGCCCAATTGCACTTGTTCTTCATTGTCCCATCCTCCTAGCCTTTACCAATAATTAATCTACTTTCTGTCTCTATAAATTTGCCTATTCTGGGCATTTCATATAAACAGAATCATACAATTTGTGGCCTTTTGTTTATGGCTTCTTTTACATCGATTGCATAATGTTTCAAGGTTCATCCTTGTTGTAGCATGTATCAGTTCTTCATTCCTTTTATGGCTGAATAATATTCCATTGTTAGAATTTGCTACATACATCATGTTTATACATCATAAACAGAAGAACATTTGGATTGTTTCCACTTTTCGACTACTATGCATAAAATAAAACTGCTGTGAACATTCATGTATGGATTTTTTTCTATACTATATGTTTTCAGTTCTCTTAGGTCTATATACAGGAGTGGAATTGTTGAGTCATATAGCAACTCTATATTTTACTTTTAGAGGAACTTCCATTTGGTTTTCAGAATGGTTGCACCATTTTCTATCCCCTCAGTAATGTATGAAGGTGCAAATTTCTCCACATCCTTGCCAGCACTTATTATCTTTTCCTTTTATATTGTAATTATTCTAGCATATATGGAGTGATATCTCATTGTGGTTTTATATGCACTTCTCTAGTGAATAATTTTGAAACTCTTTATGTGCTTATTGCCATTTATTTCTTTGGCAAAATCTCTATTCAAGTATTTTGTCCATTTTTTGTTTGGATTATTTTTTTTTATTGTTGAGTTTAATCATTCTTTATCTATTCTGAATATGTCTTCTGTCAGATATAGGATTTTCAGTTATTTTCTCCCATCCTATGCATTCTATCCTAACTGCCTTAATAGTGTCCTTTGAAGCACAAAAATTAACTTGGTGAACTCCAACTTAATTTTTTCTTTTAGTTCTAATGCTTTTGGTGACATATCCAAGAAAATACTGTCTAATCTATGGTCATGAAAATTAATGCTAATGTTTTCTTTTAGAAGTATTGTATTTTTAGTACTTAAATGTAAGAACATGATTCATTTTTAGTTTTTGTATATGATGTATAGAAGCAGTTCAACTTCATTCTTTTGCATGTTGTCCCAGCACCATTTGTTAAAAACAAAATAAAACACAAACTTTCTTTCCCATTGAATTGTCTTTTTTAAATTTAGTTTTATATTTATTTATGTTTTTAAATCAAGTAAAATTAACATTTAGTGTTATATTAGTTTCAGGTGTACAATATAGTGATTCAACAATTCTATACATTGCTCGGTGCTCATCATGATAAGTATACTCTTAATCCCCTTCATCTATTTCCCCCATCCCCTCATCCATCTCCCCTCTGGCAACAACCAGTTTGTTCTCTATATATAAGAGTCTGTTTTTTTGTTTGTCTCTTTTTTTCCTTGTTCATTTGTTTCATCTCTAACCAAAAGACAACCAACTAAGTGGAGGAAGATATTTGCAAATGATATATCCAATAAGGGGTTAATACCCAAAATATATAAAGAACTCATACAACTCAACACCAAACCCAAAATAAATCTAATTAAAAAATGGGCAGAAGACATGAACAGACATTTCTCCAAAGAAGACATACAGAGGGTCAACAGACACAGAAAAAGATTCTCAATATCACTCATCATCAGGGAAATGCAAATCAAACCACAATGAAATATCACCTCGCACCTGTCAGAATGGCTAAAATCAACCACACAAGAAACAACAGGTGTTGGCCAGGATGTGGAGAAAAAGGAACCCTCATGCACTGTTGGTGGGAATGTAAACTGGTAGAGCCACTCTGGAAAACAGTATGAAGGTTCCTCAAATAATTAAAAATAGAATTACCATATGACCCATTGAATTGTCTTGGTACCCTTGTCAAAAATCAAATGACCTTAAATGTGACAGTTTATTTATGGAATCTCAAATCTATTCCATTGATTTCTATTTCTGTCCTTATGCCAGTGCCACACTGTCTTTATTGCTGTCATTTTCTAGTGACTGAAATTTTGAAAGTGGATAGTGTGGACCTCTGACTTTGTTGTTCTTTTTCAAGATTTTTTTGGCTACTTGGATTCTCTTGCATTTCCATATAAATTTTAGAATCAGTTTCTCAGATAAGAGATTCAGATATTGATTGCATTAAATCTGTAGATCAGTTTGTAAGTATTGCCACCTTAACAATAGTAAGTCTTCCAATCAATGTCCATTGGATATCATTCTGTTTATTTAAGTCTACTTGTACTTCTTTTGCCAAATTTATTACTAAATAGTTTATTATTTTTGATGTTATTATAAGTGCAATTGTTTTCCTATGTTCACTTTTAGATATTTCATTACTAATATATTTCATTCAAACAATTTATATTTGCATATTGAATATGTATCTTAAAACCTTGCTGAACATTTTTATTAGACTAGTAGTATTCTTATGAACTTCTTAAGATTATATATATATGTAATATATATAATATGTGTATATGCATTATATATGTAATTATATATATACATATATATGTATAAAATCATGTTATTTGCAAAGAGAAATGTTTTTATTTACTTTTTAAAATTCATATGGTCTTGGGCGCCTGGGTGGCTCAGTTGGTTAAGTGACTGCCTTCGGCTCAGGTCATGATCCTGGAGTCCCTGGATCGAGTCCCGCATCAGGCTCCCTGCTCGGCAGGGAGTCTGCTTCTCCCTCTGACCCTCCCCCCTCTCATGTGCTCTCTCTCATTCTCTCTCTCTCAAATAAATAAATAAAATCTTTAAAAAAATAAAAATAAAAAATAAAATAAAATTCATATGGTCTTTCTCTTTTTTGCCTATTGGCCCATAGATGGAACCTCCAGCACAATACTGATAAGAAATAGTAAGAGGGGACAAGGTCTCAGTCATTCACCATTAAACATGATATTATCCATTATTTGTGTGTGTGTGTGGATGCTCTTTATAAGGTTAAGAAAAGTCCCTTATATTCCTAGTTGGTTGAATATTTTATCATAAAAGATACTGGATTTTGTCAAATGCTTTTCCTGTATCTATTAGAATGACCATGTGATTTTTTCCCCTTTATTCTAATAGTACTGTGTATTACATTGATTGATTTTCAGATGTTAATCCAGCTTATTTTTTTTTTTCAGAAAAATCTCACTTGGTCATGGTCTATAATCCTTTTCATATGTTGCTGTATTTAGTTTGCTAGTGTTTAGTATTTTTCATCTATATTCATAAAGAGTATTGGTCTGTAATTTTCTTGTAATATCTTTGTCTGGCTTGAGTATCAAGCTAATACTAGCTTCATAAAATGAGTTGGGAAATGTTCATTTATCTTTTATTTTGTGGAATAGTTTGCAAATGATTAATGTTAATTCTTTAAACATTTAGTAGAATTCATCAGTAAAACCAAGTTTTTGAATTATTAATCAATCCCTTTACTCTTAATGATCTGTTCAGATTTTCTATTTCTTCTTGAGTCAGTCTAGGAATTTTTCCATCTCATTACATTATCTAAACTGTTCACATGCAATTCTTTCTAGTATTCTCTTATAATCCATTTTGTTTCTGTAAGGTAGGAAGTAATGTTCCCTATTTTATTTCTGATTTTAGTAATTTGATACTTGGCTCTTTTTCTCTTGTTCAATCTACTTAAAGATTTGTCAATTGTGTTGATATTTTCAAAGAACCAACTGCAATTTTTGTGGTTTTCTTTACTGTTCTACTATTCTTTATTTTATTTGTTTTCATTCTATTTTTTGTTTATATTCCCTTCTTTCTGTTTGCATTTGGTTTGCTCTTCTTTTTTTATTTCTGAATGTTGAAAGTAAGTTATTGATTTGAGATCCTTCTTAATTTTTTACAGCTATACATTTCCATCCTTTAGGTGCACTCCATAAGTTTTGGTGTTTTGCTTCTTTGTTTTCATTCCTCTCAAAGTATTCTTATTAATTTTTAAATTTTCTTTGACCCATTGATTATTTAGAAGTGTGTTTAATTTCTACATATTTATTATTATTGTGATACAAATTACATGTTTATACATTATATATTCATCAACACAGTTCTAAAATGATTGCTTTGTGTAGTTGTCTTTTAAGTAAGACAGGAGAAAATAAAGTTGTAAACAAAAAATATATTTATGCTTTTTAAAAATATTTACCTTATTAGTGCTCTTTCTTCCTTCATGTGGATTTGTGTTACTGTCTAAAAATGTCTACATTTTGGCCCAAAGGACTCCTTTTAGTATTTCCTGTAGGGCAGGTCTGCTGGCAACAAATTCCCTCAATTTGTTTATTTTTTAACCTGGATTTATGATATCATTTCTCCTTTATTTTTGAAGACTATAAAATTCTTAACTGTCTTTTTCTTTTAGCACTTTGAATATGCCATCCCACTATCTTCTAGTCTCCTTGGTATCTGATGAGGATAGTCTTGTTAATCTTAATGAGAATCCCCTGTATAAGTTGCTACTCTTTTGCTATTTTCAAGATTCTGTCTTTGGTGTTTGACCATTTGTGATGTGCCAAGTGTGCATATCTTTCAGCTTATCCTACTGGTGGTCTCTTATGCTCAGCAATTTTTCTCACAGCTTAGTTGAGTTCCTAACAAGACAGAGTTGTAAACTGCCTATTAAAGTGTTAAAGGAGTATGTCCAACATGCACACTGAACCCCAGCAAAGGCAAGTTTTCCTCCTCCTCCTCCATAAGGAGACTTTGGCAGAGGTGCCTGAAGAAGACCTTCTCCTAAGGCCTGAGACAAAGAGACCTGGGAATAAAGGTGCCTAGGCTAGGAATACAAATATGTGAAGGTGCGACCAGTCAAAGGTGTCTACCTTTCCTGCTGATGTCACTATGTAGGAATTGTTTTTACATGGGTACATAAACAGAAATGGATTGATCAATTAGCAAAAGGAGTCTATTGAAACATAATGTTTATCTTAGAAAACTAATTGAAGGTCAAGTGCATGTTCAGGGCTGTGCACATGCTCAGGTAAAATCTAGAACCTGGCTAAAACCAAGAGAAACTTGTTAATCAATCCAAGACCAAAATTACATCCTTGTGAAAGTCTGGTGATGATAAAGATGTTTCCATGAAAGACATTGGATGCCCCAGCTGGCATCTGCTTCTATCTATTCTAGATCTGTGAAGTAGCTGAGTCACATTACCCATGAAACTAGATGTTACCGCAACCTTTGCCAATGCAAAAACAGAACAAAACAAAAGTCTTACTTTCCTTCTTTGCTTTGTTCATTTTAGTTTTAAAGTTCTTGTTAGGAGCACCTTATTGGCGAAGCTTAGTTTATAGGTACAGGGCTCAGTTTTGCAGAATCAGGCAAAAGAAGTAACTCAACTAGTTGGCATGGATAGTGGAAGACAAGGCCTGCTTCCTATGAATATTTACATGTGTGAATATTCACAAAATAAAAGGGACTTCCAGATGCTGGGGTAATAAAGGGAAAAAGGCAATGTCTACTATTCATTTGTTAACTGATTAAATACTCACAACCATGATTCTTTTTGACATTTTAAAGATTAAAAAATTGTGCACAAAGTAATCAGTTTATTTCTTAATGTCACATTATCTTACAAGAAAGACTTGTGATTTTAGTCTAAGCTTGTTTGACTCTGGGCGCCTGGGTGGCTCAGATGGTTAAGCATCTGTTTTTGGCTCAGGTCATGATCCCAGGGTCCTGGGATCGAGTCCCGCATCAGGCTCCCTGCTCGGAAGGGGGTCTGCTTCTTCCTCTCTCTCTGCTGCTCCCCCTGCTTGTGCTGTTTAGCTCTCTCTGTCAAATAAATAAATAAAATCTTAAAAAATAAAAATAAAATAAAATAAAAAATAGTTTGTTTGACTCCAAAATCATATTCTTTCTAATACAACATGATGTTACCAATGTAAGTAAATGGTAATACATATATTCTATTTATGAGTAATAAATATGTAAATATATTCTATTTACTATATTTTCACTTTAGTTTATCAATTAAGATTCACCTATCACCATATCTACACAAAAATATGAATTCCGTCTCTGAGTGTTTAACATGACTGATCCATTGTGAAGATTCCTGTAGGATGATTTTAAGGAATGATTCAACCAAAATATTTTAGATTTGAAGTACAGATGTATAGATATAGATTTAGATATAGATACAAACAGGTAAGTAGATATGTAGGTAGATAAATGATAGATGATGGATAGATGACAGATAGATGGATGGAGAGATAGATGATAGTAGATAGATGATAGATAGATAGATAGATATAGATAGATAGATAGATGATAATGTATGGATATATTCTGTGCTATTTCACTATTCACCTATATTCCTTTGAATTGTGCTAAGAGTGGAAAAAGGGAAAATACTGGTACAATTGTTTATTATTTTCATATCAGTGATTTTTATGCATTGGAATGATACAGTTTAGAACTAATAAATCAGAAAAAAAATCTTTGTATTCTAGCACTTCAGGATTATCCATCTTGTAGGGTGGTCTACCATCCAGTCTTCCTAACAGGAAACTCTTGTATGCATGTGGAGGTGTAGGAACTTATTACCTCATTTTTAAGATGTACAAACTATCAAGATTCCTAGGCTCTTTTGGAAATAGGAGAGGGGTAAAGGGGTACATGCAACATTCTCTTTTTTCCCCCAAAAAAGCATTAAACATGAACACAAATTCATTTGGTATCCTCTAATAGAAACCATAAGATATTAACTCTTGAAACAAACAGTTATAAAAAGAGAGAGAAAAGAAAATATAAGAAGTGTCTCTTTAAATGTAAAATGTTTGCTGAAATTAAGTGTAAATAAAACTTACAGAAAAAAATAAAGTTGATGTCAACTCTTAAAGTCAACGAGAGAAAATATATTAAGATTATGGGAAAATAGATAAGATAAAAATCAGTAGTAAGAGAGTATAATATTCTACCCCTGGTAGTTTTAAGAAAGTACCGAGAAAGTGGGAGAGAAAAATAAGAAATCATGTGAGTGATTCTCTGAGTACAGTACATGGCCTCAAAAATGAGTAGCCCAGAAAGCAACTAGAAAAATGAGAAAGAGCAAGTTCAGTCTGTCTGCATCGAACTTGAGAATATCGAGAATAAAGAGATGATTATAATATCTGCCAAAGAGGGAAAAAGTGAACCTGAGCTAACAAAATAACCCTGAATGAACAGCAATTAAATAGCAGTGAGATACCGGATTCAACTACAAAGGAAGGATAATCAGACTGGATTCAGGCTTTTCAGTATCAGTCTTAGATGCTAGACAATAATGAAAGCATACTTCAAACCTCTGAAGGGCAAAGCTTTTCAACTCACTTAAGTCAAGTCAAACTATCACTCAGGTATGAAGGGAGGAAAAAAAAAAGCATCTTCAAATGTTATTGGTTCTGCTGATCTCAGTAAGGACGTGAACCTCCAGATCCATTCTCACAGACTTGACATTGGAAAAGGAGTGTCTCAAGAAGAACAAATGTTCTAGTGTTAGGATTTGAAGATCTCCTTTGCTGTTAGGAAAGGTAGGGGATAAATGGTTGTGCGTGCAAAGAATTTTCAGCCTCGTGGAAGAAATAGGCCATGAGATGATCTCTTTGCCAAAAGAAAACACAGTACTGTTTCCCACCTGCCAAGATTTGGGAAATCCTAATGTGTCACTGAATTGCCCTCCTTCTTGTTGCTTAAAAGAATGAACAGGGAGAAATCGGAGGGGGAGACGAACCATGAGAGACGATGGACTCTGAAAAACAAACTGAGGGTTCTAGAGGGGAGGGGGTGGGGGGATGGGTTAGCCTGGTGATGGGTATTAAAGAGGGCACGTTCTGCATGGAGCACTGGGTGTTATACGCAAACAATGAACCATGGAACACTACATCAAAAACTAATGATGTAATGTATGGTGATTAACATAACATAATAATAATAATAATAATAAAGAAGTCTGCTTCCACTTCTGGCTTGTTATGCTTGACTGGAGGGAAGTTATTAAAGCAATCTGAGGATGCTCTGCTCCGAACTAAGGGCCAGGTCAGGTGGGAGGATGGAGGGAGCTGCTTATCTGCATCTAGAAACACTCAGCCTGGAGAACAAAACAAATCACGTTTCATAAAATGCATGGGGAGAATGCGATGTTAAAATGAAAATATTAAAGAATATTTTCAAAACAATATTAAGTATTTGAATTAATAAAATTCCTGAATGTATTTATAAAGAAAGAGAACCTAAAGTGACATTTATTATCAGTTTTTTCATTGGCTTTTAGAAACTATGCTTATAACAACTAGTAATAAGTGGACTGAAGAAAATATGAGCATAAAAAAACCTTGCATTTTTTTGTTATATAACCTATTAGACTAGAAAATGTCATTTTAAGCTGTCAGTTTTCATTGTCTTAAAAGGAATACTTGCTTCAGCTAAACCTTTGTTTCTTAAATTATACCAGTATATGTTTGTCCTCTTCATGTCTCTTTTACTTAAAAAATAGCATTTCTCGCAAGACCGGAGGGCCTATGTTTCTTTAACATGATTCTCCCCTCAAAGTTTTGCAAATTTTTACAAGGAAACAAAATTCAAAACTGCCCATTCAGTTTTATGCACCAGACATAAAAAAATGATATTGTGAAAAAATATATAATGGTTTATATATATATAAAATATATAATGGTTGGGATTGCAAACAAAATATTTAATTTTTTGATAATGTATTCTCTTGTATGCAAAGTCAAACACATATAAACAAATGTATATACAGACTCATAATTTTCAGTACTTATGAATGTCAGATTGATAAAATAGTGAAATTTCTCAGCAGGATATAGGACATAAAAACAAGTTTTTGGACCTGATAACTTTGCCATTTACATTTGAAACTAACTAAGTAACAGAAAATCATAATAAAGTCACCTTATTATTTATGCAGATATGATATCAATACAGACATATGTGTGTAAAATTTCTAATAGTATTTTAGAACTTTTATACTTCTCTAATTTTATCAGTTCCTCTTAGAAATATCATAGACACACCATTAGTAATCCTAGCAACAAAGGAAGAAAAAAAAAGGAAGGAAAGAAGGAAAAGGAAAAGAAACATCAGCAACTAAAGACCTTTCTCAGCAGAATGTTATTTTATACACTGATTTATAAATTTTAAGTATCAGCAAAATCCTCATTATATATTTAGCCTTCTGGGTCCTGATACCTATTGAATTCTAAGGTTAGATATTCCCTGGTGTCTTTCCACTGACTTATTTCTTGTTCAAATAAATATTTATTAAAGACTTTTTAGTGCTGGGCAAAAAAGAGATGAATGAAGGAATATCTACATTCAATATTTTACACACTAGTTACATAGAGTAGTTACAAATAAAATTTATTTATTCAGCCACAGAGAATGTGTGCCTTGTTTGTTGTGTAATAATCTTTTACTTATCTCTTACTCATTTCCAGAAGTAAGATTTTGTATGACAAAATGTTTCACTGGTCCTCAACATATTCCTCTGTGATTTGTGGATATCACTTCTCTTAGTCAAGAATTATATTTTACCAGTCGATGTGGCATTTTACTAAAAAATACAGAACACTGAATTCTGCAGTGGTGTTAAGGATTTGTGGACTGAGTAGGCAGAATTCTTTTTACTATACTGTGCTTTGATAAAATGGTAAAGGCCCACAGATCTTCTAGAACACTGGCCCTGGAAACTAAGATCTGATTCTGAATACCAAGTTTCCTCTTTATGAGACAACTTGAGAAATTTAACTGTTTGATCTGAGTCGCAGTACTAATTTTCTCTTCCTGAGCAACTGGTCAGATTTTATCCCCAAAATATCATAAATGATGTAACTAACTAGATTTTCCTTTGTGTGTTAAATGTTATAAAGTCTAGAATTAAATTTGCCATCTAGGAGTAACAAATATGCATGCTGTTTTTGTAGCAATCTCACATTTGGCTCTATTTATATTTCTTTGCTTATTTTGCTATCTTCTTTAGTATGTAGTTTGAATCAAATATATCAATCTCTATTTTATCTATTTTAGGAATCACCTTCATTTTTTAATAAGATGAGGTAAATTAAAGATAAAGCTAGAAGAATTAGTCTAATTAAATCTGAGGAAGGTTTGTGCAAGAATGTTCATTGGTTCAATCATTCCATCTTTCAACTAGCAATAAAGTATACCTCTATGTACTATAATACTCATGTTAGAATGAAAAGATGAATAAGATTTTATACTCAAAGATCTTATAACTGAGGAGGGGGACCAGAAAAGTTAACAGACAATTAAAATAAAGTGTTATAAGTACAATAAGTGAGTGCTATGATCATACTGTGTTAAGTCAGAATGGATAATTAGGAAAGGTATCTAAAGAGAGGTGATGCCTAAACTGAACCATAAAGGATTAATAGGCAAATTGAAGAAGAAAAATATATTTCAGTCAACAAAGCAAAATCTAAGGTTTTTTTAAATTTATTTAATTAATTAAGTATTTATTTATTTAAGTAATCTCTACACCCAACATAGGGCTTGAACTCATGACCCTGAGATCAAGAGTAGCACGAACTTCCAGCTGAGCCAGCCAGGTGCTCCAACTAGGTGAAATTTGTAACAAGGCAGAAGTGAAAAGAAAGCATAGAATATTTGGGTAGTAAATCACAAGGTTATTAGAAAACAAATTAGTTTCAATGATGTTAAAATTGTATTAATACGTTTTAAAAGATAACAAATGCCCTATTTCATGTTTAATCTGTAGTACAAGAGATATGGGAGAATACATAATACGACCTCTATAATCCCATTCTATGATATTTCAGTTGAAATTTGAAACTGAATAACAAGATATTTATTTTGAGGTAAATTCTTGTCCCTAATTGACCTTATATCTTTGAATTCAGCCCAAATTTCAAAAAATAAAGTTATACATTCATTATGTGATATCCTTTCCATATTCAATAGAAAACAAGTAAGATTCAGTTTTCAGAAAACATGAGGAAAATCTAGTTGCTCAGGTGAATCCCACAGAAAGAGCTATTAATGGAGAAGGAAAAATATTAAATCAACTACAGTAGGCTCACTACTTCAGTTCCTATTATTCTGGTTTTGACTGCTAATATCATTGCTTGCTTTTGCTTTTGTAGATTTATCTGGGGAGATAATTTTAGTTTACATTTTAACTTTTTTCATTGATGTTTTCAACCTGAATGACCATGCAAATCTTCTAAGGCTCAATGTAAAATGCATGTTAAAATTATGATTAACAGAAAAATTCCTTCAGCCCTAATAGTTTCCATATCAATGCGCAGGTGGTAATGAGATGTTAAAGCAAATGAAACCAAGAATTATGTGGACTAATAGGTACTTAAACTTAGAGAGGATGTAAGAAGATGTTTACTCCAGAACCTTAATTTTACAAATGAAAAAAAATGGAGGGCCAGAAAGATTAGATAGCTTGTTGAAGTTCATACAGTTCATTAGCGGCAAAACTTGGTTTGGAATTCATCACACATTTGTGTTTTGTTTTGCTTTGCTTTTTGCATAGATTTTCTACCTCATTCTGATTATTTGTATATTACTATTTCTAGAATATATCAATTTTATTTTATACAATAAATATGATGAGCCTGGAGCAGAATCAGTTGTGGTGGGATTTAATGATGAGACTGTCCTTAAGAAAGAGAAATGCAATTGTCATCTGAACACATTGTTAGGGCCCTTTCCAGGGCCCCAGAAGTACCCTGGTTGGGGAGGGGCACTGAATTTTCAGCTTCCTCATCTCACAGGAAACCCCTCCTCAAAGAACAGAGTTAGTAGCATCTACTGTAAGACCATATATTGCTAGAGTCAATATATTATGTAATTTTATATGTTTTTCTTTTTATGGGGATTACTGATGGGATTATATTCCATATAAATTCATATCACATTCAAGAGTATATACAGTTTCTAATTTCATAAAAATCGGTTTCTTTTTTCATATAGTAGAAAAGCTATAAGCATCATGACCTATACTTTCTGGCTATACATTTACCAAGGTGTAAAATATTTAAAATGAATACATAAATATCCAACTGAAATTCTGTGTTGGATATGCATGCTTATGATGTTTATTTGAGTGGCTGATTTGATAAAATAGTTCTAAAGCATTAGAACAATTGTTCATATAAATCTAGAGATATCTGAATTACAGCTGCTATGAGATAAACTATTTATATATACTTTTGTCATGGCCAACGTTATGATGCTAGAAAATGTTCTTATTTGCCATCTTATTAATGGAATAGTATGAATTTTTGTCCTGTAATTCTTAAAGATTTATTTATTTATTTGACAGAGAGAGAGTGCATGCGCAAGCAAGCAGGGGGTGGGGTGAGGGGGGTTTGGGGGTAAGGACAGAGGGAGAGGGAGAGAGAAACTCAAGCGGACTCTGCGCTGAGTGCAGAGGCTGAGGCAGGGCTCTTTCTCACAACCCTGAGATCAGATCTGATCCTAAATCAAGAGTTGGACGCTTTAGCTAACTGTGCCACCCAGGCACCCTTGTCCTATAATTCTTTAGGCCTCCAGAAAAAAACACAATTCATGGAAATTACCCAAGTAATGTCTCCTTATGAAAGTAAAGACAATGTTTTTTATTTCTAGGTGAAATCGAATCAACCTTCTTCATATCTTTATTCACATCACCCTTGCTAGAATGTAAGCCCCAAGAGGACATTGTTCTAGGTTTTTGTGGTCTGTGGTCAAGCACCCAACCCAATGCATATAGGAAACCAAATATGTTTGAATGAATTAATATTTTCAATTAAATGTGTGCCCTATAAGGTTGAAGGTATCAATATGGAGAGGTTCTAATAGTTTCTGTATTATTTTAATGTTTATTTTACCAGACATATATAATATAAATCTTTCATGTTCCAACTTTTGAATCACTAGTACCTCTAATGACAATTAGGCAACAGTGTCACCTCACTCTGCCTCTTTAGATGTCATTTGTGTAACATAACAGACATTCCAAGACACCAAATACTTAAGCTTGAGTACATTAGCAATGCCATGTCTAGAAGCTACTCCTGCCTTTAATAGTGATTTATCTATTAATTTCATTAAATGATCTCATCATTTGGCATTCACAGGAAAGGATTTAAATAAAAATGCATTGCATTTTTTTTTCTTTGCCCAGATAATGGCATTAGATTGTCAGGTTTAATATAGACAAAAGTTCTTTCCAAAAACATTTCACATTTGCATAGGACATGAAGCCTCTGCTCAAGAAACAATAAAGATGAAAAATGATGTCCTAGCAACTTTTCTTTCCTGATCGTTTCAGTTAAAAAAGATAGTTTTAAATGCAGGCGTTCAAATAGAATTTGGAAGGGGCTTTAATGATAATCCTTTGGTTACGATGAAAGAGAGCTCACAGTTCCTCAGTAAAATGATTTCTGAAAAGTAGTAGGTTCTAAGAAGCTAATACACAAGAAAATATTATAGCATTATTATGTTAAATTGAACAGAACGATATAGGCTATTTTGCTTTGTTTAACTAGTTAGATTCACACTGCATTTTAAACTTAGGACAAAAGGAAAGAGTAATGCAAATACTAACTTACACTACATTTTATCCTTGGGAGGAGGGAAGAAAAAACCACAAATTATTTTGATTATTTTGCCAGACTGTACTATTTAACATTCTTAAAAGGATGGTAAAATGCATTATCATTAATATTTTTATAATGTAATATACAAAAAAACCAATATGTTAAATTTTAAGAAGTTGAAATAGATCACAATATTTTTATATTTGTACATATACTTGTGTAACTATATATTTGTATGCTCATGTCAAAATTTGATTAAAGCCTTTTTGAATTAGACATTTTAATGCTTCTTTTTTTTTTTAAGATTTTATTTATTTATTTGAGAGAGAGAGAGAGAGAGAGCACATGAGAGGGGGGAGGGTCAGAGGGAGAAGCAGACTCCCTGCTGAGCAGGGAGCCCGATGCGGGACTCGATCCCGGGACTCCAGGATCATGACCTGAGCCGAAGGCAGTCGCTTAACCAACTGAGCCACCCAGGCGCCCGACATTTTAATGCTTCTTGCAACCAAATATATATTTATGAGTTTATATATTTTTACAAAGAATAGTACATTATGATTAATCCTTATCCTTAGTCTGAAAGACCTAATTATTAGGAGGACTCCAAGCATGTTAAAAAGAGGAATTCTAGCTAGTTACTATCCTTTTGGACACTCAACTAGTTTTTTCCTTATTTGGTATAAATTCTTTTAAGAAGGTTAACATTTTGTTAGTTTTGCAATAGAACTATTTGCCTCACTTATGTTTTTAGAAAATAATTAGCTATTAATAGTGAGTCTATAAGGCATTTATAGATAATTTAAGTTCAACTTGATATTTTATTATATTAGATTGAAACTTTCAGACTAAATTTTATTAATTCAACAAATATATTGCCAAGAATTTCTCTGGGTGCTAGACAGAAAATTGTGAGCAAAAATGACCTGCTCTAGGGGCACCTGGGTGTCTCAGTTGGTTAAACGCCTGACATCAGCTCAGGTCATGATCTCTGGGTCTTAGGATGCTGCTCTGCATAGGGCTCTGTGCTCAGTGGGGAGTCTGCTTCTCCCTCTTCCCTTGCCCCTTCCCTGGCTAGTGCTTTCTCTCTCTCTCAAGTAAATAAAATCTTAAAAAAAAAAAAATGACCCTGCTCTCTTATTGCTTCAGGCTTAGTGAGGTAACAAAAGCCCCATTATTTAGTAGTTGTTGATCTTTGAGTCTAGGAACATTTCTTTTAGGGGTTATTTAAATAAGAAAAAATACTATACTTATAAATAAAATGTGTACATTATTATAATAGATACATCACACTAAAAGTTTTCAAAACTTTTCTATAAGGAAGGTATTTATTATTATGTTCTCAAATTTAAAAAGTACCAGTAAATTTATCTTGATACAAAAATTGTGTTGCATAATATGTGTGCTTGCTAATGGCACAAAATGAGTGCCTCTGAGAGAATACAAATTAATTATATACATATTTATGCATCTAATATATATAATATAAACATATATAAATGTATGTAACATATATAATATAAATATATTTTATATAAATAATGTAACTTTGAAATACACGTATCAGAGTTTCTTTGGTAGATATTCACAGCCTTCAGTAGTTGTAGGTAGTTGTGGAATATTATTATTTTCCTCACAGCCTTACTGTCTGTGTTGATGAAAAATAAAGTGTAAAATCAAATTCTGATGCACATATACTTATTTGCAAATAAAGCAGAAACAAGCAAAGCTAGACTCACTACTTGATTTTAGGCTAAATAAAAGACAGTATTTTGCAGTGAAATACAGCTAAAACTGTGGTTTAAATTAGGCAATAGAATCCTTATATTTGGCTATGGTTGAAAAAGTCCTTGACTTTGAATGGGTGACTGAACAATCTATTTAATTATAATCTTATAACCTTATTCTATAATCATATAACCTGTTGATATGAGGGCAGAGGTACTTATAAAATATTCCTCCTTAGTCCACATATCTTAAAGGCTACTCATTTCACTAAAGGACAGAAAAGGTCTATGAAATATATTTAAATAAATCATTATAAGATTAAAATAGATGATGGTCATGTAATAGTCCACACCTGAATCTGAGTTTCTGATTAGAGGGTTTAAAAGCTAACAAACTACTTTTCTTTGTAGCAGCTACTTCCCCAATTGTTACTTTACATAGGATAATTCAGATATTAATTAATAGGTCTCTCAATAAAGGCGAAAGTAAAAAAAAAAATGAGAAAAACATTGTACTCTAGTTGCTGACATATTCTAACCTAGAGACAATGAGGAATTAAAACTTCTGGATTTTTTTATGAATAAAACAATTTTAAATTGTTCCTAGTACATTATTTCACTTTGAATGTATAAATTCTCACACTATTTGTTAATAAAAAGACAAATACTTTGATCTATAATTTTTTTTTTTCTTTAGGGTTTTTATCTTTTATTTAAACAATAGTCCCTTGGGGCACCTGGGTGACTCAGTCGGTTAAGTGGCTGCCTTAGGCTCAGGTCATGATCCCAGGGTCCGGGGATTGAGTCCCATATCGGGCTCCCTGCTCAGCGGAGAGCCTGCTTCTCCTCCCTCTGCCTGCCGCTCTGCCTACTTGTGCTCTCTCTCTCTCTGTCAAACAAATAAATAAAATCTTTAAAAAAAATAAAAAAACAATAGTTCCATTTTTTTTTCTAAGATACAGCCTATCATTTTGTTTTATCTCCATTATAAAATGTTTATAGTTCATTAAGACCATGTTAACTATAGATAACACAATCAAAATAAATATTGAGGTGTATTTTTCCTTTCAACCATGACAAATATAAATAGTTGCATATTTCATAAATCAGTATGAACAAAAACATATTGATTATTCAACATCCTCAAGCAGTAACTTGATGCTGAATCTCAATAATAATAATTGCCAAACATTAGAGATACTAAGTGTAAAATGTCAATATTATACACTTTATATTATAAATTATAATTTATAATTAAGAAGGATAAGGGGGAAAATTATAAGAAAAAATGGTGCAAGAAGCAACTGGACTCATGTGAATCCAGACCATTTCTTTATTCTTTCTGAGACAAAGTTTTGACCTTGACCTTATTTTTGATCTGCAGTACATTAAATCACATTAAACTAAAAGTAACTTTTTAAAAACAAAAAAATCTAAGTGCTAAAATCTCTCCCAAGCACTTTAAATACATTTTCCCATTTAATTCTCACAATAGCTCCTTGAGGTAAGTACTATATCACTATTTTATAGATTGGAAAACAAGCTCCAAGAGTTGAACCAATTGACTTACTGGCATAAGGATACTCAAAACTTTTTGCAACCAACTCCATGCTTTAAGAGATATATATATATATTTTTAATACTTTGCTCAGGTTCTAGCTTAGAAAGCACTTCCATGTCAATCAGTTACTCTCAGGCAATGGGCAAATCCCTAAGACTTTCTTTTTTATTATTATTATTATTTTTATTAACATATAATGTATTATTTGTTTCAGGGGTACAAGTCTGTGATTCATCAGTCTTACACAATTCACAGCGCTCACCGTAGCGCATACCCTCCCCAATGTCCATCACCCAACCACCCCATCCCTCCCACCCCTCTCCACTCCAGCAACCCTCAGTTTATATCCTGAGATTAAGAGTCTCTTATGGTTTGTCTCCCTCTCTGGTTTCGCCTTGTTTCATTTTTCCCTCCCTTCCCCTATGATCCTGTCTTGTTTCTCAAATTCCTCATATCAGTGAGATCATATGGAATGATGTGTATGCAGCCAGAAAGGGGGAGGGGGAAGGATTCAACAAGAAAGGACATTTCAGACACTTGTGAGCAGTTATTTTCAACTTCTACAAATGCTTATTTTATGTTTATTTTCATTTGTTTCCATTTAATTGAATACAGCTGTGTAGGTATAGCAGGACAGGGAATAGTAAATAAGTCAACACACTTTTCCCTGCTGCCTCTTAAAATAGCATTTCCTATACAAGTCCAGGACAATAAAATGATGGATTCCTGGGATCCCAGTCTTAATGCAATTATTTTACCCGATCTACACATGTATTTATAAGTTCTGCAATACTGACAAGGATGCAAATCATAAAAATAGCTTAATGGAATTTGCTGTCTTGAAATTGTATCTTCACATTTTGATTCACACGTTTCCATATTGTGATCATTTGGTTAAGGAATAAAAGAAACATGTTATAGCATTATCATTGTTAAACAGAATCCACTCAAAATAATTTTATCACATATAATCCTTCAATTTAACATTTAGGAAGCCCTGAGATCTAATGTTATGCACCCAAATTCCTTCACTAGTGGCCCCTCTGGGCAAAGAAAGTATATCTGGTTCTCATTTTAGACTTTTACAACTGTTTTGACTAGAAGCAGCTAACATGAATTTGTAATAACAAAGGTCAATTGCTACAGTGTAAGCAAGCGTGAGATGATAGACTAGGGCTGTTAGTGGAAAAGTTTATAGGAGGGATCTCTAACCTTGGCTCTTACATCTAGAAATTTGTAGAAGGCATAGCCACCTGTCTGCATCCCCCTAAAATATTTATGATGGAAGGTAAACATGAGTGGTGCATTGAATGTAAATTGAGGCAGTTGCTTCTCATTGTTTAAGACAATTTTGAAGACAATGGATTAAAAATGTTGTCATAAGATAGAGAAGATAAGGAGCCTACCTTTTTGATTGTTTGTTGTCTCTTATCTTAGAAAGTTGCTAAAAGCGCAAAATGTCAAATAACAGCTGAGACAGAGAGAACAACCTAGAAACCAAACATGCAAGACAGAACAGGAGTCTTCAAGGTATAGAAGAGGGAGTAGAGTCAGATTAATGTGCAGAGAGTGTTGATTAATTGGAGGAATTTTGAGGTGGAGACTTATGGGGCAGAGCGGAACAGGTTGGTTAGAGCCAGAAAGCACCTAGTGCAGCTGATTAGCATTATCTTGATGACCAGATATTCCAGCAGTGAGATAAGCCAATCACAGCTTCCCAAAAAATGCCCTGAACATTATATGCTTGTTTTATATTTACTTATGCCATACATACTTATAATATATAAATAACAAACTTAGTCTAGGATAAATAAGGTGATTAGGATCTCATATGTTGTTCTGTTGTATAGGAGAAATACTTACCTTAGTCTGCCTTTCAATTAATTCTCCCTAATTCTAAAGTTAACTTCCCAAAATATAAATCTGATTGTTTATTCACTTGTGTAGAAAGAACAAGTTCCTTAACATGACATTCACCACTCACCAATATGTAGCCTTTGCCTCATGCTGCCTTAAACTCTACTACCCTCTGCTACCACACGCTGAGATTTATCACACTCACTAAATGAAAAACCAAGGTGGAAACTCAAAAAGCTGTTTTACTTTGTGCAAAGCTACTTTGCACAAGTTGTTGCCTCCACCCAGACTGATCCTTCTTCTCTTCCTTGACTAAGGTATTCTTTTCCTTTTTTACAAATTTTTTTTTTAAGATTTTATTTATTTATTTGAGAGAGAGAGAGAGAGTGAGAGTGATCATGAGCCAGGCAGAGGGAGAAGCAGGCTCCCTACTGAGCAGGGACTTGAGATCATGACCTGAGCTGAAAGCAGATGCTTAACGGACTGTGCCACCAGACGCCCCAATGACTAAGGAATTGTTATTCATCCCTCAACAGATGGGTCTAATGTCATTTCCTAGGTAAAGTCTTCTTTTACTACTCTTTGCAATGCTATTATCCTCTCTCATGGGCTCCAGGTACATAGTGGGTGTATTATAATACCCATGACTGTAGACCATGATTATTTAATTGTGCATTTTTCCACATTTAGTCTCTTAGCTTTTAGAATAAGGCTATGTCATATTCATTTTTATTTAACTGCCCACAAGTGTCTAAAACATTGCTAGCTCATGTTAGAAACAAAACAAAACACACACACACAAAACATTTGCAACATGAAGTGCATTTGACGATCTTTTTAGATGTAAATATATTTGCAATAATTTTTTCAAAACTGGTAGTCTACTATAAAAACAGGTTAAAAGACATGATTAAAGAAAGTAAAATGTTGAAAAAATATTGAATAAAAAAGAACTCTGTAAAATGAATGTAAGACACTGTCATTGTTACAAAAAAATTATTGATAAAAACTTTTAAAAAGTTAGTTCTCTGTTAAGATGAGAACCATACCTGTTCAGTTTCTATATGTGCCTGAAGTTCAAGCATATATTTTTTTCTTTTAGTCAATAACCTAGAAGAAATTCAGGAATATCTCAGTTCAATCAAGAAATACTTAATAATTAACAAAAGTATAAACAGAATTTTAACTAATGAAGTTGTTAATAATTACTAGGTTTTTATACCACCTGAAGGTCAATATGTAATAGAAACAAACTATGCTCAATTGTGGGAAAAATTAATCTCTAAAATGGAGATGGATAGAAAATGCTTTTTGGCATTGAAGTGTGTTTGTGTCTGGAAATCACTTGATATGTTAGTCTTTTTTTTTTTTTTTAAAGATTTTTATTTATTTATTTAACAGAGATAGAGAGAGAGCACAAGTAGGCAGAGTGGCAGACAGAGGGAGAGGGAGAAGCAGGCTCCCCGCCGAGCAGGGAGCCCGATGCAGGGCTCGATCCCAGGACCCTGGGACCACGACCCAAGCCGAAGGCAGCCACCCAACCGACTGAGCCACCCAGGCGCCCCTTGATATGTTAGTCTTGACCTTATACTTGATAAAGTTTCTCCTTTAAACCTTTAGACACTTGTTTTAGTCAAGATACTGGTGCAGTTTTATTTTCATCTGCTTTTCTGATAGAAAGTTTTTTAAAAAATGAAGATAATGTAATTCTTTGCTTTTAAAATCTTCTATAAAAATGACCCAGAAAAAAATCCTATGATTCAAGTATAACTCAAAATATGTTGACTTACAAAAGTTGATATCCTGATTAATTTTTGGTTTACAATGTGGAAATTAATTACTCTTTTATCCTGATAATTAAAGTTATATTACTCTATATGAAATCATGGAGAAAAACATTTTTCATTTCTAAAAATAAAATTGTTTCACTTTACTATTCACAGTAAGTATAATGTTTTAAATAAAACATTGAATTTTGTTTTTATTGAGGTATAATTGACATACAATGTTATATTACTTTTAGGTGTAGAACATACTGATTTGACAATTCTATACATTACTCAACGCTTACCACAATAAGTGTAGTGACCATCTGTCACCATATGTTATTACAATATTATTGACTATATTCTCTATGCTGTACTTTTTATCTCTATGACTTTTTTATTTTATAACTGGAAGTTTGTACCTCTTATTCCCCTCTATCTATTTTGCCCATCCCCCATCCATCTCCCCTCTGGCAACCATGAGTTTCTTCTCTGTATTTAAGACTCTAATTTCTTATTTGTAGTGATTTTACCGAATAATTTGGAAATTTATTCTGTGAGCATCTATTAAATAATTAATATTAATTCAACATTGTGCTATATCTTAACAATTAAATGTGATCAAGAATCAGTATAATTTTCTCATAGAGGAAAATGTCTTAAAGCTTTATCTTCTAATTTTCTTTCAAACTACTGCACAACCCTTTCCATACGTTTAGGGAATCTGTAACATCATATGCTGCATTTTAAATCACTGAAGAAGATTAATTTGTTATTCTGGGCTTTAGTTCACCTAATTAATCAATTTTTTCATTCTTTCTTTTTCCTCCATGGTTCATCCACTCATGCCTCTGGTGAACACCCATTTATTGAGTGTCCACTAAGCCTAAATCACGCTTGCAGGGGCTTTGTGAGATGTAATAATTCATCCAAAACAAAACAAAACAAAGTAAAACAAAACCTACTTTCACAAAGACTGCAATTTCTTAGGAGACACAGACTCGTCATTACCTTAATACAATCTAGAAAAATACAAGCTTTATTTTAAACAATTATCAAACCAGGTTGTGTTCTTTGTTGCTTGGTAAGAAAAAAAATTATCTCTGAAAAAAAAAAAAGAAAAACTTATCTCTGAAGACTTAAGTAGACATCTAAATGATGGGTAGAATTTTGATATATTACCATAGGGGAAGATATTTGCAGTATAGGATATAATATAGGAAATGCCGTGAAAGATAGGGCACATGGAACAGAAATGAAACACCAAGTACTGCATTTCACTGATTTAAAAACTTATGGATATAAGGAGTGGTAGATACAAGTTCAAAAGGTGAAGGCCAGATACTGACCAATCTATTATGTCACATGATGAAGTTTTCTCCTTAATTTTTTTCTCAATAGTGGAAAATCTTTGAGGCTTTTGAGCAGGAATAGTCTGTGCTACTGGAAGATTAGTCTCAATCTCAGAGAAGCATCAAAAGTCAATTGCAACAACGTGGATGGAACTAGAGGGTATTATGCTAAGTGAAATAAATCAATCAGAGAAAGACATGTATCATATGATCTCACTGATATGAGGAATTCTTAATCTCAGGAAACAAACTGAGGGTTGCTGGAGTGGTGAGGGGTCGGAGGGATGGGGTGGCTGGGTGATAGACACTGGGGAGGGTATGTGCTATGGTGAGTGCTGTGAATTGTGTAAGACTGATGAATCACAGACCTGTACCCCTGAAACAAATAATACATTATATGTTAAAAAAAAAAAAAAAAGAAGAAGATAGTAGGAAGGGAAAAGTGAAGGGGGAGAAATCGGAGGGGGAAACGAACCATGAGAGACTATGGACTCTGAGAAACAAACTGAGGGTTCTAGAGGGGTGGGGGGATGGGTTAGCCTGTTGATGGGTATTAAAGAGGGCACGTACTGCATGGAGCACTGGGTGTTATACGCAAACATGGAACACTACATCAAAAACTAATGATGTAATGTATGGTGATTAACATAACATAATAATAAAAAAATAATAATAACAAAAAAACTAATAATGTAATGTATGGTGATTAACATAACAAAATAAAATAAAAAAAAAAGTCAATTGGAGAACATAGATATGCAAGTACTAAAGGGAGTCCGAAGGCTACTATAACGTATGATGTCAGATTTGAATAAGATTTAATTATGGAGAGAACAAAAGAAAAGAACATGTAAAAGATATTTTATAAATAGAATCTCCCATTGAAATCATTAGTATGTAAATGATTAATCTATTAAAATTCTGTGAAATTAACTTTAATATAAAGATTGATGATAGTAATTATATTAGTGTAGATTGATATTTCTTGAAAGCATGTAAGATAGGTTGCTGAAACAGTTTTAATTTGTAAATGTGTAAAATTTGTGTGTAAATCACGTATAATATGTTTCCCTCACTATCCTGCTGGTACACAAAATTATCTATACGTTAAAGAAAAAAGAATCCGGATTTTGCATTAGTTAGAATAGTTTTTGCCTCAAGCACATAACTCTAGGTTAAGCCTGAAACAAACAAAATAATGGATAACATACTTGGTTTCATTTCTAAAATTACCTCTTAAAAATTTAGTCATTAATAAATGTAGCAATAATTAACTAAAACTAGATATCTTCATACCTATATCTATTTCCTGTTTCTTTTCTGAAAGTGAGAGAAAAACCTTACAATAATTTCATTGTCCCTATCATATGAATGATATATAGCAGATAAACAACATTTTCTGTTGTCAGTTGTCAACTTACAGTATATAAACAAAATGGCAATAGTGCATGGCTGATTTTTCAAAAAATTAATATAAACTAACATTGTTACTATTGCATCACTTGGTGATAGCTTGTCCCTGGGAAGGGTGTGGATCAATTTGCATAAGTGGTTCAGGGTCCTTTTGAAGAAAAGGATGGAGATCCTCCAGATCCAAGGTAAATGTTATCTGTTGATTACTTTTCAACAAGGAATTTCTATTCAAAGTCCAAGGCAGGGAAAAGTCCTGAAGCCCCAGCATAAAATACCCTGAGAGAACAAGGTAAACTTGGTGGTGGGACAGCTGAAGGAAAATGCCTAAGGTTCTGGGGTTTTCAAGGGGGGAAATGCCTTGTGACGCCTTCATTCTATTTTGAATATATGTAATTGTATCTTTTACGTTAAGTGCTATCAAACTGTGTATGATTAACAGCTTTTCTTTTCTCACTTACTGTGGACAAGTGTCAGTACATAAAGAACTGCCTCTTTCTTTAAGTATATCATTCAAATTTTAAGTATTTAATTTCACTATACTATCTCAGTCAGCTCAGGCTGCCAAAACAAAATACCACTGTCTTGGAGGTTTGAAAAACAGAAATGTATTTTTCACAGTTTTAGAGGCTGGGAGTCTGAGATTTGCCTGCCTTCATGGTCGGGTTCTGGTGACAGCCATCCTCCTGGCTTACAGATGACTGCCTTCTTGCTGTGTCCCCCCACCCCCTTTCCATGGCTTAGAGATAGATGTTCTCTCCTTCCTTCTTTAGAGTCACCAGTCTCATCATAGGCGCTTCACCCTCATGGTGCCTTCTTACTCTAATCACCTCCCAAAGTCTTCATCTCCAAATACCATCCCATTGGGGGTTATGAATGCAATGGATGGATTTTAGGAGGAGACAGTTCAGTCCAGAGCACTCAGGTTGGTCTATGATTGTATTCTCTTATTCTTTCAATCTCTCATGCATCTGTGATGATGTCTTCCTCATGCCTAATCTAGGTTATTTTTATTATTCCAATTTTTAAAATCAGGTATACAAATATCAAAATATTTGAGCGATCTGTTCAAAGATAAAGCATTGGAGCATATCGATACATTGGTTTGTTTTCTCTTTCATTAATTTAAATTTTTTTTTTTTTTTTTTTATTTGACAGAGAGAGACAGTGAGAGAGGGAACACAAGCAGGGGGAGCGGGAGAGGGAGAAGCAGGCTCCCTGCTGAGTAGGGAGCCCGATGTGGGGCTCGATTCCAGGACCCTGGGATCATGACCTGAGCCGAAGGCAGACACTTAATGACTGAGCCACCCAGGCGCCCCTCTTTCATTAATTTCAACTATTTTAATTTTATTAACGGTGTTTCCCTAGTGGAATCTGTTTGTTTTGCTTTTTATTTTATTTATTTATTTATTTGACAGAGAGAGACAGCAAGAGAGGGAACACAAGCAGCGGGAGTGGGAGAGGGAGAAGCACGCCTCCCGCTGAGCAGGGAGCCCAATGTGGGGCTTGATCCCAGGACCCTGGGATCATGACCTGAGCCGAAGGCAGATGTTTAACGACTGAGCCACCCAGGCACCCCTGTTTTGCTTTTTAAAAATTGAAAATATATTAAATTTTACTTTTTATCTCCAAAAGTTGTGTATTTTCCATTTAAATAATGCAGTTTTATACTTATGAATGAAGCCAAGTTTGTTCAATTCTTCAGACATTGTTATATTTTTTACTATATCTTTCTAAGGCTAAGAGATGCTTATTTAAATTTCACATGATAATTGTATTTTTATCACTTTTGTCATTTCTGATATATTTTTACATTATGAATTTAGCTATGTCTTTTGGTGCTAAAGGGTTTTTCTTGTGGGAACTTTGAAATCAATTCTGTATAAATTGTATATAAATTTAGCCATATCATATGTCTCTATCTTTCCTTGTGTGACATTAATGTTAATGCAAATTCTGTATTTTTGTTCACCTTTGCCTGCTCTTTAATTATTTTGCTAACCAATTTGTTTTCCATTTTCATCACTTTATATATGTACTTATTGGAAATATCGTATGACTGACTTTTGTTGGGCTAATCTGAAATCTCTTTCTTATTTCAAAAAACGAGTTCTTTCTTGGTTAGTATCAAGGCTAACATACTGACCTTCTTTCTCCTTCTTCTTCTTCCTCTCCTCCTGCTCCCCCACCTCCCCCTCTCAGCCTCTTTCTTCTTCTTCTTATCTTAATATATTCCCTCTTACCATTCCTGTATTTCCATAGATTTAGAGGATGCTATTTATTTCATTCTCTACTCTTGTTAATTGGAGGTTTCTTTTTTTTTTTTTTTTTAAGATTTTATTTATTTGTCAGAGAGAGAGAGAGAGAGAAAAGCAGGGCAAGCAGCAGGCAGAGGGAGAAGCAGGCTCCCCACTGAGCAGGGAGCCCAATGCAGGACTCATCCCAGAACCCTGAGATCATGACCTGAGCAGAAGGCAGACACTTAACCGACTGAGCCACCCAGGCATCCCTGGAGGTTTCAATTTATTATTAAATGCTCTTTTAATCAGAAGTATTTGATTCCCGTATTTTATTTATTTATTTATTTATTTTTTAATTTGACAGAGAGAGACACAGCAAGAGAGGGAACACAAGCAGGGGGAGCAGGGGAGGGAGAAGCAGGCCTCCCGCTGAGCAGGGAGCCGGATATGGGGCTCCATCCCAGGACGCTGGGTTCATGACCTGAGCCAAAGGCAGCCACTTAACTACTGAGCCACCCAGGTGCCCCTGATTCCTATATTTTAGACCGAATGTTTTTGAGCAAGACAATTTTTCTAAATAAAATACTCTATTACTCCTCTAATTCCTCCCCAACTCCAACAAAATAAAATATTTAGAAGCTCTGGAATTTTACAAAGATATGTCCAAGTGTGAGTTGTTTTTGTTTTCTCATTAATCCTACCTGGAACTCAAGGATGTTTCAATCTATATGTCAAGATTTTTCTTCAGTTCTGGAAATTTTTTTTCTAGCATATGCATAATTATAACATCTATATGCCCCCTTTTATTTCCAGGAACTACTATTCTTCACATATTTATCCTCCTGGATTTTTTTTTTTTTTCTAGTCTATTTTGTTTCAGGTCCCCACCTATTTATATTTTTGTTCTATGCCTAAAGCTATTCCTTCCTCTTTATTTCTCAAGGCCACTCATTTAGACCTCAGTATCATTCTGTCCAAATATATTTCCATAATTGTTTAATAGAAAATAATATATTTTAATACAATATATAAATATTTAAAATATATTTTTAAAAACTTTTTAAGATCACCATTAATTTTCTTTTGTGGTTGCAAATAAATTCCCTTAAGAGTTTTCTTTCTTTTAAAACAATTTGGCAGTTCCTCTGCAATTCTATTTAGATGAGTAGGCTTATAGATTATCCTACTTATCCTCTCTGGCAGTTGGGCCAGAGTTGGTGTCTTTTTTTCCTTGTGGCAGCAATTCTCAATGCTGGCTACACATTCAAATTACCTTGGCAGCTTTTAAAATATGGATGCTGGGCCCCAACACAAGCAAATTTTATCACAACCGTTCCAGGTAGAGTCCATGCAAATATATATATATATATATATATATATATATATATATATATATATATATATATTTCAATATATAATTATAATTTTAATATATTTTATATATCTTTTAAATATATTTATATATGTGTGTGTGTGTGTGTGTGTGTATTTAAGTTTTCCTTGATTAATCTAAGAACTACTTTTTATAAGCTCATTGTGTCTCAGGTTTGGGTGACTGGAGTGCCCTAATTGATGGAATTCTCACAGATGGTGAGAAAAGCTTCATGGACTCAGACCTCATGGGGTCTGTTGTGAAGAAGCCCTGAAACCATCAGTTCTCTGTTATGGTTTCTGGACGGGCAGAGGTCCCTATTCTGCAGATTCTCTGTACTGTCCCAACCTCAGAAGATTGAAGCCATCTGTTCTACACATTTTTGGCTTCTTGGGAAGCCAAAGGAAAGGAAATCCAAAAAGTCTTTTGAAATAAATGTCAGCCTTCCCTTTAGGGATCAATGTCTATGATGCCAACTTTTTTGCTGGATTTGCTTTTTGGTGATTCTTACCAGTGGACTCTAGGGTGTCTCCCAGAAACGTATCCAGCCCACATCGTGGAAGCCCAACAGTCTTACAGCCTTACTTCTACCCAGTAGCCTGAACATCTCATCACCTATTTACCTCCCAGAAGCAAAACTTTGGAGTTGGGAGTGAAGAGAAGAGAATTTTGTTCAAGTAGCCATGGTCCCAAAATGCTACCCTTTAATTTCATTGTCTACTAACTTCCAAATGAGGCTTGACTTAGATACAAATATATCTAGACTAACACTGGTGAAATATTTCACCTTGTTTTTTTCTTTTTTTTTATAGTTTCATATTATACCTAGAATCCCCTGAAAATTGATATTCTCTACCAGAAATATCACTTTGACAGTAGACCTCAACATTTAAAGCATAGGTACAAAATACAAAAATAATAACTCAGCTCTGAAATGTTTGCCATTTATATTACGAGATTTAAAACATAATGTAAATTATTGCTTAGAACAATCCAAAGAGAAGAGCTCATATCCCTCATTTAAAGATTAACAAAGTGAGAATCACTGAAAATCTTCAAAATGTATGATCTTTCCACTACCTACCTGCTTCATTTTCATTTAGCATGAAAGCAGAGTCATTTCCCCAACTTTATGTAATTTAGCAGTTATTGAAATATAATCAATGAGGTATAATCAATAGGCTGTACACAAAAGTGAGACAAGATAATCCCAATGAAAGAATTACATGAAATGATTTAGGAAATTAACTACTTCCACAGTGCTGTTCTTTTAAACCACTCTTCAAATCAATACAAATACAGAAAAGTATTATAATTATGTTAAAGCAATATCTTCAATAATTGGTATCCATCATATTTTAAATATATGATAGTAGAAATAATCAAAATAGGAAATGCATATAATGGTACTTCATAAGTAATCAGATATTATATACTTATAAAATATTTAGTATACATATTGTATCCCAGAATGAGGATTCAAATAAATAAAGTTTAGCAGAGTCATGGGTAAAGGAGGGAGAGAATCTTACTAAAAGCATGGAAAATCTTACAGAAAGCTTCCTATTTGCATTAGATCTGAATGGAACAGAATTTCATCAGACGAGCTGAGGTACAGAATGTTAAAGTTCAGGGAACATATGGGTAATGATAATACATCAAATGATAAGGGATTTGGAAGTGCAATGAAATTAAGCCTGGACAGGTGGAATGAGGCCAGGATATAGAGACTCACTATGCAACAACAGAGTCTATAAAACCAGTGTATTAGCAAGAAAGTGCCTGACCGTGTTTGTGTTAGCATGATTTTTCAGGGGGCATTGTGAAGATACAAGACTGCAAGTATGAGAGGCTGTTGGTACACACCGGCAGTGTTTTATTAGGTGCTCTGGGGAGTACATGTATAAAACACAGACCCTGTTATTACAGAGTTTACAATCCATTTGGGAAGGCAAGATATTAACATTCAGAAAATAGACAACAGTGAAAATTTTCATAGGACACCAAATTTGTGTATTCATTCATTTGCCAAAATTTTTTGAACTCTAATTATGTGTTAGGTGTTAACACACAACCAGACAGGTTATGTGTTAGGTCAAGCCTGTATATTAAACCTGGATATGTCCCTGTCCCTTGTCAAGTTATAAAGAAATGAGGGAAAAAACTGTATTGGCATTTTATGTAATTTGGTTTTTATGTCCATTACTAACATCCTGTGTGTAACTGTGTATCTTTGAGAACAGTTACTACAACCCTGGGAGAAACTGGTTGTCCTGAAAATTACATTGAGTCTCATTTATTTTTTAATCATCCTATTGTTCGTTAAAGAAGAGCAGCTAAAGTATCATCCAGGAACATTTATTTTCAGGTATTTCAATGTCATTAAGGAAAGTGAGCTTGAAATCTCAAGATGCCGGTATTGTCATACACAATAAAGTGTATTGTGTGTGTTTCAGTAGACCCTAGCTGTAATGCAGTAGAGAGCAATCTTTGAGTAGGACAATTGCTCAGATATTAACATCTCACCAACTGAATTTATGATATCTTCGCCAGTAGTCTGGTACGATATCTTAAATTCTCAATTTCTGTTGTGAAAAATTTCAACAAATATTCTTATTTGCTGAATTGATGGATCTTGATTTGTCTGCCATATTGAATAATAAAATCTAGATCTGGTTCTTTCAGTACTAACTCCATGATGTACGTCCATCTCTCTGGTTATACCAATGGCCATATTTACACATTGACATCTTCCTTACATTTACCTAGACAGTGGAAAAGATTTTTTAATGGCATTATCATTTGTCTCTGTGCATAATACCTACAGTGATCTGAAGATTGGGGTTAGATTAATCTAATTAGAATACAATTCTAATAATGCCACTCTCTTGCATAAAAACCTTTCTCAGAGTCTCACATAAAATCAATACTTTTTAAACTGCCTTCTATATCCTGCTTGCCCCCTGCCCCACATTTTTTTTTTCAACTTTATCTACAACCTTTTTCTTTTAACAACAGTATTAGTTTGGGTTTACTAAGCAGCAGATGTCAATAATGCATGGGATTAGCTGTTCAAGAGGTTTATTGGAGAAAACAGCCTCGAAAGATCCAGAGGGTGAAATAGATTTCAAACCTTCATGCTTGACCTCACTTCTGTGAAGGCAAAAGGGGAGGAAGGAGTATTGGGATTGGGTAGAAAGAATCTCAGACTGTAACCCAGTTCCAAAAACAGTTTGGCCAGCCCCAGAGGGAATCCTAAGGCAAATCTTCAATACAGAGAGCCCCGTGTGTTGCAGGAATGGGCCTGCATTAGCACCTTCACCGTGCACGATCACTGTCTGAGAGTGGTTGGTAAGAAGTGTGGCCTCAGTGGATGCAGACAGGCAATCGTCAATTATAGGTGGGCACATTTTTATGGTTGGTGTAACAACTGATTAAAGTTGCCATTCAGAGCCTGCTTTTTACTTCTGTGTTATGCCCAAGTGATTCCCTTCTCTTACAATGTCTTGCATCTGTGTTTGTGAAAATTATAGCCAACCTTTAAAACACAGTTCACTTGCCCCATCTTCTGTGATATCTTCTCTAATCACCCAATTACAACCCACAGCCTCTATAACACTTTTCTGTATTACCTCAATTGTGATTTTTGCCTTAAAAGCCAACAATGCATCACTACAAGGGAAGCTGGCATTTAGAAGGATAGCACTTCAAAATCTATTGTGATTGCTTATTTTTCTTTGGATGTATACAACATTCCTAATTTAAACAATGACTACGTATTACATGAAATCATCCCAATGATTTTCATAAGAGGAAACATATATTCATTTAGCAAAATATTTAGAGAGGGCATTTTTTGTGAAAGGTTTTCAATCAGTATTTTAAATTGCCTACAAGGAAGCAAACATAAATGGAGCCCTCAGAAATAGAGACAATGTAGAATAGTGGAGTGTATTTAAATCTCTAACTGGTTTCTTCACAAGTCTCTCCCATATCCCTACTGTGATATTATAGACTGAAATTTGATGAGAAGACTTAGGGTCTTGATACATAGCTACCATAATTTTCATCATACTGAATACTTACATAAGGCTAAATATGTGCCATATACTTTTCTAAAGTGCTTTGCGTGTATTATCCCATTCAGTCCTTGAAGCAGCCCTGTGGGCTGGGTACCATCAGTAGCTCCATTGTACAAATCAGGAAACTGAGACACGAGAGGCTAAGTAACATTTCCAAACCACATAGCCAGGATGCTTTTTTTTTTTGAACAAACAGAATGCATTGATGGAATGGAGGAAGAAAGGATATTAGGAAAGGGATCCAATCAATACATCTTCATTCAAAAATATTTCCTGAGTCTTTCATTTTTTCTTGTATTAACTGCTACCACATCAGTATAAGACACTATCATCTGTCACATACACTATTGGCATGGACCCACCCATGCTCATTTCTCCACGCCATACCTCACAGGGAATTTTTTGAAAAATAAATATAGTTGCATCATGTCTCTGCTGAAAAAATTTCAGTAGTTTCACATTGCTCTTAGGATTAAAAAAAAAAAAAGAATTCTTGTTGGTACATAAAGCCCCACACTGTGTGGTACTTTAACTCCTCAGACTTACTGTACGCCACACTGCCTGTCCCTTAACTCTCCAGTTTTCTTGCTACACAGGCCCTCTTGCAGCTCCTCAGACATACTCTGCTTCTTCCTACCACTAACACCTTCATACCAATGTTCCTTCTGCCTAGAATTCCCTAACCCCAAAGTGAATCCTAATATTTCCCCAGGTTTTAGCTCAGTCATCACTTTTTCACTTTGGAGAAGAAGCATTCCTTTCATCCTATGGACAGGTACTAAAGTAGCCTATTTGTAGACTTCATTGATTTACACCTCTCCCCTCCCACCCCACTGTGCACTCTGTGAGCAAATGAACGGGTAGAAGTTATACCATAATTGTTGGAAAAATGGATGGATGATGAATGAATCCAAGAAATGAAAACTGTATAGTAGTAAAATTGGATGTTGGCTGACTACTAAACTTCAATGACAACCTTGATTCTGTATTACCCGCCCCCCCTACACACCACACAACATGAATGAAAGATGTTAGCAACTTGTAAAGTAGGCAGATTATTGGTTGGAGACCTTCTGCCCAATGGTTCTAGTACTAATGTCATTTTATACTGTGGCAGTCATTCTCAATCTTGACTGAGGATTCAGTTAAGGATTCAGTTAAAAGTTCTCACCCTAGAGAACTTGAAATGTCTCTGTGGTTATGCATCATCTCAGCGCAATCAGACAAGAATCTCTCTAATTCAGAAATTAGTATTTTTTCAAAGGTTCCCAGGTGATTTCAATGGGCAGCCAAGACTGACAATCACAGTCTCATTAAGGAAAGAATAGAATACAATACGCCAGTCCTTTTGCAGATCAAGCAAAAATAAAAATATATCTTAAGCCTACATGATTTCATAAGATTGAATGAAAAATATCCCTATGCAACATAGTCCATTTTGTTCTGCCTATGATCAACATTTAAAAATTATATATGTATTAATCTATTAGTATTTTATATCATAATTATATAGAAAGCATTTGTATATATTTTATATTATATGCATATATAATATTGGGTAAATTCTCACAAAGACTATATATCTATACACATACGTATATCACACATATACACACATATGTAATATGTATGTATATGTGTGATACATACATATGTGATACATACATATACATACATATGTAATATGTATGTATATGTGTGATACATACATAAATATATGTATCACACATATATTTAATATCACTGGGGAAAAATGTGTAATGTATATAAAATGTATATAATTTTACTTATTTCTCCATTCCCAATTAGGTATGTTATTTTTCTTTCAAGTCTTTGCACAGAACAAAAATCCTTAAATGAACTATTATTCAGGGTTTCATGGCTTCTGAAGTAAAACTATTTGGTAACACTGGAATTAAATTAGCCTAATCATTAGTTATAAGTATTTACTAGGTGCTACTATATCCTTGATGGTGATTTTTAAAACAGTTTAGAAAAAAAGTTTAAAAATAAATTCATGTCTAGAAGACAATATACATATATTGAAGCCACTGGTAATTTAAATATATTTTGAGACTTCTATAAGATAATAATTAGTAATATTATAGTAATTTATTTGACATAATGATTAAATCAAAAGAAATTTAAATGTATTATTATTCATTTAAAAATACTCTATACAGACAAAAGGAAACCATATTTTACAAGCTAATGCTTTTCAAATTATGTAATTAATGGCAAAATGTAAACAATAAAGCAATATTAAGAACTGGCTTTATGTTGCCATAATTTTTAATTAAAATATGATGTTCTTGGGGCGCCTGGGTGGCTCAGTCATTGGGCGTCTGCCTTCGGCTCGGGTCATGATCCCGGGGTCCTGGGATCGAGCCCCGCATCGGGCTCCCCGCTCCGCGGGAGGCCTGCTTCTTCCTCTCCCGCTCCCCCTGTTTGTGTTCCCTCTCTCGCTGTGTCTCTCCCTGTCAAATAAATTAAAAAAAAAAAAAATATGATGTTTGTAATTTGGAAAAGTTTAGAGCTTAGAATAAATTTAGCATTAATTGGATGATATTAACAAGTGTAGAGAAGAGTAATAATTTCTTTTTCAGGAGAACAAATTAAGTGTCTGGTTGTATTGATACAGAAATAGTAAAGTAAATATTTTGAGGTAAATTGTGTGAGTAAAATTAAATTTTGCTTTTATTTTATTTTTTAAAATATTCATTTATTTATTTTTAGAGAGTGAGTGTGAATGGGGGGAGGGGCAGAGGGAGAGGGACAAGGAGACTCTGCCCTGAGCACAAAGCCCGATGCCAGGCTTGATCCCCGGACCCTGAGATCGTGACCTGAGACGAAATCAAGAGTTGGATGCTTAACCGACTGAGCCACCCAGGCGCCTCTATATGGGAAAATTGTAATAAATATTTTACAGCAGAAGTCTTAAGGGGAATAAAATGTGCAAGACCCATAGTGTAAAATATGTAAATAATTATGCATTTTGAAAAAGTACAATTTGGTAACATAAAGCATCAAGAAGACATTTTGAAATTCATTATCAGAAGTAATCATGCAATTACTAACCTTGAGACATACAAAAATATTTCAATTAAATTATTATTTTTTTAGTGGAGGTTTAATATTGTTACTGAACAAAGCACAGAAAAATATTTTTACACTGTTAACCTTGCTTTACTGCATCTGTAAGATATTTTTGGTAAACATAAGGAAGAAGTCGAATGTATCATTCTAATTCTGAAATTATTCTGGTCCACTTATCATCACAGCTGCAAAAAATATGCAAATCACATTGTAAGGCATCCAGGTTCATAAATCTGTGGCATTTTATATATGCTCTAGGACTGAAACATGTTCATAAAGTCAAATAATTTCAAACAGTTAAAAGAAGAAGTCACAGATCAATGATTTTTGTAGGATATATATTTGATTAAGTAGTTATCAGATTGTATTACAACTTGTAATGTAATACTCCAGAACCTATTTTGAAAGTGAACAATAACCTCCCTCTTTCCAAATCCAACAGAAGTTTGTACTTGGTCAGAAATACGAAAACTTTACCCCATCCCCTTAGAAACACTCTCCACTCTTAGTTTTCAGATACCAAAATTTCTGGTTTTCCTTCTACCTATCTGGCCATTTTTTTCTCTGTCTCTTTTGTTCTCTTTTCTTGTAATTGATATTGAAGCCACTCAGGGCTAGATTCTGGTCTCTGTTACCTTCTCTCTTAATACTATTTTCTTAATTGACCTTATTTGATTCTATGCCTTTAAATGCCATGTCATTGTTGGTATGTCCAAAATTTAGACATGTAGCTCCAACACTGACTTGAACTTTTGACATGTATATTAAACAGCCTTTTTAAATGCTCCACTCAGATGTCTGATAGTCTCCTCAAAAATGATATCTTCAAAATATAGTTCTCAAAATTTTCAATCAATTCATCTATCCGTGAATTGTCCTTTTTATTCACATACCAAGATCCAATCCATTAGCATGTCCTAACAACAAATCTCCAGAGTCAGAATAAATCTCAAATATTTCTACTTTTCTATATTTACTCTTTAACCTACTAGTGCAAGCTCTCATCTTCTCCTTTTCAGATAACTGCAGTTCCCTCCTAATCATCTCTCTACTGCCACCTAAACTGACTCCAATCCGTTTGCTACAACGCAACCAAAATAAATATCATGGTGACCATATCCCTCACTGATGAACACTTCAGTGATTTCCCTTTGCTCTTAGAATAAAATCCAATTTCATTAGATTCATGCATGATCTGGCCCTTTCTGATGGATATATCTTTAAAAACTTCACTGATGTTTAAAATTGATCTTGATATAATTAATTATTATTGAGATGTGAATGATTGTACATATTTCTATAAAAAGCCCATAGGATATATCCATATCCTTTGAGAATTGCCCCCAAAATATTTAAGACTTATTCATCCTTTCTGATTTCTATCTCTTACTTTGAGCTGCCTAAAGAAAGATCAACATCCAAAGTTTATGCCCTTTGATTTTGGCAATCACTGAGTCAGAACCCTGTCCTCCATATGGATATCTATTTACTGGTGTATGTAAAATAGCATCCCTAAGTTGAATATATGTGTGAGAGCAATTTGATATTCTATTTAGTTACTTTATCCTATTTTTAGTATATGCACTGCCGAAGCAAGCACTACTTTATCCTTTATTAAATTATAATTCTATAATATGTGTGAAGGACTTGCTTACTGTGAATAATGTACTTATTCCATTTTAGTTAAATATTTGTTAACTGATATATATGAACTCAGCGAGGGCAGGGACTTTGTTTGCCTTGTTTGCCTCTGTGTTCTTGGCACTGTGTGGTACTAAGAACAATTCCTGACACATAACAGACATTCCAATGAATGAGTGAATGAACGAATGAACAAGGGGTCATTTATTTTCAGGTTCGTGTTGAAAGACAATTCTCCATGGGTCTCTCACATTTTTGTACAACTTTCAGGCAAGGCACCAACTGCCCAAAAGGATGTTAATATAACGGAAAGGCTAAGATAGAAAGAGTTCTTCTTTCCAAAGTGAAAGGCAGGCATGCTTAAAAGCATGAAGATGTCTCCTTCTGTAGTAATAGGCATGTAGGTTTATTGCTCGTTGAAAAGTTATTTCCTTTCTCGTAATACAATTCACTGCACGTTCAAGTTCCAACTGACCCTTGTCAAGGCAAAAAATGCATTAGACAAATTTAAAAAGCACGGAAGACTTTATTCAAGGCTATTGCAACAGGGAAAAGAGGCCAGAATTGAGGCTGAACTCAACCTCACTCAAAACAAAGGCAGGAGGGTTTGTTTTTTTTTTTTTTTTTTATTAAATTTTTTTATTGTTATGTTAATCCCCATACATTACATCAGTAGTTTTAGATAGAGTGTTCCATGATTCATTGTTTGTGCATAACACCCAGTGCTCCATGCAGAACGTGCCCTCCTCAATACCCATCACCAGGCTAACCCATCCTCCCACCCCCCTCCCCTCTAGAACCCTCAGTTTGTTTTTCAGAGTCCATCGTCTCTCATGGTTAGGAAACAAACTGAGGGTTGCTGGAGTGGTGGGGGGTGGGAGGGATGGGGTGACTGGGTGATGGACACTGGGGAGGGTATGTGTTCTGGTAAGCGCTGTGAATTGTGCAAGACTGTTGAATCTCAGATCTGTACCTCTGAAACAAATAATGCAATATATGTTAAGAAAGAAAAAAAGAAGAAGAAGAATGTAGCAGGAGGGGAAGAATGAAGGGGGGGAAATTGGAGGGGGAGAAGAACCATGAGAGGCAGGAGGGTTTTTAAGAGCTCTGGTAGGCGCAGTGGCTCATAGGCAATCTGTGTTTGCTAATTGGCCTTACCCAAAGGTGAGGTAAATCTTCTATCTCATGATAAGAGGTAGTTTTACAACTTGAAGCAAGGGGCCAACTGAAGTTAGGCTCTCAATATCTTTCTTAATGCTTACATTTCGAAGAAATAGTTCCCAGGTCCTTGAGAAGAAATTCCTGGGTTGTAACACAAGTAGGAGGCATTTAAAAAGATTTCCATCTAGAAAGGACAGAGAAATAATGTGCAATTACATGTTTTCTAAAATAAATGCTCTAAGGAAAATGAGGTCAGGACCCTAGAAGCAAGAAGAATCCTGTCTAAATTTTGGTCAAGCTGAGGGAAATGTTAATGTTAAAGGCTTGGTCATCCTCTTTGGGTCACCCTGTTGGAACCGGGGCTTGAAGAACAAGCAAAAAAAAAAAAAAAAAAAAAAGTGATACTCTGACTCTTGCTGTTGGTATGAGTAATGAATTACCTTTCTCCTCTGACCCAGGAGTCTCATGTCTTCTACCAATATACATAAATTTATGACCGTCTAACTCATCAGCTAGCAAGTAGGGTAAAATCGCACACTCTTCAAAGCCCTTGACAAGCAGACTTTGAACTTGGGAGGAAAATTTGTCAGAATTTCTCTATATATAATGAAATCATTTCAGCCAATATTAACATGATATTTAAATATTTAGCAATTGTTAGCATTTAAGAAAATTCATCTATAAAGAAGTGAATATACTGGAAAAGCATTATATAGGAGTGTGTGTGTGTATATATATATACATAGGTGTATATATATACACACACATATATATAAAATCTCCTTCCATTGATGACTCACTATTAATTTGTTTTAAATGCTTATGTTTAGTGATTTTAGCTTATAATATGAAATGCATCATAACCTTTAGATAACTTCATCATGGAGTTACTGAGAAGCCAAAACACAGAAAATCCTACCCTGAATTTCAAATTGATAATATTGCATTGATTTAATGTAACATTGTTTAAAGTAATAAACTACTTTAAACTGCAGAGTGGAAATGTTCTTCAAAAGTAGAGGCACAATATGTATCATCTCTGATTTTTAGAATTTGCTTCTTCATAGAGACATAAATAAGGAAGTTCATTTTCTTTTATAAAGCATCTAGATCATATTTTTGGTTCTAAATTTTTTGCACTTTAAGAAAATGATACTGTTAATAGTAAATAGATTCGACCCTACTGCTATTGGGTGATAGCTAGAGCTTACCCTGAATTGCATCATGGTTTTTACTATTAATCTGATTTTTTAAATCTCACTGTGAAATCAATCCATTCAGTTTTCATTTCTCCCCTGTTTTAGGTGTAACAGTCCTTGAAGGTCCTATTTATGCTGTGGGAGGCCATGATGGCTGGAGCTATCTGAATACAGTGGAGAGGTGGGATCCCCAGAGTCAGCAATGGACATTTGTAGCCAGTATGTCCATTGCCCGAAGCACAGTTGGTGTAGCAGCACTGAATGGCAAGTGAGTAGATTTTTCTTCTTTTATCTGAAAACACATTTTTTTTGAGTATTCTTTTTAAAATAACTTTTAGTAAGCCGACTCAATAAAAATCTCTTTAAATATTTTAAGATTGCTATTTTTTTCTTTAATTCAGTCTTCATGGATAATTGATGAATCAAGACTGCATATTTTCCTGGTTGTCTCGCCATATAAAACAGAAACTAAAACTTCACATTAATTGCCAGTTAAAGCAGCATCGAATATATCTCGTGAGAATTATTTCCACTAGAGATCTGCATATTTGCATACTTTCTGGTAAAATCATTTGAGGAGCTTTCGAAATGCTACTAAAATTTGGTGCCTAGTATATATTTTTTGCATCATTATACTAGTGTGTCCACTTTCCACCATTTCCATTTCTATCACCCTAAATCAGGAATTCTTCATCTCCATAATGTTGAAATTGGGGGCCAGATAATCCTTTATTGGCGGTGAGGCTCTGTCCTGTGCACTGCAGGATGTTCAGCGGAGTTCTGGGCTTCTATGCACTAGACTCAGCTCTACCTCTATCCCAGTGTGACAACCAGAAAGTCTCCAGACTTTGCCTCGTATCCTGTGGGGATGACAAAATATGCTCCTTCTTACTTCCATGAGAACCTCCTGCCCTAAACAAAGTTAGTGACACACTGGTCCTGGAAAGCTGCAAATGTTTCCAGTCTGGTTTCCCTACTTCTCTTTCTCCTACAGTCCATGTGCCAAAGCAGCCAGAACAGTCCTTTTACAAATACAAATCAAACGTTATCCCTCTTTAAGGCCTTCTCTTTCCAAATAGGATACAGGGTCTATCTTCACCTGAAGGGACCCTCTGGATCTTGCCCCTGCCCACTCTACTTTTTCCTTTCCTCTTTGCTTCAGCCTCAAATATGGCAAGCTCTAGCCCCTCAGTCCCTTTTAATTTGCAGTTGGCATTGAGATCATCCATTTGGCAGTTTTTAACAGTTATAAAAATCAGCCTTATTGAGACCCCTCAGAACCATCAGCACCAGCAGACTGGCACCTTCTCCCAAGGCCTCAGGGTCCCAGTCTAAGGGCCCCTCTTTCATGTCACAGACACCAGCTCTAGCTAAACAGTGGCCCAGTGACACATGTCTGGGCTTCAACTACATAAATTCCTCCTCCAAACTTCAAAATCTTAATTATAATTTGTTCTTTTTGTTCCTCAGCACTAGGGGTGGGAGTCATTTCCTTTAGTTGATACATTTATGATGTAGGATTGGTAGGAACAGCATCTCGGACAAAGAAAAACTGCCAAATGGATGGTCTCAGTGCCAACTGAGGGGTCTCAATAAGGCTGATTTTTGTAAGTGTTAAAAACTGCCAACTGGATACAAAAAGAAAGGATGGGTGATACTCATAGGAACATGAAACAAACAGCAAGGAGCAAGACCCTCCCCCTAGGGGAGGCCTAGCCCTTAGTCTTTCAGATTCTCTCTTGTATCCGTGAATGCCAAAAATGGAACCAGGTGGCAAATCAGAAAAGTGGTTTGCAGAATTGCTGGCCCGACATCAAAGAGTACAGTATAGAAGAGAGAAGTACAGTATAGAAGAGAGAATGTGAGAGAATGTGAGGGCAGCTTAATAACTGGAACATTCATCTTGAAATTCAAAATGTTGGTCACCTGGGTGGCTCAGTCATTAAGCGTCTGCCTTTGGCTCAGGTCATGATCCCAGGGTCCTGGGACCAAGCCCCACTTCGGGCTCCCTGCTCAGTGGGGGGCCTGCTTCTCCCTCTGCCTCTGCTCCACCCCACTGCTCATGTTCTCTCTCTCTCTCTCTCTAATAAATAAATAAAATCTTTAAAAAAATTCAAAATGTATTCTTTTTAAAATGTATGCTTTAAAAAAAAAAACAAAGAAATTCAAGAAAATGCTTACCAGGATACAATCTGATTGCTACTTTTCTTTCTTTTAACTTAATACTTGGAGATTCATTTTAACAATCTCAACTAGGTATTTCTTTTACTGAGGAAAGTTTTTATCTATTGAGAATTAAAAAAAAAATTCTTCCCTTTTCCATTATTCTAGTCCTTTAGTTTTGGGATATATATTTTAGTATGTTTTCATGTTTGTGATTCTATGTGTGTTCCATAGCCATAAATTCCTTTTCTCCCCAGTAATTTTATTTCTTTTCCACTTAACCTGGGACTTTTTTTTTTTTTTCTATATCACAGATTCAATCATTGCCATTTTGTTTATGGATTTTTATTATTTCCAATGCAGACTTAAATTTTTTGCATTTTAATTTTCCTTACCTGATATCCTTCTCTGATACCTTTCTTTCCTATCTACTTCATATCCATCTTACTTCAATTGAGTGTGCTGTCTTATCATCTTATCTTAAAAAACTCTTGTATCACCAAGTGTATATTTTCTTAAATTGTTTTTGGAACACAATTTACTTATTTTTCCTAGAAATCACAATTTGTAAAGTATACATTTTTTTAAAAAGTATCATTTGCTTAAATAGTAAGATGTTCTTATGTTTTGAAAAGACTCTTCTTAACCTATGCTCTGTTGTGCTTTGTTTTGTTTTCTATGTACTCCTTGTGATTTGTCCTGTCACAGATCATTAAGTCTCTTAATTTCTCTCATGTCAGTACGTTTAATTTTTCTCAAAATCCTACTCTCAAATATTTTGTTTGAAGTTTAATTAATGTCCATATCCACTGATGTTTCAAAAATCTATTAGATGAGAAAGGAAACGTGGAACAGAATCATGGAAAGGCCAAAGCAAACAGCTACCTGTCAATTAAGTTTTTTTTTTTTTTTTTTTTGTAAGCTACATTTCTGTAGCATAGTTGTGTGTATCAAACTTTCTAACTTTCTATTAGTACTGTCTTCAATATCAAATAATATCTATTGACATTCCTGCTAGATTCTTTTTGGGTACGGTTAAGAAAAATCTAGAGTCCTATCATTGATGCTTTGGAAAACCATTGCGTAGGAGAGTGAAAGGAGTTAAAATTATATACGTCCCTTCAATCCCATAGTGGTAGAATGCTATGTAAAAAGTGGTTAGAGGTGTTCTCCAATAGCTTCCTAGTTAAATGGAGATTTGTCAGAAGAGGAAATTGAAGCTTATCACCGACCTTCCATCTCATCTCATTTGAAAATTATCTAAAGGAAATTTCTTAGAATTGTTTCTATGTGAATTAGATACATCCCATTCCCCACTCTTCTCAATAGATTTTTAAAAATTCTGTTACAAAATAAATAAATAAATAAATAAATAAAAATTCTGTTACACCTTTTAATAACAATCATAGCAAATATTTTTCATTTGTGTTAATATTGTCATTTTACTCAATAGAGAATATGTAGTATTAATATCATTTTCTACCTATATTTATCTTCTCTTTTAAAAGGACTATTTTTCTTTAAGCATTATGATATATATTTTTTAAAGATTTTATTTATTTAGTTGAGAGACAGAATGAGAGAGAGAGAAGCATGGGGGGGTAAGGATCAGATGGAGAAGCAGACTCCCTGCTGAGCAGGGAGCCTGATGTGGGACTCGATCCCGGGACTCCAGGATCATGACCCGAGCCGAAGGCAGTCGCTTAACCAACTGAGCCACCTAGACATCCCAAAGCATTATGATATTTTTACTTAAAAAGCACTTAATTTGGAAATTAATAGCAAAATTTCACATTATTCAACATTAAGTATATTTTTTGCTGGCATATCTATTCACAAATAGTAAAACTTACCATAATAAAATGAATATTTCTCTTGGATGTTAATGTTCATAATTCCTGTACAAGAAAGCCTAAGCCTTTTTTGCCTTTTTGCTTTTCCTGATGTTTATTTATAAGTAACAGTCCATTTGTTTATTACTGACTTTTCCTTACCACTTACATTTGATGCTAATGGATTCATTCCTTGCATTCTTTAGAAAATGTATATCTCATATCTCATATCTCTTTAGAAAATATATATCTCAGAGCAAATTTATTCAACGGGGATGACAAATATCTTTACCCCTTCATTATCTTATTCATTTGCTGCATTATTCTGTTACGTAGTCTGTAATACACATGCACCTCTCTCTATTAAAGTTTTAATGCATTACTTATCTTATTCTAGATTTTTTTTAATAAATGATTTTTTAAAGATTTTATTTATTTATTTGAGAGAGAGAGTGAAAGAGAGAGAGAGAGAGGGAGAGCAGGAGCAGGGGGAGGGGCAGAGGAAGAAGCAGGCAACCCGCTGAGCAAGGAGCCTGATATGGGACTGGAACCCAGAATCCCGGGATCATGACCTGAGCCAAAGGCAGACGCTCCACCAACTGAGCCACCCAGGTGCCCCTTATTTTAGATTTTTACATTATGGCTTTGTGAACTTTCCTTATGCTTTACTTTGAAATATCTTAATACGTGTCTGTTTTGTTACAAATCTCCAAACTCAATCAGAAGAGGGTGGGATAAAAATCTAACAAATGAAATATTTAATGGACAGTCTTACAGCACATTTTCACAAGTTGTTATAACTAAATTATCTTTCCAATTTCTTCTAATGTCCCCTTTAAGTTGGCTTTTAAATTGGCTATCCATGGGATTCATCATTTGGATTGTTTTTATTGTCCTTGTATTTTTTGGTCAGCTAGGTTATGTAATATCTTAAGAAATCCTGTTTTACTCTAATACCATTCTTCCTAAAAATATCAGAGTGTGATAGCATTTAATCTTAGTTTTTATTCTTGAAACTGTCACATTTTAATTGAGTACATTTTTTTCCAAATTCAATCATATTCTATGAAAATGTTTTAAATGATTTAAGTTTCAAACAGTCTTTCTCCTTTAAAATCAAAATAGTATAGCTCTCTTTTGAGTATCTTTTTTTTTTCCTCCTGGGTGTGATTTAATGATCTCAGAATTCTGTGGTTTGATGACTATCTATTAATGTCTAGTTGCTTTTCCTGTTTTACTCAGAGAGAATCATAATTACTAGAAAGTGACCTTTCACGTTCAGACCCATAGCAGAAAATTGTTTCAACATCACCCTCTGACAGTTGTTTATCTTTTTCTCATCTCTACTGACATGATTTTTTCCTCTTGTTTTGCTTTCACATCTCACTAACGTGTCATGATAACCTGACTGTTGCCTGTCTGAAGATTATTTTGAATAATTTTCCCAATTAAGACACATAAAAGCCAGTGAACAGCCCTCTTAAGTTTAGATTCTTTATGATACCATTTGTTGTGGAAAAATAAGAAATTCATTCCTGGGGCAACTGGGTGGCTCAGTCAGTTAAGCAACTGCCTTCGGCTCAGATCATGATCTCAGGGTCCTGGGATCGAGTCCCGCGTTGGGCTCCCTCCTCTGCAAGGAGCCTGCTTCTCCCTCTCCCTCTGCCTCACACCTCCTCTCGTGCTCTCTCTCTCTCTCAAATAAGTAAATAAAGTCTTAAAAAAGAAAAGAAATTGGTTCCTGACTTAAAATTAATGAGTGTATTCTGATAAATTCAAGGGCAAAATTATATCAATTTCATTAAACATTTTGGTTCAGTCTTCCAATAAGAGAGAGTAAGCTAAGTGGTAGATATGTCATCTTATGCCAGGACAGCCAACAGACTTACTTGATAAATGAAAGAAACCCAACAAAACAGTGGGTAGACATTGGGGTGTGGTGATTGGCCATATAAAACCTCAGACTCCCCAGCTATCTGTTACCAGTGATTCTTTTTGTTTTTTCTTTGCTCTTTGCTTGATTCTTTCCAACTCTGTAGCTAATAGGTCTTTCAGTTTTGCTTCTCTTTATTTCCTGAGTTAGCTCAAAAAGCAGATACTGATTCTGTCTGAGCACTTCCACAAATAGGCCTGAATTTTAATAAATGTATGCGACAGACCCTTGAGAACTTGCAAAACAGACAGAAATAATGGGGTTTGCTTCATGATTCACCATGGCTAAACTGAGTCTGCTTATGCATTCAAAACCTCATGTTAATAATACTCATGGGGCAGTTGCAATTTCTGTGCAACCTGAAGTATATACAGCTTGAAGAATCATAAGAGGAGTCAATGTGTGTTGTTTTCTCCAGTATGTGCCAATATCTAGCACAGTAAGTTAAGCCTCAGGGCCTGTCATTTGCAAGGTGTCTTCCAAGAAAGAGCCTATTTCTATTTTTTTATGCAAACTCTGGTATTCTTTTTCTTAAATATGGAAACCCAAATTGTGTAAGTTTTTGTATGATAAGCAATTTGTATTAAAATTGTTTTATCTTAGAATCACGAATAAGAAAAAAAAAAAACTGCTTGTTTGCTGAGTCTCACTTGGGAGTACTAACATGCTCTGGAAGTCTGTGATTTCTCTTCTGGAAAAAAAAAAATATATATACAGCTGCCCTATGTCCACCCATATCAAATTGCTCAGATTACTGGAGCATGGGGACATGGTCCACACACTTTTATCCTTTCACAGACTCATCTCTCTACTTCCATTTCTTTTCCATTGTGTGTGTGTGTGTGTTTTTTTTCCTAATAACTTGCAGCTGTGCATTGCTCACTGTCCACTTAGTTTCTCTCCTCAGATTTTTACCTGATCTTTGGATACATCTGAAATCTCTCCAAAGTGACACAACTTCAGCCTAACACAACTCTGGTTCTCTATGTGCATTAAATTCCATGTGGCAAGATCAATACTAAAAGGATTCAGTTTATTACACTTGAGAACAATAATGCCAGGAAGTATTAAAAACGCATTAAGATTTTCTTTTACCTAAATAAAAGGTAAATGAGACCATTTATATTATTTTCCATCATCTGAAGCCTAGTTTAATCTGTACCATTCCATAAACCTTTTTTTTAACTTCATCCATTTAAAATTAATCTTTCCTTCTTTTGAGTCCCCAAGACACATGATTAATGCTTTTCTCTGCCATTTGTCAAAATCTTATTTCAGGGGAACTTAGGTGCTTTTTCTTTGACAAATTTCATAGATGAATCACCCTTTCTCGAGAATTGGAAACCAGTACTTGATTCACTTAAAAAAAAAAAAAAATAAACACACATACACACACCGAAACTATAAACATGTATTGGCCACGGTGATATAGCAAAGAAAATAAAGCAAACCTGCCCTCAGAGAGCTTACATTATATTAGAGGAAAATTGGAAACATCAAAGGAAGGAAATGCAGACTTGTAATAGGTGTAGACTGGCAGCTTGCAAGGAAACATGGGGATGGAGGGATGAAGGTAGTAGAGACCATTTCTGCCACGAGTTAGGTTACTGAATCCGACCAAGTTTTGGAATGTGGTTAATTGACCTAAATTAATGTGCATATTTACAAGTAGAGGTTTCTTTAGAAAAAACTGGCATGTTCTAATAAATAAAGATAGGTGTTTGCTATCAGATTTCCACATACAACCTTGCTTACCAGCCATGTTACAATGTCAGCAACTCTCAGACCACATTTGCCACGTTTCATAGCGAGCAGGAACAAGAACAATTATACAACCTGTTGTAAGCTTACTGAAATTTTTTTTTTTTTTTTTTTTTAGATTTTATTTATGTATTTGAGAGAGAGAATGAGCAAGCGAGAGAGAGAGAGAGAGAGAGAGAGAGAGCACAAGCAGGGGGAGAAGCAGACTCCCCACTGAGCAGGGAGCCAGATGCAGGGCTCCATCCCAGGATCCTGGGATCATGACCCCACCAAAGGCAGGCGCTTAATAGACTCAGCCACCCAGCACCCCTTAAGCTTATTGAAATTCTGCTTACCATACTGTCAGATACCCTAACAAGAACCTCTCAAAAAATAGTTCACTGAAGGGTAGATGCTGGAGTATTCTGACAGCGGTATTCTCTTGGAATCAGATTAAAGAGATCTCCATAAGTTGAGAAACAAAAAATCAAACCGAGTTCTGGATCCAGAGAGTTGCTTCAAAGGTTTTATCCAGTGAGGGTTGTGGAATTCTTATATTTTTATTATGCAAGAGAAGGGATGTCTGAACATACTTTCTGAGTAACAATCTATTGTGAGTGAAGATTATATTTCTATCACAGACTTCGTCAGCAAAACCTTTCAAATATGGAGACGATGGTGTTGGAAGCACTTTCTGTAGCCATGAAACCAGTAACCAAAGGGTTAACGGAACTCCTCTCAGCTGCATACTACTAAGAGCAGCAGCAGTGTTTACCCAGACTTTTTCTTTTGCCTTTAAATTTCCCTAACATCCTTCAGAGGAGTAGATTTGAGGCCCGCCTTCCTGTCTCCTTGTTTGGCTGCCTCTAGAATAAAAACCTTGCTTTGCTGCATATGCCATGTTTTGGTGACTGTCTTTGCTGCATCTCAGGCAGAAGAACTTGGGTTCAGTTACAAATTTGGTGAGCCAGGCAGGAGCTCTTTGCTGTGGTTTGTAGGTTCCCAGCCACTAACAGGAGTCTGGTCATAAGTCTCAGCAGCAGCCTAGACTCTGTCCTAAGGACCATGGGGTGTGGGGGGGGGGCTCCCCGTCCCTACTGTGGCAAGGATATGGTTTTGGGTTTCAGTTTGGACAGACATCTCTTGGTGAGTATTTCCTGTGCAACCGCAGGTGAGTTTACTTCTTCCTCCTGTTTTAGTTTGGCTTAGATTCTTCCACCCATTTGGTTGCCTCCAAATACGGGGTTTTGGTTCTCTTGACCTTCTTTTCTTGCTTAGGAAAAGGCTGTCTAGGAAGCCATTTGGTTCAGCAGGTGAAGTTCTGACTTTTAGGGAGGAACCAGTGCTCACAGAGGTACCTTGGGCTTCGTTTGGTTTGTTTATTGCTGCAGCTTATGGTAAAAAACAGCCTTGTTCTCACTGGAGAGTGAGGAATGGCAGCTTGATCTTCGCATGCAACCCTTTGGGTTGGTTTCTCCAAAATTGGCCAATCTTTTTTTTTTTTTTCTTTGCAATTGTGACTGCTTGGTCACGATATTTATTAAATTCCAGGGGAAAATGACCAACTAATGGATCCATAAATTATAATACCAGCTTGCAATTAGATTTGTGTGGGGAAAGGGAGATATTTGGAAAGTGGGTCTTTAACAAGTTGTTTGCATCTGTTTTTATAGTATACTTGTATGTGTCTCCATGTATGTTGTAAATGTGAAAGATTTTCTCTACTTCGGATGGCCTTGCTAAAATTATTTTGTAAAAGAGTTCTAGTTAGTCAATTTAAAGGTAAGCACTTACAAAAATTGGGCATTCTAAAACTCAAAGATTGAAACTGTTGTTTTGCAAGCTCACATGATCTGGGAAGGTATTCAGTATTAAAGCTAACTTAATTTAAGGTTGTGCTAATTAAAATGGACATGTCTTTAGAATTATCAGCATTACATATGAAATTTTTATTCTGCCTCTGCTTACTGAAAGTCAAGTAAGTTCATGTTATCTCCATTGCAAAATTTGTCAGAAAAGAAAAAAAGAAAAACTTGGACTTTGTCTAATGCCTCATGAAGTTGTATGGGTAATCTAAGAATAAACAGATGTAAATAATTTTAATAAATGTAATCGACTACTGGAAATAATAAGAGAAACAACCATGTAGGCAAGGGAAATGAGACTGGTTATTTAAAGATAAGGACAAAATCTGAATGTAAAAAGGAGAGCTGTAGAAGGTTTGTGAGAAGGGAATCTTTGGAAAGGAATTTTGTATGTGGTCCAGATTGACTAAGATTATGGAAATTAGTATGTAAAGTAGTTTATTAGGGAAGAGAAGGAAGTGTAAGAAAGCAAGATTGGGCAGAAGTTGAGCAGTGATACAATATCAACAGAAGCTTTAACTAATTCTCCAAGGAGCTCCAAAAGTTGGATTACCCTTCAGAACTATTCTAAGTTCAGGCAAAAGGGCTGGCCTTTTATAACAGTCCGAGGATGCAACCACCTGGGCAGAGGGCATGCCCTTGGCAAAGCAGCTGTCTTCAGTCCAGGCGATCCCTGATGGCCTCTGAGAGCTGAGGACTGTTGGCAGCATTCCTACAGCTGAGAGTCCTTCATTCCTTATAGAGATTCTGGTCAGGACATCACAGCATCTAGTGCAAAAACTCAGATCCATGCAGTGCCCTGGATGTCCTTGTCTCAATAAGTATATACCAACATGGGAGATGACAGGGAGGAATAAAGGGGGGATGGCATACTTTTTAAAAAAAATTTCTCTTATTCAAATAAAGGAGTTTTAATATCAGAGGTACACCAGTATAAAATCGGAATTTGTTTTTTCTGTTAAAATAAGTTTTCTTAGATTATTGGTCTAAACTATAAACAAAGGTTTTTCTTTAATCTGCCTAGAAAAAAATAAGTTTCTATGTTTTGGTCTTTATTAAGTCTTTGATTACTTAAAGTTGAATCTTCTCAATATTAAAAGAGCTAAGTTTTTTCTTTTAACAACTATGTAACCCTCTGCATTTGTCTTTAGAATCTCTTATTGCCACCTTGGTTAAATAGATAATCATTAAATTTTGTGATGATCTGTAATCTTATTTAAGCATGTGCTTTAAAACCACCTGGTAGTTCACAAACTTCCCAAAATTCAACTTCTAAATGAAGTATTTTGGACTAATTAGGCTTATTTCTTTGGAATGTCAAATTACATGGGAAACATTGTCAGATAAATGATGATAATCCTTCTTAAGTTTTATTATATGGTTGAATGTTATAACTGTTCCAGAAATTATACAGAATCCCTAAGGTTTTGATACATTCTGGTATAACTATCATCACTTGCAATTTTAATTATTAAAGTGCTGTATGTCACAGAATTTCCTTGTCAGTTCCACTTAATGACAAATATAGGTCTCTGTTACCTTTAAGATCACAAAACTAAACCAAGAATTTCTAGAACTAATGGGAAAGCTACATTCTGAGAGACTTGTTTAGGACATTGCTGGTTCTCTAGTGTTTGCTCTTCCAGACTTAAGCCTATCTATGACACATAGAAATTTGGAAAATATTTCTTTGTAAACAAATATGAAAACTTTAAGTTTTTCTCCCTAAGATCCTCCCAGAATTCAAAAATTCTCAGTGCGTATTCTTATATTTTCATGACAGTGTATTTATCTGCATAAGTTTAATAAGAACCTGGTCTCCTTATGACAGGACACAATTGGAAATACTGGTTATTTTACCAAGGCTTGACTGGACAGTTGTATTTGAGGGAGATGTTCATAGACTCAGATATGACAAGATAGTTTTAAGGAGCTAAGGTTGACTTTATGGAGTCAGTGAAGCCCCTTGGAAAAATTGTCCTGGTTCTTTGTTTACAGGACTCCTAGCAGCCTTACTAGGGGAGTAAAGAAGGTTACTTCCTGGTATATACAGTAACCTCAGAATATTTTGGGGACTTATAGAAGAGAGGAATTCACCCAAATCTATAGGTATTACAGGCAAAGCCTGATGGCAAGTATTTGGCTTGGCTTCTTAGCCTTGAGAGACTGTTATAAGTTCATTCGGAAATTCCTTATGAACATTCCCAGTAAAGCAGACAAAAGAAATAAAAAAGAAAAAGAAAAAAGAAAAAACAACCTATATGGCCAATCACTATTGTTATTGTGCTTATGTAAATAATGAAGCCAAGTTTGTTAAAATTGGACTTATTTTACAAACAAATTAGTTTTAATTTGGCTATCTTTGGAAATGAGGGTGATTTTATTTATTTTATTTTATTTTTTTTTTAAAGATTTTATTTATTTATTTGAGAGAGAGAATGGGACAGAGAGAGAGAGAGAGCATGAGATGGGGGAGGATCAGAGGGAGAAGCAGACTCCCTGCTGAGCAGGGAGCCCGATGCGGGACTCGATCCCGGGCCTCCAGGATCATGACCCGAGCCGAAGGCAGTCGCCCAACCAACTGAGCCACCCAGGCGCCCGGAAATGAGGGTGATTTTAGAGAGAAATTATGTTTCGGTAACATGCCTTTGTGGCTATTAGATTCTAGCTCTGATTAGCTGTCTTTGTTTGTTGTTTGCCTGAAAAACTGGACTGGACCCTGAATTCTTCTGGTTTTCTCCAATATCTGACAAGACTCTCCAAACTAATGTTTCCAATTTTTTCTCATTCTCTTGACTTGAAATCACCAAGAACTAAAACTGCTCTTTTTTTCCCTGAAGCCCTGGAAACTGAAGCTAACAACTTGAGGTAAACTTCAGAGAAAAATTGCCACACGTGTTTAGATGATCTTCATGCCTATTGCTGTCTAGCCGCTCAGAAAGATCACCAGAGACCCACAGATAACTGAATAAGTTTATTCCAGCCATCCCAATTAGATGGATTTGCCATTGGAAAATCCAGACACTGAGATGTTTATGGATGAAACAGTTTTATGGATCAAAGACAATGAAGATCTGAACGCAGCTATTGTCTACTGTTGAGGGCACCAGAAATTATACTGTTCGACTGCCCAAGGGAATAGCTGGGCAGATCAAGTTGCCAAGTTGGCAGTCCATACAAAAACTCCAAAACTCTCTGTAATGATTTTCAGTACCAGACATAGATGTAACTAAAAACAACCCCAGTATTCCTCAGAGGACATCAGAAGAACTAAGGAATGGGGTTTGGACACCAAGCTGGCATTAAAACCAGCTGGAAATATAATGAATCCTTATCCCAGGACATCTTCTGGAAGAAATGATTAACCATATTCACCAAAGCATCCATTATGGGTGAGATGCTATTCTTCAGTGGATCCGGAAGTATATTGTGGGTCCCAGTCCTCAGAGAAGTCTTCAAAAATGTGACACTGCAGTAAAAACAATCCTAAGACTGGGTTCTCACCAGCTCTAAAAGGGTATACAACTTAGAGGCACCAAACCTGGAGAAGGCTGGCAGGTAGATTTTATCATGATGCCATAAACAACAGGTGGTTTTTAGTATTTGCTAATATTTGTAGACCCCTGGTCTGAAGCCTTTCCATGACCTTAGAAAAGGCCCCCAAAGTTGTCAAAACAGTTTTAAGCAAAATCATTCCTAGGACTGGATTGCTGCTAACAATTCAGAGCAACAGTGGAGCAGCATTGGTGGCAAAAATCACACAAGCAGTGCCCAATGCCTTGGGCATTCAATGGAAATTACACATTTTCTGGAGACTCTACCCAACTGGAAAAAAAAATGAACTTCTGGCAAAGATATGCCAAGAAACCGACTGAACTTGGGAAATGCTTCTTGGGTAAGAGTAGCCCCTAGAAGTAGGCTTGGATTAAGCCCCTATGAAATGTTATATGGAAGGCTCTTTCTACACTCGTTCATGACTTAGGAGTCCCTGATGGGGCTTACATTAGGAAATTGGATACTATCAAGTGCATTCAATACAGCAAGATGATGTACCCATAGATGTGCCCTTATATCTCCCAAATCCTGGAGACTTGGGGTTATTAAAGACCTGAAGGAGCGAGCACCCAGAATACCAGCTCCAACCTTGTTGGACAGGACCTAATGAGGTACTATTGACTGCCCATTCTTCAGTGAAACTACAGGGAATTAAGCCACGGATTCATCACATTCAAATGAGAAGAATTCACAGGTTCCCTATATGCAGTCAGCAAGGAGAACATTGAAAAGAACCTTGCTTGGACTAGCAAGCCTCTGATGGACCTGAAACTACTATTTAGGAGAACTGGTCTGAAGAAATCAATAAGTACAACAAGCTACTTGGTTACAACAAATCTCCCCTAAGGCCTTAGATAAAATATAGTGATAACAAAAGTACAAAAATTTTGGTGATACAGAATGTTAAGTTTCAACCTTGAACTAAATGTCCCATTCCTCTAACCCCAATCTTCCTTCCATTTCAGCAGGAAGTATATAATGTGGCCATCATCCCAATTCCCTCAAGAATGAGGAATGATCAAAAGACAGTGGGGATTAAAACTAGTAAACAAAAAGTTAATGGTACAACTCTCAGCTGCAGTTTTTAACCAGATCTTTTTCATTTGCCTTTAAATTTCCCTTACTCTACTTCTTCAGAAGGGTGGACTTGAGGTTTGCCTTCTTGTCTTCTCATTTGGTTGCCTTTAGAATAAACCCTTCCCTTGCTGCATACTCCATGTTTCAGTGATGGTCTTTGCTACTGCATCGGGCAGATGGGCTTGAGTTTGGTTACAGCCATCCCAGAGTATGCACTATTGATAAAGTATGACAAATATTAAATAACTTACCTAGAATACAGATTATAAACAATGTTAATTTTCTAGGAAAAAAGACAAAATGGGATCAGAAAAGACTTTCTAGTAGAGATACACTTGAATTGGTTGAGAGATGAATGAGAGGTACCTAGCCTATGTAGGAAAAAGGTATCTAGGGTAGAATGCACAATGGCACACAGGGTTAGAAAAGATCTAGTTCTGTGTCAGAAACTTCTAATTGTCTCCTAATACTTATTCACTCCTTTGTCTATGAAATATAAATACCCACTCTTAACTAAGCATATGGCCATCTAAAATAAAAACAACGTATTGTAGTACCTTATCAATTACTTATTGACATTGACTAAGTTTGGTCAATGGTATATCAGAAGTGAGATATGCAACTTTTTAAAAGATGAATTATTTAATATTATTGGAGTATAGTTGATATACAATGTTACATTAGTTTCCAGCATAGAAGGTAATTATTTAATTTCTCTACATGTTTTCTTATGCTCACTGCAAGTATAGCTGTCACCTTACAATGCTATTACAGTATCATTGACTATATTTCCTATGCTGTACCTTTTATTCTCATGACTTGTTCCATAACTGGAAGCCTGTGTGTCCCATTCCCCTTCACCAATTTTGCCCCCACCCCCTTTCCTTCTGGCAACCCTTAGTTTGTTCTCTGTATTTTAGGTTTGATTCTGCCTTTTGTTTATTAATTTGTGGAATCTAAAAAAAAAAAAAAAAAGATTCTTAAAGGGAGGGGGTGTACTCCTTCCACTTTTCCTTTGTCCTGCTGTTTGAACTGTGGTTGTGTAGCTAGGGTTACCTTGGGCCTTCAGCACAAGGGTGTTTGCAGAGAATTCTGCAATGGGATTTTAGCATTTATGTACAATTCCCAAGCAAGAAGTACTGCCAACTTTTCATACTGCCTGCAAGGATATTTGTAAATCAAACAGCAAGGAAGATAGAGATGGTGTCTTTCTTTGGGGGCACAGAACAGATTTGTTCTTTGACCAGAATAATAAAGATAACGTCTCCCTTCAGAGCAAAACTTGGGTGGGTTTGTTGGCAGGTTTCTTTAAAGAACTAGCATTTCCTCAACTTAATGTTCCTCAGATGTGAGAAAGGCCAAGGTCCACTGCATGTGCAATATTTACTTGAGTCTCTACCCCCCTATTGGGCCTTGGGGTGGAGGGTGGACAACAAGAACCAATGTGAACTTGAAGCTCATGGTGTTTAGTTTGCTGTGAATTGTAGCAATTGTTCTCTGACCTAGGAGTCTTGTGTCTTTTTCCAGCATCTACAAAACTATGATGCACTAATTTCTTAGATTTCAAGTAGTAAAAAAAATTTAGATTCCTCACAATTCTTGACAAAGGGTCATACTCTACAGATGATATGCTTTAAAGTGGAAAACAGCCTGGGTCTCATGCCAGCCCCTTTAAACACATTTGAACCCATGTCCTAACTAGTATAGGATTTGTTTCCTTAAACAGCTATATTTTATTTTCTAGAATATGAAACATGTGACACTCATTTAGATGGACACCTGACAAGTAGGTCTCAAAACACTGAGACCGGGTCACTAAACTTTAGGCAAAATTTATCTGTGTGCTGAATAAACACACCAGTTAGGGAAAGTAGTAGGGAAGACTCCGATTCTTGCCCTTCTCAGCAAAATTCAGAAGAGCTTGCTTAAATCAGGGATCTTTCTGATCTCGTATGATTGATTCACAGCACACTGAACTATGAACCTGATGATTCCTATGAATGTTATTTCTCTGTCTTTTCCTCATTGTCTCAGAGTGAAAGCCCAGCTCTGCAGCATGGCATCAAGGCCTACATTCTCAGCCTCCTTTTGTCATCTACCAGCTGCATCTCTCCTTTCCCCTCTTCCACAAACCCCCTTCCATCAGTGTGACATACCTGCCACTCTTTATCACCTGCTGTGACCTTTTTGCCCCTTGTCTTTATGCGTAATGTTTTCCCTGTATGTAAAGCTTTTCTCCTATTTCTTCATCTTACAAATTTCCACTCCTCTTTCAACTCCAAGTTAAAATGTCAGTTTCCTTTCTTGCCGTGAAACTGTCAGCTGCCACCTCCTATCTTGTCAGTGCATTTACGTCTAGCATCAGATTCTTCTCTGCTCTTCAGAATCTCAACATCTAATTTGTCACTGTAGCGAAGCAAAGCAGGGAATCAACCTAACTTATGATTAAATAGTTTATGAAGGGAGATCTGAGAAGATAATTGTCCACGAGGTTATATGCATACATTCTAGCATTTATTCTAACTGCTCGAGAGTATATCGTTTCTATCCCTTGGTTATTTTTAGAACTTTAACAATAATTATAGTAATCGTTATTTATTTTTCCATTTTAATTCTTAGTCACTTAGCAAATTTATGTTTCAAAATAAGTGGGTTAGAGAGAATGTTAGCTGATAGCATATATTTGTAAAGTATGTAATTTTCAAAATCTTTCAAGTATTAAAATACATCTAGTAGTTTTAACAGTGGATTCAGAAAGCAGTCCAAAAGGACACTATTAACTTTTACACAAATTAAAATTTTCTCATTTATTTTTCAAAGCTCGTTTTTGAGGAAAAATTCAGTGAATTTACTCTTGTCAAATAATTTTGCGTTAATATTAATCAATATATTAAAATTACAGCAATTTCATTGTTCCTCTGTAGACTATATAGTACTATATAGGGATATGTACCAAATGAAAGAACCCACTGATAACACAGCCTAGACTTTCATAAGTAATTCATAAAATAATAGCTACCATACATCAAACATTTATGTTACAAAAGGGATTGTCAAATATTATGTCATTTTTATCAAGGCATTATATAAATTTCTTTTTTTGTAGAATCCCTGTTACTGGATTTTATTAATGGAGTGTTCACACAGAAGAAAGAGATGTAATGAGTAGTGGTTTGTAATATACATAATTATATTAAAGAAGTCATTGATGTTGTAACTTGTGAACTTTGCAGGAATATTTAATTTCCAAATAAAAGGCTATACTAATAGCCTCAATATTTAACTTCTAAAATGTAAGCAATATGCTTAATTATCATTAGTTTCTATATCCATCTAGCTATATATTTGTATGTTAGCATTTTAAATAATTTCAGAAAAAGAAAGTATGTGATACATACTCTATTAGCAATGCTGGGTTCAGATAAATCAACACTGTACTTTATCAGCGTAATATGTATAAATAAAAGAGAAACTTGAAGTCAAAAATTCCCTTTAAATGACAGGAAAAAAGAGAGGATGCTTTTCTTACATATAAATTATGTACCAGGGACTGTGCAAGATGCCTTGTGCGAAGATACTTACTCAATAAGTAAAATTTCTGCAAAAAATATTTACATTTTAATAATACCTCATGATTATAGCATACTTCTTTTAAGTTAGATCTTCACAGAAATAAACGAAGCTCAGATTTCATGAAGTGTTTAGGATGATAAAAACTTCTTGGTTTCATTTCTGGGTGCTTCTGCAAGTTAAACTGTCCAATACTTGTCCTTTACAATGTTCCTCTCAGTTAATTTCAACCTACTGAAGACTGAGATCTGGCAGACAACTGTGAGTTAACCAGGCAAAGAGGCATTACAACCATAAAGAGCACACTTGGGCGGTCAGAAACATTTTATCACGCCAGGCGTTAAAAGAAACATAAACAGCTTTTTTAAAAAAAAATGTCTCTAGGATGAAATCAGTTTAAACATCATATTTTAGAGTTACTACATTATATTAGAGCATGCATTTGCAAATCTAAGACCGGCATGATTTTATATACTAAATAATAAAGTCTTTCTATGCATTTACTTCAACTTAATACTATACTTTTCAGTTTCTATTTACCGATATATTAATCATAATGTCTACCGGTAAAGCAAAAATCCACAACATCTAATCTTATTAAAACACATGTGAGACTCATATGGTGATAGAAAATTTATTTTTAAAGGACTTCTTTTCTACGTTTTGTCATTCAGACTGTAGTATTAAATCCTGTTTTTCTGATTGTGTTTTTAGATTATATTCAGTCGGAGGTCGTGATGGAAGTTCCTGTTTGAGTTCAATGGAATATTATGATCCTCATACAAATAAGTGGAACGTGTGTGCTCCAATGTGTAAGCGGAGAGGGGGTGTTGGAGTGGCCACGTGTGATGGTTTTCTCTATGCAGTAGGAGGTCATGATGCTCCTGCTTCAAATCACTGTTCCCGGTTACTAGATTATGTAGAAAGGTAAGATCCAAAGTCACAGTTATAATGAGAGAAATAATGTAAATTATACTGATGCCTAATTCAGGTGATTATAAAAACTGCATAATTTAGGAAGGGTAAATTCTGCTTTTTAAATCTCTGTCTCTTTATCCACCCCCCCCATATACACATGCACAACCCTTTCATTCTTTTTTTTTTTTTTTAATTTTAATTTCAACATAGTTAACAGGCAGTGTTATATTAGTTTCAGGTATACGATATAGTGATTCAACAATTCTATATATTACTCAGTGCTCATCAAGAAAAGTGTACTCTTGGGGCACCATTGTGGCTCAGTCTGTTAAGCGTTTGCATTCGGCTCTGGTCATGATCCCAGGGTCCTGGGATCAAGCCCCGCATCAGGCTCCCTGCTCAGCGGGCAGCCTGCTTCTCTCTCTCCCACTCCCTGTGCCGCTGCTGCTCCCTCTGTTTGTGCTCTCTTGCCCCCCGCCAAATAAATAATAAATAAAAATCTTTACAAAAAAGTATAGTCTTTTTTTTTTCTTTTAGATAAGGGGAGGGGAGAGGGACAGAGGGACAGAGAGAATCTAAGCAGGCTCCACTCCCAGCGTGGAGCCTGACACAGGGCTAGATTTCACAACCATGAGATGATAACTTGAGCCAAAATCAAGAGTGGGCCACTTAACTAACTGAGCCACCCAGGTGCCCCAGGATAAGTGTACTCTTAATCCTCTTCTCTTATTTCACCCGTTTCCCTTGATAACTATCTATTTGTTCTCTATAGTTGAGTTTTTTTTTTTTTCATTTGCCTCTTTTTCCCCCTTTGTTTCTTAAATTCCACATATGAGTGAAGTCGTATGGTACTGTTCTCTGGCTTATTTCGCTTAGCATTATACTCTCTAGCTCCATCCATGTTGCTGCAAATGGCAAAATTTCATTCTTTTTATGGCCGAATAATATTCCATTGTGTATATATATACACCATATCGTCTTTATTCATTTGTCTATCAATGGACACTTGGGCTGCTTGCATAATTTGGCTATTGTAAATAATGCTACAATAAACATAGGGATGCATACATCCTTCCGAATTAGTGTTTTTGTATTATTTGGGTAAATACCCACTAGTGTGATTACTGGATCATATGGTAGTTCTGTTTTTTTCCACATCTTCGCCAACACTTATTGTTTCTTGTGTTTGATTTTAGCCATTCTGACAGGTGTGAAGGTGATATCCCATTGTGGCTTTGATTTACATTTCCCCGAGGATGAGTAATGTTGAACATCCTTTCATGTCTGTTGTCCATCTGTAGGTTGTCTTTGGAGAAATGTCTGTTCATGTCTTCTGCCCATTTTTTAATTGGATTTTGTGTGTGTGTGTGTTGAGTATTTTAAGGTCTTTATATATTTTGGATACTAACCCTTTATCAGATATGTAATTTCCAAACATTTTCTCCCATTCAGTAGGTCTTTTAGTTTTGATGGTTTCCTTTGCTGTGCAGAAGCTTTTTATTTTGATGTAGTCCCAATAGTTTATCTTTGCTTTTGTTTCCCTTGCCCTAGGAGACATAACTAGTAAAATGTCGCTAAAATCAATGTCAGAGAAATCACTGCCCATGTTCTCTTCTAGGATTTTTATGGTTCTAGGTCTCACATTTAGGTCCTTAATCCATTTTGAGTTTATTTTTGTGTCTGGTGTAAGAAAGTGGTCCAGTTTCATTCTTTTGCATGTAGCTGTCTGGTTTTCTCAACACCGTTTGTGGAAGACACTGTCCTTTTCCCAATGCATATTCTTGCCTCTTTTGTCAAAGATTAACTGACCATATAATCATGGGTTTATTTCTGGCCTTACTTTCATTCTTTCTTATATTTTTTTCCTTCCTTTCTCCCTCCTCCCCTCTTTCCTATTTCCTTCCCTCTTTCCTTCCTTTTTTCCTTTCTTTCTTCTACTAATATTTAAAGCCCTATAATTTTTTTCACAAGAATTTGAAGTGATATTTTAAAAGATCCTTTAAAAAAGCTTTAAGTAATCTATTTATGAATGTTTGTTAATTTTCTTTTTAAAAATTGGATATTTTATTGTTCTATTCATCCTATCTTGTTCTACTACCCCCTTCAAACTCTCAAAGGCAAATTATGGACTTTGTTTTGTGTCATACCTTTCTTAATGGAAGACAGACTTATTAGAAGTCTATTTTCTATAATCCTGGTCCTCTTTTAATTCTTCCTAAAAATGGCCAAGTGCACAAAGGTCTGGAGTAGAAAGCCACCTTGGCTTCAGGTTTGGTCCAACAACCCAAACACTTCCTGGCATGGTTATAGCTAAATTCTCTTTAAGGGCTGTACCTCACTTAGAACTATTATATTGTGTGCAGTAAGGATCAGAGTTAGTGAACCCGAAGATGATACTTCTTATTACTGAAGGATATATGCTGATATATGGGGAAGTAGGACTAGGGAATACTGAGGTCAACTGTTTTATCAACTGGGATAGGATAAGTAATTCTACTGTAATGAATAACTTCAAAATTCTCTGTGACTTAATACCATAATTTTTTTCTTACTAACACTACATGTCCATAACAGATCCATGATAGCATTGCATATAAGCTATGCATATAAGAATGGCGTATAAGCTACAATATAAGCGCTGCTGGTGTCAAATGGGAAATGTATACACTGTTCACTGATTCCTAAAGATTCTGCATGCTAGTAATATAATTCTCTTTTCTTCATACTTTGATAAACCAGTCATATGGCCACAGAAAATTTCATGAGTGTGGGAGAACTTCTACGTGGGATAAGAACAAGAGATATTTGGTGGATTGCAGTGATGACCATAAAAATTTTCCTCTTAACATTAAGAAACCACATCCATTATATTCATGCTTGCAAGTGGCGTAGTCAGTGGCAGAAAGGTGCTCTATCTTTTATATTGTTCTAAGGATAGGAGATGATTTTTACTGAAAATAAGGCCATTGGCAAGACATAGCTTTTAGTAAACAGACTCTGTTCTCTGTTCAAACTTAAACCACTTCTTGAATAAAACATGTTTAATGTTATTGCTACTGGGTGAAATGAACTGTAGATATATGGGTATCTATACACAGAGGAAAGCATTACGCTCAATACAGTTTCACTTCAACATTCTCTTGTCCAGTGAAATTAGGATTTACAGGTGTTATAATGTGGACAGTGGTCAGAGTCCAAATAAATAGATGTATGCTTTTATATATACAAACATGAAATCATTTATTTAAAAAAATACTGCTTATAGACCAACAGCTCATTCACATTTTCCTCTGCTAAATTCTTGGGAAAAATAGCAAGAAAGATTAACATGATGTGGCTCCTATATATACTTTCCTATATATCTTATATAAACATTCCTAATGAAATATTTCATTTATTCTCTTCTAACATTACTGTATAATGTATTACAATGTTGTTGGTGAACAGAGGCATAAATTATTCAGTCTAAAATTAGACTTAAATGAGCGTAGCTATTTTAAGTTATAGGAGTACAGTGGGTATGAGCAGCTTAAGTAATGCAGAAGCATGCAGCATTATCATGATTCTTATCCCAGCTCATATTATGTGTCAGATTAATAGCATTTGTGAGGTTTCTATAACATATATTCTATATTGACAATTTCACATGTAAATCGTCAATAAATCAAAGTACATAATAATACTCTGTAGAATTATTTTACACATATAACATAAAGACTGTTTTTTAGTATATAACCATAGGAAAACAAACCATTGGGAATAATAAGAAGTAGTGTACAATGCTATGTATTACAGATGTATAGAACAAATTTTGTATGACAATGATTTCTTATGGAAACATAAAGGTATTATATAATAGTGCTGTTAAAGTACAGTTATGTAAGACATCACAAGTTGTAAAGGCTCAGGCTGTCTTGAACACAAAGAATACTGGCCCCTCAAATCAGAGCAGGAACGATGGCAAGGACTAAGCAAGAATAGGAAGTTTAGAATAGTTGATGGAATAGTGAATAGTAGATTTGCAGCCAAGCCTCACTCTAATAAGAGCATCTTAGTGAACAAAATCAGTGTCCAGAAGGTGCAATCCATTAGACAAAGCACATTTATCTATTTTACTTATTCTACAAATACTGTTTTGCATATATTTTTCACTGTGCTAACCCGAGCTTAAAACTTATTAGAAGAAAGAGACAGATAAATAATTAGAACTTTAAGATCACAAAAAAACAGAAAACCGGGCAATGGATCAGAAAATGTGCTCAAAGGCATCAGTACCACTGCTGGCTAATAATAGATTAGGACCACCTTTGCCCTCAAATTTGTATCCCAGTAAAAAGGCCTGCAGGAGAGGGATATCAAGATAATAGGAGCCTTCTAAATATGCTTTTGTAATATCCACTCTTGTTTCCTCTAATTTACTCTCCATATAGCAGCCAGAGAGATCTTTTCATAATGCAGATTTGACCTGAAAGCACAATGGAGTTTTCCTTTGTAACAATTATCAATATTATGATGAAAAATTATTTAAAATTTTTCAACATAGCTAGGATTCATGTGCTGGTGATGATCTAGATTAGCTTGTTCACTCTTATACTCTTCCACTTGGCACAATTCTTGGCACAAAGTAAATCTTCACCAAGCATTTAATGATATCAGGTAGAAAAACAGGCCTCAAATTTCTCACAAGGGAAGGCATCTGGAAATACACTGTACATAGGGAGTTAAATAGATTAATAGATAGAAAGAAAGATAGGGATGCATGAAAGGATAGAAGAATGGATGGATGAATGGACTGATGGAAAGACAGATTTGATTTGATTTGATTAACATATAATGTATTATTTGTTTCAGGGGTACAGATCTGTGATTCATCAGTCTTACACAATTCACAGCTCTCACCATAGCACATATCCTCTCTAATGTCCATCACCCAGTCACCCCATCCCTTCTACTCCCCTCCACTCCAGCAACCCTCAGTTTGTTTCCTGAGATTAAGAGTCAGTCTCTTACGGTTTATCTCCCTCTCTGGTTCGAAAGACATAAATTTTTGTTTATTTTTCTATTTCCCTTTGAATGCCCATTTCCATCATTATAGACTGAGTAATAATGCTTTACATACATATATTTTAGGCATTTATTGGGTAGGCAAAATTTTTGATAGGGCCTAAAATATTAAGCAACTTTTCAGATATTAATTGAAAATTATATCTTGATATCTAATCCAAACACTATTAACAAATAAGCATTTGTAAAATTTTTTATATCTTACTTAAATATAAAACTTTTGTTCAAAGTTTACCAAAATCCACACACTGGTCATATCAGAAAAAGTCACCTAATATAAGAATATCTAATTTTTCTGTCAAGATATGGCTCAAAATTTTTATCATCTTTAGATCTTGATAAAAATTAATAAAAGTTAAGATTTGCTGTCAGACATACAGGGATAAATACATTATTTATTTCACTAAACAATTTTTTAAAGTTACCATAAAGATTAATACATAAGAATAGAATTTTGGGTTCTTTCATTTCTCTTCTTAGTTCATCTTTTTGGTTTAGAATAACCCAAGAGTTGTAGCAGTTCTAAATAGTGAAAACAGATGATCAAGAAGAGACTTTTATTTAAATTATGGCCTTATCCTAGGCCTTATATAGCATATTAATACCTTAACTCATATTTTGATATATGTGAGATCCTAAATTTTCTACAAGACCGTAATTACTTGAACTGTTTAAAGTTAAAATGTTAGATAGGGGCTTTTGAACTTTTTAGTAAGACACTTTCTTCTTCCTCCTAAGATCTTACTGTGAGCAGTAAGCCCCCAAATGAGTGTAGCATGAAAAGACTAAGTAGTTTGCTGTTAATGTTATTTTTCTCTTATTGGGCACATAGAATCTTTGCTATTTTTTTGATGACAAATTATGTTCAAATTTCTTTTAGACACATATACAAAAGATGGAAATCCTGACAGCCTCTGTGTGTAGGGGCCCTGCTTTACAAATGGATGCAACAACTATTAACTAACACCAGAGCTAAACTAAATTAGATGTGTGATTAGATATTTGCCTCAGTGGCTTATGAGGCGAGTGCCATCTTTGAAGTGGTCAGCTAGAGACGGGATAACAGAAAAATCTGCTGTCCTTGTACTACTACCTGGCAGGATGGCATCATGGTTATTCATCTGCATGCTTTGCAGGAAGAAGAACAATAATTCTGTGGAAAGGTAGATGCACATGAACAGATGAAACATTATGTCCCGTATAGATGGAAGGATATCAACCCTGGTTGTCAAACTGCAAAATTCATTTTCATGTTGTGAGAGGCTATTTAATACACAATTTGGACTCACACGGCTGATAATAGTTTTCTGTTATATTAGTAGAGAAAGTGATTATATAATCGATTGCTCCTTAGTTCTGAACTGTTAAAAAGTATTTATTTTTAAAAGTGAGTTTTAACTAGCATTCAGATCTCCTGGGTATGCTCCATGTTCTATTGATTGACAATAATTTAAATAATTTTTGAAGCTCTGCTGAGGAAACTACATCTGAGGAATCAAAGAGCTGTGTGGCTTAGCCTTGCTTTCCCTGGTTCTGTCAGCAATTTGTTTCTCCTCTCCTCAACCTTGAAGAGAGGATGCAATAAATATGATCTAAGTCAAAATAGGATTTTTCACATACTTTCATAGAGAAGTTAAATTAAATTGAAATCAAATTAACTTTTTAAAACATTTTTGTATATATACACAAGGGATATTGGAAAGGGGAGCAGAAATCTAGTTACCCCATCTTCTTTCCCAATGTTTCTGTGCCCATTATATATTTAAGAGAAGTACCAAGGAAGATTGGGAGAATATCAATAGATATGTTTAAAAAATCTATCTTAAAAGTAAAAATTAAGCACATAATGTGAGAGTCACAAACACACAAACAATATTGAGAATGATTTTTTTCCCCTACGTTGCGCTGACTTTTCCCCCTCTGTCATGGGGTTGAAATTGATAGTTGACTCAAAACCATTTCACCTGTCTTGTGACCCTAACTAATGGGACTGCTGCAACTAAATCAAAACAGGGAACATGTCCTTACACAACGTGTGGAAGATCCAGTGAGAGGAATCTATACCGATCAGAGAATAATTTGCATGTTGAGACTGAATTTGAACTAAGAAATCCTGTCTTGGATGGTTGCAGCCTGATAGTTAAACCATTCTGAAGTTTTCTTTTCTTCTTTTTTTTTCCCCTAAAGATTTATTTATCTGAGAGACAGTGAGAGAGTGCATATACACACACACACACAATCAGGGGAGGGACAGACAGAGGGAGAGGGAAAGAATCTCAAGCAGACTCCCTGGAGAGCTTGTAGCCTGACACTGGGCTCGATCCCAAGACCTTGAGATCAGGACCTGAGCCAAAATCAAGAGTTGGATGCTTAACCGACTAAGCCACCCAGGCATCCCATGAAGTTTTCACTTTTTTAATTTAAAAGTAGTTTGTTGAGGACATAGAAAATCAGGAGAAAAAATCATAAAAGAAAAGCAATTATATCAGTAACTCATTAAAATTCATTTATGTAAATTGATGTCTACATTTGATTCTTTTTCAATGTTTTTTTTTTTTTTAAGATTTTATATTTGAGAGAGAGAATGAGAGAGAGAGAGAGCGTGCTCACGAGAGTGGGGAGCAGGAGAGGGAGAAGCAGACTCCCAGCTGAGCAGGGAGCCCGATGCGGGACTCCATCCCGGGACTCCAGGATCATGACCTGAGCCGAAGGCAGTCACTTAACCAACTAAGCCACCCAGGCGCCCTCTTTTTCAATGTTTTAAGATATATTTACTAGTAAAGGTTAAATTACAGAAAAAAAAATCAGTCTATTTCTTTGTTCCTTTCTTCAACTGTACATTCAGGCTCTATGTGTCAGGAGTAGAGCATACAACGAATGCTTAAATACACCGTCTATATATATCAATGGATGGATTAACGTACATGGTCTGATGGATTGTGGCTTCTGATCTTAAATTCTACCAGGACTTGTGGCTTTCCTTTCGTTTCTTTTTTTTTTTGCCCACAGGGTTGGATCAACAATACTCAAACAGTTCTTTTAGTTTTATAAACTTTAGATATAGTTGCTACTAACCATATGTATGTCGTATGGTTAATACACATTTATAAATATTTTTCAGTATTTTCTTTAAATGCAGATATTTTTATATTTCTTTTAAGGCAGATATACACTTCATGAAAATATTTGTTATTGTTTTGATTATTTCTAACAATTCTAAAATCTTAGTGGCTTAAAATAACTTTATAATTGTTTCTTTTATGATTGAAATCTTTCATGATTATGTGTTGACTGGGTTCAGTTTGGGCTACCTTTCTCCTCCACACGATACTGGCTGACGCTACCATCATCTGGACCTCAACAAGGCTTTAATGTTCACAATCCTTCTCTGGCAGAGCCAGGAATTAGGGCTGCCTCTCATCTGAGAGTTCAGTTGATGCTTCAACCAGAGAACCATAGTTCCTCTTGGGCTGGACTTTCCACCATATGGTGGCTGGAATTCCAAGACAAGGGAGTCCAAAAGAAGGGGGCTCAAGAGGGTAAATATCCAATACAATGAATCGTCAGGCCTCTGCTTGCATCATACTTGTTAAAGTCACACAGGCCAATGTTGGTCACAGCAAGGTGAGAGTGTACTACTCAAAGGTATGACACTAAGAAGTGTGGTTTATTAGGGGCCACCAAAGTAACAATGAGCACAATTTAAGGTACTTTTACATTTTAAAAGTAATTTTCCATCCTGAATTCATGTATGTATATACATATATATATGCATACACACACAAACACATACACACATTTTATCCTCATCTTACAACTTTACTTGTTATCAGTTAACTCTTCAATCTGTTTAGTAAATCACTTGGCAAATAATATAAAATGCTCATCTCCTTTTACCCTTTTCTTTGGGGCAGTTAATGGGGTCATGTAATCTGACTCCCTTCTCTGCCTTTAGGGGAGCCAGTCCTGCAGGTGTGCACTGTACCCACCTCCCTTTGTTAGAAGGCGCTGCCATTGTGGGCCCCTTGGGAGGTGGAAACAGGAGCACCAAAAGCCACCAGGGCCTGTGGATCACAATAAAGATTAATAATTTCTAGGGACTCTATGGCTATGCCCCTGGAAGCAGATGAGCCATTCAGATCTGTGGTGGTGCAAAAACTGAGTCCATGAGTGAAGTAAGTTATTGGGAAAATGATTGATTTCCTTATATGTATGTTTTATTAAACTGACTTGCTTCTATGAGAATTCCTAGAATTAAATTGTTTCAAATGGAGATAGTTTTCTCTCCATATTCTAGTTTATTATATACAACTTTCTGAAAAAATATCTAAATAATTGTAGTGCTATAGTGATTACCTTTATAAGTAATAATTGTAGTAATACATGAAATATTTACCAAAACTTACTGTGTTCTGGGTCATAAAGTAAACCTCAACAATTTTCAAAAGCTTGAAATCTCATAGGGCATTTTCTCTGGCCAACATGGAATTAAACTGGAAATAAATAACAGAAAAGATAAATTTTTACATGCTCAGCTGTTTGTTTTGTGTTTTTGTTTTTAAGGTAAGCTCTATGCCCAGTGTGGGGCTTGGACTCACCACCCCAAGATCAAGAGTTGCTTGCTCTACCAAGTGAGCCAGCCAGGTGCCCCATGTTCAACTGTTTGAAATTTAGGTGATATACTTTGAAACAACATGTGACTCCAATTAGAAAATAACTTGAACTGAGTGAAATGAAAATATATATCAAATTTTGTGGGATGTACCTAAAGAAATCCCTTTCTAAAAATAATACTCCTTTTACTAAAGGTTTTTCCAGATGCTCACACTACACTTGGTATTTCCAGTCTCATTGCCAAGTCTATAGAACAAAAAAAAAAGATACAGATTCATACTGTCATTAAAAGATGTTTCCCAATTTTCCTAGACTCTTATCAAGATCTTAATAGGAATGTACGTCCTTAAACTTTGTTTATGCTGCATCGTTTATGCTGCACAATGAAAATCGTTAAAGAACCAAGCAATTTAGGCAACACTGTTTGAGTTATTGGAAAAGCTCACATTAAGAGAATACTGTATGTATCAGAAGTCGCCAAGAGACTAAGACACTCCTGTGACATGTAACATGGGGTACTAAGTTTCAGCATTTCTAAAGAAATTCTTAAAGAGAAATTTATAGACTTAAGCACATGTACTTAACAAGTTAAAAGAGCTGAAAAGCTAAGATTTAAGTTTCAATTTCAAGTTATAAAAACTAGACCAAAAACCCTACCAAAATAGAAGTGAAATAATGATCGAAATGTATTAATTAAATATAAAACAAACATGAAATAGGATTAAAAAGAAGTCTAATTTGTTTCTCTAAAAATAATTGGAATAAAATTTAGAAGCTAGTTGCCAGATTGTCAAGGAAAAAGATAAAAATTACCTATATCAGAAATATAAGTGGACATCACTATCATGTGACTATAAAAAGGGAGTATTTGAATATTTATGCCATTATTTGAACTTTTAGCTAAAATGAATAAATTTATAGAAAAATAAAACCTTATACATATTATGCAAGAAAAAACAGGAGAAACAAAAGAGGTGGCTAAACTCATGAGCATAGATACAAATATCCAAAAGAAATATTAGCAAATCAAACTTAGGTATAATGAAAATGATAGTGTATTTCAACCACTTTGTGTTTATTCCAGAAATACAAGTTTGGTTTAGTATAGAACAACTAATCAATGTAACTCAATATAGTTATAAAATAAATAAACTTCTGAATAAATGCAAAGATGATAAAATCCAACACCATAATAAAACTCACCAAACTTGGAAGAGAAATTAATAGAAACATAGTCAAATATTGAAATATATTGTTTTGAGATTTTCACTAGAGAAAAAAGTGACTGCTAATACCACTTTTACTCAACATTTTAAAAGAATAACTACCCAGTGATAAAGCAATAAAAGGAAAGAAAATTCATAATTAGAAAGGAATGAATAAAACTGTCAGTATTCAAGGTTACATAATAAATATCTAATGATAATCTAACCACAGTGTAATTAGAAACTATTTGAATTAAAAAGTGAATTAATAAGGTTGCTATATAGTAAGTCAATATATGAAATTAATTATATTTTCTACATGCAAGCAATAATAACAAAATTAATGTATAAAAGTTGCCATTAAAAAGTTGAAAAAAACACCTAGCAATAAATCTCACAAAATATATGTGCTACCTCTAAATAGAAAATAAAACTTTGAGAAAAGTTTAAATAAGTCAATCAGATAAAAACATGTATCATATGATCTCACTGATATGAGGAATTCTTAATCTCAGGAAACAAACTGAGGGTTGCTGGAGTGGTGGGGGGTGGGAGGGATGGGGTGGCTGGGTGATAGACATTGGGGAGGGTATGTGCTATGGTGAGCGCTGTGAATTGTGTAAGACTATTGAATCACAGACCTGTACCTCTGAAACAAATAATACATTATATGTTTAAAAAAAAAAAAAAGAATACAGCAGGAAGGGAAAAGTGAAGAGGGGCGGAAATCAGAGGGGGAGACGAACCATGAGAGACTATGGACTCTGAGAAACAAACTGAGGGTTCTAGAGGGGAGGGGGCCGGGGGGATGGGTTAGCCTGTTGATGGGTATTAAAGAGGGCACGTACTGAATGGAGCACTGGGTGTTATACGGAAACAATGAATCATGGAACACTACATCAAAAACTAATGATGTAATGTATGGTGATTAACATAACATAATAAAAAAAAAGGTTTTAAGTAAATGGAGAGGAATGCCATGTTCATGGAAGAGAAGACTAAATATTATAAAAACATGAATTGTACTCTAAAGTGATTTATGGATTCATTGCAATCCTTATTGAACTGTAAATGCTTGTCCAGTATGGATTGTGGATGTAAAGTTGAAAAGTTGATCCTGTAATTTAAATAAAAATGAAAAGGGCCCCAAATCCCAAGAAAACTTTGAAGTAGTAGATATTACAACTAATTGTAAAGTTACTTTAAGGCACTATGGCATTGGCCTAGTGCAAACAAGTAGACAAAACAGATTTGTGTTCAGAAATAGGATCACACATGGTAGAGCATTTGACTGCAGAAATAGGATCACACATATAAGGAATCTTGATTTATGGCAAAGGCAAAAAAGCATATCTCATATGGAAAAAAATTAGTTTTAGCTCATCTCTCATCTCACCAAAAAATCAATTCAAGATGGATTTTAGATGTAAATATGAAACAAAGCTTTTAGAATATAAGAGGGGGCTATCTTCACAGTTAGAGGAATATGAAAGATTACTTAAACTGGATCTGGAAAGAGTCATACATAAAGAGAAATATTACTGTTAAAATGCGTTTCCTCAGGTGTGCCTGGCTGGCTTAGTTAGCAAAGCATGCGACTCTTGATCTTGAGGTTGTGAGTTCAAGCCCCATTTTGTGTGTAGAGATTACTTTAAAAACAAATAAATAAAAAATCTTTCCTCAAAATATAGCATGAAGAGTAAAAATTTATGCCAGAGAGTGGGAAAAATATTTGCAAAACAAAACCAACAAGGCTTTGTTTCTTTTTTTTTTATGTTTTTGTTATGTTAATCACCATACATTACATCATTAGTTTTTGATGTAGTGTTCCATGATTCATTGTTTGTGTATAACACCCAGTGCTCCATGCAGAACGTGCCCAATTCCAATTCTTGTTTCTAATAAATAAATCTAATAAATAAATCTTCTTGGCAGAAGATTTTAACAAGAACTCTTGGAAAGATGACTATTGGGAAAAATGCTTGATGTCATTAGGCATCAGAGAAATGAAAATTAAAATCACAGTATCATACCGGGACCTACTAGAAAGGCTAAAATGAAAATAGCTAATACCAAATGTTGGAGAAGATGTAGAGCAACTGAAACTCTTATTACACTCATGGTGGGAGTGCAGATTGGCCCAGACTGTAGTACCAGTGGGCAGTATCTACCACATTTCAAAATATGCATTCTCTTTGACCCAGAAATTCTATTCCTAAATACCCATTAGATATGCATATATATGAAAATATCTGAACTATGATGTTTATAGGAATATTTTTACAGTTATTAAGTTTTTTAAAATTAATTTTATTAGAATTAATTTATTTTCCTTTCCCATCATGTAAGCATTTCTGAAGTCATAATCTCATGAGACCTGATAGACAGATGTTGATTTTCTTTACAGGAAAAATAGAATGTATTTTGAGCAGCATTATTGTCACTCTTAATTGCTTAATTCAAATAATTTATGAAAATTCAAACATAGATTCTATAATTCATTTACCAGAAATCTAAAAGCCTCTCTTTTCAGAGCTGTTTATCCATTTTCACAGCATGGATCTCATCTTATTTCTCTGTTTTCTTGTTTGCTTTATTTTGTTTTACAGGCAAACAAACCTGGCTACAAATCACTTCTATATTGTTTAATTTGCTTTCTGGTTGAATATTGCTTGTACAAATTTAGGAAAATGAGTATTAATTCTATTTGTTCCTGAAGTAAGGCTTGCATACTTAAAAACTACTTCTCTTTAAATATTTTAAGATCAATTTTTATCCTTAATAGAAAAAAAAAACAAAACAGGGCTTAAAAAATTAATGGTACCTCGAAAACTTCAATGGGGATTTTCAATGAGACACTAAGTTTTATTCTGTGACTCTCATATGCCTTCAGCAAGTTTTCATTTTACAGCCAATTTTAGCCCCTACATACTGGTGCTTCTCTTGTCTAAGGGCTATAAACTTTAATAGTCTCTGATACAGAGCTCACACTCTGACCACGAAGGCCAAGGTGAGATGTAGGGGAAGCGGACAGTCTAAATACAAAAGGACAGCTACTCTAACCCCTCCACTGCCCCTGCTGCCTTGTTCTTTTTTTTTTTTTTAAGATTTTATTTATTTATTTGACAGAGAGAGAGCGAGAGCAGGAACGCAAGCAGGGGGAGTGGGAGAGGGAGAAGCAGGCTTCCCGCCGAGCAGGGAGCCCCTTGTGGGCCTCGATCCCAGCACCCTGGGATCATAACCTGAGCCGAAGGCAGATGCTTAACGACTGAGCCACCCAGGCGCCCTGTTCTTTAAAAAAAAAAAAATAAAGAGCCAGAGAAAAAAGTAACGTTTAGGACTAAGTTTCATCAAAAATGTTAACTGACAATGACTGAGTTCACTGTTAATAATTGTTTGGAAAACGGCTATACATCTGTGGATCTTCTCCTTAGGTTAAAAAAAGCTGTCTATTTCATTTATGGGGGTAACAATTTTGTATATCCTCAGGCTGAGAGGTGAATCCATTGAGTTCTGAATATAGAAAAATCAATTTAGATTCATTAATTTGCAAACAAGGATAACCACTAGTAGGTAACTTTGTATTTATGTAATTACTTCCTCTGTATCCAGGAGAGAGTGTGTATATGGGTGGGGAGGAGTTGGATTGTTTTTGTTTTGTTTTGGTTTCATTTTTTGGATTACAATATAGAAATTTAAATTTAAATTTTCACCATTTCCATATATGAATTAAAAGCTTGTTATTATAAGAAAAAAAAGATATTACCTAGATTTGAAGACAGGCACATCTAATCCAAAGATCTGGATTTTCTAGAATGCATTAAATTTTTAAAGTTCTCTTCAGGAATTTTGTAAAATATATATAAAAAAGTGGTATCTATTTCTAAGTGTAGGATATTATTTCTAAATGTGCACCTAAATATAGGACATACTAGTGTTTTCTTATTTTTCCCTGGAATATGAATATTTGAGAATTGTTCAATATTTGAGTTTCACTTGAAATTTCATAAGTCTTCAGAAATTCATTTATTATTGCTCCATGCCCTAGTGTTGGCTATTTTCTCAGTTCTTCTGCCTTTTTGCAAAGTGATAAAGTCTGCTTTGCAGACAATAGTTGAAAAAAAATTCTATAGAGCTGGATAGCAATTAAATGTGGGATAAAGTATGACTTCAGAAAAAGCTATTTAAGTGAAGTCATTGTGACAAAAGCCAGGCTGGATTTTACTGAAGAATGAATAAAATGTAAAGAACATTCCCTTTTCCTTGAAAATTAAAGTGTATTATACATTCTTACTTTTAAAGTTATTTTTACTACAGATCTTTTCTGACAAACAAAAAAGTAAACAATACAGTAAACTTCCCTGTACTCATTACCCGGCTTCAACCACGATCACCAGTGTGTCATTCTTGTTTATTCCATTTCCCCTCTCTCTCTCTCTTTTTTTTTTTTTTTTTTTTTGAAGTATTTCAAAGAAATTCTCAAACATGTCATTTTAGCTTAAAATATTTTTGAATTCATCCCAGAAACAAACAACCAAAAATGATCAGGACTTTTTTTTTTTTAACATAACAACAATGCTATTGTCAGAACTAATAAGAAGTTCAGTAATTCCTTATTAAAATCTAATGCCCAGGGTATATTAAAATTTTCAAAATGTCTCAAACATCCTTTAAAAGTTGGTCTATTTGAATTGGGATCCAAATAAGATTCACTTACTTTTTTTGTTATGTTTAATCACAATTCATTTAGAACAGCTACTTCTTCCTAATTATCTGTTCATTATTACTGGGGGTTTGCTTGTTTGTTTTGCTATTGATTTGTTGGAGAATTCAGTCAGTTACCAATAAAACATTCCACTCTCTGGATTCTCCTGTCTGATTCCTTGAGGTATCTTCTTTCCTTCTCCTCCTCCTCTACCTCCTCCTCCTCTTCTTTCTTTTGTCCTTATTTTAAGAAATCTTTTATATTTCATATAAAAGATTTCATATTTTATATGTTCATGGTAAGTTTGTCTTTTCTTCATGGTAAGTTTAAATAAAGGTTTTGATGACATAGATTGTGTTTGTGTGTGTCTATATGTGCCTGTGTTTGTGATGTTTTACATTTATTAACTATAGCATGTAAAATTACATTTTTATTTGCCTGGTTTTGCAGGCATTCAACAATTTCTCATTTCATGTAGATTATCTTGGCTGTCACAACCTCTCCCACTGTGGCGTGTAAATGCATGTAACATCTTCGATAACGTGAATACAGAGAAATATAAATTTCCGATCCTTGGGGTCCTCCCTAACCATTTCTTTTGTAACAACCTTCTTTATTTTCAATAAACATGTAGGTAGCTTTTTGTTTTTGTTTTTTGCTTGTGTTTGTTTCTTTGTTTTAGGAGTCTGTGGGTTGAAAGTTTCAATTGGTGAAACACAAGACTGGAATGGAAAAACAAACTAAAAGTATATTTATTGTATCTGTTAAAAAAAACAAACTTTCACCCAGTCTTCTTTTATATTTACTCTGCCGGGCTCTTACTAGCTTTTTCATTTCTGTATCTGACCTTGAACGTGCAGGTTAAAGGCAAAGAAGTGGTTTAATCATTATTCTTAGCTACAGTAAAGTACATTCACGGAAGTATTCTTCAGGCTTTTGCCACTCAAAATACAAAATATCCATACGTAATGCATGGTAGTCAGACTTTCTGGAAATTAAATTATTTTTGGTTTAAGTTCAGTAATAATAACTTGTGCCCCCTGCTTCAATCTCTTGATTTACCAATCTCTCCCTTAAAGGGAATCCCAAAGAACGCCACTAAAGCACAGTTCTGGTCACATTGTAATTATTTTCCCCAGGTTTTCCTATTAAAACACAAAACACCTTACTCATCACACAAACCATAAGCTGATCAAAAAACACCCTTCCAGGCACTCTGCTCCTTCATCTATTCCTGAACTTAGCACCCTGCACCCCTGCTTTCCTCAAAGTTGGCCATGCATTTTTATTAACACTTCAGTTCTTTTGCATAAATGTCTCCTTTTCTTTCTTGCAAATTTAGCTACACCTTCAGACCTGATTTACAGCAGACTTCAACTGTGGAGAAGTCCATAATTCTCCCAGATTTTTAACCATTACTTCTGTTTCATTACCATAGCACTTTGCTTATATTTGCTTTACTGAATCTCATTCTGCAGTGGATAGTAGTTATTTACATATCTGCCTTCCTTGTGGAAGAAATCATTATGTAGATTTTTGTTGAGTACATGGACATCCAGTCAAGGTATATTTTTAATATACCTTAAAATTTAGAAAGCCAGACATTGTGGATATTAACTCTTGAACATCTGCTCAAATGATTGAGCTTCTAGAAAAAAAACGTAGTTTCTTTTTCTCATGGTGTGCTTTTGAAAGAGTACCATTCATATAGTAAAAGCTGGATGTGATTAGAATATGCTATATCCTATTATCCTTACATTTTAGATACGATCCCAAAACAGACACATGGACCATGGTGGCTCCTTTGAGTATGCCCAGAGATGCTGTTGGAGTCTGTCTCCTTGGTGACAGATTATATGCCGTTGGTGGCTATGATGGGCAGACATACCTCAACACTATGGAATCCTATGATCCACAAACAAATGAGTGGACACAGGTAAGACTGTTGCCAGCATAATTTACTTCAAATACAAGAATTTACTTCATTTACTTCCTTCTAAATTTCCTTGAGCCCAAAGTGATTGATTTAGCCCATTGTCACGTTCATTTTGTAAGAAGTTCACTAAATCACATGTTTTTGTGTACTTTTATGTATTCTATACTTTAATAAAATTCATATTAAAAGGTGACATTCATGCCTCATTGGGATTTCCACTTTATTATAAGTAATAACAACAGTCAGGAACTGAATTTTAATTAGCTGAAACAAACAGAAAACAAAGTGGTATATATTGGTTCACAAAAACCTAACTTTAGAATATTTGGTTTTAGAGATAACTGGAATAAGAAGATAGAAAGCTACAGAAGTCAACTTTCTGCCTCCTATTTTTGCTTGACTATCTTTAGGTCCTATCAGATAGGTCCATTTTCACCTACTGCAGAGAGAATTTTCCATGGAGCGGAGCTGCTGGAAGCTCCAAGTAGTAATCCTCACAGCCATAAACAGAAAACAAAAGCAAAACAGCAAAGATCTCTAAACGATCGATCATGTAGAAAGTGCTCACTCCCAGACAATCACTTTGGCCAGGAAGACAGAGTGAAATAATTGGCCGATCTTAAGTGAGGTGTTATGTCTTGATACATAGTACACTGTGGTTAGAGACTCAGGATCATGCTAGAATAATGTAGCTCCCATTCTGGTCACACAGCTAGAAGATTTGTGTTGCCTGTGTGGGTGCTGGGGGAAAATGAGTGCAGTGCAACTTAATTATAATGGAAGATACCTTATTCTGTATAGCTACTGTGACCTTGCTTATAATGGAGGGAACGGACATATTCTCAGACTTGCGTCCTCATATTCAACTTCTATTTTCCTTCTTTCTTTTCCAAGTCTCTCAATATTTCTATTATTCCTCCCCTTTATCAGAAACCTAAAAGCAAGATACCATTCCAGCAAACAAATACATCATTTCCATTAATGGGTGCGGTGAGATTCCAAAGCCTTACTTAATTGAATCAGAATAGGAACCTCATCTTGTAACAATCTTCAGTGGATGGAGGGTTCTATTTGCTGGTGGGGTGGGTCGGGGGGGGGGGTCACAGAAATTGACTAAAGTTTATCTGAAGAACTTGAACACTGGTTGGAGTAAATTTCTTTTAAGGATACTTACTTTTAAAGACACATAACTTCCTTGATTGTGCCAGTTTTGATGATATATGTTCAAGAGATAGGCTGACTCTGAAGTACAAAACAAAATTCCTAATGTCCAGACTGAAGTGCCTGCCTTATGAATCTTACCCTTCTCTAAAAGAAAACTCTTTGATTTCAATGAAGATAGATGAATTTGGCTAAAAGGAAAAAAGAAAGCAGAATGAATGAAAGAAGGAGAAGTATTTGGAGAATTGGGTCATGTGATTTTCTATGTTTTACTTTAACTGTAAGAGAAGAAGCATTCTTCATCCAAAGACCAGCAGCAAATATAAAAGAAGATTATAATTATCACACTGAAATTTTAGAAGATATATTTTAACCTCTTCTCTTTCTGAGTCCCTCGTGTTTACAAAGAAATATGGCATGGATTAATGACTGTTGATTTGCTAAGGAAATGTACCAGTTCAATGATATTTATTTTAAATGTGCCACTTTTACAAATGAACATTAAATAAAGGAAGTTTATGGGCATTATCAATGATAGAATATAATCTTCATTACATACTTATAATAATGAGCCATTATGCTTATCATTCTTCTAAAACTGAAATCAAAATAATGTATGTAGTAATAATAGGTAAAAACTTCCTGAAGAACGTTTTCCCTCATCTGTATTTTATTGCACTTTTTTGGATCATATACTATCTTCCAAACAACAAGGTGGTATTTAAAATGTTTTATAACAACTTTGTCTAAGTACAATAAACATTCATTTTAAAGCTCTTAAATTACTTTAAGATTTTACGTCCATATTTTTTCATTATTTATATTTTTAAGACTCTCTAGAGACCATCAGCAGACCCACACAAGATCCCTTTGAAGATTTTCAGGATTCTAGGTCCCTAGAAAAAAAAAAATCCCATATGGCTGGATAATGCCTGTCACTTTCCCTCCATTTACCCCATAAACGGAAAAAAACAATAGGTTATCTTACTTATCATTGGCATCCCCAAATGGCTGAGCATTAGAATAAATAAACTATATTAAAATATCCAAGAATGTATATTTAGGACATTTCCCAAGCTAACTAATAGGAAATAATATTAATAGATTTGGGAGCAATTCCCAAATTCATGTATTAGATAGTTTTACTGAGAACACATGCCTACATGTGTACATGGGCGTGTATGTATTTGAATAAATTTGACTTTGTTATTTAACACTGGGTTTATTTCTTCTATTTTATTTGGAAAAAAAAATATGTGTGCTTCAAGACATAAAAAAAGAACTTTATTCCATCCCCCCTGGTCTGGGTAAAACCACCCTTTCATGTGTTGTCTTGCTACATCATCACAGTGCTGTCATGCTGCATCCACCTGCAGTTGTAAAGAAAAATAGTGTGTGATTTACTATCATCTCCCCATAGTCTAGCATAGTTGCTGGTGTGGGGCAAGAGATAATGTGAATATTTCTTCAATAAAGTAGCTGAGAATTATTGCAACTCAGTTTGGTCTGCTGTGCATGGGTTTCGTTTATTTGCACACAACAGATACATGGTCATATCCCCTTATCTGCAGTTTTGCTTTCCATGTTTTCAGTTAACAGCGGTCTACTACAGTCTGGAAGCAGGTGACCCTCCTTCTGATGTATTGTCAGAAGGTTAGTAGTAGCCTAATGCTATGTCACAACGCTGACATCATTCATCTTATTTCATCTCATTACGTAAGCATTTTATCATGTCACATCATCACAAGAAGGGTGGGTACAGCACAGTAAGATATTTTGAGAGAGATAGAATACATTCCCAAAACTTTTATTACAGTATATCGTTATAATTATTCTATTTTATTATTAGCTATTGTTGTTAATCTCTTTTGGTACTTGATTTGTTAATTAAACTTTATCATATGTACGTACGTATAGGGAAAAACAGTATATAATGTATTTGGTACTATCCATGGTTCAGGCATCCACTAGGGGTCTTAGAACATATTCCCCCTTCAAGGAGGGGTTACTGTAGAAGATATTGAGAATAAGTTCTAGGGGAGCCTGGTACAATATCTACATTCTCCATTGTTGTGTTTTTTTTTTTTTTTTTTTTTTTCCAATTGGTTCTGTGGCCAACCTTTTTAGGATGTCATTCTAGGGCTGAAGGTATAACCTTGGAGGGAGAGCATAGCAGATTTAAAAAAAAAAAAAATGTATTAAATAAGATTAAGTTAGAGCTAAGGGGGAAAGGGGAAAAGCTCTCTTAAATATTTAAAATGTATGTATGTAGAATATATCAAATGCTCAAAATAGCATGATAAATTCCGTGGTAAGGAAAATACTTAGCACTATGATAGAAACTAAGTGTGCTGGGTAGAGAAATCTTACCTCAGGAAATGACATGTAGAATGAGGCCTGACAGGTAGGTAATAGTTAACCAGGTGAAAATATGGGGAGTGGTTTGGTTTGAGGAAAAGAATTTGTAAAGAATTGCAGGAAGAACACATAACATGCAAAAAATAAAGGGGTGAGCAAGGAGTTTGGAGACATAAACAGGGTCTAAATAATGCACGGCCAGAAGCTATGCGATAGAATCTTGACTTTACAATAAGGCTGAGTGGGAGTTAAGCTTTTAAGTAGGGAAAGTAAATAATCAGAACTGCGTTTTAAAATGACTGCACTTGATAGGATGTGAAAAATCATTAGGAGCAAGCAAGATTAGAGTCCGAGAAATTCGTTAGGAGGATATTTTACCAATCCACTGTGGAGGTGGAGGACTTTTCCCTTCTCCCTTCTAGGTTATTCGGTTGATCTAATAATTAAACTAAGACAGATTAACGGGAGAAAAATGTAGTTTTATACGTATGGAAACCCCATAAAAATAGGACACTCAAAGAAGTGGCCAAAGCAGGAAGCTTTATACCTTTTAGACAAAATGATAAATTTGTGACAAACTGACAAGCCAAGGATTTGAGCTTGTGGTAGTAAGTACTGAAGAAATAACAAGGTTTATTTATACAGCTTTTTGGCTCTAAATTCTCCATCTCTGGTAATAAGGATGCCTTCTATCATCCTGGTAAGGGAAGTTACCTTTCACATTGGAGATTTATTTCCTGCTTTCAGGGGGACCAAGAGTTAAAAGAGTCCCTCCTGTACCAGACATCTATCAAGTACCTTTAATTCAAAATAATTAATATGCCAAAGTGGCATATCCTGTGGAGACATACTCTGCAAGCCTTCACACTCAAGGTAGAATTGTAATGTGAACGAGGCTGCAGACCATAGGAATGGGTATAATCACGTTGGATGGAGAGATATTGTAGGACCTGATGATTATTCAGATGTAAGGTTGATGAGGTAAAACTACAGGTCATGGATGTTCTCCAGGTTTCTAACTTGAGCAACTGAGTAGAGAGTGGTGGCATTATGTGACACCGGAAACACAGGAGGAACAGCACGCTTTTGGAAAAAAAAAGGGCAAAGATTCATTTGTACAAACACACTCATGCATGTTTGGAGACATAGATGTACATGTAGATACAGATACAAAGTAAAGCTATTCACTCTATACTTTGGAAACTATGCACAGGATTTCTCAGTATTGAACAAACATCAGAGGGTATTTCGGAAAGTTTTCAAAAATACAACCACCCAGTATTCCTCCCATTCCTATTGAGTTTTGGGGCATGAGCACATATACTTTGTAAAAGTTCCTTAGGTGACTCTGATGTGAAACAATACTTAAAAATCATTGGAAACTAAAAGAGGGACAATGGAAAGTGTGTGCATTTTGGAATCACAGACACTTCAGTTTGGGAACATTGATTTATATATCGTCTCCTGACATTCTATTCACATAACTGTCATACAAAGATAACAATACATGATGGGATTATAAAGGTGATGTGGTGATCCATAAAAATTATTCTTAACACAAATGAGTAAAAATAGGTCATATGGGAAGTTGCTGTGTTTTTTTTTTTTTTTCTTTTTATCCTGCAAAGGGATGGCAGGTAAAAGTAAGTACACTTAAAAGAACTGTAGATACGATGGTAATTTTCACATTTAGAGAGTGAGACCATGTCCTTTCTCAATCAATAAGATAATGTATGTGATCTGAGGTTATTTTGCTCTTGGTTGTTTTATTTCTTATATTTTATTCACATTCTTTTCAGTTTGGAGTAATATCCTCTAATTTCTACCCTACTCTGATATTTTAAGTGCATAAATTATTCTTAGAAAACTGTAATACAAATCATTCATATCAAAATGCTCAAATTATTAAAATCTTGGCTTACCTTCATGGAATAAGTTTTCATTACAAACTGTAAAAATCATTGTTTTTAATACATTTCTAGCCAATTTCATATTCAGGAATTATTTAAAAAAATCTCAATTCTCATCTCAATGACTATCATAAGCTGGAATTTTTTAAATAAGTACTATAGCAATTATAATTTTGGTCTATTTATGACAAAATATAGAAGTTACTTCATTGTATGTCTCTGTTTAGAATGAATGAATAACACATTTAAGTCAGTATAATATCTGGGGAAATAAGTTCAAGATGATTTCAATAAGCGTAATAGCTATTTCATCCAAAATATACTCCAAGATACCACTATGAAATACCGTCACAAATGTGTCCATGCAAGCCCAGAAATAAATCTTTGCTGGAAACTTTACTATAGCATCTTTATGTCACTAAAAATCATTAAATACCTTACTACTTGCCTTAAAAATTCCAAAAATGAATGCAAGTTTTAACAATTTCAACATGCAAATTATTGCTCTTTTGTAAAAGCCATTTTCAATGTTTCCATTTTTATTGTCCTACTTGTGACTAAATTGGGAAAATATAAGCACATGTATTTATGATTTTCACACATATGAGTGTTTTAAATATATTACAATTTGTATACTTTTCTATGACAGTAAAATTTGTCTTAAACTGTGTTTCATCTTTTTCAACAGATGGCTTCTTTGAATATTGGGAGAGCAGGTGCCTGTGTGGTAGTCATCAAGCAACCTTGACTTATTTTTTTTTTGGAGAGATTTTATTTGCTGGAGTGGTTATTTTTATATCAGAAGGCAAGAATGAGAACTTCCTAAGATGAAAATTCTTCAAGAACAAGGATTTCTGTAGATTTACCTACTGATGTCAAAAGAGGTAGAAGATCAAAGAGAATTATAGGAATCGAAATAAACATCAAACTGCTATGGGAACAATGTCTGGCCGTATATTAGTTAGTTCAGGAATGGTTATTGGTAATTTGTTTTGTATTGTAGCATACAATAACTAAAGTTACCAAAGGCTTGTTTTTCTTGAGCAATTAAAAGGAGAGACCAGTGTTTGTGACATGGATAATTTCATGGCTACAACTCATTCAATTGTTTTATAGTTTGTGGCAATATCAAAGAGGTCAAAGATACGATATTTCATCTGACAGAATCTGATTGGTTTACTACTTTCCTAATCAGATGTGGTCATTCTAGGAGGCAGAATGATGTTTTATTAAAACAAACACGCTTCTTCCTCATTTTCTCAACTATGAGGACAATTAGAGAAACAGATTCATGCCTGTCTCTTGCATTCAGAAAACAAACTGTTCTGCTAATCAAAGCCGCATATTTCATCAGAGAGGATGGTTGAATTTTATTGCAACCATATTAGCAATCTGAAGCTGGCAAACACAAAGGATTGTTTTCATTAGGCTTACCACATTGCTTTGCTTTTTGAACACTGAGCCAAAGAATCAGTACAATTATGGGCTTTTGCCTTATGTTGAGTTCAGTGTAAGCATGGAAGCTAGTTATTCTGAATGTTATATATATTCATTGCATGTTAAAGTCCTTTAGAATTTTGTTCATAAAAGACAAAACAAAACAAAAACCTTAGAATTTTGAGAGAGAAATCTATGATTCATTCATTTGGAGTGTTAATGATCATTGTTAGAAGGAAGGCGGACTTCAGATTCTCATTTCCCACTTTTCAAACTTGTTACATTGATATGCACATTATTTTATGCCAAATGTTTGTAACTGTTTAAAGCATAAAGTGGAAACATTATACAATGTCCTTAATAAATTCATGTAAATTTTAAATATAATTAATAAATGATAGAACATTTGCTTTTATCATTGTATCTTTCTTCAATAAATTTTAATTCACATCTGAGTAAAAAACTGACAAGGTATACCGCAGAGACAGGCCATTTTTATTGCTTGACTTTTCAAAAAATCAAGGACTATATATCTCTCTCAAAATGTGTACTTCCTCCTAAATATTACACTGGCACCAAATGCAGTCTTTAATTATTGCTTTCTTCTATAGTCACTGATTTGAGGCAGTTAGCAATAGTGCTTACAAAACACGTATCCCATAATGAGTGCTGATAATTGTGCAGGAGCTAGAAAAGAAAGAAAATTCCTCTTTGAGTCAATGTAAACCATGGAAAATATTGATAGTTTGTCTCAAGGAAATATTAGGAAATCTAAATTTTCCCACTGATAGCTAAATATCCCATTGACACATGTGATCAAAGTTATTAGTCACATTTATGTCAGAAAAATTATGTCCCTAGAAGTATAAGATAGGAGGAAGTATCAATGAATTTTAAAAATTACAGGTAAAGAATGCATAACATAAAATTTATCATCTTGGGGCACCTGGGTGGCTCAGTCGTTAAGCGTCTGCCTTCAACTCGGGTCATGATCCCAGGGTCCTGGGATCGAGTCCCATGTAGGGCTCAATGCTCTGCGGGAAGCCTGCTTCTCCCTCTCCCACCTCCCCTGCTTGTGTTCCCTCTCTCGCTGTCTCTCTCTCTGTCAAAAAATAAATAAAATCTTTGAAAAAGAAAAAAAAAATTTATCATCTTAACCATTTCTAAGTATAGGTTAGTAGTGTTAATTAAGTATATTCAATTTTTTCTGCCCACATATTTTCTCCAACACATAGAACATACAGATAATATTAGCTACCTGGAATAGACAACTTAGTTTTGAAACTTGAAAGAATAGAGGAGAAGATAATGTGGTTACATCTATTTTTTAACCAGTAAAGTTTTGTGGTGGTCATATTTAAAATTTGTTAATAAATGTATTGATATTTTTATAATATTCTTTCCTGAGAAGGAATTTACCTGAAACAAATTTGCTGCATTCAACCAACTCTATATGTAGATCATATTAGCCTATTACTACTGCTTATATTGCATACAGTGAGTGTGTACATCAATTGACCAAATGATGAGATTGAAGAGCACTTTGGACAATGAACTCTAAGCCTATATGAGATAGGGAGAATGGATACCGCTGTGCCAATTTGCTGAAAAGGAAACTGTTCTCCAAAGTCACATGTTAAATAAGTCCCAGCACTTGCTACATACCCTGCCATTAATCCAATCCAGGATTCTTGAAACTTGGCTCTGTCAAGTGATAATTCAGCTATGCTAAAGATCACCATTTGAGATAAAATTTCTGCTAAAAACAGGATTCACTATTTGGTTCTTTAATTAATAAGGCATATTTAAATTTAAAAAAGTATAGAAAATAGCATCAAGGAGGCTAGTTTTTCCAAGATACTGTTCAGTACTTTTATTACATTGATATCCCTGGAGTATAACTTATTTTTATAAATAGCACTGTGAAGTCTTAGAATATTCTGCAAATATTTTCAATTTTAATGATGACTATTAATGAGAATAGGAATATAAAATATGGTTCAAAATTATTTATAAAGTATGCAATCACATCCAAATCTCCAAACACTGTAGTACTGATTTATTTTATGTTGCACATTAAAAGCCAATAAAACACAATCATACAGTTAAAATAAAATCAAAGAGGTGATATTTTAAGTTTCTCCTGGATACTGAAACAAGAGACTGAATAAGAATAGAAGCATTAGTGCAATCTCCTGAAAAATACTGGCTACCCAAAGAGTGTAAGGAGTTTAAATTATTAATTAGATTATGTATGTTTGAAGAAACCAGCAAGTCTATGTATAAAATAAAAATTTGCAACCAAACAGCTAAAACCTGTGATAATAATTCTAAAAAAAATAACATTTAAACATAGGCTAAAATATAATATTTAAATATCTATGGTCTTATATTTCTAAATTAAAATGTTTCTATAAAAAATTTAAGATGTTGCAGCTTTGGGGAATTCTTTTAACTGTGTCCATGTCACTCATTAAACCTGTATATAGTGTTTTTAGTATTTCAAAAGAGATGAAAATTAAGTATAAATAGGAGAAATGAGAATTAAAATTAATCTTTTAGGCATGAAGGGGAACAGAATTTGCCACCCCAAAATATTCCTCTTTGGTATAAGGATTATCTTGAGCTGGTTATTTTTTAAGAAATAGCGGACAGACAGTATAAGATACTTTTTCGTAAGGGACATTTACACTTATATGGAAAATCTCCACTTGTAAGAATGTTTCCATCTCTGTAACTGGAAGAGGAGGATGACTAAAGCTCTAGAAACTCTTAAGAAGGCAAAAACCTAAATCTGTCTAAGAATCTTATCCTTGTTTACTATGCTTTTCTTGATAGCCTCTCATAACTGACTCCCCACTCCCAAACATTTCCTTTTATCTTTTGCTGGTGATGGTATTTAAGGTGGGTGCCTTAGGCCATTTTGGAGAGTTAGTCAGTTTTTGTGGCTATATCCCATGTACACGGGAGGTGTACATGTTATTAAACTTCTGTTTGTTTTTCTCCCGTTAATCTGTTTTATTCCAGTGAAGTCTCAGCCAAGAGCCTAAAAGGGTAAAGGAAAAATTATTTCTCTTCCCCTTTAAAGGTTTAACAGGACTTCTTCCTATAAATATCCCACTACTACCCTACTAGATAATTTGAAAAGGCCTAGCTAGAATTGTATCATCTTATAGACTATGGTTATCTCAAATGGAAAATTAATGTCTTGTGACTATATAAATTTTATATATTGTTTTTGCTCTAAATTTCTATAATCTGATAGTCACAATAATTAGATACTTTATATATGCAGATTCAAATTCAGAAAACATATGCATTTATATATTATATGCATGAATATAATTGGCACATTTTTAATTTATCGTTTTTAGATCAATTTGTGGCTTTTGGTAATTGAAACTTTATTGACATTTAAATTTCCTATCCTTGAACATAAATGAAAAGTAATACAAGCTACTACACACAAAAATATTTATGTATTCAGAATATATGAAAAACACAACGTGAAAATCAAATCACTTATTTTATTTTATTTGCTTATTATTTCCATGACCCAGTATCAAAATCTACATGTAGCAGGCACTGTGCTCAATGGACAGTACTTGCACCCATCTAGCTCACAGACATGAAAGAAGACAAACTAATAAATGCATGATTATGTCACATTTCAGTAATGTTGAGAAAATCTCTTCCAGAATGCTATGGAAAACATCGGAGGGACATCCACTTTATTTTGTGGATGTGATGCCTGAATCCTTAAGGATGATGTTAAAAGAATACTTCTTCCCTACTTCACTGGTACATGAAGAAATATTTTTTTTCCAAGACATTCCTGGTCTTTTATACCCTCTGTATCTCCTCTAAATGATAGTGAACCTAGTAGTAATGTGGTGGATGGGTGACAAGGTTGGGAAAATAAAACAAACAAAAACAAGCAAAAATGTTCTAAACCCAGAAAACCTCCCCACAAAAGTAGTAGGAAAAAAAACAAACTTCTTTTCTTATTGAATTATCATGAAACCGGAATGTGAGGTCCATCCCAGGCAACCTACAACTGCACAGACAGAAAGATATCCTATTCTTATATATAGCCAAACAAATACAATCCATTACCACATATTTTCTTTTCTCTTTCCTTATAATCGTTTATTTTTATATATAGGTATTTGTTTTTTAATCCATCTGCCATAATTTTTTTTTTAATTCCAGTTAGTTAACATACAGTGTTATATTAGCTCTAGGTGTACAATATAGTGATTCAACACTTCCATACATCACCCGGTACTCATCACGACCACTGCACTCCTAAATCCTCTATTTAACACATTCCCTCACCCCCTTCCTGTACTCCTCTACTCCTTCCCCTCTGGTAACCATTAGTTTGTTCTCTATAATTAAGAGTCTGTTTCTTGATCTTTCTCTCTCTTTCTTTTTTTCCCCCTTTCCTCAGTTGTTTTGTTTCTTAAATTTTACATATGAGTGAAATCATATGATATTTGTCTTTCTCTGACTTATCTTGCTTGGCATTATATTCTCTAGCTCCAACCATGTCATTGCAAATGGCAAGATTTCATTATTTTTTATGTCTGAATAATATTCCATTATATATATACCACATCTCTTTATCCATTCATCAATCAATGGACACTTGGGCTGCTTCTGTAATTTGGCTATTGTAAATACTGCTGCTGTAAACACAGGGGTGCATATTATCCCTTTGAATTAGCATTTCATATTCTTTGGGTAAATACCCAGGAGTGCAATTGCTGGGTCATAGGGTAGTTCTATTTTTAACTTTTTGAGGAATCTCCATATTGTTTTCCAGAGTGGCTGTGCCAGTTTGCATTCCCACCAACAGTGCACGAGGGTTCCTTTTTCTCCACAGCCTCACTAACACCTGTTGTTTCTTGTGTTGTTGATTTTAGCCATTCTGACAGGTGTGAGTGATATCTCATTGTGGTTTTCACTTGTATTTCCCTGATGATGAGTGATGTCAAGCATCTTTTCATGTGTCTGTTAACCATCTGTAGATCTTTGGAGAAATGTCTGTTCATGTCTTCTGCCCATTTTTAATTGGACTAATTGCTTTTTGGGTGTTGAGTTTTAGAAGTTCTTTATATATTTTGGATCCTAACCCTTTATTTGATGTCATTTGCAAATATCTTCTCACATTCCGTAGGCTGCCTTTTAGTTTTGTTGATTATTTCCTTTGCTGTGCAGAAGCTTTTCATTTTGATGAAGTCCCAATAGTTTATTTTTGCTTTTGTTTCCCTTGCCTCAATTACCACATATTTTCAAGATAAACAGCAACTAGTTCTCAAGTAAGAGGACTAAATAGAACCACTTGTCATAAATAGTTCATCCTAACTTTACTGGGCAATTGGGATGAGCATCTGTGTTAATCAGCTTTATCTTTGGGGGGTAATACTTCTCAAACTTTATGACAGCAAGTAATTTTGCAACTTGGAGCAAGGATCCCACCAAAGTTATGCTCCTACCTTCCTTCAGGAAGTAGAGATAGGGCTGCTATCTTCCCTGATGATTACATTTCAAAGAGATGGCCCTCAGTGAAGGAGGACTTCAGCTGCCTCCATTTTGATCTCAAACTTTCTAGTTGGGTTCCTCTTTCCAGCTTGTCTCTTGGTTCAGACAGAAGATGCTGAGGGAAAAGCATCCCCTGATCAGATCTGAAACTATCCTCTCAAGGAAGCTGGCCCTGAGCCAGCAAGACCCTGCCTGTGACTGACTCCAAGACAAAGATCAATTTGACTTTTACTGCCTACCTGTATGTTTCCACCCACTTCTGCCTCACAGTTTCCTTATATAGACCTGGAAGTATTTTCAGCATTTTGGAGACAGTCTTTGAGACGTTAATCCCCTGTCTTCCTGGTGTTGGCCTCAATGAAATAAATTCCTTTCTTGTTTCACCACCACTCCTTTTTCTGCCTTTGGATTTTGTCAGCAGTGACTGGTTGGCTGAACCTGGTCTAGAGCGAGGTAGTCGTGTATCCCTGCATGCTGGCTACACCAGGTCCTTGAGAAAAAAACATTCGTATGTCACCAAGTTGACAAAGGCCTATCTAGTTTTTGAAAATTATATTTACATATAATTCAAAGAGAGGAGAAAGTACTCAGAATTACAAATTCTCTAAAGTAAATGCTCTTGAGAAAGAGAAGGGGAGGAAAAATCTCTTCCCTCATTTCATAAATCTTTTTTTTTTTTTAAAGATTTTATTTATTTGACAGAGAGAGACACAACGAGAGAGGGAACACAAGCAGGGGGAGTGGGAGAGGGAGAAGCAGGCTTCCCGCGGAGCAGGGAGCCCGATGCGGGGCTCGATCTCAGGACCCTGGGATCAGGACCTGAGCTGAAGGCAGACGCTTAACGACTGAGCCACACAGGCGCCCCTCTTCCCTCATTTCAGAGAGAATTAAACCTCTTCATTTGCATTTATTATTTGTCCTTAAAATTGATATTAGTGTATTTTTCCTCTAGTTGTTTTTCTGTCTAACTTCAGATTTGCCCTTTTTCTCTTCTTTTTTTCTCTGTGGTCAGGGTGAGGCAATGATCTATGTTGGGGTGTGCAAACTAAGGGCCACAGGCCAAATGCAGCCCACTGTTTCTGTGTCTTTAAATGATTGAAAAAAATATCAGAAGAATAATATTTCAGACACATGAAAATTATGTAAAACACAAATTCCAGTGTCTATAGATAAAGTGTTATTGAAACACGGCCATGCCTCCTCCGCTATTTACTGTGGCTGCTTTCTAGCTACACCAGCAGAGTTAGTTGCAAGAGAGACCATATAATCACAAGACTTAAAATATTTACTCTGTGCACCTTTACAGAAAAAGTTTGCTGACACCTGGTCTAGGTCCTTACTAATCAGATAATAGTCCCTGAACAAGCAACTTTACTATTACCTAGGAGCTTGTTAGAAATGCTAAATCTGGGACCCACCCAGAGCTGCTAAATGGGATCCTACTTTTTAACAAAGTATCTAATGTGACTTGTTAAACTTTGAGAAACACCAATGTAAGTAATTATTTCTCTGCAAACTCTATTTCCCTCTCTGGTTTTCTCAATGAAGGTATCAAGTAGGGAATCAGCAATCCTGCTCAGCTCTCATATTTAATCCATGTACTCCAGTATAAACTTTATCAGGAATAACAGTAATGTTTTAGTTCTCAACTGCTTTCCCTTGGTCTAATTTTTAACTGGTTCAGAAACTAGATGAGGAAGGGTCTACTTACTGGATTACTCCCAAAACCCAGCAGAGAAATAGTAGTGAGCTAGGTGAAGTGGGATATATGGTAAGCAGAGAGTTCCAATTATGAGAAGCTGCAATTTTTACAAAGGAAGATACAAGAGAAAGTAGATCATATGTTTACATTATACCCATTATTTTATAATCTGTTTCAGTCTTACTGAGACTGGAGAGGAAAGTAGTCCCTGGCTTCATGTAGCCAAATTTCTGGCTTATAATCAATCCGAGTGATTCTTACTGACCTCAATTCTCTTGAGATGGTAATTTTAGTTTGCTTGGGAACTAATCCCCAGTTTGCTTATTAGAAGGGCAAACCTATTCTGCCTACTGAGGAACTTGTATTTTCAAAATGAGACTTAGAATTCTTATATTGGTGATGGAGAAAATCAAATCCACAGCAGCAATGCCTTTTGCATTAAACTGCGAGGTAAAATTAAAAGTTTTGTATTGTTAAAATGTAAAATGAGGCATGTTAAACATTTTAAGAGTTAACTGAAAAAAATAGATTCCAGTGTGGCAGGGCCAAACCAAAAGTGGTTAAAAGCACTCCACCTAAAGGAGTCAGGGTAAAGACTTACATAAAGGTGCGGAAGTGAAGGAAATTACTTGACTGGCTATAGCTTAAAGCTTTGTTGACTGAGAGTGGTTGTTCTTATTAGCACTCTGATTTCATAACTTAGAGCCATTAACAAGCATATAGACTGAGGCCACCTCAGTCTAATGGACTCCTTGTTTAACTAATTTAATAGTATTTATAGATTTTGTTGTGTTAGAAATTCATCATAACTGACTTAAGATCCTAGTAAGTAATATTAAGATTTAGGAAGTAATATTGATTTTAGATTTTAAATTTTATGTGGAAGGGTAAAAGAAAATGTGACAAAGTTTATAAACATTTGAATTTTAAAAATTAAATCATTGACTTTATTATTTTAACACATTTATTAGAATTGACTAATGTTTTTAAAGCTTTCTGTCTAAGGATAAATACTTCACAAACTTAAAACACAAGCATTATTATATTTATGAATGTAGATTAAAGTGTCAGAGGGAATTTAAATAAGCTGAAAATGGGACTGATTATTTAAGGGAATTTATATGCTTAAATTTATATAAGCACATATTAATCAGGGCCCCCTTAAAAAGTATTGTTACTATTTCATAGATTTATAACTAAATTACCAAGACTTTGAAAGTTCAATTTAGAAATTTAAGGAAAATATTATTTGTTGACATAATTATTTTTAAAAGTTGATATTTATTCTATGAAGAAAACAACCACTAATAGTATTTTTCAAATACAACGCACACACACTTAAAACCAAAAATATTGTTCATGTTTATAAAATACTGTCATATGTATTACTAATTCATCTTTATCTCAATTTTGAAAATAACAGTTTCTTCAGAATTATACTCTATCCATCACAGAACTAGGAATAGAATTCCATAATACAGCTATAAAAATTCATTTTATTAAATAATACTAATGAGAAGATAAATATTTGCTCACATGGGCTCAAATTACCTAACTTATGGATCCTAGATTACTTACAGTAAAAAATGTACAGTGTCCTTATTTTATATAGATAATATTATACTCATTATAACTTAATATCTTTGTGTAACATAAATGTATTTCTATTCTACTGCATTTTTCCCTATCTTAGGACCAATCACCTTTGCTAGTTATTTCAACATAAATTTAAATAAATTTATTTCTCTTAGTAATAATTCAGAAAGTTAAGATACGACTGTCTGGAAATTCACAATTATCATATCCTTTATCCTTCAGGCCCATACACAAAAATATTGAAGTCCTTTTAAAAATAATATATACTTAAATGCTTATATTTTTTCAAATGTCCAAAACCTGGTCCTTTCCCTCACTTCTATTCCCAGATATAAATAATGTACAATAATTGGCTGATACAAATGGCATATTTAGATTTTAACTGGTATAGAAGATGCTTACACGGAATTTATTTTTAATTCAGATGTTTGAAAAGGGGAATTATATTAAAGCTGGTTTGATGTCAGTTAAAAAATTAAGAGAATTCCTAAAGAACTGTAGGAAACTTGCTATGATGTGTACACATTAGGGAGAATAGCTAAATTGCATGTCTAAGCACTGCCTTGATTGATTTTTACTCTGATCTTCTCACCAAATTACATTTGCAAAAGTAACCATGGAGACTAAAAGCTTGACTACTGAACTGAACTAGCAAAGTAATACCAAAGAGTGTAGTGAAGGAAAGTAAAGGTGTTTTCAGAGTCAAAAAGGTGTCTTATTTTAACATACAATGCGTTACATTAATTTTTCTAAATCCTAGGAAATCAAGAGCATCTACTTACTCTCCCGAAGAGTAGGAACAGAGAAGCAGCTTAACCAGTCAACAAAATGTTTATGTTTTGATGCCTAGTCTAATATTCTATGCATTTGTTGCTTATCAAATGGTTTAGGGTATAGAAGTACATTTCTTTAAAAAATATATCACATCCCTAGACCTACATTCACAATCAGAATTAATCAGAGCTATGGTCATAAAAGGCATTATTTTAGTGGTTGAAAAACTTTTTGGACTAAATATATTCATATATTCTGATGCTATTAATTTAAACAGAACACCAATCGAAACAATCAAGAATTTTCAGAGAAATCTCAATTCTTCAATTGACTTGAATTATGCAAACATATAGAAATTACAGATCTAGGTTAAAATGAGTAAATGATTCTCTAATTTATAGAGTAAAGATAAGTTAAATGTAATATGTTCATAATGCAATATATTCATCTGTCAAATATTCACTAAAAACCTTCTATAATGCCAGGAATCCAAACTGGCATTGGAGGCATAATTTTAAACAACAAATGTTCTTTATATCCAGCACCATGAGAAGAAAGGCCACTTATAAGCAAATAATACCCTGAATAAGTGCTATGATAGATTTAAGTACCAGATGTAAAAGAAGTTGATCAGGGAATATCAAATTGCTCGGGGAGATGAAGAAGGATTTACGCAAGAAACTCGTATTTGTAATGATAAAAAAGTCAGGAGGAGGGATCTGAAGTAGTCTTGAAGTGAGATGTAGAAAGCAATTATGTTCTTTCTCTAACCACTTCCCACTTGTCCCCCTGCATACCTAACACTGCTAAATTTAGGTAGGAGGAGGGTATTTCTGCTGGTCCTTTCTTCAGAGTCTCAGAAATAAATCTCACACTGTTTTCTGATGAATCCTTAGGAAATGCAAACCTATTAATCTTGAATTCCTATGTTAACAATGCTAAGTAGCTTTAATTTGGAAAATTTTAGGGTACCTTTCTCTCTTGTGTAAGGCCTCAAGAAAAAGAATCATTATATGTATTTATCAATCGACTTTTCTTTCTTTGGAACTATAAATTATGGATAAGAATCCAAATAGCAGGAATTACTGAATGAACTTCCATTTTATTAGTTTAATTCAGATATGTATTTTTTTTGTCTTGTATTTGTAGTAAATTCGATAATATACAGAACATTCCCTTAAACATTCTGGAAGTATTTTTAGTGGTTAAGAGGTTATATTTTGGGTTCGGATCACCCGGGCTGTGTCTAGGCTCTGTCTTTTTCCAGTTATGTGAGTTGGGCAAATTACTTAACTTCTTTGTTCCAGACCTTCTTCACTGTAAGTATATTGAGAGGACTGTGAAAATTATTTAAACTACTTAGCCCAATGTCTACGCCTTGGCAAATCGTTGATAAAGGTTAATAAAGAAAACAAAACAAATAAAAGGCCCCCCGTGAGAGTGCTTGGGTGGCTGAGTCGGTTAAGCGTCCACCTCTGGATTTGGGCTCAGGTCATGATCTCAGGGTTGTGAGATCAAGCCCCATGTTGGGTTCCATGCTGGGCATTAAGCCTGTTCAAGATTCTTTCTCTCCCTCTGACCACTCCATCTCTCTCTCTCTCCCTCTCTAAATAAAAAGAAAAAGAAAAAGACCCCTTTAACTGTAATACCACTATGCATGGTAAATGTTTACAGAGAAAATCAAAAGATTGTTTACTACTAGACAATCATTTTAAGAGAAGCAATTTATGAATACATTTTTCATAAAATTTATTTATTTTCTCTGAGAAATGTACACCTATTAACAAAACCCAGGTTAACATTAGCACTAGCTCTGAATCAGAAAAAAACAACAACAAAAAACCTTTAAAAAAATATAAACTAAATAACTAGATCATCAAGTTAATTTCATACATCATGAAAGCAATCCTGTTTGTAGTAGGGCCAGGGAAAAAAGGAAAAATTTTCTAATTCAAAGAGAAAAAAGAAAATTTTCAAAAATTAAAATACAGTTATAAATATAAAAAATTATCTATTCCTGTCATACTCAAACTCTTCCTAATGTCCATTTACCACATTCTATTCACTTTATCAATCAAAAAAGTCATGTGAAAGACCAAATTACATAGATGATTTTAAATTCAGGCTGTTGTAATAGAAGGAATGTTCTTTAATGAAGATGTTTTAAAAGACTAGGGAGGTGGGCGTCTGGGTGGCTCAGTTGGTTAAGGGACTGCCTTCAGCTCAGGTCATGATCCTGGAGTCCCGGGATCAAGTCCCACATCGGGCTCCCTGCTCTGCAGGGAGTCTGCTCCTCCCTCTGACCCTCCCCCCTCTCATGTGCTCTCTCTCTCAAATAAATAAATAAAATCTTTAAAAAAAAAATAAAAGACTAGGGAGGAAAAAGTAGGGTTCATTGTCATGGAAACGAAGGGGTTTTGAAGAAGGATGACAGTGAGTCCTATTTGAAGGCTGGAGGTGTTTAATTCTTGGAATATGCCAGAAAAGTCACACTTTTGCAGTTAGCCATTTCTCAGAACACAGAAGGGGAGGGGAGGGTCTCTCGACAAGCTTTCCAGGAAGATAGGGTTCAGATAAATTCCAATCATTCACCCCTTATTTATTCAATATTAATATGATTCCATGTTGAACAATTCAGAGACAATCCTAAGCCTCCTGAGTAGTGTGGATGAAAGGTTAACTGGAAGAGTTAAGTTAAGCGTCCAGAGGCAGGGATGCACCACCTTTAGAGTCAGTATCAGAAAACCAGAACTATTACTGCACCAGTGGGTGAGCACAGGATCATAACCTCATATACTATCCGTGAGGGATAGTCCACAGGTCTGATTTTTTTTTTTTTCTTGCAAGGGTGGGCATTGTCTTTAAAATACTTTAGTTAATTCACAAAATTTAAACACATAGAATTTGAGCAGTGAAAACCCACTTCTAACATTTTGTTGTTAATTACTAATTAACAAGCAAATTAAATTCATTCCTTTACAGTCTTCCTTCCTATATTGAACTCACAATAAGATTTCCTCTATTCAAATCTCTTATTTTAATACAGTAGAGAAAAAAAAAAAGATGAAAAAGTCAAGATGATTGCCCTAAATTATTAGGCATTAAATGAGCTCTTGTATTTTAAACTCCAACAGCGGTCTTTTGGAAACAGCTATAATGCTGACAGACTAGATACAGTTTTATTTTCCAAATTTTCTCTTTTTGAATACCATAGGTTTTCTAAATTCTTTTTTTATTTCCGATGTCATCCTGATGTTTCTTGGAGTGCTCTTCAAAAGGGATAGCAAGCTTGAGATCCCTGTTACAATTGCCACGTTGGTATTTACAGTGATGCAGACTGTCATTAATATTTTCAGTTTGTTAAAATATAAATTAGTTGTATCATGTTTATTAGGTAACTGATAATCCTCTCAGATTCCTAAAGTTCTTTTATAAAAAGGTATAGTAACTGCCTGAGAGTGGTTGAAGTGTAATGCCTGCCAACATTATAGCTGTATTTGTTAAAAAAAAAAAAAAAAAATCCAATGTTACGTCTTCCAGTAGTCAATACCTACCTAACACTAGCATAAATATAATTTTTGAAGGGGTTCATTACACATTACCCCAAAATATGGCACCCTCGCACATTGAATATTTTAAGCTGAAGGAATTTGAGAAAACGGCCGATGCAGGAAGATCACTCTGACCTTCTCTCCCAGCCCCTTGTCCTTCTGAAACAGGTCATAAAACCCACAAGTGAGAGGCGCCTTCCCCATACCCAGAGGAAAGGAATATCCTTATCTTTGAAGACAAAGATCACCTTGAAGAATCTCAATAAATAGACTGAACTTGCTTACTCTTCAACCTGTCATACTCCTTATACTCCTCAACCTACCATATTCCTTCACAGCTGTCTACTCTTCATCAAACCTAGCATAAAAGTACATAGGTCTAAGTGTTTCTTTGGGTTTTCATTTCCTTAGGAAGGCTCCCATGTCATGTAAAACTTATATATTAAATAAATTTGTATGCTTTTCTCCTCTTAATCTGTCTTCACCAATTTAATTTTCAGATCCAGCCAGGGACCCTAGAGGATCAAGAGAAAGCTTTTCCTTCTCTACATTTTCATTTCTGGTTCTTTAAGATATTTTTTCTTGTTATTGTTGCTGTTTTATTATTTTATTATTTACTATTTACTATATAGTTTTGCTTTATTTTCCTTTCTTTTTTCCCCCTGTTCTAAGATAAACTTATTCATTTGACAGCCATACAAACATTTTTTTTCTTAATTTTATTTATTTATTTTAGAAAGAGAGAGAGCACAAGCAAGGAGGAGAGGCAGAGGGAGAGGGAGAAGCAGACTCCCCACTGAGCAGGGAGCCTGACATGGGGCTCCATCCCAGGACCCTGGGCACCCCCACTTGAGAGCCGTGTAAAATAGGAGTAAGCTTCTATCTGTGAAATGGGGTTATTACTCTTTATTTAATATGATTTAATACAATACCTGAAAGAAAATAAGTACATGATAAAGATTGGTCATTACCTGTATTAGACACATTCAATAATTACAATTATATCATTTATTTAATTTTTAACCAAATTTTATTTCTCTTCACTCCTTTTAAAAATATCACGTGTGGGGCACCTGGCTGGCTCAGTCAGTTAAGTGACTGCCTTCGGCTCAGTCATGATCTTGGGGTCATGGGATTAGGCCCCCATTGGCTCCCTGCTCGGCAGGGAGTCTGCTTCTCCCTCTCCCTCTGCCCCTACCTCGCACTTGTTCTCTCTCTCTCTCAAATAAATAAATGAAATCTTTTAAATAAATATTTATGTATAGATATAGAAATAGATATAGATACATCTCAGGTACAATATATCACCACTGTTTTTGTTTATTTGAGATACAGCACTGTTTTACTTGTTTTGAGAATTGTAATTTAATTATATTTATGCCTCTTACTTAAATGTTATTTACCCTCAAGCATTACATTCTCTCCATATCTGATTGGAAAAAGACATCTAATTCCCCCTAATAACTGAGCCATGGTTTATCTTTAAGTGGCAGTAGGTAATAATAAAGCTGTCTCTCTCTCTCTTTTTTTTGGTCTTATTGTTCATAGTCATCAGTAAAACCAGAGGCTGGAGTATCCATTAAGTTGTATATTTGATAGACTTCATATAGCAATCTTCAATAGCAAATAAGAAAAAACAAAATTGAGCAATAAATAAAAGAACAAAATTGAAATGAATTGCACGTTGCCTGGAAAATCATGAAGACAAGGAATAAGAATATTCTGCTGTTTGTGAAGCATGCATCACCTGCTTTTCTTTTCTTTTTTGTAAAGGCTATTTGGGGGGGAGATAATATTTTTTGTAGAAGAATGGTGACTATTATATTTAAGTTTTATTTCCTTTTTTGCTATGGTATGATACAACAATTTAATAAATTAGCCATTGCCCTATTTAAACTACTTCCTGTGTGAAATCACATCACTACCATACACCTGTAAAAGCTATAGAAAATATAACAGTTTTCATTCCTGCTTCTTTCCCTCTCTCCCTCCTGTCCTTTTTCTCTCCCTCCTTCCCTCCTGTCCCTCACTTCCCCCACCCTCCTCTCTCTGCCCTTCAGTGATTACATTTCACTTGTTTTTTTACCTTGAACTCTAACCATTTGGGTTATTCAAGAACTGTCATTTCTATTGACCTTTTTCTTGACCAAAATTAACTTGTTCAGTGGTAGATATTTCTCCACAATTGGACCTATGATTATACACTCACATCATGAACTTTGATGATCCCAAGATCAAGATTTTAGCACAAAACACTCTTACTATTTCTATTAGAGTCTCAAGACTCACACAGATACTTGGGACTCTTCTCCTATCTAGGTTTTGGAACATGTTTGGCGCAGGAAATATAATTCCAAGAGTAGCTAAAGGGGGTTCCTGATTATCGTTCAGGGCCAATAGAAACTGAGAGCAGACACAGAGTGACTTCACACCTGCTGAGCAATTTTAAGCTCTTCAGATAAAGCCTGTCCTCCATTAGATATTTATTCATGAATGGGGGAAATAATAATTCCACACACGTATACACACATAAATATAATAAGTGTTGCCTGAGCAGTCTCAAATTATCTGTGATAAGGATCCCTATTAATTTTTTTTCTTGTCTAATGCGGATGAATACTTCTGTAAAATACAATAAAAACATCACATGCATGTTAATTGTTCTAGAAGTTTCTAAAGGTTTATTGACCTGAACACCTTTATTCCCATGAAATGTCACTCTATCTATCAGGATTAGATTTTAGTGGGAGCACCAAAATCAAAGTGTCATGAACTGGAGATGATGGGAGTGCATTTGTATTTTATATAAAGTCTGAAGGTATGCAAGCCAGGTATGGCAGCTCTGTGTCATGGAGTCCCCAGGTACCCAGCCTTCTCCCATTCCATTGCCCATGTACTTAGGCTCTATTGGTTTTCCATTTGGGGAATGCGGGTCTTTAGCACTTTGTCACCACATCTGTTTAAAAGCAGCACAAACCAGGAAAAGACAGATAATAACAAGAAAGCACTCATGGGAGCCATTAAAATTCCAAGCACCTGACATATAGACAGCACTTCTGCCTTTACCTTATCAGCCAAGATTTAGTTAAAGGGCCACACTTAACTACATAAAAGTGTTTGAGAGGAAATCTTCAACCTGGAGAGTTTGATTAACTAAAAAGAAATCCAGGATGGGGAAGAAACTGCAAAGCAAATTTGATTCATTACTTAAAAAAAAAAAAAAAAAAATTCGATCTGAAGTTTATTTGCCCTCCAAAACTTTTTGAAATAGTAGAGCTATTTTTTTTTTTTTTCCAAAACTGGAAATACTGGAACTCAGTTTCTGCTCATATTCTGTCTATTCCAGGAAATAAAATGCAGGTTTAATTTTAATACAGTTCAGTGACCCTCTCTATTAGATATGAGTGATAAAGTTCATTTCACTGCCTCAGCGACTTTGACATCATGGGACAATCATATCCTCAATAGTGTCATTTACTAAGGAGACCAAAGGAGGATATATACTATTATCATTTTAACCTGACAAAAGCATATCACTTCTGGGATGGATTAAGTACTGGCATGGCAAATTTCATGGTCACTTTTGATATTTCAGGATGAACTTTCATAACATATGCCCTTTTAAGAACTAATACAAAAAGATAGTGCTTAAACACATCCGGAGGACTTTTTTCCTAATAAAATTTATGAAATTGCAGTTGCCGAAAGTCATTATCAATGTAATTTGCTAATCCAAGTGAGCCACTGTGAAGAACAGAAGACTCACATTAATTTTAAGATATATGAAGATTTTGGACTTTTGGTAACAAGTCACATAGAAATTTTTGCTTCCCTCCCAAAACTTCTTTCTTCCCCAGTGCCCAGATCAAGAACAAAAAAAAAAAAAAAAAAGAAAAAAAGAAAGAATGATGGCTTGGATTAGGATGTATTAGAGGGCACTATTTAGATTACATTATGAGGATTGGACATAAGATGGTATAAGTATATAGGTACTAAAAGAAATGTGAATTTATAGCATGTTTATTTTCCTAAGATTAGCATAAGCACTTTAAATATGCATTTTCTTACAATGTGACCTTAAGGTTTGAGTTCTGTTTGTAGTTCAGACAGAAGTAATTCAATAGTTTAGTTAAGAGATGATTATACCTTGCATGAGGTTAGTGATGGTGAAGATGAAACAGATGTGAATAAATTGGAGCGTCCATCAAAGGGCTTAGTGATGGATTCTATTTAAAGGGGAGAGGTAAAAAGAGTGATGCCTGGGTTTCTAAGCTGGTGAAACTTAATGGACATTGGTACCATTCACTGAGATAGGGAGAACTGAAAGAGAACCATACTTTGAAATCAGTGTTGTGCACAATTTCAGAATGGATGCAACAGACAGCATTATTATCTTACACAATTACAAAGTATGTTCTTAGAGTAGAAAGAAACCTTAGAAGTTATATAGTCTATTATCTTAAATGATGATAGCTATACTATTTCTGCTTGGATGTCTCAAGTGATAATATCCCCTTGGCTTTATAAACACAGAATAATACTTTTTAAATGGGCATCATTATTTTGATATTCTTCTTATGCTCAGACAACATCTGCCCCTTTGTAGAAGATAATAGCGATTTTGAAAATAAAGTAGAGTTCTATAAGACTTTCTCTACCTGTTCAAAAAGATCTTGACACTTCTTAATGAAATATTTATTGCTTGGAACGGCAAACCTGTTCCCCTGCCTACCGAGGAAGTTGTATTTTCAAAGTGAGAAAAAGTTAGAGCTGATATACAGATGATGGAGACAATCAAACCCACAGCAAAAATGCCTTTTTTATTAAACTGAGGGATACAATGAACGGCTTTGTATGGTTAAAAGATAAATTGAGGTATATTAAACATTTTATGACTTATTTGAGCAAAAATCGATTCCAATGGGGCAATGCCTAACCAGAAGTGGTTAGGAATGCTCCACCTACCGGAGCCACCTATGGGCTCCCCAAATATGTGGCAGAAGTCATTGCATATATACCCGATTATTATATACATGCAGTAGTTTATGCTCTTTCAGCTTAATTACAGTTTGTTGATTTTTAAAACAGCCAATGATGCTTGCTTGTTTTTTGAATAGTATCATAAACCAAAAGCCAGAGACACCAAGATCTTGAGGAAAAAAAACCCTAAATACTAAGGATATTATCGAGACTGATGTTATTCTTTTTTGAGAAACAAGTACCTAACGTTTGTTTGTGTAGAATATTTTATGTAATATATGTTATGTCAGAAAGTGTGAAGGGTCTGAGACTTACCCTACTTGCAAGTAAACAAGTTAGCCTATGTAATTGCATGTATATCCTGACAGAAGTACCATACTGCAGAGAAATAGGCCATGCATTACTCACACCAAGAACACCAGCCTGGATAGGATCTTGGTGCCAGTTCTTTGAGCCCCAGTCCTCACTGGAACACACAGTGTCACAGTTCTGGAGCCTGAGAAGTCCAAGATCAAGGCACCAGCAGATTTGGCGTCTGGTGAGAGCCCATTTCCTGGTTCATAGACAGCTATCTTCTTGCTGTGTCTTCACATGATGGAAGTGGGGAGGGAGCTCTCTGAGGCCTCTTTTTGGGCACTAATTCCATTAACAAAGGCTCCACCCTCATGACCTAATCACCCCCAGAGGCTCTGCCTCCTAATACAATCACATTGGTGTTAGGATTTCAACAAACAAATTTTGGGTGGACACAAACAATCAGCCAATTGCCCACAGTGAGAATCAGTTATTATTTGGGTATGAAGTGTATTCATATCACAGGAGAGGTGCTCTAAAATTATAACTCTAAGTGCTTATATTGGGCAGCTGGTATGCCACCCCATTAGCCCTTTGGGAGAAAAAGACTTTATTTTAATCTAAAATGTCAAAATGTCTTATGATTTGAGGAGGGTAAGATCTCTTGGTTTGTTACACTGAAATCTAATCAGATGTCTCTCAGGGGATGGTGTGTCTAAGTTTATTATTATTCTAGAATGTAAGCAAATCTTCAGTAAGATGAGGGGATTTTTTACTATCCTGAAATGTGTCCAAGGAGTGAAATGTTCTGTAATTCCTTTCCTATGAATATTTGAAATGTACAGGACAAAAGAAAAAGAAAAAGACAACCCAGAGAAATACAGGAAGAACTACCGTCTGGCATTATGCTTATACTAGAATCAACTAAGATTCTCATAGGTGCACAGCGTTTCTGAATGTAACAATGGCTCCTAATTCTTCTCAAGGTCTCATCGTGGTAAATCAAGACCCTGTCACCAAGACCATTATTAGTGAATCTGTTATGGAGCCTCAGGCTCTTAATGAAATAAATGATGAAGAAGAAGGAACTGTTAACAGCCAGTCAGAAGAAAGCGAGAATGAATTGGATAGCTCTAAACTCTCAAATAGGAATGCAGACAAGTTTCTCCACCAACTAAAGGAAGATGATTCTGAGTTAATTAATAAACTGTGGACTGATATTCAGCAGAAAATAGCAACACAGTCACAAATAACAACCCCTCCAGGAACTCCATCATCTGCCCCCTCCATCAGAGGAATAAAAAGCTGGCTCTCAATGCTACCGATGCTGTCAGGAGAATCCATACCAGGCTTCAATCTGAAGAATCTACTGAGACTCTAGACTCAGGCTATCTTGTGGGACAAGTGTTAAACTCAAGGAAGCAAAAACAGTTGTTAAATAAAGTGAAAGGAAAACCGGATTTGCATGCTGTTTCCAAGCACAACAGAACCACGTTAGCAGCTAGTACAGCCTCCACAGACTTGCCAAATAGCAAAAATCCAGGCTGGATGCCCTCAAACCCGTGATACATGAAGTGGAACACTAAGTGGAAGAATATGAATGGTGGACAGGATGTGAGGTCAAGGGACTACGGAGTAGTCAGTCGTACAGGTTTCACTCTATCACTGGTGAGCTCTCTCTATTGTCTGGTTTGGTACCTTAAAGAAAGTGAGCTCCAGGTGCATAAAGTAGAGATAAGGCAGTAACTGGAACGAGTGTTAGGTGATCATCGAGAGCTCACTGATGCACTTACAGCAGAAATTCTTCTTAGAGAAGAAAATACTGCTACCCAGGCAAGACTTCAGCAGTACATGGTCACAACAGATGAGCAACTTATATCACTCACACATGCCATGAAGAACTGTCCTTTGATAAACAGCAACAAAGAAAGTCAGGCATCAGAAGGGGGATCCATGATTAGGAAAATTATAGATAAATCAGAGGGCCCTGCTATAAATGTTAATGTCTCTTTGCCATTGATGTTCAGAAAGGGAGAAGTGGTTGAGTTCCCACGGGAAAACTTGTCTGTTAAACTATCTCAGTTACCAACCTCCCCAGATAGTGTGAATCTGGCCAACAATCTTCCAGCACAGGTATTTGAGCTCAAATAACACCACCAAGGCAGAAGATCAACTCAGAATTCTCTCCCTTGCAGTATGTATTAAGGACTGTTCAAACTCGTCCTGCTCCACAAATTCCTCCAATTATGGAAATGATTGACAAGGAACAAAACTGAGAAAAGAAGACCTTACCTACTTGGTGCAGACAATCAGAATGCAAACGAAGAGAGTTACCTCTTCATACTCAGTGGTGGAGGGTCTCTCACATGGCAGAAGATCTGGAGAACAAAGCCCAGTCTCCTTTTGTTAACTTCTTGAAGCCCCTCTGCATTTCCCATTCAAACACTCAGCAGGCCAGAATCCCCAATTTCTCAGAAGAGCCCCCAGTACTGGGAGATGGGCAATAGCTTAGAACAAAAGAGGCATTAATACAAAGAAAGGACATCCTGGCACAAACGGCTGAGTTGACAACGCAGAATTCATCAAGGCATATCGGAAAAATAATATTGGGCCAGAAGAATAGCAATGGGGATGGACTTCAGGAATTAAACAAACAAGCGACAAGTTATGCAAGTGACATGCAGCAACACAACCTCTAACACCAAGCAGCATGGAGGAATGGATTGCAGAAATGGATCAGCAGAGTATGGATGCTCATGGAAAACTCCTGCAGAGCAGCAGACACTTGCTGGTTTGAATCTTTCCTCTCCCAGTATCACCCATTCTGTCACCTCTCAGAGCATGGACTGAAGGAGGAAAGAGGACAACTGAAGTATCTATTACAGGAGCAGAATCTCCTGAAAGTTTAAAATGTAGTGCTCTCTCTCCTACCAGTGGGATAAATATAAGATCTTCAGGGGCTACTAGGAATTCTTGTTCTCCATTAAGTGCTACCTCAGGAAGTGGCTGATGCACACCTCTTAATCCAAAAGCAAGGATTGAGAAACAAAATGAAGAAGGCTGGTTTGTTCTTTCTACCCACTTGTCATAAATGAAGTTAGTTGTACAGAGTTTGTTCTCAGTAATATATCCTTGAGCTTCCACTCCCTTTTCCCTGACCCTGCTTTCAAATTTTCAGGTCCTTCTTTAAGATAAAACCTACAAAGATTTTATGACTTACTATTTATGGGACAAAGCATAAAGCAATTATTTTAATTTTTGACCTTTTCTTTTTTAATTTTTTTAAAAGATTTTATTTATTTATTTGACAGAGACACAGCGAGAGAGGAAACACAACAGGGGGAGTGGAGAGGGAGAAGCAGGCTTCCCGCTGAGAAGGTAGCCTGATGCGGGGCTCGATCCCAGCACCCTGGGATCATGACCTGAGCCGAAGGCAGATGCTTAATGACTGAGCCACCTAGGTGCCCCATTTTTGATCTTTTCAAATAGATTTCTAATAACTAACCAATCTACAATCTCCTGTAAATAAAATTTTGACTATAGGGGAAAAAATGTAACTTAAAAATTTTTCAGGAAAATTTTTGAGGCTCTAAGATGTCTTAATTTTCTATATTATTTTATCTATCTATCTATCTATCTATCTATCTATCTACCTACCTACTTACCTACCTATCTATTTATTTTAAGTAGGCTCCATGCCCAGCATGGAGACCAATGCAGGGCTTGAACTCATGACCCTGAGATCAAGACCTGAGTTGAGATCAAGAGTTGGATGCTTAACTGACTGAGCCACCCAGGAGCCCCCTCATTCATTTATCCTATCATTCATTTAAAGTATTATTGAGCTCTAATGATATAATAAACATAGTCACAATCTAGCTGAAAATAATATATAATCATACAAGTAGACAGAAAACTGCAACTATGAAAAGAGCTACTAATAGAATTTGACAGTTATAGGGATCAGAGAAGGTTCTCTGAAGGTACTGATGCTGCTTAATGAAGAATGAATGTAATTTACCTAGAAGAACAAGGAAGGAAGGACACCCCAAGGAAAAAGAATGGCATGTGCAATGCCCCATGAAGGAAGCACAGCCTGTTCACGGTCCAGAGCAAACAGAGAGGTCAAGAGCAGGTGGTGGTACATAATATGAACTTTGCATTTGTTTAGGGATAATTGGCTTTATTTATCTTAATAAACAAAGAGCCATGAAGGTGTTTGTAGGGGGGGAAAGAGTATGGTAATTTAATATACATTTTCAAAAGACTAAAAGATCTGTTACAGAATGTTAGAAAACTCCGTGTGTGTTTGTGTGTGTATGCTCATTCTATAATCAGTTAAAGCCTTTTTCTTGAATTGCTCTCAACAATTATTGCCATGTTACAGAATTCCTAACTTCATTGTTAAATTAGGATAAAGATTTTGTCAAAGTCTTGACAAGAAAGCTTAGTCATGACTGTACAAAAATACACTGGTATAATTGCTTGAATCATTAACATGAAGTTTGAAGATATGTCACAATTAAGTTAAAAAATAATTTTGAAGATGCTTTCTAACCACTTAGATTTGAAAAGGTTCAAATACATAGTTTGAATTGGGGGTGGATGCAGTTGGTAGTCATAGGTTAAATTAATGCTTTCATCCCAACATTGTCCTCTCCAGATTAACCTCATGTCAAGTACAGTGCATAACACCTCACCAGAATGGTTGCAAGCAATCTTAATATTTTCTAAGCTGAAAATTAAGTGATTTGAAAACTCGAGATCCAATATATTGAAACAGAGAAATCATGGTGGTTGGCACTTAAATCAGTCTGCATGGTCAATCATTTTGTTACTAATTGTATTTTTAACCTATGTACGCAATATAACTTCCTTAGCAGATGTCCATAGGCTTTTCCCAAATGTTTAAATATCAAAATGAAGTTTCAACTACTGAATAATACATATAATATATGCTCTATGGTATAAAATGGCATAATTTTTTTTAATTTTTTTTAAATTTTAAAAATTTTTTTTAAATTTTTTATTTTTTAAATTTTTTTAAATTTTTAAAATTTTTTTATTGTTAAAATGGCATAATTTTGATATTCAAATAAATGTCCATTTATTTTACCAGCATTACATAGAAGAGAAAAAATGGTTAATGCTATATATATATGTGTGTGTGTGTGTATATATATATATATATATAATCACACATACACATGCATATGTGTTTATATTATAATAAACAACTAGTAAAAATAATTTCCCCAATAATTTTTGTATATTTATACTCAGGACAATTCATGTTTAATAAACTTGTATGTATGTGTACATATATATGTATAAACCTATATAAACTTGTATATATAATCCTATATATAAATGTGTGTGTGTGTATATATATATATGTATATATAAAATATGTAGGTATATATATATATGTGTGTGTGGAATACTATCATATATATATATATATAACTTGAATATATAAATCTGTATCTATACATACACACATTCATGTTAGTTGACTGAATGAAAAAATACATTTTTGATTAATAACTAAGTACCTATACATCTCTTTGTAATTAAAGGTATTTAATAGGAATATAATTTATCTCATAAAATATAATTATATAATTAAAGGTATTCATAGAAATATCAGTATTATTTTAGAAGGAAAATATTGTTTTTATTTTATTCTTATTAATAGCATTAAAAATATTATTATTGTTTTCAGAGAAAAGGAAAATATCCCTAGCTCAGTCTTTTCAGTTTTTGTCAAAGGAAAACTGTAAGTTTTCCCATGATGAAGAAAGCAGTAGCATTCGCTCCCTTTTGAGTGACACATTAGGCTTGAACATTTTGTTAGTGCATTGCATAAGGAGATGTATTTCCCAAAGGTCTCAAAGCTTTGACAACTATATGTTAATATATATACAATATAATAATTAAAACTGTCCTTTGATGAATTATAGCATAAAAACAATTCCTGAAAGATATGAAGCAAGATGCATGAAAATATTAGACTCTTTTGAAATTATAATTTCCAATCAATATAATTACCCAATATTTTAACATATTTCAAAAAGTTATCCAAATTTATCAGTAGTTTTATTACCAATGACATCTCACTAACTGAAAGACATTGAATTAAAAATATGCAGCACAAAAAATAATAAAAAATAAAAAAATAAAAATATGCAGCACAAAAACAAGGTTTCTAAAAGCAAGGTGTTGATATATCGATGTATAAATATTTCTGATTTTGAAAAATTACCTATGTCTAGCATTTTGACATTGTGTGTTCAATATGTAGATATTGTAAGAAGAAATTTAGTTACCTAAATTTTCAAATGAGGATAATATTTCAGGTAAGAGAGTTCAAACTGAAACTTTTTTAGTGAATTATCTTAATGACATTACTGTACATTGGCTTCTATACTAAGATGCAGAAATGGATGTACAATTGGTGAAGATGTACATTATGTGTTGTGTGATAGAAAATATTGGTATAACTCCCTTTTCTTGCTAGTATTTCACACATCATATTTTGTAGAAATAATGCTTAAGATGTAAGTGTCCAATAAGAATAAGGGTGTCTTTGAACATTTAGATATTTTTCTCTTATGTATGATATAGAATTCATATTAAGCTTTCCTCAAAATAATCAAATCTTTCAATATCAATATTTTACTCCTTTATTTTATTTTTTTTTGAGAGAGAGAGAGCATAAGCAGGGAGGTGGGGAACAGGGGCGTGGAAAGGGGCAGAGGGAGAGGGAGAGAGAATCCCAAGCAGGCTCCACACCTAGCGCTGAGCCCAACATGGGGCTCGATCCCACAACCCCAAGATCACGACCTGAGCTAAATTCGAGAGCCTGATACTTAACTGACTGAGCCACCCAGTTGCCCCAAAACTACTCCTTTAAAAAAAAGAAATAATGCCTAATAGATTCATGAAGGATATGATTTAATGCTAAAGACAAATAAATTGGTTGGTGTTGTTATTTTATTATATTAATTGTGCTATTAAAATATTATAATTTAAAATCCATTTTATTCCAAAATTTATAGAACATGAACTATAGAATAGAAGTTCTATCATAAGATCTTGTTTAAAAAAAAAAAAGACGCAAGTTAAATTAGCATAATCTATTTGTTTGGTCAGTAAAGATTTTAATGTTCCCATTTAGGTAAACAAAACAAGGCTTGAAAAGTAAATTTATTGACCAAGATCATATAGTCAGTAAGCAGCTAAAACTGTTCATATCCAAGTCTTAATTCTTTTAACCATCCTACTTATAGAGCAGCCCACATAACCAGTGAACTTGAACTTTTGACATAGGAGGAAATTATTTATGAAAATATTTTTTATTTAAAAAGTTTTGATTGACTTTGAAATCTTTGAATGGTTGCAGTAAAACATGCACTTCTAGCTTATTACTTCATTACAATTTTAAATAAGAAATCAAGTGAAAAAAAACAGACAGTAGAAAAACTTATTTAAATTATTTAATTTGTCAATGTACAAATATTTTCACTAGAGTAACGTGCCTGCAAAGTAGTTGCACAATATTAGGTCTTCTCTCAGAATAAAATGAAGATTTGACTGACAAACAGTACAGCCTTAATTTTTTAAGTGAATTGGATTTTCTGAGTACTTGATGTTTGTCTCTATAGGATCAATGAATCTCCTTTTTTTTTCCTAGATGGAAACAGTTGAATTAGAAAGCGTGCTTCTCTTTTTCAGTCCATTATAAAGCCTAACAGAGTAGCCAGTCAATGTCAATTTGTGTATTACATTTCCAGTTAGGTTCTCAGGAATCAGAAAAAAGAACAGCATGGGAACTAGGAGCCAGGAACTGCTCTTTAAATGGTGTTTCAGAAAAGAGAGTCATGTGCCTGTTACTAGCTCTTCTGAGGGTACCAAGCAGAGAAGTCTTTAACAAACTGAATTTTAAATGAATGTCGATCTCTTTGTAGAAACAAAAACAGCATTTCTCGAAAAGGAAACAATCAGGTAATTAATTCTGGATAAGTAATTTGGTATCAGAAAGGAAGAAAATCAGACTAGCTTGTCAGTTTAAAGTAAGGATGACAGGAAAATAGTGAGGGAGATGCAAATCATTTCATCCATCTAAAATGTTGATTTGTCAGGATGAGAAAATATCACTATTGAATGTGTCTACATTAAGATTGAAATTTGACATTCTAAATGAGAAAAAACCCAATATTAATAGTATTTTTAAAACCTCCTTTAGTTAATTTGATGACCTTATGTAAATTGAATTGTGTGAATGATTTAGCTTTCCAAAATATATTCACAGGAGCATATATTTCAATTGATTTTTACAGGTGCTGAAAGGTTTCTGTAGGATATTGAGTATAAACATTTAGATTAACAGGTTTTTTTAAGATTTATTTATTTTAGAGAGAGAGAGAGAGCGCAAGAGAAAAAGCGTGAGCAAGGGCAGGGGCAGAGGGAGAGCGAGAAAGAATCTCAAGCAGACTTCCATTGAGCTCTGAGCCCAATGCTGCTTGATCCCAGGACCCTGAGATCATGACCTGAGCTGAGATCAAGGGTCAGCCACTTAACTGACTAAGCCACCCAGGCGCCCCTAGATTAACAGTTTCATTTGATGCAAGATACCCTGGTGTCTTTAATATACTAATATGTACTATAAATCTTTAAGATTAGGATAGAGTGAGTATTCAGTATTTCCTCAGTAATTTTCCTTTTTTGTCATTCATTCATTCACTCACTCAGCAAAACTTTTTCTTCAATGTCTTCCAGACACTGTTCTAGGCACTAGGAATATAGCAATGAATAAAACAGAAAACTTCCTACCTTCAGTGATTTTGCATTCTAATTGAGTATCTTGTGGGTATAATGTTCTCTGTAGCAGTCTTTGAAAAATGCTGACAAATTATATACATATTGTTTCAGAATTTAATAGGGTAATAGGTAACACTTGTCTGAAGTAGGGCAATGTGGTTTTGATAATTTTGTTAGCAGAGAACTTGAGACTTTATTTGATGCCACTTTGAGAATACCTGTTCAAGGAATAGAGCCATTCAACATATACAATGGATAAAATTAGAAGATAAAAAGCCAATAATCATAAATATCACTTGAGAAGTCAGACAGGCAAGTTAAACAGTGAATTACAAAATCATACAATTTCATATTGGGGGCTATAATGGTAAATTAAAAGAATTGATACACTGAAAGTTCTAAAATTTTAAGGCACAGGTGGCAGGATTCAGATTGTTGTCTAATAGAATACAGTTTAATGCAAAGTGATATTCTCTTTAATATAGCCACAGACCACCACACAGATTTTCCTCTCCTAAGAATTCCAGCTGTTGGCATTGTTGGTTGAAAAAAAATAATTTATCAAAAGTAGAACAATTGTTCTGTAGTTATCATTTGGAGTAGTGGTAGAACCAAGCTCATACAGTGATACACTCTGGAAGCAACAAGGGTGCCCATCAAATATGATGACTGCCTGCATATGAGGCAATTACATGGGATTATCAGTGTCAGTGCCCATATGCTATCAAATGGAATCTGATCAGAAAATACAAACACACATGAGATACAACATATACATTTTTTTTATAAATGTTGGATATGGTGCATGTTCTGTATTTATTTTTATTTTTTATTTTTTTAAGCTCCATGCTAGATGTGGAGCCCAATGCAGGGCTTGAACTCACAACCCTAAGGTCAAGACCTGGGCTGAGGTCAAGAGTCAGATGCTTAACCAACTGAGCCACCCAGGCACCCCTCATGTTCTGTATTAAAATGAGAAAAGAACCATTCAAGGTGGATCTCCACATATTTCACTCACTTGAAATCTCAACCACCAATAATATATTTATCAAGGCTCACGATGGCTTATAATTATTACTTAATCATTATTTAATTATTGGTAGCTGCCATCTGTTGAGTTCTCACATATACCAGTACTTTGCATATCATCTCACTTAGCCCTTATAACAACCTGGAAAATTATTATTATCCTGATGTTGCAGAAGAGGACACAGAGACATACCAAAGTTAAATAACGGATGAAGTTCACACAATGGCCCTGATTTTTACAATCTCGTCTGTGAGGGGCCAAAGACAGCACTGGCCCCACTATTCTCCCACTTTTAATTCAGGCCTGAGCTCTTTTTTAAGACATTGATAAACATAGCATCCAAAACACATCAGAACAGTGCTCAGCACATAGGGATTACTCAATAAATATTTGTGGATAAAATTAGGAATATGAATATAATTAGAACAGTCTTTGCTCTCGTTTACAATTGAAAAAATTCCATACTAGGAATAGATTCCATACTAGGATTGAACATAAAGTTGATTGTTAACTTTGATCATTATCTAGCAGTAGGAAATGGCTGTTTTTTTCATTCCCAACCAAGAGTGTGTTTAAAATGTGCTTTCTATCTTGAGACATCACTTTTCAAACATATTTTCCCCATTCTACTCCTCTAAAACTTATTTGAATACACAAATTGACTCTTGGATATGCAAATGTACATCACAGTTTAAATTTAATTTGATTCCATATAAAATAAAACCAATGATTAAACTGGTCTTTTTATGGTATATTTACTTTACTTTTGCTAACAGAATGCACTGCTTAAAGAGAGACGTTTTTGGTGTTTACAAATGTGTCCTGATTTGCATGCTTGGAAAAAATTGCAAACAACTCAGTTCTATTAGTCAATACTTATTGATCACGATCAGAGTTAGTTATTCAGGTATACTGATCATAAATTACAGCCATAACATTTATTTTATAATAATAAATTACAACTTTAATTAGAAACTCTCTCATGTGATGTTTTTCATTTGTGAGGATCTCTTTATTGTTATTTAGAGCCCTTATATGTAATCAATACTCTATTAAGGTTTCAAGTTAATAGTTTGTATGAATCAAAAATTTAAAAGGTGTCCTCAATGAAAAAATCATTATCATTATTACCTTGTTGTTTAATATTTATTATGCACCACATTTCTTCACTGAGCTTTGACATTATTTATATTGGTTTTAAAGGTCTCAGTAAAATACCTATAATAAAAATGAGAAAATTTTCTATTTGCTTGAGCTTGGAAGGCAATTATTTTTAAACTTGAGGTCCTCTATATTCTGAATTAGTTGAAGTTTTATTTGAAGAAAGGGGGCCAGAAAAGTTGAGCTAAATACTTCAAAGATTTCTAAAGTATTAAAAATTCTCTTGTATCATTTTTTGCCTTCTACTTTAATATTATTCTAAATCACTTAGTAATCAAACCAATTAGCAACAGATACTGTCCTCCATTCTCCCATGCTAGATTCTATATTTTGGTTTTACTTTTTAGAATAGATAATTACATATTCACAAACCTCCATGTTCTCTGATATATTCCCAAACTCACACAAAAACCATATATTAGAAATTTTGTACAATTTTTAAATACAGATATTATTAAGATATAATTGTTCAAATAAATATTACTTAAGGGTAAATTATGTGGTAGTTACCATGTTATCCTTTAAGGGGTGTACAAAATGAGATTACCTTTGAATTAAGCTGGGAAAGTGAAATACTTGCACATAAAACATAATAAATGAGAATAGAGAGTAAATAAATGCAGGAACTCTGAGGTAAAAAGGAGCTCATATTGACAGTTAGGGACCATGGGAACAAGCCTCACATGAAAAACATTATGCACTTGGGGCACTTTCTGTTGGCTGCTATTATACTGATTCTCCTACAGAGCAAAACCAGGATGCGGCCCAATATATACAAGCCAGGCTTAAAACAGAAGCTCCACAAACCTGAGGACCCTGGCTCCAAAGCACTAGTGAGTTACCTAAGTTGCCTGCCAGTATCACCCAATCAGGAGGAGGCCCTTCTGACCAGGCAGGAGGAGGCTTGTTCAACCAATTAGGAGGAGGCATTATCTTTCTTTCCCTTATTAGCATATTGGACCAGGGTGGGAACCTGAGCAGGAACTTTCTCTATATAAGCAGGGCCTCCCTTTCGTTGGGGAGGTTCACAGAACTGCTCTCTCTTAGGGCTGTCTCCCTTCAGTTCCAGTTACAGCTCCAACAGAGGCTTGCCTGTGCCTTTGACTTTTGGGTCTGACCTAATTTCTCTTCTTTCTATGGTTATTGTTGGGCCCAAGAACCCAAATCTGGTTCTTGATTCTCTGACCTTCACGAACACATATTGTTGGTGAGGGTCAGAGAAGCTATTTTGGAATTCATTTGGATTAATTGCAATTCAACAAACAAGCAATAAACTAGATTACGCTCAGTTGAGAGAAAGAGACCAAAATACCCCCAATGGTTGAAAACACAAAATATTTAGAAGTGTGCAGTCCAGAGCTGATAGGGCACTCGCTGCCCCACAAAGTCCTCACAGACCTAGGATATCTTCAGTTCATTACTCTGCTATCCCTAAACTGTAGCCCATATCATCTTAGTCCAAAGAATAATTTACATTCCAGACATCAGGATGGAGGAAGAAATTAATAGAGGACATAGGTCACATATATTTTTGGTTTTGTTAAAGAATAATCAAGACTGCCTTAATGTTAATCTCAGCTTGATTAACATTTAGACTGACGTTTTCCTGACTGTAAATCCCTAATCTGTCTTTTGTTAGAACAATTACTTTAGAAACTTCTAATTGCAAATTCTTCCTCTGCTCCTTTGAAATGTATATAAATCTCCCAGCCTCTAGCCAGTTTTACAACCTAGAAATGTCTTTCTCAGGGACCTGGAGCCATCCCTTTCAAATGCGATCAAGAAAGATAGTGCTCCGATTTCTCAGTTTCTATGGGAGTTTAAGAGACTAACTTTTGATGAGCACCAGTTAGGAAACACAGATGGTCTAATCCCAGAGAAAAAACATTTGCAAACTAAGGAACAACTCAATGCTCAATGTGCTCAACAAATCCCAAAGATCAACCTGCCCCCAATAAAGTCCTGTCCTCTACTACTTTCCACTACTTTCTCCATTGTTTAAAAACCTCCTGCCTTTTGTTTTGATGGAGTTAAGCTCAATATCTCTTCCCTATTGCAACAGTCTTGAATAAAATCTTCATTGCCTGTTTAATTTTCTTCTGTACAATTTGTCTTTGACAAGGAGTTTGCCAGAAGTTGCCACATAATATTCTGCCTCATCAGATTGACCAGCAACTTTGTTGCTAAGCCACTGGGAAATGTAGTCTTTCTTCTAAACACCCATATGCTGAGTAAAAAATTTTACTATTGTAAAAGAAAAAAGATAATTGACATTGGAGGCAGCTAACAGTCATTACCATGCAATCATTTACTTTGTAACTTATCATGTGCAAAAATGACAAGAGGTGAACGTTACTTCTTGGCAGTTCTTAAAATATGCCGTACTATTTTCAAGGTTCCTTCTCTTGTCCACTTATCCTTCAAAATCTAGCTTCATAATTTAAAAAAAAGATATCTTCAATTATTTATTTAATTAAAAAAAAATTTTCATTCCTTTGTCACTAGTGACATTGGACATTGTTTTTGTGTTGTGTTAAGCCATTTACATTGCTTCAGTTTTTAATACCCCCAGTGTTAGGAACAAAAGCTTATGGATGACTCATGTTCAGAATGTGTCATGTGCTCGCTCATCCTTGATCAATTATTGTGGTCAAAGGGATAGAATGTGATGATTATTTTTATGTTCACATGACACATTCACCCCACTAAATGGACTTATTTTACCAAATCCATTTAGGATTTACTCAAAGAAATTCAGGAAACTTTTACTAAAACAAGGGGAAATGTACTGAAACTAATCTTTAATGTTAATGTTTTAGCATTCTTTCTTTTGCTCTTTGGTATCTCTCTGTCTCTCTCTGTCTCTGTCTCTCCTTCCCTCCCACCCTCTCTCGCCCCAGTTGTTTACAATTGACGTGTACTGTTGGGTTATTAAAGCTTTAATAAAGTGTTATAATTGATGTTAAAGAAAGTTTCTCTGCGTTACCTCCCAGTTTCAATACAGGAATGCAAATAAACCTTATTTGAAATTAATGTTTTCCAAACATATGCAACTAAACTGTAATCTTTTTGAGAAGAAACAATGTATTTTATTTTTCAATATATGCCAAGCCTTGAATGCAATGCCTAGCCTGAATGCTAATTTGGTTTAGGAAAATAAATAGAAAATGATATTGGCAGTATTACCTTTGAATGGTGAAATTTTATATGGTAACTATTTAATGATAAATATGATAATTACATTCTTTATTAATCATATATTAATTTCTTAATTTTAATGGTGAGCAATTATACTATGGTTGGTTAGCAATGACTCTCTGGACCAGAATAAACTTTACTAAATACAATAGTGCTCAGTGAGCATGGACTTGACCAAAACTACCATGAATTTATTCTTTTTCCAGTAGCAAATATTCATAGTAAAAAATCTGAGCTAATTAGTCAGGAACTAAAAGAACTTGGAGTACAAAATTAGCGTGTGCTAGCCTATCTGGCTCTCCATTTTGAGTCTTTACACCTAACACATCTGTAGAGCTTTACAATTTATTTTTACTCCACAATTTATTTCTCATTGCAATGCTGCCTTGCATATTACTTCCTGGTAAACAGATTTTAATCTCGGTGTTATATTTTTTGATAGCCTTAAAAATTCATTTCTTATCCTACCCACTTCTTTTTATTTTAAATTTTTTAAATTTTATTATGTTATGTTAATCACCATACATTACATCATTAGTTTTTGATGTAGTGATGGGTATTAAAGAGGGCACGTACTGAATGGAGCACTGGGTGTTACATGTAAACAATGAATCATGGAATCCTATATCCTACCCACTTCTTATCACCAACCCTGTCTCACTTAACTTACTTTTAAATATCATTTATTTATTTACTTATTTAAATTTTCTTTAGCATCTATTTTAGATTCATTATATACTTATAATATAAAGAATATCATTAATATTGTCCTTATGTGGCAATCTTTTTTCCTCCAAAATTATGCTCTATAAGCCAAATTGGGGAAGAAAGAATGCTATGAAAGACAGGATAGAAAGAAAGAGAAAAAAATTGCTGGATGTAAAATAGATCTCAATAATGTCAAAAAGCCAGTTTGAATTACGAAGATGAAGGAAATAAATGTAGTCATTACAAGCCAAGCTTAGCATTTGAAATATAAGATTTTAGAGTTCCATTTCTGGGGAATATAAGGTCTTAGGTCCTCTTGCAATGTCTGGCTACACAGAAGTGTAAATAAAGAGCTTGTAGTTATTGTCAAGATCAAAATCTCAAGAGATAGGTTGGGATATGATCATCTATATGGATATTGAGATCATAAATGTGTAATACAGCTTAAAGTTGAAATAATTGTGAGTTCAGCTTATGTACTGCAAAGAAGAGAGATAATAAGATTCATTGTTGTTAAACTAAAATTATTTTAGATGAAGGACAAGGCATGATTAGCTTGCATTAAGATTCCAGGGGTATAGGTTGAAATTTTAGGAGACAGGGGCTTTAAAAGGCTGTCAATCAATATGTCAGTTTGTCCTAGTCAGCAGTCTCTCATCTTTGTCAGCATTTTAGAAAGAATGCTATTGGGTCGTCCCTCATGATTCCAAAATTTGGATGAGACTGTCACAGTTCGGCAGACACAAACACAGAACCAAGTTTCTGAGACCAGATAATAGCAAGAAAGGATTCTCTGGTTTTATTATCTTCTGGTAGAAAACAAAATATGGCCTAGGTCATTTGGAGGCCTCATACTTCACAAGTAGAATTAGTCTTTCTAAGCAAAGTTGTTCAGTGCTTCCTTTTAATAAGTCATTTGAACAGACAGCTAAAAAAGAATAGGTTTTAATTTATCTTTGCTCACTGCATTAAGTGAGTGAGATTGGAAAACATCAATGTGCTCCCCTCATAAACTCAAAACCACATATTGTACATGATATGATTGAAGGGGCAAAGGCACTAAATTTTTTTGAGCCACTATATTCTTGCAGTACAGGAAATGCTTACACTTTATCTCATTTAATTAGATTATACATTATTGGTGGCAAATATGGGTCACATATTCATTTTTAATAACATATTCACAATATCCAAAACACTGTTATATTGGATCACAATTGTCATTAATAAATAAAATTGAGCATTAAATATGTAATGTTGCATTCTTTGCATGAGAACATAAAACTTCAACTGAGTTTGCATTGTCAGGAGTTAAATTTACAGATACACATGATCACAAATACTGATTGCTGATTTTTTCAGGAGACACATGTCACATTCTGTACCTTCTATTTACTCATTTTCTAGCAGAATTTTCTTTGAATACTTCATTTTTTTTTTCTTTTAAATATTTATTTGTCAGAGAGAGCACAAGCAGGGGGAGCGGCAGGCAGAGGGAGAAGCAGACTCCCCGCTGAGCAGGGAGCCCGATGCGGGACTCGATCCCAGGACCCTGGGATCATGACCTGAGCTGAAGGCAGACGCTTAACTGACTGAGCCACCCAGGTGTCCCTTGAATACTTCATTTTTATCTAATTATTTTCTTATTTAGGGTAAATGCACACTATTTTACCTTTCACTGTTGGTCTCACTTATATACTGCTACTTTCCTAGTTTTGATAATTTATTTGTTTACTTTCCTAGTCTGTCCTAGAATCTATTTTAATACACTACCAAATGTGTATAAAACAGCTCAAGGAATAGAAATAAACAATTAAATGTAATTGATACTTTAGGATGAGTACTGGAAATTACTTAATATCGAGAACAAGAAGGACTCTAGAGAAGAAGAGAATGTAGAAAAAACTAAGATGGAAATCAGAATCTATTATTTAACAAAGAATGTGCAAATGAAAACATAATGAAAAGCAATCCTAGATAAGTAATAGTACATAATGGGATCTAAATGCTGATTAGAAGTTCTGAGATTTAATTCAGATAGTTATTGGCTATCCTTTTAAATTCCCAAATGAAATGTTTATTTAATCAACCAATATGTGTATTTATTCCTGGAACAAATGCATGTGAATGCCTGATCAGTGTATAATTTGGAAAGAAACTCCTCTCTCTCTCTTTCTCTCCCTCCCCCTCTTTCTCCTTCTCAAAGAAGAAATCAATCCAAGAGCAATACAAGCTATAGTATTAATAGTTAATAACTTGGTAATACCTGATAGTCACTTAATCCGTATGTGTTCTTCAACAGGTTTCTATACTTAAAAATGGGGACAATTATGTAATTCATTAATAGAGTTTTTGACAGGACTGAATGAAATAATACATATACTATGTTTTAACATTATTTTGTGGCTGAGGACCTATCTCTGACATGTAAGTCAGCATCACTCACATGTAGCCAACTCAAGCAGTATCTTTTGAGGGCTCCTTCCTTTCTTTTTCACATATTAATATTACAGTGCCCAGGATATCTTTTCTATCCATGCCCATTGTCCAGATAAATACAACTAGTCTTCTGTCTTTAAATATGATTTGTATGTTTTAAAACTTTCCCTTTTGTATCTTCAACTCATATTTTTCTTTAATCCTCTAGACTCGTATTACCAACTTTTCTCCATAGTGCCTCTAATTGGATAGCTAATCAATGTCGTAAACTTGACAGGTCGACATCTGAACTCCCAAACTTCTCTTCCAATATCCGATGCAGACTCAGCCTGTCATACCTCAGCTGATGGTATTTCATCCCTCTAATTGCTCATGCCAAAAAATTCAAATTTCTTTGAATTCTCCTTTTTTCCCTCTGCTTTCATTCAATACATCTGGAAATCCTGTTGGTAACTCTCAGAATAATTCCAGAAGCCAACCTCCTTTTAATATCCCAATGCACTCTGGAATAAGCCATCACTATTTCTATAGTGGATTATAGTAACAGCTTCCTATGTGGAAATATGGCTTCCACACTTGTCCCCTAACAGCTTATTTTCTAAAGAGTTACAAGAATCATTCTCTCAGAATACAACTTTCAACATGTCACTCTTCTCAAACTCACAGTAAAAGTCAATAATCATTATCTTTCTGACCTCATCCCTTGGCTACACTCCATTCTACTCTCAAAATACTTTTCCTACTCTATTTTTTCATAGCATTTATTATGTTCCGAAATGTTTGATGAATTAATATGTTTATTATTTTATCTCCTCTCCCCAACTAGGGAAGAGAAGGAAACTCCACATTGAAGGAACCTCTGACTGATTCCTTCACTGGCATATCCTAGGAGTCCAGAATTGCATCTTGCATACAGTAGGGACATAACCAATATTCGTCAATGAATAAGCAGTGACAAAATATAATCTAGAGTATGCGTGCATGGGTGGCTCAGTTGATTGAATGTCCAAATCTTGGTTTCAGCTCAGGTCATAATCTCATGTGTCATGAGATTGAGCCCCATGTCAGGCTCTGCACTTAGCACAGAGTCTGCTTGAAAATTCTCTTCCTTTGCCCCTCCCCCTACTTGCATGCATGTGTACACCCTCTCTCTCTCAAATAAATAAATCTTTAATATATATAATCTAGAGCCCAAGTATTTTGCTATTTTTTTTCAGTATCACTTGATTTTCTGATTTTTGATTGAGCTATATTGTCATAAGAGTATGTATCTTGATTTTCTAGTAGCTGTATTGTATTTGTCTGACTAGCCTACTGTTAGAAAATAAGAAACAAGAAGACAGGGACTACATCTACCTTGTTGAATGTGGTCTAGTATAATCTAGTACAGTGGCAAGTTCATAAAAGCATTCAAAATGTTTCTGATGACTATGAAAATACTGACTCCTTAGAACAATATTATCTTCATGAATGAGGCATGCAAAATAAAATTTTCAGAGTTTAGAATAATGTAATGCATGTAACAGTTTATATATACATAACATAGCATTTTGAAACTCTGGGTGCTCTTTGGAATATTTAAAAAGAAAATAATATGAACACTTATACTTTTTTTAAGATTTTATTTATTTATTTGAGAGAGACAGAGGTAGCAACAGAGAGCACGAGTGGGGAGGAGAGGGAGAAGCAGGCTCCCCGCTGAGCAGGGAGCCCTATGTGGGGTAGATCCCAGGACCCCTGGATCGTGACCTGAGCCGAAGGCAGACGCTTAACTGACTGAGCCACCCAGGCGCCCCAAGAACACTTATACTTTTGACCTTAATCTCAAATGTCCAATAATCTTTTTTTTGCAATGAATATATGAATAAATTATCTCTTCATTCTAGTAGCTACGGCAATAGTTTTCATGAGTTAATGAAAAACTATAAAATAGAATTTTGTCTTTTTACTAAAGGTGGTTCTATTCTCAACATAAGATGTTAAGTATAATGTATTAATGATTTATATGTATCCTAATATATATATATGTATTCTGGAATTTTCACTTTCATATTACTGTTAATTCTTCCAGCACTTTTATGCAAAATAAAAAGAATATTTTTTAAAAATGTGTCTATTGAAAATTGGAATTATCTGACATATATTTGCAACATTAGGTTTGGATTTAGCAAAGGTGTCTTGTTCTGTTGGGGCTGCTATAACAAAATACCACACTGGTTAGCTTATAAAAAGCAGAAATGTATTGCTCACACCTCTGGAGGTTGAAGTCCAAGATCAGGGTGCCAACATGACCAGGTGAGAGCCCTCTTCTGGGTCACAGACTTCTCATTATATTCTCATACGGTGGAAGGGGCTAGGGGCCTCTTGATATCTCTTCTATAAGAGCACTAATCCCACTCATGAAGCAGCCACCCTCATGACTTAATCACTTCCCAACTTTCAACAAATTTTTGGAGGACATAAACATTCAGACCTTAGCAACAGATGTTTCAAATTTCTTTTCTGCCACTTGCTGAATAGGTGTTATATAATCCTGATCAATTGTGCAAAATTGTAAACTGTACCCCCTCCACTATATGTGTGTGTGTGTGTGTATGCATATATATATATGTATATGTATGTAAGTGTGTGTGTATACACACACATATATATTCATTCCTCATTTCTTCCTGGACACCCAGCAATACCATGACAACTCCCAAATAAATGGAGATGCATACTAGTAGTTTAGGTGGTTATATGAGATAAAAATATAGTAATCACTATTCAAAATATGTATCAAGTCACTTATATTTTCTGAGATTCAGTTTCTCATAGCATAAAGCCTAGTTAATAATAGCTTCAGAAAGTAGAAGAAAATTTGAAGACATAATTTGTAGAAAAATGTCAGCAGCACTGACCATATCTTCAAACCTTTCTATATTTACATATTTTTCTTTCAGGCATTCAGGTCTTTAATTGCATAACCATTAAATTTCTCAAATATATATGAAATATACATTATATATGAAAAATGCTATATATCCATATACATGGTAATTTAATGGTTATCCTATTTTAACCATTTATATATATATTAGGATACATATAAATCAATAATATATATGTATTAATGTGTGTAGATAGATAGATGCCTCTTAAATTACAAAAGAGATACAGAATGAGCAAAAGACAGAGGAATAGAGAGGGAGGTAGTTTTATTGTGAATATGGTATTAAAGTATGGGAAATCCAAATGAAAAGCTTGCAAAATAATCACATTTGTTTTGACCTTATACAGAAGTATGTGTATGTTAAAGTTCAGCTCATGTGAATTTATTTTTAAGCACAGCTATGTGTATTTTCATTTTCCTGTGATCCAAAACAATGGGGTACTATTGGTTTTCTCCCCATGTTATTTTTTTTAACCTATATAGTATAGGTGAGTTTGGTTTATGTATTTTGTATTATTCAAATTTTTTGTTTCCATAGAGCATTTACAGAGTTTATTTAGACAACTAGTTTAAAAAGTCCAGGGAACTGTGAAAGGTGCTGTCTTGTTTGTGTTCCCCCTTTATTCTGTGATTTTACCGAATTTACCAAAATCTCTTAAATGTTTGAATATGTAGAGAATTAAATATACCAAGGAGTATCAAAGCATTATGATTATAATACGCAAAGATTTTAAATGGTTGCACTGACTGTTAACCCCTTGGAGTCCAATATCTGATTCTAACCAGTTATTTGAGTTCAAGTAATTTCTTTCCAAGTTACTTTTGCTCTCCTCATTCTTTGTTGTTTTATTATTATTAAGATACAATTGACAGGAAATATTGTGTAACTTCAAGGTGTACAATGTGTTGATTTGATACATATATTGCAATATGATTACCACCACTATAGCATTAGCTAACACCCCTATTGAGTCACATAATTATCATTTCTTTTATGTTGTGGGAACAATTAAAATCTAGTCTCTTAACAACTTTAATGTATATAATGTATTATTGTTGATTATAATCACTATGCTGTGCATTAGATTTCCAGAACTTTTTTATCTTCTAGTTGCAAGTTTGGACCCTTAAACATCTCCTGAATTTCCCCATCCCCAGGCCTGGTAACTAACATTCCCCATTCCTATGAGTTCAGCTTTTTTAGATTACACATATAAATGATAACATACAGTACTTGTCTTTCTCTGTCAACTTATCTCACTTAGCTTAATGCTCTCAAGGTCCCTCCACATTGTTGCAAATGGCAGGATTTCCTTCTTTCTCATAGATGAATAATATTCCATTGTATATACACTACATCTTCTTTATCCATTCATCCATTGATATACTTGGGTTGTTTCCATATCTTGGCTAATGCAAATAATGCTGCAATAAACATGGGAGGGCAAATATCTTTTTGATATCCTGCTTTCATTTCTTTTAGATATATACCCAGAAGTGGGATTGCTGGATCACATGGTAGTACTATTTTTAATTTTTGGAGGAACTTCCATGCTGTTTTCCCTATTGGCTGAACCAATTTACATTCCCAATGAGAGTATAAAATTGTTCCCTTTTTCCACATCCTCACCAACACTTGTTGTCTCTTACCTTTTTCTGATAACCGTTTAACAGATGTAAAGTAATAACTCACTGTGATTTTCATTTGCATTTCCCTGAACATTAGAGATGTTGAGCATCTTTTCACGTACTTATTGGCCAGGACGTCTTCTTTGGAAAAACATCTATTTGGTTCCTCTGCCCATTTGTTAATTGGGTTGTTTCTCTGTTAATGAGTTGTATGAGTTCTTTATATATTTTGGCTATTAACTCCTTATCTGATGTATGGTTGTAAATATTTTCTCCCATTCTGTAGGTTGCCTTTTCATTTTGTTGATGATTTCTTTCACTGTGAAGAAGCTTTTTAGTTTGATATAGTCCTATTTGTTGTTTTTTGCTTTTGTTGCTTGTGCTTTTAGTGCCATATCAAAAAAAAAAAAAAAAATATTGCCAAGATCAGTGTCAATAAATTTCTTTTCTGTTACCTCTAGGAGTTTTATGGTATCAGATCTTAGGTTTAAGTGTGTAACTCATTTTGAGTTAACTTTTCTGAATGGTATAATATAGGAGTCAATTTCATATTTCTGCATATGGTTATCCAGTTTTCACAACACCATTTGTTGAAGAAACTACCCATTCCCCTCATCAAATATTAGTTGACTGTATATTCAGGGAGTTATTTCTGAGCTTGCTATTCTGTTCCATTGGTGTATAAGTCTATTTTTATGCCAGTACCATACTGTTTTAATTACTATAGCTTTGCAGTACAGCTTGAAACCAGGAAGTGTGATGCCTCCTGCTTTGTTCTTCTTTCACGTGATTGTTTTGCTATTTGGGGTCTTATAGAAAAACTCACAGCTAACATCATACTGAACAGTGAAAATGTTTCAAGCTTTTCCTCTAAAATAAGGAACAAGACAAAGACAAAGGTGTCCATTCTCACCACTCTTATTCAACATAGTGCTTTAAGTACTAGAGGAATTAGGCAAGACAAAGAAATAAAAAACATTCACATTGGAAAAGAGGTAAAATTGTCATTACTTGCAGATAATATTATCTTATGTATATAGAAAATCCTAAAGATTCAACCATGAAACTGTTGGAAATAATCAAAGAATTCAGTAAAACTGCAAGATATAAAATCAACAGAATCAGTTGCATTTCTAAACACTAATGATGAGTATCTGAAAAAGAAATAAAGAAAACTATCCTCTAATAGCATCAAAAATAATAAAATACTTAGGAGTAAGTTTAACCAAGGAAATGAAAGATCTATACAATGAAACTACAAGACTTTGATGAAAGAAATAAAGAAGACACAAACAAATGGAAATATCCTATGTCCATGGATTAGAAGAACTAATATTGTTAAAATATCCAGATTACCCAAAGCTATCTATAGATTCAATGCAATCTCTATCAGAGTCCCAATAGCATTTTTCACAGAAATAGAGAAAATAATCCTCAAAGGTATGCAACCACAAAATATCCCAAATAACCAATGTTCTCTTCATTGTTATGAATTAAAAAAAATGTTGAGGGAAAAACTTTAAATTGTAAAAATTAAGATCAAGTAAGCAAAAACTTTACTGATTGTTAAAGATATAATAATCAGTGTGGTTAGCAGCAGCATACAGGGATACTTTTAGCTTCCATAGGGCAAAATCCAAGGCTGCCATAATCTTGTAATAATCCCTACAGTCGCCAAAGTTAAGGAAGACACATATTTTCATCAATCCTAAAAAATCTACTCTGTGTACTTCGACTTTTCATATGGAGAAGGAGATGAAATGGAGTGTGAATTCCCAGTTTCAGTAGAGAATGAAAAGTTGTAAACATAAAACTAATGGTTACAGTGTAGATAAAATATTAAAAATAAATGGTACCTAATACAAATTATATCCTTTCATTTGTTTTGTTTGTTTTAAGTAGGCTCTATGCCCAGTGTGGGACCCAACATGAGGCTTGAACTCACGACCCTGAGATCAAGACCTGAGCTGAGATGGAGTCAGACGCTTAACCAACTGGGCCACCCAGGCACCCTGGCTTCTTAAAAATACATTTTATAGCACAAAGGGTACTGACTGATAAAATATTTAGATATCAACATATATGAATTAAATTTTGTATTGTGTGAGTCATTTTTAATGACTTCCCCCCTCCCCCCATCTGTTTTGGAAGTAGAGTAAATATAACAAGACCAGAAACCTGAATTGGTTACATAGATTTTAGACTAATAAATATGTTGCCATTCAACAATGGTGTTTAGATTTTTAAAAATTTCATGGGGAAATATTTTAAGTGTAAAGATATGTGGATGTTAGAGCATGGGTATATGCGAGTATTGTAAAATCATTAATGAAATAGTAATTAATTTGAGTTCTTAATAAACTTCTGAGTCTTACGCATAAACCTTGGCAGGTGTTAAACAACATGATAGATTCTGAAATTCTGCCAGATGCCAATGATAATAACTACTTGACAGTGATAAGTATAAAATGTTAGCAGAGAAAATTACTTCAAGTAGATTATTCCTGTCAAGCCTCAGCTGGCTGAAACTAGGAGTGAATGTAACAGTTGCTTTGATGTCCCTTAGGGTATGTCTGGGAGAAAATGTGGGTAAATAGTGGAAAAATTTCCTCTAATTTCTATGAAATTTGTGTTCTGTGCTGAAGAAAAGATAATTGAGGATAACATTATACATTATTACATTCCATTATTTTGAAATGATGTAGAGACTGTTAGTGTCTTGTGCTGTTCTTGACTTTAACAATCCCATAAAGTAAGTTCTTCTATATATCCTTCAATGTGAAAGTTTGCTTTAATTCAAATGTTCACTATTTTCATCTTCAAAATTCTGGAAAAGGATAAGGATGCACTAAGATAAAACCTTTTGGTCTATTATTGCATTGAAAAATCTTATAAAATATTTGGAGAAGCTTGTCCAGTACATGAAACAAATACATAAATTTATCTAATAGGGTGTTTTCCACACTCTTTTCCTCCACTGCAGCATGTAGGTATCATACATTCATTGGTAATGAAGTAACTGTTTTAAATTCAGGTTTATACTAAGATCTGATTTAGGAGGTTAACACTTGGAATTAAACTGTGTCTAAACCAGGGGAAAAAAGAACAAGTCACATGCTATATAAATAGGATATAATTGGGGTGCCTGGGTGGACTCTTGATTTCAGCTCAGGTCATGATCCTAAGGTCCTGTGATCGAGCCCTATGTTGGGCTCCTCCACACTCAGTGGGGTCTGCTAGAGGATTCTTTCTCGCCCTCTGTCCCTCCCCCTGCTCAATGGCACGTGGGCTCTCTCTCTTTCAAATAAATAAATAAATCTTTAAAAAATAGGATATAATTATTCTCTAATTTTAACATACTCTAAAGTTGCATAGAAGAGAAAAATATAACTTGTCTAGACTCAGTTATCATAGTCATTGTCCAATTCACAGGAAACAAAAGGATCATGCAATAGTTTTGGCAACAGTATCTAAAGTCTTCAAGCATTTGCTTTTCTATTATATATCTTAATAGAGCTCTCAATATAGAGTTTGTTTAAAACTAAACAACTCTCCCCCACCAGATATAAAGGATCTTAGTTCTTTTCTCTACTTTTACATTTGTGTGGATAGATTCTGAAATTTTATAGATACTAAAACAACAGGCAACACAGTGAGGATCATAAAAACTCGGCGAGTTTTGCTCTTTGGCAGTAATTCTCATTTTTTTCCATCAGAGCAGAACAATAAAAATGCTGAGAAAAAATCTTAATAGGATATATGGCAATTTCCAGCCCCAAAGGCTAAATTTTTATCTTTTCTATAAGCTGAACCTGCCATTACTGCATACTTCTGAGTGGCAGAGCTGCTTGTGTGTGTGTGTGTAGGTGTGTGTTTGTGTTTGTGTGTGTGTGTGTGTGTGTGTGTGTGTAAAGGCAGGAAGAGATTTGCAGACCTTCAAGATTCTCAGTGAAGTTTCGGCTTTCTTTTCTTTTTAATTTTTATAATATAACAGAACTACAAAAGAATTCACTTGATGAATACTTAATGTACAAAATAGAGACCATGGGATCCAGATTAATATGTAGTTAATTATTTCATTTATAGCTCAAGAGTAGAAGGAACTCTCAAAGATTTATTTAGTACATGAAGTATTCAAAACTTAAATGAGACAATAAACATTGGTTTTAGACCGTGAAATCTGAATACAATTATTCAGGCATTATATCACATAAACTTTTTAGTGTTTAGAAATCACTACTACAAAAAGTAAACACTCTGGGATGCTCCCTTAAAGACTGCATTTGAATTCCTGTCCAGCATTCCTATCCCTAGTTGCTGGCCACCCCATCTAGTAAACTGATATCTAGCTAGATTCTTAGGGTATTCTTGGTGGATTCTGTGTTTGGCACAGCCGATCTTCCAGGAGAGGAGAACTTTACAGATCTTCCCTTTTTGAGCATTCTCTTCTAATTCCTCTGGAGTCACAAAAGAAGCAGTTGTAACAGGGCTTTATGCTTTGTTTCTTTCCATAATCAAAACAGATTTCCATTGTTCAAAAAAGAAATGACAACAAAATACTTTCTGTATATCATTATCAAATAAATACTCCTGTAATCATTACAGCTCTTCATGTTTTCTTAATTTGCCATTTCATACACATTACTATTAACATTACTCTATACATCCATCTACACAGTTTCTCTGATGGACCATTTATAGGTGTCCTCAATATACCAATAGTGAAATAAAATTGTGTTATTTCAGAAAAAATCATTGAAAAATCATATAAATTTATTTAACTTTTAAGTAATACATGTATTTGTACATATAACATGTTTGATATAAAGCATAATGAAAGAAATACTCCTGATCTAACCACCTAACCAACCACTAGAAGCTTGCCTGTATCTTTACTGCACAATCTTCTCCATTTCTTCCCTGCCTCTCCCTGTCACCACTAATAGAAATTTTATTTTTATACTTCCTAAGCATTTTTAAATAGTTTAAACTCATGTACGTATTATAAATAATATACTGTTATTTTTTTTGTAAAGCTTTGTACTAAAAGTTTTTATGTGTTATTCTGCAATTTTCTTTTTTCACACAATATTCTATTTCTATGAGTCATCCATGTTATTCCCTATAGTTCTTATATACATGATCTTGTAAAATTGAACACTGAACATTTTGTAAAATTGAATTAAGCTATGTCCCAGCAATTTTATTCTTATGTAGGGGGAAAAAAGCCTTGTTCATGTTCATTAGTAGATATGTACAGAATTGGGACACCTGGGGGGCTCAGTCGGTAGATATGTTATAGAATTGTTTACTGCAGCATTAGGCAAAACAGCAAAAAACAAGCTAGAAGGAAGGCAATGTCTATAAAATCAAGAGAATTTGAAATCGGATTAACTGTGGCATACTTACATCATAACATATTATGCAACAGTAATTTATTTTGGAAATGCAGAAATAATTAGTCCTGAAAATGGTTTTTTAGCTAGAATAATCTTCTGATAAAATCAGAGCTATATTCAGAACTATATGCTAAAGGTATCACTTAGAAATTAACAATCTCTGATTGGAATGGAAGTACTGCTGGTTTTTAAACCTGCTTAGTTAAGATCAGTCTTTCCCCAGTCTCTCATCTCCCTTTTATTAGCTACTCTGTTAGAGATCTGAATGAGCCTACTTTGATCCAGAGCTTCTTTTCCCCAGGTGCTTCTATCTGTAGACAATAATCTTTCACAGTGTCCATACAGAGCTATCAATTATTGATAGAATATAGATCCTACAGCTGCTCTACTTTCATAAGTGCTCTAAACTAACAATGAAAATGGCATAAATAAATAAATACCTACCAGGAATTTTGCTAGTTAAAGAATAATATGCTGGAGGAAGGAACTCTAAAATTTTTTTGGCAGTTAAAGTATTTCAGCTTGAGTTAGACATTGTTTCGTATTAGGTTTGTGGATGAATTGTAGAGCAGGTCAGAGTTTTTGCAGGAAAAGGGTGTTGCCTATGATAGTGCAAAAGGGTCCTTAGGGGATATATAATACATCCACAGTAAGAATGATAGGCGACATGCATTAGGATGAGGTTTCCAAGAAGATCATCTTGAAAATAAAAAGATTAACTGTTATGAGAAATGATTTCTTTCTACTAAAATAAATTTAATAGTGCTCAACATAATGCTTATAATATAGCGCTTCTATTGCCATCCTACAAATTTGGTGACAGAGACAAGGCTAAAAGGAGGGAGAAGAAAGAAGGTAAGGACACAGAAATATGGGATGCTTTGGATAATTAGGCATTCTTTCTTTTTTCTCTTTCTCTTGATGTTAAATTTCTCATTATAACTCATCAATTCAGAGAACAATAATTCATCGTGCTTACTGAATAAATACTTATTGTGCTTGGTACTGCAAATGCACGCTAAAATTACAGTGGTGAGAAAAACAGAAAAGGTACCATCCCACATGAAGTATATATGCTACCACTTTTTGTACTTTCCCATCCCTTGAATGACTAAAGACAGATATTACTAGATAAATGGTCAAAGATGTTGGTCTTATGGTTAAGATTACAGAGTTGAAAATTAAATTATAATTTCAGTATAACTCTTTTAGCTACACTTACTGTAAAACATGACAAAGAAATTGGTCAGAGTCAAAACACGAATCAGGAAGGTGAGCAGAATTACAAAAAGTAAATTTGCAATAAAAAAGAAAATCTATTTATTAATTTATCTATCTACACACATGCACACGCGTATATACACACACCTACATTCATACATATATATTGTGTATTACTGGAAGCCTCAGCCTGGCTTTTTAAACTTTTTTCAAGACATGTAAGTAATTCTGTTTGCTTAAATTTGCTTTCTGGGAAATCAGGTGTGAGAATGAGAGAACAGACAAATAAATAGAAGTGAGTAGAGAGTACATCGTTTTATTGCTTGAATTTAGATTCACTGAATGAATCCTTCCTAGAGAGGAATTTGACTTGGCAAGGCAAGAAATCAAAACAACAACAACAATACCAAAAAGAAAGAAAAAAAGTAAAAAGAAAACAGTATATTTTTATTAAAAACAACTGGTAATATAATTAAAAAATATGATTTACTTTGGCTTGATTTTTGGATGTAGCTAGGTAATGTATCAGAAAATATGCGAAATAATAGTTGTGACAATTCTTTGTTGAATATTCCGATTCAAAGAAGAATTACTATATAAATAATATTGACATGGGAATAAATCCTTATAAAAACACCAAAATTAATGGAATGGAATACATATTGTAAGCGAATTAGGTTCAGTATACTATGGTGAAATCACTGGTGTCTGGCACATAGAACCAATGCTACATCATATATTCAGAAACCATGACCATGATGCAGCATGTAGAAGCAAAATGTAAAGCCATTGAACATTATTAAATCTTTCAGGCAAAAATGATTAAGTAGATTTAATTTCACTGGATTTTCTGGTAACATTTTACACTGTACAATTTACATTAGTAATTTACATTTAGAAAGGATGATAAACAAGGAGATATCATTGCCATATCACACTTAAGGCTTACTGAATCACTCCAAACAACTATATATACATATATATATATATATATATATAAAGAAATGTATTAATTCTATTCTCATAGAATATAAATGCATAACATTAAAAATTGTACAAATATTAAAATGTGTCAGGGATTTTTGTTTTTACTCTTAAAATTTCATAACATGTTGCAAGAGATTTTGTGTTTCTCCACATCAGTGTTTACTATAGAGAAACTAATAATTTATTCAACTAAAAATGTAGCTTAACATTTTCTTAATGTGAAAGCTATATTACATTCTTTAATCTTTTTCATGGTAGGAATATTCCCTGAATCAAAGGATGTGAAAAATGCTTATAGATAGTAACATGAAAAAAAAAAGTTCTACCACAATCTTAAAATTGTTTATACCTTTTACCTGTAGCATTTTATTTATTAGAATATATCATAAGGGATAATCCAAAACCCAGATTAATATCACTTCTGACAAAATTTGAAAAAAGTAAGTTCAATGTTACTGAAAGATATTTAACATATTGCCATATAAAGTATAAAAGATTTTAACTCAATAATAATTTATTGCATCCTTTCTTTTTTCCAGTCATCATATTAAATAGATGGATAAACAAAACATTTATTTATTTATTTATTTATTTATTTGAGAGAGAGAAAAATAGAGTGGTGGGGAGGGGAAGAAGAAGAAGGAGAGAGGTATCTTTTTTTAAAGATTTATTTATTTATTTGAGATAGAGAGCAGTGGGAAGGGGCAGAAGGAGAGGGAGAGAGAATCTTGATGCAGGGCTCTACCTCAGGGCCCTGAGATCATGACCTCAGCTGAAACCAAGAGTGAAGCTTAACTGACTGTGCTAACCAGGCGCCCCCACAGCACTTATCTTTAATGAACTTGAGGAAGTGTGTGTACTTCCTCATTCTACTCCTACTCTCTGATCATGAAAGATGGCTCTCCTTTACTGTTTTTTATTTCTATCTGTAGTTTAAATTTAAGTGTTCCTTCAGACTTAGTTGCTATTCTCTCTCTATAGATTCTTACATGTATCATTTAATTTCCTCCTAGTATGATAATAACTTCAACATTATGTTTTTATCACAAAACTCTTGCCTGAATTCTGAGCCTATTTTTCCATTCCAAATCATCTACCCAAATGTCTCAGAGGAAACGCAAGGTTAACACCCCAAAACTAAAATTCATCATTTCTCTGAAACCTGCTCTACCCTTGAAATTTCTGTTTGGTGAAGAGCACATTATCTTTACAGTTGCAGAAAGGAACTTCATCCTCCCATAACATTCATATCCAATCATCTTGAGTTCCTGTAGAATGTTACTCTTCAGTAATGCCATTATTCTTTTCCCAAGAGGACCCGCTTTTAATTTAATTTAATTTTTAAATTTTATTTATTTTTATTTATTATATTCAGTTAGCCAACATATAGGACCCATTTTTAAAAAGTGATATGTCCTCATGGGTTAGACTAGTAACTAATATAGTATTACACTAGCTCAGTAAATGTTTGCTGAAGGTTTGTTGGATGAATGAATGAAATACTTTGAAAATATCTTTAGAGATATTTCCATTTAGGTTAGGAAAATTAATGTTTTTGGGTGATTTAAGTTCTGCCAGTAGACTGTTATGATTAAAAATTGACATACAAAATGAAATGGATTCCTACTTACATAGTTATTAATGAAAATTGATTTTGCTTCCACAGCTATACATATTTTTAAAAGAAAAATGTCTCCTTTCTAGAAATGGAATGTACGTCATAAAGGTTCTTTAGAAAACTTCAGGTATTAAAATTTCCGTAATTGCTATTAGCTGTTGACAAAATAATATGAAAATACAAACAGTTCTGAGTATATTACATTGAGGACAAATTCTATTGTTAATGAGGCTAATGTGGATGCTTGTTGTTCATTGAAATTCAGATTTGAAAACTAAAGCTTGTCTTGGATCTAAGGACTGTATTAGAAAAACAAAAGGAAACAATTCTTTGAAGTAATTTAAAAATACATATGGAAATTTCTACACAGGAAATTCACTTACCTATTTTTCACTTCAATAAATATTTATTGAGAATTATCATTTGACAATGTTCTTGGTGAGCAATAGAGATATAAAATAGAGATAAAGTTTCTTGCTTACATGCAGCTTACATTTTAGTGATAGGCAATAAATTGAAATAGACAATAAATATGGTAAGTAACTAAATTTTATTTTATAAGTGATATGAAATAAAAGAGGAAGTGAAACAGGGTTAAGAGAAACAGAGAATGTTGAGAGAGAATGGTAGAGTATAATATGGAATCAAATTAGACTTTAAAATATGGGATCAAGTTAGATATTATCAGAAAGGTGAAATATGAAAGAGATGTTCATTTGTCTAGGTTAGGAACATCCTCTATGAGGCAGATAGCCAATGCCCAAACTGTCAAGTGAGAGATGAATAGGAGTGCTAGAAAAACAGCTAAGGAGAAGGAAAAATATAAGTGTGGGTGCAACAGAGTAAAGTGAGATGAAAAAAATAAGTAATTAACGTACTGTGATAATGGAGAGTTGGTCCTGAAGGTACCTTTAGGATATATCAGGACTCTGCTTTTCTTTGTCTAAATTTGGGAGACAATTCAGGTTTCTGGCAGAGGACTGATATAATCTGGCCAAAATTTCAAAGACCTCTGTGGTTACTTTCAAAATATACATAAGAAAAAATTAAAAAAAATAAAAATAATGATTTAAAAGACCTAGTGTGGTTTCTGTTTCCTCAACTAGATTTTGTTGGATCATGGTTAGTTAGGTAAAGAATGGTTTCTGAGCAAGGGGGTGGGGAGGTGGAGGTGGGGATGAAGTTTTCATCAGTAGAGATAGGAAAGTCAGTATCGCAGGATGCAAATTAAATGGGCATCATAATTTTTATGTATTTATAAAACATAAAAGTAGGGATATTAAGTAAACAGTATAAATAAAATGATCAATGAAAAGTGAGTTCAGAACTAGAAATATAAATTTGGAAGTTAATGATATAGAGAATTATGGTAGAGACTTCTAATCATATAACAAAATTTCTTCCCTTCTTCCATTATAATAAAATTTTGGCTTGGACTATGCTATTTAACTAGATATTTTTAAGCCTTCTCATCACAGGTTAAATTCTGATCACTGGACTATAAGCAGAAGTAAGTATGCTAATTACAGATCTAGAACTTAAGATGGAAGGCATGCTTCCTGGAAGCAATCTTCCTTCTTCCCAGTGATCAGAATCCAGGTATGGATTTGAACCATAAAAACAACAGCATTATAGAGGACTGCGAGGTAATTATCTGGATGACATCTGGGTCTCTGAGGTGCAAAGATGAAACAGTGATTTCAAAACTCCAATGAGAGAGAGACGTTAAATTTTATGTTGTAAAAACCACTGTATTTCAGGGTCTCTTTGACGCTAAAATATAGAGATACTAGAGCCACAAATGTGTAATAAAAGTTATTTAAGGGACACCGGGGTGGCTCAGTGAGTTGAGGGTTCAACCCTTGATTTCGGCTCAAGTCATGATCTCAGGATCCTGAGATCCAGCCCCATTAGGCCCCACGCTCAGGAGGGCGTCTTCTTGATTCTGGCCCTCTCCATCTGCCCCTCCCCCCCACACACTTTCTCTCTCTCTCTCTCTTTCTCAATCTCTCTCTCTCAAATAAATAAATAAATCTTTAAAAAACTTATTTAAAATGATTTCTAATTTTTTGGTTCTGGGTTAATTGTATTTCAAAGAGCTGTAAAAACTTGCAAAAAGGGAAAGTGTTGATTCTATTTCAGACAACTATGAGAAATAACTTCCATTAGAGTCTTGGAAACAAACAACCGTATTCTCCCTTCTATTAACATTTTCTTTAATTTCTTGGCCAATTTTTTTCCAGAGTTCTCCTCTGCTAAAATTAGCAAATGCTGCAACTCCATTGACCCTTGCACCCTAAAGTAAATTCAATTGAATAAGTACATAGCTTTCAGTGATCATGATCACAGAATATAGATCAAATATATAATGAATTTGCTGATTTCAACTTTTATTATCTCCTTCTTTCCCCTCACTTCATTATCTGTCATTGATATAAAGGCATTAAGGTCCATAAGTACTTTTTCATGCATGTTAACTTCCTCTATTTTTATGGTTTTAAAAATGCATATCATTTTAATAGTATTAGTAGAAAATCATTGAATAGATTTATCTACTTATTGACCTATTCTCTTTCCCAATCATATTCAATTAAAATAAATAGTAAGGCTTTTAAATATTTTAGGGATTCTGTTGACAAATATATTTACCACATTCATCCACACTATATCTATATAGAGTACATAAAAATTATGGTATTCTTAATGATGGTCTGAATTCTACATTTCCTAGAAATACATTGTGAATCCTTGTATTGAAGTTAATCGTCTCTACATGTATCAGAAGAAACGGACAGCAGTCATTGAATTGCCATTCTGGGAAGACTACCTGTCATCTCCAAGACATAAATTTCAGAAAGAAAACACTAAGCTAAGGATTTTCAATCATATCAAAAGGTAATGAGTTTATATTTTCTCTAAATATAAAAATATTGTATACTAATTTGTGCTTTCAGCCATGAGGAGGTAACAGAGGATGGGGTTACCCTCTTTATTTAAGCAAATAAAGACCTAGAAAATATATGAAACATTGGTTTTCAGACATTAGACAAAAGGCAGCAGTGGGCAATGATTCCTGAAGAAAGAGAGATTCCAGTCTGCAGCACAGAAAAGGAAATGTGAACAGAGCCAGACTGGTAAGTCACTTGACTACCATAGTAGCTAGAACTCACAGGGAAGAGCTCCAGAGAGGAAAGAGTTCTATAAAGAGACAAAGAGTTCAGAGATTTGCACACAGACCTGACTGAGTCTTAACACTAAGCAGGATCAGAGATTATGCATGAGAAAATGACCAGAAGCTTGTGAAAGAATCCCTAGAAAGAATTAAGTTGAACAATTCCTGGGGCTCACACAGGGTTAAGAATTATTTTTGTTCCCACCACCTAAGGTACAGAAATCAGTAAAATATAGACCTTAGGGATTATTGGGTAGAGTACTCAGAAGGACAATGTCTTGACAGTGGGTCAAAATTGCTGCAAAGTAATGCCCTGCCTAATGAAGTTTAAAAGGCACAACTCCTTCCAAATAATGAAGGTGTGTCACTCAACAAAGGTCAAGGATATTTTTTTGTATTCAATTTTTATTTTTAAAATTTTTGGGTGTAGAAAAAAATGTACATGTTTAATGTATATATTTTGATGAGTTTGGACAGATGCATACACCCATGATACCATCACCACAATCAAAGTACTAAACATATTCATCACCTCCAAAAATTTCTTAGGGTTCTTTTGTGACTGATCTTCCTTCCTTCCTTCCTTCCTTCCTTCCTTCCTTCCTTCCTTCCTTCCTTCCTCCCTCCTTCCTTCCTTCCTCCTCTCTCTCTTTATTTCTTCCTTTCTCTCTTTTCTTCCTTTCTTTTCTTTTTCTTTCTTTCTTTCTTTTTTTTCTTTCTTTTTCTTCTTTCTTTTTTTTCAGCTTTGTAGGAACACCTAATTGAGATCTCTCTTAACATGTTTTAAATGTACAATACCATATTATTAACTAAAGATACTATATTGTACAGCAGATCTTTAGAATGTATCTTGCAAAAATGGGGGACCTTTATAACTATATTCCATATGTTTAAAAAGGGGGAGGAAAGCATAAGAATATTTTTTTAAAGAATTTATTTATTTATTTGAGAGAGAGTGAGTGAGAGAGAGCATGAGCTGGGGGAGAGGCAGATGAAGAGGGAGAAGGAAACTCCCTGCTGAGCAGGGAGCCTACATGGTGCTTGATCCCAGGATCCTGGGATCATGACCTGAGCTGAAGGCAGACACTCAACCGACTGAGTCACCCAGCCACCCTGGAAAGCATGAGAATATTTAAGTGTTGTTACTGATATTAAAAAAAAAAAAAGACCCAAATCAAACTTTTGGAGGTGAAACGAATAGTGTCTGAGATTTAAAAAAAAAAAAAAAAAAAGGAATTAACAGCATATTAGACATTATTGAAGGAAATCTTTGAACTAGAAATATAGCAATAGAAACCAACCACATGAGGGGCACTTGCGTGGCTCAGTTGGTTAAGTGTCTGACTCTTGGTTTTGGCTCAGGTCATGATCTCAGGGTTGTGGGATTGAACCCTATATCGCATCAGGCTCCACACGCAACAGGGAGTCTGCTTCCCCTCTCCCTCTGCCCCTCCCCCAGCTTGGGCACTCTTTTTCTCTAAAATAAACAAAAATCTTAAAAAAAAAAAAAAAAAACTAACCACATGAAACACACACAGGGAAAAAAAAACTAAAAAACAAATTCTGGGGGCGCCTGGGTGGCTCAGTCGTTAAGTGTCTGCCTTCGGCTCAGGTCATGATCTCAGGGTCCTGGGATCGAGCCCTGCATCAGGCTCCCTGCTCAGCAGGAAGCCTGCTTCTCCCTCTCCCACTCCTCCTGCTTGTGTTCCCTCTCTCGCTGTGTCTCTCTCTCTGTCAAATAAATAAATAAAAATCTTTAAAAAAAAAAATAAAAAAAAATAAAAAACAAATAAAAAACAAATTCTGATCATAAATGAGATATGGGATAACTTCAGCTGGCCACATAGACATATAATTTAATCCCTGAATCAGAATAGGAAGCATAAAAAATATTTGAAGAAATAATGGCTGAACATTCTCCAAATTTGATGAAAAATATAAACCCTTAGAACCAGGAAGCTCAATGAACCCCAAGCACAAAATGCATGAAGAAAACTATACCAAGCTATAATCTAATTTCTTGTAACCAGTGTTAAATATATATTTTTAAAGAAGTCACAAGAAAAAGAGAAATTTTTATATACAGAATAACAAAAATAAGAATGACCACTTCTCATCAGAAACCATACAATGCCAGCCAAACATTGGTGGAACAACATTAAAATACTAAAAGAAAAATACTGTCCACCTAAAAATCTACATACGGTAAAAATATCTTTCAAGAACAAAAATGAAATAAAGACTTACTTTAGATATACAAAAGCTAAAATATTCATCATCAATAAATCTGTACTATTAGAAAAGTGAAAAGAAGTCTTTCAAGCAGAAGGAGAATAAAGTAAAATGGAAATCTGTATCTACACAACAGAGTAGAAAGAATTGAAGATGGCAAATATATGAGCACACATAATTTTTTTAAAGATTTTATTTATTTATTTGAGAGAGACAGCTATAGTAAGAGAGAGCACGAGTGAGGAGGAGCGGGAGACACAGGCTCCCCGCTAAGCAGGGAGTCCGAATAGGGACTTGATCCCAGGATCCCGGGATCATGACCTGAGCTGAAGGCAGACATTTAACTGACTGAGCCACCCAAATGACCAAACGTAATTTTTCTTAGCTATCTAAAACAAGATTGAAAGAGAGGAAAAGGGAACAAAGAACACATAAGACAAGTAGCAAAATACAGCAAAATGGTATATTTAAACCAACCGTACCAATAACCAAATGAAATTGTGGTCTAAATATCCCAATTAAAAGTGAGAGATCAGCACACTGAATTAAAAAGAAAAAAAAAAAAGTAAAACTCAGCTAAATGCTACTAAAAAGAAACCAACTCTAAAAAAACCCCCACAAATGAATTAAAAGGATGGAAAATATATACTATCGTGCTAACACTAATCAAAAGAAAACAGCTGGAGTGGACATATTAATATCAGACAAAGGGTATTCCAGAGAAAAGAATATTACCATGTTGAAAGAATCATTTTAAAATGATAAAGGGTTTAATTCATCAAGAGGACATAATTAATCTATGATGACAGAAAGTACTTTCATGTTTGCATGCAGATGGGTTGGAGAGGCAGGGTTGGATAACAAAGGAGCACAAAAGTCTGTGGGTGACAGATCTGCTTATTTTCTTGATTAGGGTGATTATTCCAAGCTGTGTATGTGAAAGATTATAAAACTATTCAATTTAAATATGTGTAATTATGCCTTAATTATAACTCAACAGAATTGTAAAAAGATATGTGCCCTCTAATGAAATTCAGGAAATAAAAAGTGAGAAGGGACATTCTCACCTCCTTTAAAACCTTAGGGGAGGGGCCCCCAGGCGGCTCAGCCTGCTAAAGTATCTGGCTTGGGTCATGATCCCAGCGTCCTGGGATCCAGCCCCTCCTAGGGCTCCCTGCTCAGCGGGGAGTCTGCTTCTCCCTCAGGTCTCCCCCCTACTCATTCTCTCTCTTATTCTCTTTCTCAAATATAAATAAAACCTTAAAAAAAAAAAAAAAAACACCTTAGGGGAAAGTTATTCAACATTTCACCATGAAGTATGATGGTAACCGTAGGTTTGTCCTATGCGCTCTTTATCAGTTTATGTTCCTTTCTGTTCCTAGTTTGCTGAAAGCTTTGTAATCAATGAAGGTTGGATTTTGTAAAATTCCTTTTCTGCATCTATTGAGATAATCGTATCATTTTTCTTTTTTAGTCCCGTTAATATGCCGAATTACATTGCTTAATTTTTAAATTGTAAACCCCCTTCATTTCTAAGATAAACCCCATTTAGTCATGATAAATTTTTGGATTTATTTTACCAAAACGGTGTTGAGAATTTTTGCATCAGTGCTCATAAAATTATTTTCCTGTCTTCCTTTTTTTCTGGTTTTCTGCCAGGACATTGCTAGCCTCACAGAATGTGTTCAGAAATATGCCTTTATATTCAATTATCTGGAAGTGTTTATGTAAAATTGATATTATTTCTTTCTCAAATGTCTGGCAGAACCACAAGTGAAGCCATCTAGGTCTAAAATTTTTTGATAGAATATATTTAAGTTCAAATTCAATTCGTTTAATGACCATAGAGATATTCTCTTTTTGAATGAGGTTTGGTAGCTTAAGTCTTCAAGAAATGTATCCATTTCATCTATGTTGTCAAATGTATTTTCATTAAGTTGCTTATAACATTTTTTTTTTTAAAGATTTTATTTATTTATTTGACAGAGAGAGACATAGCGAGAGAGGGAACACAAGCAGGGACAGTGGGAGAGGAAGAAGCAGGCTTCCCGCCGAGCAGGGAGCCTGATGCGAGGCTCGATCCCAGCACCCTGGGATCATGACCTGAGCCGAAGGCACACGCTTAACGACCGAGCCACACAGGCACCCCTGTTTATAACATTTTCTTTTTTTTTTTTTTTTAAGATTTTTATTTATTTATTTGACAGAGAGAGACACAGCGAGAGAGGGAACACAAGCAGGGGGAGTGGGAGAGGGAGAAGCAGGCTTCCTGCTGAGCAGAGAGCCCGATGCAGGGCTCGATCCCAGAACCCTGGGATCATGACCTGAGCCGAAGGCAGACGCTTAACGACTGAGCCACCCAGTCGCCCCATAACATTTTCTTATTAGTCTTTTACTCTCTGTAGAATTTTCAGAGATGGCCCCTTTCTCATTCCTTATTTTGGGGAATATATTCTTCATTGTCTCCATTGAGGCAGAATATACAGCTCATTATAGATTTTTTAAAAGACTGACCATGTTATTGTCTTATTAAAGAATTTTTTCTTTGACACAAGGCTGCTCTTCAGCCCAGCATAAAGAGAATCTCTAGCAGCTTCTTCATTCCTATTTACCCACATGGGTTATACATTGGTTAACTCAAATTCTATAATGAAGGGATACAGATAAACTGATAGCAAATATGTGCAAACACCTAAAGCCAGGGTCTGTTGTTCAGGTTCACCAAGGATTACCCTTTTCTCTCCCCATACGTACAGGTTCCAGTCCAGTAATAGGTGAAAGACCAGGTGTTAGGTGTCATCTAAAATGGATAGCTACACTCATTTCAGGCATCTTTCTCTCAACCTGGAAAATAATGATTTTAGCGATATCTAGACTATTTTTAGAATGGAAAGTCATTATTTTATATTATGCTTTCCAACAATCTAACCCGATAAACAGAGAAGAGGTCCCGAAGATTTGCTATAGGTTACCTTAGATCCTAGGTACTATTAAATTCTGCTTCAATGGTTGTTTTCATAAGGGAAAAGACACATTCCACAGAGGAAGCCTAAGAAAATGCTTCCACGTTTAGGTCAGGGTTATTTGATTGAGCTTAAGGGTCTACATTGTGCATCAGCCTTCCCAGAAAAGTAAGACTCATGGAGCCTTTAATGTTTCCAAAAATAGTTTCAGAACTGCCAGACTGATTTATCTGCATCTAACTATTATTGGATCCAACATTTCCCAGTAATTCACTGCTCTTCTTTCTAACCCTTCGGTTTGACAAACAACTTTGTGTATATTATTTAAGAACATATATGTCCCCCACAACTTTATCTCACCTCCCATATGCATATATCTTGGATACATGCTTTAATACTTTCAAATCTTTGAGTTCTCTTCCCTGGGAATAAAGCCTAATAGGGTGTCCTTTACAAAACAATAAATTCTTCCCTATCTTTAACAAAAAAGAAGAGAGAATATAAGATGAGAATTCTAGGAAAGTATATTGTTAGGTGTTTACAGCCAAATAAACCTTCAAATTTTATCTACTACGTATTCAAATTATATCTATGTATATAATTCAAATTATATACATTGATATGTACTTTAAATAATGTCTATGTATAGCCAATAAAGCTTTAAGTATTGCATTACTATATTATGATCAAGATGATGTGGTATTGAAGTTGTTATAACTATTGTGTTGTGCAGCTTTGAAAGAGGAAAAACCAGTTGTTGCTAAAGAGCTTTGTTAAATCAATATGTGATTCATTAAGTGAAAATTCCAAACCCTTATGCTAATTTCCCTTTGAATGAATATTTCCAGTGGCAAAACTTGCACATTAATAGCTAAGAAATTCATTGTATATTGAACTGTTCACCATGAAGTCAAAATGAAGTCATCACAGAGTTATTCATCAAATGAATTTATAACTCTGAAAATAAAAATTTTAAAGTTACCATTGAAAACAATAAAATTACAGTCAGTCATGGCTAAACAAAGAATATGAGCCAAGAAATGTAAGTACGTTCTTGTTCTTTGATGTATTTGTTTTAATGGAAAATTTCCCTTATGATGACAGCTTTTAACATTTAATTTATATTTATTCCCATCAATCTGAGCCCTAGGTAAAAAGAAATCGCCACGTACTCTATACATTGCCTGTATCTTATAAACGTATTTAAGCCAAGGTTTTAGATTAAGAATTGAAGTATGTATTCATTTAGCACCAATCCAGTGATTCTAATTGCAGTTGTAATAATCATTGAATCACATTTCCCACAATGTTGGAGCAAACTTCCAGTATGGAATTCAGAAGTGAAGAAAAGTATTCATCTTTCTTAATCAGTAAGAACATGTGGCTTACTATCACTGCATTGGCCTTGCACAGCCATAATGCATCAAGCTGTGTATACTGAGTCAAAAATCAAGTTGAACTCCAAAGATAACTAGTCACAAACAATGAGACTTCCTAATTTAAAAAGTTTGGCCTCTCACTTAGACAACTGCCATAGGCTCCAAATTCTGCCCTCTGCTTTCTCATATACTTTCTTCAGTGGATCATGCACAAAGCACAGTTTTTCCTGAATAAATCCTAAATCCTCCATAAATGATGGATGTGATGTTATCCACTTGCTTAAAACTTAATATACTTGGGAAAAGACTGACATTTCTCATCATTACCTGTAAGGCCCTGCATCTTCTGGACACTTGACAGCATTCTACCCTGATCTCTAGTACAATGCTTGAGACACATGGGCTGCTTTCAGAGTCCATATTATTCCAAGCTCCTCCCAACACAAGAATCTTTGTACAGCATTTTCCTTCTGCCTGGAACTCTCTCCTTCCTGCTCTTTCATCTGTTGATTCCATTAGGGCTCTGAATAAATATAACTTCTGAAAGGTCTTTCCTGAACTCTTTCTCCAGAAGTGCTTGGCTTCTGTAACTCTTTAGTCTTTTTATTTTAAATTTAATTTTATTATATTATATTAATCACCATATATTACATCATTAGGTTTTGATATAGTGTTCCATGAGTCATTGTTTGCGTATAACACCCAGTGCTCCATTCAATCCATGCCCTCCTTAAGACCCATCACCAGGCTAACCCATCCCCCTGCTCCCCTCCCCTCTAGAACCCTCAGTTTGTTTCTCAGTGTAACTCTTTAGTCTTAATCATTGCAATTTCTTCCTTTCTTAATAGCACTTGCTATACCTTTTATTGTTTTATTATTTGGCTATTTAATTGTATTTTTCTCTTCCTTTCCATACTATAAGCTCCTTAAGGACAGGAGCTGTATTTGTTTGTCTTTAGCCACCCAGCACTCAGCACAATGATGGTACAAAGTAGGTGAACAGTAAATATTTTAGCAAATAAATCATTTATACCAGACATCTGGACAAGTATTTATTTTTTAAATATTCCACTTAATGTAAAATTGATATTTTATTGATAGAAAAAAAGTCACTCTGTTTTGCTAATAGCTTTGGTGAATAAGAAAGCAATTTACTCATATCCTCATGGCTTCTTATTCCTCTTGTGACTAATAGCATTAATTAGCAAGTTGGCTTTTAAGAATCATGAGTACATTTCGAGTTTATATAAGAACCAAATTTATGTCATTAATATAATTCCTCCCAATAGCCCCATGGTAAGAAACTGTAGAAGGTCACTGTGGAGGGATAGACAAATTTGTGCAAAGCCAAGAGATCGCCTAAGAGTAAAGGAATAGACATCCTTCCTCTTTTTAATGTTATTAGGCAGGATGAAAAAAGTTTATTCCAACTGAGAGATATTGGGACTCCATAATGGAAATGACCATGAGGAAACAGGAAGTCTGGGCAGGTAATCCAGGTTTAGTACCAGGACCAAAGGAAAATTAGAAAGGGGTGGCTCTGGTACAACATGTGGCTGCTCTGGAACACATTACTGAGACAATCACCCTGGCATGGAGGAAACACTTTAGCAATATGGTAATTCACGGAAGTGTAAAGTAAACGGCCACCATCTGTTTGGAGAAGACTGTCTGGTAGTAATCCAGGAGGTCCCGGATTCTGTTTTATTGAAAGGCCACTGAGGCCTGTAAGAAAATCAGCACAGTAGTGAGCAAGGCTCTTCTGAATTGTGGAGCACTAGTTTTCTACAGGAATCATAACAAAAGCAAATGCGGCCAAAAGGCTGGCCTACTAGTGGATTACTCAGTGCAGACCAACCGAGCTCAGAAGTTCTAGGAAGTTTGGAGAAAGATCTCCAGGTGGATGGTCCACATATTTTTTTTTTTTTTTTTTAATATGGAATGCTTCACGAATTTGTGTGTCCTCCTTGCGCAGGGGCCATGCTAATCTTCTCTGTATCGTTCCAATTTTAGCATATGTGCTGCCAAAGTGAACACTGGTCCATATAATTTGAATGTGAATGAACAACATGGACTTAGTTAACTATCTCTGGCCGACACTGTCAGTGCTCCATCTACTTCCCATAGATCCTTACTACCATTTCCGAGCACAGAAGCTCTAGTTCCAACCGCCTGTCTTTGTGTCCTCTTGACTGAGGACTGACCACCAGAGCCCGTTCTGCTCGAGTGCTTAATGCATCAGAAGTGTTGGGGAATAGAAGAACTCCCTGGAAAATAGCTCAACCAATGGGAATTGGTAGAGAATTACCCCAATTCCTGCATTTTCAAAAGGAATAACTGAGGAATGTATTCTATATGAATGCTCAGAATTCCCAGGTGGGAATAAATTACAGTGGCTCTGAGCTTGATAACATAACCCTCTCTTGACTTCCTTCCTTTCCCTGCCTGTATTGTTTCCTAGGGCTTGTATAACAAAACAAAACAAAACAAAAACCCCAAACAACAACAACAACAACAAAACAACAAATAAACTAAGTGACTTAAAACAACAGAAATTTATTTTCTTATAGTTTTGGAGGTTAGAAAACCAAAATAAATGCATAAGCAGGATCGTGCTTTCCCTGAAGGCTGTAAGGAAGAATTTTTCTTTGCTTCTTCCTCATTCTTAATGGTTGCCAAAAATCCCTGGTGTTCCTTTGTCTTACAGTTCTATCACTTGAATCTTTGCTTCCATCATCACCTCACCTTCTTCCCTGTCTCCTCTCTGTGTCTCTGTATCCACATCACCCTTTCCTTTCCCTTACAAGACACGTTATTGTCTGCCTTAACCCAGTATGACCTCGTTTAATTACACACGCAAGGCCCCATTTCCAAAGGTCATATTCTAGGTGGACATGAACTTTGGAAGAACACTGGTCAACAGGTATACTTTCTCATTTGTTTTTCCCACGAACAGTGTTTCTTTTTTTAAGATTTTATTTATTCATTTGAGACACAGAGATACAGAGAGAGAGAGAGAGCATGAGGAGGGGGAGAGGCAGAGGGAGAGGGAGAAGTAGGCTCCCCGCTGAGCCAGGAGCCCGATGTGGGGCTTGATCCCAGGATCCTGGGATCATGACCTGAGCCGAAGGCAGATACTTAACCATCTGGGCCACCCAGGTGCCCCAGAAACAGTGTTTCTTAAGATTACCTCTCAAGGAAACAACTTTCCCTTAAATCTTTGTTTCAAGGATAACTTTTGGGGGAGCTCTCACACCTTGCCTAACAACCATGCAAAGGTCTCACAAGAAGTAGATGTCTGTCAGGATAATACCTTCCTTCACTTTATCTCATTGCTTCTAGAGTAATACATTTGACCAAGTCTTGCTATGGATTAATGAAGGAAGTACTGTTTCTGCTGTAGGAGGTAAAGGATTATTCATCAAAAGAGTAGGAGAACACAGCTATTAGAAACCAACCAGAACCCAGAGATCATGATTGGGATGGTGCTAGATCAATGAGGGCTGAACATAAGGTTAAATAAAGTCGAGTTTATTAATAATTGGGCTCCTAAATGATTTCATAATTTATATCTGTCAAGGATACCTGGAGCTAGCCTTAATATGTTGATGGGATGAGTTCTTTAAGAATAAAAAAAAAAAAAAAATACAAAGCTAGGTAATTAGAGGTAATGAGGTAGAAATGCCAGAACTGCCTTGTGGTCAAAAGGCTGAGAGCATAGCAAACTAGAGTAAATCGATTATATAAAATTAGAGAACCCAGCAGCTGCCTCTGATTTCCAAGGATTATCTCTAAGGATAATCATTTCCCTAAAGCAATGAGGAGGCACCAGTATTGTTGGGAAACCAGTGGTGGCTATTCTTCGAAGGCTAGGGATTAATGGTAGGAAGGCTGCTATTCAACTGGATAACATGAGAAGGACAGAATTCCAAAAGAACAAAGGTCAAGTTTTAGCACTTAACCATCAGAGACAAGGAGCCATAATTGTGGTAATGGTAGAAAGTCTGAAATGACACTTGTGACTCCCAGAAATCTGTGGATGACTAACAAACTATGGTGTTCTTAAGGTAAAGGTCCAAGAGCAGCCAGTGATTTCTTAACTTTTGTAATGAAAAAAATTTATTTATAAATTTATAGAGGGTGCCTGGCTGGCTCAGGCAGAAGAGCATGCGACTCTTGATCTTGGGGGGTTGTGAGTTCGAGCCCTATGCGGGGTGTAGAGATTACTTAAATAAATAAAACTTAAAAAAAAAAAAAAAAAAAAAAAAGAGTGGGGGACCAGAAGGCTGATGGCAACTCTTACAATGCAATTTATAATCCTGAATCTAATTTCCAGACCTGCAACATTCCTCAAACAGAAGCTCCTCTGACTGAAGGGGAGGCCAGGGCTCTTTGAGAAATAAGTATTTAATGCTACAACATGTATACATACTAGTAATTATTTCTATACATCTCAAAGAGACCTATGGTCATTCACCAGAGTAACTGTATAGTAAAGAAAGAGGAATACTCGAATATTTCAAGGATTGTTGAATATACTTTCAGCTGTCATTGATACTAGGGACCCCTAGTTGGAGTGGGGATTTCAAATTCTAGATGTTAAGTGAAGTACTGCTCTAAATCCATCTCACAGTGTAGAAAGTGGGTCTTAGTACCATATTCTATATCATCAGGAAAAGAACTACCCTGATGGAACATTGTAGTGTACTCTTAAAGACATAGCTTATGCCCTGACTATGGCATCCTTATAGTCGCAGTAGTATTCTTCAAGATGAAAAATATACAAGGGCCCATTAGCCAGGAAATGCTGATTTATCCCATTATGTGGAATATATGGGTTTGAGATCTAAGGATTAGAAGTAGAAGGAACCTTTTACCATCATTATCAGTGAGTCACATGTGGAATTTCTGCTTCCTTCTCCCCATAAACACAGATTCTGCTTGACTAAATGCCCTGGTCCCTAAAGGCACTTTTCTCCCAGGGGACACAGTAAGCTAAAACTGTGGCTACTGCCTAGTCACTTTGAAATCCTTATCCCAGAAGACCAAATGGCAAAAGTCACTACACAAGCAGGAGGAACTGATCATTCTACTATATAAAATATAGAGAAAACAATGTCTGAAACTCATGGGATTGGTGTTTCCATGCCTAGTGACAAAAGTAAATGAGCATTTATACCAGTTATGGTCTGACATGGAAAGGGTCATTTGGGGGCTCAAATCCCACCATGCAAGTAACTGAGAACAACAAAACTGCTGGTTGTGGATGCGGATAAGGGGAAATCTAGGAATGGCATGATAGATATTGCTGCCATTGGACAAACGAAGCAGTAGATGTTGGAGGTATCTCAGTAACACTCTTATTATTTTGTTTTGTTTTGTTTCAAGAAAGTAGAACTGCCAAATTTTGAAGAATTGTGAAATGACAAGAGTAAAATTGACTTAGCATACAAGTAGTACATTTCTCATTTTTTTTTCATTTCTCATTTTTTATTTGTGCATTTTCTAAGATATGAAATTATGGTCTTACAATATTGTAAATAGGATGTGAGGAGGAAAAACTCACTATAATTTTGCCATTATTTACTAGAGTTTGGCAGCATATGTAGATATAGAAATTTGTGCCCACATCTTTGAATATTTCTGAAAGCAGAAGGCTTACTAGAGAAGTTTGCAAACACACAATGATTAGGGACTCGTAGAATGGTGTTTCCAGGAAAAGAAGAATGAGAAAAATGCTCACCCAAGTTCCCACAGCTTTCAGAGTCTTCAGAAAAAAAAAATGAAATTTTCTAAGAATATAAGTGGAAAAGGAGGTTTCCTTCCATTGATCCCTATCTCTTCAGAATACCATTTCAGACGTATAATACCAAACAAGACCTCTACTGGGTTGTTCTCCCACTGATATGTGCTTAGTTTTTAAGAAGATTCTTGTCATGTTTTTTTTTTTCCTTCCTACCCCACAACATCAGAGGAGGCAGACCCAGAAGGGGAGAGAACAGAATATCACAAAATACATAGCTCCAACGCACTCATCTCCACTGTAGAGAAAAGAAAAGAATGAAAGAATAAGTCCTGCCTCCACCCCACTCCAAATTCCTGGGACTGAAACAACCATTTAGGAAAGATATAAGACTTGAATTGAATTTTAATTGGAAGTTTAAATACAAGACTATAAGGAAATCGATAACAGAAAGTGTATAGAAGGAGTCATGTAATCTTAACACTAAGGAATTTACTAATCATTAGAGACTAGAGATTCTATATTATTCAGTTGGGGATATATGTTTTTTTAAAGGAAGAAATAAAAAAAGAAACAAGTCCAAACTTACTCATCCAGTGAATTTGCATTGTTTAATAAACTAGTTACATAGGATGACACCAAAGAGTGTGACATCAGATCACAGAAGACACTACATCCATTCTTTTACAAGCAAAAGGACTGATAACTAAGACATATCTATGCAACCAGTGTGACCTGCATCACTAGCTGAGGCTGTCTTTGTTAGGGTTCTCTCACAACAATTAATTTACATGCAAGTAATATATTTAAGAGCTAATACCAGTAAATACCTGGAGAGGAGTTAAGAAGTAAAACAGGAAAGGGAAGGAAGTCTATTCTCCTACCTTTTCCCCCACCTTTACTTGACATCCAGAGAATTAGGGTCAGTTATTTACAACTCTGAGAGCTCTCTCTATTTTATGTTTTCCTTAGTCTTCTTCTTTTTATACAGGTAAGAGAGGTGCCGGAGTTAGGATAGAAGGAGTAGAGCCAGTTAGGCTACCTCCTAACAAGCTGTCTGTTTTTTTTTTTTATTGTTGTGTAACAACCAACCCCCCAAATTATTGGTTTGTCACGAGAAGAACCATTCCTTTTGCTCACATATCTGCAATTTGATCAGAGACTTATGGGGAATTTTGTCTCTGTTCTATATGGCATCAGCTAGAATGTCTGGACTGGGGCTGGAAGACCCACTTCCAAAGATGGCTCAATAAACATGGTTAAAAGGTTGGTGCTGGTGACTAGCTGGACACTCAGCTAGAGCCCTGATAACAGTTTTGTGGCACAAGAGCCTTTCCATGGAGCTGCTTGGACTCCTCACAACATGACTCATATTGTTGGTCAAAACAGCAACACAGCTCTGGGATATTCAGGAAGAAGGGGCATTGAATCACCTTTTTATGGAAGGAGTGAGAGAGACTCTTGGTACTGCAACAAGCCCTGAGGTAAATGCCCAGTTATGCGTGCTCTCTTTAAAATGGAGGGTGGGACCGTAATTCCCCTTAGTCCTCAAAACAATATTTTGTTTTTCAACCATTTAAATTTATTTGCCCTAATTTAAAGGTAACAAAGCCATTTCATTAACTGTTTTGAGAATACTCTGAATTTCATGTGTATGTTTTTATCCCTTACAAATCCTTTTTTGCCCACATTAGATTGTCTTAAGAAATGAATAATCTTCAGAAATCTCTTATGTATATGAAAAATGAAAGAAGTAGAAAAGGAAATAGCTTTAAGCTAAGTCACACATCTCTTTAACAAATCAAATCAAATCAAAGTGGTGCTTCATGATGCAGCTATCAGCTAAATCAGGCCGATCAATTTGAATTTCTCCATGCCCTGTTCTTTTTCCCTTGCTTCCCCTGTCTTAACGTGTTTTCAAATCACTACTGATGCCTTCCACCTTCTTGACAGTTTCCTTTGTCACTGGTAAGGCTTGAATCTGGCATTGAACATAGGTATGACCGGGAGGATACTCAGAGTTTGTTGGCAAGAAAATCACCCTGAAAAAGAGTTTTCTTGCTTGTGTGCTTAAATATATCTGTTGAGTCAGATGGTTTTTTCCCCCAAACTTTTCTTCTTCATAGGGAAAGAAATGGCCTCGTGGAGGCAAGTCTCTGTGTCTGAATAAAAAGACTTAACTATAGGGGAAATTATTTCTATGTTGAAATGAATTCTTCTCTGCGGCTTTATTTTGAACTATATTACCAATATTCCTCACGAATACAAAATTGGACAGCCGAATTTCATATCATTTTGATGAAATGAATAAATTCAGTGGGGACTACCACTGGTGCTGAGGGTCTTCAAGATGGGAGAGTTTATTTTGAAGCGTTATCAGATAAGAACAAAAGACAATATAAGCTCCAAACAGGCAAGCTGATTTCATGTTTGCCTCAGGCAAACCAAATGTTCACTGTTGATTTACCATTGAATTGTGAAAGCAAAGGCTATAAAAGCAAAAACAATCTTTGTTCTTTTTTTTCCCCATTGTGGTTCCTTGATACCCTAAAGTAATATGATTTGCTATGGAGGATGTGAATAAGGGTTGCTTAGACTTATGGTTCTGGAAACTTCCAACCGTTTTAACATTGTGGACACGAGCATTAAAAAATCAAACCATTTCTGTGACAAAGGTTAGAAATATTGTTACAAAGATAGGGGAATTGAGTTTTAGTGATCTATTTCCACCTTAGTGTCCCTGTAAAAGCTTTGAGGTGAGGTAAAGCAGTAACACCACAAAATGTGATTTCCAGTATACTGCATTCCTTTAGAAGGGCACAGGTTTACAAAGCATTAGCTATAAGCACCAGGGAGGTCACTAATATTTAAGTGGCTATCACCAGTGGGAGCAAGAATCTATGTTGTTGGACAATATCTTGCTAAGCAAGAAGAATCTTTTCTTCCCTGAGGGAATTATACCAATCAGTTAACATAAACTGTGATGAATCAAAATGTTAAAGCAGCATTTTTTTCCCACCACCTTAAGAATAAAGGTGTTTACTTTCCTAACTTTCTTTACTGAAAAAAAATGGGGAGAAAAATCATAATACTGTGATACTTTCATAGGAATCTTATTAACTTGATATAACTGATCTCATCAAAAATGTAAGGAGTCAGATGAGGGACCGAAAACTCATAAAAATTTGCCTAAATGAGCAGAGCTAAGGAAAAGCCAAGCATGGGAGTCAGACTCATATACTTTACTGACCTCAAAAATCTCTGATCAATTATTTACGCATTACAGCTCCTACTGGCCCTAAAAGTTACTAGGATCACTTACTTCATGTTCTCATCATGAGGAAAAAAAGTTTTAAAATATATCCCTCCCATTAGGTAAAAAGGAAAAATCCTTAATCATTTTGATATTATGTTAAAAATGTAATACCTACATTTTGAATCAAATAATACAACAAACCTCATCCTTTAAATTATATTAGAATTAACAGCAATAGCATGGAGTTCTCTGGAATTTTCATACGTCCCGGGCCACACACTGTTTCTAGGGCTGCTGTAACAAGTACCACAAAATTGGTGGTTTAAAACAACAGATATGTATTGTCTCAGTTCTACAAGACATAAGTCTGAAATCAAGAGATCAGCATGGTTGGTTCTTTCTGAGGGCTCTGATGGAGAATCTGTTCCCTGCCTTTTTTCTAGCTTCTGGTGACAGCTGGGAACCTTTGTCATTCTTTGGCTTACAGAAGCATCACTGTAATACCTGCTTCGATCTCTACATGGCACTCTCCCTGGGTGTCTCTTCTTCTCTCTTATGAGGATATTGGTCATATTGGATTAAAGGCTCACCCTACTCTAATATGACCTCATCGTAATTTGCATCTTAATTACATCTGCAAAAATCATATCTCCAAGTAGTCACACATGCACAGGTATGAGGGATGAAGACTTCCACATATCTTTTGGGGAGACACAATTCAACCTATGGCAGGTAGAAATCATGCAGGAGAGATCAGCTAAAAAACCATCACGCAGAAAATATAAAGCCTGAAAGAGCTGGATAGATGTGGTTATATCTATGTGTGTATGTATATGCGTGTTTGTGTATGTGCTAATGTATTCAAATTTACGTGTGATATCACAATTAATACATTGTTTTTAGACTAGTTCCTCTTTTTGAAATGGATATGAAGCTATGGAAAGTTAGGAATCTGAATGGACTATTTCAATGATCAGGTATGCATTTCCTTCTTCTCTGTCTACAGATAATTTACCAATGTTTAGATTTCTTAGCTGGAGATTTATCTTCAAGAAGTCTCTCTGGCCTTTGCCTTTGGGACTTGTATTCTCTGAGAAGATTCTCGGAATTCTCCAATCTTTTAATTTAAAAAAATCCTGGTTTTGGATGTATAAATTTATTATCTTTTTTCATACAAGTAGGAATTGATCATACTTTCTTCAGAAATTTTTATCATGAATAGTCATCATACCCTTGGTCCCATATTCTAATTTTCTAGTATTTAGATTTTTTTGGTAAATATTTCTTTAAATAGCTAAAATTATACCTAGTAATGATGAGGTTTCAAATAACATATGGAATATCAATATAAATCTGAAAGCAGCTTTATAGAACACTGAAGACCATGATTTTACAGTTACATGGCACAAGAGTTCAGAGGCTATTCATCCGGAAAACCAGAATAAAAATCCTTAGGTCAACATTCATGTAATTTCTTAAAAAAGTAAAATACCTCCATAATATTTTAAAGAGATCCTGTGCCTCCTGTACACAAAGCAGCAGTCCATTTGGAGCAAAATATATTGGTTAAGCTGCTTAGAACTCAAGTCTTCCTATTTTGTGTATGCATTTTTATTTATCTGTTCCCCACTTTTTATGGGTCTGATCTATGCTTGTTACAGAGTTTAAAAACCGTTCTGAAACCTAATTGAGTTGGTTTATTTTCTTTTCTTTATACAATTTTTTTTTGTCTGTTTTTTCCCATAATGATACTTTCACCGTACACTAATGCTTAGATGTCCTAAAAAAAGTGTTATTTGCTTTTGGTTTAGAAACTAAATTAGAGTAGCAAAAATACCCATAGTATCTGCCTCTCTTATTTTAAATGTGCTGGCTCTGACTTTTACGGGACACAGATTCCAGAGGAAGTGTAGCGGTAGACAATTATTAATTTTTATTCCCCCTTCCAGCTCAGAAGGTAGTTACCTAAATGCTATACTAAATTTGGAGAAAAGAATATTACCTCTGTGATCCATATTCTTCCCCTAAACTACTGAACTAGCTTTATTGCCCAATGAGCTAATGAAGAGGAAAGCAGCCACGGAGCATACACAGTGAAAAACTGAAAAGAAGGGTGAAAACTGGAGTCATCCAGCTCTTCTCCACTGCACCAAGTAGGGAGGGAGGGAAAAAGCTGCAGAGGGAAAGAAAGAACACCAGCTTCCTTGCTTACCCTCTCCTCCTCAGACCCACCAGAAAAACAGGGCAATCTATCCAGTGGGGACATTCCTTTGGCCCCACTCATGTTCACGTTGATAGTGAGCATACACTCGTGAAGGCATGTAAGACAGCCCTTCATGCTTTTATCTCCCTGATTTAGCCAACCATCTTTTAATGGCCTCTTGCAATTCTCTGTTAGGACTCTTACTGTGAGGAGGCTATCTCTCTGTCCATTGTTGGCCATTATGGGTTATAAAATGCGTTCCCTGGTCTGCAGAAATGATGGTCTGCTGTCCAAATTGGTGCAATATCTCCTGTTCTGGTTCTTTCATAATACTCAGCATTTGCATCTACCCTGAGTAGGTGTAGCCCAATGCACAGTCAGTGTCTATTCCTATCAGGACCCATCTGTAGCTCACAGTGCTACCAGCATCAGTCTCACTTGCCAGCTATGATCAAGGCCTTTTTCCGCCAGGGGATCTACCACATAGCCATCTGCAGTCTCTGCCTCTCTTGGCAGATAGGACAGTTTTTATTAATTTTTTTGTCTCAGAGGGTGCAGAAGGGCTATGTTTAGACTCAGCCCATCTCTGCGTTGCCGCCCTACCCTCAGGTTCACTCATTTCATGGATCCAGGTGGCCACATTAAGTGAGCACATGGGGATATCTGCTTGTTAATTCCAATCACCTTCTGAATCGGAAAGAAGATTCTTCTGAGGGCATCACCATGTCCTACTTTAATGCCAAATGTCAAATTCCCAGTGATTTTCATAGGGCTGTGTATGCCCCATTCCATTGCCCTCCTGCCTAACCATATGACTAGGTCACTGAGCGCTGCCTGGGAGTCAGTAAAAAGCCATACCTAGGAGATTTTACAACTGTTCAATTCTTCCATCACTGCTAGGAGAGCAGCATGCAATTCAGCCCACCAAGCTTTGTTTTTACCTTCTTCCCTCAGAGTGGTAGCCCTCCATATAGGATGTTGTCCATTCACCTTGGAACTGCCACTTCTTTGTCAGTCAGCTGAGAGTTGTTTATAGGGCACTGTCTATGTTAATAGAATCCAACAGCGTCTCATGCACTTCCAGAGTCAGTCTTTAAGGGGAAAAGAGGCTCCCTGCTTGTAAGTATCTCTTCCGTGAATTGCCCAGTCAGCATGATCCTGTACAAACCATTTAAATTTTGTGAAGTTTTTAGGGCACTGACAACCCCTTAAAGTGTTTCTCTAGGACGTCATCATAGACATTATAGGTACTTCGGATTTTAAGATCACTTTATGTCGGCTTCATGGAGGTAGCTTCAGTTAACAATGTCCAATAACAAGGTAGTAAATGCCCCTCAAATGGAAATTCTTCTAGTCTAAAACCCCAGTAGTGTTGTTGGGAGATGTTCATAAGCCCCAATCTATGCTCCACTTAGGGCTACCACACAGAGGATTTCCCTACCAGCACTCCAGCTTGTCTTTCACACTGTGTGGGCTCAGGCAGTCTTATTGGTTCCCATTTAGTATGTCCAATTAACGTGCCTGAAGGGCAGATTTACATGCTTTCTATTTTACAGTACTAGGTAGGGAGAGCATTCCCCAGTGAGATACAATGCCTATTTCTACAATATATCAGGTAAAAGAGACTTCACATAAAACCCTTTCACATAAAACCTATTCAAACATACCAATTCTCCTACACATTTTTACTTTAATTCCATCAACTCTTACCCTTACATCTTCTGTTTCCTAACTGTAGCCTCTATTAAGACTTCATCCACGGGTGCCTGGGTGGCTCAGTTGGTTAAATGACTGCCTTCGGCTCAGGTCATGATCCTGGAGTCCCAGGATCAAGTCTCGCATCAGGTTCCCTGCTCAGCAGGGAGTCTGCTTCTCCCTCTGCCCCACCCTCCTCTCATGCCCTCTCTCTCTCATTCTCTCTCTCAAATAAATAAATAAATAATCTTAAAAAAATAAAAAAGACTTCATCCATAGGTTTTTGCTTTACAATACTAGAGAGGGGAAGTATTCCCCAGCCAGACATATTATTCATTCTCAAAAAAAAAAAAAAAAAAAAAAAAAATTAGGTAAAAAAGACACAACTTGTTTATATAAAGCTTGTTTAAACATTCCAACTTCCATAATCCTGTCAACTATTACATTTTTATATTCTCTCAATCCACCTGTAGCCCAAATCAGGGCTTTGCCAATGGGTTTGGTACCACAGTTCATGGAACAACACCTGTATTAAGGAATCCTGGTAACGTCTCTTCTCTACCCCTGACCTACCCCTGTGCAATAGGCTTTGCGTGCCCAGCAAAGAGTAAAGCAGAGAGACCCTGGTCCTTTTGTCAATTTTTTATCTTTATTAACCTAATCACTGTCCTAAGTGATTTCTGGTCAAGTTTTTCATAGTAATCTCTACCTTACGACTTTTTAAATTTCTCCAAATTGGAGAAAAGAGAATAGACGTGTTTGGGGCTGTTTAATGTTAGGGGAGCAACAGGGGATCCCTTTGGTACCCCAAAGTTTGACAGTGCTATATTATAACCTTTATTTTAATCCATCAACGTCCATTTTATTCATTCCATTTCTTAATAGCCATCTACAGATTTCCACCCTGCTTGGATGAGTTCTATAACTCCTCCCCTCCTGTTTCCTCTTTGTTTCACTCCTGCTAACATTTGCTTTACCCACCTTATTTCTTAAAATAACCTTTTACAGATTTCTACCTAATTGGGAAGAGCCCCTTGACTCTTACCTAGGCCTCTTCCCATTCTCTTGTTAATTGACCTAATTTATTTATTTGTATCTGTAAGACCCAGTAGGGAAGCTGAGACAGTAAATTCTTTCTGTCCCTTGGTTATAATGGGGTGCCCACGTGAAAAAGGCCCCTTTAGCCACAGCATTTACTATGACTAGGTAACTGGCATATTCATGGGTAAATATCCTTGTTGTCATAAAGCCAGTCCCATGTGGCTTGCATATGAAGCATATCAACTGCTACATCTGGGGAATTCCACATGGCATTTATAGGGGGAGATGGACAGCCTACCTTCTCAAGGTAAACAGACCATACAGTGGCTCTTACCCAGTTCGCTAGGCTGACATATAACCATCTGTGATTGTTCCATAGTGAGCTGTGGGTCCTGTGTCAACCCAAACAAGCTCTTTCATTCTGCAGCATTCAAAACCAAAGATACAGCTCCTAAATTATACTCACACCTGCTTCAGTAAAGGTTCCTTAAGAACTTGATGATATCAATCCACAAAATGAAACAGTTCTTGTATACTGCCCTCCTTGGTTTCCTGGTTTGCCCTTTCCCCATGTTGCCTACCTTATTGGTGACTAGTTAATTATAAAAGGATATAATTCAGGGCGAGCCAGATGGAAGAGATGCATAGGGCAAGGTACGGGGAAAGGGTGTGAAGCTTCCATGCCATCTTGGAGTATACCACTCTCCCCAAATATCCACCTGCTCATCAACCAGGAGGTTTTCCAAATCGCACCATTTTGGGTTTTTATGGAAGTTCCATTATCATGGATGAAATCTTTGGCCATTGGCGGTTGAACTCCATCTCCAGCCCCTCTTCCCTCCTCAGAGATCTGGAGGAAGCCTTGGCTCCACTCGAAACAGGGCCCCCATCCTTAAAGGCTTTCCAAAAGTCACCTCATTAACACAACAAAAGATGCCTTTATTGCTCTCTTGCTCTCATCACAGAAAATTTCAAGAGTTTTAGGATTTCTGTGCCAGATACCAAATATTTATTTCTTATTACACATCACAATATTATAGTACCTTTGAAACTTCATAGAAATCTACTTACTTGGAATATATGATGGGACTTAATTTCCAAAGACTTCCTTTTGAAGAAACAATAACCTGCACAAATGCTTCTCACCCTTTTTGACTATGAACCAGAACAATAAAAATGGAGTCACTTATGTCAGGGACAAAATGGAGTTGGCCAAAGCAGTCACATTAAAGAAAAACAAAACTCAACCTTACCTAGGTTGCAGGAATTTATAGCTCTTTTCAGAAATCAGCAGAGGATCTCAACCAGTCCCCAAATGCCAAGTTTGTTTATACCATCTTTGGGCTCCCTTGTTCCTCTGACTCAGCTACCCTGATCCAAATAAGAAAGAACACTACTAGGCAACCAATCAGCTGAAAAAGTCAAATAACTTCCACATTTACCACATTAAAAAAAAAAAAAAGACTTTAGTCTGTGAGCAACTTGGAACTCTTTGCTCCATTAACCTTGAGTTTCCTGGTTTGCAGGTGGAAACTCTTGCAATGAACTCATCTTCCTGATATACAGTTTGGTTTTTCACATGACAATGACGTTTAAAAATTTCAAAAAAATAATGATTCCATAGGAGGAGATGGTCTCTGGAATTTACTATAATTTGATCGAAAAAATAAGTATTAAAAAGATAAAACCTTCTACCAATGTAGGACTTTTAGGAAGAAACTATTATTTTATGAATTTGTAAAATTAGTGGTTTTTTGAGAATTGGGTGCATTAGCTTATAGGATAACACTTCTCATTTTTTTTTTTTTTTAAAGATTTTATTTATTTATTTGACAGAGAGAGACACAGCGAGAGAGGGAACACAAGCAGGGGGAGTAGGAGAGAGAGAGAAGCAGGCTTCCCGCGGAGCAGGGAGCCCAATGCGGGGCTCGATCCCAGGACCCTGGGATCATGACCTGAGCCGAAGGCAGACGCTTAACGACTGAGCCACCCAGGCGCCCCAACACTTCTCATTTAACTGAGAATTAAAACAACTTTATTTTGACATTAAATTATCTGAAAAAATATCATTTGTTTTTCCCTATAAAAAAAGCTTATTTTGAATTAGTTTGAAATAAAACTACTTTGAATTAAGAATTTTTAGAAATTTATAGAATTCTTTTAAGTAAATCTCTCCATATATGTTTTTATAGCAGTTAAAAATCTGTTATTCCTATTTACACAGTTTTACTGATTTCTCTTTGCCTTTCAAAATTCTTCCTTCATGCTCCTTACATTTTGTAAGAGGTGGGGAGAGGCAAAACTGTAATTTATATCAAAGTGAAATTCTCATAATATCTTTGAAGATTTTAGACTTTTAAAACATGGTTTATCTTTGAAAAATCAAGTATCACAGCTGTTACTAAGAAACCCGGACTGCCAGATTTAAACGTGATAAAAATGTTAAAAATCCATCTCTTTTATGAAGTACTTTATCTTGGTCTTCTAGTTCAGGACATCGAACTAGCTTCAGACCAAAGCTACTCTAAGCAGTAAATACTGACATATCAACACCATACAGCTAATTAAGTTTTCTCTCATCTTCCAACATTTACATTATCCCCCTAACCACACCCTATTCAGGAAAATACTTCTATACTTACCTATCTCCTGTTATCTCCTCCAGTTGCTTTGTTGTTTTTACTTCATTACTACTTTTAATTCCTTCGTTCTGTTATTCAGCCTTAAGCCAGATGTTTCTTCCTTAAAAATAATAAAACAGAATATTTCCTAGAGGTCGTTCTGTTCTTATTGTATTCAGTGCCCAGCTTCCCCCTTAATTTTCTACACTGGAGGTTTACGCTCGGTATCCATGCATACCCAGGGATGTTCCTTTTATTACTTATTTTACAGATAACAGTAGAAATCGACAAGCATCTGTTGCCTTCCCAGCATGTATCCACCCTGTGCACTGTGAGCAGCCATACAACTGAGAGGAGTTTGACTCTACTCCCAGCTTTCAAGTTTGCTCTATCATCTCAGCCCCCTTGCCTCAGGGATTGATTTAAACTATGCCTATCTCAATTAGCACACAGCAAGGTTGGAGATCTGTGGTAGGCTGAATAATGGCCTCCCAAAGATGTCCATGGCCTAATCTCCCAAATCTGTGAATATTACCCTATATAGCAAAGGGATTTGGTATTTGTGATTAAATTAAGAATGTGAGGTATAGAGATGATCCTGAATTATTCCCTTGGGTCCTAAGTGTAATCACATGGGTTTTTATTAGAAGGACTCAGGAGGAGTCAGAAAGCAAGGAGAAGGTTATGTGATGATGGAAGCAGAGATTTGGAGTGGTTCATGTTGGAGACATAGAAAGGGACCACAAGTCATGGGATACAAACAACAAACACTGGAAGAAGCCACTAAACACTGAATAAGGCAAAGAAAAAGATTGTATCCTCAGAGCTTCCAGAAGGAACCAGTCTAGCAGACACCTTGCCTTTAGCCCCAAGAAACTGATTTCAGACTTCTGGAACTGTAAGAGACTAAATTTTTGTTATTTTAAGATGCTACATGTGTGGTATTTTGTTGCAGCAGCAATAGAAAACTAATATAGGATTAGGACCCAATCAATGGGCTTTTCTTGTGTAGTCGGTTACAAAACAAATTTCATTTTTTTCTGTATGGTATATAGAACAGAGGTGACGTATGGAACTACTAGCCATTAACCCATATGATTGAGGACAACTTGAATGTGAAACTGACAAATGCAGAAGAGTTTAAAAAAAAAAAAAAAAAAGAAAGAAAAGTACAGAAAAGCAGGAGCATAGCCCTGGTCAAAACATGCTTGAAACCTGCAATGATTCAGGACTGTTACAGTTACGTAAGCTTATAAATTATCTTCAATATTGACAAGAGTTTTTCAATTACTTGCGACAGAAAGCAACTTCATTGACGTAACAGTTTTGCACAAAACCTAAAATTTTAAATACAACAGCTAATATGCTTTCAAAGCTGGTTTGAACCAGTGTCACAGATTAGTAAGGACTCTGAAAGCAGGCTTGGTATTATGGTGCCTGAATTGTTCACCACCATATCCTCATTCTCTAGCACTGTTAATGAATGTAAATAGATGCTTAATACTACAGGGCGCCTGGTTGGCTCAGTCAGTTAAGCGTTGGACTCTTGGTTTTGGCTCAGGTCATTATCTCAGGGTCCTGAGACTGAGGCCTGGACCAGGCTTCACTGAGCAGGGAGTTTACTTGAGATTCTGTCCCTCTCCTTCCCCCTCTGCCCCTCCTCCCATGCCATGCCTGTGCTTGCTCGCTCTCTCCCTCTCTCTCTCAAAAATAAATTCTTAAAAAATAAAGAAATATGTTCATGACTAAATATAAAAAGTACAAAGCGTGACTAGAATGCAATTATCAGCTAATCTTGCCTTAAAAATATAAGCTATGAGAGACTGAATATACAAATGCACAAGGGCCAGGCAGTAAACGAAAACAGAACGCTAACCCACAACTTCTATAGTAACCAGTCAGGAAGGCAAATCACAACCTCTGCAAGCAATTGGCCCAAACCAGTCAGAACTTGGTGAGTGACTGCTTCCTATCTTTGCCCTATGATTCCAACTCAGGACCGATCAAAGAAAGCCAAATATGCTCCTCAAACCAATCATGTAAGATGCCTAACTTCTCATTAGCCTGCCTCTAGCTCCCCCTTGCCAACAACCTCCAGTAAGAACATACCTGATGTCATCTCTTTTTCTACTATAAAGCTTTTTCATTGCCAAGTGACAGTGGCTGAATCCTTTGCTATAGCAAACTCTGAAATAATAGCTTCTGTTTCTTCTCATTTGGATTGTCTTCATTTATTTCCACAGCTATACAAATGAAGGTGACAATAATTTTTCTTCAGGTTATTTCTTGTCTTAGTCATTTATGCATAAGACACGGTTTCTATGAAAAGCTACCTTTTCAATAAAATTTCACCAAATAAACAGGTCAAACATTTTTTCTTGAAATGCAAAGTAAATAGATGGGAATTAAGTATTTCTGTCCTAAAATAATCTCCCACTGATCTGGAATTTGCTTAAAGTTTGACCACTGGGGTTTTATTTAATTCACTTATTAATTTTTAAAAAATGTATGCAACAATTAAAACTCTTCATGAGGGGCGCCTGGGTGGCTCAGATGGTTAGGTGTCTGCCTTCGGCTCAGGTCATGATTCCAGGGTACTGGGATCGAGCCCCGCATCGGGCTTTCTGCTCGGCAGGGAGCCTGCTTCTCCCTCTCCTTCTGTCTCCCCCCTGCTCGTGCTCTCTCTCTCTCCGTATCTCTGTGTCTCAAATGAATAAATAAAATCTTTAAAAAAAAACTCTTCATAACTGGCACTAAGTACAAGGGCATAGTGATAGAGATTCTGCTCCAGACCTCAGGGAGATTATATTCCAGAGGGATAGTGAAGATACTGCACATTTACATAATTATATTTTTAATTATAATCTTAGTAAGGGCCAAAGGTAGAAATTCAGGAAGATAAAAGGATATGATACAAGGGTTCCAGGCTTGACTGGGGACTGAGAAGGGCTTTATAAAGTAGTGGTAGAGGATCAAATTGCCCCTCCCTCTAATTATCTTCTAAAACTTTAGAGATTAGTTATGATTCCAGGAAGGGATTAAAACGCAAATGACTAACTGAATTCCTGTCATTCTGGCAGAATGGGGCATAAAAATAAAAATCATTTTGGCTTATTGGAAAATAAAGTTACGTTTCTTAACATACTAGAGATTTTGGACTCTGATTCATACCTACTATACTTACATACCCTATACACCAAGGTGTTAAAAATGATTATGTCAGATTCATTTATTTTCCTTGTAGAAATATCTGTGCTTTTATAATAAACTAGTTATTTGAAAAAAAAAAAAAAGTGAAGAAAGACTGCTTGAAAACCCTTTGGCTTTTGTTTCCTGGAAAAATATAGGGCAGACTCCTTATTAGAGTCCTTAGGAATACTCTTCATAATTTATCCCCAAACCTGTCTTCCTCTACTTTCCTAGGACTATCCATCACTCCTTTTGACACCTTTAGTATTTTCAACATACCAAGTTTCTTTTGCTTACACATCGAACCTGTTTTCATGGCTCCATTTTTCTATTCATGTGCTTTAGTCAACTTGAATTGCATTGTTTGCCTTCTCTCCCTTGTATGTTCATTACATATGCCCAGGCTAACTATGATCTCCTTTGTGAGGCTTTTCCCACCCAACCCATCTCAGATAAGCACTATTAATTTCCTACTTTACCCTTATAATGTAGCGCATTTTCTTATCACTAATTTAGTTCTCTGAAGTATTAGGGTGAGTATCTGGAGATGAAAACCCTACATTTCAGTTGTCTTCATCAACAGCATTCACTCTATCACTGTTCAAATTTCTATTTGACATTTTTTTAACCTAAATCTAAATTTATTATGAAACTAATTTAACTTAAAACAATATAATACTTCATATAACCAAAATATGGTCTCAAAGATATAGATTATTTCATCTCTATTTACAATTTGGAAAACCATTTATTCAGAGAAGTTAATGGTGCAGTTATGAGCAGTAATTTATAGTGGTTAAGAGGCCAAGCTCCGAAGCTCTGAAACCCAGATTGCCCCAACTTGACTTTTGGATCTGCTACTTATTAGCTGTGTGACCATGAGCAAATGATTTCAACTTTTTGTGTCTCCATGTCTCCATTTCCTGATAGGTCAAATGGGGACATTTATAGTACTTGGCATAGCATGTTGCAGTGAGGTACAAATGGATGAAAAGAGGTTAGAACAATGTATGGCAAATAGTAACCTCTTGGCATATTTTACCTATTAATTCTATCAGCAGTCATGATTATAGTGGTAGGAAGAGGAGGCAAGGGATTAATTTTGGTGTTAGTATGTGCCAGACAATATGCTAGTTTTTTCTTTCATCATGGAGTTATAGTCTACCAAGGGGGCAGAAATATAAGCAGATCAAGGCACACCACTGTCACAAGAGGTGAAGGCACACAGGAGATCGGGAACATTGTGGGAGAAGCATTAGAGAAGTAACATCAGGGCTGAGTTATGGAGTTCTAGTAGAAGTTAGCAACAAAGAAACAGAGAAGCAGAGTTCCAGGCACCTACAGGCACACATGAATGCAGGGAGCCTGGGAGACCATGGTACCTAGAGCCCCTCCCTGAAGTATAGCAGTGGTAGTCAGTACCATGGACAACAGAGAAAGATAGATTTTAGATTGGAAAAGAGTTTCTGTTTCATGTGGAGATGCTTGGATTTTTCATAGAAGGAGTTAGTAAAAAAATTAGCATGGAAATTTTATTTTAGACTGATTAATTTAAACACATTACTTGCCATTAGTGTGGACAGTGTATTAGAAGACAATGAGTTGGGATCAGGTATGCCAGGTAGAAATTTACTGCACTAATTCAAAAATAACCACAAAGTCCTGGGTAGAAGTAGGAACAGTATACACAGTAGACAGACTGTTTGAAAAATATCAAGAGGGTTCAGAGGAGTAGAAAGACTAGAGGTGGAAATGGGAGGTTATGAGGTTTGGGCATGTTTGCAAAAATATAACTATAGTTAAGAAGAAGTTTAAGTTGAGGAAAAATAAGAAGGAATATAAAACTGGCTACATGGCACTGAATGTTCAATATTTTCTGGCTTAAAGTTGTTTTTTGATTAATCAATTTATGTCCTGAACTTGGAGACCACACTCCATAAATAAAATAAGAGGTAAGTAAATATTTGTCACTAACATTATGAGAACACTGAGGATATAACTTATTATAAGCTATAATTTAAACAATTTATTTTGAGAAACAAACTGGAAGGCAAAAAATTAGTAAATCATGTTACTTGTGTAATTTGTTAATTACGTAACTTACGTTACTTATATTATGTTCCTGGCATTGTGTTGATCATTTTAAATATATGTTACAACACAAGAGCAATCTTATGAAATGGGTATCAATATCTCATTTTATATATGAGGAATGTGAAGCTAAAAGCATTTAAATAATTTGTTTAAGGTTAGATGAGAAGTGGCAGAGCCAGGATTAAAATCCTAATCAATCAAACTGCATATTTTATTCATCTACAACCACATTACACTCCTGACAAAGTAAAAAATAAAGCAAATAAAAAGACTAGATATACAGTAAATCCAGTTTTGGATAGGAAGGCCACATTTTTTCTATATGAGAGGAAGAAAGCCTCCTCCAATATGAAAAAACATTAATTAATATTGTAATTCTTACAATGTGCTGACATTGTGACAAGAGTTGGACTTCAATATAAGAAAAGTACTGTTTTTGCATGTAAGAAATGCAAGTCTCTGACTTCAAAGAATATTTAGAGACTGCTACTGAAAGTATAAGAAGGTAGAAAAGTGGGGCTAAAATGGTGAAGCAATACTTAATCCAAAGGCACAATTTTGCATAGTCTGAATTTCCTCTCACTGTATAAGGATAAACAAATTATCTCAGATTTCAGCTTTAGGAGATTTAGATTATTATGAAGAATTCAGAGAGACCCTGATGGCCCTCCCACTTGATACTCTTTACAGAATAACGCTGTATTCCCCACCCCCCCCGCCCCGCCCCGGAAATCTTTTTCCTTTTATTTCAGAGGGAAGGAAATAAAGTCAGACACTTACCCACTCCACCCCCTAAGCTCCTGGCTCACCTAGAACGTGGAGTGAAAGAAGGACGGGGCCCAGTCTCCCACAAAGCCCACCCTTTCTCCAACTCTTCCTTCCCACAAAGTGGCAAGATTAGAAAAATTATATTGTTCTTCCTCTGGCGCTGCAGCCAAAAAGTGAGGGAGGCAGATGTGGAAAAGGGAACTTCCGCTTACTACACAGAAACCCCCTCCCAGGCAGAGAAGACGCCCCGGCTGCCTGCGGGGAGAGATGGAGGTGAGATATGGGGCAAGAGAAGAGAAAGCCCCCAGACCTTTTTCTTTAATCTGACATATTTATATATTTACAGCTTTCGGGGAGGGGAAGAAGTTTGGAGTGACAATAGTTCTGCAAAGGCAGGGGATGAAAACCAAATAGCAGCTGTTTTGGCTATAATTTCCTGCCTCCTTGCTCCTAAAATCTTGAGGGGGAAAGGGGGAAACAGGAAGTAAGAAGTGGAGGGATGTAATGTTTGAGGGTCCTGAGCCCAGAGCTCACTGCAAAAGAAGGTGAGGCAGCAGAAGAGGGGCAGCCGGGTCCCACCAAGAAAAGGGTCCTCGGAGAGACATGTAAGAAGCGGCCACTCACGTCCTGCCTCTCCACCAGCTCCGCAAGTCTCCAAAGGCTGCGCCGGGGGCTACCCCAATCTCCTCCAGCAGGAGCGCTTCTCCTCCTCCTGCAGCAGGTCGGCCTGCGTCACAGCCTTCAGCACATGCTTCTTGAAGCTGTCCTGGACATCACCCCCCACCAAAACCTCATACTAGAGGAAGCAGGCCTTCTCAACGTTACAGAAGTCCATCTCGCACACGCTGCGGAAGTATTTGTCCAGGAGCTTCACAGGTCGGTGCATCAGCTCCAGCCTGACGAGTTCATTGACCAGGCGCTCCATGGCGCCGCAGAAATAGAGGCTGGTGTATCTTTTATAGATGACTTTGAGGTCCTCCTACTCCAGGAGGCTGCACATCATGGGCTTGCAAGCCAGAACGACTTGCATAAGCTCCCGAGCCGTCTTCTTTCGCGGCGTGTCTGCTGTGGCCAAGCACCATTTCTGCAGCCACAACTTCTCCCGCCCGCTGGTCGGCTGCATGAAGCGCATCGTCTTGCAGCCGGCCGCTCTGCGTGTCCCTCGTCGGCCACCGTAGGCCCCAAGTCCTCTTTTAAAAGTTTTTCTTCCCCTCTCTTGAAGGCTCGCCTGCTCCAGCCGGCCTGGAAACTTCTAAGACACCTGGCTCAAAGCAATGAAAGGTCAGAAGGGTATCTCCTAACTATGAGCACCTTAGGGGCCGACAAGTTTTGACAAGACTAACTGCTCCCCTGCTGCCTTTATCTAGAGTGCGTAAGTCAGTCTTGCTTGGGGCTTTGACATTCAGGGATCAGTTTTTGCTGAGGACCGCTGACATTTCACATTCTTCCATGTGCTGAACTTCGGTGAACTTGAGGCATAAGTTTTATTCTATAGTGAAGTTGTTTTATATATATACACATATATGATTCAATTTATATATATATAATTCAAAGCAGAAACAATTTGTTATATATGTAGAATCTTATGAATAAGCAAATACATCTTTTATCCAGTTTTCCAAAACATTTTTAGATCTGACTTAAGATAATGGTAATTTAATTTGAATTGCTTTTGAATGCAATATAAAGTCATTCTTTTCTCATGATTGCTTGATTCTAGATTTCAAATTTGTCTTTGTATATAATTGTAATCTCTCGAGTTTTTTTTCACAAATGAAATATTAGGTGGATTCGTAAAGCCTGTATAAAATGTAATTAAACAATTTACATTATCAGGTATCTATCAAATATCAGTTAATCAGGGTTTTAAATAGTGAACAAACAGTGACAAAACAAAATCATGTGTTGTCTCCAGAAGAATGGCAACTATGTATTAATATAAAGGTCAGCTAGTATGCCTGAGTTGAAATGCTAGCTCAATGGCTCTAGTAGGTATGGGACTTTAGGAAAGCATTTCACTTAAGCATGCCTTGGTTTCTTCATCAATAAAAATGTACTTAGCGTTGTTGTAGGTATTAAATGATTTACAGAGATATTGCATCTGAAGTATTTAGCATGTTACTTGCCGTATAGTTAGCATTAAGTAAGCATTATTATTTATCTATTCCATACCCACAGACAGATTTGGGAAGGAGGGAGACTACATAGTGAATTGCCTAGCTTTATTTTTCCTGTTGCCTAAGATAAACTGATAGGTCCAAAGGGGTACTGAAGTTAACTTCTATTGGGAGAACTGATTGTGAAATTTTCAGGAATTTTGGGAGTTGGTTGATGTTATGTTGGTAGCTTGAAATTGGCTATGATGGGATTATTTATACCAACTAGTGCCAGAGGGAGTTGTTAAACATTTACCAGGATAATACTGAAGTTAGCTTTGTTATCCAAGTCAGTAGTTTTGCCTGCTCTGATCTACTGGTCACATGTAAAGGATCTCTAGATAGATTATAGAAAATATTACATCTGTTAAAAAAAAAAAAAAGAAATTGGAAATTTGGCGGTTTCTTATATTGGTAATGTTTACCCACAACATGACCCAGAAATTCTACTCCAAGGTATTCACCAAAGAGAAATGAAGGCATAGATCCACAAAAGAATTGTTCAAGAATTTCCTAGCAACATTACTCATAATGGGCAAAAACAGACTTCTCACAACAGTAGTATAAAAATAAATTTTATATTTGTACAAGTGAATACTACATAATAATAGGAAGAAATTAATTATTGATGCATAGAGCCAAGTGAAAGAATCTCACAGATGTAGAGTTGACTGAAAGAAGCCAGACAGAAAAAGAGTGTGTAACACATGACTTTAATTATATAAAGATTAAGACCACACAAAGGTGATCTATGGTAAGAGAAATTAGAACAGTTGTTGCCTTGGTGGGTTAGGGATGGTGGTGGTGGTGATGGTGGTGATTGACTAGAAAAGACCATGAGAGAAATTTTGGGGGTGATGGAAATGTTCTATATTTTGAAGTGGAGGTTGGCTACATGGGTATACACATTTATCATATCTTACCAACTGTACACTAAAGATCTGTACATTTTACTTTACATAAATTATATATCAATAAAGAAAAATAAAGCAATATATTTTAATAGAAATGCTGCTTAAGAATAGATAAGGGTGATGACTAAATTTGATGATTAGAAAATAAAGTTTGGGGAATATGTATATTTATATGAAAAGAAGAAAAAGAGTAGCAATTAGGTGTACAATCCATCTATTCCATCTTTCAGTCACTATAATTTTTTGAATTGTGTGACCTTAGATAACTAACTTGACCTTAAGAATATTCTGGTTTCTAATCTGCTAAAATGGGATTAAATATAATATTTACCTTAAAAGATAGTTAGCCGGATTAAATGAAATAATTCATCAAAGGAATTTAAGGTGCCTGGTGTTTAGTAAATACTTAATAAGTATAAATTCTTTTATAACTATTTTTATTATTATAGGATATATGCATAAAAGAAAAGATAAAACTCAAAGAGAATACTTACTGAATTTCCAGTTCCATCTCATGAAAATGCCAGAAAGAATGGAGCAGGTACATAAAGAACTAATAGACTAGATTTCCCCTGAGCTGAGCACCTGGAATCTTCAGAATGAAGGAATCCAGGAAGTACAAAATAAATAAGAAGAAACAAACCTAATCACTTTTGCTGCAGTTTTAATTTTCAGTTAAAAAGAGAAAGTATTCCCCCCAAAGAGGGAAAGTGATATGGCTACTTTCAATAGGCAAGGGACAAATTGTTATCATCCTTCTAACCAGCAATAATGTATATTCTAGAGAACAATGAATTTGTTCCTTCTAATGCACATGGAAAATAATTTTAAACCCAGACTTAAATTTAAGAATAGAAGAAAAAGTACTCAGAAATCCATGTGTGACATACTTTACTTTTCTAGGAAAAATAAAATCTTTAGTATTTTATATTTAGCATCAGTAATAAATGATGAAGATAAGAATGGAATTAGCTTTGTGGGCAGGGGAGAGGAGTTAATTTACTTCATTATATACTTCTCTATACTTCTAAAAAATCTTTTTCACTATGATTACTTATTACTTTTATGATAGCAAATAGAAAACTTAGATAAGTTAAATGAAAACATCATATATTATATGTATCATCTTTTTTTAAGATTTATTTATTTTAGAGAGAGAGAACACACAACGGGGGCCGGACAGAAGGACAGGGAGAGAATCTCAGGCAGGTTCTGACTCCCTGCTGAGCGTGGAGCCTGATACGGGGCTCGATTTCACCACCCTGAGATCATGACCTGAGCTGAAATCAAGAGTCTGTCACTTAACCAACGGAGCCACCCAGGTGCCCCCTTAGGCTGATTTTTTTTTAAAGATTTATCTATGTTGTTTTGAGTAACAGTAGTTTATATTTTTTATAGCTGAGTAGTAATGCATTGTTTGAATATACAAGTTGTTATCCATTTTTCTGTTAAGGAACGTTAAGGGTGTTCCAAGTTTTTGGCTATTATGAATTAGTGTGGTCTAAAAATCCTCATATGAATGATTTTGACAACTATATTTTCATTGCTCTTGGATAAATGATCTAAGAGTGACTTTTCTGGCTCATATGATACACACACACACACACACACACACACACAGTGCCCACGCCATATTTTTATGTAATAACAGTATGTTATTTTGTTATACTGTTAAGAAATGACAAATAATTTTCCAAAATATTTGGAGAATATTCTCACCAGCATTGTGTGGGAGTTCCAGGTGCTCCACAACTTTACCAACATTCTGGTAGACTTTGTAACTTTATGCATTCTAGCTCATTGTGATTTTAGTTTCCATTATTCTGATACTCAAAGATGTTGAGAGCTTTTTCATGTGTTTATTAGTCATTTGTATATCTTGTTTTGTGAAGTTTTAGTCCCAATTTTTTGCCCATATTTATTGTATTTTTTGCTTTCATTTTTATAGTTGATTTTTAAGAGTCTTTTATATATGGCGGATATATATTCAGAATATGAGTCATTTTTCATATATATTATATATATATATATATATATATATATATATGGCAAATAGTTTTTTTTCCCCCTTACTGTGGCTTGTCTCTTCATTTTCTTTTTTTCCTTTTTTTTAAGATTTATTTATTTATTAGAGAGAGAGAGAGAGAGAGAATGTGTGCACAAGTGAGTGGGGAGGAGGAGCAAAGGAAGAGGGAGAGACAAAATCTCAAGCAGACTCCCTGCTGAACACAGAGCCAGACACAGAGCTTGATCTCATGACCCTGAGATCATGATCTGAGCTGAAACCAAGAGTTGGACACTCAACCTACTGAGCCACCCAGGCACCCCTGTCTCTTTGTTTTCTTAATGGTATTCTTTAATTAACTGAAAATTTTAATTTTGACAAAGTTCAATTTTTAATGTTTTTCTCTTGGTGCTTTTTTGTGACCTGTCTAATAAATCTTTGCTGGGTAGGCAAACCTCAGGTTTTGAGGTGGGAATATTCTACCACCCTAATTATTTTTCCCCTTCTTACTGATTATCCATATTCACCTTTCTATTCAAAGAATGGAATGTGACAAATTAAAATGATCAATGAAATCACCTTCCTACTAGAGATTGCCAAGTAAGTCTGGTTGCTCCAAAAGATTATTAAAATCCCAAAGCAACTCCACAATGTTTTAGTAGATTATGTTTTTGTGGAGGACATTATATTTGAGCTTTTTCCCTCAGAAGGAGAGAAAAAAATCATATTTTAAGTCAAATTTTATACAAATCATGTGGCTATAAAACCCTAAATACACATCTGGTCTTCTGAGAAACTCTTTCAACTTCAGACTAATGTTATAAACAAAAGTTACAGAAATTTTAATCTATAAAGTGTTTTAAGGCAATGATTATTCAAGTACAAACTCATGTCTGTTTTGCAGAATACATACAGTTGCTGCAGATAGATCTAAATTTATACTAAAAATATAAAAACACAAACTTTCTTGGCAACGTTGTTTTTTTTCTAGTTATGTATAGACATAAGCATTTTTACAGGAAAATATCCTCCACTTTCAAAGTGGTACTTGATTTTGTAACACAAGTAAAACATTTGAATTTTCGTTTTAAGATTTTATTTATTTTAGAGAGAGAGAGAGGACAGCGTGCGTACACGAGAGAGAACACAAGCAGGGGGAGGAGCAGAGGGAGAGGGACCAGTAGACTCCACTCTGAGTATGGAACCCATATGGGGGCTTAATCCCATGACCCTGAGATCATGACCTTAGCCGAAACCAAGAGTCAGATGCTTAAACGACAGAAGCCACCCAAGCACCCCAACATTTGAATTCTTAATAGAAAGTTGCATTGCTCTTTAGTATATCTTTATACTTTCAACTGATGGTCAGAAAATATAAAAAATAAGTTTTAAAAGCATAATCAGTGCTCTAAAACTTAAGAAAATCCTGTCCAAATGTTTATCTTTCTTACAATTTAAAACGCTGGAAGTAAAATACCATTCTTTCACTCCTATGTCATATGTATTTTTAATATGTATAAACACACACTCTGCACATTTGTTTTCTATACTTGAGTATATATGGATGGGGCACCTGGTTGGCTCGTGTCAGTTAAGTGTCCAGCTCGTGATTTCTGCTCAGGTCACGATCTCATGGGTCATGGGTTTGAGCCCCGTGTTGTCAGGCTCTGTGCTCAGTGGGGAATCTGCTTGAGAATCTCTCTCCCTCTCCTTCTGCCCCTCCCCTCACTCACTCACTCTCTCTCTAAAATAAATAAGTCTTTAAAAAATTAAGTAAAGTATATATGAATAAATGAAACACTGATGAACAGTCATGCTCTATTGTTCTGTCCCAGATTTCTGAAAAGCAACCAAGTAGCATGTCATCCCAAGGTCAAGATTGTTAAAATAATATTTTTTTTCCAAAATGAACTAGAAGCTGTATTTACAGATGTGCCTAAAGTTGCTTCACTGGGATCCCAAGGAGAATGTATGCTGATTTCTGTTTTTATTTGATCCTAAAATCTAGGGTTTTAATCTTTTTCTTCCCATTTTTCTTGTAATAATTGCTTTTTACAGTTATTTAGTGAAAATTTCTATTCGCAACTTTGTGTTTAGAAATCTATACAGATTCAGGATCCTATGTATGTTCAGTAAAACATGTCAGGTTTTCCAAAGCTTGGATTATTATTACAGGTAGACGTTGTTAGGGAACCCTATATTAAACTAAGTCAAGCACTCCAAAAAGAATGTAGAAATATAAGCAGTTGCTGAAACGACTCTTTTATTTGTGAGCTGGTTGAAATCATTAAACTTCTTAATTTCTTATATTGTAGGCCAGAAACGGTGTATGCCAAGATATGGCACAGAGATATCACAAGACCTGTTAGAGTTTATTCTTAGCTCAGGATATATCAGCTTTCAGATTTTTTTTCCCTTTGAGCATGAAATGCTCAGTTTTTAAAGGTATTTTCAGAAGCATAACATTTAACCAATTCTGCACACCACAAAGAAAAAAGGAATGGCAGCAATCACTTTAATTTTCAGGTCTATATACCATGTAATATAATATATAAATTACTTGGTTAGAATGTTGTCATAGTTATGCTAAAAAATAAGAATTTATGCTAGAAACATAGACCAAATATTAACTCCATTTATTAAATAATACTAGAGCAGGGATGATATGGCAAGATTTAGTTTTATTTGCCACGTTCAGAAAGTATATTCTACGTATCTTGCTTTTAGTTACCTATTTCATTACATCCATTCTTTTTCATCTCTTAGATAAAGGAGAAATAGCAAACACTATATAAATAAAACACACATGCAAGGAAGAAACAGAGAGTGCCTAGGGACATTAGGGAAGATTTCAGAGAGCCTTGAGTTATGACCAGAAGGATAGTAGACTTTTTCCAGATGGACAATGCAGTTCTAATTATTCTTTTTACTCTCCCCTCCAGCTGTTTTATTTGTGATTTTTGTTTAAAGTGTTGACTCTTGTATTTGTAATATTTTTTTCCTTCCCACATACTATGCATTTGGGAAAATAGTTACTGCAATAATTCTTCATTGGTTGGTCCAGATGCCCAAAGGGTGAAGATTTTATGGAGGCTTTTCTTTTAGCTACAACACAGGCAGATTTATTCCTATAAACTTTCTCAAACCCTATTTGGCAAAACACCTCTCTCACTCTTATTGCTATTACATCTTCCGTGAGCATTTGTTATACATGCAAGAGTATAAGGAAGTAAGCATCTTTTTATGTTTGGTCTAGTTAATCTTGTATCTAAGGAAAATAGCTTCTTATATTCTTTCTACAACTCTAAGTACATAGAAAAAAAATCATAATCATGAAATATCCATTTCATGAAATTTTCCTAAGGCAAAGTAGTAAGAGCTAAATCGCCACTCCTCCGCTTACTTTTGTACACTTCCTTGACTCCCAGTTTAATTTGACTTAATTCTTCCTTAGCCTTAATTGCCATCTCTTTTTTCAATGGTTAAGTTATATATTAAAATTTGTGCAATTTCTAATGAACTGTACATAAAAATAACTTATATATCGCATATTAAGACTGGAGAAAAAAATATAACATTTTGTCCTCTCAACATGGAGAAAAAGTACATATTAAATACTTGTTAATATGTATTAAATATAACCTTCCTATAAGATGTGACTCCATTTCAGCAAATCATGTTCATGGAAAAAGTAATATGAGATTCAAAAGATTAAATAGGACTATTAAATTGCAACTCATGTGCTATAATTCATGTGCTTTTTGCTAAGTAGTTTTTTTTTTTTTAAAGATTTTATTTATTTTTTTGACAGAGATAGAGAGAGAGAACAAGTAGGCAGAGAGGCAGGCAGAGGGAGAGGGAGAAGCAGGCTCCCCGCTGAGCAGGGAGCCTGATGCGGGGCTTGATCCCAGGACCCTGGGATCATGACCTGAGCCGAAGGCAGCCGCTTAACCAACTGAGCCACCCAGGCGCCCCTGCTAAGTAGTTTTAATCACAGAGCATATAAAATTATTTCTAACCAACTGACAAAGAATCTAAAATTTAAGTTAGAAGAAAGACTTTTTACTTTATGCCTAACTGCCTGATTTACATGCTGATTTTGTGGACAAGATGCTTGTGTTTCTGTGTTTGCAAATTGTAGAAGAAAAAGTAAACTAAGAAAAGTTTTCCATTTTTAATCATATGGTAAGTATTTAATAATAACTTGTGCATTAATTGCATGGAATTCAGTTTACCTTCTGAAATATATGACTTAGTTTAAGCATCTAATGAATAAGGGTTAAGAGTATAAATTAACTTATTTTTTTGTGTTAGTTGGATTTGTATTGGCCTAACTACCCCTGAGAATGTTGAACATTACCTGAGCCTTATGCTTCTGGAAAATAATAATTAAGAAACCCTTCCCCTGCTCCTCCCCACTTTGTGTTCTAGGAAATGCCCTACTGCAAATAACTATCCACATGTAACTTAGGTAAGGTTCGCGGATAGCCTTCTTGCTTATATATTGACAAGGCTAGACATAAATCCTCCAAACTCCTATTCTTTGGTTCATTAATGAGTAGCTAAACCATTTGTGCTACTGAGCAATATGGACAAAATGCTTGGTAACCTGCCTTGATCCACATTTAGTAAGTTTTCATTTGGCCCCTGAACTTTGGTACCTTCTTTATGAGTCCCTCCTGAGAATCAGCTCACCTCACAGAAAAACATTCCTGATCAACTGTCAGAGCACACCACCTACTCATCCCACCTCCACACAACGGGTTCTTTCTAGCCTTGTTTACTCATTCCTATAAATAAAATCCATTTCTGCCTGACCTTTGAGAGGTTTATAGATGTTTTAAGTTCAGAGTATTTTCTCTACTGTCGTAGTCTGCCTCCCCTTTATTGCAATAGCCTTTTCTCCTTACCTGAGTCTGGATTTGGTTTTAATTGATAATCCCTTTTTAAATTATGATCAGTTTCTGACTTAAGTTAAGAAAAATTGTTACAGACAATAATTCATGCAAACCCATCTGCACAAATCAGAAATAGAATTAGGATCCCTCTCAAATTTGAGAGTTTAACTTACATATTTTTAGGAAGAAAGAGAATCAGAATAATTTAGTCTTCATTTTAATGCTGGCCTAGGTTTCAAAACACTCAATTATATCCACTTTACTATTACAACTGTTTGGAAAAGCTAATCAAATATCATAAAATTGAAGTAGAAAATGAAGCAAGCTCAAGATTTTTACTTTGCATGTTAGGGTGAAATTCTGGTTTAGATATGTACCTTGGGAAAGCTAACATGCTTTACTTGTTGAAAGGAAAGTTTTAGGTATAATCAAATGCCCATCTGTATATAGGGTGTGGCAAGTCATGGAAGAAGACAGGAAGCCTTCAAGTATATCTGAACAACTTATTATATTATATCCCAAGTACCTAGCCCAAGATGTGGGGCATAGTGTATACTGACTTAGTATTTACAGAATAAATTTATAATATCCCTTTTTATAGTATCTTTTTTTGACATAGGCACATTTCATTTTTTATTTTAGTTCACTCAAAAACATGTCAATTCTTGGAATAAGATTGACAAAAAGGGAGAATGTACGTATTTATTCCTTGAACAGAAGAAATGGGACGTTAGGAAAATGAGAAAGTGACATGTGTACTTATATCACTCATTTTCAAGTTTAATAAGCAACTCTAAATGTTATGCTTAGTCATCTTGAGATGAAATTTTTCATGGCATTATGTATTTTCTGGTCATTTATTTTTTTATTTTGAATTTATAAACTGATGCTATTGTATAATTTCATGAAAGTATAAACTAATGGTGGTAGTATATTGTAAGTTAATAAATATAAGTTAGATTCCAAAAATCCAATCCAATATGAATAACAATTTAAAAATCAGACTCAAAATCAATTTGTGGAGAACTACTATCTTGACCCTGAAAATTTTTCAAAAAATGTAGTATGATAAGGCCATTTCCAGCTGTAGTACTGGCCACTCTTGGTGTTCTCTCTGTCATTTACATTCCCAAATTTTAGGAAATAGGCACCTTTGATGATACTATTTATGTAGTGACATTTATTCTGTTATGCACATACTTATGCTACAGCAGACCTCTCCCTCTAACCTATTTCTTATTCCCTCCCACACTAAACTGGGTTGATGGTGTTGCCTCATAATTCATGTCCATTAGGAACCTTGGAAAGTAGGCACCTGGGTGGCTCAGGTGGTTAAGCATCTGCCTTCAGCTCAGGTCATGATCTCCAGGTCCTGGGATCGAGCCCCGCATCAGGCTTCCAGCTCAGCAGGGAGTCTGCTTCTCCCTCTCCCTCTGCCTCTCTCCCTGCTTGTGCTCTGTCTCTGTCTCTCTTAAATGAATGAATAAAATCTTAAAAAAAAAAAAAAAAAGGAACCTTAGAAAGTAACCTTCTTTGGAAATAGGGTCTTTGCAAATGTGATCAAGGTAGATGAGATAGTAATGAATTAGGGTGAGCCCTGAGTCCAATATGACTCTTGTCCTTATAAGAAAAGGAAATTTGGACATAGAATCACAGACATGCATCCAGAAAATCAAGGATTGCCAGCAGAAGCTAGAAGAGGCAAGGAAGGCTACTTCTCTTGAAATTTCAGGGGGAGCTGAGACTGTTATCTGAACTTCTAACCTCCAGATCTATGAGAGAATAAATGTCTGTTGTTTTAAGCTACCCAGTTTGTGGTAGTGTTACAGTAGCCACAGGAAACTAATATATACCCCATACCCAAAAGAACCCTGTGTGGGTATTTAGGATAGGGATTTTGTAAAGATGAATAAAAAGAGAGAGCTGTAGGAGCTCTCATTACTCACACAGTGCCATATGCTTCTAAGGGCTGCCAGTATTTTTTGTATCTAACAGGTGGCATCACTGATTCCTTCTCTTAAAGGGGAACAAGGTTTCTTATTTTTTTAATAAGGTCTGACTTATGTAAGGTAACAATCTATGCTGTAAGATATCCAAAAATAATTAATGACTTAAAAATAATGAAACAACATGTCTCACTCATGTAACTGTCTAAAGCAGATGTTCCTGATTGGAAGCCTGTTCTCCTCCAAATGTAGATTGAGGGACCCAGAGCCAAGGCAGCCGCTTAACCAACTAAGCCACCCAGGCACCCCATTATTTAGCTTTTAAATTTTTAAATTTTAATTTAGCTTCGCTGGTATAGTATTGATATTTAATGTCATTCTTTTATTAATTTGTAAACATTTTACAATTATCTCCATTATAAATTTTCTGAAATTTTTAAAATAAAAATAACTTTGGTACAGATACGGGAGAGAGATTAAGCAGTATTTAAATATGTACTCACTTCAAACCCATAATCACACCAGTCATTTTAAACTGAGAGAAAAATTGGAAAAGCATGGTTAAAGGAAATGGGCAATTTTGAGTTTCTGAGAGACCTAATTGAATGAACCTCAATGTCAAATGCAGCATTTGAAAGCACAGTTTACAAGAGTTACTTTAGATACCATTACAAGAAAGTATCCTTCTGCAGTATCTGGTGATCTTAGCATAGGACTGAATAGCATCAGAAGCATCTTTAAAAAAAATAAGGAACTACTTTTTGTTCCAATGATAGGCATTGTATTTGTAGACTAAGTCATCTCTTGGTTTAAGAAAGTTAATTGTTGACAGTGTTCTCAGTAATTTATACCCTTCCATTTTAGCATAGAGGACTTCATATAGGTGTCTTCACTCTTCAGTTGAGGCGGGATCAGCACGTGCTGGGGAGGCAAGGCAGCCCCTGCAGTATTTAGACATAAAGTTTGGAGAAGGAACTGAACTCAGCAAGGTCTTGTTACAGAGTGACACTATTATCATTTCAGTCTCTTGCGCTTAAATTAAGAGTTTCATAAAGAGGCTACAGAGTTTATTTGCAGGGTGTTTTGATCAATGGATTTATTTTTGGCTATTCTGGGACAAAAATGCCTGAAACAAAATGTGTGTTTTTCTCTCTCAATCTCCCTCTCCCTTTCCTGCTCTGGAAATTGTCTTTGCAACCCTTTATCTTAGAAAAAGTTAAAATGCAAATGAAAGTTAAAAGCTGAAGTGTTCATTGTTGTAGATTCGTGTCATATTTATAATAGAAAGTAAAGCATCTTTTGCTAAAACTATAATTGAAGGCTGAGTTAAATTTGTGATTGAAGAGGAAACAACCCTGAAGTAAATGGTAGTTAAGCACAACAAATTAAAACAACAAATAATGTGTCTAAGAAATATATAGTTTGGTAGGTAAAAAAGTTACCACTATCATATTTCAGACTAATTATTAGCTGTTAGTACTTATCCTAAACTGTTGCTGAAATTTGTCATACTCCAAGCTTGAAATTGCCACGTAGAAGTAGTTTGAAAGACAATGGGAATCACAATAATCCCAAGTAAGGGAAGTTGCGATTCTTGTTATTAGTCGTCAAACAGATGGACAAAATGCTTGTTACACTTTGCACAAAAGCCATGTGTCTAGCATGATTGTACATTATGAGATTTGATAGGGAAAATTCAGGATGTCAGAGTGGATTGTTAGCTTCTCCCCTTCTTACAGATTTGGTAATATCCTATAATAAAGATACAGACCTGGGTTAAAACTGACTCATCAGAAAGAAAAGGCATACTTTTTGCCTCTGGCCAACCTCCAAGGATGGCTGAGAATGACCTGTAGCCCTGTTTGGATAAAAAAGCTAAATTATTTAACAAAAAGCTTCTTAGAGTTAGCAGAGTTAAGGAAGTCAGAACCAAAATTGGCAATGAGATTGAGTTATGTGAGAAGCGTGATTCCCACAGGCCCTTTCCGTGAATCTTCTGTTATATACTACAAGGCAGCCACAGGAGACAATTATTTTTATGGTATAAGTGCAGATAGCAGGGAGAAATGCTGATTAACTGTGCCTCCCCATCCCGAACCATTGTCTCCAGTTGTCCAAAGCAGATGCCTCAGTGGAGGTCATTAAATTAAGGGTTAGGGAAGTGAACAAATAACTGAGAATTGTTGCTAGGAAACAGATAACTCCAAGTTCCAGCTCTAGAATCAGGTAACATGGCTGAACACAGTATCTGACTTTAAGGGAGTTGCTTTCCCCGTGTCTGGGATTAAGAGATGATGTTTGAGCTTCCATTTAGCAATCAATCCTCTATTCACACTTGCGCTTCTCACACACAAATGAAGACACATACACACAAACCTGTAGGGAGTGAGATGATGAAGAAAATCAGCACCCAGAATAGGCATTCTTGCCAATTGCCCTCTGAGATGTGGTCATGGATAACACTAAATAAGGGACTCCTTTAGAGGCCCAAACCAAGAAGTGGGAGGTGGGGGGCTGGGATATGAGTAAGGACCTAGAAATTTTTTCTATCAAAATATCTAGGAATCATCCCACTATCAGGGCAAAAAGTTTATACTATTCTTTCAAACAGGATATGAAGTATGGAGCAATGACCACTTTGTTTCCAATTAATTTTTTTCTCCTATGATTTTTTTTTTCCATTGTATTATCCTTATCCTCCCTTTTATCTAGAAATACCTAGACTTTGCAGTTATGTGAAATAAAATATTTCCTTAGTTTTCAGTCAAGGTAGTCTGGCTTTTCTTTTAACTGATATTAAAAACTTTCTTAGAATGGATACATGGAAATTCTAGTCTCTGATCTTTAGGTTTTAGAAAATATCTTTATTTTGTCTTCTGACTTAATTAAGAGTTTGGTAACATCCTTTAGTCAAAATTATGTTCTTTCTGAATTTTGAAGACATTTATACTTGGTCTGAAAATCCAGGGAGATGTCTGATTCAAATTTAATTATTTTTGCAGTATAGAGGACCTATTTTTTTCCTCCTTGAAATTCTGAAATAGTTTTCAGTAACAAATTGTTTACACTCATCTTGCTTGGCCTTCTGTATGCCATTTGAAATTAAAGATCCCTGTCTTCCTTCAGTTCAGAGAAATTCTTGATTAATTTTTTTTCATTTTTTCCCCTTGTTTTAGTCTCACTGGTCATATATTTTAAATATTGGCTTGATTCTTTCTTGTCTTTTCTTTCTTTTTGACCCTTGCCTTTTTCTTTTTGCAACTTATGCTGGGAGATTTTAACAAATTCATAGTCCAGATCACTCAATCAGCTATTTCATCTTTTTAGGATGATGATTAAATATTATTATATTTCTTTAAATTACATTTTCTATTCCAACCCCATCTCCTGCTGGACAGCTCACCTTGTTTCTCCTAGTCCAAGATTTAGCCCATGCAACAACCTCTTTATAAAATGCTCCTCTACCTGCATTTACGTGTTTCCTATTTCCTCATCATATTTCAAATAATATATCACATTCTCAGGGAATTCTTCTTTAATTCCAAGGATATTTTTTGCTGTTGTTAAATCTGTTATTTTTATCATCATTGCATATATAACTCTGTTTTTATGTTGTTATTTAATGATTTTTCTTCAATTAATTTTGCGCTTCAGAAGAAAAATGGTGTGTGATTACAGCCCATTGTAATATCAGTGTGGAATGTTATAAATATGGGTGGACTGACTGAATTAACAAGTTATGGCATGGGGAAGGACGTTTCTTTTTCCCTCCAGCCTCTTCTCCAGTGGTTCTCTTGTTATAATAAGCACTCCTTAGGGATCTCTGCCATTTTTATGGTTAGTGATTAATTTCCTAAGACCTTAACCCCACAGTCCCCATTAATGAAATGCTTGTATTTTTATTTCTTTAATGCTGAGGTATTTGCCCTAGAGCTTATAAGAATCTTACCTGGTTTTTCTTTATATCCCAAACTGTGATCGCAGTATTATGCTAAGTATCATGTTTAATTTCTCTTTCTCTCTCTCCTCTAAGCATGGTATTCCTGACTTCCTCTTCCACCATTGCTACAAGGAATTCTTCGTTGAGTATTCTCATAGTAGCTTTATCATCCTACAGTCAAATTTTAGCCTGAGAACATTCTCTTGATCATCTGTTGTGACATTTAGAGTAGCACATCTCATTTGTGGATGTGCAGCCGCCATCTTAACGTGTCTGAATTCTGACTGCAGCTTGCAATTATGTGCATTGTTGATTCCATATATCTTTTGATTTATTATATATCTCATTTAAGTCTCTCAGCAATGAGGAATCTGAAATTCAGAGATTTAAGCACACTTCTCAATGGCTTTCCTTAATAAATGACTGAGCTAGCTTACTTACGCAAGTCTCTTTAGTATGGAAATCTATTTTAAAATCAAAATTTGTCCATGTCACTCACTTCCCTGCTTAAATTCTTCAATTGCTCCCTGTCACCCAAAAGATTAAGCCTAAATCCTTAAGCATGATACATAAGCCCTTCCATGAATTGGCCTCTTTTTTATAGATCCTGCTTCATTTCTTGCTCTTTTAGACCACAAACTTCGTACAAAGTGCTTCACACAATATATCATTTCATAGTTCTATTCTTTTATTCATACAGTTTCTTTTGACAGAAGTGCCGGCTCCACATTTTTCTTTAACATTTATAGTTCTTTTTCTTCAAGTCTCGGCTCATTTCTGCTCTTAATGCTTTCTAAGATTATCTGGGTGGTTTAAATGTTCCTCTACTGCTCTTTCAGCACTCTGAGTATTTGCCTCCTTACATATGTTATCTTGCGTAGAAATCAGTGATGTTTTGTCTTTGTCTCCTCCACCGGGATGAAAAGTACTTTGAGGGGAGCACCTCTGTTTTTACTGTTTTATCTATTTTTAAATTAAGATATAATTGACATACACTACTATAGTAGTTTCAGGTACAACGTAGTGATTTCACATCTGTATACACTGCAAAATGATCACCACGAGTCTAGTTACGATCTGTTGCCTTACAAAGTTAGCACAATGTTATTGACTATATTCCCCATGCTGTACATTACATCCCCATGACTTATTTATTTTATAACTAGAAGTTTGTTTTTCTTCATCCTCTTCACCTATTCCCCCTACCCCCCCACTCTGGCAATCACTAATTTGTTCTCTGTATCTATGAGTCTGGGTTTTGTTTGTTTTGTTTGTTTTGTTTTTTAGATTCCACATATAAGTGAAATCATGCAGTATTTATTTTTCTCTGTCGGAATTATTTCATTTAGCATAATCTCTTTAAGGTCCATCCATGTTGTTGCAAATGGCAAGATTTTGTTCTTTTTTATGTCTGAGTAGTATTCCTTTGTGCATATACCACATCCTATTTATGCATGTATCTATTGATGGGCAATTAGATTGTTTCCATATCTTGGCTAATATAAATAATGCAACAATGAACATAAGGGCTCATATATCTTTTCAAATTAGTGTTTTTATTTTATTTGGATAGATACCCAGTACTGGAATTCCTGGATCATATAGTAACTTTTTTTTTTTTTGAGGAACCACCACACCATTTGTTATAGTGGCTGCACCAATTTACATTCCCAACAACAGTGCACGATGATTCCCTTCTCTCCACATCCTTGCCAGCATTTGTTATTTCTTGTATTTTTGGTAATAGCCATTCTGACAGGTGTAAGGTGATATCTCATTGTGGTTTTGATTTGCATTTCCATAATGATTATTGATGTTGAACATCTTTTCATTTTTTTTTTTTTAAGATTTTATTTATTTATTTGACAGAGAGAGACACAGAGAGAGAGAGAGCACAAGCAGGGGGAGTGGGAGAAGGAGAAGCAGGCTTCCCGCCGAGCAGGGAGCCCGATGCGGGGCTCGATCCCAGGACCCTGGGATCATGACCTGAGCCAAAGGCAGACACTTAATGACTGAGCCACCCAGGCGCCCCATCTTTTCATGTTCTTATTGGCCATCTGTGTGTCTTTTTTGGAAAAATGTCTATTCAGATCCTCTGCCCATTTTTTATTAGATCATTTTTTTATTATTGAGATGTGTGAATTCTTTATATATTTTGAATATTAACCCCTTATTGGGTATACAAATGTCTTCTCTTCCATTCAGTAGGTTTCCTTTTTGTTTTGTTGAGTGTTTCCTTCACTTTGCATAAGATTTTTCATTTGATGTAGTCCCAGTTATTGATTTTCACTTTTGTTGCCCTTGCCTTTGGAGTCAGATTCAGAATAACATCACTAAGACTAATGTCAAGGAACTGACTGCCCATGTTTTCTTCTGGGATTTTTTTTTAAGTAAACTCTAGGCCCAATGTGGAGTTCACACTCATTACCCTGAGATCAAGAGTCACGTGCTTTACTAACTGAGCCAGGCAGGAGCTCCTCGTCTAGGATTTTTATGGTTTTAGCTCTTACATTCAAGTCTTTAATCCATTTTGAGTTGATATAATTGTGGGAGATTTGTAAGGGAGAGGTAAAGTCAAAAGATCATCTACCTATTCATTTGTTTTTTTCTACTAATGAACAAGATGAAGAAAATATTAAAGTTACTACTATGTTATTTGGGGTACCTGGCTGGCTCAGACAGTAGAGCATGTGACTCTTGATCTAGGGTTGAGAGTTTGAGCCCCATGTTGTGCATAGAGACTACTTTAAAACAATTACTACAGTATTATTCAAGTACTTCTCTCTACCTTTCAGCATGTTAAGAGGCATTTGCATCTGGGCAGTTCTGGTCACTGTAGCTCCTTGGTTTTGACTTCCTTGTCTCTTGATTTCCACTGCATAGTGTTCTCTTCCTGTAGCACAGTGCTGCATAAGCAGGTGTCACCAAGCCTACTTCTTGTCAGCCTATGTGAATTGAGCCTTGGGCAACTTATCCAAATGCTGATACTCCACTATTGCTATTGCTGTGAGTAGTAAAGTTCTTTGTCTTTGACGTAGAAGTCTTGTGTTTTCTGCCACTGTTCAAGAAATTGGAAAACTAATTTGTTAACTCGCAAGTACAGTAAAATCTCAGACCTTTCACCTTTCACATATGGATGTGTCTTGATCTCAAAGACAGTAGTATTGCTACTTGCTTTAAATCCTGATTATTTTAAAAATATATTTTATTTTCTGACTTTTATTCTAACTGATGTAATATCTTTTACCAATTCTAAAAATTTCTTATCAAAATATTATTTTCAATATTGCATTTGCTTCATATTCTTTATTATTAATTTTTAAAACTTTTTTATACATATATTGATGCATTTATCTTCCAGATTATTTTTCTCTTAATTATCATCCATCTTTTCAGTTCTTCATGTTGCATTTTATAATATCCTCAGTTTTGTCCCCTAGTTTATTAATTCCCTCTTTTATTGCATAAATTTTTAAGTTAACTGGCCCAAGGAGTTTTACATTTGAAAGTCTACATTTTTCTGTAATAGAAATATAATCTTGGTTCTACTTCACATCTACTTGTACTTTTTCATATTATCTCATTCTTTTAATATTTTTAATCCTTTAAGCTTTTAATCATTTTAGATACACCCATTTTTTTTTTTTTTTAAAGATTTTATTTATTTATTTGAGAGAGAGAGAATGAGAGACAGAGAGCATGAGAGGGAGGAGGGTCAGAGGGAGAAGCAGACTCCCTGCCGAGCAGGGAGCCCGATGCGGGACTCGATCCTGGGACTCCAGGATCATGACCTGAGCCGAAGGCAGTCGCTTAACCAACTGAGCCACCCAGGCGCCCCAGATACACCCATTTTTTAATATTGTCTTTTGGATTATAATATTTTTAGCTTAAGGCCTTGGAGTTTCAATCACTTTTATTGTATCTGATTATTCTAAATTGTGGTTGATGGCTTCCTTACGTATTTTCTAATTTTGAATTACTCATATTTTAGAAGGTCTGTGTTATCTTTTGCAACCTGAAGGGAGCTTCCTTCTCAAATACTTATGTGGATCCATCTTTTGTCCCTGCATAGGCATTCCACTCCAAACCCTTATTTTAAAGACCCAACATCTGTGTCATTGCAACCATGCCATATGCCTCCTTTATTAGCCACAGCATCACTTGATGTTTCTAGTGTCTCAAAACCACTTTCAAATTAATTGATTTGCTAGAATGACTCACAGGACTCAGTAGCATGTTACAGTAGTAGCTAAAATTTATTACATCAAAAGATACAGAGCAAGATTGCTATGAAAAAAATATGCATTGGGTGGAATCTACAAGGGTCAGGTACAGGCTTCCAAGTCATTATCCTACCAAGTCTCACGGGACACATTTTTCTGTCTTGTACCAAACTACACATGCAATATGCCTCAGCTCAAGGAAGTCCATTTGAATCTCAGGGTACAAATATTTTTTTTTTATTTAAATTTTTTTATTGTTATGTTAATCCCCATACATTACATCATTAGTTTTAGAGGGGTACAAATATTTTTGTGAATAACTGGTAACATAGATATGTTCTACTATACAACCAGCTGTGATAATAGAAGCTCAAGTTCCTGACAGTGAAAGCAGTCACGTCAGTAATCTTAATGTTTGCATAAAAATCATCCTCATATGTCCTGAAAATATGGTACAGCATGCCCCATTCTTCTGGGTATATGAAACATAAGTCATGTAAGAAAATGCAAGTAAGATAATCATATTTTGAGGGTTTGAACAAGAGTCAGTCTTGGTTCCAAATTACTGTAGAGACACTCTAGGGCTGAGAAACCAAATCTGCCATGTTAATCTTTTCTCACATGAGCTTTGACTCATTTTTTCACTCCCTTCTTGAATTCTGTTCTTTAGGCGTTTTACTTTCTTGTTGGTAAGTATAAATACTCAAAATATGGCTTTATTTTATTCAATATTTGTAAGTATTTTTAAAAATCTTTTTTTTTTACTTTTGCTTATTCTCCATATTTTCCTGTATATATTTCTTTATATGAAGGACTCTACTTGTTGTCTAAAGAATTATTTGTGCATATTTGTGTGACTCAGCATTTCTCACAGTGGTAATAAAGAGCTGAATGTGCTGACGTTTGCATACAGAGTATGTACATGACAAACATTTTAATAATCTATCATCTATCTATCTATCTATCTATCTATCTATCTATCTATCTATCTTCTATCTATCCATCCGTCTAATCTTCACTTGTTAAATAACTGTAATGAAAATGTTATAGTCCCAGAAGGGAAAAAAATTAAGATACAAAAAAACCCCCAAAAAGTCATGTATACTCTTCTACAGTTTTATCTTTGTATCACAAATGATTCCAGTTCAAGAGAAAAATATTTCAAAGATATGAACTATCCTACATCGTCACAGAGTCAAAAATTTTCCTTTAAATTAGATTTCATTTGAATTTTCAATGAAGATCTTATTCTTTGAAAAAATTTTGTTATAGCTCAAGACCACTGTAATATTGCCACTAGCTTTCATATCCCTCACATTTACCTATTTTGCTTAAATGTATTAGTTTTGAACATACTAAATTTTCACTAATAGTTATTAAGTTGTGTTTTGTATATATTCCATTCCTCAGTTGTAACTGGAGTTCCTCTAGAAGTATTTGCATAGCTTTCTCCTTATTAGTTAGATCCCTGTTTACTCTGGTTTATTGCTTTTTATCAAGTGTGACCTTAATAAAATTTAGTAACTTTTCAATTATGCTGCCAAATACGTTTCTAAAAATCTATTTGAAATACAAGAACTGTGATATAATATCTGCAGGTGAATTATCAGGACTAAGACTGAAAACTTACTTGCTTGCTTGTTCATTTTTTCATTCAACACATATTTATTGGGCAACTACTTTGTGACCACTGTTATGTCCTAAATACTGGGAATAGAGAATTGAGCAAAACAAATAAAATTTGAGATGTCCCTGGAGATTACCCTTGGAGAATATTATCATGCAACACTGTTGTCATCTTTCTATTTAAGAAGAAATTACCACCTCTTGCAAGAACTTAAGAGTATTCTCTTCTTTTGATATTCTTTATCCATTACAATGCCAAAAAATTGTTCTGTTGAAAAGAATGGGTGTTAATACACATCTAAAAGCTGGAATATTAGTCTCATGGAAATTAATTCTTGTCCCAAAATTGGATTTTCTTCATTCAGATTAGGGTGAGTTTTCAAGTCAAAACATTAATTTAAAAATGGTACAGTCACCCTTTCAACTAGTTCTGATGGTCTTTTTAGCTCTGGCGGAGCTCCCGGATGGGAGGAGATGGGGGGAGGAGAATTGGATTGTTGCTTTTCTGCTTGGAATAATCTTCTTGTTCTAACACAATTTTTAAGACACAAATCCAATATCAGATTTTATATGCGTCATACTGATTCCCTCTACCATCCTGACAGAAGATGCTGTACTCTAACTCTAAAGTGCTATTGCTATACCATATGGTTACCTTAAAAATCCATCTACTATACTATATTACTTGTATTTATTTATTTATTTGTTTATATTTTTACTCCTTTTGATACGTTGGGAACTCCTACAATGTAAAGTTTGTTAATGATTTCCCCATTTTTATTTCCCTGAAGCATAAGGCATACTGTTGGCACATTTTGGTTTGGTTCATATAATAAGACAGTGTTGTATTAAAAAAATGAATGAATCAATGAATGTCATACAAAATGGTGGAAGCCCAAAGACTTTCTAAGCAGTGTCCTTGCCCTTCTGGGCTTGAGTGATATTATAACTTGTTTGAATGTTTCATTTCTGTTTTACTAAAATATGTTTGTTTCATTAATCTGTGATATTATAAATGCATTCTGTAATGGAAAATAGTTGAGTTTTTTTTTTTTTTTATAGGTCTAATTGTCTTGCCAAATGTTGAAATCATATAATCTTTCTACCAAAAACAGCATATGTCTTCCTACTAGGAACTAGAATTGAATAAATATGTCCTAGATAGATTGTAATAAAGGCTGTTTCTCTTGGTAGACTTTAAGTGTTTAAGCTCTTCATGAGTGATAGATATTAAAGATAGGATGGGAGGTAAGAAGTGAAGGACCCAGGCAAAGACATTTTTAATTTTTTAACTTGATCTCTTAAGTGAGATATATGTTAGCTGTGGTACACAAGCTGTTCTTTACAAACCAGCATTTTAAATGCTTTACATCAGTCACTTGGTAATGAGTATTATTATTATTTTTTAGTAAAGCTTTTGTAAAATTTCCTCTTCTTTTAACTCTTCAAGGAAGAAGAAAGGTCAAGTTTTTATCCAGCCTGATTTTCTGTGTATTGCTTCAGTAGTGTTGGCACAGAATAAGAGATCCCATTGAGACATTCAGGATCGATGATCAAGATCATGTGGAGGAGAAGCCCCTTCCTATCCAGAGATTCATCTTTCAGGGTGAGTTTGAAGTTTCTGGTGTTTTCTCAATTCAAAAATGTGAAAGCTCTTTAACTTCTGGTTTATAATCCCACCCATACTCAAACCTTTTAAAAATTGAGTGTCTGTCTATAATGTGCAAGGGTATACTTAGTGAAAGGTACCACTGCTTCAGTGAAAATTGTCAGAGCAGGTAATTGCTCACCAAGAATTGAACACACATCAGTGAGTGGACTGAGAGCCAGAACTGACAAGTTTTGTTTATTGTTGTAAGTGATTATTAACAGTTTGGGTGAGTAGAACTCACTGTGACAGGCAATAAGGGTTAAATGCAGGAATATTACTAAAATATTATTTTAGAGTAATCTGGGAGTTTCTAAATATAGTAATAGATCTAGCTGACCTTTTCAAAATAATGTTGGATATGGCTTAGAACTTAGTGAAAATAGACTCTGTTTCCTTGATATCCATGATCATTCTGTCCTTAAAGGTCTGTTTTTTTACTGTATATCAGTGAGAGTTTGTGTTTCACAAGAGAGACTTGATTACAGTAGCTCAAGCAAAAAGGATTTGTTTATCTCATGCAAAAATATATCTACTGGTAGGACTCTAAGACTGAAATTTTGCCCAGTAATGACAGGAAATGGTCTTCTTCTATCTCTTGCTACCTTTTCCTTAGCAGTGCTGCTATATTCCCAGTTATCACCAGCATTCTAGAAAAGGAGGAAGGAAAAGCCATCAAGGTAGTGCCCCTTCAGTGCTCGCTTCGGCAGCACATATACTAAAGGTAGTGCCCCTTCATTTCACAGCTCAGAAGCGAGTCACATGAACACTTTTCGGCTCAAAGAGGTTTAAAAAAATGTAGGGATTTTAAAAACAGATTTCTAGTCTCTCTTCTGGAGGCAGGGTAAAAAGCCATTTTCTGTTGAGTGAGCCAAACTAAAGTATCTGTCATACTTTCTTCTGAAATGTCACTATATTTTTATCATCTCAAACCTATGGTTGACTTTTCTTATTCTATATTTACTGATTCTCTGCATTAAAATTCATGTAAATGCTTTGTAGTTGTAATAGTAATGCATATCACTAAAATTCCCAATTAAATACCCATTGAGTTAAACAAAAACAAAAAGAGTAAACATTGAGATAAATGATAAGATGGTGTTATTTTAGAAAACAAATCACAAATGGCAGGCCTTGTGATGGTTGAGAAATTCATTTACAACCTATGGAATCTGCCATAAGTGGAGAAAAAGCAGAATTAATGACTAAAGAAGATAGAAAGAATATGTTATTCATTGTTTTCTCACTACAATATTGGCTCCTTCTACTGCAGCTTCAATCTTTTGCTGAGTATAACCTAAAACAGCCATTTTTTTTCAACTGTCACTGAGTTCTTATTTTCTGCATCTATTCATAGAGTACAATGTGTATATAATGTGATTGGGGATAGAGGGAAATGGACAGTGCCAATTCTGTAATGTTATGTATAATAGTTATTTGTCAAGAAGCATACAGGAAGTGAGGTCAGTTTGATTATAGTGAGCAACAAATGCTGGTGATTTATTATTTTTTATACTGTGCTAGTAAACAAAACAAAACAATAAAATCATTTTTAGGTACTACCATACCCAGAGAACCTGGCAGCAGAATGATCCAATCCTTTGTTTCAGAGAACCTGAATTAGATGAATGCCTTCCAGGGCCTGAATATTTCCTAGGGCGTGTTCATACTGCAGTCTAGAATAATACCACTAAAAAGTGGAATATATGTGTGGCTAAGAGCCATCCATACACCGATTTTATGCCAGACACTGACCTGGAAATACAGCTTTTCAAGTGAAGTTATATAAAAGATCTGTATAGTTTATACAAGTCATAGTACTAATCTAGAACTAAAAATCCTGAGTACATTGATGGCTAGACTGTAACTTCCTCATTTTATCAAGGGAGCAATGAAAAGTTGCTTCTTAAAAAATGTTGTGATAAATAAAGAAGTAAAATTTTAAGTTTTAAGTCTCTATGGCAGAATAGCTGGAGAGAGAAATTAAATTACTTGTTTCTCCTCTGCAAGCTTCACATAATAGAGAAATTAAATTACTTGTTTCTCCTCTGCAAGCTTCACATCCTTCCTCCATCTCCATAATATTATGAGAGTTTGGTGTCCTAAATGTTTCTCCATTCCATTCGGTCAGGGGATTATTAAGAGTTATTTGTTTTTGAAAGTCTTAAATTGGTCATAAATTAATAGCCAAGAGGTCATACATGGCCTTACACTTATTTTATTTGGCTTACATAATGTAAAAAGGTGAGCCAGCGTTTTGATTTTAAAAGACATGAAATAAAAATACACATTTCTGATTTTTCTCTCAGAATAAGTAGTTTTGGTTATTCTGGTTCCACATTTCTACACAGCAACATTAGTGATAGTTGAACAGTCCTACTCTCTTTGGTTTACTGTTTCCATGGTATTTTCTCCCCATCCTTTCACTTTCAACCTATTCAAATCTTTGTAATCTCTTGGAAATGGCATATTATTTGGGTCATATGTTTTAAAAAATCTGTTCTATAAGTTTTTGACGTTTGATTAATCAATTTATATTCAATGTAATTTCTAATAAGGTAGGATTAACATCTGAAATGTAGATATAATTTTTTGTATGTCTTATGTCATCTTTGTGCCAAATCCAGGCTGGGTGAAGAGAACTATTCATTATATAGAGCTTCTTGGCTTTGAGCTATATGCAGTAACTGTTGGAGTTACTGTTGTTTACATACTTCAGTTTAATTTAGACAGACCTATAGAGGAAAGAAAACAATTACAAGAACTGTAAGTGTAATATGGTATAAGTGGTCCTCAGTTATTTTTTTAGGGTTGCTCAAGTTGAATACATGTGAAGTAAAATAAGTTTTAAATCAAATTATAGCGCTAAGATTTTCATTTTCAAATTTCTGTGCATGCTTATAGCATGCAAAGTAGAAAGAATTTCAATTTTGGTCTATTTCTGTATATGGGATAATAATCAGTGGAGGCATAATCAAATCAAATTTTAAAGGAATAGTTTTTTTCTACATTCATTATGATGAATTATAAAGCAGGAAAGAAAGGTTCAACTTTAATTCAGCTTTCTCATGGTTGAGCATTTTTTAATCAACATAGCCACAGGGTGTCTAATTTTCTCCTTTTGGTATGATTCTTTTCTGTATTCAGTAACAATTGCACTTGATAATGGTAATGATAATAGAGGCTACATTTATTGAATTTGTACTCTGATCCAGGCTCTAAGCTATGAGTGTCACGTTCTCATATGCTTGTATGCCTACTTTTTTAAATCACTGTCTTTCTGTCTCTGTTTCTCTTTCTTATTGTCTCCCTCTCTTTCTCTTTCTAAACTCAGTCTCTTCACTCAAACATAAGAGCTGCTTTATAAATGTCCCTCAATCATTAATAATAAAATGTGTTTGCAAAACAATAACAAAAAAAGTTGACAGTCATAAAAGATTGTGTGCTGGATTTTGAGATTTATTTAGTATAAGCAAACTGGACTGTACTTTGCCACCACAGATGTATTAGTATTCTCCACGTGTGGTGTGTGTGTGTGTGTGTGTGAATAAATAGATCTATTTTAAGAATTTGGCTCATGCTATTGTGAAGGCTGGCAAGTCCAAAATCTTCAGGGTGGGCTGGCAGGCAAGAGACCAGGGCAGAGCTGATGCTGTAGTTCGAAACCAAAGGCAGTCAGGCTGAAGACATAGAGAAGAGCTAATGTTGCATTTCAAGTCCAAAGGCCATCTGCTGGCAGAATTACATTTTCTCAGGAGAGGTCAGTCTTTTGTTCTACTCAGAGCTCCAACTGATTACATGACACCTACTCATATTATGCAGATCAATCTGTTTCACTCAAAGTCTACCAAGTTAAATGTTAATCATATCCAAGAACCTCCAGAATAATGTTTCACCACATATTTGGGCACCACAGCCTAGCATCCTCTGTTAACTTGCCACCCAAATGCATCTCCTTAAATCATATTTATTCTCAAAATAAAGACAATACCAATGTCATACTTCCCCTAACATGATACAACTATCCTGCATACAAGAAAAAACACAGTCTGCCTGGGAGAGGATGAAAAGCCCTCCAGTGATGTTTATTCTTCTTGATAGCCCATAACTTAAATACTATGATGTAAAGTCCATACATCTTATGTTACATGATTACATGATATGGATGTAAGAGAGGGAAGAAAACAAAGATATATACACATACACACACACACACACACACACATCACACAAACACCCACACGTATATATCACACAAACATATAATAAAGTAAAAAGGAGATATGACAATTACAGTCCTTAGTTCTATAGTTCTATAACTGGTCATGTGATCATAGCTGGTATTTATTATTACCTTCTTCCATGACCAATTCTGAATTCCCTTTGCCTTCAGCAAGCACCTCTTCTGGTAATAGTTCTTTACCTATTGAGATGACCCAAACCTTCATTCATTAAGGGTCTGGGATATTAGTATACCTGCCTGGATTGGACTGCTATAGTTTTCCACTGACTTTATCACAGGGCATGGTAATACCAAGAGATACTCCAGGGAATCTCCTATATTTCAGACATACTCTTTTTTATTTCTGTTGTAGAGATGTAGTATCTTTGGTCATCAGGATCATTCACCCCAGCCAATACCATAACTCCTTTTTTGCTTTTTGATTCAGAGCCATGAAAAGTTAAAAGTGGCTTGGTGGCCTTAACTTCGAGTTCAGTGGGACCATTGTTGTGTCTCCTGGTGGAAGTGTTCCTCCCTCTGGAACTACATATTTGGCCAGCAGAGAATAAGGTTGTAGGGACAGGGAGCAAAGATTTTGCTACTGGGTCATTAGGCATAAAGTGAGTGATGCAACTTCCTTTTTCACCCTTTCATTCCTGTATCCATGAATCCTGTCTATCTGAGAAAGCATCATATACTGGACACTGATTCAGAGCTAGATAACCTCTTAGAGAATCTCGCCTCAGTCCTGCGAGGTATTGCCATCTAGCTGGCACCATGGCTGAGTCATTAAAAGGCCATTCCACTGACTTAATGTTAACCTTATCTAAAACACCCTCATAGAAGCATCTAGAATAATATCAGACTATATTATCTGGGCTCTATGGACCAGCCATGTTGACACATACAATTAACCATCACAATGGACAGGATTCTTTCAGACCTTACACTGAAGTAAGAGTGATCTTCCATCAGTTAAGTGATTGGGTATCAAGAGGAGAGAGGGTGCTATCCACCACCAAGTATTGAAAGTGGTATTTTAGATATCCTTTTCTACTTCCTATCTTTAGAAATTTCCTTTGATAGGCCTAAGTCATCATGACTTGAAGCTGTTTCCTTCTTCATCCAATATATTTAAAACCACATAATTAACACTAACCCTCAACCTTCCTTGACACCAAGTTTTGAACTGATTATGAGTTTCATCTTGTGAAAACTTGCTTTCTCTTTTGTGAATCAGGCACCCCACATCTGCCTCAATCTATCCTCCAAGAAAACTTGCATTCTGTGTAGGGCCAGCCACATCTAACATGTCTTTGAGGCATTTTAGTTATGTATGGTATTGGCTGCTCTCAGAGCTTACTGATTTGGAATTTCTTCAACTTAATAAATGTGTTTAAATAAAAATTTCTCTCATATCTCCACATTTATTTTCATTAGAGAATCATTACTGATTTCTGTATTGAAGTAGTTATTTATGTTTACAGAAGCAATGCTCACAAGTCCTAAGGAGGACCAATAACTTTGTTTAATTTTCTCCCAGACATTCCTTTCCCCAGCTTTGGAATTTTTCTGTTCTTGTATAACTTTGCTATTTTAATGGTAGCACCTGTGTTTCCTTACAGTCATTCTTTTCCTTTTGTGAAAGAAAGAATATGATTCAAAGTTTCTAATCCTATGTTTGTGCATTACATCATTGAATAATTACTGAACACATAGTGTGTTCAGGCACCTTTTAGGCAATTGGGGTTCATCAGTGACCAAGATAGGTAAAGATCTCTATGCTCATGGTGCTTTTCAAGTTCCTCCTGCTCTGTTCAAATTAGTTCAGCTGACTGTTTTAACATTTTAATCTTATTTTTACGTGGTTACTTTTCTACCATATATGGATCTTTTGAGAATAATGGAAATGTGAAGCCATTTTCACAAAAGCAAAGGTTGAGGTTTTTTGTTTTTTTTTTTAGATTTTATTTATTCATTTATTTGAGAGAGTGAGAGAGAGAGAGCACATGAGAGGGGGGAGGGTCAGAGGGAGAAGCAGACTCCCTGCCGAGCAGGGAGCCCGATGCGGGACTCGATTCCGGGACTCCAGGATCATGACCTGAGCCGAAGGCAGTCGCTTAACCAACTGAGCCACCCAGGCGCCCACAAAGGTTGAGGTTTTATCAATAACATAATTTCACTTCAGGAAGAGATGAAAATATCACAGAAGAAAGACGTGAAATATAAGAAGGAATGGGGAACATAAACATTAGGGGAAAAAAGGTGGGGGGAAAGTAAAAATTATCTATATAGAAAACTTAAAAATATGATGTTAATAATAACATAAAATTAATAATAATGTATAATTTGAAGGAATAGAAAACTTCAGACGCAAACACCAGACAAAATTAGCATGTAAATCAACAAGAGGTTGATTGGCAGTAAAGTTCTCTAAGGTATTTACATTTGTAAAGAAAAGAATAAAGTTAATTAACACTAGATTCCAAAGTCAAAATAGATTTCAAGGGTAAGCATTAAAAGGAGAAACTAGAAGAAGGAAATAGGAGAGCTATAAGGAAAGAAGAGAAAGTATCTACTAAAAAGAGAAAAGGATTAAAATAAAGCATAAAATTGAAAAAAATAGAGCAAAACTAGATACTAAAAATTAAAATCTCAGCAATGAAAGCAAATATGAATAGATTAAATTCACCAGTCCAAATAAAGATATTTCAGATTAGATTAAAAATCCAGCTGCAAAAACAGACTCCCATGAGTAAGTTGAAAACAGGAGTGGAAAAAAATCATAGCGGTAAGAGATGCCTGGGTGGCTCAGTTGGTTAAGCATCTGCCTTCAGCTCAGGTCATGATCCCAGGGTGCTGGGATCGAGTACCGCATTGGGCTTCTTGCTCAGCGGGGAGCCTGTTTCTTGCTCTGCCTGCCTGTCCCTCTACTTGTGTGCTCTCTCTGACAAATAAATAAATAAAATCTTACAAAAAAAAAAAAGTCATAGCAGTAAGCCAATAACTTAAAGGAAGCTGGCATAGCTATAGAAATATGAAACCAAGTAGTGCTTGAAAAAATAAGAATTTATAATTATGAAATGAGGTCACTATATAATATCATAGGTTTAAACTTTGAGGAAAATACAATTAAAAACAAAATGTTCTTCTAATCCAGAAATCCTCTCCACAAAGGTAGTACAGAAATAAAGCACTTATTACTGAATAAGCATTAAACCACGATGTTACCCATTATAGGCAATCCAATAAAGATATTGCACAGATAGAAAACAATTTCACCCCTTTATATAGTGACATCAATACAACCCATTATAGACATGTTCTCAAGATAAACAGTAACTAATTCTCAAGTAAGAGGACTTGACAGTACTATTTGTCACACATAGTTCATCTTAACTTTACCTGATAATTGGGCAACCCTCAGTGTTTACTAACTGCCTTTATTCCAAAGGAAAACAAATTGACATATCTTTATGACAGGGCATAGTCTTGCAATTTGGGGCAAGGCACCCATTGGAGTTAGGCTCCAGCTCTCCAACAGAAAGTAAGAAAAAGGAGTTCTGTTTCCTTTGATGTTTACATTTAAAAAGAGATGTTTCCCAGCTCATTGAGAAAGACATTCCTGGGTCCTACATATGACAAAGGTCTATCTTTTCTTCAAAGAGATTTATAAAAGGGTAGGGGGGTGGGGGGATGGGTTAGCCTGGTCATGGGTATTAAAGAGGGCATGTTCTGCATGGAGCACTGGGTGTTATACGCAAACAATGAATCATGGAACACTACATCAAAAACTAATGATGTCATGTATGGTGATTAACATAACATAATAAAAAAATAAAAATAAATAAAATAAACATTTGAAAGAGAGGAGAAAGTACTTAGAATTTAAAGTCTCTAAAATAAATGCTCTGAGAAAGAAGGAAGGGAAATACTTTATTATTTTTAACTTGTATTTGTCCTTACAATACTCATCAGGACATTACAAAAAAAAAAAAAAGAAAAAAAGAAAAAGAAAGAAAGAAAGAAACTTGTATGCACCTGATAAAATAACCTCACAATATGTAAAGCAATAACTAATGAAATTACAGAATATCACTACTACACCACAGCATTAAAATATTCCAGTATACCTCTCTTTAATGTTGACAGATAAAGCAAATAAAAACAATAACATTAATCAAAATATATTTTAACACAATATACAAGGTTGATTTAATGGAAACACAGAGAAGTCTTCCAGCATTAGTAGACTAGATATTTTTATCCCCCAGGATCCGGTCTATAAAATGGTGAGGATATTCTAAAAGCATGCTTAACAAGAAAATAATGGCCAGTTGTGAGGTTATATTTATTCTTGTACTGTTGGTGTTGACTAAAAATAAGACAATTAATGATTAAATAAATAAAAGAAAGGAATAAATCTACTGCATTGGTGTTTTAAGGCAGTCATAATGGAATACAGTAGATTGAGTGGCTTAAACACAGAAATTTATTTTCTCATAGTTCTGAAGGCTAGAAGTCTCATATTAAGTCTGGTAGTGTCAATTTCTGGTGAGGATCTCTTCTTGGTTTGCTAATGACTGCTTTTTTGCTGTGTCCTCACATGACCTTTCTTGGCATGTGCACATGTTAGAGGTGGGGATAGGGAAGAAGGGAGGGAGGGGGAGAGAGAGAGAGAGAGAGATTGGCTTCTGGTGTCTCTTCTTATAAACACACTAATCCTAATGGATCCTAATGGATCTGGGCCTGACTTTTACTTTTTTTCTTCATCTTCAAATATAGCTATACTTGGTTGGGGCTTCAACATATGTATTTTAGGGGGACACAAATATTCAACATATAACTCTGTCATTATCCTCATTGTATAAAATTTGCCACATAGAAAACAGAAAATAATCTATAGATACTTTATTATGGTTAATAAGAGAGTTTGTAAAAGTTGTTAGATAAGGTATCAATGAACAAAAATCAATTTTATTTTTGTGATCCAGTGGTCAGAGAAGAGTTAATTAATACAAAACGCTACTTCCAGTGACAGCAAATGTATATGTGATTTATCAAGATTTTAAGGAAATCGAGAAAATTCCATGTTTATTTTAGAAATAAAATTTTAAACATTACTTCACAACCCACCAATACTTGAAATTTTCATACGCTGAAACTGTCACTTTCAAGGGGAGCTTTGTTTTGCATTAAATACTCTTTCTCTGATCATCAGAATGCTGCCTTGTCTATCCCCCATACCTGCAGAACCAGCTGTGGCCAAGTGCTGAGGTTTGTTGGACACAGAGGTCCGCACAGTCTGTTCACCCGACCCGTGCAGCTTGCGTTGCTCGAACCTACACCTGTTACAGACATCCACTTGCCAGGACACACCTGCTGTGACAGCTGCATCTAGGGGCTGGTTCTCATCATGCAGTGTTTTGGTCCCAAAATACAACTCCTCTTGCCAGTTTCTCAAGGTTTCCTTGCCAAGGCCCCATGTGTTAGAGTGTGGAGGTAATGATTTTGTATACACTCCTATAATCTACATTTTGAAACAATTAGGAAGCAGATATAGAATGAGATAGAGATAAAAATGTACATGATATGTTGTTTTGTTTCATGTTGTGTTATGTTATATTATTATAGGAGATGGCATCTTGTACCTGAGACTAAAATGATCTTTTTAGTATTTCCTTCACCATCACCCTAGACCTTTGGACCCATTGAATGGGATGATCAGTTTCCCAGTCAGTTTTACAGAGGACTGCACTCTTCCTTGGATAGGGTTATTAAAGGTGTGGAACAGGAACGCCTGGGTGGCTCAGTCAGTTTAGCATCTGCCTTCGGCTCAGGTCATGATCCCAGGGTCCTGGGATTAAGTCCTGCATCGGGCTCCTTGCTCAGCAGGAAGCCTGCTTCTCCCTCTGCCTGCCGCTCCCCCTGCTTGTGCTCGCTCTCTCTCTCTCATAAATAAATAAAATCTTAAAAAAAATAAAGGTGTGGAACAAAAGTCAGTCTTATATTTTATTGTTGATAGTGTAAATTGCTAGAACCATTTTGAAAAATTATTTGTCATTATCTTATAAACTTAAATGTGCATACTCCATGTATAATGTGAGGACGTTCATAACAAAATTATGCACAAATACACATGCACACACAAATACATAAATACTCATAAGACTCATATATATACTTCTACTATAATATAGAGTGTGTAATACATATATATAATGACTCTCATAATATCTGTGAGTATATAATATTCATATATACTCTAATATAAATGTACATATTTATGTGTGTATTTAATGTATAATTATATATGTGTGTATATATAGTTATAAAAATATATATATTTGCATCTATCTATCTATCTATCTATCTATATAATTATTGGCAGTTCTATGGAGAAGGTTGATAACAATACTCCCTAAATTATTATGGGTTACTTACAGCATGCCCTGGTTTATTAATGTAATCATGGATAAAAGTATAAAAATGATCAGATGTATAATATTGTTCGTTTTGTACTGGGAAACATGGTACGTGTTATTCTATGCTCATCAACTATATCTTTACAATATTTTATGTGCACTGAAGATTTGCCAAATCTAGATTGGGATCAGCATGATTTACTTTCAGTGTGTACTTTGACTCAAGCTCTAAATATTATTTAATGACTTATATGTGTCCCACATGTTTGAGGGCTGCAAAAACAATTAGAGATATAAATACTCCTTTGAAGAAGCTTAAGAGAAATAAAGGGAGAAAGGCATGAAAAAAATGCAATAAAATCTTGTGTACATGCTATGGTATAATCTATATAAGGATATACTAGAGGTAGAAAAGGTGATAGGGACAATTTATGTTTGAAAGTATTGTTTCAGGGATGACTTTTAAAATACAATATAACTTGAATGGAGTCACAAACTAGAAGATGATTTTCCTGGGCAGATTAATATGGAAAAATATTTTCTAGGAAGGAAATTAGAGGAATCAAAGACTCTAGAAAATTTAAATAATCAAAAGCCCTTTGAAGCCCATATTTCTGGAAAGACAGAAGTGTTTTGTTTTTTACTTCACAGGTATATTTAGGGAAGGAACAACCAGATGTATAGCCACATAATTCACATTTCTTTAATATCAGAAGGGAAAATAGCATGAGACAGAAAATTGACTTTATTTGGACTTTACATTAAAAAGATTTAAAGTGTTAAATCTTAAATATTGGCAGCAATTGAAAAGTTATCCATTCACTTTTTCCTAGAAATGCACAATGAGGAATTTCATTATAGCTGAGAGAAAAATCTCATAATTTTGTACTCAGATACTTTTATTTTTTTTTAATTCTTTATTTAAACTCAATTTAGTTAACTAAGTGCTGTACTATTCGTTTCAGGGGTAGAATTTAGTGATTCATCAGTTGCATGTAACACCCAGTGCTTATTACATCAAGTGCCCTCCTTAAAGCCTATCACCTAATTACCCCTTCCATTCACCTACCTCCCCTATAGCAACCTTCAGTTTTTTCCTAGAGTTCAGCATCTCTTATGGTTTGCCTCACTCTCTATTCTAACCTTATTTTATTTTCCCTTCCCTTCCCCTATGTTCATCTGTTTTGTTTCTTAAATTCCACATATGAGTGATATCATATGGTATTTGTCTTTTTCTGACTAATTTATTTCACTTAGCATAATACCCTCTGGTTCCATCCACGTCATTGCAAGTGGCAAGATGTCATTCTTTTCAATGGCTGAGTAATATTCCATTACACACACACACACACACACACACACACGCACCACATCTTTATCCATTCATCTGTCAATGGACATTTGGGCTCTTTCCATATTTTGTCTATTGTGGACACTGCTGCTATAAACATTGGAGTGCATGTACCCCATCAAATCACTATGTTTATATCTGTGGATAAAAAGTAGTGCAATTACTGGGTCATAGGGTAGCTCTATTTTTAACTTTTTGAGGAAACTCCGTACTGTTTTCCAGGGTGGTTGTACCAATTTGCATTCCCACCAACAGTGTAAGAGAATCCCCCTTTCTCTGCATCCTTGCGAACATCTGTTGTTTCCTGAGTTACTAATTTTAGCCATTCTGACCAGTGTGAGCTGGTATCTCATTGTGGTTTTGATTTGTATTTCCCTGATGCTGAATGATGTTGAGTATTTTTTCATGTGTCTTTTGGCCATTTGGATGTCTTCTTTGGAGAAATGTCTGTTCGTTCATATCTTCTGCCCATGTCTTGACTGGATTTTTTGTTTTTTTGAGTGTTGAATTTGGTAAGTTCTTCATAGATTTTGGATACTAGCCCTTTATCTGATATGTCATTTGCAAATATCTTCTCCCATTCCATAGGTTGCCTTTTAGTTTTGTTGACTGTTTCCTTTGCTGTGCAAAAGCTTTCTATCTTGATGATAAAGATTTTTTTTAAGTAATTTTAAACCCAACATGGGACTCAAACTCAAAACCCCAGGATCAAGAGTTGCATGTTCCACCCACTGAGACAGCCAGATGTCCTCAGACAGTTTTTATTTTAATCTTCAAACCCATTGTGAATTTTATGCACCAGGGTCACCCATTTGTGGGGAATGTTTTTTTCTTGGTATTAGTCTATAATACCACCATTGAGGTAGAACTTGGCACTCAATAATGAAACTTTGTTTTTATCATATCTAGCTATCCCCAAGAGCTAACATGTCATTTTCATGGGAACAAAATAATATTTATAATATTAATATTTTATTATCTCTATGTTAACAGGGTAAAATAGCAAGCAGTTTATACCTTCAAGGTGGGTGTGAGAAAATATACAATTTCATGTGCAATAATCCTCGACTTATCATGTAGTGGAATATTTAACAACTTGAAACCCAAAAAGCATAATACAGAGAACAAAATGTAATCATTGAGCAGAAAGTTGAAATAGGTCTCATAAAGCCCATATACTTTACTCCTCAGTGTTTTCTTTTTATCTAGCAGCTTGTGTAATATTTATAAAGACAATTGAAGAAGTTTGATTTTATGGCTTCCATTTGTATCATATGGTACCTTTCTGGATAAAAGTTAGCAACTGAGAAGGAGGGTTGAGTTTGTGAGACATATCAGTGTGAGAAGTGAGCAGTCTTAGTGAGAAGAAATATTTACTTTAAACATCTGAGGGAGCTGTAGTAAAGAAAACCACAAACGTTGCATCAATTGTAACAGTCCTAAAGCACAAGAGTACTTGAATTGTGTTAAATATTTTGTGTTTACTAAAGCAACACATTAAGAAAACACTCTGATTCTTTAATTAATTTTTCAAGTTTCAACCAGAATAATTTTGTCAAAGATGAGGATTGATTATTCTGCTTTACTGCTGCAAATTTTTTAATAACTTCCCATTGCTCCTAGGAGTTAATCTCTCACATTCAGGAACTTTTGCTTTTATTGCTGGAACACTTTGCATCTAATTTTTGTGTAGCAAATGATAGCAATCTCACTTCCTCAAGGATATCTTCCCTAGACTAGGTACATTCTCCCTAACCTACAATCTCAGAGAATCTCTTTTTCCCCTTTTGAAATACTAATTAATTACAGATACTTATTCAATGACTGTCTTCTTATTGAGACTGTAAACTCTATGAGGTCAGTTACAATGATTGTTTTAATCCAACTGCTATTTAATGAATAAATTGGTACCTAAATGATGAGATAAATAATTTTATACTTTTGATTTAAAATATCCTCAAACTAAAAAAAACTGACATGTCCTTAGCAATATGCAAAGCAAAACAAATGAGTGCTATAAAGATCTTGATGAAACTTCTACTAAAAAAACAAAACAAAACAAAACAAAACCATTTTGAAGTATTGGCATTTTAATTGTTGGTAAACTCTTAGAACACTTTTCATTAACTAGCAGGCTAATGGAGCTGTTTTGAAACAGTGAATGGACTGACCATGCTCAAAAACTGCATGGTGATCCCCCACACCTAAAAATTCACTCACAAATATTTCATAGTTTTCCTAGTGTTTGCTAGCTTCTTTAGTCCTGTAAAACCAGGATAGATAGGAAATAAAAGTTTTCTTTACACTATATGAAGACCGTGTTTCAAGATAACTTGTATTAATTTCCTATTGCTGCTGTAACAAATTAGAAACTGAGTTAGTGGCTTAAAACAACATCAAACTCTTATAGTTCTGGATCTCAGAAGCCTATAGGCAGCACCTCTTGGAAGCTTGAGGGGAGGGGAGGGTCCATTACTTTTTTCAGTGTATAGAGACTGCTGGCATTTCTCGAATTGTGTTTACATGTTACTTCAAACTCTGCTTTCGTGGTAACATTTTCTTCTCTTGACTCTCACTCTCTTACCTCCCTCTTTCCATTTTAAGGACCCTTTGGATTACATTGGGTCTTCTTGGATAATTCAAAATAATCTCCCCATTTTAAGATCCTTAATTTAATCACATCAGTTAAATTCTTTTGCCATGTTGAAGTATTATATTCACGGGTTCTGTGGGTTAAGACATGGATATCTTTGGGAGGTCATTATTCAGCCGTTCATATGCGTCTTCTCTCTACATGTATTTGAAGAATAATGGAGGGGAGGAAAAGTTTTCCTCTACTCATTTTAGGTCTCCATAACAAAAGGTCTCCATAACAAAAGGCATGAGAAAAGCATACAAATTTAAGTTTCATATGAAGGGGGAGCCCTCAAAAGGAAATGACCCAAAGAAGTGGCAAAATCTAGAGTAACTGGAAATAGGGTGAGGGTAAAGGAAGATGAAAACTATTTTAACAAGGTCTTTTGAGGAGAATTCTCTTGGTCTCAACTTCTCATCCTTGATAAAAATGTTACTTTCCTTCTGATATAGGTAGGGAGGGCATCTTTCACATGGAATTTCATCTCCTGTCTTTAGGAACAAAGGGGAGATGAGAATGCTTCTTATATTTGCCTTTTTTCCCCAAGTGCCTTTAGCTCAAAATAACCCTTTGCTGAAGCAGCATATTTTGGGGTGCCATATTCTGCCATCATTTAAATACTACTCTCAGAAAGCAATGTGCAGGAAATAGAAAACAGTACAGAAGGCATTCTACATTCACATAAGCGCATATTACAAATCAAATCACTCTAGGCAAGACTGCAGACAGGACATAGCTGTGTACCGGCGTGGTAGTCGTTTAGGTATAGTATCAGTTCAGAATATCAGAACACAAAATTGTAACTATAGCAGGTTTCCCATTTTGGTTAGCAGAACTGCACTAATAATACAACTACCAATGCCATAATACTGTTCCTTAATACTTGTAAGGACTTTTTCTTAGCACTATATACATAAGCGTGTATGTGTGTGTGTGTGTGTGTGTGTATGTGTCTACAGGTATATGTATATATAAGTGTATATTACATATATACACAAGAAATATATATATTATTATACAATTTTTCTAAATTATCTAAGAAGATATATATCTTTTCTTAAAAGATATATATATGCATATATTTTAAATATAGATATATTTTTTTAAAGATTTTATTTATTTATTTGACAGAGAGAGAGGGACAGTGAGAAAGGGAACACAAACAGGGGGAGTGGGAGAGGGAGAAGCAGGCTTCCCACCAAGCAGGGAGCCCGATGAGGGACTCGATCCCGGGACTCCAGGATCATGACCTGAGCCGAGGGCAGACCCTTAACGACTGAGTCACCCAGGCGCCCCAAATATAGATATCTTTATATCTATAGACACATATATCTTTTTCTAAAGGATTAGGAAACTAAAAATTAAAACATACAATGAAATTAAATATAGGCCTCCTTCAATTTGAAGGCCTTAGTCTTAGCAAAGCAATCCATCACCAAGAAAGCCCAATAGAAATGTAGCTATCTACAAAACCACCAACACATATTGTTCATTACCCTTCTATTTTGTAGCACAGATGCCATTATGCATTAGTATAATAGATCCAGAGTTTTAAAAGGAAAAGTTTGTGCTATAATCAAACATTTTAAATCCAAATAAGTTGACTTTCATGAATGATAACAGACAACATAGAACCCTTCTATGGTGTAACTTACTATTTATATTTTTGAGGAGAAAAATAAAACACTTGATGAAATGAAATATCTATGAGTCCATACTGATATCAATAAATAATTCAATAAAAATATATGTGGGAGAAAGGATACCCATTCTTTACAGAAGACTTTAAAGTGATAAATATAGGGCGCCTGGGTGGCTCAGTTGTTTAAGCTACTGCCTTCAGCTCAGGTCATGATCCTGGAGTCCCGGGATCGAGTCCCGCATCGGGCTCCCTGCTCAGCGGGGCGTCTGCTTCTCCCTCTGACTCTCCCCCCTCTCATGCTCTCTCTCTATCATTATCTCTCTCAATAAATAAATTAAAAAAATCTTTAAAGTGATAAATATAAAAGGAACGAATAAAATAAAAAGCCACCGTTAGAACGCTATTAGAAGAACATGTGCTACAGGCAAGATCCCCCAGTGGATGCTAAAATTAGTGGACAAATATAAGGAGCAACAGGATAATTGCAGTCTCAAAATATCTCCCTCAAAACAAGCCTTTTTAATCATAAAGGGAAAAACAGTAATTTTATAGTGGAGAAAACTTGCCACAAAAAAACCTTCAGTAAATATAGGAATGATTAAAGAATAACTATACATTAAGATAAATCCAGTTTATCCTTAACTTTAAAAAAAAAATATTTTCTCTGCTTAATGGAAATCTGAATGAAATTTTTATCCTTAATTTTTCTTGAGATAATAAACTTTATACATGAGTATGGAAACATCCATTCAATCAGAAAAAATAGAATATATATATGGAATCGTGATATTCAATAGATTCATTTTTATGTAAAGTATCACATAAGCACTGGAAAAAGGGACTAAGAAATGAATCATGGACAAGAAAATGAAGATTATGGAGCTATTCTAGAACGAAAAAGGAAAATATAATTCCAAAGTTTATCTAGGATAGTGATGTATATGTCTGCATGTGTTTATAGGTGTTTAGATTGGAAAATTTATTGTATTTTTCTCCTTTAAGAAGATGTATCTAAAATGAAAGGACTAGGGTATAATAGACTGAACAGTTTTCCAGAAGTGTTGACAGAGGTTAGAATCTATGATGCATGTGAAAATGGCTGCTCTTGCAAAAAAGAAAGCATATTCTTCCTGACATAGAGGATAAGGAAGAGATAAGGAAGATAGAGTGTGGACGGAAAAGGAAAGGATAGTAAAAAACCACAGAGGATACGCAATATCAGAAAACTCTAGGCCAAGTCACATGCACAGTACAGGATGGTCGTCAGGAGATTGAAAGACTGGGGAAAATATTGAAATATGTCCATTAAATATGATAAATACTTCCGTTGGAAAAAAGTTTAATTTCTGAATAGGAAGGCTTTAGCTATTGGTTCTTTGTACTCCTTCCTCTGAATACATCATGTATAAATACCATCAGTCCCAAGGCAGAAATGCCTATTTTTGTGCTCAAGTATTTACTGGGTTTGTTGTACAATTCTTGACACACAGTGGGAATTCAACATACAAGTTTGCATGAAAAACTGACTGAATCACACAACATAAGTTAAGGCATTACTGCAGGTTGCTAGAAAAAGTTTCAGTTAGAAAAATTCCAGCGTTTTAAAAATCTTACTGCTTTTGGAATAGTGCCTGAAATTGTCAAAACTGGCTACTAAAATCCAGAAAGGATAACTTGTTGTCTTTTTGTTTTTTTTTCCTATAACGATCACAAGGTATCCCCTTATTCAATTATCTATTCTTGTTTTCCCCATGATTATGGCTTTTATTTCCTTGATCTCTTCACAATCTTCCATTTTATTGATTTCTTTGCTTAGTGCATTATATTCTGTTATGTTATTAACATATAATTATATTATCTTATAATTTATTATTTAAAAATTGTATTTATCCTCCATATTTTGCTAATTTCTGTTTTCACTAAGACAGAACTACATAGCATTTTTAATTCTTTGTGTTTTAAGCTTATAAAGCTTATACATAAAAAATGGAAAATTATTAAAACCTCCAGAAAATCAACATTGTAATAATTTTCCTGAATATACTTACAGAATGTAACTTCAGGTATCTATATTAATAATTACTCTTATGAAACTTAGTTGTTTATTTACTTATTTTTATGACAGGCCAGTTATCTTAAGAATATTTGTTGAATAATAAATATTTTCTTCACTGACACACCACTTTTATCATATACTAACCAGACTTCTCATTTTGGGTAAATTTATGGATTCTATTTCTTTCCATTCAGAGGCTTCTTTCTCAAAGCTTACCTTTTTACAACTAATTACAGCTTTATAAGACTTTCCAATAACTGTAGGGTTAAACTTTCTTAAAGTAGAATTTTATATAATTTCAGTGAAACTGTGAACAATACACATACTATCTAATTGGCATCTTAACTGGTATGCCATTAAAGATAGATTAATCTAGGGAGAACAACATTTTTTTCCCTCAGTGACTCATCGTTTCTTAGAATTACTTCTTTAGTACTGTTTAATGTTTTCAAGTAGTTTTCAATTATTCCTCAGATAGGTACACTACACTTCTCTTTTTCTCTTACATATGCTTTTTTCCCCTATGTATAATGAAATATTTTCTTCCTGGCATTCTCTGTTTTTAACCAGTATATATGAAAAGTAACACATTTTTATCCCATAAATTTTGTAGTTGGTTGTTTTATAGGATAATCTTATTATTTGACTGGATTTTCAAATTATTCTCTGTAATTTTCCAGGTGTACAGTTATATTAACTAAAAGTTTTGCATTCGTTTCTCTAAAGAATTTCAACTGAATAATTGTCTAGCTATGTTTTTTAAAGTAAGTATTTCATAAAGTACCAGAAAAAATTGTCAAATTGACAAAAGTATTACATTTGGTCAGAATAAAAACTTCAAAGATGATTTTCAATGACCTCTGAATAAATATAGTGTAGATGATTAAAGAATTTTAATTTTCCAGGGCACCTGCATGGCTTAGTCAGTTAAGCATCTGCTTTTGGCTCAGGTCATGATTCCAGGGTCCTAGGATCGAGGCCCATGTGGGGCTCTCTGCTCAGCGGGGAGCCGGCTTCTCCCTCTCCCTCTGCCTGCTCCCCCTGCTTGTGCTCTCTCTGTCATATAAATAAATAAAATCTTTAAAAAAATAAAGAATTTTAATTTTTCAAAGAAAAGGCATTCACTTTATATTTCTTGTAAGAGTACATTTTAATAGAAGATGTGACTTTGCTAGCACTGGCGGGTCAAAGTAAAGCATTTGCACGCATATACTGACATCTGGTGGATATTCAGTTTATGATCTGGAAGATATTCAGTATAGTATTTCTAATGTAAAGTGAAGGAAAATAAATAAAATGTATCATTAGAAGAACAAAGTTCTAGTTAAATTTATAAAAATAGTAAAAACTTATTTTGTCTTTATTTTCTTGGGAATCTAAATATAAGAAAAATGCAAAGAGTTTCTCTAGGCTCTTTTTTAAAATTTTTATTTATTTGACAGAGATAGAGAGAGCACAACCAGGTGGAGCTGCAAGCAGAGGGAGAGGGAGAAGCAGGCTCCCCGCTGAGGAAGGAGCCCAATGCGGGACTCGATTCCGGGACCCTGGGATCATGACCTGAGCTGAAGGCAGCCGCTTAACTGACTGAGCCACTCAGGTGCTCCTCACTAGACCCTTAATAAACTTATTCTGAACTAAGTTTTCAGTTTGTTGTATGTGTAGAAAATTATTATTATTATTATTTTTTAAAGATTTTATTTATTTATTTGACAGAGAAATAGACAGCGAGAGAGGGAACACAAGCAGGGGGAGTGGGAGAGGGAGAAGCAGGCTTCCCGTGGAGCAGGGAGCCCGATGCGGGGCTGGATCCCAGGACCCTGGGATCATGACCTGAGCCGAAAGCAGACGCTTAACGACTGAGCCACCCAGGCGCCCCTGTGTAGAAAATTATTTATAACCCATTGTATTCTAGTGTCTAACATCATGTTTTGCACACTGTAGATACGCTGTGTTGATAGTATTTACACAAATGGTATTCTGTATCTATGGATAGCTAAAATTGTTACTGGGTCAAAACATATTTAGATAGAAGAATTGACTGACAAAGTAGAGGTGCTACATGTTTAACAGTGTTTTATTAAATTAGAAATATCTTGAGAGTTAGAGAGAAAATGGAAAATGCAGTTTCAGTAAAAAATAATCCAGAAGCAAAGGTTTTTTTTTTTTTAGTTTGAAGAGGTAGGCTATATAAAGCAAAGTACTTTGTTTTTAAATGGCTGGTTCTGTTGTATGAAGATCTTAGATGGGCCCCAACACTGCTGAACATAATATTCTTAAAACTGTTGTGCAACTGAGTTTGGGCACCATGGCATAGCAAAGATGTTATTAGTCTCCACGCTGGATCCACAGCTCAGGGTTTAATTACATCTTTTTATGATAATAATCCAGGCACTTAAATACTGAATGATCCCTCCCCATTCTACAAAAGAATAATCCTGAAGTTCTATGCTCCTCCAACCTTGAAGGTTTCACATTCCCTGGGAATACTGAGACCATACACCTTCTAGTTCATCCACATTATTTCTTGATCTTGTGTGTCTGTTACATTGCATGTTTTTGAGCTCTGGAAAAAAAAAATCTCAAATTCAAGTTCTAATTCTTGCCTGACTTCAGATATGAACTGCTTTTGTAACCTGTCCTATCTCTCACATCTGATTCTGAGTATTTAAAGTATTAAATTGACTAGGTCCAAGATTTATTAGTCTGAAAATATAGCAAATTTAAGAACCATTTATGTAAACCTGCCTGTCCATTATGCTTCAGTTTATCCTACCTAGGAAGAGGAGTAGAGCCAATATAGGAATTCATATATTCTTAATATCTCTTTTCTAATTGTCAATCCAAATCTATTCCCTACTCTTTAAAAGTCCTTTAAAGGATATTTTCTTATCTTTCAATGTGCTTTTTGAATGTTTCAAATAAATTTTTATCTTTTTTGTTGTTTTCTTCCTTTCCCCCCTCTTATTTCATACCTCTGTCAATCTCTGATTTTATACCCTCTCTTCTTCCATTCTACATCGTTCTATATGACAGGCAGTGAGATTAAGAAAGATGGATATCTGACATATTGGCCATGGCTTCCATTTTAAGATCATTTACTTTGGCTCTGAAAATCACCATAAAGTTTGTCTAGTTCTACTTTCTTTTTTTATACAATTATGAATAATTTCATGCAAAAAAGATCAAATATTTGGGCCAAGATCATTTGGAAAGTTGTCCACAGAACTAGATCTTTCACTTACTTTGCCCAGCAGCCTCTCCCATTTTCCAACCCTTATTTCCTAGCTAGTCCAGCCTAGCAAAACTGTAATCTAACCATTTTATGCCTCAGGGAATTATTTTCATTCACAATTCAAAGTGAAGCTTGTCATGATGGAGTCCTATCTTAAGGTAGCTGAATTTGAATTCTTCTATCAGTTTCCTGAATTTTAAATGTGTTTCTTTTTTAATCAACATATTTCTTAACTGTGGGAATGATAAATACTTAGGTCTTTTAAAAATTTTATTTTTGCATATTTTCCTCAATATTTTCTTTCTCTGGTTTACAAATCTGAAAATAGACGTAAGGGGGTTGAGGTAGTTGTAAAGTAATGAAGTGGAGGTAAGGTAGATAAACTTCTGATTTTCTTAGCTTTCCTGGTAGGAAGCAAGCCTAGAATCTCTATCTTTGTCAGTCATCCTAGTGGTCCTTATATTTGAAATTTTTTTATTGAAATTCATATCTTTACTTTTATCCCTTCTCTTCTTCTTACTCATTCTATCAATTTTGTACTAAGAGTTTCTTATTTTACAGGTTATATGCTAGGACCTGGCAGAACAGAGGTAAAGGAAACAACCCTTACCCTTAAGAAGTTCACAGTAGGGGGTGCCTGGGTGGCTCAGATGGTTAAGCGTCTGCCTTCGGCTCAGGTCATGATTCCAGGGTCCTGGGATCAAGCCCCACGTCGGGCTCTTGGCTCAGCATGGAGCCTGCTTCTCCCTCTCCCTCTGTCTCCCCCCACTGCTCATGCTCTCTCTCTCTCTCTGTATCTCTGTGTCTCAAATGAATAAATAAAATCTTTAAAAAAAAAAAAAAAAGAAGCTCACAGTAGAATTTGGAGGATCTCTGTTCCTTGGAATTTTCCACTCCTTCAGCTTTACTGATGGAGAAAACTCTTCATTATTCTTTCAATTTTTCAAGTTCATAGTGCCTTTGTCTCTTTTTCTGTCTCAATCTCTCTCTCTCTTTCTCTCTCAAGGATCTCTTTATTCATCCTAAAATTTGGTTCCTTGAAAACTGCCTTTCTTTCTCCGTATACTACCTTTGGGTGATTTCATTGGTTTACATTGTTTCAACTACTAATTATATGCCTCTTTTTTCCAAATGTATTTGTCCTCTTAGACCTCTCTTTGCGGTCTAGGATTAATTAATCAAACTGCTTGCTGTACAAACATAGGCAACACACAGGAGCTTCAAAAATGTCAAAATTGAACAAATATCCTTCCTCTCAGGCCCTATTTCTTCTGTATTTTCTCTCTCTACTGGCAGCACTGTGTTTGATCTATTAATACAACCTAAGACCTAGAAGTCATTCTTTTTTTATTTTTTTAAGATTTTATTTATTTATTTGACAGAGAGAGACAGTGAGAGCGGGAACACAAGCAGGGGGAGTGGGAGAGGGAGAAGCAGGCTTCCTGCTGAGCAGGGAGCCTGATGCGGGGCTCGATTCCAGGACCCTGGGATCATGACCTGAGCCAAAGGCAGACGCTTAACGACTGAGCCACCCAGGTGCCCCCTAGAAGTCATTCTTGACTTTTTGTTTTTTTCCCTATCTCCTCTTGTGATTAATCATCAGTTTCCCTGATTTTACTCTCCATGTATTTTTACAATCACTCCATCTCCTCTATCCTTATTACTTTTGCCCTCTTTCAGATCCCAATTCTGTCATAACTGAAAAAACAACTGTTGCCTCCTTTCCTTTTTCTTCTTACATCTGCCTTCTCACACGTGTCAGAGTGGTGTATTAAATGAAACTTTAACTAATTACCTAAAGACTTTAATGGTTCCCTGCTTTTATTGGATACATCCCAATCTCCTTAATCATACATACATAATATAGAATATTTTATAAACCAATGCCTTACACTTTACAGTCCAGTAGCATTCAATTGCATTTTGTATTATATACATGTTGTCTGAATCACATGTCGGTGGCTGGGGTTTCTCCTCTGTAATTTCCTAGTACCATCTGTGTTTTGCTATCTTTGACCTTCCATCATGCATCATAACCAACTTCTATCTGCATCTTCATGCCCCCACCCCCATATCCATTCCTAACAGACTATAAATCTGTGAGGCTGGGATATACAGTATAGCTGTATGCGAGACAGACTGTCAGTTATTGCACAAATAAAAATAAAAATTAAATAAAAATAATAACATTACATTATAGTTGATAATGATTTATCATATATATTTAAAATGTCAATGTGATCATGCCACTTTCCTGCTTGAAACCCTTCACCAGTTCCTTACTATACATAATTTGTGTGCCTTAAGAATCTCCATTTTTTAAGAAGCTTATTGTTTCTATGCATAGAATATTGTTCTCCCAGAGCTGAGTGATGGCTCCTCCATTTCTTTTGATTTTGTTCAAATTTTACCTTGTCAAAAGAGTCTTTACCAACCTTTGTCATAGTCTGCCTTTCCCCTTTGCTTTATTTTGTTCATTGTTTACTGCAGTCTGATACATGTTAAATAGTTAATTTTATTTATTTATGCATACCCCTGAGTTTTTCAGGCTTTATGTTCCATAAAAACTGGGATTTTATGTATTTTGTTTACTGCTTTATTCACAACACCCAGAGTATTACGGATTTTTGTGTGTGTGTGACAAATGTATGAAATACTACATTCATCTTTGTTTAGTTTCTCTTCCAGGTTAAAAATATATAAGTTCTGAAAACTTTATAGAGTTTTATCTTAACCCAAAGAATTCACCTTGATGTTAGGATTTAAAATATATACTCAGGGAAGAGTTGTTTGAAACATTTGGGATGTCGGTAGTCCCTAAAAATATTTGTATTAATTTGTCTATGTCTTAGACTTCTACATAGGATTTTTCCTACTTAATAATAAGATTCTGTGGAGCTTTGGGTATAAGAACTGAGGCTGTTAATAAAACCAAGAGTTACCAAAGTTTCTGTGCATGGAATAAGAAATAGTTTATGTAGTTAGTAGACTTGCTATATGAATGTCAGAAGGGATTTAATATTTACTAACTACTCTGTAAATAATTGGAATTTACATATTAGGTACCATTATATTCATTCTAACTTTGAGTATCAAGCCAAGATTCAGAGATACTTGAAAACTTAAGACTTGAAAAATTAAGACTTGAAAAAATAAGACCCAATGGCTCATACATAGGAAAGCTAGGTCAAAAACCGGACATATGTTACAAAACCACTGAAAGCATTGCTTGGCATATAAGATATTTGAATTTACTTATCTTTTGGGAATTTAGATTAAAAACATTAATTTTTTTTTTTTTAAAGATTTTTTATTTATTTATTTGAGAGAGAGAGAATGAGAGACAGAGAGCATGAGAGGGAGGAGGGTCAGAGGGAGAAGCAGACTCCTTGCCGAGCAGGGAGCCCGATGCGGGACTCGATCCCTAAAAACATTAATTTGAAGATTCATCATGTATTATTATTATTTTTATATACTAGAGCTACTGAGTTACCCCTGTAAAAACTGGGATTTTATATAATACCTCAAATTCTTTCTTCTCAAAATTATTATTATTTTTTAAGATTTTATTTATTTCCTTGACAGAGAGAGACACAGCGAGAGAGGGAACACAAGCAGGGGGAGTGGGAGAGGGAGAAGCAGGCTTCCCGCCGAGCAGGGAGCCCGATGTGAGGCTCGATCCCAGGACCCTGAGATCATGACCTGAGCCGAAGGCAGACGCTCAACGACTGAGCCACCCAGGCGCCCTTCTCAAAATTATTTTTAATACTCCTCTAGATGGCATTTATAAAATAATTAAAGAAAAATAAGTATCAACAGAGATTTAAAGAAAGACTGAATCCCTATAAAAATAAACAATTTATAAATTGTTTATAAATTTATAAATTTATAAACAATTATAAAGTAATAGATTAAAATTAGGCTATTATTAGTATTTATCTGCTATTTGATATTATTTGTGTGGATAATCAGAAGTAGATTATATCTAGACTAACATCAACATCCATAGAATTAACTAATAAAAAATGCCAACATAGATACTTTTTAAGTATGGAGATACTGATTTTATGTCCTAGAACATGTGGAAATAATCTTAATTGGAACTGTTTTTGAATATGATATATATTTGGAAAAATATATAGAATTATACCTAAAACCTTTTTTGGTCATTAAACACAGTTTGCCATAGGCAAAAATAGGTATAATGCATTTAAGAAAGATATATTATTTTCTTACTTGGTCATTAAACACAGTTTGCCATAGGCAAAAATAGGTATAATGCATTTAAGAAAGATATATTGTTTTCTTACTTGAGGAAAGGGTATTCTCAAATGATTTGTACAGTTGGAACTTGAAGCCTTTACAGTTATATTAATGAACTACATATTTGGATAGCTATTTAGAACATTTGACTATTATTTAAAGATTAATATCAGCATCAATACAGTCATTCCCAGATATAGTTTACCAAAGGCAATATTTTCCCTGTACATAAGGGCATTTGGGGCTTACCCCAGTTAAATTGTCTATCAACACCTTACATTACAGTGGTTATGTGAAGAAAACTTGTTTTGGAATCTCCAGAGTAGTTCCTTTTCAGCAGCCTGACATTGAAAATTAAACATTTTTATTTTCCTGAAGCACAGATTCCTGGAATGTTCTTTGTTGAAAGTTTTACTACCTGATTCAGAGTTGATAGTGTTAAAAAACAAAAGTATAAGTGACTCCATTTTGGGCATGTTGTCTTGTTTTTAGTAATAGGCAGGAACTCTTTTGTTATTGATAATGCCTTATTAGAGTAAGACCATTTGAATTATCTGACTCCCTTAAGGTTAGTATTAAAATCAAACTATAGTTGTTATTACTGCTGCTGCAAGTACAGGGATGTGAAATTGCAAATAGAAACATAAGGTGATGTGCAAACAAAGAGCAATCATAGAAGATCAATGCAATAGAAAGGCCAAAGTGAATGCCTAAAACTTCTATTTCTATGCCAAAGAGGGAGGTTGTTTTGAACAAGTTGGTTTTTGCATGCTATGGAATAAGGATATAAATCCAGGGAAACTGGCAAGGTAGGTAAGATACTTACTCTTGGAAAATAGGTTAGGAAAATGTACTATTCTTGATGAACATGGCCAACTGGTTTAGTGAATCACCAAGTAATAGCACTTCAGCATATTTTATTATATCACACTTCACATATGTGTGCATCGTGGGCAAGACTGGAATTCTGCATCCCTCAGTAGCATTATTTTCTTTGTCTTCTCCCCTAATTGATCCCTGCTTGAGAATTCTAAATAGATATTATTGGGATTAATGCAGTTCTGCTCTGATCAGTCACCCTTCTCATGTCCAGCTGCTTCAGTAGAATTATCAATTTTGTGTGGCAGCTTCATAATCAAAAGAACCAAATTTAAGGTTTTTTTGTTTTGTTTTGTTTTGTTTTTGCCTCTTTGAAATGTAGAGTAGTTAATTTGATCAATAGCAGAAAAATAAATTGTTAATATGACTCCAAAATCCTAGTTATCCAAGTTGTTGTTGATTTGGCTATGTCAATATGAGGTATAAATATTAGGTTTTTTTACAGAAAGGTAATGAACATTTTAATATTGCATTTACAATGAAACAAAAATAGGCTTAATTATCATCTATTATTTATGTTATTTTTCAGGTGAGGTGAGTGTAGCATAACTTCTAAAACAATCTTTAGTAAACTCATAATTCACATGGTTCACAGAGATATAATAATAGAGGAACTATTTTATAACCATATAATAGAGAAACTTTTATAACCAATTAAATAAGTGTGCTTGTGTATAGAAATATATCAATACACAATTTAGGTATGGAGACTTGTCTATATGATATCTAAAATTAAATGCCAAACAGTGTACTCATTATCTTCTCATTAACTCTATTAGGAGACAAAAGCTTAGATGAGGAATCACCAAAATGATGCATTCCTTCTATGAGAAAAAAAAAATCTAAAAATAATGCCATGCTATCCATTAGAGAGTTCCCAATATGATCTGCATTTTTACAGAGGATTTGAGAAAAATAGTGTTTCTCTAATGGTGACATTTCTGACATTTTTTAACTGGCTGGAGATATTCTAAGAAAAGAAACCTTTCTAAAACATTAGAAAACAGAAAATAGAGTGAACTCTGTGTGATCTCCCCTGTTACCTTTCTCATGTACATAATATGATGTTAAAACTCGAAATTCACCTTATCTAATAACATCTGATGCTAGAAAATTTTGGCTGTATTCATCAACCAATGTTTTATGTCATTTTTGTGCCAAACTGTTAAGGCCAAATTCTTAGTGAATTCCTCAAGAAATTTCATTATCTGTCCATATCCTATCATTTAAACCTATTCCTATTTCTCCTTTAACAAACATCTATAGACCTTCATACTATGTACCAAATACTTTTCTAAATGTAGGAAACAGCAATGGATGCAATAGACAACTTCACTATGTACATCCTTTAGTCCTAGTTCTCTCCAATGACTATGCCAAGGCTCCAGCGGTCAACGTTGCTTCTATGTATATTCTAGAGGTGCTCTCAAGTCATCTTCTCTTTCTTCTCTTCCTGAGAAACTTCTCCTTGAGTTTCAAAAATCAGGGTATACTGCTGCCATTCCTCGGGAACCTTCCTTGATTCTCCTATGTAGAGTTCATTGTTCAAACTTTTGTTTACACTGGTATTTTAAAATATCAGATGTTATGGAATTCGTAATTATTTGTTTATCTCACTCAGTTCTTAAACATTTGGAGTCATTGACATCTTTGAGCATCTGATGAAAGCTATAAGTAAACACTTTCTCCTAAAAAGTGGTATGTACAATATCAAGTTGAGTATAATTTCAAGGGATTCCAAATTTGCTGAGATTTGTTAATGTAATCCAAGGTTGGCACCATATCATGCATTTATTTTTTTATAATAACTTTTTAAAGTTTTATTTAAATTCCAGTTAGTTCATATACAGTATAATATTAGTTTCAGGTGTACAACATACTGATTCAACACTTCTGTACAACACCTGATGCTCTTCACAAGTGCCCTCCTTAATCCCCATCAACTATTTCACCCATCCCCCTACCCACCTTCCCTCTGGTAACCATCAGTTTCTTCTCTATAGTTAAGAGTCTGTTTCTTGGTTTGTCTCTCTCTCTCTTTTTTGTTTTGTTTTGTTTTGTTTTGTTTCTTAAATTCCACATATGAATGAAATCCTATGGTATTAGTCTTTCTCTGACTTATTTGGCTTAGCATAATACTCTCTACTTCTATCCATGTCATTGCAAATGGCAAGATTTCATTCTTTTTTATGGCGGAGTAGTATTCCATTATATATATCTCTATATCTATCTATCTATCTATCTATCTATCTATCTATCATCTATCTATCTATCATCTATATCTATCTATCTACCATCTCTTCCTTATCCATTCATCAGTCGATGGACACTTGGGCTGCTTCCATAATTTGACAATTGTAGATAATGCTGCTATAAACATCGGGTTGCATGTATCCCTTTGAATTAGTATTTTTGTATTCTTTGTGTAAATACCTAGTAGGGCAATTGCTGGATCATAGGGTAGTTCTATATTTAACTTTTTTAGTAACCTCCATACTGTTTTCCAGAGAGGCTGCACCAGTTTACAATCCCACAAACAGTGTAAGAAGGTTCCTTTTTCTCCACGTCCTCCCCAACACTTGTTGTTTCTTGCATTTTTTATTTTAGCCCTTAATGAGACGTATGAAGTGTTATCTTGCAGTTTTGATTTGTATTTTCCTGATCGTCAGTGATTTGGAGCCTCTTTTCATGTGCCTGTTGGCTATTTGTATGTTTTCATTGGAAAAATGAAAGATTGCCCATTTCTATTCAGATTGCCCATTTTTTATTGGATTATTCATTTTGGGGGTGTTTTCCTAAGTTCTTTATATATATTTTGGATACTAACCCCTTTTCAGATATGTCATTTACAAATATGCATTTCTTGAGAGTACTGAGTATGTTCTACTTATTTTATGGTGAGTGTTTCTTGAAGAAATGGAAGAGCTTATCAAGCAATGGCCACTGGGAATATTGGTGCATTAATACAATATGCTTTTTAGGGAACAGCAGTTCCCACCAAAATTTTAATGCATGGTTTTCTGAAATTTTACACAATGAAATCTAATGATCAAAGTAGACTAATAAATATGTGATAGTGACACAAGCACACATTTTAAAAATAATTTTGGTATATTGTTTTGGCAGTTGCATGGTAAACATTTATTGTCTTTCATTTGTGAATATTTCTCAGATTTATTGTTTCAATCAGGCTTGTAAATTTGAAAGGAAATGTTAAATTCTAAAAGGGCATTTAATGGAGCTTACATCTTCATCTTTATTTTAAGGTGCATAGGTGAGTCTGCATTTAGAAACTTGCATTCCTGCTCTATGAGCTCAGTCCCTTTTGTGAATGACAGCATTTACAATTTAAGTCCATCTGGAACACCTCAAGCATTCAATTCATTTATTAACTTATTACCAAGCTTGGCATATGAATCCTCAGACTATCAGTGAGGCAGAAAACTTAAATGAAATTAGATAAACAGACTTTAATAGAACAGTATGTGTATTAGAGATATTGAAAAGACCTTCCTGTTTTTCATTTTTAGGAGTGTCCGTCTATTTATCTCTTTGATGCCAGATTAGTATAAATTAGCTTTGCCCAAACTTTGCAGCAGACTTTGACCACTGTGGATAAAAAGAAATGAAATAACTGTTGTAGCCAGAAGAGGGAGATCTTGTAAAAATATTGGTAGTACAGTTTTAAAGAATTGTGAGATTTGCACTTAGATAGTAAAAAAAAAAAAAAAGATTAAAGTTTCAGAAGTTAATACTTTCTATAATTATATTATTTCATTTTGCAGTATACTTCTTGGGAAAATAGGGCATAGCAATGTACTTTATCTTAACTTTTATAGAGAGAGCATTATTTATATTAGCATTTTTATTAATGATAAAATCCTTAAAGTATTAAAAATAAAACAGTATTAATAAATGTTATTGGTCTTATTTATAAGGGTTTGTTTTTATTTCCTTTAAATTAATTTATTTAAATTTAAGTCATTTACATAATTCTCTATAAAAACATATCTAAGCTGACACAGTTAAAGAAGAGCAATTTAACATTATTAATTAATAAAAATTAATGAAATACATGATAGCTTAAATACACACACAGCTATTTGAGCACCTTTTTGGGCTACAATATACATTCTCTTTCTGTCTGTCTCTATATCTCTGTCATACATATATGTATACATATTTATGTATATATATTTGTATTATAATGTGAAGCCATTTGTCTTTGCGAATGGTGTTAAATGGTGTTAAAATATATGAAAACTATCACAGATGGGGCATTGATTGTACCACCTGGAGGGCTTCACTTGATGAATTTATGACATGATACAAAGAGAAGTTTGTCACTGATTATTATTAATCTTTTTCCAGTCAATTCATGTAACTTAGGAATTGGCATTTCTTTTGTTTTGACTGCCACAGATAATACTTGTAAATTTCCATAGGTATTACCAAAATGTATGCCTCTCTGTTTTGTAAAGGTTACAGTGTGAAAAGTATTGATACTATGAACAAATATAAGTGCAGTTGCTCTATATGTATATGAATACATTTAGCAGGTTTAATGATATATTTATTTGCCTGAATTATTAGATCCAACCTTTTGGCCCTTTATTTCAGAAACAGCATGCTGCGTTCCTTTTAATCTCAAATGAATACCTGGAACTTCAGATCAAGACTAGCAACACTTGCCATGGCCAAACTTCTTTATACTCATCCAGTAGAGAAAGCTGCACGTTATTTGTTTGTTTGTAGTACTGGGATCCTTTCAGTTCCCAGTGTAGGAATCTGTTTTCAGCATCTGTAAATGAAATACTGATGGGAGTTTGTATAGTTCTGGAATCTATGTGGCCTTGCCTCCTACCTATCAAATCTCAGCCTTCTCTACAGAGGAGCAGTGCATTGAAATCTTCCTCACGGAGCTCTTGGGATTTGACTTTGACTTTTTTTTATACCGTATAATGTAGTCTTCATTGAATCATCCTAAAATACATCTCTGTATATCATTTAAACATTTTGTAAACTTCCTCTAGAAATTATTTGTATATATTTCTGTCTCTGAATATCATTGAATGTAAAGGGATCTCCTTGTTTTTAATGCTGTACATTTAGTTTTCAAGGTAAGACAATAAGTATTGTTAAACAACAAGTATTAAATTCACCAGAATACAGAACGGAAATATAAATTATAAGAGTGAATACTTTTGATATCAAATATGAATAACCTAACCAAAATCCACTCCTCTCTTTGGTGGTGGGAGAGAGAAGTAGCAAGAGCCTGCAGGAGGTTGCCATTGTTATAATGTTACCATATGTAAAACAATACTATACATTGGGTAGAGATAGATATGTATGTAATGAAAGTATAAAAGCATAAGTGAGATTGATGAACCACCTAATCAGCATACTAGTCACCTTCCTGAGACATAGAGAATTCTATTGGCATTTAATTTTTTAAGCTAGGGGTGGATACAGAGGTATTCAGAGTGCTTTATATCTAATTTGTTCCTTAAATGTTACATAATAAATATAATTAGGATTTTAATCTATAATTTCAAGATATTATCTCCTTAATTTTTTTTTTTTTTTTTAGATTTTATTTATTTATTTGACAGACAGAGACACAGCGAGAGAGGGAACACAAGCAGGGGGAGTGGGAGAGGGAGAAGCAGGCTTCCTGCCGAGCCGGAGCCCGATGCGGGGCTCGATCCCAGGACCCTGGGACCATGACCTGAGCCGAAGGCAGACGCTTAACGGCTGAGCCACCCAGGCACCCCTCTTTTATTTCTTACATTGCCCTAAATTTGCATGCAAAATTTGCTTTTACATTTTAAAGATCAATTAAAATGAGTCCCCACTGGAAAACAATTGATGCCAGTCTGTAATTTGGGAATTACATCTTCTTGTCCAGCTTGTTGAGGAAAAGAAGAAAAAAACAATACAAATATGGAAGAGTAGCAGAGTCTTTATCATCCACTGTAGAAGAAAAGATGCAATGTCACTTTTTAAAAATGGGCTTTCTTTGTCTATAGGCATTTTAAAGATGTTTATTCAAAAAACTAACTCAATCTCACTGAGCCATCTGTGTTACTACCTCTGTTTAGCATTGCTAGAATAAAATTAACCACCCCATTGTCCTTAAAAGCATAAGTGTTATTTCTTTCTTTTTAAAAAAAAAAATATTATCATGGAGATTCCACAGACTTTATTAGAAACTCTGATGATGATTGGCTTTTTTTACTTAAGAAATATTCTTTTAAAGCTATATCTGCCAGTAATATTAATTATGATTCCAAAGGAGTTTAGCTACACAAGGATAGAGCAACAACTTGATATAATACACTTCTTCTCTTATCTCATACATTAGCCAAAAATCAAAACCAGTATTTTTCTAAAACAGGACATAATTCCTAGATGGAGAGTTAAGGTAGATGACAATTGTTCTGTAAAAAACCTTGTTGTCACTCTGTGTGTTGTGTGTGTGTGTGCCCACACACTAGCCCTGGGATTGACCTATCTGATAACTGGGTAGCTTTTTCTTTTTTTCTTTTTTTTAAAGATTTTATTTATTTATTTGACAGAGAGAGACACAGCGAGAGAGGGAACACAAGCAGGGGGAGTGGGAGAGGGAGAAGCAGGCTTCCCGCTGAGCAGGTAGCCCGATGCGAGGCTCCATCCCAGAACCCTGGGATCATGACCTGAGCCGAAGGCAGACGCTTAACCATCTGAGCCACCCAGGTGCCCCTGAGTAGCTTTTTCTAAAATGAAATAGCAAGAGATTAAATGTGTATTGAATGAGAGAGAAGTATATTTCATTTATATATTCCCTTCAATAATTTTTTGCATCAGGAATGTCTTAATAGTTAATTGTTCACTCTTAGTTTATAGTGAGTTGATTTCAGAAGCAATTTTAAATTCAGCTTTATAATTGATTGTTTTCTCAAACTCATTTTTTTCAGTATGGATTCACTAAAATTTCCAAATAATTTTTTTCTCATCACTATGCGGTCCTCCCAGCTCTAGTTTTACCATTAACAAAATACGCTTACTTTCAGTGGAAAAAGCAATGGTCTGAGTGAAAACACTAATGTTTTAGTCCTGATTTACTACCTGCTAGTCATCAGACTTTGAAGGAGTCCATTTATATCTTTGCCTCTCTGCTACATGATCAGAACAAGGTGGCCCACTTCACCACAGTTCCTATTTCTATTTATTAAATGTCAACGTATTCATGCAAGCACATTAAAACGATTAAAGAACAAATACAACTAGGCATCAGATAGTACAAAACAACACAGTTTTTTGGAAAAACAACTTTTGGAGCTCTATTGTATCAGATTCTAACTAAATAGCTAGAGATGTGAACAATTTATATAACTAGTGTTTCTTTTTTTTAATTTTATTTTATTATGTTATGTTAATCACCATACATTACGTCATTAGTGTTTGATGTAGTGTTCCATGATTCATTGTTTGCATATAACACCTAGTGCTCCATTCAATACGTGCCCTCTTTAATACCCATCACCAGGCTAACCCATCCCTCCAGCCCCTTCCCATCTAGAACCCTCAGTTTGTTTCTCAGAGTCCATAGTCTCTCATGGTTTGTCTCCGCTTCCGATTTTACCCCTTCATTTTTCCCTTCCTACTATCTTTTTTTTTTTAACATATAATGTATTAATTGTTTCAGAGTTACAGGTCTATGATTCATCAGTCTTACACAATTCACAGCACTCACCACAGCACACACCCTTCCCAATGTCTATCACCCAGGCACCCCATCCCTCCCACCCCCCACCACTCCAGCAACCCTCAGTTTGTTTCCTGAGATTAAGAATTCCTCATATCAGTGAGATCATATGATACATGTCTTTCTCTGCCTGACTTATTTCGCTTAGCATAATACCCTCTAGTTCCATCCACGTCATTGCAAATGACAAGATTTCGGGGCTTTTTGGTGGCTGCATAATATTCCATTGTGTATATATATATATATATATATATATATAAACAGCTTCTTTATCCATTCATCTGTTGATGGACATCTTTGCTCTTTCCATAGTTTGGCTATTGTGGACATTGCTGCTATAAACATCGGGGTGCATGTACCCCTTTGGATCCCTACATTTGTATCTTTGGGGTAAATACCCAGTAGTGCAAAGTTCTTTATAGATTTAGGATACTAGCCCTTTATCTGATATGTCATTTGCAAATATCTTCTCCCATTCTGTCGGTTGTCTTTTGGTTTTGTTGACTGTTTCCTTTGCTGTGCAAAAGCTTTTTATCTTGATGAAGTCCCAATAGGTCATTTTTGCCCTTGCTTCCCTTGCCTTTGGTGATGTTTCTAGGAAGAAGTTGCTGTGGCTGAGGTCGAAGAGGTTGGTGCCTGTGTTCTCCTTTAGGATTTTGATGGACTCTTGTCTCACATTTAGGTCTTTCATCCATTTTGAGTCTATTTTATTGTGTGGTATAAGGAAATGGTCCAGTTTCATTCTTCTGCATGTGGCTGTCCAATTTTCCCAACACCATTTATTGAAGACACTGTCTTTTTTCCACTGGACATTCTTTCCTGCTTTGTCAAAGATTAGTTGACCATAGAGTTGAGGGTCCATTTCTGGGCTCTCTATTCTGTTCCATTGATCTATGTTCTGTTTTTGTGCCAGTACCATACTGTCTTGATGATGACAGCTTTGTAATAGAGCCTGAAGTCCGGAATTGTGATACCACCAGCTTTGCTTTTTTTTCCCAACATTCCTCTGGCAATCGGGGTCTTTTCTGGTTCCATACAAATTTTAGGATTATTTGTTCCATTTCTTTGAAAGAAGTTGATGGTATTTTGATAGGGATTGCATTAAATGTGTAGATTGCTCTAGGTAGCATTGACATCCTCACAATATTTGTTCTTCCAATCCATGAGCATGGAACGTTTTTCCATTTCTTTGTGTCTTCCTCAATTTCTTTCATGAGTATTTTATAGTTTTCTGAGTACAGATTCTTTGTCTCTTTGGTTAGATTTATTCCTAGGTATTTTATGATTTTGGGTGAAATTGTAAATGGGATTGATTCCTTAATTTCTCTTTCTTCTGTCCTATTGTTGGTGTATAGAAATGCCACTGATTTCTGTGCATTGATTTTATATCCTGCCACTTTACTGAATTCCTGTATGAGTTCTAGCAGTTTTGGGGTGGAGTCTTTTGTGTTTTCCACATAAAGTATCATATCATCTGCAAAGAGTGAGAGCTTGACTTCTTCTTTGCCAATTCGGATGCCTTTTATTTCTTTTTGTTGTCTGATTGCCGTGGCTAGGACTTCTAATACTATGTTGAATAGCAGTGGTGATAATGGACATCCCTGCTGTGTTCCTGACCTTAGGGGGGAAGCTCTCAGTTTTTCCCCATTGAGAATGATATTCACTGTGGGTTTTTCATAGATGGCTTTTATGATATTGAGGTCTGTACCCTCTATCCCTACACTCTGAATAGTTTTAATCAAGAAAGGATGCTGTACTTTGTCAAATGCTTTTCCTGCATCTATTGAGAGGATCATATGGTTCATATTCTTTCTTTTATTAATGTATTGTATCACATTGATTGATTTGCGGATGTTGAACCAACCTTGCAGCCCAGGAATAAATCCCACTTGGTTGTGGTGAATAATCCTTGTAATGTACTGTTTGATCCTATTGGCTATACAATAATAGTAGGGGATTTTAACACCCCCCTCACTGAAATGGACAGATCATCTAAGCAAAAGATCAACAAGGAAATAAAGACTTTAAACGACACATTTAAAGTCTTTATTTTTTGATGAGAATTTTTGCATCTATGCTCATCAGGGATATTGGTCTGTAGTTCTCCTTTTTGATGGGGTCTTTGTCTGGTTTGGGGATCAAGGTAATGCTGGCCTCATAAAATGAGTTTGGAGGTTTTCCTTCCATTTCTATTTTTTGGAACAGTTTCAGAAGAATAGGTATTAATTCTTCTTTAAATGTTTGGTAGAATTCCCCTGGGAAGCCATCTGGCCCTGGGCTCTTGTTTGTTGGGAGATTTTTGATGACTGCTTCAATTTCCTTAGTGGTTATAGGTCTGTTCAGGTTTTCTATTTCTTCCTGGTTCAGTTTTGGTAGTTGATACATCTCTAGGAATGCATCCATTTCTTCCAGATTATCTAATTTGCTGGCATACAGTTGCTCATAGTATGTTCTTATAATTGTTTGTATTTCTTTGGTGTTGGTTGTGATTTCTCCTCTTTCATTCATGATTTTGTTTATTTGGGTCATTTCTCTTTTCTTTTTGATAAGTCTGGCCAGGGGTTTATCAATCTTATTAATTCTTTCAAGGAACGAGCTCCTAGTTTTGTTGATCTGTTCTACTGTTCTTTTGGTTTGTAGTTCATTGATTTCTGCTCTGATCTTTACTATTTCTTTTCTCCTGCTGGGTTTAGGCTTTATTTGCTGTTCTTTCTCCAGCTCCTTTAGGTGTAGGGTTAGGTTGTGTATTTGAGACCTTTCTTGTTTCTTGAGAAAGGCTTGTATTGCTATAAACTTTCCTCTTAGGACCACCTTTGCTACATCCCCAAGATTTTGAACAGTTGTGTTTTCATTTTCATTTGTTTCCATCAATTTTTTTTAATTCTTCTTTAATTTCTTGGTTGACCCATTCATTCTTTAGTAGGATGCTCTTTAGCCTCCATGTATTTGAGTTCTTTCCAACTTCCCTCTTGTGTTTGAGTTCTAGTTTCAAAGCACTGTGGTCTGGAAATAAGAAGGGAATGATCCCAATCTTTTGGTACTGGTTGAGACCTGATTTGTGACTTTGGGTGTGATCTCTTCTGGAGAATGTTCCATGGGCACTAGGGAAGAATAGTATTTGCTATAATGTTGCTTTGGGATGGAATGTTCTGAATATATCTGTGAAGTCCATTTGGTCCAGTGTGTCGTTTAAAGTCTTTATTTCCTTGTTGATCTTTTGCTTAGATGATCTGTCCATTTCAGTGAGGGGGGTGTTAAAATCCCCTACTATTATTGTATTGTTGTCGATGTGTTTCTTTTCTTTTGTTATTAATTGGCTTATATAATTGGCTGCTCCCATGTTAGGGGCATAGATATTTACAATTGTTAGATCTTCTTGTTGGATAGTCCCTTTAAGTAGGATATAGTGCGCTTCCTCATCTCTTATATAGTCTTTGATTTAAAATCTAATTTGTCTGATATAAGGATTGCTGCCCCAGCCTTCTTTTGATGTCCATTAGCATGGTAAATGGTTTTCCACCCCCGCACTTTCAATCTGGAGGTGTCTTTCGGTCTAAAATGAGTCTCTTGTAGACAGCATATCGAAGGGTCTTGTTTTTTTATCCAATCTGATACCCTGTGTCTTTTGATTGGGGCATTTAGCCCATTTACATTCAGGGTAACTATTGAAAGATATGAATTTAGTGCCATTATATTGCCTGTAAGGTGACTGTTACTGAATATTTTCTGTTTTCCTTTCTGGTCTATGTTACTTTTAGGCTCTCTCTTTGCTTAGAGGACCCCTTTCAATATTTCTTGTAGGGCTGGTTTCGTGTTTGCAAATTCTTTTAGTTTTTGTTTGTCCTGGAAGCTTTTTATCTCTCCTTCTATTTTCAATGACAGCCTAGCTAGATATAGTATTCTTGGCTGCATATTTTTCTTGTTTAGTGCTCTGAATATGTCCTGCCAGTCCTTTCTGGCCTGCCAGGTCTCTGTGGATAGGTCTGCTGCCAATCTAATGTTTCTACCATTGTAGGTTACAGACCTCTTGTCCCGAACTGCTTTCAGGATTTTCTCTTTGTCTCTGAGACTCGTAAGTTTTACTATTATATGTCGGGGTGTTGACCTATTTTTATTGATTTTGAGAGGGGTTCTCTGTGCCTCCTGGATTTTGATGCCTGTTTCCTTCCCCAAATTAGGGAAGTTCTCTGCTATAATTTGCTCCAATATACCTTCTGCCCCTGTCTCTCTTTCTTCTTCTTCTGGGATCCCAATTATTCTAATGTTGTTTCATCTTATGGTATCACTTATCTCTCGAATTCTGTCCTCATGATCCAGTAGTTGTTTATCTCTCTTTTTCTCAGCTTCTTTATTCTCCATCATTTGGTCTTCTTTTTTTTTTTTTTTTAAAGATTTTATTTATTTATTTGACAGAGAGAGACACAGCGAGAGAGGGAACACAAGCAGGGGGGGTGGGAGAGGGAGAAGCAGGCTTCCCGCTGAGCAGGGAGCCCGATGCGAGGCTCAATCCCAGGACCCTGGGATCGTGACCTGAGCTGAAGGCAGACGCTTAACAACTGAGCCACCCAGGTGCCCCATCATTTGGTCTTCTATATCACTAATTCTCTCTTCTGCCTCCTTTATCCTAGCAGTTAGAGCCTCCGTTTTTGATCACACCTCATTAGTAGTCTTTTTGATTTCAACTTGGTTAGATTTTAGTTCTTTTATTTCTCCAGAAAGGGTTTCTGTAGTATCTTCCATGCTTTTTTCAAGCCCAGCTAGTATTTTTATAATTGTCATTCTGAACTCTAGTTCCGACATCTTACTAATGTCCATATTGATTAGGTCCATGGCAGTCGGACTGCCTCTTGTTCTTTTTTTTGAGGTGAGTTTTCCCGTCTTGTCATTTTGTCCAGAGGAGAATAGATGAATGAGAGAACAAAATGCTAACAGGGTAACAACGACCCCAGAAAAATATACACTAAACAAATCAGAAGAGACCTGAAACTGGGGGAAAAGAAAGGGAAAGAAAGAAAAAAGAAAAAAAAAAGAATATGATCAAATATGATCAGGCTGGTGAATAGATCAGTGCTACACACTAGATTTTGGGTGTATTTTGGTTTGTTAGAAGAAACTGCCTCCCAAAATTTTAAAGAAAGAAAAACTTATGTATGTACAAATATAAGGGTAAATACGATGAAGGGATAGAATATGATTGTAAAGATGAAAATTATAAAAGATTTTATAAAAGGAATTGATAAGTTGGTTGAAAAAAGGAAGAGAAATTAAAAAAAAAAAAAGGGAGAGAATGTGATCAGGCAGGAGACTAGAACAAAGCCATACACTAGAGATTTAGGGTATATTGTAGTCTGTTAGAAGAAACTGTATCTCAAAATTTTAAAGAGAGAACAACTTATATATATACCAAAAATTAGGTTAACTACAACGAAGGGATAGAATATGACTCTAAAAATGAAAAATAAAAAAGATTTTAAAAAAGGGATTGATAAGATGTTTGTTGAAAAAGGGAAAAAGAAAAATTCAGAAAAAAATAGAAAAAGAAAAAAAGGAAATTTTAAAAAATTAACTTTGAAAGACTAAAGAATCATGGGAAAAAAAGCCATGAATTCTATGTGCAGTATTCCCCTAGTGCTGGCGTTCTGCCGTTCTCATTGATCGGTAACCTTGGTCTTGGCTGGCTGTTCTTGCTGATCTTCTGGGGGAAGGGCCTATTGCCGTGGTTCTCAAATGTCTTTGCCAGAGGCGGAATTGCCCTGCCCTTGTCGGGGGCCGGGCTAAGTCATCTGCTCTGGTTTGCTCTTGGTAGCTTTTGTTCCCTGTATGTTTTCTGTACAGCTTTGGAGAGTGAGAGTGAAAATGACAGCCTCCCAATCTCTGCCCCGGAGGAGCCGAGAACTCGGGTTCCACTCCTCAGTGCTCCCCCAGAGAAAAGCAGTCAATCACTCCCGTCTCCCCAGTCTCCGGCTGCTCTCCGTGCTCACCCGGCCTGTGAGGGAGCATTTCTATCTCTGGCACCTGACCCCATGTGGAGTCTCCAAACCCAGCAGATCCCTGCGGTGCACTCTGCACTGCTCCTCCTGGGGGAGGAAGGGGAGTCTCCCCGGATCTGCCGCTTGTTGGGTCCCTGCTGGAAGAGCAGTGACCCGACTGTGCCATGGATCATGGTTTGTGGCAACCCCGAGCTGAGAGCCCACTCCTCGGCTCCGTCTCTGCCACTGGCTTCCCTGCTCGGATACCTGGGAGCTCTGCTGCACTCAGGCACCCCCGGTCTTTCTGTGACCCCGAGGTTCCTGAGACCACACTGTCCCAGTGAGGGTTCCACTGGAGCTTAGCCACTGGAGCGACGTCCCTCAGTGGAGCAGACTTCTAAAAGTTCCGATTTTGTGCTCTGCTGCTCTATCACTTGCCCGTAGCAGCTGATGGAGGCCCCCTCCCCCCATGGTCTGTCTTCCCGATTATCACCTTGGATTCACTTCTCTGCGTGTCCTACCTTCCAGAAAGTGGTCGCTTTTCTGTTCAGAGAGTTACTGCTATTCTTTTCTTCAATTTCCTATTGAGTTTCTAGGTGTTCAGAACGGTTTGATACCTATCTAGCTGAATTCCTGGGACCAGAGGAAATTTAGGTCTCCTACTCCTCCACCATCTTGCTCCTCCTCCTATACCTAGTGTTTCTTTGAATAACTTAGAGCACTGAGAAGAAAAGAATAAAAGAAAAAATGAAAACCAATGAATTCCTTAATGAACATAATAGTGTTTCTTATCTTTGTGAAGTTAAAGAAAATAGCAAAGTGAATTTGACTCAGGATGGTGCTTGTACTAACTCTTTATTCTCATTACCATTTTATACACTTCTTACTTTCTGTTTTCTCTTTTTTTGTGTGATCATGATTTGAGTGGTTTATTTTCTATACTTAATTTTTGTCAAAGCTGCCTCAATTCTCAACATATGGTACTGTGGACAATACATAGAAAGTGTCATTTTTTAACTTGCTCAATTATGTTTTGAAATATTTTGTTATTGACATTATAATTTATTTTAGACTTATAAGTGGTAGTGGTAGCTATAATGTAGCCAACCATTTGGCATAATATTACTTAAATCCTACCATCTGCCTTTTTGTGTGTGTTTATAAAAGTTTATTGCTAATGACACATTTTAATTTTCTACATTCATTATTTTTAAAATATGTACTAAATTTGGCAGATGGTATTTGTGTATCTGTGGAAATTATCTATACATTCTTATTTTGAACCTGATACAGAGTGAAGAGCATTTTAGAGGCGAAACAATACATAACAGAATTGTCAATGGGATATCACTTTTTTCATATTTCTTCTCTGTCAGACAGTTTTCTGGTTTGGGATAATGCTGTATGAACTGGGACCATTTAATTACAACATTGTCTATTTAACATTTGCATGATTAATATCATTTAGCTGCTAGCTAAAGGAAAGGGGTGAAATTTAAATCAGTGTAAAAAAACTATGGCCAATGTGAAAGTTTAATGTAAAATTAAGTTCTTTGCTATTTTGTGTGATGATGATACAAATCTCAGTATCTATGTTTAAATATATAGCTACAGCTATCCATATCAATCTAGATATTTTTAGTCTACTATTGGTTGTCATAATAAATCATCTTTAAAGCAAAAACAAAAAAGATAAAAAAACAAAAAAAAGATTAAGAATTATTTTTTGAGTATTATGTATCATCCAGTATAATCAGTGAAAAAGAACTAACCATGGTGCTATTAAAAAATTCCAGATTTCTTGTGCTCAACCAAGATTTAATGAACCTTCATTCTTTAATTAGTGCTACAGTTTATTCTTATGTAGTTATTCTAAGACCATACTTTAGTAAACAATGAGCTATTGTATTACATACAAGACTGTACACATTCACACAAATGGCTTCATTTAATTCTGATAACAATACATCTTCAAGATGATTCCCTACTTTTTTACAGATAAGAAAATTGAGAGTACATTATTTTGAAAATTTGCCTGCAATCACAGACCCAAAAATGGCTGATCTGTGTTCCCAAATAAAGAATTGGATAGTTTCAAACTATACAAAGTGTGTGTGTGTGTGTGTGTGTGTGTGTGTGTGTGTGTGTGTGTATGTTTATATTTCTTTTTCTGCACAGAGACAAATGGAAACAAGAGACAATGGACTCTGAAAAACAAACTGAGGGTTCTAGAGGAAGGGGGTGGGAGGATGGGTTAGCCTGGTGATGGGTATTAAAGAGGGCATGTATTGCATGGAGCACTGGGTGTTATACACAAACAATGAATCATGGAACACTACATCAAAAAGTAATGATGTAATGTATGGTGATTAACATAACAATAAAAATTAAAAAAATAAAAAGGAAACAATTCTGTTGAAATAAAAATCAGTTCCTAGACTTGTTTCGGGGGTAATGTGGTATAACAAGGAGGCTAATATGTACTGGTTCCTCAAAAAGTTGAAAAAGTTTCCTTTTTCAACTCCTGGAAGGAGAGGACTAAGGAGGTTATTAGAGCTAAATGTACATGTGCATCTTCTTTTATTTTACAGAGAAAAGTTTTTTCATAGAAAGAGTTATTTAAGCACTTTAAAAAAGAAAGGTAAGGTGGTGTGAGTATGACAAGGTCAACAGAATCATAAGAGGAAGAGTTTAGACCACACTGCTCCGTTGCTATCCATTTATTCATCCTCTGTTAACTATATTGCATCCCCCTCATTGACTGTTCTAAATGATTTTCATTCTTTCGGTTGATTTCCCAAATGAATCTTTAATATAGTGATGATCTAAGCCAATGGCCTTTATTTCTATTTCTTCTTGCTTCATTTTAAAAAATCTTTCTTTGAATAACTAGTGTTTTTCTTCACCATCCAAGATATGACATGTGTATTCTGATGCTATTGATGTTTATTATCCCTGTTTTGAATATATTATTTGCATTTCTAATTCTCTCTTGTGTGCTTTATTTTGGTCTAAAAATACACAGTCACTCTAAGGATTAAGATTGCTGCAAATAGCACTGACCTCAAAGTAGAGACTTAAGCCAGAATTCTAAAAAACAAAAAACAAAAACAAACAAACACAAAAATTGTAGTTAGGCAGTCATGACTCTTAAAGCCACTCTCACATGTCTGAGACTCAGGTTCCTTCTTTCTTCTTGGTGTTCTGTGCATGGCTTCTTTTCCCAAGGTCACATTATCTTCATTATGCTGTTTGAGACATTGCATCCACATTCCAGCAAGCATGACAGAGAAAGAGGAGAGAAAGCACTCCGATCTTTTTAAGATGTCCCAGGGATACAAATATCACTCAGCAATAGTATTTCATCTGGGCTACCTGGGCACAAGGCCACACCTAGCTATAGAGTGTTGTGTGATACGAGGATTTAGCCAGGCTTTAGAGTGCTAAGTTTAACAGCTGGGTTCCTTTACTAAAGAGATATGGCAGAATAGTTATTGAGGGGTAAGTTACAAGTGTCTAACCATACATTCTAATTTGTGGTAGGAAAATACTAAATCCCTTAACTAGCTATGGTCTCAATCCCTTTGTTCCATTCCCAAGTTTTCTAAGTTTGTAAATATTTTCTTCTCTTACTCATTGTGCATGCTCTCCTTAACCCCTTGTGATATTTTGTGAAGAAAAAAAATCTCAAAACTATTTAGAAAGTAAGTAGTTTTACAAAGTAATTTAAAACTGATTCATGGTTTTTCATTGAATATTTTGCAACTGAAGGAAGAGTACAGAAAGTTAAAAGCGTTTTTATTTGAACTAATAATTTTGACTAGTGGGTTAGAATTGAAATATTTGTCCAAACCTATTGAAATTATTTACTAGTGTGAAAGAATGATTTCATGGGATAAAAATCAGCAGTGTGACTTAATCAATAGAGAACTGATCTTCAATTGAATGTGAAGTTAGCTTCTTGCAATGTACATGTTCTTATGAATTTCTTTTTTGTGCTTTTAGAATTTGCTTATAGGGTTGTAGTGGATTCATGACTTTTAGATTTGTGAATATTCTAGTTTTTTTATTATGTTATGTCAATCACCATACATTACATCATTAGTTTTTGATGTAGTGTTCCATGATTCATTGTTTGCGTATAACACCCAGTGCTCCATGCAGAACATGCCCTCTTTAATACCCATCACCAGGCTAACCCATCCTCCCACCCTCCTCCTCTCTAGAACCCTCAGTTTGTTTTTCAGAATCCATCCTCTCTTATGGTTCCTCTCCCCCTCTGATCCGCCCCCTTCATTCTTCCCCTCTTGCTATCTTTTTTTTTTTTGAAATAAAAGCAAAGGTGGCGGCATCACAATTCCGGACTTCAAGCTCTATTACAAGGCTGTCATCATCAAGACAGTATGGTACTGGCACAAAAACAGACACATAGATCAATGGAACAGAATAGAGAGCCCAGAAATGGACCCTCAACTCTATGGTCAGCTAATCTTTGACAAAGCAGAAAAGAATGTCCAATGGAAAAAAGACAGTGTCTTCAATAAATGGTGTTGGGAAAATTGGACAGCCACATGCAGAAGAATGAAACTGGGCCATTTCCTTACACCACACACAAAAATAGACTCAAAATGGATGAAAGACCTAAATGTGAGACAAGAGTCCATCAAAATCCTAAAGGAGAACACAGGCACCAACCTCTTCGACCTCAGCCACAGCAACTTTTTCCTAGAAACATTGCCAAAGGCAAGGGAAGCAAGGGCAAAAATGACCTATTGGGACTTCATCAAGATAAAAAGCTTTTGCACAGCAAAGGAAACAGTCAACAAAACCAAAAGACAACCGACAGAATGGGAGAAGATATTTGCAAATGACATATCAGATAAAGGGCTAGTATCCAAAATCTATAAAGAACTTATCAAACTCAACAGCCAAAGAACAAATGATCCAATCAAGAAATGGGCAGAAGACATGAACAGACATTTTTCCAAAGAAGACATCCAAACGGCCAACAGACACATGAAAAAGTGCTCAACATCACTCGACATCAGGGAAATTCAAATCAAAATCTCAGTGAGATATCACCTCATACCAGTCAGAATGGCTAAAATTAACAAGTCAGGAAATGACAGATGTTGGCGGGGATGTGGAGAAAGGGGAACCCTCCTACACTGTTGGTGGGAATGCAAGCTGGTGCAGCCACTCTGGGAAACAGTATGGAGGTTCCTCAAAAAGTTGAAAATAGAGCTACCCTACAACCCAGCAGTTGCACTACTGGGTATTTATCCCAAAGATACAAATGTAGGGATCTGAAGGGGTACGTGCAACCCGATGTTTATAGCAGCAATGTCAACAATAGCCAAACTATGGAAAGTGCCAAGATGTCCATCGACAGATGAATGGATAAAGAAGCTATGGTATATATATATATGTGTATATATATATATATATATATATATATATATATATAATGGAATATTATGCAGCCATCAAAAGGAATAAAATCTTGCCATTTGCAATGAGGTGGATGGAACTGGAAGGTGTTATGCTGAGTGAAATAAGCCAGAGAAAGACATGTATCATATGATCTCACTGATAAGAGGAATTCTTAATCTCAGGAAATAAACTTAGGGTTGCTGGAGTGGTAGGGGGTGGGAGGGATGGGTGGCTGGGTGATAGACATTGGGAGAGTATGTACTATGGTGAGCGCTGTGAATTGTGCAAGACTGTTGAATCACAGATCTGTACCTCTGAAACAAATAATACAATATATGTTAAAAAAAAAAAGAAGTGATTATTCTAGTTTTAAAACTTATTATTTCTCACCTCTGAAGAATTGAGATAATTATAGCAACTAGTCCATAATTTGAACCATTAATTAGCATTTGTATTCGGGTAATGTTTAATATTTGGTATAGTTTATAAGTAGAAGATTATAAAAAAAATATTTTAACTCTAAAAGTCTTATGATGCCAATAGGTTTATTTTATAACCTTTTAGAAACATCAATAATTAATATATCTGATTTTTTTTGTATTTCTTGACTTGATCCAAAATTTCATCATTCATTATCCTTTATACCTTTAGTATTCATTCCATCAGTTTTAAATGTTATAATTTCTGCCAGCTAAATAAATACTTGAAATTTAATGTACCAAGGTAGTTACCATAACATTGAGTATTTCACATTGATAGGTAGGTGCATATTGTCCACATAACTGAATGCTGATAAACATGACTATCAGTTTATTTAAATTAATAATTATGAGCTCAAAAAACCCTGTGCATATATTTTCAATTTTTTTGAGCCTAAAGTGATCTAATTATGGTGTGAAAAGAATAATACAACCAGGAAATCCTGGGTATTTTTCATTTATTTAAAAAGAAACTATTTCCCGCTAATTAGTAAATAATATATGATATTAAATGAATTTTTCTTTGGAATCTAAGATAAGTTTATGGCAACTATAAAAATCTTAGCAACTGTGTTTATGAATGAATGTTACATTATATATGTGTCTTAAAATAATAGTTTTCTTATAAAATATGGTGAATTAAAGTAATTTTTAAAAATTTGCAGGCCCCATTTTGAAACTTATGTAACAAACAAGAAAACCTTGAAGAATACAGAATACTATTTTTATCTCTTATTTCTACATCTCTAACCTGACCACGAGTTTCTCAGTTTATGAACACATTTCTCAATATTACCCTTCTATTTGCTTCATTTTTTAAATTTGTCCTTCAATATTTATAATGTACATTTGATTCTAGAACAATGCAGGGGTGAGGGACACTATATAACTATTAACTTCCCCAAAACTTAATAATAGCCTATTATTGACCAGGAGCCTTACAGATAACATAAATAGTCAATTAACACATATTTTGCATGTTTTGTGTATTATATTCTGTATTCTTACAAGAAGGTAAGCTAGAGAAAAGAAAACGTTAATAAGAGAATCATAAAGGGGCGCCTGGGTGGCTCAGTCGTTAAGCATCTGCCTTCGGCTCAGGTCATGATCCCAGGGTCCTGGGATCGAGCCCCACGTCGGGCTCCCTGCTCAGCGGGAAGCCTGCTTCTCCCTCTCCCACTCCCCCTGCTTGTGTTCCCTCTCTCGCTGTGTCTCTCTCTGTCAAATAAATAAAAAATCTTAAAAAAAAAAAAAAATTAAAAAAAAAATAAGAGAATCATAAGGATGAGAAAATACATTTATAATACTGTTCTGTAAACAATCCACATGTGAGTTGGTCCCGCAGAGTTCAAATCCATATTGTTCAAGGGTCAACTGTATTGTTTTCTTATGTTTTTATTTCTTCTGTTATTCCTTAATTTTACACCTTTTAATTTTAGAACTTCTGTGCAGTTATCAGATGATATATCTTGGATGGTCTAATGCTACTTTTAGTTTTGTCATATGACTTGTATTCATGGTAGATTGTTTCCCAGTTTTTAAAAGTGAAATCTTCCTCAGTGAAACTTTGTCCATGAGTTTGGGTGCAGGAGTTTCCTTCTGGGAAAATTTTACTTTTACCCACATAAGATTCCCCCTCAGATGTACTATTAACTAGACTGAATTTTTATGTTATTTATTGAGGTTTTCTTCATCCAAAGTCACTTGAGATCCATTTGTTCTGTTCAAGGTATGTTTTTAGGGTTTGGGTATTTAGTAGTGACTGATTAAGTCTAAGTCCAGTGGGTCACATCTAAACTTTTAATGTTTCTTACTTTTCTTACTAAGTTATTTTTTATTACAGTTACAGAAAATGCTACATATATTTTTTAATTGGCTGAAATGTGATGTTTTCTTTATATCTTGCTAGAAAAGTAAGAATAAGTTGTGGATGGCTAAGCAATATGGAGGGCTCATATCTCAACAGAGTCAGCAACTTCTTAATATAATGACATTCTTTATCCCTGTAAGTAAATTTTTATACTATTTAATAACAGTAGTTGATTACTGTTAATCATGTTAATATTAATAAATGTTGATAATTTAGTTTTCAAAGATCTACAGTGATGAAGACCACATACTTTCTGGAAAATGTTTATAAAATCAGATGAAACAAATTTTAAGCCCTTTTCCTCATGTTTGAATATTTCTATAGATGGGAAAGAATGATCTTACAACTCCAAATCTTCCCTTCTAAAGTTGGCTTTGTGGCACAGGGTCTGTAACTGGGAAGAATATATTTTTCCTTTGTCACTTTTTTCTTGTTAGGCTCTTCCAATAAGGTGTTCTGCAAAGAAGACTGCAAGGTTGGAGGAGCGAGGGATAGATTTCTTTCTGTTGGAATTTTCTTCCTCTTTGTGCTTCCTATTCCTGTCAGTGTCACTAGCCTGCTTTTCTACCCCCAAACCAGCATTTTGTTACCCTTAGCAGTTTACCACCTCTCACAGAACTAGTCTTGTTGTGCCCTCTGAGAGATATCAGCACCAGGTGGCTATTGTCCCTTTCTCTGATGTTCGGTCTAACTCTGTGGGGCTGTCTTCTCATCTCTGAGGGGCAAGTAGAGTCAAGCAACACCACTTTCTCAAAAGTATGAGTTTCAACTCCACAGGATCCTTTGTCCAGGTCTCTAAATTTTAATAATCAGAAACTCTTCCCTCTGTTTTCCAAACCTAGGAGTAGTAGCTTCTTCTTGAATTTGTTACTTTTGTTAGATCTCAGTGGCTTTTCTGTTCTTCAATATTTAGAATCCTTTATAGTAAATTCTCTCTGTTAAACCAGCTAATGCAAATATCTGGCTCTAGATTATATCCTGAGTTATTTTAGTATTGCATATCTTATAATAAATATTTGGTGAACAGTATTTTAATTAGTAAGGCTTGTGTATTGCATATATATAATTCCTATTTATTATTATTTTTATCATTAAGGCATCACACCTGGACCCAATTAAATTTCCTACATTACATTTTAAGGCAAAATATGATCAGTATAGTAAAAGAAAGAGAAAGAAAGGAAGGAAGGGAGGGAGGGAGGGAGGAAGGAAGGAAGGAAGGAAGGAAGGAAGGAAGGATGGACGGACATGTGTAGTGGGGGGTCCAAAGAGGAAAATACCATCTCTTATTGGAAAGTTTGAGGTGGTAGATTTTGATGGGTGAATAGAATTCCTATGAGCAGAGATTCTGGAATGATGGGAAGGATATTCAAATGAAAAGAAGCAGGATGAACAAAAAGGTACTAAATGGGAGACATTTGGGGGGAACATCAATCAGAGCATTTTGATTACAGAAAATAGAAACTCAAAAACATGGGATGTGGGTCCATGTGAATTATAATAGTAGTACCTATAAAAGCACAGATTAAAACAATGAGAAATAATTTCTGGATAATAAAGTATTAAAGATTGTAAAACAAATTGGTTATTATATATGTATTTCAAAATAAGAAATAACCTGTAGAGATAGGCCCAGAATTAAGGTGCGAAAATGGGTTTGAGATTTTAGGGTTTTTTTTTAAAGATTTTATTTGTTAATTTATTTCCTAGAGAGAGAGAGTGAGAGAGAGAAAGGAGGAGAGAGAGAGGGACAAGCAGACTGCACTGAGCATGAAGCCAATGTGGGACTTGATCCTTCAACCCCAAGATCATGACCCAAGCCGCAATCAAGAGTTGGACATGCAACAGATTGAGCCACCCACGTGCCCCTTAGTTTTGAGAATCATAGACAAAATGATGTTAGTCACAAATAAAACTTTGTTTTATTGAGTTTTATAATGTTGCAACAGAAGAAATGATGTAAATCAATATATATTTCTGCCCCACTGACTTTAGGCTTGGTCTTATAAATTGTTTCAGCTTGTCGTGACAACTGAGGATGAAACATGTTTATTTGGTTTATATTGTACTCCGGTGTTCATGGGATTTGCTGTGGGGAAAATATACCTGGGTTAAAGTAGCCAGAGCAAGAAGAATATGGAGACAAGTAGAGCTGACATGAACCTGATCCAAAGATTGAAGCCAACAACAGCTGATCTGTAGCCTGAAACAGAACTATTCCAGCTGACTTACAAACACTTGAGAAGAAAAAAAATGCTTATTGTAGACCAGAAACTTCTGGGGTGGCTCGTTATGCAGCAGTAGTTGACTAATACATGCAATATTTTATGATTTGGGGGGTGAAAACAAGGTAAATAGGTTAATGAAAACTCAGAATGTAAACTTCAACTTTCTTTAACTTAGGTATAGGCTGTAAGGTGTTTCCCCAGACCTCTATACAGTTCTCTAATAAAGTATCATAATAGTTTATTGTTTATAATTTATCAAAATATATAAATTCAGATAGCTACAAAAATAAATAAAAGATACCAAAATATCTTTAAGTTAAAGTAGGATTGTAGACTGTTGTATGTGCACACATTGTACTATGTAAATATACTGAAAAGACAGTGTCTGTATAAAAAAGAAAAAAACTTCCTTTGTAATAATACTCAACTTCTTTTTTCCCAGCACCTTAGGTTTATTATCCAAATATATAGTAACAAGCATTTTATCTATTTTCCATAAAAATCTTAAGTGGCTCCAAATTGGACAATAAGTTAACTTTTTGCCATAGGTTAGCCAACTTGATTTCCCATGTCATATTCTAAGAATATAATCTTCTCAGTATAGCTCATTTGGAATTTTACAGTGAATATAATAAAACAATTAAAATGCTTCAACATGTGTATTTACCTGCCTTCCCCTAAGTTACCTGAGAAGATAATGTCAAAGTTAAATTCCCATTTTAATTGATTTCCAAAATTTAATTCAAATTTTCAGTTTAATTCAATTAAGAATTCAAAAATTTTCTCCATTTTTTTGTTTTGTTTTGTTTTCCTTCATGGGGTAGTCACAGAGGTCTTACTTGGGAGCTTGTGAGATTTCTGGGTACTTTCTTCTGCTTTTATCTTTCTAAGAATGACACCTCAAAATTTGAATTAAACTAACTTCAAGTTCCTCCTGTCTCTCACACTCCAAAAATTCTTCTAAAATTAACCTCAGTGAAACCACTATAATACATTTCCAAGAAAAGTGATGATTCAGTGTTATTCAAAAGTGGGTATAGACGAAAAGCATAAGAAAGAAGAGATAAATGATTTAGGCTTCAGCTTTTACAAGAAGCCAGTCCATTGTTTATAATTTACAGTCAACTTGGGAAAAATCACCCATCAAAATGTCAGTTGTGACATCTTGCTTAAAAATTTGTGCATCCATACATACCTCCTTTCTCTCTTAGCATTTGAAATGGTTCTTTTTGCCCAATTGTGAACTTTTGCAAGGGACACTATGCTTGTCTACTGTGCTTCCCTGAGGTTCTTGCATTCCTTTGGTTTTCACCTCATATATTTACAAACCGGTGCTTGGAAATAGTCTTTGAATTCAAGGCACTGCACAGTTGAAATACATGTGAGGATTCTGTAGGGAAACAGACTATATTTAATTCTACTACCAAGATGCCCAGTATGAAACATAAGACCATGGTACTACTCAAAGTGCCAAAGCCCTCCATTACCTAGATTTTTCTGTATTTCCTTCTCTGGGAAGATTCCATATCATTTTTGTTTTGTCTTAATATTAATGATTCTGCTGCAGATTCCTAAAGCATAACTCCAGGTCCATAATTCCTGCTTCCTAAGATATTTTCTGCCTGATCTTATCATTTCTGTATTTCAGACTCACCCTCAATGCTATTCCTAATTAAAACTGTTTGGCTTCAGAAGCTTGAGGAAGCCAATATCTAATGAGAACCTGTATAGACTGTGCTATAATATGTACAAGAAAATCTTTTCTTTTCCTCAGTATTTTCTTTTGTAATTGACAAGACTTGATCAATTTGTGCTATCTCAAAGACATCAGAAACATTACTATCTAGTACATTCTTTCCTGTTGTTATGGATTGGTTTATGTCCTCTCAAAATATGTCCAATCCTAACCCCTAGAACCTGTGCATATAGGATTATTTGGAAATAGGTTCTTTGCAAATAATCAAAGTAGGATGAGATCATTAGGATGGGCTCTAATTCAATATGACTGATGTCCTTATAAAAAGAGGAAATTTGGACACAAAGATGGACATGAGTAGAGGGAAGACCATATGTAGACACAGGAGGAATGCCATCCATAAGCCAAGGAATGGCTGAGGATACCAGAAGATAGGAGAGGTATGGAGCAACTTCTCCCTCACAGCCCTCAGAAGAACCAATCCTGTTGACACCTTAATTTTGGACTTTTAGTACTCACCAGAACTGTAAGACAATAAATTTGTGTTGAGTAAACCACTGAGTTTGTAGAACTTTATTATGGCAGCCACAGGAAACTTTTACACCTACAACTGAATCCTTTGTGTGTTTCATTTACTTTCTGTTAGTTTCCCATACCTTTCAAGGAGAACCTGGCAAAATTTTTTTTTTTTTTTTTTTAAGATTTTATTTATTTATTTGGCAGAGAGAGAGCGAGAGAGCACAAGCAGGGGGAGCGGCAGAGGGAGAGGGAGAAGCAGGCTCCCCGCTGAGCAGGGAGCCCGATGTGGGGCTCGATCCCAGGACCCTGGGATCATGACCTGAGCCGAAGGCAGACGCTTAACGACTGAGCCACCCAGGCGCCTGCAAAATTTTTAATAATTAATTTGCTTTCAGCCTTAGCTCCGTTCCTTCTCTGCCTGATGCAGGAAAACACTATTTGCTATTGAAGGATTATCTTTCCCTTCTCTTTCAATTTGTTTTGAGTCCAGATGTTTATTTTGCTAATATATTTTTCCTGATTCTGTGATACAAGTCTTCTGGAATGAGAGATTCAATTTTTGAATTTTGACTGTGAAGAAGCACCCACTTCCTTCAAAAAAAATAATTTCTTGCTTCCCCAAATAGAGTAATTCCACTGAGAAGATCATCAACTACTTGTCCAGAATTCCAAAAAGTTAGATTTAATTTGTTTGTTTTGCTTAACTTTATCATCTCATCATACATGAACTCCTACTTAGCGTCTGGTGTTCTCTTACCATATAAGAATTACTTGGGGCACCTGGGTAGATCAGTTGGTTAAACATCCAACTCTTGGTTTCGGCTCAGGTCATAATCTCAAGGTCATGAGATAGAGCCCCATGTCAGGCTCCATTCTCAGTGCAGAGTCTGCTTGAGATTCTCTCCCTCCTCCTCTTCCACTCACTCAAGTACTCTCTCGCTCTCTCATAAATAAATAAATAAATAAAAAGAATTACCTGATTTCCTACTTGGGTTCTATTTTTATTTTACTTCCTTTAAGATTCTGTTTTTTTAATCAAAATACTCAACAAATGCTTGAGTTTCATGCTGATATTCTCAAACTTTCTTTCTGAAATGTGTCCAAATCTTACCTAATAAACTAGTGCAATTGTTCCAATAAACAAAGGACACTGTTAGAGGATATAATTCTGTACCTTTCTGCCTCCCATCCTTCTTATGGAAGTCTTCTGATTTTGTTGTTGTTGTTGTTAACATCTTCACTCTTATATATGAAATCATTTTGAATCCTGATCCAGAAAGAAAGTATAACTTCAACTTTCCTAGTTTTGATTTCAAAAGTAGTTAAGTATGGGCACATTATCTTTTTCCCTATTTTGTAGATTTCTATTTAAGACCTTCACCTTTTTCTAAGCATATCTCTTTTCCTCTCTTGCTAAATCAACATGCCTTCTTTGCTTTTTATTTTCATTTACAACACAGTTCCAATTCTGACTAAAAAAAAAATAAACTGCTTTTTAAACTCATTTCATTCTTCACTATGTCTCTGTACAATCTTAAATCCAACTGGCAAAGTGATATGAGAATAGTATTTTTAAATTATCACTTAGCCCATGGGTTTATAATAATTACAATGACTTTTTTTCCTCTATCTCAGCTTCATGGTATGATATCTCATGGTATCAAGTCTCCATTCCACATTTTCTGTTCACTGAACAAATCCATGCTTCTGTGGTGTTGATTTATCCACAGACTGTGGGTTCCTGAAATCTGCAATTGTAATCTGGGTGGATGTCAGAGCTATCTTGAAAATAGGGTGGGAGGTGACTACAGGAGCTTCTGGGAATGCCACAGGGATTTAAGACAATTCTTTCTTTGGCCTTGAATGTTGTTCAAAGATAGAGAGGAAAATTGTGTAACAGGTCCCATGCTGCTGTTAATATCTTAAACTTTACATATCCCTAAAGTCGTGTATTAGTACTCTTTGCTTTTTTAAATTTATTTATTTTCATTTTTTAAAGTCTCATTTTGCATACCTGAGTGAGAAAAATATAAAACAAAGTTTACCAAAAAAAAAAAAACAGACACTATTCTACTAATCACTAATGCAGAATCTGCCTGTATTTGCTTTTTCTGAAATGAACCTTACCAGAATGAAAATATTTTCATCAATAATGCAGTAACAAACTTGTTTATGATATCACCTCTGCCACATCAAGATATTCAGGCTCTTTTCATAAAAGTTTGCTTCAAAGTTAATTTCTTTTTTAAATACACTCATATGGTTCCAAATCAACCTGTGATTTATAAATGGTTCAGATGAAATACGATGTCCTGATCTTCATTATTTTCTTTTTTCCCTGTCAAGAGAAAAACAAAGTATGATTTTTCAAATGGCTTTGCAAACCTTTATACCATTTTCCCTCTCTTTTCTCCTCCCTGCCCCAATCCCCTGGTTTCAGGATTCTTTGGATTGAGTTGGCCATTGGCCAGTAGGAAGACTTATTTTCACTCATTGAATCCCTGCATTGTTAACTCCCCGAACTAAAGATAAATTTATACCACTGCAATAAATGAAAAGGCCAACCTTACGTGCAGCCCCAGTTATAAAGTATATAGTAACAAAAGCATATTTTCCCCACTTTGGGTGTAAGTTGTCCTAGGGAACCTAGCCCCTGACCCCTGAGTCTGGTGTACTTAACTTAGAACTTGATAGTAGCTTAGCCTACTATTAATGTTGGGGACATTATAGCAGTGAGGAAATTGTGGGGACAGAAGAAAAGTGTGAAAATATATAGTCACTTATTTGGATCAACAAATTTGGAAACAGGGAAGTTGAGGAGCAGTGAGGAATGTTAACATGTTTTTATGGCACCATGATTCTACATGCTATCTTTGCTTCTGAATATAGATAGAATCTTTTGGGTGAGAAGGCAGTAAGAGCAGCAGAGTATGGGTAACAATGTGTATTCTTCCTTATGAGGAGAGGGAACAAAAAGTGACTAATGACCTTGCTCTCCTAAAAGTTTATTCTTGCAGACCAAAAAGTTATTCATACATATCAGTGAAATTGATATTGAATGTATCAGTGGAATTCATCACATACAGGAAAAAAGGCAAATAGCTATATGATTGTTTATCAAAAGACATAAAAATAATTTGTTTAATAAAACCCTACTTTTATTCTTGATTATGTTATAAAAGTGGCATCTGAAGTGTAATAGGAAAATTGCTGACATTCAGAATCTGAAATCATTGCGGTTGTATTCAAGTTAAATAACTTCTAACTCTGTTACCTCATGTAAATTGCAATGTCTCTGATTCTTAATTTCTTTGTTGGTAAAATGAGAATAATAAAATTACCTGTCTCATAGGTCATCATTAGGACAACAACAACAAAAATAGCTTATGTAAGAATATCTAGTGCAGTGCTTTGTGTATATTTAGTGTTATCTGGATATTATTTACTTTTAAATAGTGACATACATGTCTTAAATTCAGAGTAGCAATAGAAGATGTATCCATGATATATAAAAACATACTTCAGATCTGTCTACTTCTTTGTCGCTGTTGATATATGCTTCCTTTGTCTTCCACCCCTCATATTCCTTAACTTTTATCTCAATAATACCAAAGAAGGAGGTCAGAGGTAGTTTTCTGTTTCTAGGCATAGGTAAATACATGATTTCCCTAACATGGCATCTGGTTAGCAAAAACTAGGAAGAATAATTGATAGGAGATATGTTGGTAAGTGGTTATTGTGCCCCTAAAAGCTGATTTTTAGTGTTTGCCCATTTCCATTGTGCAAATACTCCCATCATGGCCAATATCAAGCTACTAAAAAGATGTTACTGAATGCAGAGTTGGAAACTGATGTACAGAGTGAACTCTCACAAGTTGGTACACACAGCTCTAATATACTGCTACACATATTTGAGAGTTAAGGGATAGAGATTCTGTATTACATGCTCCTTCTGCTTGGTATGATAGACTATCAACTTATCCTTTTTTTAGCCAATGTTCCATAATGTTTCAAATGCCTGTAACTTGACAACACTTAATCTCACCTATACCCTGTATCACTTGCTTCTGGATAGGAGCTTCTTTAAGGCCTCAACCTGGCATGCCTGTAAGAACTGCTAGTCATTTCCGTATTCATTAACTGGATTGCGAGGAGGGTGACATTCACTGGGTCAACTTTGACCAATGGGCAATGGTTATGGACAGGTAAATGATAATTTTTTCCCCTTCAACAGATAATTTTGCATTACTCTTTATATAGATCATTACATGGGAGGTGGAGGGTTGTATGTGCTTCTACCAGGATTGGGTGGTAGTTTTCCATAGTGTTTACTTGTCCCATAATGCAACCTGCACAAGAACGTTTTCTCAGGCTCTGCTATCTGGAGAAAATAGCCTAAAACATTCCAATATCTTCCTGCAATTTGGTTATTAAAGTCCGTGAGGGTAAACTGAGGTCACACTGAGCAATGTTGAGCCAGCTGGCCCTGGCAACTGCTAATCCACTTTCTGTCTTTATGGATATGCCTATTCTGAACATTTCATATAAATGGTATCATATAGTATGTGACTGACTTCTTTTTATTTAGCATAATGTTTTCAAGGATCATCTGTGTTGTAGCATGTTTCAGTATGTCATTCCTCTTTATGGCTGAATAATACTCCATTATATGAATATACTACATTTCATTTATCCATTTATAAGTTGATAGACATTTGGATTGTTTTAATTTTGTGATTTTTTTAAAAGATTTTATTTATTTTTCAACAGAGAGAGAGACAGCGAGAGAGGGAACACAAGCAGGGGGAGTGGGAGAGGGAGAAGCAGGCTCTTCCCGCTGAGCAGGGAGCCCAATGTGGGGCTTGATCCCAGGACCCTGGGATCATGATCTAAGCCGAAGGCAGACGCTTAATGACTGAGCCACCCAGGCGCCCATAATTTTGTGATTATTATGAATGCTGCTATGAACATTTGTTTATGTGTTTTTATGTGGACATCAGTTTTCAATGCTCCTAGATATAAACTAATAGTGAAATTTTTGGTAACTCTACATTTAACATTTTGAAGAACATCCAAATTTTTTCAAAGTGGCTGTACCATTTGCAAGCCTATTATCAATGTATGACGTTTTTCAACATCCTTACCAATTCTTGCTATTTTCTATCTTTAAAAAAAAATAGCCATCCTAGTGGCTGTGAAATTAAATCTCATTGTGATTTTAATTTCCATTTCCCTAATGGTATTAAAGTTTATTTCATGCTTGTATTGCTTATTTGTATATCTTCTTTGAACAAATTAGATGTATCTTTTTTGTTGTTGTTGCTTGTGTGAGTATAAAAAATGCATCTTGTTCATAATTTTTACTGTAGTATTTGGTGAAGAAAGTTCCTTTTTTTTTTTTTTTAAGTGGGTTTTGCAAAACATTTGGTTATAGCCTTCAGAACAGCAGGGAAGACCTAGTGAGATTATGCAATAATAATAAGATCAATTCTAGCTCTTTATTATTTGAATATGTTTTCCACATTAAGAAGGATGATGGGACAAATTCATTACTGGCTTCTGAGAGCTAATATTCAGGCCCTATGGCTCTGTTCTTTTAACTGAGAAGGCAATTAGCTGAAGATATGTGGCTTGCCTAAGATCACCCAGCAAGTTATTGGCATGGTAGGAATGTGAACACATGGACTCTCAGTTTCCCATCTGTTGCCTAGTTCATTTGGCTGCTTTGTTAGGAGTGGGTGTATGTATGTATATTTATGTAGTGTTTCAGGAATGAGCAAAGGAAAGTGGGATAGTTTGTGCATTGTTTCAAATAGACACAGGGAAGTGGGATGATAGCAATTTCTTTATGCACTAGCAAATATATTTAAGGTGGATCTAAACTCTGAGAAATAGGATGGAATTGTAAATTATCATGCCCTACTTTAAGCATTTAGATATGTTATTCTACATTACTTTAAATATATTTAAATAAATTAGTGAATACTGATTTTATGCCCCTAACTTTAATTCTTACGTAGATATTTGGAGGTGAAGACAGATAAACATGTAGATACTTGAAGGTGAAGACAAACATGTGACATTTGAAGGTGAAGATAGATAAACAGTGAACCCAGTTCATTCCTACCATGCTAATTTTAATTGTTAAAGTTAAAATAATTTAATTATTTGCCTAAGACCAATGCCTCATGCAATGTTAAAATATACATTATGTGTTATGCATTATTAAGAAAGTACTAGCTAGATCTACTATAATAGGTAGTATAAAAGTGTTCTGTGTAGTAGGAAGAGAAAAAAAATTGTGCCTGTCCTGGACAGGGAGATTGAAAACAAAATCTCTTTATTCAACAAATACAGAAAGCACTGTACTAAACAAAGCTGAATATCCAATGAAGGGACAGGTGGAAAATAGGGAAATAATAAAGAGGAGTTTCAATTAAAGAGAAGAAAGATAAAAAAGATGATGGGAATAAACCAAAAGGAGGAGGAGAAACAGGAGGGTAAAAATGGGGGAAAGAGCAATATGTTTGTATATATCTTCATTTCTGCAACTTAGAAATGGTATTCAGTGTTTCATTGTGTTCTTTCCTTTAACTTCTCTTGCAAAGAGAGCCTTATACAGTGATATGGAATCAGATACGTTTTGTGAATATTGGTGAATTTGCATCATTGAGAGGATGATCAGCATATGCATATGGATTATGTGTATGTTGCCTATACCTCCTTATTTTCTACCACATCCCCCCTTCAGTACTGAGAACAAGTGCACAAATAAGGAAGAGAAAGATTATGGTCATATCATCCATGCAGAGTAGTCTCCTATCTCTCCAAGTGACATTTTTCTCCTTTCAGCAATATGAAGATCACAGGTCGAGGAATGATAATCATTTTAACTATATTGTACAAATATAGGAGAATATGATCTAAAACTGGAACACTGAAAGAAATATAATTGATGTGCTTTGTGTTTTTAAGAGTAATTATTCTATTCATTTTCTATCTTTCTTTTTTTAGCTTTTATTTAAATTCCAGTTAGTTAACATACAATGTAATACTAGTTTCAGGTGTACAAATTAGTGATTCAACACTTACATACTACCTTTCTTTAGAGTAAAAATATAGTCAGTAATGAAATCAGTCATTAAGACAGAATAAAAGACTGATTCATATAAAATGATGGCAACTATATGCAGTGTTAATTAGTAGGTTCTTCCTAACTTCAAATGTCCCAAAGTAAGAAGTGTAAAAGGGTAAAAATCTGACTGGTATTGATGTTGATTATTCAGAATATAATGCAATTTTCTATTAATGTACCACTTTATTTTAAATGTTTTTATTATTTTTTTACTAGAAGTGCTTTATTTTAGAAGTGAATTGAAAAGGTGAACACTGTTATAAATCAAGTGTAATAAATGAAGTCTATATATAAATGAAGTGTATAAATGAATTGTATAAGTGAAGTCTATTGGGAATTTCCTAATTTTCATTTACTAATAGTTACTAACGACTAGATATAAAATTAGAAATGTCTATATAAATAATTATCAGTTTTTAATATATGAATATTAAAGTTGAAGTATTCTCTTGATAGACTTACACATCATGCACCCTGTCTTGATATAGGCTCTAATACTATATCCTTCTCTATAAAAGAACTTCATAATCATCAGGAAATTGGGTTAGAAAAAAAATACTCTATATGATTGTGGAGCCATCATGTGAACCTCCTTGATTTTTGAATAAAAATCAAAATACATATCATTACATTTTAATCTCTCTAATTACTTGATGAATAAATATTGTACCAATAATCAAAATAAAATAAAGTCTAACTAAACTAATAATGTAATGTGGGGAAATATGTAAACAAACCCTGCATAGAGAAGCAAGAAAAATTCAATACAGCAGCACAACTCAAAAATTAATAAATAAAACATTAAAAAAATTATCTGCTATTAGATTTTAAAGGTCTCTTTAAAGGTGCTATTATTTTATATAAAGAACTATATGCAGTTGAATTAGGGACCCAGATTAATTTGTTGGAGGTCTTCAGCATGAACCCCTGTGTATTCTTGGGGCCAACCTTGTCATTGATATGTATCCTCCAGAGAATGCCAGCTACCTAAGGTATTCCTTAACAACCTCCTTGTTATATTATGTAGTTTCTATTTTTACAATGTATGTGTCAACTTCAAGGATTTTAAGGTGATTCACAAACTTTAAATTAACAGGGTGAGTACAAACTCTAAAAACATGCCAAAGGGTAGAAACGAATACTTATTTTTGTTGAGTTATAGCATTGTGCACAAAAGAGTGATTTGGCAGCAATGACAAGTGACCTAGCATATGACACTTTGAGGGCAAACAGCTTCCAGGGAGAGTAGGATTCCAGGTTTTTTCCTGCTAGAATGGGGGCTTTAGTGTCTCAGATAAGTGACTTTCAAGCTTCAGGCAGATAAAACTCAGGAAAACAAGATAAGTGGGTTTGGCAATGATACCAGATAAAAGAGTACAGAGGACTTCTGGTAGCCTATTTTTATCTATCCCCACTGTCTGCTGATCTTCCCTAGATCTGCTTGCTTTTTCTCTACCATTTTCTATCCAAGAGAGTTAATGGCACACACAACATCAGTAACACAACTAATCTGTGAAGTACACATGAAAGGTCTCTCCTAACAGAGGTCTAGAATTAAAACATTGTAAAATAGGAATCAAGAGTATAGATTCCAGTCCCAACTATTTTTTTCTTGGGAAGGTCACTGAATATCATTTTTTTAATATCTTTTTTTTAATGGGAAAGTTGTGGTATTTGATATATGATAACTTTTATCTCTATAGTTCCCTTTTTCTTTCTCCTTTCATTTGTCATAAATTTCTATAGTTCTTGTCATTATATATGTGCCACTTGTTTCACCTACCTTTGCCATCAGCTGTCATCTTTACATTAGTTCTTTTAGATATAACATATCCCCAAATTATACTCTATCTTTGCATATACTGGAACTAGACACTTCTTTCCATGTAACATACCAGATGTTTTTATTAAAGCATATACTCTAATTTTCTAGTTATTTATACATAAAATGCATTCCAAAGATTACAAATTCATGTTTTCCCACAATCACATATAGCCTGATAATTCATATCAAATATGAAAAACAGTAGTTTTGAAATTTATGGAGAATATTTACTGAATTAACACAAGAAATCTTTATGTAAAAAATCACTATGTAACAGCTCATGGAACAAAATTTTTCCTCAATAAATCCACCTCCCCTTCCTATCTAATCCTGACACTCTCATGTCCCCTACACTAAAAGGGCTGGAGAATTTATGATGAACCATCCTGCTATTCTACCAAATGTAAAAAAAGTATAAGACCACTACCCCAGTCTATTTTGAGTTTCAAAATTCTGTCCTTTGCTTATCTTTTAGTATAGTGGCTTTTATTTTAATGACTTTATAAATGTATTAATTGCTTATGTGCTTCTAAATTTGACAGCTAATTATCAGTGATGCTACTTCATTAAAATTTCACATTGTTTTGATGTAATAGTCTTTCTCAATTTGTGTCTAAAATTATCCTTATGCTTCAAAACATTTATTACCATGTGTTGCTTAGATTGAAAAATTTACTTTACTTTTAGTATCCATAGAAATTAAGTGAATTTTTATGTCTTCATTCTCAATCATATGGCACTTTCCTGGGATCCTTCAGAAAATTATCTTTTTCAAAGAAGGAGAGGTGATGGTAAAGTAGGATCCCAGTATTTTATGATACTAATAACTGCAGAGATTTTTAAGAGAATTATTCAATAATATTATTTAATCTGTATCTATAAATTTGGGAACATTGTTGCTATAGACACATTTCTTCACTTGTAAAATACTAAAATTGGCAGTTGAAGTTATAGAAAACTTGAAAGTAGGGATAACTATTATATAAAGGAAAAGATTAGGAAAAGTACTTCCGCACCTCCTAGAATCTCAGTCCTGTAAGCTTTTACAGGTGAGTTCTACTATGCTTTGAGCAAATAAACACTTTCATAGAAATTTTCAAAAAGGGGCGCTTGGGGGGCTCAGTTGGTTAAGCTTCTGCCTTCGGCTCAGGTCATGATCCAGGAGTCTTGGGATTGAGCCCCACATTGGGCTCCTTGCTCAGCAGAGAGCCTGCTTCTCCCTCTGCCCCTCACCCTGCTCATGCTCCCTCCCTCTCTCTATCTCTCTCTCTTTCCCTCTCAAATAAATAATTCTAAAAAAAAAAGAAAATTTCAAAAAGATAGGAAAAGAGAAGAAAGCACTACAATATATTTTAGCAATATACGGTAAAGGCAAACCAAGGAAAGATAGTTATAAGCTAATTTCATATATTGAAAAAGATGCAAAATATCTAAATGCGTTAAGTCCCTTGATCTAATGGGAAATTAAAACTAATTAGCTATGATCAAGTGAAGCTTATCTCCAAAATGCACAATTATTTATTATTAAAAATTTTATTAACATATTTCAACAAAAATGGACTATATCATGCAAATGAGAGTAAATGGTTAAATAGCACACAAACTGGACCTGTTCGAGCATCATTTAATAATTTTATTACTTTATATTTCATTTCATAAGCTACTAAAAACTTATGAAAACAGGAATAGTAGCAACTGTATGTTTCCTCTTTGTCCATTCTGCAGTAGAAAACAAGAGTCTCTAATGGGGCTGGATGTCATATACAGGAAAGAAACTTCAGTCCTTAAGTTATAAGGCGTTTACAATACATGTATGAGCAGGAGTCAAAGCCTTGGGGTTAACCAAAATGTATTGCTTTAAGCATTAGATTGTATTTGTTTTTCTTGATTCTTTCAGGAGGACAAAACAAAACCTTTATCTGGAGGTTAGTATGCAATGAATCATTGTGAATAAGTTAATACTTACCTTCAATGTAAAAATTTTTTTCTATACGTTTCAATAATTCCTCTTTTTTTAAGATTTTTAATTTATTTGACAGAGAGAGACACAGCGAGAGAGGGAACTGAGAACATGTGGGAGAGGGAGAAGCAGGCTTCCCACTGAGCAGGGAACCTGATGCGGGGCTCAATCCCAGAACCCTGGGATCATGACCTGAGCTGAAGGCAGATACAACGACTGAGCCACCCAGGCGCCCCAAATTTCAGTAATTTCTTACTATTACTTTAAAAATAGAAAATAAAAGTAGAATTTATCTTTTAGAGCAATATTAGGTTCATACCAAAATTTGAGCAGAAGAAATAGAGATTTCCAATATATCTCCTGCCCCTGCATATGAATAACCCTCTCCATTATCAACACCCCCCACCAGAGTGGTGCATTTGTTACAATTAATGAACCTTCATTGACACATAATCACCCAAAGCACATAGTTTACATTTGGATTTACTCTTGGTGTACATTCTATGTACAAATGTAAAATGACATGTATCCACAATTATAGTATCGTTACTATAGTGGAACAGAAAAGTGGAAGAAAAGTTCCACTGCCCTAAAAATCCTGTGCTCTGCTTGTTCATCCATACCTCCCCACGCCCAAACCCTGGCAATCATTTGTACTGTCTACATAGTTTTTTCTTTTATAGAATTGTCATATAGTTAGAATAATAAATACATAGTATGTAGCCTTTTCAGATTGGCTTCTTTCACTTGAGAATATGATTAAGGTTCTTCTATAACTTTCTGTGGTTTAATAGTTCATTTATTTTTAGTGCTAAATAATATTCCATTGTTTTAATATATCATAGTTTATTTATCCATTTACCTATCAAAAGATATCTTGGTTGCTTTCATTTTGGGGCAATGATGAATAAAGCTACTATAAACAACAATGTGCAGGATTTTGCATGGATGTAAGTTTTTATTTCCTTTGGGAAAATCCCAAGAAGAGCACATGCTGAACTGTATGATAAGAGTATGTTTAGTTTTGTAAGAAACTGCCAAACTGTCTTTCAAAGTGACTGTGCCATTTACATCCATACCAGCAATGAATGAGAGTTCCTGTTGCTTCACATCCTTGCCAACATTTGGATGTTATCAGTGTTCTAGTTTTGGCAGTTTAATAGGTATGCAGTAGTATCTTATTGTTTTAATTTGCATTTCCCTGATGACATATGATCATCACATATGTGAGTATTTTTTCACATGTTTATTTTAAATCTGTTTATATTTTTTGGTGAGGTATCTGTTAAGGTCTTTGGCCCCTTTTTATTGTTTTCTCATTATTGTGTTTTAAGAGTTCTTTCTATATTTTGGATAACGGTCCTGTAGCAGAAATGTCCTCTGCAACTATTTCCTCCCAGGTTTGGCTTGCCTTTTCATTTCTTGAAAGTGACGTGCCGAGCAGACATTTTTAATTGTAATGAAGTCTAGCTTATCAATTATTTTTTTCATGGACCATGCCTTTGGTATTGTATCAAAAAAGTTATTGCCAAACCCAAGGTCATCTAGGTTTTCTTTCATGTTATATTCCAGGAGTTTTATAGTTTTGCATTTTACACTTAAGTTTGTGCTTCGTTTTGAGTTAATTTTTGTAAAGGTTGTAAGGTTTGAGTCTACATTTTTTTTTTCCTTTTTGCATGTGGGTATTCAGTTCTGTTCTCCCCATACATTTGTTAGAAAGATTATCTTTGTTCCATTGTATTGTTTTTGCTCCTTTGTCAAAGATCAGTTGACTGTTTTCTGAGTGGTTTATTTCTTTGCTCTCCATTTTGTTCCATTGATCTATTTGACAAGTCTTTGTGTCAGTATCACAGTGTCTTGATTACTGTAGTTTTACAACAAGGGTTGAAGTCAAGTAGTGTCAGTCCTTTGACTTTGTTCTTCTCCTGTGATATTATTTTTACTATTCTGGGTCTTTTGCTTCTCTCTATAAACTTTATTTTTATTTTTTTCTCTATAAACTTTAGAATAAGCTTGTTGATACCTATATAACTTGTGAGATTTTTTATTGGGTTGCAAACTGACATCTTGACAATATTGAGTCTTCCTATCCATAAACATGGAGTATCTCCCCATTTATTTAGTTCTTCGATTTCTTTCATCAGCTTTGTAGTTTTCTTCATATAGATCCTGTTTATATTTGTTATTTCATTTTACAGGGTGCTAATGTAAATGGTAATGTGTTTTTAATTTCATATGTCATTTGTTCATTACTGATATATTCAAAAGCAATTCAATTTTTTTATATTAACCTTGTATCTCACAATCTTAATACAATAGTTTAATAGTTCCTGGAGGTTTTTGTCAATTCTTTTGGAATTATTACCTGGATAATCATGTTATCTGGGAACAAAGTTTTTTTTTTTTTTTTTTGTTTTTTAAAGATTTTATTTATTTATTTGACAGAGAGAGACACAGCGAGAGAGGAAACACAAGCAGGGGGAGTGAGAGAGGGAGAAGCAGGCCTCCCGTGGAGCAGGGAGCCCAATGTGGGGCTCGATCCCAGGACCCTGGGATCATGACCTGAGTCGAAGGCAGACGCTTAACGACTGAACCACCCAGGCGCCCCTGGGAACAAAGTTTTATTAGTTCCTTCCCAATCTGCATACCTTGTATTTCCTTTTCTTGTCTTATTTTATTAGCTAGTACTTCCAGTACAATGCTGAAAATGAGTGGTGAGAGGGGACATCCTTGCCTTCCTTGTCCCTGATCTTAGCAGCACAGCTTCTAATTTCTCATCGTTAGGTATAATGTTAGCTGTAAGCTTTTATGTATAGTCTTTATCATGTTGAAGACATCCCCTTCTATTCTTAGTTTGCTGAGATTTTATCATAAATGGGTATTAGGTTTTGTAAATGCTTTTTCTACATCTATTGATATGATCATGTGATTTTTCTTCTTTAGCCTATAAATATGATGGGTTACCTTAATTTATTTTTGAAACTTGAATTGGCCTTGCATACCTGGGACAAATCCTACTTGGTTTTGTTGTATAATAATTTTCATACATTGTTGGATTGAATTTGCTAATATTTTGTTGAAGATTTTTGCATCTCTTTTCATAAGAGATATTAATCTACACTTTTTTTTTTTGGTATTATTTTTGCCTGGTTTTGGTATTAGGGTAATGCTGGCCTCATAGAATGAGCTAGGATGTTTTCCCTCTGCACTTACCGTCTGAAAAATATTGTAGAGAATTGGTATAATTTCTTCTCTGTTTGGTAGAATTTTCTAATGAGCCCATCTAGGCCTGGTGCTTTCTTTTTTGAAAGATTATTAATTATTAATTGAATTCCTTTATTAGATATAGGTCTATTCAAAGTTTCTATTTCTTCTTGTATGAATCTTGTAGGTTGTATACTAAAAAGAATAGGTCCATTTCATCTAGGTTATCAAATTGGTGGGCATGGAGTTTTTTATAATAGTCTTTTAATTTCCTTTTAATGTACATGGAATATATAGTGATGTTCTCTCTTTAATTGCTGATATTAGTAATTTGTGTCTTCTCTTTTTTTTTCTTACTTAGCCTAGTTAGCCCAATAAAATATTGAACACTTTAATATTTTTAAAACTCTGGAAACTAGGATTAGAAAATAACTTTTTTTTTTAAGATTTTATTTATTTATTTGACAGAGAGAGACACAGCGAGAGAGGGAACACAAGCGGGGGAGCGGGAGAGGGAGAAGCAGGCTCCCCACTGAGCAGGGAGCCTGATGTGGGGCTCGATCCCAGGACCCTGGGATCATGACCTGAGCTGAAGGCAGATGCTTAACAACTGAGCCACCCAGGCGCCCCTAGAAAATAACTTTCTTATAATTTAGTAAGTGATATTTACAAAATCTGTATTTAATGGATAAATTTTTGATGCTATTTTAGGAAGGTCAGGGATGAGAAAAAATATTCTGTTATCAGTACTGTTCTTAATTTACTGGATGTCCTGGTCAGTGACATATGTTTAAAAAAAATTATAAATGTAAAAATTGGAAGAGGAGAAAAAATTGGCCTGATGTAGACGTGGTATAATAATTGACATAGAAGCAATACACAACAATTAGAATTAATACAAAGTTCAGTTAAGCTGCCTAATACAAAATGAATTTCAGTAGTATATAGAGATCTGTAGTATTTATTTATACTATCAATGACCAACTATAAATGTTAAAAAATATCATTAGGCTTATAGTAACAAAAATATTGTCTAGAAATTACCCTAACAAAGAATGCATAAGAACTTATTGCTCAAAATGTAAATAACTTATTAAGTAAGAAGGAGCAATAGGGAAAAGAATAAACTAGACTTTTTTTTTTTTTTTTAAAGATTTATTTATTTTAGAGAGCGAGAGAGAGAGAGAATGAGAGGGATGGGTAGAGAGAGAGGGAAAGAGAATCTCAAGCAGAAATTCTGTGTGGGGCTGGATTTCACAACCCTGAGATCACAACCTGAGCTGAAACCAAGAGTCGGTCACTTAACCGACTGTGCCACCCACCTCTTTCTTATTAAATATAGTAACCATAATTGCTGTTGCTATTTCTTAGTGGAAAGATAATGGAGATAAAACTATATATTTTAGCAGGATGTATCTTTCCTCTCAATATGTTTATTGTAAATAAAGCCAGAATCTATGGATTATGGGATTTAACACCCTGGAATATTCCCATAAATTATGGGAATATAAAAGGGAGATATTTCACAGTTGAAACATCTTCCTTTTTATAAGTTATGTCCTACTTTAATCATTTGAAACCTCATGTGTGAATTATAAATCATGGTGCATTCTGGTATATAAAGAAAGGACCCAGGGAACTGGAGAATTCTCAGACATAGCCATCTTTTATCTGTGCTTTGTGATTGCCTAGACCCATTAAATTACTGGTAAGAAATCTATAATTTCTTATAAGAGAAACTATAATTACTGTGAGTCTGATTTGAGTATTTGATCTTTGTGTTATGTAAAAATCTTATAGAGAGAACCTCAATAAAAGGTAAAATATGTTCGTGGATGGGCAAACAATTTTAAATGTGTCAATTCTGCTAAAATTTATCTATATACTCAATGAAATTCCAACAGATTTCTAGGAGAAACTTTTGGGAAACTACACCTATTCTATAATTTATGTATCGAGATAAAGTTAAGGATATCTGTTATAATTCTAAAGTGGAAAGTTAAATATACATACATTATACGCATATATGTGTGTGTGTGTCATCAGTAGACATTAAGACACTTAACAAAGATGTAATAGTAAAAAGTGTAGTTTTTGTAAAAGAACTGACAAATAGATGAGAGAGAGCCCAGAAACAGATCCTTAAAAATGTGGTTACTTCATATTTGGTAAGAGGTAGTATATTGGGCAGTGGGAAAATTACACATTTTTTAGTAAATGATATATGGAAATTTGACTCAGGATATGGACTTTAAAAGTTGGATTACAAAGTTGGATAAAAAATTGCTTTACAGGGGCGCCTGGGTGTTTCAGTCAGTTAAGTGTCTGCCTTTGGCTCAGGTCATGATCCCAGGGTCCTGGGATCGAGTCCCACATCGGGCTTCTTGCTCAGCTGGGAACCTGCTTCTCCTCTGCCTCTGCTGCCCGCCCCCCCCCCCCCAAAACTTGTGCTCTCTCACTCTCTGGCAAATGAATAAATAAAATCTTTTAAAAAATTGCTTTACATAGATTAAATACCCAAATGTCAAAAGTAAAATTAATGACATAAAAAAAGGATATTTTTGTGACCACAGTGTTAGGAACATTTTTTAAAAACAAATCCTTATAGGGCGCCTGGGTGGCTCAGTTGGTTAAGCAACTGCCTTCGGCTCAGGTCGTGATCCTGAGTCCTGGGATCGAGTCCCACATCGGGTTCCCTGCTCAGCAGGGAGTCTGCTTCTCCCTCTGACCCTCCTCCCTTTCATGCTGTCTGTCTCTCATTCTCTCTCTCTCTCAAATAAATAAATAAAATCTTAAAAAAAAAACACAAAAAACAAACAAACAAAAAATCCTTAGAGTATAAACAATGTGCAAATAATTTTTACTTTTGTTATGTTAAAGTGAAGGATCTTTAATAAAAAACTTCATTATAGGCAAAGTTAACTTCTATATGACAGACTGGAGATGATACAGGTAATGTGAAACATAAAGAAATGCTTAATGTCTGTATTATAAAGGAAATCATTCAGTTCAACAACCAAAGGCAATATTTGAAAAAATGTGCCCAGGACATGAATAAAAATAATAGTTAGCATTTATATAACAATTATTGTGTACTAGACACTGTGCTAAGCATTTTATACATATTTATTTAACATTCACAGAGTTATGGTTATCCTCTTTACAGATGAATAGACTGAGGCACGGAGAGGTAAATAATGTATCCAAGTTTATTTTCCTCTAAGTAAGTAATGGAGGCAGGATTTGCCCTTAGGCTGTCTTGGTCCAAGATCTGTTCTCTTTATTAATTTGTTACATTACCTTTGAGGAAATATCTACATAGCTGATATATTCACAATCAGCTTAATCAGTAAATGTGGAAATATATATTAAAGTAAAAATTGCATACCCTCTTGCAAGTAGCAGATTGGCAAAAATGTAAAGGCAGTACAATGAAATGTAAGAATATGGGGGAAATTGGAAACTTTAAGCATTGCCGATGGGAATATAAACTTGTACAGGCATTCTGAAGATGTTAGTAACATCTGGTAAAAACATATGCAAATATCCCATATTTATCAGTTAGTCACACGGTAGAGTGAGTACCCCCAAAAATCCTTCCCACAAGTCTACAGAGAGATATTAATAAAGATAGTCATCCCAGTGTTGTAGTTTTGGATAGCACAGAGTTGTAGACAAATTACAAGTCCATTACTGGAGAGGTACATTTACAACTGTGAGATCTATCTATGTGGTGGTATGATAAATGAATACATCAAATATAATGAATTATACTTATTATATAAGAGCCTCAATATAGTTCAAAAAACTAATGTTGGATGGAAAAAGTAAGAACATAATATAGTTTATAGGACAATATTGTTTTTAAAAATGAAAACACATTTCATAACCAAACTATATAATTTTTAAAAGACATTTTTATACCTAATTCAGCATAATTTAGATGGATTGAAAATATTTACATTAGAGGTGCCTGGGTGGCTCAGTTGGTTAAGCGACAGCCTTCGGCTCAGGTCATGATCCCGGAGTCCCGGGATCGAGTCCCGCATCAGGCTCCTTGCTCAGCGGGGAGTCTGCTTCTCCCTCTTACCCTACCCCCTCTTGTGCTCTCTCTCTCACTCTCTCTCTCAAATAAAATAAAATAAAATAAAATCTTAAAAAAAAAAGAAAATACATACATTAAATACATTAGAAAAGGTGCCATGGGTGTGTGTGGCAGGGGTAAGACTATGGGAATTTGTGTGAAAAATGCAATTAAAAGCAGTTGAAGGGGTGCCTGGGTGGCTCAGTCGGTTAAGCGGCTGCCTTCGGCTCAGGTCATGATCCCAGGGTCCTGGGATCGAGCCCTGCATCGGGCTCCCTGCTCAGCAGAGAGCCTGCTTCTCCCTCTCCCTCTGCCTGCCACTCTGCCTACTTGTGCTCTTTCTCATCTATCTGTCGAATAAATAAATAAAATCTTTAAAAAAATAAAAAAAAGCAGTTGAAAATACAAGAAATTTTAACTTATAAACCTGAATGTTTTCTGTGTTGTTTAGAGCATTCATATTTATATTTGGTTAATTGAAAATAAAATCATGAACACATTTAAGATATAAATATCCTCAAGTCCATTATGTGTTATGAATCAAAAGAGTCAGCATCTTTATTTTTTTATTTTTTTTAAGATTTGATTTATTTATTTGAGAAAGAGAGAGCACAAGTAGGCAGAATGGCAGGCAGAGGGAGAGGAAGAAGCAGGCTCCCACTGAGCAGAAAGCCCAATGGGGAGCTCGATCCCAGGACACCAGGATCATGACCCGAGCCAGGACCCCAGGATCATGACCTGAGCCCAAGGCAGATGCTTAACGAACTGAGCCACCCAGGTGCCCCAAGAGTCAGTATCTTTAAATAAGCTTTTATAATCGTATTAAAGTCAATAGCAAATGTTCTTGCAACAATTTAAAATTTATATGTATTTTATAGCTTCATCCTTTAACATACCTCAACTTAATATTTTCCAACCTAAGTCTGCTAAAGCACTGGTCTTCCTTCAATAAGCACACTCATGAAGCATGCATTTATTTTAATAGGAGCCTAGTGTATTTTAATTCGGTTAACAATCAAGAAAAATTTGTTTTAAAGAAAACAAATTTGAAATAAGGAGCTTTTTCATGTGTAAAGATAAAAATATTGTTATAATGTATCTAAAGGTTTGACATTTTAATATAAGGCACTATGAAAATGAGATATTAAAATATCTATAGTCTTAATACACTTGATTTTATAACTTATTTATTTTAATGCCAACTGAATGTAAACAGAATGAGAGTGTTAATCCCTAAACATTTCCTCTTGAGAGTTTTCCTTGATTTTAGATATGATGTGAATACTGGATGACTCATTCAATATGGTTCGGTGCCCTTGAGGAAGGTTGAATAGAATAGCTCAAATAGGGAAGATGAATTCCCTCTAGCATCTCAGAATGTAGCATTTTTAAAAGCTAGAAATATTTTTCCACACAATTAGCACAAAATCACATTGTCAGGGATTTGCCTTCAGGTCATTAACTAATATGTTCACTAACAACGTGCACAAAGTAGATTGGAAGAAAAAAGATTTTTCTGTCTGAGTCAGAACTGTGACTGATTTGGAATTAAACCGTGCTTACTGGAATTCTATCAATAGACATCTACTTTCAGTATCTCTGTTGTAACCCTGTAATGACATTCAAAAATGTACTTTCTACCTCATCTATTTCTTCAATATCTAAATATGCTTTAAACAAATTTATTTAATTCTTTTGTATTTGATCCTTCTTCTACTAGGAAAGAAATGTGTCCCTTATCATAGAATGGAAAACAATATGTATGCTCTCTTTGTCAAGGTTTAGCATGTGTTGATGTTGTGGTATTTATACTGTGTACAGAAGGATCATATTAAATAATAATGTTATGACAAAGACTAAAAAAATGAGTCTTTAGGAAGAAAATTGTCTACAATTCATGATAAATTATGAAGAATGTCCCCATTATCATGAAATTTCAAAAAACCAAAACTTTAAGGATGATTTTGAGTGCTAATATATCAATTCACCCACTCTGGGTAGGATGAAAAATTCTCTGAAATCAAGTCCTAAAAGGCTTATCAACAGTCCTTGGATTAACATGATATATCACTATAGGTAGGGCATGGAACAGTTTGGAAAACATCCTTATAGGGGCACAATCCCTTGTTGCAGAATAGCAACTCAGTTCTTATTCATGTCAAGGGATGGAACCTGAGATTTTTACATATGCCAAAACTAGTATATAATATCTTCCCAGCTCATAGGGTTTCATGAGAATTAAAAAGAACTCATTTATTGGGAAGGAAAAAGTGATGTAGGGTTGTGATTGTAAAGGATCTGTTAAGACCCACTCACCAGCAAAGTAACTTACTTCTGTAATTCAACCATTCAATTTAAGAGTGTGGCTCAACAAGATCCCAGTTTAATTGCTCTGGATAGATAAAAAGCATTATAACTTAAAGCTGGTTCAGAAACATTCTACACAGTACTACTGTATCCTAGAGATGTTGTGTAGATATTCTGGAATAGGTTGGGAACTTGAATCCCCACTTTGCACTGTCCTTGATGTATTCACACAGACCACTGACACTACTACTATAGTCATGTGAGATAGCAGGAAATAATGGCAAGTGGCTGTGAGTAAGTTCCCATTTGCCAGAAGTGAGCTAGGGTAACCAATCCCCTGCCAACTTGGACTTTCCTCCTCTGATAGTGCTATCAGCCATCTTGATGATGATGATGTCAAGAGATCAGTTTACGCCACTGGGACCAGCTGGAAAAGGGAAGTCAGCATCTCAGCTTTCTCTACAGAATGGAATGTGGTGGTTGAGAAAAATCCGTCTTGACCAGAGAAGCTGATCTTAACTCAGAGATGTTTGGTAGGATTAGATCCAATATACAAGGGATATACCAACCTCAGAAAGACATGGTTTTTCAGGTATGGAAATCTAATATGTTCATTTTCCTTTTGTTTTCCTTATCCATTCCATCCCGATTGTATTCTTTCTCCAAAGATCTTCTTCATATTAATATTTAGAGCTTTTCTATGGGATGTGTATTGCAACTGTTTTTCTGAATCTTTGTATATTCATCCATTTTGCTAAGAGTAAATTTTGCTGTGGAGAGGTTTTCTTTATTTTTCATTTGAACAAATACATAACTCTTCTTTTTTTTGTATAGATTCTAGATTTTCTCTTTTTTATGATGATATGTTTTATGTGTTACATTAGGATGTCCTATATCTTGAAGTATATCTGTATCTTATGTATGGTGTTACGGGCTGAACTGTATTCTCCTAAAATTTATATGTTGAGTTCCTAACCCACCAGTACTTCAGAATGTGCCAACATTTGGAGATAGGGACTTGAATGAGATAATTAAGGTAAAGTGAAGTCACATGAGAGGGTCCTAATAAGAAACATTAAAACACAGACACACAAAGGGAAGACCATGTGAAGACACAGAAGATGACCATAAAGAAGCCAAGGAGAGAGACCTCAGACCACAATCCTGCCAACATTTTGATCTTAGACTTGTAGACTCCAGAACTATGAGGAAATAAATTAGTTATTTAAGCCTCCCAATCTGTGATAATTATAGCAGCCCTAGCAAACAACTGTATATGGGTACAGATATTAATGTATAGATATTTCACATATCCATTCAAAAATTGTGTTTTGGTGGTAGTGATGGAAAGAAGTGGAGAATGTGCCTAACTTCACTTTATCAGATAATAATCTATTGTGAAAATCGCTAAGTGGCTAAGTCATCTTTTATTCAATGTATTAAATAACACTTATCACTAATTAAATTCCTTTATATACCTGCATCAGATTTTGGACTCACTCACTTTCTGCACTATAGAGGAGGCTATATGGAAGTTTGCCTCTGGAAAACCAAATTTTCAGACATGTCATCAGTGAAGGGGACTTGGAAACACAGTGAATTTTGTTGGCTCTAATAGCTGACATCTGTGGGATTTAACTTAATTCCAAAGTTTACCTGGTGCTCTACTGCCTGCTTTAATCTTAAGATTGGTTCAGGAACTGTGGGACACATGACTTAATGCTGTTGTAGGAGAAAAGTATTTGGTTGTGAAGCCATTCAAAGAAGGGTAGATTATCTCTGATTTACTAATAATTGGCTATGTCTACCAGAAAAATAAATGAATCCAGTCTAGAATATCCCAGTTTTCTAAAATTAAACTGACCCCTTCTATCATATGATTTCTGTTAACTATGAACATAATCTTACAGATTATATGTGTCTGAATTTTTCCTAGGTTGAATACAGATTAGAAGTATGATTTAGATGTACTTTACTTTAAAGTATTTGCACTTTTTTCTTGTCGTATGTAAGTAATTAGAAACACTCGTCATCTTATTTTCAGTTTAAAGTAATTAATATGCATTATTCTGAAAATTCATTTCAGAATAATAGCATGATTGTTTATTCTTACATCTAAATTGAAGAGCTTATTAAAATTTTTAAATAATGTTATCACTGCAGTTTTCAGTTAACCATGACATTTTCCTGATTTGGTAAACTATATTTAAAGCAATTAATTTATAAATGGATTTATTGTTACAAATATATACAGCAAAACATGTCATTGTTTAACTGAAAATACCTTAAACTTTTTTAAATATTAGAATTTTCAAAAAACAAATATAAAATAATAACAGAAGGAAGACATTTCAGTTTATCAAATGCTTATTGCCTTATTGCCTCAATCAAATTTTATAACAAGCCAACATCAGTTTTTAAAATTAATAAGCATTTATTTGGCTCATAGGACTGTGGGTTGGTGATTAAGACTTGGCTCTTCTGGGGCGCCTGGGTGGCTCAGTCGTTAAGCATCTGCCTTTGGCTCAGGTCATGATCCCAGGGTCCTAGGATCGAGCCCCACATGGGGCTCCACGCCCAGCAGGAAGCCTGCTTCTCCCTCTCCCACTCCCCCTGCTTGTGTTCCTTCTCTCACTGTCTCTATCTCTGTCAAATAAAGAAATAAAATCTTAAAAAAAAAAAAAAAAAAAAGACTTGGCTCTTCTGGGTTCTTCCAGCTTATGCTGGATTTATGCATATGCCTGTGCTCAGATGGTTGTTGGCCTCCAATGGGTTGACTGGTAGAAACTGAATCTGTTCAACAAGTCTCCTACCTCAAAGCAAGCTAGACCAGGAGTGCTCTGAGGGCAATGGCAGAGATAGGAGCATGTAAGTAGAAATAGGCAAACATTCTTTGAGGTTCTGCTTATGTCATTTGGTTACATCTCCTTAGCTAAAGCAAATCAGGTGGTTTAGCTTAGGTTCACTGTGGGAGAACAATTGGAGTGAACATAAGGAGTGATGACATAATAGAACTGTTTTTGCAGATTATCACATTTGGGAAATTGAATCCCTAGTGTTCATAGCAAAGATTTCTAGAAGTCCTTTTGGTCTCATTTGTTATGGCATTATGTGTTTTAGTGATTCAAATTTTTACCTCTAGTTTTCTAACGAGCTTAAATCAGAAAGGTTTTTAATAAATTTTGTCAAAGATATTAAAATTTTCCACTATGCAGTAATAGTGATAGTTTCTATAAACCGAATGTTGTTAGATACTTTTAGCAGGTGTAAAATACATCTATAATACATGTAATTTTACTGTCTCAAAGATACATCCAAGAATTTTACAATTTAAAAATAAAAGTTGGAGTAGAATCATGGGTAATACCAAATATCCTATTTTAATATTGTTGAGTAAACTTATCTTGTTAGTTAATTTTTTTCAAAAATAATATAAATATCGAAATTAGGTGAATCATGATTATTTGTTTCATTTTGTTTTTATTTAGTAAAATAAATAACCCTAAATTCGTTCTCCTTTGTTGATCCAACTGTATGTCCTTTGGCTTTTCACTATGAATTTAATTTAGTTTATCGCACCTTGTTCAGTGCAGAATCTGTAATTTTGGACAGCTCTAATATTTTCCTAGCATCCTTAACTATACAACGATTTCCTTTTGGAGGCCCCTACTGAGCCATTTTCTTGGGATTGCTGTCTGGCCTATTACAATCTCTGAACATAAGGTATAGTATCCTGAACATAAAATAGCTGTTTATCTGTTCTCAATTTCTTCTTGAATTTGTGCAATTTTCCAGTTACTTTATGCTTTTCATTCTCCATTACAAAATTATGTACTAATATTTTTTAAGAACAGTGACTATAATTCTTAAATAATTATGTAAATATTAAAATATATGCCTTGATAAAAATAAGATAATGATAATAGTGTTTTAGAGGAAAAAGATCTTGCTTCATTATTTCAATTATCCTTTTATTTTTCCTGTTTAAAATATGAATCATTGCATGCTGATGAAGAACTACACAATTGAAGCTAATAGAATTAAAATCAGCTTGCCTACCCATAGTAGAAGCAGGTTCTTGGAAGTTACAATTTAAGGTACCCCCAAAAAAGTTGGAAATAAAACAAATTTAAACAATGAAAAAAAATGAATCATGGTCAACAAAGTGTAGACCATTAATGTCTTAGGAAATTTATTTGAAAGATAAATAACTGAGGCTATCAATATCTGAAATTAATTGGACAGTATTCTCTATTTAAAATGCACAAAATCAGGGATTATAAAACATCTAGATTTCATTGTTTTCTTTAAGCAATTTTCAAGTACTTTGACTTTGTATTGGTAAATGTTTAACTATTAGCTTTACGAAAGAAAAGAAAGAAAGAAAGAAAGAAAGAAAGTGAGAGAGAGAAAGAAAGAAAGAAAGAAAGAAAGAAAAAGAAAGAGCGAGCCAGCCTTAATTTGGAGTATACAAAGTTGAAGATACCAACGTGACATCATAAATGTCAAGTTGGAAAAAGATGTGTACAGTCCTCCCTTTGAGCCAATTATGAACAGTCTCTCTTAGCAGGCTTCAGTACCCATCAGTCCTTGAATATCTTGTCTCACTATTTTCAGATAATATAGCAATAGCTTTGGCTTATTCTTGTAGATCTTTGGTGGGGGCTGGGACTAAGTAGGGTACATTACAAGAACTACAGTGAAATGGAGACTAGTATTCCCTATAGGTAAATACCACTCTACACTGGCCGGATAATTAGGTCAGAATCAGTGTACTTGCCAATCATAAAGGTGTTGAGGTATTACAATGAGGATGGAGACTAAGGTGATACGGAGGAAATAGTTTTTGAAAATAAGATCCAAGGGGTGTCTGGGTGGCTCAGTTGGTTAAGCATCTGCCTTCAGCTCAGGTCATGATCCCAGGGTCCTGGGATTGAGCCCTCTGTCGGAGCTCCCTGCTCAGCAGAGAGCCTGCTTCTCCCTTTCCCCCTGCTCATCCTCTCTCTATCACTATCTCTCTGTCTGTCTTAATAATAATATAGATAAATAATAAATAAATAAAATCTTTAAAAAAATATAAATAAATAATAAATAAATAAAATCTTTAAAAAAAAAAAAGATCCAAGGCGCTGAGCAGCACATTTCTGGACTAATCCTCTATATGCAGTTTGAAGTCATGAGGAGGTAAAAGCAGGAGGAGGGGGAGAGAAATATTGTGAGCCAGATGCCAAAGGTTTTAATGTCTGAATGAGACAACCAGGAAGTCTGAATATGAAGTATTACATAAGATAGAAGTGGTATCTCATATGTGCTTCATTGGAACAAATTCTTTTGTAGGATAAAAATTTTTGCAAATGGAGAAATGAGGAAACCTACACTAGCTCCATCTTTGCCTGGTGCCTAAAAGCTTTCACTTGAAAGGCATACTAAGCGAGCAGTATCATTGAGGTCTATCTAGGTTAAGAAGACAAAGGAACTTTCAGAAAAGAGGTAAAGATATTGGAGGTTTGTTAAAATGTTCAAGAGGGTGAGGAATGATGTGGAATTGGGATATACTAGAAGTTATATAGAGCATCATGGAGTATAAATCAAAGCAAAGAAGGATGGACTTGGGAGCCTAGAACTTGTGGCCTTAAATAAATGGACATTAGTATATGGGTTTAGACCTGAGGGTGTCTTAAAGTTATGCAATCTATTATCTCTAAGAGGATATTTAAAACATCCATGCAGCTGTTCTCTCCTGCAGTTAATGACTACTGGACTGGTGGAAGGGCAATCCCATTGGAAATATTAGGTATTCAGGTGACCATCCTTTCTGGAAGTCATGAGGAAAGATCTAGAAATGAACAAAGAGAGAAAGTTCATATACAATAAAGTTCCTTCATTGTGAGCATCAGAATGCCCCTATTTTTCATCCAAAAGTATTTCCTCTTTTTAACACACAATTTCCATGAAATTGATATCTAACAAGAAATATGAAAACTTTTTAATGTACATGTAAATGTATCCAACTAATTATATGGAAAAATACAGTTTTCAATATAGTATTTCATAAATATAGTAACTGGAAATTTTAGTAGAAACTTTTGATTAGTCTGTAAGGGTAAAATATCAGACATTATGTATGATAAGTGATATCAACATAAGTTGTTTTAACCCATTCCCTACTTATATAATTTTTCACTTGTAAGGTGGGCTGTAAAGATTAACAAAATTTCTTTGTAGCAGTGCCAATTTTCAGGTTAGCATTTGAATTCAAAGAGGAGATATTGAAATTCTGATCAGTATGTACTAAGCCTACAGTTTAACCCTAGTTGCCGCTGATTTAACTATGATGCAATAATGACAGCTTTCTCACTGAGAGGAGCCATTGGTAACTATACCCACGCCATGGACACTGCTCTTCTGACCTCGTCACCAAAGAGTAAAATAGTTTATTTCACCTAAATACTATGGCAGGGAATTTGTAGAGCAAGGACTCTTTTCTATGAACAATAAAATATCAAAATTAGTGTGTAGGAAATAAAGCCACATATTCATAAATCCCTAGAACACCAAGTTGGTCGTTCTCTTGCCTGCAGGCTTCTTCCATATCCTTTGAGGTAGAAACAATGATAAAGGCTTTGTGTTTCTTCTCTGTCCCAATTGGACTGCACATCTGTCAAGCATACATCTACAAATTTGCTTTTCAGTCTTCTCCAAGGCTGATTATTTTGTTTAAATGGTGATTATAAGTTCCAAGAAACAGTGGTCAGCAAACTGTTTTCAGGCAGGTAGTCTTTCTTAAGGAATGAAGTAATAGTGTTTTATCTTTTTTTATACTCTATGGAATCATTAAAATCCTTTTTTTTCACTTTTTATACATAAGTGTAAATGTCTTGCTTAATAGAGTGCTAATTACAGGTATTCAATAAATGTATGTTGGTCTTTTGCTGATGTGGCAGCACCTAGGGAAGACAAAAAAGTGTTCTCTTCCTATAGTTTTCTTATTCTCCCATTCCCCCACACCAGACAAAAATCAGAAAGAGATATAAACTTCAGTTATATTCAATAGATCCCATTAAATATTTACCCTGAATTAAGTGCTCAAATTTGCAATGATGAAAAATAAGGTACCACACCAGCCCTCTATGTAGTCCATACTCTAGTGGCCTATAGCTACATATGTAACTCTAATAAATCCATGAGTCCATGTGACTCAGTTTTTGCATAATTATTTTTAAAGAGCATTCAATTAGATCAATTATCAACATTAACACGTCTGAAGAATCCATTTCTACCTTCCCCAATTTACATTCATTATGAACTGCTCCACACATTCACATTCCAAACTCCGAAACCCCTGTTTAAGCTTGGAGACTCTTTCTCACTCCTTCCTTTCTTTCTTTAACACATTCATAAGGTAGAACAGCCTCCCTCCCAGCAAGCAAAAGGAGGACAATAACTGAAAGTAAAAATAAAGAGAAAGCGGGAAAGCTGGTTAACACTCAATTTCTGTATTATCCACTGTTTTTAAAATTCCTCATATTTGATTATCACCGAACTAAGCATAGAACTTTATCACCGAAATAAGCATAAAAGCACAGGATATTCTTCTACAATATATATATTTTTTTACAATACATATGAACAAAGTATACAAAACTTTATATTTCAATAAGATCAAGTTTTGAGACAAATATTTCCATTGTGCTGTTAATTTCTTACAATATTCATCCAATGTCTTTGAAAGTAAAGGGCAAAACCCCTTGTGCATTCAGTGTCATGCTTTGAGCAATACATCTTTGCAGATTATTCTAGAATAATATATACCTCCAAGAATAGTGTGAAATCTAAGTAAACCCAAAATAATCATTTCCTTTTTTTTTTTTTTTTTAACTTTTGAGAACTTTATTTAGTTTCCAGGACCAGATACTGAGTACTGTAAATTTCCAGGCTTTTGACTTCAATCCCAGCAACAGTATTTCACCTTCAAAAGTTTTAATGATTTTTACTGGAATGTCAATGGTCTTCACGGTTTGCTGGTTACGTTTTCAGGTCACATTTCTCCTGCTCTGTTTTATTTTTGTGCATTTTTCCAGCAAGTGTGTTTGTTGTCTTCTCCCTGAAGAATCTTATTCCACTCTTCAAGGACCTTTGCCTCTTCCAGAAGGGCTTTTTCCTCCTCTTGAAGAGCCCTATTTTCTTCTCTAAGAGCCTTGTTCTCTTCACGAAGGGCCTGTTCCTCCTTCCACAGAGCCTGTTCTTCCATCTCTAGTGCTATTCCTTCTTTCATCAGGGCTTGTTCCTGCATCTTGATTGCACTCTCCTGGTGTTGCAAGCCTTTTATCTCCTCATGGAGAGACCTTATTTCCTGAAGAGCTTTCACCTCATTCTGGAAGACCTTCTCCTGTTCTCTGAGAGCCTTGATCTGAGCTTCCAGGGCTCGATTCTGTTGCCAATAAAACTTTCTTTCTGTGTTCAAAGCATTGATTTTTTCCCCTGCTGGTTTTTGGCTCTCCGAAATCACATTTTTAAACTTCCATAGGACCTCGTTTTGCTGTCTCAAGGATTGATTTATCTCCCGGATCAACTGGTTATCCATTCGGAAGGTTTTGTTTTCTTGTCGAAGAGCTTTATTTTCTCCCCAAAGGGACTTGTTTTCTTTTCTAAGAGCCTTGTTCTCATCCCTGGACAACTTATTGTCTCTCTGAAGATTTTTTTCCACCTCATGAGACTCATGTTTGAGCTTATTTTGATCTTGGGTGCAAGAGAAAAAAGAGGAAAACAAGTGCAATATTTTGTCTCTATTTATCCACTTTGATTGAGAGACAACCATTATTTCTTAGTGTTTTATCTGAGCAAAATATATATACTCCAAGTGTTCTGGGTTCTGCCAAAGGTGAACTAATGATATTTACAACAAAAAATGGTCCTAAATTTGTTGCAAATTTGTTCATATAGAATTGGTTGTTGTGTTGACTTGTACAGGTAATATAGCAGGGATCTAAACAAGGCTCAGTCAGACCCACTGCAGGAGAAAAACAGTCAAAACATGAAGACAATTCAGTAACTTACTATTAGATTGGTGTAAAAAAGTTTAAATCTCAACACATGTAAATTGCAAATTAATAATTCTAGGATACATACCGAATAATGATCAAGGTTAATGTATTGAATTGTTTGTGTTAAACTGAGTTAAGCTCTGAGTTAAAGTACTTCTACCAAGCTAATTAATCTTCCTCTATTCATTATTTATAATTATTCTACTGGTTATTGATGTGGAAAAATATCACGTAATTATATAAACATTTCTGGCTTTGTAAGAATTAGAAAACATTTTTCAAAAAAGTTATACACCATAAATTTACCATATTTACTTAGATATTTAGTAGTGTTATCAGATATTTAAACAGACATTCATGCTTACATTTCTGTGGTCTCTGAATTCCCAGCAAGGCTGATTCCTTTTAATACTAGAAAACAACTAGGCAACATTTTATGTCATCTATAGTGATGTCATATAATGTTGACACTAATGAGATAATGGGTACTATATATATATATAGTGTTTGGCTGTTTTTTTAGTGTGTATTTTAGGAAAAATGTAAATTAAAATGTAAGGTTAGATTTAATGCTTTTCTGTATTATTAAATGAAGATGTAGTTAGTCCTTGCTTTGATGTAAATTATTATAATTAACTTCAAACATTGAGTTTTGTTATTAGCAAAGTTATTTTATTTTATCCTGGAATTGACAAATATTAGGAAACACCATACAATCAAAGGTGAAAGTATTTTAAATGATTTTAAGATCACTGATGAATAATGTGCAGTAAATAAATTTATATGTTATACCAAGAAAATAGCACTAGCAACATTTTAGTTCTAGTAATCTTATCTAAGGTGAATTTTATATTATTCAACATATGTTCACTGCTAGAATATAAAGCAGAAGAGTATAATTTTTTAAATGTAAACTTTTGATTAAATATTAAAATGTATTTACATACATGTCATGTTTTAACTATTTATACTTATAAACGTATACTTGCTTTAAGGTATAAACTTGAAAATTGAATATATAATAGCACGTATTAGACAAAACCACTCACATCTGATTAAGATTTGCCAATTTATTCACTGTGCCAGATTTCTTAGTAGCTGCTTACATTATATCTGTTTAACAAGGTTGAAGAAAAGTAATTTTTTTCACACATTTCTAACTCTGTATTTAACTTAAAAATAGTAAAGCATAATAGCATGGAATGAAAGTTAATGTAAAATTAAGAAAATCCATGTGAAGGTTTTCAGTTTCTTTGTTTTTAACTTGATGAGAGTGAAATATCCCTTTGATCATCTCTATAATTGAATTGAGAAAGTATTTTATCTGATTATGTGCCAGCTTCTTCTTTATATTAGTGTTTCTGCTTTTTTGCTATCGCTACCATGGTAGCTAAAGATTCAGAAAGAGTTCCAAAAGACAAAGAACTCTGGACATTCTGTATTGGAATGAATAACTTTTGAGGTTTAAGGGCAAACTAGGAAAGAAGAAAAAAATCTCTGTAGCTTGATCTATTGGATAAATTGAATTCATAATTTAAAACTTGTCCTCAAATTAACTACAAACCCAGATGGTTTCATCAGTGAATTCTTCCAAATGTTTATGAAAGAAATACTATTAATATACCCATGAATCCTTACAGATGATAGAAAAAAATGAACAACTTTTTTTGTTTTGAGAACATATCACCTTACATAAAGATCCTACAAGGATATTACAAGAAAGAAAAACTGTAGCCTAAAGTATCTCATAAACACAGTTGCAAAAATTCTAAACAAAAGATAAGCACACCAAGTCCAATGATACATAAAATAAATTGTATATTATCACCAAATTGGGTTTAATTCATGAGTGTAAGATTCAGTTAACACTGAGTTCCTTATTGCTGCAAGAAAAAGTATGTAAGATTGGAGGAAAAAAAGGCTCTTGGACTTTGCATAAAATGTTGCAAACACTTATAATAAAATAAATTTAAATACAATTAAATTTAATTTAAATGTGACTTAGCAAACTTATTGGATGTAGGGTCAATCTAAAAATCAGCTTCATTTACATATATTTAACCAAGAAACAATTGGAAAATATATTTTGTAATTGTATATCACTTACATCAGCAGGTAAAACAAAACTAGAAATAAATCAATGCAAGATCTCTAAATAGAAAAGTATAAAAATTATTGAGAGAAATTATGGAGATATAAATTAAAGGAAGAATAGACCACATTTTTGATTATAATATTCAATATTGGAAAGATGTTAAGTTTTCTCAAATTGGTTTATATGTTTAGTGGCTTCCCTGGAAAAAGAATCCCAGGAGTTTGTGCGGGTGTGCATGTGTAAATTGAAAAATTGGTTCTGATATTTTTACTGAAATATAAAGAGCCAGGAAAAGCCATGGCAATCTTGAAAACAGGATCAACTTTTTAAAAATCTATATAGTAAATTAAGCATAAAAATAGACACACAGGTCAATGGAATAGAACAGAAAACCCAGAAATAAACCACAGTTACATAGTCAATTAATCTTTGACAAAGAAGGAATGAATATACAATGGGAAAAAGACAGTCTCTTCAACAAATGGTGTTGGGAAAACTGGACAGCCACATGTAAAAAAATGAAACTGGGCCACTTTCTTTCAGCATACATAAAAAACTCAAAATGGATTCAGGACCTAAATGTTTCAGAGACCTGAAACCACAAAAATCCTTGAAGAGAGCACAGGCAGTAATCTCTGACATCAGCAATAGCAACTTTTTTCTAGATATGTCTCCTGAGGCAAGGGAGATAAAAGCAGAAATAAACTGTTGTGACTACATCAAAATAAAAAGCTTCTGCACTGTGAAGGAAACAATCAACAAAACTAAAAGACAATCTATTGAATGGGAAAATATATTTGCAAATAACATATCCGATAAAAGATTAGTATCCAAAATATATAAAGAACTGGTACAACTCAATACCCAGAAACCAAATATTCCAGTTAAAAAATGGGCAGAAGACATGAACAAACATTTCTCCAAAGAAGACATACAGATGTCCAACAGACACATGAAGAGATGCTCAACATCCCTCATCATTGGGGAAATGCAAATCAAAACCACAAAGAGATATTACCTCATGCCTGTTAGAATGGCTAAAATCAAAAACATAAGAAACAACCAGTGTTGGCAAAACTGTGGAGAAAAAGGAACCCTAGCACTATTGTTGAGAATGCAAACTGATGCAGCCATTGTGGAAAAGAGTATGGAAGTTCCTCAAAAAATTAAAATTAGAACTACACTTTGATCCAGGCATTGCAATACTCAGTATTTACCCCCAGTAAAACACCAGCTCAAAAGGATACATGCACCCCTATGTTCACTGCAGCATTATTTACAATAGCTAAACTATGGAAGGGGCCCGAGTCCACTGAAAGATGAATGGATAAAGAACATGTGATACACACACACACACACGCATATACATATAATGGAATTTTATTCAGCTATAAAAAAGAATTAAATCTTGCCATTTACAGTGACATGGATAGAGCTAGAGAGTATAGTGCTAAGTGAAATTAGTCAGTTAGAGAAAGACAAATACCATATGATCTCACTCATATGTGGAATGTAAGAAACAAAACAAGTGAGCAAAGGGAAAGAAGAGAGAGAGAGAGATAAAGAAATGGACTCTTAACTATAGAGAACAAACCGATGGTTACCAGAGGGGACGTGGGTCGGGGGATAAGGGAAATAGGGCATAGGGATTAAAGAGTACAGTTATGATGAAAAAATGATATTAAAAAAGCCATATAGTAAAACAAATTTTATAGTGTTAATTCAAGGAAAGATAAGTAAACCAATAGATCAGAATAGGAGCTTAGAAACAGACCCACATATTCATGAACATTTGCTCCATGGAACAAAACTGATGAATCTCACAAACAATAAAGTCAAGTAAAATAAATAGTATATACCACATGACTTCATTTAAATAAAAACCCATATCATGTAATAATATATGATATTATAAGTCAAAGTAGAAGTTACTTCAGAGAGTAGGAATGTGCTACTGTTGGGGTGATGGTAGTGTTCAATTTTTAGTTATAAGTGGGGATTCCATGAGTTTGTTCTTTTTTTGATAATTCATAGAGCTGCCCACATGATTTATAAACTTTTCTGCAGGTATGATTTACTAAAATAAAAATAATAATGTAAAAAGGCAATAGGAGAAAGAATTCATGTGCAGATTGATCTATCTTTGAATTTGATTATTTTTATAGAAGTCTACCACTTAATAGCGATGTCATCTTGGACAACTTATTGAATTTTTCTCTCTCCCATTTCATCAACTGTCTAGTGAGGAATATCTAATCATTTTCTTATGCAGATACAATGAATTAAAATACATGTAAAGAACTTAGAATTTTGCCTGGCCCATAATAAGTGTGAGTCACCATCATCATCATCATCATTTTGTTTTTAATTTACTTATAGTGAAAGAACTTTCTAGAATGTCTTTACATCTGTATCAAATAACATTGATTGTTTTTCTAGTACCTTGATTCACAAAATTTACTGTGTTTCAAAAATTTCACAAAATTCTTGGTCAAATTAATGTGTCCATTCTTGGCAAATACATTATTTCAGGTCTCTTCAGATAAATCATAAATTTCAAGGTGGTCTGGCCTTTGGTGTGATTTAAATAAATAGGAGAAAGAGAGGCAAAGAAAATGACTTTTTAGCTGTTTATTAATAATGAAGATACAGACTCAATTAAAGGAAAACAAATGCCATGTTTAGTAAAAACATCATTTTAGAAAGGTTCTAAACTTTCGAACTTTTTCTAAACATCTGTTTATCTATTTGTAGTTGAATTATCTGGTTTCAGACTTTTAATTTATTTTAACCTGTAGACTAGTGCCATGTTTTATTTATTTATTTTTAAAAATTTTATTTGTTTATTTGACAGAGAGAGAGACAGCGAGAGAGGGAACACAAGCAAGGGGAGTGGGAGAGGAAGAAGCTTCCCACTGAGCAGGGAGCCCCATGCGGGGCTTGATCCCAGGACCTTGGGATCATGACCTGAGCCGAAGGCAGATGCTTAACGACTGAGCCACCCAGGCGCCCCAAGTGCCATGTTTTAAATAGTAGTGTAACAATGTTCACATATTTGCAGACTGTGGGGTAAATCAGAATATAGTAGAGTTTCAAAATCATGTCCTCAGGAAGCTTCCCTTAACTGGTCAGGAATCTTTCTGCATCATTCTATAATTCATATGATTTATTTTCTGTGTTTTTGCAGTTGAAGGCTTAGCACATTTGATTGCATAAAAATATTTGAACTATTGCAGTCTAGCCCTGGCTCTGTCACTTTCCAGTTCTAAGAGCTGACTGTAAGTTGTCTCTGCTCTAAAAATCAACCTAAATGATTCTTATCTAAAGTAAACTCAGGCCATCTGAAGATGAACAGCCTCAGGAATATTCAGCACCACAAGCCCTGAGACACTTAAGGAGATAAGGATGAAGTTTAAAATCTCTTAAATGTTCTTAAATCTTAAATTTTGTGTTGCACAAGTGATTTGAGCTCCCAAGACTGGGAAACTAGCACAAAGAAAACAAAGAACAAGCAGGAATGAAGCATGATAAACATTGGGGTTTTGTGGAACTGTTCCCCCAGTTAGCATTGTTATAGTCTGAATTGTGTTCCCTCCAAATTCATGTTGAAGTCCTAACCCCCAGTACTTCAGAATGTGAATATATTTGGGGATAAGGCTGTAAAGAGGCAATTAAGTTAAAATGAGGTCATTGTGTGGGTCCTAGTCCAACATGACCATGTCTTTACAAGAAAAGGACATTTGGATATAAGAAAGGCAGAGAAGAAAGAAAAAAGACTACCATGTCCAAGCCTCAGAAGAAACGAACACCTTAATCTTGAACTTCTAGCCTCCAGGACTGTGGGAAAATAGGTTTCTGTTGTTTAAGCCACCCGGTCAGTGGTACTTTGTTATGGCAGCCTTAGCAAACTAAGAAAAGCATCTTTCTATCCTTCTTCTCTGCTTAGGTTTTGAAAAAAAAAAAAAAAATTGGAAGACATCAACTGCCAACTGAATGATTTTGGCCCTCCTATGTTACCATTTTGCACAGTTTTCTAATTTCTGTTCCCTCTTTGAGTCCCTGGCTTCTGACACCCAGTTCTTTATTCATTTTGGTCTCTAGCTAGGAGCCCAGTATTTACACTGCCTTGTGAGTGAGCATTTTCAGTCATGCACCACAATGGCTCTTTATTCTGTTGCCTCTTATGGAACTGTTTACAGTTAACAAATCTGCCTCCTAGGGAGGTTTCTTTCTTATGTGAAGTTAACCAATTTAGAACCAACTTGAGTTTCTGTGGTTCTTTGCACTGGTTAGACGACTCAGAGGGCGCCTGGGTGGCTCAGTTGGTTAAGCGATTGCCTTCGGCTCAGGTCATGTTCCTGGAGTCCCGAGATCGAGTCCCACATCCGGCTCCCTGCTCAGCAGGTAGTCTTCTCCCTCTGACCCTCCTCCCTCTCATGCTCTCTGTCTCTCATTCTCAATCTCTCAAATAAATAAATAAAAAATCTAAAAAAAAAAAAAAAGAAGACTCAGGGTATGCCCTGTTCCTAGTTTCCTTCTTGACTGGGAATATTAAAAAAAGATTTGGGGCTGCTAATCTAGCCCAACCCATATGGTCTTTGCATTTACATTTTAAAGCTAGAACCTCCCTAGTGCTGTGAAGTACACACAAACTTTAGCTGGCACATGATATAAAATTAGCAAATATTCTATAAATTAGATTTTAAAATATTTATAAAGATGTAAGATTCTCAGAAAAAAAAAAAAGATGTAAGATTCTCTTGCTTCATCTTTGCCTACTTAGGAAATGCTGAACTTGTGAAGTAAGCAATAAAAATATGCATGCCGAAGCCACCTGAACTAACTACACATAGGTTGTTAGCTAGATCACAAGCAATCTAGCCTTTGCAGAGGGTAGCCATGAAGTCTCCATGTCTTTTGCTTGCTAAACCCCAGCAACCAGCCTTTACTTATTAGACCCCAATCATGAGGTTCTGCTTGCTGTTAAGCCCCAGGAGGTCTGTCTTGCAGAGCACTGAAGCGCCCCAGGTGGTACCCTCTAAGCTTTCTCTGAGGTCCAAGCTACTTTGCCAAGCTTATAGATATCTAGCACTTATTCTGAAGTCTAGGCATCTTTTCTTAAGGTGATGCCTTTACCCAAGTCCCTGTAGTCACCACAGAACTGGCTTGAACATCCTATGCAGACCTCAGAAATGAAAAAAAAAAAAAAAAACAAAAAACCTCAGCTATAAAAATATCACTTGGATAAACATAAGTCTCTTCCAGGTTTAAAATACCTTGCCCACAAAGTAAAATCTAAGGCCTAATGCCATATATCCTGTACAAATGGGTAGCCTTAATCACTTTCTTAAATTTCTTTTTTTGTTTTATGTTTTAGAAGGTCTAAAGAGTGTATTAGAGTTTAAGGTCTCTGAAATTAACTGCTCAAAACTGCAGATATCCCAAGGAGGGATGGAGCCTTGTAAAGCATAAACTTTTCAGGAAATCATTTAATGGTAGGTACCTCCTGGGGTGCCTGGGTGGTTCAGATGGTTAAGCGGCTGCCTTCGGCTCGGGTCATGATCTCGGGGTCCTGGGGTCGAGCCCCGCATCGGGCTCCCTGCCCAGTGGAGAGTCTGCTTCTCCCTCTCCCTCTGCTTGTGCTCTCTCTGTCTGTCTCCCTCTCTCTCAAAATGAATAAATAAAATCTTTAAAAAAAATAGTAGGTAGCTCCTGTCGGTAGGAAAACTTATACAAATTTGAGTTAATCAGCCCACCTACCCAAGGGAGAATGAGTAAAGCGGTGTCGAGGGATCCCAAAGTACACTAATTGAGAACCTTCCAATGGATATGAAGAGAAATGTTCCTTCTCACCCCCAAGAAGTAACAAGTGAACAGAGAACTACCATTGGGGAAAACTGTTGATGGGAGGGCATGCAGGAACCTTCATTTCTGTAGGAATAGGGGATTAAGGATAAATAATGCAACCCTAAGAAGTTTAGGGCAGTAGCCAGAAAATCAGGAAACTAGAAATAAGATTTAAAATTGCCAGACCAGACAACGACAGCCTTTCATTTTGTTGTATCTGTTTGAAAAGGTCAACATTGACTTTGATTGTGGAGATCAGTTAGGATATGTTCCAATTTAAATATCACTTTCAACCCTAAAATTCCATTATTGCCTTAAAAAAATGACAGTCAATGCCAATAACAACCAAAGACAACTGTTTAATTTTAACTTGCATTCAAAGAACATTTCCTGAAGTTACGGAAACAAAATACAATCACCACAATGGTTTGTTTGACAGGTGGGGATACTCACCACTATACTAACGAGGACACAATGGTTTGTTTGAGTTAAGCGACTATCTAATTTCTTTATAGAAGATTACCTTTCTTCCTTAAAACACTGTGAGGCTGCCAAATCTACTCCTGTTGTAGTGAAGAGCCTCATGCTATTTGGCTTCTGGGCTCCATCTGCGTTTGTCTGCATCTGCTTTCATCCTCCTCAAACTCTTCTCAAAAGGAGCACAGAGAATCTGCAATTCATGTCAGGGCACCCCACCAGATTAGAAGCTGCCAAATATCAACATCAGGTTTTGTGAGAAAAATTAAGTTACTTAAGCCTCCTCTCTAGCACAGCAATAATGTTGGATGAAAGGTTATGCAGTTTGAATCTCTATTTCTACCCTGCTGGGAAAAGATAATTTGGAAGTGAAAATGTGAGGTTGTGATGTGATTTGGACATTTTATGGTGACCTAACCTTTTCAACTGCTATTCTTACTGTGTCTGGTTATCATGTTAGTGAATTTTTTTTTTCCTGTTTTTCTGCAGTTGTCACACTACAGCATGGAAGGTAGACTATGAATAGCTGCACATATTAGATTTTTAAAAGGTTTTGTGGTTCTCTGCACATCTTCAATAATTCTTTATTCTGAGCAGCAAAAGTGCTGATTATGCATGCATTTTCATTCTGGTTATTTTCTTCCCAATAAATGATTTTGGGCTGATTTATGATAGCAAAATTTAAAATTTGAGAATGAAAGCAGTAAGAAACCCCAAGGGCCAGATATTGAATGGGACATTTGATTAATATTTTCAATATTAATTTTGCTCATCAGTAAATGGTAATAATGATAGCATATCCTCAGGTTTACTTTGAGGTTTAAACAAATTAATATATGTAAAAAGTTAATAATAGCTAGTGATGAATAAAATTAGTTGCAATTATAATATTAATTATATTAATGCATATTTTGAATTCCAAATGAAAATTAAAAACTGTTAGTAACAACAGCAGTAGTATTTTAAATGTTTGTAATAAATGTTAGGAACAAAATGAAAATTCTAAATTTAAATATCTATCTATCTGTAAAATCTAAAAACAAAATACTTCTATTACTTTCTCAAAGTCACTTGGTTACTATGAAAAAGCAGAACCCCAGAATTGGGTTACAAATATGTGACTGTTCTATGTTATGAATTTTCACAGATCAAATAGATATCAGAATCTTAGAAGTCTCGGGTAAACTTCTTCAGACTGCACTTCGTGGAGCATGATTTTTGGCTTCTTGAATACTAGATATAATTTGCTGATCCCTCCAAAAATACTTGATCATTGTATATTTGAGTATACACATGATTTTTATAAGATGTCCCAGAAAAGAGGACTGATTAAGATATAATAAAATTAGAGTAGATGTACAGACATGCTGTAAACCAAGCGGCCTACTTGCTGAATAAAAATAGAAGAAAAAAGGACTTATTTTATTTATGAGTGTAAGCAATAAATTATTATCACTGGTAGTAAGGGAGTTGATTTGGTGACTTTATCACTCAAGATCTTCCATAGGTCCTTCTGTGTTTATGTGTGTGAATGTGTGTGCATTTTCCTTTTTCTTTACATACACTGAAGAACAGTTTTCATGCCTTGTTTACTTTCTAAAGAAACTTTCTGAATTTTTTGAGAGCTTGACTCTACAGGATATTTTCATCATTTATTCAGCTTTCTTTAAAAAATATGTAAAGAAGAGATCTTAAGCTATTTCTAGCAAGTCAAATTGTCAATATTAATATATGTCATCATTTAATGAGCCTTAGATCATAGATTTTATGGCCCACAAGATTAGAAGACTCCGAAATTATAGAATGGGTCTCTCAAAGTCTCACTCAAAAGACAGAAGAGACATAAAGATTTTGAGATAAACTATTGCAAACATTTTTCCATATATTTTTTTTTAATCATTTCTATCCCACAAATTCTTATGATGCGAAAGGCAGAAAGACAGGTTCGTTTTGCAGTCTTGTTGAGGTCCCATGTCTCCACTGATATTTCATAATGGGCGACTGCACTAATTGGTGCTGCACTGTGCTTTTAAAAAAATCAAGTTTTCATATTTAATTTTAATGAAGCTGTAGCCTAAAAGTGAGATGCACAAAATGACTGTTATTCTAAAGTAATTGGTTAGGGCAATTTAAATGATAAAGGAAATTAATTATGTAAATGCCCAGCTATTCTCCCCATTCAGCCTTGATGAGCTTCAGCGGAGAATAGGAAAAGTTGTGCATCTTTTTCTTTTTCCTTCACACCCTATGAGAATAATATTCACTAGCTCAATGAAACTGATGCATTCCTAAAAATAAATATGCTGTAACATATATTGTATAGAGCAGAGTATATGAATCTAACATATTTATAAAAACACCATAGATATTAAAGGTTGAAAGAATAGAGGTATAATTTTGACAAGAGAGGCATGGTTTATAACTCAGAGTAATAATAAGAAAGTGCCTTTTTATAGCATCTAGCATAGCTTAGAGGAATTTAGAAATAATTGAATCCACCATCTTCACTTCAGATAGAGATGCTGATGTGGAGAAAAGACTGAGCTTCATGCCTAAGGCTGTATAACTGGTTAGCAACAGACCCTTCACCAGATTCAAGGTATTTGATGTGGAGAATAGATTGCTTTTTGGTATGTCATAGCTAACTTCAATTTGAGTGATACAATTGTTTTATTTCTTCTTCAATAGTGAAAATTCTGCTAAGAACTTTTCTGATTTAAGGACATATTTTTTTTCTGACTCCTAGTTTTAAATGAGCTTGAAAAAGAAAATCCTTCTATGATTTGCTTAAGCAACCCATGAATTCATTTCTCTTTTGTGATGTAGGGTCACAAAGTACTTGCTTGTGTTTGTAAGACTCCTGTAAAAATCCTTAGCCATGATTTACACATTTTCATATTTCTCTGAGGGAAGTAGAGAAGAAACAATAGTAATTTTGAGCAGACCTACACTTGAGAATGACAGCCACAGGAGATGACAGAAAAGGAGAATGGAGGCAGTTTGTTTTGACTTTATGATGTGAGAAAACCTACTTTTTTTCAGGGACTCAGATCTACTTAAGAAATATATATTGTACTTAAATCAAAAGCACATAGAATATTCTTGGGGTACCTGGGTAGCTCAGCTTGTTAAGCGTCCAACTTGTGATTTCAGCTCAGGTCATGATCTCAGGGTCCTGAGTTCAAGCCCTGTTAGGGCTCCATGCTCAGCATGAAGTCTGCTTGAGATTCTTTCTCCCTCTCCCTCTTCCCCTCCTCCTGCTTGCTCTCTCTCTTTAAAAAAAAAAAAAGCATATAGAATTATTTATTTATTTAAATTTTAAATTAACATATAATGTATTATTGGTTTCAGGGGTACAGGTCTGTTATTCATCAGTCTTACACAATTCACAGCGCTCATCATAGTACACACCCTCCCCAGTGTCCATCACCCAGCCACCCTATCCCTACCACCCCCCTCCACTCCAGCAATCCTCAGTTTGTTTCCTGAGATTAAGAGTCACTTACGGTTTGTCTCCCTCTCCGGTTTCATCTTGTTTCATTTTTCCCTCCCTTCCCCTATGATCCTCTGTCTTGTTTCTCAAAATCCTCATATCACTGAGATCATATGATACTTATCTTTCTCTGATTGACTTATTTCGCTTAGCATAATACCCTCTAGTTCCATCAATGTTGTTGCAAATGGCAAGATTTCATTTTCTTTTGATGGCTGCATAATCTTCCATTGTATATATATACCACATCTTTATCCATTCCTCTATTGATGGACATCAGGCTCTTTCCATAGTTTGGCTATTGTGGACATTGCTGCTATAAACATTGAGGTGCATGTGCCCCTTCGGATCCTTACATTTGTATCTTTGGGGTAAATACCCAGTAGTGCAATTGCTGGGTCATACGGTAGCTCTATTTTCAACTTTTTGAGGAACCTCCATATTGTTTTCCAGAGTGGCTACACCAGCTTGCATTCCCACCAACAGTGTCAGAGGGTTCCCCTTTCTTCGCATCCTCGCCAACATCTGTCATTTCCTGACTTGTTAATTTTAGCCATTCTGACTGGTGTGAGGTGGTATCTCACTGAGGTTTTGATTTGGATTTCCCTGATGCCAAGTGATGTTGAGCACTTTTTCATGTGTCTGTTGGCCATTTGAATGTCTTTTTTGCAGAAATGTCTGTTCATGTCTTCTGCCCATAGCATATAGAATTTTTTGAAGTGAATCAGATGTGATCCCAGTCTTTAAGTTATAAACAATTAACTGAGAGTATCAGGAAAAACATGAAGCAGAACGTTAACTGAGAGCACTCTGAAAAAGCACTGAGAGAGTACATGGCACATAATCAGTGATGAGCAGATATTCTCAGGTACTAAATTGGAATGAGATAAACACTTAATAATGCTTGTAGGCTAACACAAGGAAAGAGGCATTTATGGTAGGACTTGAATAAATAGGTAGGATTTTAACTACTGTAACTTGACAGAATGAACAGATGAAGGAAGCAATGTGAGAAAAATTAGGAAGACAGAAAAATAATAGGCATTTCAGTAAGCAAGATTAAATGTAATTCTAGAAGATCTCTTCCTTTACACTGATCATAAACATTCATGTAAAGAATGCAGGTATGTTATGTCATCTTTTACCTGAAATGAACAATAAATTGGCCTAAATTCTTTAGTTTTCATTTCCTCTGTAAAATTGCTTTCATTTCAGAATTGTGCTTTTTTAATAATGTAGATCTAACTGTATAATAATGTTCTTTTATACATACATGGTCATTGCTTTCCTTTCTCATGTTTCTTATTCTTACATATGTTACCAACATTTGCATTATTTATATCTTTAGAGATAAAGCATGACCTGTAAATTTCCATGTTTGCTTTGTGACAGCCTGCTGAATGATAGTAGACTAATTGTAAGCAAAAAAAATCAGCTCTTTCTTACCAAAAGACAGATTGCCTTAAGTAGGGCAACTGTTATGAAAATTGAAAATTTAAAAGCCTCAACCCAGCAGATGTTGCTGTTTCTGCCAAATATTGCTCTGTCTCTAAGCCCCATTTCTGAAAAAGTGTGTAAGTTAATCAGCAGAATATAATTTTATTTACAAAATTCATATTGATAATCCCTCTCACTGTAATTTAAATTTTTAGAAACATCTAATTGTTAATATTGTTTATTTTGTTTATTTTTTTAAATATTTTATTTATTTATTTGAGAGAGAAACAGAGAGAGAGAGCAAGAGAGCACAAGCAGGGTGAAGGGCAGAGGGAGGAGCAGATTCCCTGCTGAGCAGGGAGCCTGATGTGGGACTCGATCCCAGGACTCTGGGATCATGACCTGAGCCAAAAGCAGACGCTTAACCAACTGAGCCACTCAGGCGCCCATTAATATTGTCTAACAATGTCTTAAATTCAAAGTTATATGTGACCTTGTCTTTTTTAAATTCACTCATTGACAGACTTTATTTCACTCTTTAATTAAATTGGTTGCAGTATTTTGTAGTGACCATATTGTTGTTGTTGTTGTTGTTTGAGTAGACTCAAGTGAATTTTTTGACATTGAAGTGTCTCTTTCGGGATGCCTGGTTGGTTCAGTCAGTTAAGCATCTGCTTATGATCACAGCCTTAGTAGGAGTCAGGAGTTTTACTAGGGTGTGGGTCTGTTAAGATTTTTGGAAAAGGTCATGTTTAAATCAGTCCAGAAAAATATGGAACTGGATACTAGGAAGGTTAAAAGAGTCATAGGTAAGTTCATGTTGAGATTCAGCACAAGTAAACTCATATATAAAGGACAGGCTTGAAATAAGGGGGAAATGAAGTTGGGAAGGGAAAGGGATCAAATCATGCTTTATTGGAATATATTAATTTTTCCTTTTTTCAAGATTTATGTATTTACTTGAGAGAGAGAGCAGAGGAGGAGCAGAGGGAGAGAAAGAGAGAGAGAGAGAATCTCAAGTAGACTCCATGCTGAGCATGGAGCCCAATGTGGGGCTCAATCCCATGACCCATGCGATCATGACCTGAGCTGAAATCAAAAGTTGGACACTTAAGCAACTGAGCCACCCAGGTGCCCCTATAGATTCTTTTTTTAAATGGAAAATCATAAATGTCTTAACTTGAAGCATGACAAACCCAGCTTTTTAATTAGGTAACATTCCAGTAGCCAATGTTTTTGAAGACTCACTATATCCCAGTATTTGGAGATATACTGGGAAATAAATCCATAAATAAAGAATTTTTGCACTTATGGAGCTTAAATCCTAATAGAGAATACAGATATTAAATAAGCAATTAAAATAAATCTTCATCAATGTAATTGTTAGAAAATCACAGATTTCAATGAAAAATCAAATCCATGAATTTAGTTCTAAATGTTGAATTTTGAGGTGCTTATAGGCCATCTAGGAACACATGTGCTTAGTCTTTTGGATCTGTGAGGCTGCAACTGAATGAAAAAGTGGGTTCTGTAGATAAAGATGTAGCTATTAAAATGGAGTATGAATTGGAGTAAATGAAATAGTCCAGGGCGAATTCAGAGGAAGGTCCAGGAGAACAACTTGGTGCAAAGGAATATATCAAGTATAAGCACAGATAGGTCATTTTCCAAGCAGGACTGAAAAGCAAAGCCAGAGAAGCTGGAGGATATCTACAGAACAAGGAAAAGAAGTTCAAGAAATAGATCATGGTCGAATTAAGTGATAATTTGGAAACTGTGTTTTTAATGCTTTTGTTAGTATAATTTCAATGAAATAGTATTGAAAATAATTATTATACTTGGTTGAAAAGTGAATGAAAGTTTAATAAATTGAAGCAAGAATTGTACAGAATTATTTTGAAGAGTTTAGTATTGGAAGAAAAAAGTTACTGGAAGGTGATATTGAGTGAACAAATTTTTTTGTTTTAAATTAAAAATGCTTAAAATTAATTAATTAATTAGCTAACTAATTAAAATGCTTGACCATGTGCATGAAGTAATCCTGTTGCAGGGAGGGAGAACCTATAGTGTGTGTGTGTGTGTGTGTGTGTTTATGTGTGTACATATGTGTAATTATATAGAAATATTTAGAAAGGATTCTGTGTAACTCATTTTCAGTATTTGAACATCCATCTTGAACAACTGTGAGGTGTCTATTACTTTTCTGGAACCTGATTTTCCAAAGTGCCCTTTAGTCCTACTAGTTAGACTTCTGAGAGTTTTCTCCATCCTTGTATTTGGCCATTGCAAGGATAGAACAAAGCAAGCTGCAACCTCAGTGAGGGAAAGTGGTTAAGAATAAGTGCCCTACTCACACCACTTTTATTCCACATAGTACCATAAGTCCTAGTCACAGCAATCAGGCAAGAAATAAGAGGCATCCATATTGGTAAAGAAGAAGTTAAACTGTCACCATTTGCAGACAATATGATACTATACATAGAAAATTTTAAAGATTGCACACACACAAAAAAAAAACTACTAGAAGAAATGAATTCCATAAAGTGGCAGGATATAATATTTAATGCCCAGAAATCAGTAGTGTTTCTATACACTAACAATGAAGTTGAAGAAAGAGGGATTAAAAATAAAAAAACAACACCATTTACAGTTGCACCAAAAATAATAAAATACCTAGAAATAAACTTAACCAAAGTGGCAAAAGTCCTATACTCTGAAAACCATAAAACATTGACAAAAGATATTGAAGATGACACAAACAAATTGAAAGATAATCCATGCTCATGGATTAGAAAAATTAATATTGTCAAAATGTCCATATTATCCAAGGCAATCTACATATTCAGTGCAATCTCTATCAAAATAACAACAGCATTTTTCACAAAACCAGAACAAATATTTAGTAAAATTTGTATGGACCCACCGAAGACCCTGAATAGCCAGAGCAATCCTGAGAAAGAAGAACAAAACTGGGAGTATTATAATTCCAGATTTCAAGTTATATTACAAAGTTATAGTAATCAAACAATATGGTACTGGACACAATAGTAGACACATAGATCAATAGAACAGGACAGAGACCTCAGATATAAACCCACATCTATATGGTCAATTAATCTATGACAAAGGAGGCAAGAATATAAAGAATTGTTTTCAATAAATGGTGCTGGAAAACTGGACAGCTACATGCAAAAGAATGAAAGTGGACTACTTTCTAACACCATACATAAAAATAAACTCAAAATGGATTAAAGACCTAAATATGAGACCTGAAGCCATAAAAATCCTAGAAGAGAACATAGGCAATAATTTCTCTGACATTGGCCATAGCAACATTTTTCTAGATAGGTCTCCTAAAGCAAAAGAAACAAAAGCAAAAATAAACTGTTGGGACTACATCAAAATAAAAAGCTTCTGCACAGCAGAGGAAACAATCAACAAAACAAAAAGACAACCTACTGCATGGGAGAAAATATATGCAAATGATATATTTGATAAGGGGTTAATATCCAAAATATGTAAAAAACTCATACAACTCAACACCAAAAAACAGTCTGATTAAAAAATGGGAAGAGGACCTGAATAAACATTCTTCCAAAGAAGACGTACAGATGGCTATCAGACATATGAAAAGACATTCAATGTCACTCATCATCAGGGAAATGCAAATCAAAACCACAATGAGATACCACCTCATGCCTGTTAGAATGGCTAAAATCAAGAAGACAAAACACAAATGTTGGCAAGGATATGGAGAAAAAGGAACCCTCTTGCGCTGTTGATTGGAATGTAAATTGGCATAACTACTGTGGAAAATAGTATGGAGGGTCTTCAAATAGCTAAAAATAGAAATATCATATGATCCAATAATTCCAATATTGGGTATTTAACCCAGTAAAAATGAAAACACTAACTCAAAAAGATACATGCACCCCTATGTTTATTGCCGCATTATTTACAATAGCCAAGACATGGAAGCAACCTAAGTGTCCATCAATAGGTGAATAGGTAAGGTATATATGCAGTGGAATATCACACAGCTATAAAAAAGGGTGAGATCCTGCCATTTGAGACAACATGGATGGACCGAGAGTTATGATGCTAAGTGAAATAAGTCAGACTGAGAAAGACAAATACCATATGATTCCACTCATAGATAGAATCTAAAAAAATGAATGAACAAAAAGTAGAATCAGAACTATAAATACAGAGAATAAAGTAATGGTTGCCAGAGCAGAGGGAGTTAGAGTTTAGGCAAATGCATGGAGGGGAGAGAGAGATACAGGCCTCCAGTTATGAGAAGAGTAAGTTATGGGAATAAAAGGCAAATCATAGGAGTACAGTCAGTGACACTGTAATAGCAATGTAAGGGGACAGATGATAGCTATAGTTGTGGTGAATATTCCATAATGTATAAATTTGTCAAATCACGACATTGTATACCTGAAACTAATGTAATATTGTGTGTCAACTATACTCAAATAAAAAAAAGAAATGAAAAATTAAAAAAGTAAATAAAAAATTAAAACAAAGAAACCAAAAAATTAAATAAGTAAGTGCCCTGCTTTGATCGAGAGGACTTAAATTATTTTTGTCCTCCCTCATGTGAATACAAAACAAAGTTTAAGGAATTACATAGGAATGTAAAACAGTATATATATTTTTTATTTATCAGCAATCTCCAGAGGTCTTCAGCATGACCTAATAAATTTCTTAGGACACAGTAGCTACAGCAGAAGACTAAGCGGGGACAAGGATGTGAAGAAATATGGCCACCAAAGCCATTACCCTTTGAAACTGATCCAGCAAGTAAAAATATCTATAGGTTGGCTAAATGAATTTAAATAACAATAGAAAGAAAAAAGAATAGCTTGTGGAATATGCTTCTACCAAGAACATCTGAGAACTACAAGAAACAGGCACTATAAGCTGGGTACCGGGAGTTGCTACCATGAGGGAAATGAAAGCTTAGTAGTGATTCTGCATGCATCCATCATCAGGAGCCATTACTAACAGCCACAATGGGGAAAAAGTGCTGCCCATGAGGTCTGTCTCTAGGATCAGAAAATTAATGGTTTGAATAAGGAGATATCGTTGCTCAGAAATTTCTGCACCACTGACAATAAGGAAGGAATATCTCCTGAAAGAGATGGCTCACATTTTTCTTTAACTCCTGTGCACTTAAATTATTTATAAGTATTATTTTTATTGTTATTATTTTATTATTTTGCTTTATTCTATTCACAGATAATAAATAAAAAAACTATTCAGAGAAAAATGAAAAACTCTTTTTCCTTAGAAACCAGATGTTTTGGAGTCTTAAATACATACTCAGAGTATTAAAACAATCTGAGACAGGAGAAAAAAAAAAGACATAGACTTTGAGGATTGAGTTGATAGACCACACGGTCCAAGAAAAGATTTTATGAGGGGTGCCTGGGTGGCTCATTCTTTAAGCGTCTGCCTTCGGCTCAGGTCATGATCCCAGGGTCCTGGGATAGAGCCCCGCATCAGGCTCCCTGCTCCGCAGGGGGCCTGCTTCTCCCTCTCCCACTCCTCCTGCTTGTGTTCCCTCTCTCGCTGTGTCTCTCTCTGTCAAATAAATAAATAAATTCTTAAAAAAAAAAAGAAAAGATTTTATGAATTGTGATACACTGAGAGATAATAGCAATTTCATGTTTTTATGTTTGATATGCACTAAAAGTACAAATATCAAATTATTTTAATTCAAACGTGTTTTAAAATTTATATGAAAAATGTATTTTACGTATTGAAATCTTTTCTAGAGGAAATTTTTACTCCTGGTTATGAAGAATAACTTACAATAGACCAATCCTCCCACTAAGAACAACTGTAGAGTTTAGGTACAATTATTAAAAACAAACCAAACCAAACCAAACAAACAAAAAAACACAGCAGTTTGGAAGCTGTTATACAACAAACAAAACAGCCAGGATTAAACTAATTTGAGTTTTAATTTCCCCATTTAGAGAATGGGACTAGTAGTTTATAGAAAGCGATGATAATGATGCTGATGATTGCTGGTATTTATGCGATACATGCTGTATGTCAAGTATTGTAAGAAGTGTATCGATCGTTTTTGTCCAACAGTGCCATGTTACCAACTATTATTATAATCTCTATTTTACAAATGGGAAAACATCAAATAAGTGTCCAAACCTGGATTAAAATATAATTTTCTCTGGCTCTAGGGATTTAGTGTTTAATCAGTTTGTCATGTAACCTATCTACGTATCAAAAAAATAGGGTAAGCATCTAATGAATTGCCTGGCTCACAGAAAGTCCTCTCTATCCACAACAAGCCTGTTCCACCTTACGGACCCAGCCCCTGGTGTTTCTTCTGCTCATCTTTTGTCCTGTAATGCTCTTTACTCATTGGTTTTCAAGATTTGTTTTCTCAATTTTATTTAAGTTTCTGCATAAATATCACCTCCTCAAAAAGTTCATTCCTGGCTCCAGTAACTAAAATTGCCTCACTGTTATTTCCACCTCCTTACTTGCTTTATTTGCTTACTATGCCCAGTCATCCCTTAATTTTATTATTATTATATGAAAATATACAAATATACACTAAATATATGATGTGTTTCCTTCACACACTGTTAGCTCTATATGGTAGGAGCATTCCTTTTTTGTTTTGTTTAATGTTATATGCTCCATTCCTAGCACAGTTGTTGATTTGTAAAACATATTCAAAATATGTTTATTAAAGTAACGATAACAAGTGTCAAAAAATCCAGAACTAGCAAAATTAAAACCATGGAGTCAGTAAAAACAGCATTTATTTATTAAGAGTTTATTGTGCATATAAGGACAGTTGGTAAACTGGGAGATTTCAGATTCAAAATTTATTTGAAGCTCAGGGGTATGATGTTTCAGGATGGCTTATGAAGTGAAGAATGAGGAAATTGTTTAACCTTTACAATGATTGGTTACTATACTGGTGGCTTCCAGATGGCAGGCGATTGGCTAAAAGTGATTATCTTATACTATTTTTAGGAAGATGACTTAAGGTTTTTTTGTCTGTTTGTTTGTTTTTGATTATCAGGGGCATTTACAAGGAACAACCTAAATTAAGTCTCATGTTCATGAAATAAGCTAGATTCAGTTTTGCTTATGTGGCCTAAATAGTTTTTTCTGCTCAGAGAATTTTTAAGCCCAGGCTCCATTTTGTATTAACACTACTTTTTTTTTTTTAATTTTTTTATTGTTATGTTAATCCCCATACATTACATCATTAGTTTTAGATATAGTGTTCCTTGATTCATTGTTTGTGCATAACACCCAATGCTCCATGCAGAACGTGCCCTCCTCAATACCCATCACCAGGCTAACCCATCCTCCCGCCCCCCTCCCCTCTAGAACCCTCAGCTTGTTTTTCAGAGTCCATCGTCTCTCATGGTTCTTCTCCCCCTCCAATTTCCCCCCCTTCATTCTTCCCCTCCTGCTACATTCTTCTTCTTTTTTTCTTTCTTAACATATATTGCATTATTTGTTTCAGAGGTGTTATTTAAGTTATTGTAAGTTGAATTAAGAACTGATGTATAAGAATAAATAATGGAAATACTTTAGCACAGAATAAAATAATGGAAATACTATAAAATATAATGGTTGTATTAGTCAAGGTTCTCCAAAGAGCAGAATGAATAGGATATATTAATTATAGGTATTTGCTCATATGATTATGGAGACAAGAAATTCCATGATCTACTTACTGTCTGTAAATTGGAGAACGAGGAAAGCTGGTGATGTAATTCAGTCTGAGTCCAAAGGCCCCAGAACCAAGAACCAGTATCTGAGGGCAGGAGACAATGGATATCCCAGCTTTCACAAAGAGAGCAAATTCCCCTTGTCTTTTTGTTCTATTCAGGCCCTCAACGAACAGATTGAATGATGCCTACCTCTATCGGTGAGGGTGATCTTTATTCAGTCTACTGACTTGAATGCTAATCTCTTCTGGAAACATCCTCACAGATACACCCAGAAGTAATGTGTTACCAGCTATCTGGGCATCCCTTAACTCAGTCAAGTTGACACATAAAATTAACCATCAAAATGGTAATGTCATAAAGTGTGAAAATATCATAATTCAATTTCTAAACACAAATAGAGAAACTGTAGATGTTAAACTAGTCTCAGTCCTTTAGAGTTTTGAGTTGTTATTGTTTATTTGTTGGATCCCAAATAAAATAATTAAATGATTATCATTCTTGTCACTCAGTATATCATTTGATTATTGACTATACTAATTTATAAATGAGGAAACTGGTATTTTAAGCAACTAAATTATTATGTGTACTTTAAAAGTTTCAATCAAAATTAAATTTGTACCCATGTTATGAGTTTGAAAATTTCTTTGATTTTGAAAAGTGCTATTAAAAAATAATACCTTTGGGATGTCTGGGTGGCTCAGTCGGTTATGCGTCTGCCTTTGGCTCGGGTCATGGTCCCAAGGTCCTGGCATAGAGTTCCGCATCCGACTCCTTGCTCAATGGGGAGCCTGCTTCTCCCTCTGCTGGCCTCTCCCCCTGCTTGTGCTCTCTCTCTCTCTCTCTCTCACAAAAAAACAAAAACAAAAACCTTTAAAAAATAATACCTTCATACAATAAAAAACACATCTAAATATTTCATGACTAAAGCATATATTAAACATATATATACATATTTTTTTAGTTTTTTATCTATTGTGTGTTATTCTATTATATATTCAAGACATATTGTGTCAATATAGCATTTTCTCTCTCCTGTGGTTACAAAATGTAGTTTGTTTTGAAGGGGACAGAAAACTGGGATCAAGTCACAAAGGCATTTTACCTGTCACAGACTAGGAACATACCACAGAGAGCAAAACTGATGCTACTGTGCATCTGTGCGCTCAACATTTCATGGCTCAAAGCCACTAAGCTCTTTTCTGCATGACCAACTGACTAATTGCTGTACTTGGCCTTTTCTATTCTCTTCAATTAATGCAATGCACAATTGCACATAGCAACAGAGTCACCCATACAGAACAGAATCTGGGCCAGAATTAGGCTCTAAATCCCAGAAGCACCTGTTAACAAATATAAAGCGTCCAGATGGTCTAGTCTTTGTGGGGAAGTGTCAAGCATTGACTTATCTGTCTTTCTTACTTTTGGTTTAAGGTCAAAAACATGATCTGTTGGAAGCAGGGAGCCAAATAAAAATCGGAAAAATACCTGGGATTAGTGTAGAAACTTCTCAATTTGTTTATCGAAATCTTTATTGCCCAGTGGAGCTCATTGTTATCATTTTCTAAGCATACAAATGGGATTAGTCTATGATTACATGGCAGGCTTCAGTATAATTAGATAGATTTATTTAAACACAGCTGTAAATCATAAAAAATGTGAAATATTTGATGACTGTAAATTCAAGTTTGTGTATTCAAACTTTAGTCTTCAATCAACTTTATTGTTCTGATTCTGTTTGAGATTCTAGAAAATACAAAATATTACCTTAGCCTAACTCAGCTTTTTATTGTTTTCATTTATTTCAAGCATACAAGCAAAAAAATAATGATGTTACATTATGATATGTTTCAAGTGAATAGTAATTCTCTCACTGCTATAGTATTTAAATTGTGCCTTTTTGTACTTTTGTCACATGCATAATCCTTAGCAATAACAATTAAAACTTTAGTGAACCATCTAGCTATTTTGTATTATAAAAAAAGTTAATGTGATACATAAAAATTTCGCTCCTTCTCACTCTCACATTCTACATGGTTTATCGTAATCTTCTTCTATAATTAATATTTTGTGAAATTTATCTACAAGTAAAGAGAACAAAATTATTTCCTGAAAATAACCACTCTGTCCATTTGTTAAAAACTGAGTAATTTGCAAATACTGCAACTAACAGAAAAAGTGATTTTTGTTTGTTTTCCCATTTATGCCAAAGCTCTAAGGAATTTGGTTACTAAAATGATCACACTAGCTGCCTCTCATTTAACAGTTTGAATGGACATGACACATACAGTATATTTTACAGCTTTTATTCCAGCTCACAGTTACCAATGGACATCAATTTAGTTCTTTTCCCCCTTTGATTTTTTTTTTCTTATAAAGGAATACATTTTAAAGATAGTAAAGTCTGAATCATTCTTTACTTTCTTACCAAGAATAAGTGATGATATTAGTTGTCACTGGATATTCAAACCCCAAATAGATACACTTTGTTAACATTTGGAAATGTTATGTGTTCTGCTGGAGTGTACTATAATTTTAAGCAGTTGAATTAAAATATCTATGGATATTGAATTGTTTAGATTAATAGATTTTTGAAAAAAATTATTTACTTATTTTAGAGAGAGAGAGAGAGTGCTTGGGGTTAGGGGCAGAGGGAGAGAGAAAATCCCAAGCAGAGTCCCCACCGAGCTCAGAGGTAGATGCAGGGCTCAATTTTGTAACCCTGAGATCATGACCTGAGCCAAAATCAAGAGTCAGACACTCAACTGACTGAGCCACCCAGACGCCCCTGGATTAATCGATTTTTCACTTTATAAAACCATCATGTAAGAGCTCAAAAGATTAAAAAGTAGTTTACCTAAAACATGTAAAATGTATACCTATGTGTACATATATGTAGGATATATGTGGAAATCTATATATTCTTATAGAAAAAGAAAATAATTACACTGAGAACTTAATATTTTTTGGAATAAATTTATGTGATGTTCCAGTTTCTAACCTGCATTTGTTTTGGTCACAATACCTTGTTCAATAACTGATTATAGGATAAGCACTATACTTAAATATGAACATTTAAAGTCACATTAATAGTGAAAATATTTTAATATTATAGCAAAAATTATGGGATGGCTGAGTAGTTCAGTGGTTAAGGCTCTTTCTTCAGCTCAGATCATGATCCCAGGGTCTTGGGATCGAGTCCCACAGCAGGCTCCTTGCTCGGAGTGGGAGAGGAGAGAAGCGGGGAGCCTGCTTCTCCCTATGCCTGCTGTTCCCCCTGCTTGTGCTCTCTCTCTCTCTCTAACAAATAAATCAATAAAATCTTTAAAAAATATTATAGCAAAAATTATAGAGCTTCTGCATTGAAAAGTCAGATTAAAATTTCTACTCAAGTAAAATCAAGAATTCATTTTAATTTTATTCTGAAGGATACTGTGCAAATAGTACTTATTTATGAGTGGGACATATATGCTAACCTCACTCTAAAATAACAGAAATAGAAATAATCTCTTATGTATATTATTTGGTACTTGTCAAAAATGAAAATGGAAAAATAGAAATTTGGCTTCACAAACTATCAAAGAAGCAGGGAAACAGCCAACTACCACTTTCAGTATGACAGTATGTTTTATTCCCAAATTTCTGCTGGAAATAACTAGAATAGCTACATAAAATATATTAAGGTATATTTGAAGAAATCAAGGAGGTAGAATTTAGGAAGAAGTTACAGACCAGAATCTTTGAAAGGGACCAGGGACTACATAGGAAAATGAGGCATTTAAGACATGTCTATTTGTGAAAGCATGGCTGAAAAGATGAAAAGCTGAGCATAACTTTAAATACTTTTGGTTTGGGGAAAATGCTATACTATGAACTTAAATAAACCAGCCTTTTTAAGGACTGAAGACTGATTTTGACACATCTCAAGCCCTCAGTGGATTAAAGTGATCTGGTATTGTTAGTGTCCGTAGCCTACTTGTCTGGAATCTAGTGAAATCCTTTCTGGAAAAAGATAACATTACACAGAGCCTCCTCAAATTATCTCAACATTTTCACAATATCTAGTGTTGATATAAAAAATTATTAGACACTGGGGCGCCTGGGAGGCTCAGTCGGTTAAGTATCTGCCTTGGGCTCAGGTCATGATCCCAGGGTCCTGGGATCGAGCCCCTCACTGGGCTCCCTGCTTGGCGGGAAGCCTGCTTCTCCCTCTCCCACTCCCCCTGCTTGTGTTCCCTCTCTTGCTGTCTCTCTCTCTCTGTCAAATAAATAAATAAAATCTTAAAAAAAATTATTAGACACAAGATTGTACGATGAAAGACAAAAGGACCAACAGATAGTAGAAAAAAATATAGTGGCAAGTCAGATGATATCAATATCATTTACAAAATTAAAAAAAATAATTTTGCTTGATATGATTAAGGAATTAAAAGGTAATATCAAGAATTTTGGCAGAAAACTAGTAACTATAAAAAAAACAAAACAAATGAAGATCTAAAATGAAGTACCTAATTTTGGGTTTATCAATGGATTAGATAGCACTGAATATATATTATCATACTGGGATATGCAGTCAATTCTCACTATTTGCAGATCTCATATTTGTGAATTCACCTACTTGGTAAAACTTCTGTGTAACCCCAAAATCAATACTCTTAGTGTTTTCACCATCTTGCATGGACATGTGCTCATGCGAAATGGTGAAAACTTTGAATAGCCCATGAACACATTCCCAGGTGAGGTCAAACAAGACAGCACTCTGCTTCCTAGTATTGGCTCTCATACTGTAAGCAAGTGTCCTTTTGTGGTCTATTTAGTGCCATATTTCTTGCATTGTTGTGCTTCCCATTGATAATTTCACTGTTTAAAATGGCCCCAAAGCATAATTTTTAAGTGTTGTCTAGCGTTCCTAAGTGCAAGAAGGCTGTGATACGCCATATGGAGAAAATACATGTTAGGCTTCATACAGGCATATATTGTTGTACTGTTAGCCATGAGATTATTGTTAATGATTCAATAGTGTATATTAAATACGGTGTCTTTAAGCAGAAACATGCATAAAACAAGGTTATTTATCAGTTAGTTGATGAAAATGTTTTTAGGAATCCAGCCCTGTATTTCTGTAAGACCAGTGATTCAGTATTCACTAATTCAGTGTCCAGAGCACTTTTATATTGAGCATAACTATCTTGAGTAATAATAATTGACTGTATTACAGAGGAAATTTCCAAAATAAGCACAGAGAGACAAAAAACTATAGTATTCAGTAAATCAGGATGGCATTAAAGAAGAAGATGAAGAAGAAGGGGTGGGAGGGGGGGGAAAAGGAGCAAGGGAGAGAGAAAAAGGAGGGAGGGAGGAAAAGAAAGAAAGAGAAAGGGAAGAAGAAAGGGAAAAAGGGAGGGTGGGAGAGAGGGAGAAAGAAAGAAGAGAACAAAAAGAAAGGAAAAGAAAAAAGAAGGAGTGAGAGAAAAAGAAAAGGAGAAAGAGAAAGGGAGAGAGGGAAGGAAGGGAGGGAGGGAGAGAGGGAGGAAGGAAGAAAAAGAAAAAGAAAAACAGTATGGAGATTCTTCAAAAACTTAAAAATAGAACTGCCATATGATCCGGCAATGTTACTTCTGGGTATAAAACGAAAATAATTGAAAATAGGATCTGAAAGAGTATTGGCACACTTATGTTCATTGAAGCATTATTCGCAATAGCCAAGATACTTGAAGCAAACTAAGTGTTCAAATGAATAAAGAAAATGCTGTATATACATACATGGAATATTATTTAGCCTCAAAAATGGAGGTAATCCTATCATATGCTATAACATGGGTGAACCTTGGGGATATTCTGCAAAATGAGATAAGCCTGTTACCAAAACAAAAACAAAACAAAACAAAAAACAAAAAAAACAAAAAAAAAAACCCCCAAAATACTGCATTCATTCACTTATATGAGGTATCTAAAATAGTTGGAGTCTTGAAAAGAGAAAGTAGAATGGTGGTTGCCAGGGACTAAGGGGAGGAGGAAAAAGGGATTTATTTAATGGATCTTTTTTTTTTTTTGCAAGATGAAAAACTTCTAGAGATCTATTGTACAACAATATGCATGTAGTTAACACCACTGTTTAAAAATAGTTGATGCTATGTGTTTTTAAGCACAATACAAAATTAAGTAAATAAGTATGCTGGTGATTATTCTTTCAAGGAAATTTTATACTTGCTTTACCTTACTTGAAATAATTTTTTTCTTTTTTATTTAAATTCAATTTAATTATCATAGAGTGTATTATTAGCTTCAGAGGTAGAATTTAGTGATTCATCAGTTGCATATAACACCCAATGCTTATCACATCATGTGCCCTCCTTAATGCCCATCACCCAGTAACCCCATCCCCCCCCCACCTCCCCTCCAGCAAGCCTCAGTTTGTTTTCTATAGTTAAGAGTCTCTTATGGTTTGTCTCCCTCTGTTTTCATCTCATTTTTCTTTCCCTTCCCCTATGTTTATCTATTTTGTTTCTTAAATTCCACAAATGAGCAAAATCATATGATACTTGTCTTTTTTCTGACTGACTTATTTCACTTAACATAAAACCCTCTGGTTCCATCCACATAGTTGCAAATGGCAAGATTTCATGCTTTTTGATGGTTGAGTAATATTCCATTGTATATATGTACCACATCTTCTTTATCCATTCATCTGTTGATGGACATCTGGGGTCTTTCCATATTTTGGCTTTTTTGGACACTGATGCTATAAACATTGGGGTGCAGGTGCCCCTTCAAATTACTATGTTTTTATCCTTTGGTTAAATACCTAGTAATGCAATTGCTGGGTTGTAGGGTAGCAAGGATCTCATTGTTAGTGTATAGAGATGCAGCTGACTTCTGTGCATTGGTTTTATATCCTACAGCTTTGCTGAATTCCTGTATCAGTTCTAGTAATTTTTGGGTGGAGTCTTTTGGGTTTTCTACAATAGAATATCATGTCATCTGCGAAGAATGAGAGTTTGACTTCTTTGCTGATTTGGAGGTCTTTTCTTTTTGTTTTCTGATTGCTGAGGCTAGGACTTCCAGCACTGTGTTGAACCACAGTGGTGAGAGTGGACATCCCTGTCGTGTTCCCGACCTTAGGGTCAAAGCTCTCAGTTTTTTCCCTTTGAGGATGATATTCTCTGTGGATTTTTCGTATATGGCTTTTATGATACTGAAGAATGTTCCTTCTATCCCTACACTGCAGAAAGTTTTTATCAAGAAAGTATGCTGTATTTTGTCAAATGATAAATTTATAGAAATTCATCACCATCTATTTATTGTATAAGGTTGGTATATTTAAAATCCTATCAGTTAAGGGGCCACATGGGTGGTTCAGTTGCTTAAGCATCTGACTTTGGCTCAGGTCATGATCTTGGGGTCCTGGGATTGAGCCTCTGTGTCTGGGCTCCGTGCTTAGTGGGGAGTCTGCTTCTCCCTCTCCCTCTGCCCCTCCCCCTGCTCATGCTCTCTCTCTCAAATAAATAAATAAAATCTCTTAAAAAATCCTATCAGTTAAGAAAAATAAAACAGAAACATTGTATAAAGAAATAGTTAAACAGCTTAACTAAAATGTTGAAATATTTAACTAAGTCCAACTTTAAAGAGTGAAGTGCAAATAAAGTTAAAATAGAAACAAAATGAAGAAATGGCTTATATGGCTAAACAAATATGATACAAAGAAATTAATTTAAAATACTAAAATTTAAAAAAGAAACTCCAGTGGATTAAACACTAATTTAAATACTAAAAACTAATTTAAACACTATTTTAACACTAACATAGAAGTACATACACATTTCAAATCTTATATTCTCTATTAAATACAAATCCTTAATTTTTTTTCTTAGGAACTTATTCAATTACATTATAAAAAAAAACAGTATGACATGCATTTCTGAAAATCAATTTCAGGTTTAAAAAATGAAACCAAAGACCTGGATCCTAGGTAGCTTATTATTCTCACTCTCTGCCCAAAGTCATTCAGCCATTCCCTTGGATGTGCGTATATTTATTGCACATGCTTTAAGGGTATTGACATAAACATGAATATAGCTGATGGCTATACATTTGGAATAAAGATGGCCTTTTAGTTCTCTAAAATCTGTCATAAAATTATCAAATCCATCAATTTCTGCATGGCATGAGACCAAAGTGATGGATGATGCATGGAAGAGTCCGTCTATCACCTTGGCTATTTTATTTGTGAGAATCTGATAGTTACTCAGATGCCGTTATGGTTCCAAACCCATTTGTGTGCTCCTTGCTGAAAGTGACCATGTCACAGGCGTCCTTATTTCAGGAATTTCACAGAGTATATTGTAATTAGTGGCCATTTGAATAAATATTAAATGAATGATGAATTTTGTAAAAGCACTTTTGGCACCAATAAAATAGTCACAGCCAAAAACTAAAAATCCACATGTCTGGAAGGATAGTGAAAAATGATTGTGAATACATAATTAAATACATAATTAAAATTATTATTAAGATGTAGAGTTAAAGTTTGTAGATAGTATTTGGATAACTTCTTAATTGTGTTTTTTCCCTCATATTTATTTTACACAATATGTTTAGTATGTATTTTCTTATCTCCTTCCTCCCAAAATATTAGACAAGCACATATTAATTAACACCCCTCTTTGCCATTCTGGCCAATTGAACTTGCCAGTGTAACTTTCATATAGAGAATTTGGGGCAGAATAACATATACTCCCCTTGGAATTTAAAGCAGTGATAATTAGGAAACTCTAACACCTTCATAAAGCAAGAAACCATTTGAAGTCATCTTTTTTTTTAAATTTATTCATTTATTGATTTATTAAATTGAGTAATTGACATACTATATTGTATTAGTTTTGAGTGTACAACATAGTGATTCAATATTTATATGCACTATGAAATGGTCACCATAGTAAATGCATTTACCAGCTGTCACCATGCAAAATTGTTACAGTATTATTGACTATATTCTCTGCTGTATATTACATCTGTGTCTCTTTTTATTTTATAATTGGAAGATTGTACCTCTTAATACCCTTCACCTGTTTTGTCCATCCCCCTGCCTTACCTCCCTCTGGCAACCATCAGTTTGTTTTCTGCATCTATCAGTCTGTTTCTGTTTTGTTTTATATGTTCATTTGTTTTGTTTTTTTAGATTCCATAAATGAAAAAAATATAGTATTTGTCTTTCTCTGACTTACTTCACTTTGTATAACATCCTCTAGGTCCATCCATGTTGTCACAAATGGCAAGATTTCATTCTTTTTTATGATTAAACAATATTCCATTGTATACGTATATATATACCACATCTTCTTTATCCATTCATCTATCAATGGACATTTAGGTTGTTTCCATTTCTTGGCAATTATAAATAATGTTGCAATGAACATACGGTGCATATGTCTTTTCAAATTAGTATTTTTATTTTCTTCAGATACTCAGCAGTGGAATTGGTGGATCATATGGTAGTTCTATTTTTAACTTTTTTTAGGAACCTCCATATTGTTTTCCATAGTGGCTGCACCAATATACATCCCAACCAACAGTGTATGAAGGCCCCCTTTTCTCCACAGCCTTGCCAACACTTGTTATTTCTTGTCTTTTTGATAATAGCCATTTTGACAGGTGTAAGGTGATACCTCATTGTGACTTTATTTTGCATTTACCTGATGATTAGCGATGTTGAGCATCTCTTCATGTGCCTGCTGCCATCTGTATGTCTTCTTTGGAAAAATGTCTTTTCAGGTTCTCTCCCCATTTTTTTTACTCAGATTGTTTTTTTGTTTGTTTATTTTGATATTGACTTTTATGAGTTTTTTATATATTTTGGATGTTAACCCCTTTTTGGCTCTGTCATTTGTGAATATCTTCTCTCATTTAATTGGTTGCCTTTTTGTTTTATTGATGGTTTTCTTTTCTGTGGGGAAGTTTTTTGGTTTGATACAGTCCCATTTGTTTATTTTTGCTTTTGTTGTTTTTTTTTTAGATTTTTTTTATTATGTTATGTTAATCACCACACATTACATCATTAGTTTTTGATGTAGTGTTCCATGATTCATTGTTTGCATATAACACCCAGTGCTCCATTCAATACGTGCCCTCTTTAATACCCATCACCAGGCTAACGCATCCCCCTCCCCTCTAGTCATCTTAATATTTCAGTACTTTTATTGAAAAATTTAAAACATAATAAGCAAAGAATATTTAGAATAATTAGTGGCATTAAATATTATTATAAGACCATAGCCAAAACATATTAGATAATTGTTGCTTTGTTTTATATATATATTGATATTACATATTTGCTGCCATTGCCAATTTACATTCTGAGAACAGAATAAAGATACTTTTTGTTTAATTATTCATGTTAGTAAATTCAGGAAAGATACAGTAAATTTCCTTGATAGTGAATATCCAATCTACATGTATTGTGCTGCATAATAGCAGAACATATGTAACATTTTCAAGTATGATTTGCAGACAATATTGGTAACAACAGCTTGATATAGTAAGAATGTTCTCTTTTATGTTTTTCCCAAAAATGACACTCAATTCTTAACTTCACAGATGTGATTATTTTTCTTCTTGTTCATTTATGCTATTGAATTTTATGTTCTTTTCAGTGTGTATAGTCAGATGATTATAATGGTATATGCTATTTCAGACTATAGTGTGAGACTAGTTGTGTGACTGAATATCTGTCTGTGCACTTAGACCGGCGGCTCCTGTGATTAGGAGTAAGAATATAAGTTATGGTTATATATCAATTATATGCCCAGAAAATCATGTCTCTGTAATATGAAAGGTAAAAGTTAAATGCTAATGTTAAAATTTTATGTTATAAATATACTCAAATTGGTTTATGCTTATATTTATGCATGTGCATTGCAGTTCAAATGATCACCTTAAAGGAAGAGTTGATTTGGTTTAAATTTTAAGTATGAAAACACATATTCAATGATATATGTGCCTAGTCTATTCAAAGCATCTATTTTTTTTTCAGTGCTATATTGTTTTTCCTTTAGTACAAAGGAATGTAATGGCCAGCAAAATGCCCCAGAGAACTGTTATATCTACATAATTCTAATACACCTATTTGGAAACTCTTATGGTTAGCACATTACCAACTCAATGTATATGAATGGTTAATTTAATAGCAATAGCATTTATAGTCACTGTATGTTTTCTAGCTATCTTTAAACAGTTAACATTATTATCTTTCAAAATAATGCATTGTCACTATAGAACATTTAGAATACTATTTACCAACAATAAAAATGAAAATAATTTATAGTCTTTCCACAGAGATGATTTTTAAAATAATTCATGTATACACATTGTCTGACTTCTTGGAACTTACAATATTGTGGAGGAGATGGATGTTTAAAAAGATAAAATAATTAGGTTTTTTTGAGAAAATCCATGCAGAAAATAAATTAAGTGTGAAGTTAGAATGGAGAGAAGGACCTGGATTTAAATAGAATAATCAAGGAAGGCTTTTCTGTAAAGGTGATGTTCAAGCTCATAAACACATGATGAAGAAAGATTGCCAAACAAACAGAAGGAAGAGAGGAAGAACATTATAGGTTGCAAATGTCCTGTTATATGAAAGATCTGGCATATTTGAGACAGTAAATCTAAATGTCAGTGATGTTGAGCATAGTTAGCAAGTAGGAAGGAGGGTAGGAGAGAGATAATGTAATGCATTCAAGAATGTGGTAAAAATAGGATTTTATTTTAGGTGAAACAGAACACCAGTAAAGGGTTGTGAAGAGAATATTTAGTAGGCTCACAAAGTCAGGCTCAGGTTGACCATGGCTGGGACTAGATTGGAAACAGATCTGATTTATTTGGAAGGAAGTATTGATAGGATGTGGTAATGGATTGGAAGCTGGTAAATAAGTGAGAAGGGAAATCGTAGCTCTTCTAAATTTATCGTTTGAGCTAGAGCATGGATGCTAATTCTCTTAAGAGAGATGAGGAAGACTAGAGTTTGGAAAAGAGGCAGATTTTGTGAGAAACAAAGGTAAAGAGTCTCATTTTAATTATATCCAGTCTGAAATATCTGTGAGATATCCAAATGCAGGTATAAGGGGAAAGATTATATATACACATAAAATCAGAGGAGAGATGTGACCTGGAGATATAAATGTGTGAATCACAGCATAAATACAGTTTTCAAATAGAGTGGAATTGAGAGCTCACCTAAGGAGTGTTGAGAAGAAAAGTGGTGAATTTGATAACATGAAGAAATTTAGTATTTCCGTGGAGGGTGATTCCTAGGCAGCAATGTAGATAATAACCAGTCTCCTAGTTATAATGTTGACAGAAAGAAAGAGTAAAGGAAAGAAAGAATGAACGAAAGAAAGAAAGAAAGAAGAAAGAAAAGAAAGAGAGAGAAAGGAAGGAAGGAAGGAAGGAAGAAAGGAAGGAAGGAAGGAAGGAAGGAAGGAAGGAAGGAAGGAAGGAAGGAAGGAAGGAAAGAAGGAAGAAATGAAGAGAAAGAAGGGAAGAAATCTGTACAATAAGCCATGATTTGTTTAAATTTTTTTTCTAAATTTATTTTTTGTTTTTGAAAATATTTGAAAACTATATAGGGAGGCTTAAGCAATTCACTCAAAGCAATTGATGTTTATTCTCGCTACTGTGATTTTATATGATTTACCTCACATTTTTCTTTGCCTATATTTTGGTATATTTTTTGAGTATTTCTCAGAAATAAAGGATTATTTAAGATCCTTCTGATTATTTAAGATCGAGTGCATACTTATGGCTCATTTCTCTAACACAAAGTACAGCTCCCAAGACTTGGTTAGGGAAGATATAAGCACATATTTGTTGATTCACTAAATTGTCTAATTGTTAGTATGTTCAAAGATTCCTAATCTTAAATACATTTTCCTGTGTTAAGAAATGCTGTTTTTCAAAACATGAACCAAACTTCACAAATAGTAGTATTATCCCTTTCCTTCTATCTCTAATTTTACCATTTTAGTATTAAAGTAAAATTCATTTTAAAATAATAGATCCTTTAGTTTGCTTTAATAATTACTTTCAAAAAATTCTAAAATTTTTTTTTAAACCTGGATAATTGATATTTATATTCTGCCTGTCTTTAATGTAGGGAGGGTTAAGGGTTCTATTTATGAAGAAATTGACAATATATACAGAGGCACATGCTGGCCCTCTCTGTGGCCCATTGTAGTTGTGGACAATTCACTAGACTTGTGATTGGAAGCTTTCAGGAGTACAATGCACAAGAAAAAGCAACTATGGTAATTTTTATGGAAGAGTTTTCAAAGTGACTCCATTTTGGAGGCTGATTTGGAGGTGAGTGAAGGACATCTGTGTATAGAAGAGATTAACATGAATCTTGAGAGGAATGAAAGCAGACCCCTCAAATGAAGATTAGCTACAGTGGTTTTAAAATTGGATAAGCTGCTTAAGAAGCAGGCTTATGTCAGTATCTTGGGTTAAAATAACAAAAGAAGACTCGCTGTGCCTTAAACGATCATTTAGATGACTATATAAAATATGGTTTTATGAAAGGTCGATTTCATATGCAACATTGAATGTTCACTGTTATCAGTTTCTGTTAATGATGATTTATACTTTCTTGTTGAAAGTGCATGCGCAAATGAAACACAAACTCCTTAGTATGTTTGAGGTAACCATATAATTTGTTGTCAAAATTGGGATACTTTGGAAAACAAATTTGGTACTGTTAATAATTATGTTGGGCAACTGGCATAAATTGGAATCATCCTAGGTAAACAAGGATATATAACCATTTCAACTGTACAATTTCTCAAGTGTTCTGAGTAGAGAGTAGGCTTTTAGATATTCCTCAATGTGGTAACTTGAATCTTCCTTGTAAGGGGGGTGTGTGTGTGTGTGCGTGTGTGTGTTTATGCATTTAAAAGGCTTTTTTTTTTTTTTTTAGTAGGAAAGATTTGGTTTAATTGAGAATTGATCAAGAATTTATTCTGCAAATTAAGAAAAACTAATCAATAACTTCCTTGACTAGCTCAATTATGAGGGCTATAACTGTAAATTGTCCGTAACTGGGCACTTTTCCCTAAACGCATATTAAAATTTTGCCAATTATTGAATTGAAAATACTGCCATAATGAATTTAATCCTTACAAAATAACAGATCCATATGGATAAGCATATATCTATTTTATATCTATTTTTAAATTAAAACATTAGATCCCATATCAGAAATATTTAGAACTCAAGTCATTAATTCAGAACCATGCATTTTTTAACCAGAAAACAGCACAAAGATTTGTTGTGGAAGTAAATTAAAATTACAAAACAATACAAATGGTTATTAATATCTTCACTGTTTATAGGCACCAATTAGTATGTTATCAGTCTCTGTCATGTTAAAGATAATTCTCTAGGCCATACCAGCCTGGAGGGGAAGTTAGGGCACAAGATAATTATAAGTCTCTTTCTTTATAGATCAGCTCCAGGGACTACTTTGCTAAAAATGTAATTTTGATCCAAATCACTTTTTTACTCAAGAATAAGAGGACAGTGTGATTCCTGAGGTGTTGAAAGAACTGCCATTTCTTGGCCCGAATGATTAAGAATTCTCCAACTCTCTAGTGCTCCCTATGTTTTCATTCAAATCTTGTTCCTTGAGAGGAACAACATTGTTAGAGGCCTTCTCTAGCACCGTCGTGAGAGGCTTTCTCCAGCTGTGTTCTGGGCATTTATGTTTACCTGTAAAATGGACAATATTTCTCTCCACCATGACCATTTTTCATAAAAGAGTGGTAATCTTTTCCAAACTTTCTTTTGTCAAACAAAAATTGCCCTGGACAATCTTAAACAGGCAGGGAAGACTTTATTCAAGTCTAATGCACAGAAGAGAGAGACCAGAGCTCAGTCTGAACTTGATTGTTTCGAAACAAAGGGTGGGCGAGTTTTTAAGTGCTGGCATGAGCGAGTAGAAATTATATAAGAATGTTAGTGGAGAGGTTGCTCAGTGAGATGTGTTGAACATACTGAGTTATTCTTGAGTTTGTAAATGTTTTTCCTTATGATTAGGGCACCTGTGTTTGCTCATTGACCTTGTCAGTGTTCGGCTCCTACCCTCCCACAGAGACTGAGAGGTAGGGGTGCTATCTTCTTTGATGTATTTCATTTCCAATAGATGGTTCCAGGTCCTTGAGAAAGATATCACTGGATTTTAAAAATAAGAGTATTTTTAAGGGATTTATATACATCTCAAAGGGGTAGAAAAAGAATTTATAATTACAAGTTTGTTTGTTTTAAGTAAATGCTCTAAGGAAAGAAATGTCAGGAGCCTAGAGTCAAGAAGAAGCCTGTCTAAATTCAAGCTGAGGGGAACATTAAGGTTGCTATTTTGGTCACCTTTATGTTATCACATAGTAAATGCTTATCCTGGGAAGTTCAGATCAGCTTAAGGGCCTATCTTTAGCTTTTCTCTCAATTAGAACAATTTAGTCCTAGTTTTTCTTCTCAGAACCACAGGCTATTGTACCTTATAATTGTCCTCATGCTTTATCAACCTCTTATGACTTTTCTAGTCAGCTCAGCTCCTGCCACAAAACAAAACAGAACAAAACACTATTATCATTTTCATCTACCAGCCAAAACATCTCTTTCCCCACCTACTAAGTCAATCCAACTAAGTCTTGCACTACTTTTCAAAAATATTGTCACATTTTATCCCAGTCATTAGCAAACACTCTTATGGAGTAAAAATATTGTAGAATGTAAATACTTAATTTATAAAGATACATCTTCAAATACAGATCAGTGTGGTATAATCAATCAACTAAATATGTAGAAAATATTTTAAGAATTTAAAAATATTTTTATTTGATTTTCTTTAAGCTAGTCATAACCGAAATGTTCATTGACTGATAAATAGATAAAAACAATGCGGTATATATACATAGTGGAATATTACTCTGCATAAAAAAATGAAATCTTGCCATTTGCAACAACATGGATGGAGCTAGAGTGTATTATGCTAAGTGAAATAAGTCAGTCAGAGAAAGACAAATACCATATGATTTCACTCATCTGTGGAATTTAAGAAACAAAATAGATGAACATGGGGAAGGAAAAAAAAAGAGGGAGGCAAACCATAAAAGCCTCTTTATTATAGAGAACAAACTGAGGGTTGCTGAAGGGGAGGTGAATGGGGGATAGGCTAAATGGGTGATGGATGTTAAAGAGAACATTTGTTGTGATGAGCACTGGGTATTATATGTAAGTGATGAATCACTAAATTCTCCACCTGAAACCAATATTACACTATATGTTAACTAAGTAGAATTTAAATAAAAACTTGATACCTGAAAAAAAAAAAAAGCTAGTGGTAATCGTGCATTAATTGGGCAAAATGTTATGATGTGAAAACAAAATTAAACATAAGAAATATGTCATTAATTAGTAAATGAAAATATAAGTGTTTGCTTGGCAAGGAGATGTAAAACAAAGATAACTACCTGATACAATTTAGATTGTTCAATTGATAATTGAAGAAAGGATATTCTAGCCCATAGAGTTGGATTACTAACCCAAATTAAAATGAACTCTTTATTATTTATTTCATTTCTTAAGAAAGTGAAATTATGTAGGTAATTAGATCTATGTACTTAGTAAATTATCAAGATACTAGGTGGACTACTTTAGATTAATTACCAATTTAATCTTTAAGGGTATTTCTCTGATAACTTTAGCACTCACTGTATCAATAGTAGGAGCATTGTTGAAATTTGGATGTATGTTGCAACCTCAAGCACTTAATTATTTATTAACTCTGAGTAAAATAATAGCAGAAGGAACATAGCATTTAAATTCAGAAGATCAGGATTTAAATTCAAATTATGACATTAGAGACTTAGGTTTTTGAAAAACTTGATGTTACTCTTAGTTCCAGAAATATGAAATGGTCAATAAATATGAAAGTACTGTTTTTCAGCATTATAAAAGAAAGATATGTTTAAAGAGCAATAGCCATAGAAGATCTTTTTCTAATTTGTACTGAGAATAAGGTCAAAACAGAAGGGTTCACCAAGGCAGAATTCCTGGCCCACAGTGTTTGCCATACTGGGAGTTATAAACAAGTAGGTAGGCAATTCCCATATAATGTCCCAAACCTTATCACGTGGAAGGTAGAGTGCTACACTATCAGGTATACTTATGGGAAGAAATTACATGGACTTAGTAGGTAAGACTCAAAGATAAATAAAAGTACTAGATGTTACAGCCAAAGGGGATGATATCATGTGAAAAAATCAGAAAGGTAAGAACTTGGGACATTGCTAAAATTGATCTGGTACTTTATGTTGAAATATTTAAACAGACAAATGATATGAAGTTTACATTTATAAAAATTAACTTTCTTTTAATGTAGTGGGTTCTTTGGAAATGGCCAAGACAGAAAACCGAAAATCCAGATAAGAAGCTGTGTAATTAAGGGCAGATTCGATCTGTTGTCCACTCATTCCTTTCTGAAGTATTTTTTGAAAGTCTACTATGTAAATTAGTCTAAACTGAAGGAGATGTAGTGGATATAAAGCAAATTGAACAAAAGAATATGAGTAATTTCAGAATTAGAAATGGTTGGATTTGGAGATTGTTTTTATCGTGTGTGTGTGTGTGTGTGTGTCTGTGTGTAGAATATAAGAAGAAAGAATGCTAATGATGCTGAAAAATCCAAAGGTTGGATAATATTCAACAATTATCATTTATGTTCTAATTCTTCAAAATTTTAACACTAAGAAGTCCTCTCTGGGATATCTAGCGCCTCATGGATACTAATGGGAAGGAGGTCTTGTATCTCAAATTTAATTAGTGAAAAGCACTTTCCTAACCCCTCTCTGATAAAGCATTGGCTGATTCATTATTAAGCCTAATCAGCCAAAGACCACCCAGACAAACCTGAAGTCCCACAAATTCAGATTTGTTGATTCACAGCAAAGGGAGATGATCCAGAGCACTGAGGAATGCCCTCAAAAAATGAGAACACAGATTCTTTTATAAGGTTCACGTTCTTGTTGAAAGATTTTGCAAAGGGCCTCAAAGAAGCAGGGATTAGTTCTGAATTTGTTGCTTTTCTCAGAAGGATTAGGATTGCCTAGGGATTAATGGTTTAGCAAGTAGAGGTCCCCAGGAATGGATAGGAATAGCAAAATAGATGTGGAACGTTATAGGGAAGAAAGCAATAATCAGTCAAACAGTGATTATTATGACATTTTACAGCTGCTGTGTGACCTTAGGAAAAACGTTTTCTGTTTATTTTGCAGCTGTTTTGACCTATGTCTACATGTCTACTGCTATGCTGATCAATGGCAGGGCTGCATTTTTTTTTTTTTTAATCTAACCCGATTTTCATTTATTTCTGAATGGTTTTCATTCCTTCTTTGCTCTATGAAAATTTAATCAGTCCTTCCTCCACTCCCTCCCCAACTTTGATTCAGGAACCAGAGATTCATGTAGAAGGAGAAGGTCTTTGGAAAACCCATTCTTCTGGTAAGCCCCAATAGCTGTGGTAGCAACATTCATGTGGGAGGTGGGGGCTGGCAGAAGCACAATTTGTACAGTCTTCTTACCACCAGTGATAGCAGTTCTCAGAAAAAGACTGTGATTTTGACTATCAGAACTGCTTTGGCCTATCCCAAACTCTTATCTCTGCCCATTTTCCACTCTGAACATTTGCCCACAATTCTGTGAATTTCCTAGTGAACTTTGGACAACTCTTTTCTGTTACTTCCAATACAGTGTTGTACTTTCTTCCACAGCATATATACCAAATTTGGAACAATGCAAAGTTCTTCACAAAGATAAGAGTAACAAAAGGGGTATCCAGATTTATTTCCTGGTAAATCTGGCTTTAATATGGCCTGAAGTTTAGAGTCCTGTTTCTTAAGAATATACAATTATTTTAGAATTTTAAATATTACACAAATATCTGACCATGTGAGACATTTCTAAGGCCCCTTTCAGTGGTCTTAAAAAGTATCTTTACAAATGAGGAGCTGGATCTTAGGTTTTCCTAATGTAAGAGTAAATCCAATCCAGACAATTTGGAAGTCAAACTTGGAAATTTAGACGACATGCCTTATTTCTCATTGACTATTGAACCCTTATTTGGAACTAATGTTTGCCATACATTCTTTCAAGTTCATTCTCTTCTATTCCTGGGTTACTCTGTAGTTAGGTGTCATCTAGATCAATAGGTTTCTTTGGAATAACTTCCCTATTAGGTATAGTTAGGACTTTATTAGATCTCTCCCCTTATAAGTATTTTTTAATATTTGTTCTAAAATCAATGGAAGAATAATGAAAACAAATTGTGAGTGAATGAAGATAGTGAGGAATAAGAAAGAAGTTCTTTTGAAAAACAGCAGAGAGGCATGATTATCTTACAGATCACAAGTCAAACATTGTTTATACATATATTGCCTTTATTTCAGGTAAGATATAATAATATCTATTTTAATTGCATAATTTCTGAGTATAACCACTTAATAGATTGTTGACAGTTTTTAAATAGTTTGAGTAATTTCACTTAATGAGAATATTATAACCAATTTGCAATAACTGCCAAAATACCAAAAATAATTATAAGAAACTCATGTATACTAGATTACCTTAATCTAGTTTCCACAAGAAATAGTTAAATTGTTGACGATAGTGGACTGTTTTTTAATGCAATGTACAAAAGTTTGCAAAACTAATGTATTATCATTTGTAATAATATTAGAAATTTCTTTTCCATGATTAATATCATATTAGTGAATGTTTCAAGGTTAAGCAAACTGGAATTATTATCTTATACAAGAATTTAAGTAACCAGATGTTACTGGATTCCAGGTTGTGATTTATTTAGTAATCATAAAGAAATAACTTATGCATGGCTTAAACTGAGCTATAGGCAAAGAAATAGCAGAGAGATATTATTTCCTCCTTCTCTGTTATCCTTCTTCACTTCGAACTTCTCTCCAGTTGTCTATGCTCTTTGTTATATACACTAAGTCTTTATCTCAGGATGGTCCTTCCACTGTGGTTTACTATTTATATAATCATGACTTTGAGGCATCTCACTTTAATAATAAGCAGAGTAATCCTAAGGTTTCGTCTCTCAGCTCTCCTTTTGAAACACTTGAATAATCCATTTTCTTGTACACACTTTTGGTCTCTTAGTCTGTCCAGGGTTCATCAGAGAACACTATTGCTAATCAGTCATGTATACTGTCTATGTGTCTTTTTTGTTTGTCTTTTGTTTTGTTTTTAACCAGAACTAAGGGCTTACTTAGAGTATACTACTTACACAGACAAAGATAACTACATGAACAGTTAATGTACAAATCAATACTTAATAGAAAAATAAAATGCTTATAAGTATGAATATCCATAGTCCATGGACAGGCATATAATCAGCAGAAAGGAAATTGTGATTATTCACTTTATGTGTGTGTGTGTTTTTATCTATCGCAAAATGGGTACATAGTACATAGAACTTACATTTCTAGTTTCAAGCATCATAATGCTAAAAAAAATTATTAAGGTGTGCCTGGCTGGCTCAGTCAGAAGAGCATGCAACTTTTGATCTTAGGGTTCTGAGATTGAGCCCCACATGGGGTATACAGATTACTTAAATAAATAAAAACTTAATTTTTTTTTTAAAAGAGAGAAACTAAAACCTCATTCTTTACCACTAAGTGAAAGTGTGATTTTTTTTCTCATGTGGTTAATTAAATATTTTAATTACTGAGAAATCATGTGTAATATAAATGCTGCAAGATAAATTCAGACATGTTATTATTAAATCAAATGATTTTAAAAGTAAAAAAAAAGGGGGGGGGCGCCTGGGTGGCTCAGTCGGTTAAACGTCTGCCTTTGGTTCAGGTCATGATCTCATCGTCCTGGGATCGAGCCCCACATCCCTCTGGCTCTCTGCTCAGCAGGGAGTCTGCTTTTCCCTGTCCCTCTGTGCTCTTGTGCTCTCTCTCGCTCTCGCTCTCTCAAATAAATAAAATCTTAAAAAAAATAAAAGTAAAAAAAATAACTACTTTAAAAAAGAATATATAGAAAATGTGACTATTGTACTTATAATTGTACATCACTTTCAGCTTAACAGTTCAGATAAAGAATACTGCCTGGGATTACATTTCAAAGACTTTATAAATAACTTCTAATTATATCTGATATTATTTTATTATTTTTAAATGACAAAGTATGGTTTACTCCTTGATTACAAACATATTCTTTTTTTTTTTTTTGTTTTGTTTTGTTTTTTTTTTAATTTTATTTATTTGACAGAGCACAAGCAGAGGGAGAGAGAGGGAGAAGCAGGCTCCCTGCTGAGCAAGGAGCCCGATGTGGGACTCGATCCCAGAACCCTGGGATCATGACCTGGGCCGAAGGCAGACGCTTAACCGACTGAGCCACCCAGGCATCCCTACAAACATATTCTTTATAATACTTATCCCTCTGTGAAAATAACTATAATCTTATGACTTTAAGGAATATTAAAGGACTATTTCTCCAACCACTATATTTTAATAATAATAGAGATAAATAATAAAAACTGATAGTTACTCAGACTCTGCTTGAATATCTCCATTGGAAAGTAACTCATTATCTGGAAGAGGAAAGTGACTCTTTGGCCTGAAAGGAGGAATGCAGACTATTAGAAATCGATAGTTGATGTAAAGCTCAAAATTGTTTTTTGGTGAATGAATCTATAATGAATGACCCATTCATTATAGATAATATCTATAAAGCTAATTCTTCTGTATCACAATAGATCTTGAAACATTCAAAACTGATACAAATTTTCCCTTTGTAAGATTTAAATGTCCCTCGTATCTTTAAGAATTCCTCACACAACACTTCAAAAGCCTCAATATGCTCATTGTTCTTCCTCAATATGCTCAATAGGATTTATTTTGCTTTAGTATCTTTTAAGAGGTAGTATTTATGACTGAAAACAATGCCAAGTTATAAGCAGAGAGTATCCTCTGCTTTAATACAATAAAGGAAATGTTTGGTTACAATAAAAAAGGCAAAATATTGCTCTTGTTATTATTTTGATAATCTCAGATCATCAAGACATATGAATAGAAAGAATAATGTGGCTGGCTAGTGATTTTTATATCATTTTAAAGATATACTGTTTAGTTATTGATTCAACATTTACTCATAGGAGAGGTTATGTTTTGCATGTCGGAGGATTGAGAGACAAGACATCTGCAGGTACTGCTCAGCTTCTCCAAAGCTGGCGCTATTCACTGCTGGTGGTAATGCAAAATGGTATAATCAGTGTCAAAGACAAAATGCATAGGACAATTAAGGCTATGCTTTAACTCAGGTTATTGCAATAGGGATAATGTTCATTAATGAACAATGTCTCAAAGAAAAGAAAGAAGCCTGAGTTTTTAGAAAGGCAAATAAACAAGGGAGTCATCCTTGAGTCTTACGAGAGTCATCAAGGAGAGAAGGGAATGGTTTCATCTCAGGATACATGAGTGCAAGGTGGTCTTTAAAGTTAGTTATTCCCCTGGATATAAGAGGGAGGTGGGAATTTTAACCATTGTTGCTTTCCAGGAGCACAAGGCTCAGGTATAATTCAATGTTGTCACCACTATGATAAAATGAAAAAGAGAAATATTAATATAAAAGTTTGTATAAAAGTAAAGAGCCAGAGGTGCCCTGAGGCAACCATTCCATTGGATTTCAAGAGGTCAGCAGAGGAAAATTACTAAGTTATCAGCACTACTCATTGAGTTTATTGAAGCTAGGATATTAATGCTCTGGGGGATGATATCTATATTTTTGGTATAAAGGCATACATAATCTGAACATTTTACTAGAGGCAAGACAGTGGTTTGTGTAGGGAGAAATCCAGTCCATGCATAGTCTGTTGTGGTGATGAGTCCTTTGAGGTTTACATCAAGTTATCAGGCTTCAGATTGCAGGGCTTCCTCAGAACCTGGGAGAAGTGGTCAGGTGAAGGCAATCTAGAGTACTGGTAGGGATCTGGGCAGTCAGGATTTAGTTCTCTGTGAGGATGAATCAGATGAAAATGAGAAAAAATTGGAAACATTTTTGTTTTAGTTGGAGAAAATTTGGACCACTGTAGATGGATATTGAAGGAAACTGGATGAATTAAAAATTTAAGCAAGATGACAAGATCTAACCCAACTTATGGGTAGATACAAAAGCTAGGTTTTTTGTTTGTTCATTTTTCTCCACACAATGGCGGAGGAAGTCAATTAAATCTCTATTAGGCAAGCCAGAATTTGTACATTCATGAGTTACCTGCATTTTATGAAGACCTGCAAAATAGTTCAAAGACAATGAACAGGCTCAGGATCCAGAAGGGAGTATTATAGCTTTTCATTGATAAATCAAAATTTCTCTCTACAGTCATTCCCTACCCCTCCCAACTGATTAAAGATGATCTCAAAGAAAGATTATTCTTTATCACACACACACAAGTCTTCAGACAAAATATATAGTAATCCTGGGGCGCCTGGGTGGCTCAGTCGTTAAGCGTCTGCCTTCAGCTCAGGTCATGGTCCCAGGGTCCTGGGATCGAGCCCCGCATTGGGCTCCCCGCTCTGCGGGAGGCCTGTTTCTCCCTCTCCCACTCGCCCTGCTTGTGTTCCCTCTCTCGCTGTGTCTCTGTCAAATAAATAAATAAAATCTTAAAAAAAAAAAAATATATATATATAGTAATCCTGAGATCTAATTTACTATGAATATACCAAGTATATGTCTAGAAAATACCAAGAATGTATTAGGAATATCAGGTGAGATATTAAGTAAGTAGGTAGTAGATACTGAACATCTGTATATTAATAAAATCCATAAATAAATGATGTGAATCCCCAAATGAAAACCACTTACTGAGAAGGTATTACATTAAAATTAAAGAAGTTAGGACAAGTTAACATTTAAAAAGGTAAATGAAATTATGATTGATAGCACTCTACTGTTGTATGATTTCAGTCAAAGTGGATCTAAACTCTCATATATAGAAACATACCATAAACTATGAGGGCATTGCTGACTTTCTAGGAATTTCCCAAACATCATACGGTTTCTTAACTATTTACACTAATAATGTTTCTCAAGCAAATTTAACTCAGAGAAGGGTGAGTTTCTCTTTTTATTTGAGAACTCTTTTCATGTGACACATTAATAGCACCATATCAAATAAACCTAATTATTTCTACTACCTCTCTTTTAACAAGTTAAAGGAACATACTGCAATTTGCCAAGGCCCTCTGGGAAATATCAAAGACAATTTTAGGTTCAAAAGACAAAATTAAGATTAAATTTTCAGAAGATAAAATATAGAAAATTGTTAGGAGATTTGAACACTTGATTAAGATAGAATCACAAGTAACTAAGAAACAGTATTTGGCAGCCTATTTGTCCAAAGTAACAAAAAACGTTTTAAAAGTAAACAGTGGATGCCTGGGTGGCTCAGTCAGTTAGGTGTCTGCCTTCAGCTCGGGTCATGATCCAGGGGTCCTGGTCCTGCTCAGTGGGGAGCCTGCTTCTTCCTCTTCCTGCCACTCCCTGTGCTTGTGCTCTCTCTTGCTCTCTTTATCTCTGGCAAATAAATAAATAAAATCTTTAAAAAAAAAGTGTAAACAGAAGAAGAACATGACTAATAGAACCTTCACTGTTCCCTAAGTGAGAAACTTTTGTTTTCTTATGTAAACAAGGGCGTAATAAAACCAATACAAACATTGGAAGGTTGTTCTGGTAAGACACAATACCTACTATCTAGTCAGATTAGACAGAAAGTAAAGAATAATCTTTTAGGGGCCTGGGTGGCTCAGTCGTTAAACGTCTGCCTTCGGCTCAGGTCATGATCCCAGCGTCCTGGGATCAAGCCTCGCATCGGGCCCCCTGCTCCGCGGGGAGCCTGCTTCTCCCTCTCCCACTCCCTCTGCTTGTGTTACCTCTCTCTCTCGCTGTGTCTCTCTCTGTCAAATAAATGAATAAAATCTTAAAAAAAAAAAAAGAATAATCTTTTACAACCTTTTATTAAGAGTAATAATGCAAGAAACTTTTTTTTAACAGAAAATAAAATTCTAGTTTTGCATCAATATAATATTTGATTCTAAGGTTTTTTTTGGAGAATTATTTATTTATTTATTTACTTACTTACTTATTTATTTAGTTAGGTTCCTTGCCCAACATGGGGCTTGAACTCACAACCCTGAGATTAAGAGTTGCATGCTCCACCAACTGAGCCACCCAGGCTCCCCTACAGGAGGGGTTTAAAGGAGATTTGTAGTCTAATTGGTAACAGCCCATCTGGAGATAGGAGAATATTACACACTTCCAGAAACTTAAATATATAGACTCACAGAGAGAGATCACAGCTTCAATTCTAAAATATCCACTGAAAGCCAAGCATACTCACAGAAGTACAAAACTCAATGGTTTATATCAAAGAACTGTTCTTTTCCCATTAAATTCAAATTCTTAATTTGAACTCAAAATTGACAAATAGAAAGAAAAACAAACCAGATTCTCTGTTGCCTTTCACCCAACAGAGACAAGATCTTTATAAACCATCTATTTAAAGAGATCACCAAATGATCAGGCTATAATACCAAAATAAGCTGGCACCAGATACAAAAATAAATTCTTGCCATGTCCTTTTTGTCTCTTGGAGTGCTCAAAAGTATCAAAATCAGTTCCTGATCAGGAGCTCACCATTGAGTTCTCTTGGAGTTAGGAGAGGAGTACAAGACCAAGAGGTCTTGTTGACTCAGTGCAGTAAATAGAAATCTAAAAGTGAGATCCAATCCATCTAAATCATGGTGCCAAATTCTCAAAGACAAAATGCACCAGACAATTAGGGTGATGGTTTTATTCAAGCTGTTGCAATAAGGACAGCATTCATTAATGAGGAGTGTCCCAAAGAAAAGGAAGGTGGCCTGGGATTTGTAGAGACAAGTAAACAAGGAAATCATCTGAGAATCTTATGGGAGTCATGAGGAAAAATGAAGAGAATATTTATCTTGGAATATGCAAGGATAAAATGATCCTTTGTGGATAGCTATTTCTCTTAAACATGAAAGGATAGTGGGGGGAGAGTTTAGAAAACAAAAGTTTTGGGTGACTTCTTAACCTATCACTGTTTTCTAGGACCATAGAGCTCAGGCAGTAATTATGACCCCACAGTTACTTTCCCACATATTAACACAAGTAATTAAAATATATGCCTACAAAAATACCTGCGTACAAATACTTGTAATTGCTTTATTTTTAATAGCCATCAACATGTGAAAGTATTTAATATATAACTATATATATTTAATTGGATAGTTGTATATTACTCTATGTATATATGCCATAAAACTATAGACAAAATATGTGTATTTTTATGAAAACTATATCTATATCTAATTTATCTAACATATTTATTTTAAAAACATATTCGAGAAAATTAACACTTTATTGTACTTTAAAATAATTGAAATGCCTGGGGAGAAAAAGTTTGTTTTGAGCTTAAATACCGACAAAAAATAAATAATCCTCTTGTTCATTCTCCTACAAAAACCATCTTTCCTTTCATACAATTTATTTTTCAATAAACATTGATACGTATTATAGTGGAAGGTAAGGGAGGCCATATGCAAAGTGGTAAAGAGCAGAGCTTTAGAATGAGATTGCCTCCATTCAAATCCTATTTCCACTTCTAACTAGCTGTAACTAACTAGCTGTAAGACCTTGAGCAAATCTCTAAAATTCTCTGTAAGTGGCAATGATAGTAGCAGAATATATAATATATTACTAGGGTTAAATATGTGAAAAGCACTTACTTTATTTATTTTTCTTGTCTCTTCTTCTTCTTTTATAATTATTGAAATCAGTAAAAAGAAAAAAATACAACTCTAGTGCTGCATTAAATATGTGGGCTATAAAAAGAAAAAAAAATAGGACAAAGACCTTTTCCATAAGCATGTTGTAATCCTAGAAAAACTATTAGAAAACAAACATAATGAGGTACAGCCTAAGCTAATAGAGGCAAAAATACTCAATTAATTCAACAGAAGTCATTTGATCCAACAAAATTTCACTCGTAGGTATTTACCCAAGAGAAATGAAAACATATGTCCACAAAAACATTGGAAGTAAGCCAAATGTCCATCAACAGATTCTGTATAAACAAATCTTGGCATATGTATATAATCCATTACTAACCAGCAATAAAACAGGAACAAATTAATGATACTGTCATAACAAAATGATTAATCTCAAAAATATTATGCTGGATGAATAAAGCCAGAAACAAAATATACGAATTGTACTATTTCACTAATGTGAAGTCCTTGGATAGGCAAAACAAAATATCATGTTACAAATCAGATCAGTGTAGATTGGGGATAGGAGTGAGGAAGGTTTGACTGCAAATGGGTATGAGAGAATATTTTTCTTTGGTGGCTATATTTTATATTTTGTTTCAGGTATTGGTTATATAGCTGCATACATTTGTTAAAACTCACTGAATTAAACATGCAATATGTTCATTTTCTTTTATGTAACATACACTTCAATAGAATTCATTAAAGCAGACACATACACATGGAGAGATAGAGCTTATAAAAATTAGATTAATGTTTCACTAGTGTATATAAGAGATGATAAAGTCAGGATCATGGATGATATGACCTATGTTTTACTGTCTAATGAGTAGACAATAACTGCATAGATTTTGGCCCCTATGAGACATTGAAAGTACAAGATTAAAGAGCAATCTTTGAACAAGTTTCAATAGAAGCAGTAGATGTTATGGAAAATCAAGAAAATTGGTGTCAAAATGAAAAAGAATATAAAATTTTATGAAAAGTGGGTGTTGCATCTTTTACATATTGCAGGGATGTCCGCATTTATAGTAGTGGGCTCTTACATCATTGGTTGCTGTGGAGAAGTTATTAATGTAATGATGGGTCAAGAATCCAAATTGTTTTGGTTTGAAGTATGAATGAAAGGCTTGAACAAGATAGTGAAGACATCTTGTGAAGAACAAAAAATAGTTCTGTAACTAGAGAGCTTGTTGTGCAACTAAAGAGTTGTAGACAACAGTATATTTACATGCTCAGTGGAAGGACTCAATAAAATGCATGAGGCTAGGGGTACAGGGAAAGGCATAAATGGCTGAGCACTTGGTCTGATGTTTAGGGGTAATGTCTAGGTCAAAATAGGAAGAGTTAATACTGAATCATAGGAATGACAATTTATTAGATGTGATATAAAGGAATAAACAAAGTTGTGAAGCCAAAATCTTTTCATGTATCTTTATGTATGTAAGATATATATGGAGAAATTTTCTATCCGTTCTTTGTAAATTTATTTTTACTTCAGTAATTGCTTAACTAAAAAGCTCAAAGATAAGGGAAACTATATTTCCTTTTTGTTCACTGAAGGTAATGATTTAATAGCATAAACTCTTCATGTAGTTTATTAATCAGAAAATGCATAATTTAATAAATTTCAATCGTTTTTCATATTCTTTTTTTTAAGATTTTATTTATTTGTCAGAGAGAGAGTGAGCACAGGCAGGGGAGCGGCAGGCAAAGGAAAAATCTGGCTCCCTGCTGAGCAAGGAACCTGATGCTGGACTGGATCCCAGGGTCCTGGGATCATTACCTGAGCCAAAGGCAGACGCTTAACTGACTGAGCCACCTAGGCATCCCAGTTTTTATTACTCCTAAAGTGATTGATTACACAGTTGAGGCCTCAAGAAACATTAACCTAGTAATGATCATAAATGCACAAATACATACTGTGCCAAATTGGGACTAATGGCAATAAATAAGGGGAGGTTTACACCAGTGGAGGAATTAGAAATTTATTCCTTTTTTTTTTTTTAAGATTTTATTTATTTATTTGAGAGAGAGAGCACACATGAGTAGGGGGGAGGGATAGAGGAAGAGGGAGAGGCAGACTCCCCACTGAGGAGGGAGCCTGACACTGGGCTCCATCCCAGGATCCCAGCATCATGACCTGAGCCAGAGACAGCTGCTTAACTGACTGAGCCACCCAGGCACTTCTGGAAGTTTATTCCTAAGTAAGAATTAAAAGAGACTTTATGGAAATAAATTATGTTGTCAAAGATACGTAAGATGTGGAAAGGCAGAAGAAATGGGAGAGAGGGAAGGAGGGAAGGATCAACAGAGGTGCAGAGAGAGAGAGAGAATGAGAGAGAGAATGAATGTGTTCCAAGGTCAACAAAGTGGAAGCACAAAACAGGCATATAAGAATAATAATATAAAATCAGTGGGTGTTTTTTTTTTTTAAAAACAAAACCTGATATGAATTCTATTAGTGTTATGACTTTGAACAAATTACCTATCTACCCCTTTTGAAGTTCAAATTTACTTCTAGAGGAACAGAATAGAAAATCCAGAAATTGACCCACAACTATATGGTGAATTAATCTTCAACAAAGCAGGAAAGAATATCCAATGGAAAAAAGACAGTCTCTTCAACAAATGGTGTTGGGAAAACTGGATGGCAACATGCGGAAGAATGAAACTGGACCACCATACATAAAAATAAATTCAAAATGGATGAAAGACCTAAATGTGAGACAGGAAACCATCAAAATCCTAGAGGAGCACACAGGCAGCAACTTCTTTGATTTTGGCCATAGCAACTTCTTACTAGATACATATCCAGAAGCAGGGAAAACAAAAGCAAAAATGAACTACTGTGCTTTCATCAAGATAAAAATCTTCTGCACAATGAAGAAAACAATCAACAAAACTAAAAGGCAAACTATGGAATGAGAGAAGATATTTGCAAATGACATATCTGATAAAGAGTTAGTATCCAAAATCTATTAAAGATCTTATCAAATTCAACACCCAAAAAACAAATAATCCAGTTAAGATATGGGCAGAAGACATGAATAGACATTTTCCCACAGAAGACATCCAGATGACTAACAGACATAGGAAAAGATGCTCAGCATCATTCATCATCAGGGAAATACAAATCAAAACTACAGTGAGATGCCTTCTCAGACCTGTCAGAATGGCTAAAATCAATTACCCAGGAAACAACAGGTGTTGGCGAGGATGTGGAGAAAGGGGTACATTCTGACACCGGTGGTGGGAATGCAAACTGGTGCAGCCACTCTGGAAAACAGTATAGAGTTCCCTTAAAATTTAAAAATAGAACTACCTATGACCCACCAATTGCACTATTAGGTATTTACCCAAAGGATATAAAAATACTGATTCAAAGGGGCACATGCACTCTGATAGCAGCATTATCAACAATAGCCAAATAAAGAGCCCAAATGTCCATCAACAGATGAATGGATAAAGAAGAGGTGGTATATATATACACAATGGGATATTACTCAGCCATCGAAAAGAATGAAATCTTGCCATTTGCAACAACATAGATGGAGATACAGAGTATAATGCTAAGCAAAATAAGTCAGTCAGGGAAAGACAAATACGATATGATTTCACTCATATGTGGAATTTAAGAAACAAAACAGGTGAATATAGGGAAAAGGGAAAAAAAGGAGAGGGAAGCAAACCATAAAAGAGACTCTTAACTATAGGGAACAAATTGAGGGTTGCTGGAGGGGAGGTGGACTGCAGGATGGTATAATGGGTGATGGTATTAAGAAGGGCACTTGTAATGTTGAGCACTGAGTGTTATATGTAAGTGATGAATCACTAAATTCTACTCCTGAAACTAATATTACACTATATGTTAACTAACTAGAATTTAAATAAAAACATGTAACATTAAAAAATAATAAAACACACAAAAATAATAATAAAACACAACCTCATTCAAAAAATTAATTCAATGAAATGTTAAGAAAACCAACAACCTCATTAAAAGAGAGACCAAACACCTTACATCAGAGAAATGCAAATTAAAAACAATGAGATACCACTACACACCTATTAGAATGGCCCGAATCTGGTATACCAATACCAAAACTGCTAAGGATATGGAATAACAGGAACCTCATTCATTGCTGTGGGAAGCCACTTTGGAAGACAGTTTGGCAGTTTCTTACCAAACTAAACACATTCTTACCAAATGATCCAGCAATTGTACTTCTTGGTATTTACCCAAAGGAGTTGAAAAAATGTCTACACAAAAATACTGCGCATAGATGTTTATAGCAACTTTATTCATCCTTGCCAAAACTTGGAAGCAACCAAGATGTCCTTCGATAATGAATAGACAAACTGGTACATCTAAACAATGAGATGTTATTTAGTGCTAAAAAGAAATGAACCATAAAGCCATGGAAAGGCATGGGGGAAACTTAAATGCATATTGTTGAATGGAAGAAGACAATCAGGCTACATACTGTATGATTCCAACTATATTACATTCTAGAAAAGGCAAAACTATGAAGACAGTAAAGGTATCAGTGGTTGCCAGGGCTTGACAGGGTGATGGGTGGGGGGAAGGGATGATTGGATAAAGCACAAAGGATTTTTAGAGCAGTGAGAGTATTCTGATACTATAATGGCAGATACACGTCGTTATACATTTGTCAAAGCCTATAGAATGTACAACACTAAGAGTGAACCCTAATGTAAACTATGCACTTTGGGTGCTAATGACATATCAGTCTAAGTTCATCAAACAAAAAATGTGCCATTCTGGTGAAGGATGTGTATAATGGGGAGGCAATGCATGTGTGGGAGCAAGGTATATATGAGAAATCTCTGTACCTCCTGCTCGATGTTGCTGTGAACCTAAAACTCTTCTAAAAAATAAATTCTTGGGAGGGTATGTGCTATGGTGAGCGCTGTGAATTGTGTAAGCCTGATGAATCACAGACCTGTACCCCTGAAGAATTTAATATATTATATGATAATAAAAAAGGCAAAAATAAATAAATAAAAAATAAATTCTATTTCTAAAAATTTTATACTTCAATAGTTAAATACATTTTAGAGAACATTTCAGAACACTCAAATTTGGCTTGCTTTTACTAAAGAAGTTTCTAAAAGTATTTTGCAATGTTTCAATGGCATACATTTGCAAAAGGAAAAGTTTTATTGATCCTAGACCCCTCACAAAGTTATTTTTGTGGTGGTAAATACATTTATTTTAAAAAACTTTTATTTAGGGGCGCCTGGGTGGCTCAGTCGTTAAGCGTCTGCCTTCAGCTCAGGTCATGATCCCACCGTCCTGGGATCAAGCCCCACATCGGGCTCCCTGCTCCGCGGGAAGCCTGCTTCTCCCTCTCCCACTCCGCCTGCTTGTGTTCCCTCTCTTGCTGTGTCTCTCTCTGTCAAATAAATAAAATCTTAAAAAAAAAACAACAACAACTTTTATTTACAGTTTTACTTGTGCTCAACAAAGAGTAAAATGATAGTTATTCCATGCAACTCTCTTCCCTATCATAAAGAGTTATATGGCGTACTTATTCTCCAGGATAATTGTAAACAGCCAGTCAGGATGTTGGTCTCTTTCTTTCTTCAAATACATCTATCAGCCTGTTCCTAACGGCCAGGCACAATTGCTGCAGAAGTTTATTTAAACACCTTCTATTTAAGTCTTCATTAAGTTTTTATGCAAATAATATGTAATTGGAATAGTTGTATTAAAACAACTTAAGAATAAATTAGCTATTACATTCAAATAGTCCAAAATCTTTTAAGAACTATTTAATCTTCACTGTATTGAACATAATAATGATTGAATGACTTTTGAATCCCATAGCTACATGTTAAAATGAGGGGAAAAACTCTCAATATTATTTGCTTTATCACAGAATTCACTTTATATATGTTAATATTCTGATGTTACATGTATTAATATTTGCTTTCTTAACTGCTTCACAGTAAAATATTTCCAAATATAATTAGAATCATTAAGACTCTACTTGTAGTTTTGGCTGACATGGATTTGGTTTATATGATTATAAACCAAAAGAAAATTTAGTAAAAATTTAATTAGCATTTATGACTGGAAACAGTATTCAATCATGCAAACATATGATGGAAGTTGATTATATTATATTTGGGAGAAGTACTTGGAAGAACTTAATCACTATATAACAGTTGCCTCAAGGAGATTAACTACCATTTTGAGCTAGAGTAATAAACATGTCTGTCCTGCATTTATTTTAATTGTTAGAATATCCAACTAATGAAAAAATGAATCTCTAGAAATGTTTTCACTAGTACCTTAACATTTTGAATGGTTTATCTAATGAATAAATTTAGTTATCGGACTCACCCTAAGTGATAGTCTAGGAATTCTTTTTTTTTCTTTTTGTAGCTTACACTTCATTTTCTGATACCATAAGTTTCAGTTTGATATCACCAGTGAAAAATATTTACTGTATAAATGACTGAGGCTTTTAGCCTGTCAGAAATGACATTGGATTATCTTATGACTTTTATGGGCTTGCAGTTTTTCACTTCATAGTTTATCTTGCTTTATATATAGGTATGCTACCTAAAGAGGAATGAAAAATGATGTACTTTTGTTGTTGTCGTCATGTAAGGGTGTCATTATGTGTCTTACTTTAGTATGCCTTAGGGTATTTTATATACTTCTTTTATTCTAATACCTCTACAAATGCAGAGGATACATCTGATAACAAACTTCATTTTTGTCAGAAATAGAAATAATATAAAAGGATTCTCCTTTTATAGAAAAAGGTGCTTACAGTTAAAGCACTTGAATATTACATTTAATATCCTGGAAATGTAAAAAAAAAGACTTTAATATAAATGTTAATATTCAATGCAAGAAGAATTTACATTACATAAGAACGAACAATAGAGCTAGATGTGTGCTCCTTCAGATTCTCTGCTGTTTCATCACACATCTCTCTTAAGTTCCCTAACAGTCATCGTTGCCGAAATTATGTTTACTACTGATACTATCCTCACATTGCAGACATCTGAAATTTAGCTTTTCAAAACTTACATTCCTCTTGACCGAGGCTCAATGCCAAGTACCTTCCTTATAACACTGGATCAAGAAGCCCAACTTTCTCCCACATTCTAGACCCTGTCTGACTCACGACCAGAATCTAAGAGCATTCTCATAATAAACACTTGTTGATGGACTGATTTGTGTAGCAGCTTAATAGTAAAAACAGTGGTCCTTTATCATACCTTGTCATTCACCTTTTTAGGGTAAATAACATGATGAAAAAATATGCAAACTTATATGTGCACGCACATACACACATTTGTGTGTGAATAAGTAAATATAAATACATTTGGAGATTTTGTACTTATTATATGTAATTATATATAAACATATAAGTATATATTCATAATTCATATATGTATAGACTCGATGTTTATCTTATATTATGGAAACACACAGGATCTGTGTGACTTTTTTGGTTTGGTATTTTTGGTCTGGGTATTACTGATAAAGAGACATGCTAATTTACTTTAACATTATATTAATTTAATTATTAACATTGGATATTTATTAATTGGTTACTTACACACCTAATAATTTTTATTGCTTAGATGGGGAAAAAACAGTATGTAAGCTATTTAGGAAGAAATGGCATTCATTAAAATAATATTTTATAGAGAAAATGCATTTATGGTTTTATTTTTATTAGGTCCCAAAATTTTTACCGTAAATGCTACATAGTTCTCAAAACCTGCCCTGTTATCTTCCTATAACAAAATCTAAAGAGGTTTTTAATAGTGCTTTTATTAAAAGAAAACACTGTTTTTGCTGAGATTGAATAAATCTGTTTAAAATGAGTGTTAATATAAGCACATTTTTCTGAACAGTTTCAAAATAGATTCAGAGCTAGAAAGGAGGGTTGCATTAAAAATTACCAGTTCCTCCTCATGCTGAGAAACAAACAGTACTTCATAGCTATTGAGACTTTGAGACTAGACTGTTCTGTTCAAGTCAAGATTCCACTATAAAATTCCACATTTGGTTTGTCTAAATATAGTTTACTTCTTTTGCCTGCCCTGTGGTGTTTTCCAACCCTGCCATCTGTGCTGGGATTATTTACATTAAATTAGAGCATTTAGCTTTATTCCCTGGCTGTAATCTGGCTCAAACTTCACTTTATATGTTGTCACCATCAATAGATTTCTACTGAGATTTGCTTCCTCCAATATCACCTGTAAAAATGTTAGTTGTACGCTTTCCTCTATCACTGGGATTTTTTCCCCTTTTCATGCCCTGTCAGCTCTCCTTATAATTTGAGTGTTTTGTATTTTCTGTTTGCTTTTTCCCATAATGCCCCTTTTGTGTACAGATACTTCTTGTTTGTTAATACTAAAAACACTCTTGTTGCAGTTGTTCCTGAACAATGACTTCTATCACTAGATCTCTATTCACACAAGTAAAAAATATAGGGTTTTAGAAATAAAAAAAAACAATTCACTCCACACTTTTAGCCCAGAAATAATTTTGTAAGATTTTTAAATCTAGTTGTTCATTTCATAGAAAATTAAAGAGAAAGAAGGAGGAAGCTGGTACAAAAGGAAAACCAACGGCCTCAAGAAAAATTAGCTGACAAAAAGTGATATAAAAGGGTGGCATATTATAAAATATTTCCAAGTCATATCAAAATGTGGCCACTTGGTATTGGAAAAAATAGTTATGGGATATTCCGAAGGTTCAAAGAACACCGTTGAATTAATGCATAGCCGTTGATGTTCTTAGTATACAAACTAAACTGTCATAATTTTTTTTTAAGTAGGTTCCATGCCTAGCGTGGAGCCCAATGCAGGGCCCGAACCCACAACCCTAAGATCAAGAGTCGGGTGCTCAACCAACTGAGCCACCCAGGTGTCCCTAAACTGTCATAATTTTTTAAGCTTTCCATTCACTCTTCAGAATGCAGAATAGGATAAAACATATCAGAGTTAAAATTCTTTTTAAAATTTCATGCTCAGTGAAGTTTATCTTTGAGTTTGAAGAAAATCTTTTTATCAAAACTGACACATTCTCAAAGTACAAGTAATCTGTTTACTGGATATAGTTGGTAGTGTATTATCATTTACATGTTTACATTCTCTGTATGTGTCTATCATTTCTCTAATATTATTCTCCATTCTTCAAAATCAGCGTTGTATTTTATTTATTTCTACACTTTCTAATGTGAGCTTCCCTTTGAAATGATACATGTTACCATACAAAATTTCTAGTTATTTTCTAAAACTAAAGCAATAAAACAGAAAAGGCTGTGTATACATTTTGACAGTAGTTGAAAAGAGAGAGCACATTGGAAGTGGGAAAGATCATTAAGTAAGTTTCTTTTTACAGTTATTATCTTCAAAGGTTTGGAAACCAAGAGAATAAAAAGTGCAAAATAGTTTGCATCATGCAGTCATTTGTGAATTAAAGTAGTGTAGTGATAGGGTCATCTGGTTATCCTTGTGTTAATATTTGTGTCTGTAGTGATTCATTTTTTTTCTCACTATTCAGAAAAATATGGGTGCCTTATATTAGTGATTTTCAGTGCTGCATACGTCATTCCACATAAAATTATATATTGATCAAACACTTACATCAGCAACTTTTAATGTTCTACATCTAGATTAACACTACAGAGAATTAGTCATTGAAAACTGAAAATACACAATGTTATTTCTGACTTCATGACATTCATTATATTTCTTACAATTGATTTATCAGAGTATATGCTTAAACTATGCAGACCCAATGGCAAATTAAAGTAAGGCTAATACCACTAGAAAAATATAATCTCTAGGAAATAATTTCATATAAATTATGTTTACTGAAATTTTGTCTCACTTAGAAGACAAACAAATGAAATTATCTCTATTGTAAAGTTTGTATATTTAGAACATTGAAAACACTAAAGCAGTTCTTTTACAGAACAGGACATAGGCTACTCTGGGTCACTTGGACATCTTACAACTTTTATCTCTCTACTGATAGTACTATTTCAATGTCAGAATATTTCAGTAATATCAAAGTAACTGGCAAGAACAAAACCATCATTTTTTTTAATATTGCTTATTTAGGGAAAGTCTGCCCCTAATAAAAATGAACAAGCAATAGTGGGAGGAAACTGAAAACATTTTTGCTGCCCTCTTTTGAGGAATTACTGATAGAAAAAAGAAGCTTATCCTTTACTTTGTTAAATACACATGATAAAAGATAGGCTTATTTTTGCTATCAGAAAATAGGCAATATGGAAATTTACTTATGATATGGAATTATTCCTCCTTTTCCTCTTGCCCCTATTCCTTCCTTCTTCCCTCCTCATCTTCTTCTCCCTCCTCCTCTTTGTCATTGTCTTTTTGTTCTTCTTGTTCTTGTTCTTGTTCTTTGCTTCCAAATATGGGTATACTCTTTAGTCTTTAATTCAATGTGTTCCTTCTATATGCCAAACACTATGCTAGCCATCAGAAAATGATGGTCAAAGAAATACAGTCACCAAATATTATTTTTAATCAAGAGAATTCCCACTGAAATATTTTAAAATTGATAAATGGTTTGGCTTATGTTATGAAACTTTAGAATAGGAACTATAAGTAAAGGAAAATAAATTTATGAATCTAATATTTTATTCAAGTGTGTAAAACAACCAGCAGGACACTTTGAGAATAGCTTGAGTTTGGATAATATGAATTAAAACAAATAACTTTTGTGTTAGAACTCCACCTAAACCGTAAATGAATTTGTTAATTCCTCTTTCCTACTGCTTTTGAGATACCTAGTGAAGGCCATTACGACTGCTTATCTGCTCTTCTAAATGAATGCCCTAATGAATTAAGGTGGTAGCCAACTATGATAGTGGTTTCGGTCACTGAAGTGTCTTGGAAATACAGTCTGCCAGCAGCTAAGCTTTTATTCACAACAAAACCTGCCAAGAGAAATGACCTTGCTGCATATTTATAATTTTCAAAGGAAATTTCAGAGAATTACTTCCATTTTTATCCAAAGAAATTGGACTAGCAAAACAAGATGAATGAAGTCTTGACTGAATGATTTTGGCAGTGAATAAATCAAAGTTTAGAAGTTGCTGTTAAGTGATTTTAGCTGCTAAAATGCGTCTAAGGTTTTGTACAAGAAGGGCAAGCTGCTATTCAGTCATCGTGTGGTACAACAAGCTATTACATGTGAACATGCTTCTAGGGTTTGGGAGAAACAAAATCAACGAAACAATGAAATGATCAGAGTCTCATTGTATGCAGGTATCTTATGACATACCCAACTTGCCACATATACATACCATATATAATTAAATTTATATATGCTATATGTAAAAATATCTATGTATAAAATGAAAGGATTTGGAAAATTTTACACTAAATGCAACAGTAAATTCAGATGGTAGGCTTAATTGAATTCTGTAAAATATTCAGAAGGGAAACATCTTTTGATTATAATTCTTCCTTTTGGGGTGCCTGGCTGGCTCAGTCAGTAGTGTGTGCAACTTGATCTCAGGGTTGTGAGTTTGAGCCCCACGTTGGGTGTTGAGATTCCTTAAAAATAAAATCCTTAAAACAATAAAAATAAAGAATAATAAAATTCTTTCTTTTTCCAATTTCCTAATATTTTTGAGATAAAAATAAAACACAAACAGCAACAACACCAGCAAAAAGTGTAAAGAGTTACTCAGAATCCTAGATATTTTCTAGGGCTGCATTTTTTTTTCCTTTGTAATGAAATAGTCCAATCTTAATATAATCAAATTGCTCTTCAGTCATTTAAACTGTTGAATTATATGCAAGCAATGAATCATAGAACACTACATCAAAAACTAATGATGTACTGTATGGTGACTAACATAACATAATAAAAATGATAATTAAAAAATAATAAAAAATATCTTCAAGACCAAAAGAAAAAAAAAATAAATTGTTGAATTTTCTTGTTGAAATGCAATCCAGAAGCCGACAAACATTTGTTGCAGTTCTTCTCTGTAGAACTCTTAGATTTCCTCAGGAGACAGCCCACATTCACTTTGTACTGGGAACTTCTCAGTAAGCAAACCTCTGGCTACCATTCTTCCAAATGTTTAAGTTTTGAGTAACTTTTTAATATTTATCCTGCTTAAATTACGCCCTCAGTTAATTATTTTTTCAGAGGATTCCCTTTGATCTCACCCTTCAGTGCTTTCAAAAATAAAACGAGCGACTTCTCGTGAGAAGTTGCACCATGAAAAGAGCAGTAGCTATAGTTAGATCTGGATTGGTACCAATTGTCTTCTAATCTTACACTATAAACTTGAATACTTTGTTCTTTATTAATTTAGGGGATTTATACTTAACCATCTGAAGGACATTAGCAGAATCCATATTGTGTGGTATTAGCACTTGTGATTGGTATCGGATTATGGTTTATAAATGAGAATCATACCTATTGTATTCATCATAATAACGAACATGTTTTAACTTAGTGTTGTAAGGATCAGTGGAGCTATAACAGATAGGTAAGTGTAATATATAAATTCAAATACAATTTAGCTTGGTTAAAAAAGAGGTCTATAAAGACTGTTGCTGGTTACCTTTCTTTGCTTATTGTGTGTATCAAATATCTGATTTTAATAAGTACTACCATCATCCATCCCTAGCTTGGTCTAGACATCTACATAGAGTTGTCTTTGAAGAATTTATTTGACTCAAGAAATTACAAATAACAAAAGATAAACTTTTTGAAAATAAATGGATGTATAAACTATGCTAGGAATTATAAGAAATCACTAACTGTATCTACTTAGTTTGATCAAAAGTGATATATACTAGGTTTGAATATAAGTCTGTACTTTTCCATAGTAAGTAAGCAGTGAGAAACCTGAACCAGTTAGACTAAGGGAGTATTTGTCAAAAATTATTCACATTTTATGTGAGAAACAAAGGCTAAATAAACATGTGGCATTCTTGGTAAAACATACATTGTAAATCGTAGTACTTTCGATAGCCTCCAAATTGCAGATGTGAATGTTGATCCCTAAGAAGTTATGGCATGTGGTGTATCCCTGCGACCTAGCCATTCTTAGGGGAAAGACATCAATAATTCACTCTGAAATATGAAATTAGATGTATATATAATAATAAGTTTACTTATACTTACATATGTATTTGGTAAAAGGCCAATATCATACTGAGGAAAATCTAATTTTAGTTTGGTAAGAATGTTTTGTTTGTTTCTTTTATTCATAAATGAGTGTTGAATTCTGTTCAGTGATTTATTTTACATCTACTAGAATTATTATACTATTTTTCTTCATTTCTGTGAAAAACAGATTACTCACAGAAAGAAATCTCTTGCCAAAATTCAATGTCCATTCATGGTTTATTTTATATTTATCTATCTTAGGGTTTGCTGACCTCTTGAATTTGTAAGCTAATGTTCTTTCCCCAAATATTTGTGATATGTTTGCCATTTTATTTATTTTTCTGCCTTGGTCTCCCTCTACTTTCCTTCAAAGAGTTCAGTTGTTACAGCGTTTGACACTGTCCCACAGGTCACGACAGCTCCATTCATTTTTCTTCAATTTTTTCCAGTGTTCTTTGTTTTGAATAATTTCTGTTAATCAGTTTTCACATTCGTTAAGAATTTCTTCTATCATCTCCAGTTTCCTCTTAAGCTCATACAGGAATTTTTCATTTAAATTATGGAACTTTTCTGTTCAACTTTGGCCTATTTTATTGTTTTTACTTCTCTGCTGGGTTCTCTTTCTCTTCACTCATTATTTTCTGCTTTAAACAAAATAAACATTATATTTTCTGCTTTAAACATACTAAGTTCAACATAGGTGCTTGATAGATCACTGATATGCTTTAGGGATTGGCCACCCATCCCCTCAACACCCAAGCACTTTTATAGGATAATTCTGCTTGGTCCTCAGGTGACTGACCACTCACAGAAATCATGAAATAAGAGTTAAGCACTGCAAAAGAGCACCCATGATAGCCACCCCAGGAAAAGTCTGAGACACCATGATCTATACTAATTCTGTACTAATGCTGCTTTTTTTTTTGGGATCTGTTGACAGATCTGCCCCTATTTGTACCTGATAAGAATTCACCAATAGGGCTTTGGTGATTCCTTTTCTATGCCATCAGATTGTAATAGTCTCTACCTGGAGTCATGGGAACGTATTACTTTAAAGTCCCCTCTTTAGCCAGGGATCTTAGAGGATTCATGGGGCTAGGAGGGGACATTACAACTTTGCTTATTTAATTAAACATTGACTGTGAGTCTTAAATACCTAAGAAAAGGATTACTCATTTGGAAAATACAAAATGTGCTGTAAGTTTCATCTTTGGAGTAGAAAATTAGTCATACACTTTTTACCACCTCTTGGTAGCTGGTGTCTCCCTATGCATCATTAACCTGACTACTTGAACATTTGGAAAGGTATTTATTCACCCAAGTTGTTAGAAATAGAGTCTTCTTGAAACTACAAATATTCTAATTTACAAAATACAATCACCAAACAATCCAAGTAGGAATATTTATGGTCCCTACTGCTGAATTATATTTTACCTTTAATAAGTAAGTCCATAAAATCTTTATAAACCATTAAAAGATAATGAATGGAAGTACATTTTGCTATCACCATACTTTCTACGGTACTATTTATGGCTTAGGAAAAGAGGATTGTTCACAGTAGCCTTATGACCCTTCGTATTTCTGCACTATCTGTTGTAATGTCTCCCCTTTCATTTCTTATTTCATTTATTTGAATCTTCTGTTTTTTTTTTTTTTAGTCTAGCTAAAGTTTTGCCAATTTTGTTAAAAAACAGCTCTTATTTTTGTTGATATTTTCTATCACCTTTTTAGTCTCTATTTTTGCTCTGATCTTTGTTACCTCCTTCTACTAATGTTGGACTTAGTTTCTTCTTCTATTTCTAGTTTCTTGAGGTGTAAAGTGAGGTTGTTTATTTGAGATTTTTTTCTTAATGTAGGCATGTGTCGCTATAAACTTCCCTCTTAGAATTGCTTTTTCAACATCAAATAAGTTTCAGTATGATGTGTTTCCATTTTTGCTTGTTTCAAGATATCTTTTTTTATTTCCTCTTTGACCCACTGGTTGTTCAGGAGTGTGCTGTATAATTTCCACATGTTCATGAATTTTCTAGTTTTCCTCTTGTTACCAATGTCTAGTTTTATTCCCTTATGTGAGAAAAGATACTGGATATGACTCCAGTCTTTTTAAATTTGTTAAGACTTGTTTTGTGACCTAACATACAGTCTATCCTGGAGAATGTTCCATGTAGTGAATGAAGAATAGTTTTTATTCTTTTTAGGCAGCTATGTTTCTTCGAAGAATGAAAGGATTTTATATAATGTAAAAATACATTGCACAAAAGGGGACTTACCATATTTACACATATATACAATAGTCCCCTTTTAATCTATGGGGAGTATGTTCCAAGACTCCCAGTGGATGCCTGAAATCAGGTATAGTATTAAACCCTATATACTATGGTTTTTTTCTATATATACATACCTATGATAAAGTTTAATTTATAAATTAGGTACAGTAAGAGATAACAATGATAACTAATAGTAAAATAGAACAATTATAACAATATTGTGTAATAAAAGTTATGTGAATATGGTCTCTCTCTCTCTCTCTCTCTCTCTCAAAATATCTTTTTGTATGGTACTCACCCTTGTGATGATGTGAAATGATAAAATGCGTATGTGATGGGGTGACGTGCAATGAATGACACAGGCATTTTGATGTAGCACTAGAATACTATTGACCTTCTGACTATATGTCAGAAGGAAAATCATCTGCAACCACACCATGGTTAACTGTGGGTAACTGGAACCCTAGAAAGTGAAACAACAGATAAGGGGGGAACACTGTATGTCTACAAACACATGAACATTTTATGATTACTTTTTAAGATACTATGATGACTTGGTGGGCAGCAGGTAATTTAGATTAGGTAGTTAGTGAAACCCTATCAAAAGAAGTCATACTTGAAATTAAGTTTTAAAAATGTAAAAAAGCAATCCTTAAGAAGAGTCTAGAGGAGATTTTTGTAAGAGTATACAGTGAAAAGTCACCAAAACTAGAAATGGTTTGTTGTGTTATAAGTTATTATGACTGGGGCACAAAATGGGGGGATGTCTTCAGGTGAGAATATAAATAAGCAGCAGCTGAAAGCCATATATGTACTATATCATTATTTTGAGAATTGTATATTTGGGTGAAAATAATTAGAATTTCTTGGTTGCAGAAAATCTAGTCCTACTGTTTTGGTAAATTTAACATGTTTCTGCATATAAAACTAAATTTTTATGTATTTCAAAAAATTTGCATACTTATATGTCATGTATTTATGGAATAATATCTAAATAAATGAAAATAATTGTTCCACAAACTCAAAATATCTTTTAATTTTAGTAGCTATTTTAATCACTTAAAAGAGGAACATAATATTGTTATTTTGAGGTATCCAAATATTTTTTCGCACTTTCTATTATCATTTTTTTGCCTTTGTCAAAAATTAAAAGTGTCAGATTACCATGGAAATAGTTGTATTTTTGCTTTATATAGTATTCAGTGGTTATTCTCAAATTACAGTATTGTCTCATGTTTTTAAGAAACAAATCATTATACCAAAATATTCTGGAGAAAAACATTATTCATCAAAATATATGCTAGTATAAGAAGATATTTCAAACTTAGTTTTATCTATCTACTTCTCTTGACCTGCTGTATACTGAGTAAAAATTATGTAATTCTATTTCCTGTAAGACTAGACCTCATAGAGAGCACTCATTCTATACAAATATATAACTTTTAAAACTAGTATGCACTGCCAAAAAACAAGCTCTTTATTATTTGATTAAATTAAAATGAACAATATTTGTGTTTGTAAAGGGAGATGCAGCAGTAAAGAAAAATTCTAGATAACAGTAAGATCAAAGATGTGGTCATGGATGAATAAGATGGAAATAGGAGAAGTCATGGCCCTGAGAGGACAACCATATGACAACTACCATCTCTCAGGATGATGGCAGGTCTTAGAGTGAATATAATGACTAAAATGCTAAAAGCTTCAGTTTATCATGAAGAGTTATCAGGATCAAAAAGGATATATAGAAAATTATATAAGCATGGTGAGCTATAACATTCTGATAAAGCTTTCCACTAAAGCCATCCAAAACTATTAGGTAAACAATGAAAACAAAGCTATGTCTTATTAAACAGAATTCCCTGTAAAACTTACATTACTTCTGTAGTTAAAGCAATTTTAACATTATGAGTAATAAATATAGCTTGAAGAAGTCTGAGATTGGTAGTATACCAAAATGCCAAGCAGAATAATACTAGAATAATCTGAAGGAAAGCACCTTAATTTTGGACCATAAATTATTTTCACAAATAATTTTCAAATGAAAGTGATCAACTCAGTTTAGAAATGAAACAAAATAATCAAATATAGACAGAAAGAATGTATTATGTGCAAAAAGTAACATAAAATGGATATCAGAAACAGACTAGCAAAGACTTAAAGATCAGAATATCACACACTGATTATAAAACACATGTTCTTATTCTACTATGTTTATAAAAAGAAATAACAATTTAGAAAATGTAAGAAAGAAACAGTATAAAACTCTAATGTATTTAACAAATAATCAAGTAGAGCTTTTGAATGAAAAATATAATAATTAAACTTAGAGCATGAATTCAAAGGTGAGTTAGAAAAGGCAAAAGAGACCAACTGTAAGTTGGAAAACTGGTAGAAATAAGTAATCTGTAAAATATCTGAGAAGAAGAGTGAGGCAAATTTAAAGTGAAGTTGGAACATGGAAAATAAGCAATCCCAATATTATATTTATCTAATCAGAATTTCAAAATGAAAGAAAAATAAAATGGGGTAAAAACTACAGTATATTTTAAGAAATAATAGCTGATGACATTTTCTAGGTATTTATAATCAGCAGTCCACATATTGAAGATGTCAAAGGAATGTCAAGTGAGATAAATAAAAAGATACAGCTAAGAGAAATAAGTCAAAGACAAAAACCATATGATTTCACTTATATGTAGAATCTTAGAAACAAAACAAAAAAACAGAATTAGACTCAAATACAGAGAACTAGTGGTTGCCAGAAAGGGGGAGGAGGAGAGAAAAGTGAAATAGGTGAAGGAGAATAAGAACAAACTTCCAATTATAAAATAAATAAGCCATGGAGATGAAAAGTAAACTGTAGGGAAGATAATCATTAATATTGTAAGAATGTTGTATCATGACAGATGTTGACTACACTTACCGTGATGAGCATTAAGGTTGTGAGCATTAAGTTTTTTGTTTTTGTTTTTGTTTTTAGAGAGAGAGGGAGAGATAGAGCATGAGCCTGGGGGAAGGGGGGCAGAGGGAGAGGAGAAAGAGAATCCAAACAGGCTCCATGCCCAGTATGGAGCCCAGTGTGGGGCTCAATCCCAAGACCCCAAGATCACGACCTGAGCCAAAATCAAGAGTTGGATGCTCAACTGACTGAGCCCCCCAGGTGCCCCTGAACATTAAGTATTTTATAGAATTGTAGAATCACTATGTTGTACACCTGAAACTAATATAACATCGTATGTCAACTACCCTTCAATATTAAAAACACATACATACATACATAAAAATATAGTATAGTATGTAGTTAAGATACACCAAAGGATAAATGCAGAAATCAATGAAAAGAAAAGCTCTCAAGCACAGCATGAAAAAAAAAAAAAAGGCAAATAATATCAAAAAAGTTTTAGGTAGATTGAATGTCACAATGGATCAACAAGGTAAGCAACAAGAATAAGATGAGCAACAATAAAGTAAGTGATATGTTGAAAGAAATTAACTGGCAACCTAAAGTTTTAAAGCAAATAAAAGGTCTTTCCAAAATGAAAATGTAATAAAAACATTTTAAAACAAACCACAATAGACTTTATGTCAACAGATTCACAACAAAAGTAATTTTAAGGAATACACTTCAGGAAGGAGAAAAGTGTTCCTATACAGAGGTTTGAAATCCAAGAATCATTTTTGCCATGAAAAAGATAGCATATGAAAGGAGGGAGCAGGTGTCTGGGTGGCTCAGTCAGTTAAGCGTCTGCCTTCAGCTCAGGCCAAGATCCCAGGGTCCTGGGATCAAGCCCCACGTTGGGCTCCCTGCTCAGTGAGGAGTCTGCTTCTCCCTCTTCCTCTCCTTCTGCCCCTCCACCCCAACTTGTGCTCTCTTTCTCTCTCTCTCTCTCACTCTCAAATAAATAAGATCTTTAAAAAAAAAAAAGTAGGGAGCAAATGAAGTTCTAAATTCCAAGAATTGTCTAGGATGTGCATATGATATAATGTAAAACTAATGATACACTCCATATGTTGTAATATTTATATTAATTATTTAAAGAGAATATTGAGAATGCATAACTTCCAAAAAGAGGAAATAATAGAAATGATTTTTAAATAAAAAATTAAGAAGAAAAATAAAAATTGAATATAGGAAAATTAAAAATTTCAAAATAAAAAGGCAGATAAAATACATATATGTATCTAAATACACATACTACACCGTATATTAAATTCACTTATATTTATATATAAACATTACATACCGTCACACACAGAGAATGCATTTCAAAGTGCCTTAGATGAAAAATTTTCAAGACTATTAAACCCAAAAGCAATATAAATTAAAATAAATTCATACTTAGGCAAAACTTAGAATATCTTCTGAGAAAAAAGAAAAAAGAGAAAAGATTAGTATTATTCAGAAAAAAAATGTATTTCCATCAGTGAGTAGAAGTTAATCTGATACCTGACTTTTCAATCTAAACAAATGAATTAGAAAAAAGTGTAATACCATCTTTGTGGGAAATAAATTCCCATTGGGATTCCAAATCCAACAAAAATATCTTAACAAAAATGAAAGTACAATAATAATTTTAAAACAACCAAAACTAAGATCAGTAGAAGGCAGTCTCATGTTGTTCTCAAAAATATTTGATACTCTCTCAAATTATTAATATCCCTACAAGCTTCTATTTATGTGGGTTATAATATTTATTGTTTCATAAATTAAAACTGAAAACTTAAAATATTTAATTTGTGAAAAAATAAATCTATTTTATGTTAATATGAATAGTATACTTTTATGAAATATAATGATATATGTCAAAACAAAAACAATTATTGAGGAGACGTGCATCGTTATGTATTTTGGTAATATGGCTAATGCCTAACCTCATGGATAAGAGATGGAATCTCATATTTGCCTCTTTATTCAATCTGTTATATGTTGTTTTAGTTGAAGCAGATGAAGGAAATTCATATTCACATAGATAGTTAATGCTAATTATTATTTTACAATCACAAGGCCAAATATAATGGCTTCCTAGAGAAGGTTGATTTCTAATGGGTCATTTTACATGAATGTGACTTTATTACATATGAAAAGTCAAATGGTGACTTCAAAGTAAAAGAGTTTTTCTGTGATTTTTTTTTTTTTACTTTTTATCAGTAATGTGTACAGCAAATATTTTCTTCTGGTATTTTATTTGATTGCTGTACTTCCCCATACCATTCATCAATAGCATCACAGCTGTTAAAATTTGATTAATCTTTGATCATCTCTCCATAAAATATGAACAGGTGTGAACCTATGAATTGGAACTATTGGTGACTCACTCATGCTTTGTAAAAGGAGTAACCTATTCAAGAAATATTGTCTATGATTTTAGATTGATGGCATTTAAATTCAGCAGTCCAAAATGTCCAAAGAAAACTTATCCCCTTATAATCAATATATAAATAAGCAAGAGGGCGCCTGGGTGGCTCAGTTGGTTAAGCGACTGCCTTCGGCTCAGGTCATGATCCTGGAGTCCCGGGATCGAGTCCCGCATCGGGCTTCCTGCTCAGCAGGGAGTCTGCTTCTCCCTCTGACCCTCCTCCCTCTCATATGCTCTCTCTCTCTCTCATTCTCGCTCTCTCAAATAAATAAATAAAATCTTTAAAAAAAAAAAAATAAGCAAGAATGGAATATTTAGACCAGCAAGTTTTTTTTAGAAATACCTTTTTATAATAGTGTTTGGAATATAAAATGCCTCCTAATTAAAGTTATTGTAATATTATGAAAAGCAAAAATATATTTGTGAGAAATTTAATCTTGCCATGGTTTTCACTATTTTATTCTACTAATAAATATCATGTTTTCTCACTTAATCTCATGTCACAGTCTTCTTTCAATTATGAGAGATAATTAAAAGAAACATTCATAACATAATCTCTCCCTATTTAGATGTGGCATTAATGAGCATAAGAAACTAAATGTAAATGGGCAATTTAGATGAAATAGTTTGAAATTTATTGAATTACAACAAATTCAGAAAAAAAAGTCACCATTCATAAATTATTGTTTCTTTTCACCTTTGGAGTGGTTCTCTCTATGGAAACAATAATTTCACATTTCCATAATTCTAATTTGATGTTTTCAAAAAGTGAGTGAGACACTTGGGGAAATTTGAAAATGGATCGCAAATATTACATAGCATTGGTGTGTCAATATTGGATTTTTCAGATGCCATTGTAGTTTTGGGTTTATGTGGGGGAAATTTCTTTTTCTGAGGAAAAGAACATTGATCTATTCAAGGATGAGTTATCCCAGTAATTTAATGCCTGATATTTGGTACTTGGCAAAAAAAAAAAAAAAAAGTGTAGCTATGTATTCTGTGTGTTTGTGCATGCCTGTGCATGTGTGTGTATGTGTGAAAAAAGATAATATGAGAGAGAAAAAAAGAGAAGGAAAGAACAAGCAAATGCTAACAACTGTGAACAAGAGTAAAATGTTAAAAATTAGCAAATTATGTAGATGAAGAACATATAATATTAATTACATTACTCTTTCTACCTTTTGTTAGAATTACAAAATTGAAAATAAAAAGAAAAACATTAACGGGTAAAGGGAAGGTTGAAAACATCTAACTGTAACAGCTTTAAGAAGTATATAGGCTGCATTTCTTTTAAGGCATGTCATATTTTAGATGGTTGAGGATATTATCAACTCATAATTTTTAACACAGGCATTTATTTGGAACTTTTTCTTATAATATCAATATAATCTAATATTTTCACCCACTAATAGATTAACTGTCTTAAACATTCTCTAAAATGTGCTCCATGAACCAGCAGTATCACATTGTTAGAAATGTAAATTCTTAAGAACCAACCTCAGACCTACTGAATCAGAAATCCTGGGAACAGGGCCCTATAATCTGTGTTTTAACAGTCCTCTCATATGACTCTAATATACATTAAAGTTTGCATACTACTGTCTTAAATTATTGACTTAGTTTTAGATATTTGTATATTTATTCAATCATCCATTCATTCATATATTTTTTCATTTAGCAAATATTGATGAAGACTTTCCTATTTTCAAAGTAAATGTTGAACAGAGATGAACAAGGCAAAATCCCTTTAATGATTTCTCAGACAGAGGAGAATTCACCTAAATTATCCCAACAATTGCATATGCTAAATGCCAAAAAGTTATATGTCAACACAGGAAATCCATTGTAGGATATTAAGGGTCAGGTTCTCAAAGTTCATGATTATTGAGTGGATTCATGAAAAACGTATGAGAGATATGGACTATGGATTTTTCCAGCCATTGTTAGCTTTGTGAGTAGAGACACATGTTAGGAAGGAATTTAGTTTAATAATGTAAGAATTTTAGGCCAACTAATATGACAAGTCAAGAGACCAGCAAAGGTTTTGGAAGTAGGCATCATGATAAATTTAAGCTAGATAAGAAGGAGGAAAGTAAGATGATATGAGGGAAGGGCTGGGTGGGAGGCAGTACAGAGTACTAGTTGAATCAACTGAGTGAGGATTCCAGGGAGTTCCATGATTGCGGAAAATGGAGTATTGTTGGTGGTAAGCAGCCAAACTATGTAATTATGGCTAATATGTGCAACATCTTAACTTGAGATATTGCAGTTGCTTCAGGTCTAGGTAATGAAATACCTAGGATATATAGCCATGGAAGTGAGTAATGGAAGTAGGGTGGAGATCAGTATCAAGAGAGAACAGTTTTAGTAACTCAGAAGCCAGAATGCCAGTTACATAGAACATTGAAAGGATTAAATTTTGGGTAGTGACTGTGACCCAGAATTTGTATTTGACCTCTGTGCCAAAAAGTATAAAAGGCTGATGAAAGAAATAAAAGAATATTAAACAAACAGAAAGATGTACATTTTGTTAGATACATATATATTAGTAGTTAGCTATATATACCTAAGTATTTCATTTTGTTGCCATTACAAATGATATTCTTTCTTTTTTTTTTTTTTTAAAGATTTTATTTATTTATTTGAGAGAGCGAGGATGAGAGAGAGAGAGAGCATATGAGAGGGAGGAGGGTCAGAGGGAGAAGCAGACTCCCTGCTGAGCAGGAAGCCCGATGCGGGACTCGATCCCAGGACTCCAGGATCATGACCTGAGCCGAAGGCAGTCGCTTAACCAACTGAGCCACCCAGGCGCCCCCAAATGATATTCTTTCTTATATTTGATATCACATTGTTGATTGCTAGTACACACAAAAAATATTTTTGTACATTGACTTTGCATTCTGCAGCCTTGCTGATCCATTTTTATAGCTTTATATAGATTATATGGAATATTCTTTGTAGATAATAATGGCATGTGACTGCAAGCAGTTTTATTTATTTTTTTCTAATATATATTTTAGTTGTTCATTCATTCATTCATTCATTCATTCATACATTTTTTTCTTTTCTCATTGCATAGGCTCTCTAGTATATTGTTGAATATGAGTGGTGATTGTGGGTTTATTCTTGATGTTCAGTTGTTCTGCTGCTATTTACTGAGGTTTTTGTTTTTTGTTTTAATCAGGAATGGATGTTGAAGTTTGGCAGATAGCTTCCCTACATCCTTTGAGATAATCTTATAGTTCCTCTTTTTAAGTCTGTTTTTATGGAATTACATTTATTGATTTTCAAATGTTGACTCCACCTTGCACTCATGATAAAAACCCACTTATTCATGATTTTCTATCATTTTCATTAAACTTCTTAAAATTTTATTGATAAATTTTACATATATATTTTTATGAGTGATGTTAATCTGTAGATTTCTTTTATTTTTCTGGTTTTAGCATTATAGAACTCTGGCCTCAAAAAAATATGAGTTGAAAAGTGTTTCCTCTTCTATTTCTGGGAAATTTGTGTAGAAATGTTATTTGTTCATCAAATGTTTATAATTTGCCAATGAAGTTATCTGGGCCTGAAGTTTTCTTTGTTGAAGTTTTAAACTGTAAATTCATATCTTAATAAGTATAGTGTAAGTCATCTACTTCTTTTTGAATAAACTTTGCTAATTCATGTCTTTAAAAAACTAGTAAGTATATCAAGGTTGTCAGATTTATCCTTTTAATGCCTAGATTCTGAGGCTATGTTAATTCTTCATTTTGTCACTGGTAATTTATCTTTTAATTTTAATTTAAATTTACCTTTTATTATCTTTAATTTATCTTTTAATTTTTAAAATTTATCTTTTAATCTTAGTTGGTCTGGCTAGAGATTATCAATTTTATTGATTTATTCAGTGAACCAGCTTTTGGTTCCATTGAGTTTCTCTATTTTTCTTGTTTTCAAGTTTATTGCTTCCTGCTTTCAGATATAATTTTTCCTTCCTTCTCCTTGTTCTGGGTTAAATTTGCTCTTCCTTTTCGAGTTTCTTAAAGTAGAAGCATATACAATAGATATCTCTTCTAATGTAAGCATTTAATGCCATAAATTTTCTTGTATGAAACATTTAGCAGAATTCCACAAATTTTGCTATTTTGGCCTTCAAATAATTTTTTTCTAATTTTAATTATGACTTTCTCCTTGATCCATGGATTATTTAGAGGTGTGACCTTTAAGTTCCAAATACTTGTAGATTTTCTAGGTACGTTTCTATACTAATATCTTCAATTTCATTAAGGTAAGAGAATATGCTTTGTATGACTTGAATTTTTGAAATATGTTGAGTTATTTTATATGATCTTTTTTGGTGAAAATTCCATGTACATTGAGAAGTTGTTTGGGAAGTATTTTGCAATTATCAGTGAGGTCCAGTGGTTGGTGGTATTGTGCAAGTCTACTTTATCCTGGCTGAATTTCTGTCTACATTTTTTATAAGTTAATCACACAGAAGTGTTGGAGTCTATAAGTACAACTGTGGATTTGTCTATTTCTCCCTTTCTGTTAGTTTTTGCTCCGTGTATTTTGAAGTTCTATATAAGGTGCATGTGCATTTACTATTGTTGTGTCTTCCTTTGTTATTGATCTGCTTTTCTTATTGTCCATCTATTTTTCTAATGTTGTTCCGTTGTCTATATATTAATAAGTCTATTTTGTGTTATATTAATATAGCCACTGCAGTTTTATTGTGAGGAAATTTTTTCATGGAATATATATTGCATCCTTTTATTTTACCTATCATTTTCTTTATCTTAAAAGTGGATTGTAATAGACAGCACATTGTTGGGTCTTTATTTTTTATTCAATTTGACAATGTCTTTTTTTATGCTGTTTGTTTTTAATCTAAATGTTGACATTAAGATTTATGTGTTCCATTTTTTATCTTTCCATGTATTTCCTTTGAGTTTTTCCTTTATTTCACTTACCCTGCTTTCTTTTGTAATATTCTATTTTTGAGTCTTTGTAATATTCTATTTTTATAACTACTGACTTTTTTCCTTATCTATATTTATATATGTATGTATCTGTCTATCATCAATTCATCTATCTGTCACCTATCCTTCTATCTACCTTTTAGTGGTTCCTCTAGGGATATCAGTATATGTACTTAACCTTGTACAGCCTAGTTGGTGTTAATGTTTACAACTTCAAGTGAAATGTGGAAACCTTTCAAACATATAGATCTAGATCCCTTTGCTTAATATGTTATAACGTATTAACAATGTTTACAATTAATGTTATAATTTTTACTTTAAATGGTCATACAGATTTTAAATAATTTGAGAGTAGAAAAACAGCTTTTTGTATTTACCCAGATATTTACTATTTATTTGCCTTTTCTATTCTTTCATCCCTTTGAGTGGTGATTCAAATGTCAGTATTACTCTCCAAGACTTTGCTATGCTCCTTTGAATTTGTTACATTAATTTGTAATACAGGTATTAGTTTGAGAGTTGAGCAGTATTTTATACCATAATATAACCCTCAAGGGTTTTGCTATGCTGTTTTGGGTCGGCCCTGTGGATGTGCAACAGGTTGAGATAGCGACTTGTACAATTTCACAGAGTAACTCACCCCCGCTGCTGAGTCTTCAAGTTTTGACTCCTGTCCACAATCCACTCTTTTTTGAGTATTTTCAAAATCCTTCGGTAGGTGCTTATTGCTTTTTGTCCAGTGTTTTTTAGTTGTTTTCAGCAAGAGAGGTTGAAATGAGATACCCTTATTTTGGGGGTAATTAAAAAACAATGACTTAGTATTTAAAGCTGTATTTTAAATTAAAAATAAAAATAGTTCTTTTTGCTAATCCTTCTAAATTATACTTGACAATCTTGCTTTATACTGGTGTTCAATTCCAAAAATTAGACTATCCTCAATATTCATTCAATTTTCCTTAAAACTATATATATATATCATGGATACTCTCACAGTCTGCCTTGCATTTATTTTGCTTTGAAAATTACCAGTGATTTTCTTTTGGAAATATTTAATTTTTTTAAAGCTTCCTAAATTCTCAGGAACATTTGCTGTCATGGATGATCCCGTTTTCTTAAAACATTTTCCCACTTGTTCCAAAAGCTTTCTTCTCATGATTCTACTCCTGTTATGTGAATTGTCATCCATCATCCAAGACTAGATCTAAGCCTCTAAAATCAGAAAAATACAGATGAGATTTTGTGTCTCCTCTTAGAATGTATAGTTTATTGACTGTCACATGTTGAACCACAACAATGGCAACAATGCATCATTATTTTATCTTTTTCTGTGTTAAATAACTATATTGGCCCTAGCAATTCTCTGTATTTTATACTTCCAGATATTTTTTTAAAGATTATTTATTTATTTGAGAGAAAGAGCAAGTGGGGGAGGGGCAGAGGACGAGAGAAACAAGCAGACTCTGCACTGAACACAGAGCCCGACGTGGGGCTTAATCTCAGGACTCTGAGCCGAAATCAAGAGTCGGATGATGCTCAATCTCCTGAGTCATTGATGGATGACAATTCACAAAACATCTATGGGTTTATACTTAAACCTGTTAAAGATTTATACTTTAACAGGTTTAAGTATAAACCCATAGATGTTTTAATCCTTTGTTAGATATCCAGTAGTTGGTCAGTGTGTCCCTTAAGGGGTAGCAGTAAGCAGTAAGTACAGTATATTATCACCACTGAGCAATGATTTTACATCCTCTTTTGTTGTTGAATATATTTTGATGGGAGGTGTATTTAAAATGTCAAATGGATGCCACATATTGATCTTGTAGTCAATTAAGACTCTTTGTTATAATTTGTCATAAAAACACACCCCCATTCTGTACTGATTAGATTGACTTTTTATACTGAATATGGTACTTAATATAATCCTTTTTCAATTTCTTTACATAAGGATGGCTGTATTTTCCTACAACATTTTATTTTCTGCATTTACGGTCTTTATAATTTAATTTTCTATCTTACTGTCTTTTTTTGAGGATTATGTCATATACATATTTGATATACATGCCTTTTAGAATGTTTTCATGAGCACAAGTCAGAACTACTTATGGTGTTAAGATTAAGATACAAACTCACCTCTTAGGTTACACTGGCCCATTAATCAACACTTTCTGGGTACAGTTATGTTCAGTTAATGATAAATCTCCTAAATATATTTTAGTGTGTTGTAGGGAAAAAAGATATAAATACAATTTTACTTCCAATTTCTTTGCCATCTATTTAAAGATTTATTGTAAGGGTCTATCTTTATTTGCACATACAGTCTGGTAAAATTGCCTTTTTTGAAAATAAGAAAGCTTTCTGTAGGCCAGATGCATAAACTACTTGACAGATGTTGTATTCCTACTTTAGCTTCCCAATCACTCTCATAGATGGATTTACTGCTTTTTTGTGCAAGAAGTGCTGGGTTTCAGTAAAGATGCCAATAATTTTATATGCAGTGACCTTGGCATGAAGTAACTATTCCAAAATTGTGAAATAGCAGCTGTGTGAAACTTATTAGTTATCTTCTTTACACACAATGTGTTCACATTTTTTTTTTTTTTGTTTTTACCTTTTTCCTCATAAATATAATTCAACAATTTGGTTACCTTGAAGTTGTACATAAAGGAAAATATGTAAGTGCTCATCATAATGAAGGGTATTTAACTCATCAGGATTCTAACTGCAAGCATTTGCTTTGGAGAAATGTTTAAGCATTCACTGTATAATGGGCAGAATAATCATAAAAGGCCCATTATAGTGTGTTCCTTGCATCCTTTTATATTGCCTCAGGGAACAGACAGCAGGTCATTCAAAACGTTGTTTTATTTAAGGCTCTAACAACTTTTGTATCAGGAAAATCACAAGCATTAGTGCATGCTCTTACAAAATATTCACATAATCATTGCTGAAAATCACCTCCTTAAAAAAAAGTTCTGTGATATCTTTATAAGTACTCAGAAATTAAAGAGTAAGAAAAAAATACTCCTGTTTTCTTCTTGGTTAATGATGTATTTCCTTATTGTAGAATAGGATTCTATTTGTTTTTATTTTATTTGAGTTTTTGTATTATTATTTACTTACAAATGTTTCTGTAGTTTTCTATACCATCTTTAACAGGTTTAAGTATAAAGTTTATGTGTCATGAAAAGGTTTTGAAAGTTTTCCTTCTTTTTCCATTCCCTGGGACAATTTGCGTCACTTTGGGATTATGTGGATATTAATAATTTAATAGAATTTCCCTATAAAGATATCAGGATTAGTAGTGTAATCTTTTAGTAATTTTCTCTTTCTTCTGAGAAAATGTGGTTGTTTAAGCTTTCTTTTTTACTAAGAATTTTATTTTCCAAGGAGATTTTACATTTTATTTGTTTTAAAATTTACTTCCACAGAGTTTTGCAAAGTTGTCTAGTTTTTATTTTTTCTCTAACTTAATAGTTTTTTTCTTCTTGTCACATTTTATTTTTTGAATTTTGCTTTATCAACTTTTTATGCAAAGGTTATGTAGCAGTTTTACATTCTATTGAATTTTTTCAATAATGAGCATTTTAACTTATTAGCTGTTTTAACCTTGCTAAATTCTGCACTTATCTTTATTATTTTCTTCCACAATTTATTTTGGTTTATTTTATATCTTTTTTTCCTAGATATTGTAGTCAGAGATTTAATTCACCTATTTTCATTTTTTATTTTATTGTTTGGTATTAGGGTATTAGGAATCATAGTGAATAGCCTGCCGTCTGCTTATTCCTTTTCTCAGTAGCTTCTCCTATTCCACACACACTCCTCCCTCAGGAAAAGGTAAGTCAGGAGACACAATTTAATCTCCTTGTGAAATAAACTTCCAGTTAAATGGACTATTGATATATTCTATAAAGAAGAGAACTATCTAAAGTATAATTCTTAGCTGGATGAACTTGATTAATTTTATATTCTGTGTATGAAAATCCCATTACATGAAGTCGAGGGGGAGGGACTTTTCCTGCTATTTGTTTCTACTGACTGTTCTTCCATTTGATTTGCATTCTCTACTTAGCTATCAGTCTCTGTCTCTGTCTCTATTTCGTTTTTTCTCTTTCCCTTTTTTTTTTCTGAGTCCACAGTTTGCAAATTTTATCAGAAATTAAATTTTGATTTAAAGTGCAACTGTGCCATAAGTACATGTTTTTTTGTTTTTTTGTTTTTTTTCCTACCAGGTATCCTCTGCTTTTTACCTACTCAGGCCTAATTTAAGGTAATTTTCAAGAGTTGGGTTTCCTAGACAACGTAAGCAGCGTATGGAGAGATCTGTATCTGCCGTCATTCAGGTCTTCAGATCAGAATTTCTGCATGGCAGGGATTCTTAGGAGTTCATTTTTTATTAGTTATTAACTGTTTTTAGCATTTTATAATGACATGTTCAAATATACGGAAAAATGAAAAGGAATTTTCCATGATCACCCACATTCTACCATTCTGCCACCAAGATTTGACATCTCTTTTACTGTTTGTTTTATCATCTCTCTACATATATCCATCCATCCACCTTTTATTTTGATTAATTTCAAAATAAGTGCAGACATCATTACACTTCACCCGTAGACATTTTAGCATGCTGAAGTTAGTTAGTATTCTATATTTTTAATGATCATTTTAGGTAAAACTTCCATAAAATGAAATGCAGAGATCTTAGTATTTAATTTATTTTGAGAAATGCATACACTTGTAACCCAAACTACTGTCAAAATGTAGGTAACTTTCATCACCTCAGAAAATTTCTTTATATCTCTTCTTGTCAATTTCTGTCCTCACTCTTTAGGAAGTAATAGCTATTGTGACTTTTTCCAGCACCAGTGATTAATTTTGCTTGCTCTGGACTTAATAGACTTGGAATTGTATATTATGCATTCTTGTATAAGACATTTCATTAAGTTTAATGTTTTTGATGTTTTTATGTGTGGTTGCATGATTTTGCATTGTTTTAAAAAGGAAAGGAAAATACAAAATTTTGGACACCTTAATGCAAGATCCCCAAGAGATTTCTGAGTAGTACAGCTAAAACTGAGTAAAGTGCTAATATGGACGAATAAATGATCATATTAGGGTGAAACTCTTTTTAAATAATTTCGACCTGTTTAATCAAGCAATTCACATATTTGTTAAACAGTTTCTTTGTCTATAGTTACTTAGTGACACCTACATACATTTTCTATACATCACCTTTGTTGATGCTTGAAGTGTTTTTCCAAATATCACCATTTGGAGTGCCTGGGTGGCTCAGTTGGTTGAGCGTCTGCCTTTGGCTCAGGTTATGATCCCAGGGTCCTGGGATCGAGCCCCATGTCAGGCTCCCTGCTCAGCGGGAAGCCTGCTTCTCCCACTCCCTCTGCCTGCTGCTCCGCCTGCTTGTGTTCTCTCTCTCTCTGTCAAATAAATAAAATCTTAAAAAAAAATCACCATTTGAGATTCTACAAATTACATTTGAAATGTTCAGTAATTCATCAGTTGTGTATAACACCCAGTGCTCATCACATCACATGCCCTCCTTAATGCCCATCACCCAATTATCCCATCCCCCCCTACCTCCCCTCCAGCAACCCTCAGTTTGTTTCCTATATTTAAGAGTCTATCATGGTTTTTCTCCCTCTCTGATGACTTCCCATTCAGTTTTCCCTCCCTTCCCCTATGATCCTCTGTTCTTACATACTGTTTCTTATATTCCACATATGAGTGAAGCCATATGAAATTCTTTCTCTGATTGACTTATTTCACTCAGCATAATCCAATTCCATCCACACCGATGTAAATGGTAAGTATTCATCCTTTTTGAAGGCTGAGTAATATTCCATTGTATATATATACCACATCTTCTTTATCCATTCATGTAGATTTTTTCCTACATGCTTATTTATAATATTGCAGGGAGTTTTGGGAATGCACGTGTACTTTTTCCTATAAGTATTGGCTGAAATACATTGTAGTGAGATATACACTTCATAGGAAAATTGGATATTAAAAACCAAGAGAGATTCTTTCAAAGAAAATACTAATTGGGTAGATGTTCTGCAGAATATGCCTGGGTTAGGAACTGAAGTTTGCTTTATTTTCATTCAAATTTTAGCATAGGTAGTTTTCCGTTTCTTATTATTCTGCCATTGGATATGTTTCTTCCATAAACTTTCTCTGGGGTTTAGCCTGAGTCCCAGTACCCTGCATGAATCTAAGATTCCATGCTCCCCAGTATGTCCATCTAAACCCAAACATCTTATTTAATTATAAAAGAGAGGCACAGCTTTAGCAGTAACTTCCTATTCTGGTTTTTACTATCTTTTACATTTTAATTGTTCTTGTCTATTGCATAATTCCTGTAGTTTCTTCATGTGAACTAAGCTATGTATGTTATGGGATTTCTTAAAACGTATTTTATCAATTGCTTTTAAGCATGCTAAATCAAAGTTCTTTTCAAGATATTTAGTAAGCCATACTGCAAGAAGTAGTTGATCTTGAAAACCATGTTTTATTTTTTAGTTCTTTTAGAAAACCATATTTTAAAGATTATAGCAGGAGATTTTAACCTCTTTTCCTTAGTTGGTAATTTTCTGTTTTACTTGGTTTAGTTTATTAGGCATTAGGTGAAATATAGCATGCATTCTGCTATATTTACTCCCAATTTCACTCATGGTCTTTTTTTATTTTTGTTGTCGTTGTTGTTGTTTTACAATGATTATTATGCTACTTATTGTTTTATTACTTACTCACTTTTAAATTTTTTTAATATTTTTTTTTTAAAGATTTATTTATTTATTTGAGAGAGAGAGTACATGAGAGGGGGGAGGGTTAGAGGGAGAAGCAGGCTCCTCGCTGAGCAGGGAGCCCGATGCGGGACTCGATCCAGGAACTCCAGGATCATGACCTGAGCCGAAGGCAGTCGCTTAACCAACTGAGCCACCCAGGCGCCCCTTTTTTAACATTTTAATAATATATTATTTAAATTATTTTCTGAAATCTTGCAGGGCATTGCTAATTTCTGATTGAGACATTTCATAATTTGATTGTCCCAAATATCAGTAAATAGTAAAATACAAATTATTTATTCAAACTTGCTTTAACTTATGTGAATCACACATTTTTATGAATAAAGCAAGTACTTGTTCTCATGCAGCAATGAAATTTTTAGTTAGATCAGGGCTTACATACATGTTTTAGTCTACAAAAAGTCAAGTATCTAGCAAGCTCACAAATATTAGGCCAAATGTACTCAACCTTAGGAGAGAGTTCCATCTGCTCATTTGCTCATATTCTAGTGTCCCTGTTGTGTAGCACAGTGCCTGGTACATAATAAATGCCTGACATGTTAAATATTTGGTCAATGGACTATTGTACTAGCATGATTTTGTGACTTTCTCACGTAACATTCAGTAATTCCGAGAAAGTAGTCAGTATGATTGCCCACAATTGAAGATTGACAATGTAAGGAAATCAGATAAGGATTACATCTTGTTATTAAAATGGCTGAAAACATTATTTACGATAATTCCTCCTGAACTAACAGATGGGAATTAACAACAAAATTAGCAAAAGAGTAGACAATATATAATGACAGATCATGTTCAAAAAGGACTACTTTGTGAAGAGTAAAAGTATGATTGCTTCATGGGATTTTCTTCTTCCATGACACACATTTCATTTATATGTAAAGATGTCAAAGGCTTCTTTAGACTTCACTTAGGCAATTAAGTCCACTAGGCTTCATCATATATAACATCTTAGAAAAAATAGGTTCAATTTTTCAGTATTTTCTCTCAAAATACTCTTTTCCATAGGATTGTGGAATACCATAATCTTTTATTTTTCTTCTTTCTTTTAATATTCTTTTGGTATCTTTTAACATCATCCTTTCCTTTTCCCTGTCATGTGTTTCACTACCAGTTCTTGGTCTTTTTCTTAGCCATTTACCTTCCCCATGAGGACTTCATCCATACTTCATTTTCAGTTTCCATTTAGAAATACGGTTCAAAATTCTGATTGACATACAGTTCCATTTCTCTATTTGATATTTCTAGTAGTATGTCTCATACATGATTAAAACTCCATGTGTCAAGAAACTGAGTTCATCCTTAGTTCCCTTCTTGTTTCCTACTCCTAACACTTTTGGCATTAAATATCGTACCCTTACCCTTCCTCTTATAATTAAACAAGAAGCAAGCACCTCTACCAGTTGTGCAAGCTGGAATCCTAGACATCATCCCAGACTCGCCTTTTCTCTCATTCCCATATTCCTGTCGAATTCACATTCAACATCTAAATACATTTCAAATTCTTCCTTGTGATGTCATCTTCAGTCACTAATTCCTGACAAGTACAAAGTCTACTTATACTGACCATTATGTCATTTCTCAATTTGGGACACTTTTGAACATGAAAAGGCTGATGTAAATAATTACATAAAGATAACTGACATTAACAAGAACAAACCAAGAATTATTGTTCTCTCTACTTAAAGATCATACCTTATCAACACTTGTTCCTACTCCCAACAATTCTCCTCACTGCAGTAAGTTAACTTTTAAAATGCAAACTTGTCAATAACACTTCTATATTGCTCTTAAGATAAACACTGCAATTCTTAGCATGGCATGTAAGGCTTTGCATAATCTGGCTTTTGCCTTCATCTTCAAATGTGTCAATGCTTCTCTCCATCCTGCTCACTGTGCTCCAGTCATTGGACTTTTTATTGCATTTTCTCAAATGACTGTGCATCCTTGCAATTCAGGATTTTGCATGAGTTGTGACCTCTGAATGATACAATCCTCTCCTCATTCTTTGCCTAGATAATCTCTGCTCATTCAATGCTTAGCTGAAATACGACCTTCTTAGGTAACTCTTCCACTGAGACCCTACTCAAGCCATTTCTAAGAAATTCCCACAGTAGACTTGGCATCTCCTTTTTGACCTTTCTCACATATACTACCTATTTATATATTTTTTTAACTCAAACACTACTGTAATGTCAGCCCCATGCATAAAAAAGAGCTCTAAATGCATCATTCATCAATTTATCCTTAGTGATTTAAAAAGTCCATTGTAGAAAAATAGTTTTTTGCAAAAAAAAAACAAAAAAAAACAAGCTCCTAAAAGCCTGGAAGAAGCTACTGTCCTGATGTTGGTGAGGATACAGAGAAAGGGGAACCCTCCTACACTGTTGGCAGGAATGCAAGCTGGGGCAGCCACTCTGGAAAACAGTATGGAGGTTCCTCAAAATGTTGAAAGTAGAGCTACCCTACGACCCAGCAATTGCACTACTGGGTATTTACCCCAAAGATACAAATGTAGTGATCTGAAGGGGTACCTGTACCCCCAATGTTTATAGCAGCAATGTCCACAATAGCCAAACTATGGAAAGAGCTTAGATGTCCATCAACAGATGAATGGATAAAGAAGATGTGGTGTATATATACAATGGAATATTATGCAGCCATCAAAGATGAAATCTTGCCATTTGCAATGATGTGGATGGAACTAGAGGGTATTATGCTAAGCGAAATAAGTCAATCAGAGAAAGACAAGTATCATATGATCTCACTGATATAAGGAATTTGATAAACAAAACAGAGGATCATAGGGGAAGTGAGGGAAAAATGAAACAAGACGAAACCAGAGAGGGAGACAAACCATAAGAGACTCTTAATCTCAGGAAACAAACTGAGGGTTGCTGGAGTGGAGGGGGGTGGGAGGGATGGGGTGGCTGGGTGATGGACATTGGGGAAGGTATGTATTATGGTGAGTGCTGTGAATTGTGTAAGACTGATGAATAACAGACCTGTACCCCTGAAACAAATAATACATTATATGTTAATAAAAAAATAAACTAAAAAAAAGCTACTGTCCTTTTAACGTTTTTCTTTACTTAAGTTCAGTGCTTGATTTAGAGTAGTGAGTAAGGATTCATCCTGATAAAGATGTAGTCTTTGTAGTCAGGGAAAGTCTCACTTAATGGATGTAATTTAGGCTGAGACTTATCTGATGAAAATGCTGATCATGAAGATCATCATAGGACAAATGAACCTATCAGGTAGATGGAAATAGCAGGCGCAGAAGCACTTAGGAGGGAACAGAGGTGGGCTTGCTCAAGTACCAACGATACCAGTGGTGATGGAAATTAGTGAGGGAGGAAATATTAATGGAAGAATCACTTACTTTGTTTTTGCTCTTACTCCTTCATAGATCACAGCCAATACTTAGACTTGGAAGTTGCAAATTGCATCTCATTCCTGGATTACAACAATTTTGGATTTCTTCTGTTAAAATGTTATTATTGTACAGGGATTGGAATGTCATCTTAGGTAATTTCATTTGTTGCCTGCAAGTTTCTTCTCACTAATGGCTCACTAATATTTTCCCTAAGTGTATATAATCCAAATGACACCTCAAGGTTCAATACTATGTACAAAAATAGGTTCATTTTCCATTTGAGCTTCTGGATTCTACCATTTAGCTCAATATTCATATCTTCTCCTGCTTTTGGCATAGGCCTGTATTGCTTAGATTTCATTTTGTTTAATTTTACTTATTTCTAAGATACAGTTAAGACAAACCTATTACTGCATTTCATTCACTTTGTTTCTCTCCATTACATGGAGATAAAGTTGTCAAAAAGCTGTACATTTTAAATATGCTAATTAATCCACCAGCCAATTCTAAATGTCTGCACCTTCTCAGCTTTTCACCAGCCTACTAATAATTTTAATCTGTGTTGATATAACAGCAGTGTCTCCTATTCAACTCTAAGTAGAAAACGCAGGTTTGGAATTGAGGAATAAGTTGGATTAGAAGTAGAAATTTGAGAGTCATCTCATGGAGCTAATGACAGACACAAAGGAAGTGGATAATATTGCAAAGGGGGAGAATGGTACGTGTGTTATAAGGACCAAGACTGAATTTCTCTCCCCAGCTTTAACCTTTGAAGGCTTCATCCTTGATAAATCCTTGCATAGAGTTCATGCCCATCACTTCTCCACTGTCATGGTCGTCAGTGTAAATAATCAATTGTCTCACCCACTCTATCATCCCGGCTTCATGGGGGGTTCTTAGACTTGGAAAATAAAACAAAGCGTATCTTGAATTACAACTGTAGTGATTGTGGCAGGCTGCTGCCTCAACTGTTCTTCATGACCCTTATCACAGTCAGAACACATTGAGATTAGTTAGAGGAGTAGATGTCAACCTCCTATCTCAGTTTTTCTTCCACATTACTTCCTCTAATTTCAGTTAACCATGATCTTAACCATTGCCTCCATAATCTTCTACCAGAAATTAAAGCTGAGTATATTTTGAACTAAATTTAACCACTTAAAAAAAAATTAATACAAATGACTCCTGAATTTTCAGAGTCCGTGACTGTACTGTAATTGCATTAAGCAACTATACTAAAAAAATAATTCTCATCTCTCACTTACCTCCAATTTCACTCAGCTGCACAGCCTTAAAATATCTAACTTGCACTGCATTTTATTTTTATTTTTTTAAGATTTTATTTAAATTCCAGTTAGTTAACATAGAGTGTAATTTTAGTTTCAGTAGTAGAGTTTTGTGATTCACCACTTACATACAACATCCAGTGCCCATCACAACATAACCTATACTGCATTTTAAATCTGTCCATTCCTGGGGTGCCTGGGTAGCTCAGTCATTAAGCGTCTGCCTTCGGCTCAGGTCACGATCCCAGGATCCTGGGATCGAGCCCCGCATCAGGCTCCCTGCTCGGCGGGAAGCCTGCTTCTCCCTCTCCCTCTCCCACTCCCCCTGCTTGTGTTCCTGCTCTCACTCTCTCTCTCTCTCTCTGTCAAATAAATAAATAAAATCTTTAAAAAAAAAATAAAACAAAATAAAACAAAATAAATCTATCCATTCCTTCCCATTCTCACTGCATTGTCTTATTATTGGGCTGGACTTGCTAACTGTTCTTGGCCTATTCCTCCCTCTCCATTTTCATTTATCACATTTTGAGATTCATTACCTCGAAACAGTTCCAAGTGTGTTTCTTTGATCTACTACACAAATAATGAATAAACACCTCCAGTTATTTTAGTCAACATTTCTAATCTTAGAACAGTGATTTTCTACAACATAGTCTCATCCTACATTTTGCTCTCATCATTCATTACTTATATACACATGTAACTCTGAATAATTATTTATTTTTCAACATAAATGAATCATATTTTGGGTTCATTTTCTAAAAGGCATTTCCTTGTAAAGATTTCCCTTTTTATAATATATAAATTATCTTCTTAAGTGCCTGTCTAAACTACCACCTTCCTAAGGAACTTTTCTTATTTTTCAAGATGTTTTGTTTTTTCACTTTGTTGTATGAACAGCTATGGTATATTTTACTTCTAAATTCTCATAATCAAGACACATATTCTAGTATAATTTATGCTTATCTATGGATTTGTCTTATCATTCTACTAGATTTTTAAATTCTCCAACTTTAAAATAGTGAGTTTTTTTAAGATTTTATTTATTTGTCTGAGAGAGAGAGAGAGAGAGCAGAAGCAGGGGGAGTGGCAGGGAGAGGGAGAAGCAGGCTCCCCGCTGAGCAGGGAGCCTGATGCAAGACTCGATCTCAGGACTCTGGGATCGTGACCTGAGTGGAAGACAGACATTTAACCGACTGAGTCACCCAGGTGTCCCAAGTGGTTTTGTTTTGTTTTGTTTTTTATCTGCAGTAGTTAGCATATTTGTATGCACCATGGTTTTGGTAAATAAATGCTAATATGAATTAAATATGTGAGTCAAGTTCTTTTACAACATATACTTTCATGAAAAATGATGGACTGTGTTGTCCATTAAGAATATTTTTATTGCCATGTAAATTCCTTAATTAATCTTGAGCTTCAATCTGTCTTCTATAATGTTTATTTTTACAGTGCATGTGGGTAAGCAAACTCAATTCAAATATGAGTACATGCCTGTAACTAAGTGCTTTATGAATCCACTTCTTTGTTACATTGTATGTCTTATCTTTATTAGCTTCTTGTCATATTTATAGACAATAAAATCTCTATAGCTACTGTGAAATGAGATGTATGCCTTCATCAATGGTTTGGAAGTATTTCTAGTTTTTAAAATACATTTTACAGAAATGTAACCATTTATGACATTTGAATTTTTAATGTTTCAGATAATTTCTTATTGTTTTTATCTTTTTAATGACTAAAAATAAAGGAGAAATGATTCTTTAAACAATGAATTCATGAAGAATAAGTTCTTACTTGGTAATATGTACTTGATGTGTAATATTTTATGCAAGTTAGACTATGGTAATTATTTAGCAATTTCTCATTACATAATTACTTGTTATAATCACTGTTCAAACAATTTGATCTATTTATTAGGCTATTGAAAATAAGTCATTTACAAATGTTAATTGCTTTATATTTGAAGGAACTATTATGGAATGTTTATATAACTAAAACATCTGCAGAGATTTTTAAATAATTGAGTTACAAAGGACAATATTATATAATTCTAGTTAAAAAAAAAAAAAAAAGGCAATTACAACCTGGAAATCCCTAAGGAAGTAGTGGAGAGAGTACATCAATATATTATAATCCTTGGTGAAAATTTCCCCTCCCATGAAAGTATATATTAGAACAACTTGTATAACTTCAAATTAATTGAAGATATAACTGAAGCTATAGATGTAAAATTCTCATGTGTAGTAAAATCTATTGTTCACAGATATCACAATGTACTTTAGAAGGAGTTTTGGAAAGGACAATTAATTACATCAGAAGCCATTCGGTACCCTGCATATTAAATGTCAAATAGGTCAAAGAGTCTTTGAAATATTTTCAGTCTGTTCTTTTGTTTTGTTTATTAGTTCCTGGACAAGTAAAAAACATGCAAAATAAAAAAAAATAAAATATTGGAGCTACATTAAATATATTTAAGACTAAAGAAAATGTGATGTCTAATTATTTTATGCCTCTATTTCTCCTGTTATTTAAAAACAATTAGATTTATAAATAGTGTAATTTTAGTTTTATAATAACCTAATGGATTAGGAAACTAGAAATCTTTATATTCCATTTTATAGAGGAAAACTCTGTTTTTCAATAAAATTGAACATAGACCTCAAATCTCTAGCATCCTCTACTTCTATTATTTTTCTGTAGCTACAGAGAAAAATGGGAGAAGATGTTTTGCACAATAAAGAATATACATCTTTTTAAAATAATGTACATCTTTAATAAAAAATACATTTCGATATAATTTTCTGAGTGATTCCTTTGTGCCAGGCCATCTTCTAAGTGCTTTACTGTACCTAATCTTTAAAATATTCTAGTCAGTTGGATTTAGGCATTAACTAAAGTTTATAGAAAATGAGAAACAAAAGGTAGATTACTGTGTTAAGATTTTGACATTACTAAACTGCATAATTAGGATTCAGATCTGGCAGTCTGCCACCAAACAGATTTAATCACATTATCACACTGCCTATTGTAAGTGAAATGGACTTATTTTTTCTTGGACAAACAGGAAGAATTCTCTGATGAGGAGCCATCTATGAAAAACAAAAACAAACAAACCTGATACAAACTTTCTAAGCAGATACATGCAAAGTATCTAAGGCAAAAATGATCAAGGTATTTGCTAGAAACAGCAAAAATAAAAATGCCTGTGGCTGGAACAGAGAGCAAGTGGTATGAATTCAAACAGACTTTGGCCAGTGTTTTGTATTATATCTTATGTGCAATTCATCCTTAAAAGGAAGGATATAAATTTCTCCTCAAAACGCTTGCTTGTTCTATGTTTCAGTTACAACATCTATAACATAAGGATATAGTAGGAACCCTTTCATAGGTTTCTTTCAAGGTCAGTTAAATTAATACTTTAACAGACTATGATACATATTGAACACTCAATGAATTTTAGCAACTCCTTACTCTCTAGTCTGGATAAGCCCCTGAGTAAATGCTGTTCCGTTTTTAATTAGAAAAATAGGTGGTTAGGGGTGCCTGGCTGGCTCAGTCGGTAGAGCATGTGACTCTTAATCAGGGTTGTGAGTTCAAACCCCATGTTGTGCATGGAGCTTATTAAAAAAAAGAAAAGAAAAATAGGTGTTTATTTCCAGATAATGGAAAGGAAAATAAATGCTGGCAAAATAAAAACAAGAAGTATATAATCCAAGTCAATGGCATATGAAAAGATATAAAAATGCATAAATTAGTAAATTTTAGAAAAACTAGAGAAAAATGAAATGAAAGCAAATGCTGAATTCAATTCCATAAAAAATATGTAAATATAACCAAAAAAAGAGTAAGGATAGAGTTAATCAGAATAAATATAAAGAAGAAAGAAGAAATCAAACATGAACACAAAGTATATGTGAAGTGATTGATTCAAAGTGTATTAAATGCAATTTTAACTGCAATTTGAAATGCAAATGCAGTTGTCAGAAATATATCATTCTGCTAGAAATGAATCTTTGCTTAAAAATTAAGTAAACCCAGAGTAAATAAATATATAAATATTGAAAAGAATATGAATTTGAATTTTAAAAATTAATAAATTTTATTATATTAAATAAAAACCCTTTAAAAGCAAAAACTTACAGAAAGCAAAGTCAAGAGCCATGTTGAACAGTTAGAAAAATATTTGCATTTCGTGTTATAGACAATAGTGGCACAAAAATATTTGTCTATCAGGGTGCCTGGGTGGCTCAGTCATTAAGCGTCTGCCTTTGGCTCAGGTCATGATCCCAGCGTCCTGGGATCTAGCCCCACGCCAGGCTCCCGGCTCTGCGGGAAGCCTGCTTCTCCCTCTCCCACTACCCCTGCTTGTGTTCCCTCTCTTGCTGTGTCTCTCTCTGTCAAATAAATAAATAAAATCTTTTAAAAAAATTTGTCTATCAAGTATTGAGTATAGAGTTTGGTAGTTGTGTATTATATATGAAATATTTTAGTCCAGATTATATGCTTATTTCTACTTCAAGTTTTTTACTTCAGTATGAAAAAGTTTATAGTAATAACATTTTTTCATAGAAACAAAGTTCTTCCAATACTTTACAGACTATAGAGAAGAACTGTCATCAACTGAGTTGTCTTCTACAAATTTATTCTTTATATTTGAATAGTTGTGTTTAAAAGAAATGTATAAAATGCTCCTTTAAAAGGAAATAAATATGCAAAGCCAAGAACCCTATTAAATGGGAATTCTCTTTTAGTTTATCTTATTAAATTCCAGTTGGGATTGTCTTTTAAGCTAAAATTTTGTGACAACAGATTACACAGAGAGAAATAATTCTTTCAGTTGAATTCCTTTTTTTTTGGTGGGGAGGGACAGAAGCAAAGGGACAGAGAGAATCCTAAGCAAGCTCCTAGCCTGGCATAGAGCTTAAGGTGGGCCTGACCTCACAACCCGGAGACCATGACCTAAGCCTAATTCAAGAGTCAGATACCTAACTGAGCCACCCAGGTGCCCCTTAGTTGAATTCCTTTTAACTACAACTATGATAAAAGCCAAGTATGTATCTATTGCTATATTACATACTTATATATTATGAGCTTAATATATATTATATATATACTTAATATTTCCATATATATTTTACCACAAGTATTACTTATTATTGTGCACTATTTACAAACAAAACAAAACACAACGAAATTCTGAGCATTTTCTATTGGGCTATTACAAGTGCTGTGTTTATTTACAAGGTGGTATATATGAGGGTGATAATATGAACTAGTATCTGAGTATTTTCAAACTAGTGTGAGCGCTATTTGGGATATTAAGTAAATTGTGAAGACATTTTGTGTAAGGCCATCAAATTAAGCAAATTAGAAATTTACTTATTTAAACATGAGAAATTATCAAAATAGTGGATTATTAAAGCTTAGCACTAGCTCTCAGTAGAGGAATTGTTCTAATGAAAGTTATCCTGAGAGTTTCTTTCTTAATATGAGAAATTTGTAACATTTATCCCTAAAATTTGAAAAATATTCTTTTGAGTTCAGAGATATTATGAAAAAGTAAAATAAACATATTTTACTATATATTGTAAGAAAAAACATTACTGGCTTTTGCTTTGTATGTGAATACCACTTGAAACCACTTGGAAATAATTAGGAACACAAAGTAACTAAATAATGAATTAGTTACAGATTAACATTTATATTTTGACCTGTGCCAGCTTTTTAGTACAAACATAATTTTTGTTTTTATTTAAAAATAAGTAAGAATCCTAGGAAAAAGTACAAGTAGAGAAGTACAGTTTTTTTTGTAGAGCGAATTTCTATGTCTTAAATATGCAGGATTATTAAAATTTTAAATTCACAATGTACTACTTAGCTGGAAGTACTGTTGTTTGTTTAAAAAAGAAAATTAAGGGGCACCTGGGTGGCTCAGTCGGTTAAGCTTCTACCTTCGACTCTGGTCATGATCCCAGAGTCCTGGGATTGAGCCCCATGTCCCCATGTCCAGCCCCCTGCTCAGCGGGGAGCCTGCTCCTCCCTCTCCTTCCAGCTCCTCCTCTCTCTCGCTATCTGTCTCTCTCTCTCAAATAAATAAATAAAATCTCCAAAAAAAAGAAAATTAATTGTTACTCTCATTTCCACATTGCACGCATGATACTGAGTGGGTAAGCAATATAAGTTTGTTGGGTAAAATCTTAGAAGCTTGTTGAAAAGAAAATGTCCAATGGAAAGTGCCATTTGAAGGGTGTGTGTGTGTGTGTTTGCATGCATGGGGGTAGCATAATGCAACAGGAGGGATAATTAGAAGTATGTTCCTGGGGGAAATTAGAAGGTCAAAATAAAAGGAATTTTAGAAAATTAGATATAAAGGTCAATTTAAAGTCATAAGGTATACAAAAATGACAAGATCACATCTAAGATGGTTTGGTAAGAACCTGGTTGAGTAGTTTAGTACAAGATAAGAATCCAATTCTTGGATGTTGTCTGGCTATTGGAATTCCAAGTCTTTGTACACATCAATGAATTGCCTGGTACATACAATACTTTTCCAGGATTGCTAACTCTTTGGTCTTCACCTTCTGAATTTATATTCCTGATTCTTTTATCTTGAAATTCTATATTATCAATTAAGATCAACTCTTTGGCTTAATAACTTGACTTCGTGCTATGCTCTTGGCTATATATTTTCCAATAATTTAACATTCCTTACAGTTATAATTTTCTGGCCTTGATATTAAGGATTCTAGTGACAACATTTATTCCTACATCCTTGCTAATAATAGAATTCTCCCTTTCTTACACCCTTCCTTACACCCTTCCTTCTTTTCTTTCTCCGTTTTTCCTTCCTTCCTTTCTTCTTTACCTCCATGAAAAATAATTTAACATATACCATGTCAGGAAATGTTGTAAGGTACAGCAATAAACACAATGGACAAAGTCCATGCATTCAGAGTGCTGGATGTAGGTGGAAAATAACAGGCAATAAAAGTAAACATTAATAACATGTCAATTTGTAATAAATTCTATAAATAAAACAAACGAGTGACATGAGTAGAGTCTTTTAAAACAAGCTATTTGGATCATTTGTAGTTAGACCATGCCATCACTAAATAGCCCAAATAAGCCTCTTTATAATATTTTTTAAAGTTGGTATAACCTTAAAAATCAACATTCCACTTTTCTTAAGTACAAAATTATCAGTTCAGAAACAATTACATTAATCAAACATATTCCTGACTAGTTAATTAAAGAAATGAAATTTATTTTAAATTGCCTTTCAGTTAAAGAAATAATGCTGATTAAGATGATGGTTTTTAATCTTCAATCATATTTTTCTTACTCTCAAATTCATAGTTTTAATTCATTAGTAATACTTTTATATGTTGGAGAAAATTGTCTATTTTTATATTTGAAGATAAAGGAATTTGTGATTAGGCCAATTATAACTTGAAAGGTTTATTTTCTACATAGTTTGTGCTGATTTCAACTTTGATGAAAATAAATAGCAATGTGTAATAGTGATAAAAATTATACATTTAATTCTACTTTCTCAAGTGCAACACAAAAACTAGATGATTCAATAACAAATATTCTTAAATGGAAAATTAAAATCAGTGTTTAATGTCTTTCATTATACAATTGGAATCCTTAATGAGAGTGAAAATTTTCTCTTTTCTCTATCACAGACTTAACACATAGTAAACATTTAAAAATAGTATTTTATTAATCAAATGATTAAAGAATGAAAATAAATTGCCCTAAAATAGGAAAGATAAGTGAGAAAAGGATAAGAATGGATTACAAATGGCAATAGTTAATTTATATTCTAAAAGCTTTTTAGAAAAGAAATCTTACTGCTATAGCATATGATTCATTTCAGAATAGTTTGTTTTCCCCAAAAGTCAAAATATATGTAGTTAACAGTTTTCTAGTCAGCACAGAAGGTAGAAGATTCCAACTTTGAAGAAAGTGTATATAAAAATTAAGTATGCGTATATTCTAAGATAGTTTCCATTCCATAACATGAAAGCATTTTTTAAATCTTTACTTTGGCTGCTTTAGAGATTAGATGACACGATTCAAGAAGTCAATCATTGGAAACCATTGCAGAGGATGAGTTAGAGTTTTTCTCTTTTCTGTCTGGAAAATATGTAGATTAGTGTTCAAAAAACCAACAAATGAATTTGGGGGAACTGAAATGACAAAATTAATAGCTGTGTTATAGACATATAATATCTGTAATTGAGAACTATAATTACATATCCGTAATTATGGCAAAGGATATTTTACTCCAGCTACATCAAGTTTCATTTAGTTTTATTTTGTAGTATTTATCAGTTGGTATTTCAAATACATATGTGTAGGGCGCCTGGGTGGCTCAGTTGGTTAAGCGACTGCCTTCGGCTCAGGTCATGATCCTGGAGTCCCTGGATCGAGTCCCGCATCGGGCTTCCTGCTCAGCAGGGAGACTGCTTCTCCCTCTGACCTTCCCCCCTCTCATGTGCTCTCTCTCATTCTCTCTCAAATAAATAAATAAAATGTTTAAAAAAAATACATATGTGTGTGTTTCACAGAGAACATGGTTACTACCTATAAACATGTACAATTTGGCACTAATATTTTTGGCATATATCTATATATATGAATTTATATGTATAACACCAAATACCATTCAGCCATAAAAGAGAAGATCCTGCCATTTGTAACAACATGGAAGTACTTGAAGGATGTTATGCTAAATGAAATAAGCCAGACAGAGAAAGACAAGTACTGTATGATTTCACCTATATGTGGAATCTAAAAAGCAGAATGAATGAGCAAGAAAACAAAAATCAAAACCAGACTCATAGATACAGAGAACAAACTGATAGTTGCCAGAGGAGAAGGGACTTGTGGGGGGATGAAATGGGTGAAGAGGATCAAGGAGTACAAACTTACAGTTATAAAATAAATAAGTCATGGGAATGTAATGAGCATGAGGAATATAGACAATAATATTGTATTAACTTTGTATGGTGACAAATGATAACAACTTAATGGTGATCATTTCAATGTATATAAATGTCAAATCACAATGTTGTACACATGAAACTAATATATTGTATGTCAATTATACTTCAATAAAAAAACTAGTGGGAGTAAAATACTAATCAGGGAGATAGCATATGTGACAGTAATTATGGTTTTAGGGCATGCCTACGTAAGTAGTAGAGTGTAGTTATTTCTTACAGCTGTTAGAGAATAATTGATATCAATTTAGAATAATATAAGAAAATTATCGAAAATAGAACTTTTTGTAGTCCAATCTAGTGTTCAAAATGTCTAGGTTAGTAATTTTTATTTAAAAGTTTTAACACTTAGTAAGGAATCAGTATTTGGAAGGTTATATGTTAAATTAATACAAACATCTACTATGTTTAATGAGTAGCCACCTTTGTCCTACTTAACATTTCTCTAGCATCTTGAGAATATGCTATTTACCTTTCATAACTAGAGTATGGATAAGTATGCCTATTTGAATTGTAATGAAAACAAAACTTACAAAATACATTAGAATGTCTGCTTTCAGACATAACATAGTTACTATTGTCCCTTCCACAGAAAGTAGGATAATAAAAAGAAAAAATACAAAATCCATGTTTGTAAAGATTTTGGAAAGCTGTGACATAAAAATAACTAGAAGAATTAAAATTCCATAGTAGTAAGACTCTTATGATAGATTGTTTTAGCAATGACCTCTAATTTGGTCACTCCTACCCTTTATCCAAAAGTTATGTTACTTTTAAGGGAAGTTACAAAGCAATGAAACGTAATTTTAAAGTGCTGTTATTAATAACTGCTAACTTAGAAATCTATACTTAGAAATTCTTTAAAACACAAATTGAAATAAACATATTTTCAGATGAATAGACTTTGATTGTTAAATTTGTGCTAAAACAACTATTTAAGGGGCGCCTGGGTGGCTCAGATGGTTAAGCGTCTGCCTTCGGCTCAGGTCATGATCCCAGAGTCCTGGGATCAAGTCCCGCATCGGGCTCCCTGCTAGGCGGGGAGCCTGCTTCTCCCTCTGCCTCTGCCTCTCTCTCTCTCTCTCTCTCTCTGACTTTCATGAATAAATAAATAAAACATTAAAAAGAAAAACAAAAAAACAACTATTTAAAAAAGACTGTTGAATCACAGACCTGTACCTCTGAAACAAATAATACATTATATGTTAAAAAAAAAAAAAAAAAGAGGATAGCAGGAAGGGAAGAATGAAGGGGGGAAAATCAGAGGGAGAGATGAACCATGAGAGACTATGGACTCTGAGAAACAAACTGAGGGTTCTAGAGGGGAGGGGGGTGGGGGGATGGGTTAGCCTGGTGATGGGTATTAAAGAGGGCATGTATTGAATGGAGCACTGGGTGTTACATGCAAACAATGAATCATGGAACACTACATCAAAAACTAATGATGTAATGCATGGTGATTAACATAACATAATAAAATAAAAATAAATAAATAAATAAAAATACCCTTCAAGTACAAGGAAAATATTTATAGATGGAGATACAGAAAGTATCTGAAAGGAAATAAGCCATGGTAAGGTCAAAGAAGTAATGTATATGATTTAAATGAATGTTGACGTAATGCTACAATGGTAGTATTATTACACTATTATGCTATTATTAATAATGATGATAATGATAATGTCTTCTGAAGCTTAAAATTTATGTGGAATTTAAATATATAGCAGTGATATTTTTAAAAATAGGGAAGAGGAAAATGGAGCTAAAATATGTATGGTGTTTCAATGTTTGAGGATCAGAAAATAAGTAATGCATTAAGAAATAAGAACAGTTGAATTTCAGTGACCTCAACATTCTTATCAAAATCCTAGGAAAGAGCTGGAAATTACATTAAAAAGCATTCATCAAGTATAAAGGGACATACAATAAAGAATTTTACAAGCCCAAGTATTGGGCCTTTAGGAAAATTTTTAAATGACAAACACAGAAAGACTGATTAATGAAAAAACACATGTTACTAATACCAGAAATGAAATGAGTCATCACTATAGATCTTACACACATTAAAGTGATAATAAGATATTATGCGATTTTTTTAAATTTTTTATCATTTTATTTATTTTTTTTTATTTTTTATTTTTTTGGCTTTCAACACTTTATTCCTAGAGACAAACCAAGAAATAGATTCTTTTTTTTTTCCATTCAATACGTGCCCTTTTTAATACCCATCACCAGGCTAACCCATGCCCCCACCTCCCCTCCCCTCTAGAACCCTCAGTTTGTTTCTCAGAGTCCATAGTCTCTCATGGTTTGTCTCCCCCTCCGATTTCCCCCATTCATTTTACCCTTCCTACTATCTTCTTCTTTTTTTTTTAACATATAATGTATTATTTGTTTCAGAGGTACAGGTCTGTGATTCAACAGTCTTAAACAATTCACAGCACTCACCATAGCACATACCCTCCCCAATGTCTATGTGTTTTTAATAAGTTTGAAAATTTAGATGAAATGGAAAAATTTCTTGGAAATCATGATTTATTACAACCAACACAAAAGAGATAGAAAATATTTGCATAGCCCTATAGTTTTTAAAGTAACTGAATCCCTGATTAAGGACTTTTTCACTAAGATATTTCTAAACTCCGATGACTTTTTTTTATATCAATTTTTTATTTACATTGTATTTAATTAACATAGTGTGTAATATTGGTTTCCAGAATAGAATTTAGTGATTCATCACTTACATATAACACCCAATGCTCATCACAGATGCCCTACTTAATACCCATCTCCCATTCAGCAACCCTCAGTTAGTTCTCAATAGTTAAAGAGTCTCATAAGAATCTCTTAAGAGTCTCTTTTTTTTTCCACCTCTGAGGTTCATCTGTTTTGTTCGTTAAATTTTACATATGAGTGAAATTGTATGGCATTTGTCTTTCTCTGACTGACTTATTTTGCTTGTCATAATACATTCTAGCTAAATTCACATTGTTGGGGTACCTGGGTGGCTCAGTCATTTAGCGTCTGCCTTCAGCTCAGGTCATGATCCCAGGGTCCTGGGATCGAGCCCCACATCGGGCTCTCTGCTCCGCGGGAAGCCTGCTTCTCCCTCTCCCACTCGCCCTGCTTGTGTTCCCTCTCTGGCTGTCTTTCTCTCTGTCAAATAAACAAAACCTTTAAATAAATAAATAAATAAATAAATAAATAAATAAATAAATAAATAAATTCACATTGTTGTAAATGGCAAGATTTCATTCTTTTTGATGGCTGTAAACTCAGATGGCTTTATTTGTTAATTCTAAATATTTAAGGAAGGAATATTACTAATAGTACACCAAGTTTTTCAGAAAAAAGTAAATGAAAGATCACTTCTCAACTCATTTTATGAGCCCAGAATATCTTCAAAATGAAAATTTTCTAAGAAAATTACAAGAAAGGTTAAATAATAGTTGAATTGATATTTGAAAAACAGTGCACTCCATATTAGAAGACAAAGGGGGAAAATAAAAAATTATAATCATCTCAATTGATATAAAAATATAAAATTTTATACTCAATGATATTGAAAATTCTAACTAAATGAAATATAATAGAATTTCCTTAATCTAATAATTAGTATTTCAAAAAAAGTAAAAGCAATTTTTGTGCAACATACTTAGTGGCAAAATATTGAATGTTTTTCCTCTAGTTTTGGGAACAAAATTAAAAAATATTTCTGTGGCCACTTCTGTTGAACATTGTACTACATGCCTTTGCCAATGGCAAAATGTATATATTATAGAGAAATAAATTGTATAAAGATTGGTATAGGACGTATAAAAGTAACATCACAGATAACATGACTTTGGAAGATGAAAATCCAAAAGGATATAGAATTAGAATTAATAAATAAGTAAAGCAAGGTCACTGGTACAAATAAATATACACACATTAATTGTCTCTATATATCACCACCCATCATCAATTAAAAAACAAATGTCATTTACAATAATACTGTAAAACATCAAAATTATACCAAGAAGTCTCACTATAGATATGAAAACTCACACTGAATTACAAACTATTGCAGATATTAATTAATCTAAACAATTAGAAGATTATATCATATTTATGAATGAAAGATAGTATTGTTTAAATGTCAATCTCCAATCTTGATTAGAAATTTAGTGCAGTTTCAGTTAAAATGTAGGGATCACAGAATCTTCCCTTCTCTCTTTCTTTCCTCTTTTCCTCCTTTCTTCCTTCCCTCTTTCCTTCCTTCCTTCCTTCCTGCCTTCCTCTTTATTTGTGGAGATTGATAAGATGGTTCTAGAATGTATGTAGAATTGCAAAGGATACCAAAGAGGCAAAATAATCCTGAAGAAAACAATCAAAGCTGTAGTATTTATACTAACAATATCAAGCCTCACTGTGAATTCACACTAATAAAAGGAATATGATATTGGCGTAAGGATGGAAATATAGGTTAATGGATATAATAGAAAATATGATCATCTAAATTACAACAACAAATGTGCTGCAGCAAAATAGTAAGAAAAAAAGATGTTCTTTTGAGTAACTGGTGCTTTATTGATAGGGTAATTATCTGGTAAAAATGAATGTTGGCCCTTACCTCATAACTCATACAAAATTTAATTTGTGAGAAAATATTTAGCTAACCCAAAGACTTGGATTTTCAAATTAGACTAATACAAATAAGAGATCTTACCCAGTAAAGATTTGCTAATAATTAAAAAAAAAAAAAAAAAAGAAACAAGAGACACAGAGGAAGTATGGACATTGATATCCAGGTCTGGATATTGAGGGCAACCCCCAAGGTCTTTTTTTCTTAGATAAGACATATTCTCTCTGGTTTGGGGTAAATGGTGTATCAAACTGTGGTTCTTAGATTATTGTCTCTTATTGGGGAGCATCTAGTTTATAAAATATCTCCATTTTATGCCCCAAAATACATGATATTTTTAAAATCCTGGCTCATGGGTCCATACCTTCTGTATTAATTTACTAAAACCAGTCTATAACCAGGAATGCCTAATAACATTCCAAAGAAAGGGACCTTCCTCAATTAAATATCATAATATCATAATTTCATTTATGTGAGGGATAAGGCTGTATACTGAATGTTTGTGTTTCCCCAAAATTCATATGTTGAAACCTAATACCAAATGTGATGTTATTTGGCAGTGAGGCCTTTGGGAAGTTATTAGGTCATGAGGGTGGAGCCCTCATGAAGGGGATCGGTATGCTTATAAAAGAAACTTCAGGAAAGAAAACTTCTTATCCCCTTCCACCCTATGAGGACATAGTGAGAGGATGCTTGTTAATGAACAAGGGAATGGGTTCTCACCAGACACTGAATCTGTTAGCACCTTAATCTGGGATTTGCCAGCCTCCAGCACTGTGAGAAATAAATGTTTGCTATTTAGGCCACCAGGTCTATGGTACATTTATTATAGCCACCCAAACAAAGACAATTAGTTAGCCTGTTCAGTGTGATTAGAGCAGATCACCTTGTTTCTTACATTTACTCTGGGATATTCACTTGGTAACTTTAAGAAAAAATAGATCACAGTCCAATTGCTTTAACTTCTTTTTTCCTCCAGCATAAACTCAAAGTAAAAGATAAAAGAAGGCTTAGGTAGAAGAATATTTTCTTAAATTTGGCATAAGCAAATTTCTTTTAAGCAGAACATAAAAAAGTGGTAAGGACATAAAAACATAAATTAAAAGTTTATATATTGTACTTCATTAACATCACAAATTTTGCTTCTTCAAAAGATACCTTAAGAAAGTGAATAGGCAAGACACTGTCTAAAAAAGATATCTGCAATATATTTACCCTTCAGTTTATCTATCATCTATCTATCTACCTGCCTGTGTAGATTTTTTAAATTAAGAAAATATAACAAAAATGCTATATTGTCAGATATATAATGTTATATAATAAAGATGTCAACAGGGGGGCACCTGGGTGGCTCAGTCGTTGGGCGTCTGCCTTCGGCTCAGGTCATGGTCCCAGGGTCCTGGGATCAAGCCCCGCATCGGGCTCCCTGCTCCGTGGGAAGCCTGCCTCTCCCTCTCCCACTCCCCCTGCTTGTGTTCCCTCTCTCGCTGTGTCCCTCTGTCAAATAAATAAATAAAATCTTAAAAAAAAGAAAGTTGTCAACAGGAACTTTCTGCATCAATTATTATACTTAGTGGTAAATATTGAAAGTTTTCTCCTAAGATAGAAAGAAAACAATTGTGCCCAGTATCACCACTAAGATGAATTGTTAACCTGTGCAAAAAGTGTGAGAAAGGAAGCAAGAGAGAAAGATAAAAATAAAGAAACAGAGGGATGCCTGGGTGGCTCAGCCCATTAAGCATCTGCCTTCAGCTCAGGTCATGATCTTGGGGTCCTGGGATTGAGTCCCACATCGGGTCCCCTGCTCAGCGGGGAGTCTGCTTCTCCCTCTTGGATTGGAAAGGATTGGAAAGAAACAAACCTCACTGTCACTTCTGCTATATATATGGACAATGTAATATTATTCAGTCTTAAATAAGGAAGGCGATCCTGCCATTTAGAAGCGTTGATGGAGGCACCTAGGTGACTCAGTTGGTTAAGTATCTGACTTTGGCTTAGGACTGAGCCCCGTGTCCAGCTCCCCACTTAGTGGGAGCCTGCTTGTCCCTCTTTCTCTGCCCCTCCCTCTGCTCTCCTCTCTCTCTCTCAAATAAATAAGTTTTAAAAATCTTTAAAAAAAAGGAAAAGAACTACACTGATGAATCCAGAGGACCTTCTGCTAAGTGAAATAAGCCAGACACAGAAAGATAAATATTGTGTGATCTCATGTATGTGTCAAGTCTTTAAAAAAAAAAAAAAAAAAGTTGAACTGCTAGTAACAATGAGAAGGATGGTAGTTACCATAGCCTGGGATGGGGCAAAAAGAGGAGGTTTTGATCAAAGAGTATAAACTTTCAGTTATAAATGAAGAAATTATAGTGACCTAATGTACATCATAGTGACTATAGTTAATAATGTGTTATATCCTTGAAATTTGTTAAGAAAGTAAATCTCAAATGCTCTCACCACACACACAAAGGTAACTATGTGAGGTGATGAATGTTAATTAGGTTGCATGTGGTAAGCACTTCACAATATATATGTATATCAAAGCATCATGTTGTATACCTTACATATATGTAATTTTTATTGGTCAGTCATACCCCAATAAAGCTGGGAAAAAAACCCAAAATAGTAATCTAAATTCTGTACAAATCAGCATCATTTTAGCAGCTGGAAATCCTGCTTTAAAGCTTTAAAGCATTAGCTTTCAAGTCACAATCAGGACAAGAATATATCATTCCTATTACTTAACATTGTTTTAACATTGTTATGACATAACACACTTAGAAAGAAATTTGATTTATAAAAATTACAATATTATCATTATTTCTGTTATGATTTTTTACCTAGAAACATGTTTATAAACAATAAATCAGTACGACTTCTAGATACAGACTAACAAAAAGATTTGTATCTCAAAGAGGCAGAAAAAGAAATTACAATTATAAGATTTCTAAGGTAAATGTACTAAGAAAAGGGAAGCCAGAAGCCTAGAATGAGGAGGAAGTATAAAGTTTAGTTAAGCTGAGGGGAAAGTGGATACCTTTTGGTTACTAGTTTCGGCAAGGAATATTTTTTTTCTTTTTTCAGAGCATTAAGTGGTCTAAAGAAACATGGGAGGGTTGAAGCAATGCGACTTTAGCTTGGACACATAGAAGGACTGCAAACTATCCTGTATGGCGGTTCTAGAACCACTTTTGCAACTGCCTCCACAATCCCAAAGCCCCTGCTGACTTCAAAACCACTCAGTACCTATCATGATCCACATGTACAGTATGAATGCTTGCACCTAGCCTGTTGAAATCCTGAAAATTGGATCCTTTGATAAAGTTACTGCGGGAACAAAGCCTCTATGACTGGGTTTGCCAGAAAAAAAAAAAAAATGTAGAAATAGCAAAATCAACACTAACAACACCTCCATTTCACTAAACATTCCCAAATTTAAATAAAGGTACCTGACTCCCTAAACCAAAATCATAATTTAACTACAGTAAATACTACATAGGAAATAAAGATTTTAGCTTACCTGACTCCATAATACTTAGGTACACTAGGAATGTTGAATAGAATTTAAATGCAAATCAAATATACTCATTCCCTAAAGTAGCCATTCCTTAAATTTGATAGATGAGCAGAAATATCACTTACAATGCACTAGTTTCATACAACCTCATTATAGGACATCTGCTGACAGAGAAAGGAGTTAACTAAAATGGAGAACACAGGGGTACCAGGGTGGCTCAATGGTTAAGTGTCTGCCTTCAGCTCAGGTCATGATCCCAGGGTCCTGGGATGGAGCCCAGCATCAGCTTCCTGCTCAGCAGGGAGTCTGCTTCTCTCTCTCTCCCTCTGCCCCTCCCCACTGCTCATTCTCTCTCTCTCAAGTAAATAAATAAATAATCTTTAAAAAAATAATAAAATGAAGAATACAATCTTTGTTATACTCAAGTACATATCATATTTTAGACCTATTATACAAACATCAGAATTAGTAGGGATCAGAATTAGTATGGCAAATCAGAAACACTAAAGTGATTCACATTAAGTCACATTTGGTTGACTTTCAGTACAATACCTATGCAGGATACAGGTTAGAAAACATATTTGACCTGTAAACTACTAATTTGCAAACCCTTCTCAAGAGACAGAAGTACTGTCCTGAAATACAACACTCTGGGTCCTTGTCCTTAAGCTGCTACTACCAGGTTGTACCACTTAGCTGCACTACAACTGTAATTTCATCTGTTAAATTTACAGGTTTGAGCAGGAAATCTCATACATTGCATGTGAGAAAGTGAATGAAAGATATTTTATTTCATATATGCATCCATAAAAAGCAATCATGAAGAGATGTTAGTCCTAAAAGGAAATATTTATATATAGTGGAAGAAAAGAATACAGTGCTCAGTTATTTTTAGCCATTTTGCACTTCTTAAGGCTAATTTAGTTTGGCATTGAAGGAAATTAGTGTCAAACTCTAAGTCAGGCTTTAAAAGTTTAAATCCAACCTGACATCTGGACGAATGTTAGTTTTAGCTGAAGGGTATATCTTGTCTTATTTTCATTTTGAATATTCATTTGTAATATATTGCATTCAAAAGATATTTGGGGGGAAAAGGATGTTTGTTATATTAATGTTATAAATAGGTGCCAAACTAGAGATTTGGGAAAATAACTTTTATAAATGGAATTGCAAAAATTTTCTTCCTTTATTTTTTAACACATGTTATTATGTATGTCCTATTGACCACAGATTCAAACATAACATAAAGTGATTTGACTAAGCCACCTCTTTATTCAAATACACCATAAATCATTAAGATTTGCTAAAATAAAAAAAAATACAAAGATTCATTATTTAAATATTTTAGTTTACATCTCCAGGTGTTTATGTAATAACTTACAATTATGTTAAATACTGCTCTCCTAAGTATTCATTTCAAATTTTTCCATGACTGCCATGGAAATTCAGTGAATTGATTTCTGAATAATTTAGTTTGCCCCCTACATGATACTTTGTTTTCACTATAAACTTAACACCCCATAATAGGGAGATTTACTAAAAAATAACCTAAAATCTCAATGTCAATATCTAATATATTTTTAGTAGGGGAGAAAGTTTATGAACTTGAACTCTCATTAAGTTAGTCCTAAACCTGCATTCTGTGTTTTTCCTTCAGTGCTTACTATAATTTTAGAAAATTATTTCTATAATCCTCTGCCAAATATTATCTCCATTACACTGATAGCTCCTGGAAAATAGAGCATATGTTATTGCTATTTTCCCTATAGCACCTAGTTATGATTAGAAGAATACTTCTGGCATTATCTTTTTTCAGTAAATATTTGTAGAAGGAATGCATAAATGAAAGTAAGAAAAAAAACAGGCACAGAGGGAAGGAAGAAAGAAGGAAGGAAGGGAAGAAAGAGAAAGAAAGAAAGAAGAAAGAAAGAGAAAGAAAGAAAGAAAGAAAGAAAGAAAGAAAGAAAGAAAGAAAGAAAGAAAGAAAGAAAGAAAGAAAAAGAAAAAGAAAGGTTGAATTAATGAGATCCTCTTTGTATTTAGAACTCAATTTGCAAATGTTTTTCCAAGTCTCGTAGACAGATTTCCAAGCAGGCAGATTATGATAAGGTACAGGTATAGGACTTTATTTGGGGGACTTCAAGAGTCTTGTTTTGGATTTCAAATTATAAAAGCAATGGCATTTATATGGGTAAGAGTGAGCTCACTCACTAAAGCACAGTTTGCCGACATGATTTATTTAGGTCATTCGATCCTTAATTCCAGGTACTTTAGTTAGTATTATATTGACTATCACAAATCTTCTCCCTGTTTATTCTGTTTAGAATAGCATCCAGGGTCACAAAAAGAACCATTATGGGATAAACTTCTGTGCAATCCTATGGCCTACTGATGATTTCTCTCAGACTCAATTTGGATTCGGTTTGTTGATTAGATAACCATTGATCATGGTTACGTATTTCAGAGCTGCTGAGTGTAGGTTTAGACTCAGTGCTGTAGCTGACTACATTAGTGAATGAAGAGAAATGGGGTCTTTACAGTACAGAGTTATCTTCTTGAACTTGAGGGGAGGAAAAAAAATCAATGAAGTGTGGCAAACAGTGGCTAAGCAGAAAGTGTAAACAGTCTGTGTAAGAAATACCCTGACTCTAGGAATCATGTTTCTCAGAACCAGAGGAAAACAGAAATGAGAAGGAAAATTCCTCACATTCTCTTATGTTAACAACAGATAGAGTTTGGGGATTCCAAAAGGAAACATCAGAAATTCAAGAAATAATGCCATCGGGCCTAAAGAAAGACTTGTCTCTTAGAAAAGTCCATTTTTTTCTTCGTAAAGAAAGAAATGTTTAGATTCAGTAAATATTATTGGTTCATAATATGTTAGGGATGGAACAGGTTAGTATTTTGAAGATTCATGTTACATTTGAGTGATGGAAGAAGAAAATAGGGAAGAAAATGCAATATGGCAGTAATTCCAGTCAAGCTGTACTATTGCGTGGAAAGAGAAGTGAGCTTTCATCACTATAGAAGAAGTAAAAGTTATTCACAACTTGAAAAAGTCCAAGTCCAAGAACTGAGGGATTTGAGAAAAAAACAAATATTGGCATACAGAGGGTAATGAAACATTTCTAAAAACACCAATTTTAGTTCAATAGTCTCTTTGAGGACATTTTCTAATTCTAAGAAATGGAGAAATATACAGGACCCATTCCTGAGATACAAGAGAGAAAATGATGGAGTCTTTGAGACTCTCCACTGAGAATTCTCATTCAGTTGAACATTGAAATACCACAAGCACAGGAGTCAAAAGAAAATAAAAAGGAAGAAAGGCCCATACAATTTTTCATGAATACAGAAGTTTCAGATATCACAGTCTGAGGGGCGATTCCATCTTACCCAGGCAAGGGGACGACAATACCTGGATTAATCACTTGAGAGAAGAGTTCTATCAATTGAAATGCTCAGTCACATATTTTGGATTCTAAATAGTGCCACCTTCTTAATGACTATGAACCCAAAAATATTTTTATTGTTTTTGCATACATTTGTTTCTCTACTCCCTTCCCCCAAACAATTAAATTTCTTCTATAGTCTGTTAGTGATAAGTGTAGGCAATCACTTCTCCGATGGAGATGCACAGGTAGGGAATCATTGTGGAACTTTTAAAAAATACAAAATATCAAGCTCAAGTATTGACCCTCAACCAAACATATGTGTCCATCTGGTCAGGCTGCTATAACAAAATACATTAACTGGGTGGCTTATCAACAACAGAAATTTGTTTTTCACAGTTCTGGAGGCTGGAAGTTAAGATCAGGGTGCCAACATGATTGGGAATGGTGAGGACCCCTCTCACTCTCCAGGTTACAGATGGTCTCCTTTTCTTTGTTTCCTCACACATTCGAAAAAGGGTGGGACAATTCTCTGGGGTCCCTTTTAAAAAAACACTAATCCCAGTTATGAAAACTACTCTCATGACCTAATTACCTCCCAAAGGTCCCACTTCCTAATACCATGACATTGGGGATTAGGATTTCAACATATGAATTGGCACTGTGGGAGGGACACAAATGTTCAATTCATAAAATTTTGCCCATACAGAATAAACTGTGCTGAGCAAAGGTGTGTGCATGTGTGTAATTGAATAGCCGCAGAAGTGATTTGTATGTGAGCATCTGACTTTATATCTTAAAACTATATTTTCTTGTATATTGATTTTGCACATTTCAATTTTGCATCCGAAATGCTATTTTCTAAGGAAATGTATGTCTCAATCATAAAAAGATATAGCTGTTTATATTTGTTTCTGGAGAACTGTTTGTATTTTCTAAATATCCTGGAAGTTGTACTAGTGCTAAAATGCCCTTGTGTATCGTATTGACCAGCTGGAACTTCAGAAAAGTGGGGACACAGGACTGACTAGAGTTAGATTAACCAACTTTGCAGCTGCTAAGGGAAGAAATAAACCTGATTGCTATAGAGAACGACTCGAGTGGCTACAGCTGGGAAAAACAATCTAGGTTCTTTTTAGGCACAGAAGTGTGGAATCATAGCTAGGACTAAGCTGAATAAAGAAATGATAGTGGAGACAATATTTTTGGAAACAAATTTGTTTAAAAGGGAGAAGAAATTTCATTTAGGAGACTTTAATTCCTCTGTAGGAATAAAAGATTTACTTAGAAATGGGTGTTGACATTTACTTTTGAACGTTTTTTAATTGCTGACAAAACATTATAGTAGAAGCTTTCATAATTTACTTCCACATAATAGAGATGACAGATGAACCAATGCTTTATATTCCTTTTCATAGTCATGGCACTTGGGCTCTCTGTGTGCATGCGGGTTATGTGTGTGCTTACCAAGAATGAGTTGTATTAGTCCTGTGACTGTTTATGCTAATTTTGGCATGTGTTATTTTATTTATGAGATTTAATTAAATAATATGCAAAATTATGATCCATGAGTACAGGGAAAATAGATTTATTTTATTCTATATGCACCAAGATGAATACTTTAGAGAAACTCCCTAAAGGCAAATCATTAAAAAGAAATTGCTGTCAAATTGGTTTTGAAAAGAATTTTAAAGGATTCAGGGATGGAGGGAGAGTAAAGTATATAGAAGGATTTTTACATTCAGACTGATATTTCTATTCTTTAAATAAATAAGAAACTGAAAATATATGTATTATGGAAGTAGTGTACAAGAAAGATCTTTACTTAGACACATTATCACTGATGAATTAATTTTCTTTTATCTAAATCAAAATATTTAAATGACATGTTCATTATCTTGATTTCTAAGTTAATAAATTTGTTCAAATACTTCACCAGTATACCCATCAAATCAGAGAATATGGTTTTTTTTTTCTCTCTGGGTTTGCTCTGACTTGCAATTGTCCATTCTTAAGGCTATCTGATCATCTAGTATAGCTGAGTATGATTTGATATGAAAAATGATATATGGAATACATTTTGACCAAATAAATGTTATCCTCAAGATAATTAGTTTCCTACCCCAAATCACGATTTCCCAGAGGCATTTTAAAGAGGCATTTAGAGAGGCCTTTGATCAATATGATGTAATTCCTATCCCAGAATGATCAATAGAAGCCATGGCAAAGAGTGGTGAAGTAGCCTCACCACTGTGCTTGCAGAAATTCTCTGATCCTGTGCTAATTTTGCCCTCAAAGTGGAAAGTAATGCCCCTAATTGACAACAGGTTTGGCCAACACTATAAGACATTGGAGAAAGGATTGAAATGATGGTTGGCCTCCAGGATATCTCTGTGTGGCATCCTACTCTCTCTCCAAAGAGAAGTGTGGATGTGACAGCTCATATTCCAAGACATTGATAGTGTGCATCTTACAATAAAGTTTAAAGTGTAGTATGTATTAGGATGGCTCCCTCTGTTCTCTCCTTCTAATTCAGTGAGCGGATGGGTACTAAAGAACACTTGCATATTGGAGGGTTTAGGCCAATTAAAGTTTCTGTATTCTAACTATAGTAGTCCGAGCACGGAGATCACTTGGGGACTGTCCCATGATGTAATCTAGGCTTACCTCTTGCTCTCCTTAACTCCACCAATTGGAGTTAAATATTTTATTATTTTATGTGCAAAACTATCTAGTATATGGTACTATGAAGAATTTGAAAATATCATTAAAATTTTTTTATCAGGAAATATGTATAGCCCTTCATTTATAGAATTTTGTATAAAGTTATGTTTCTGGAAGTAAGCTTGTTTCCTGTCAGCATTTTTGAAAAAAAAAAATATTGGGGACTGACATTTAATATCTTACCTAAAAAATCATAATATAAAGTATAATAAATGTAATTATTTTTTAAAAAAATCTATCTTCACATAGATGCCTCTGAATCCTCTTCATAGTGTCTCCCTTTTCTATATTATATTATCATTTCCTATGTCATGCTGCTAAAAAGGTTAAGAAGTCCTGGCCTAAAGGGAACTTATATTCAGCTTTCTAATCCTGAGGGGAAGTTCTGATATGAAACAAGAAACCATAAAGATTACAGAATGGAGGATTAGAACTTTTCTTTGGGGTAGTATTTCCTCTGCTCAGTCTATATTATTGTTTTCTAGACTTCATTCACTTCTTCCATTTGTTGTTGGTATGGGTAATGGTGCAAGTATCTTTCAATTGGGAAGTGTACCAACGCATGTAATTGTAAGACCAAATGAGACCTACAAAATCTAAAACATGTATTTACCACTCGGACGAAATTTTATTGTTCATTTGAACAAACCAGTAGTTTTGTTTCAGCAGTTAGTGTGTTAAGAAATATAAATCATTCAAAAATGCACATAAACTAGTCACTCATCTTGTTTTATATATCTAGTCAAGGCATTAAAAATTTAGACTCGAGTTTAATTTACCTCATTTCTACATGGTAAAAGCATATAGAATTTTTTGAGGAAAATCCCTAATTTGATTATTGTTTTGTTTTGTTGTTATTGTTGTTGTTGTTTTCTTGGCTTGGAATACTCCCAAAGTATCTATCAAGGAATCAGGTGGTGAGTACACAGTCATTGAATTGCCTGGGAATGGAGTCAGGGCTCTGACCTCACTTTCTTAGACTCAGGTATAAGTTTATGAACACGCATTGTTTCAACTGTGTTTATAGCCCTAACCTTAGGCCTTTTCAGGGCAATTTTCTTCTTTTCTCCAATGACAATAAACTCAGCACAGGGAGATCTTTAATGAGCAGTCTTGCCCTAGGATTATTTAGTAACTTCAAAAAATTGAATTACGTCCTGGAGATCTGATCACTTTTAAAGAATAGCATAATCTTTACAAATTGCCTCATGGTTTTATTTTTCCTGATGTTTTTCTAAGACATTCAAGATTTTCAATAAAGACAGCTAAACCACATTTCCTTGGTACAAAACCACACACAGCATTTTGGACATTGCAGGCAATTTAAATTCTTCAGAGTTTCACTCATGTGCTGATGATCAGTCACCTGGACTATATGTCAGCATCTGTCTTTTCCTGCTCTTCTGCTCACAGCAGGCATTTTTTTTTTTTTAATGGAGCCATTGAGTCCTGGTTGCTATAGAGATTTCCTCCACCATTCCAAAGGAAATAGGGTGACATTATTTCAACCAGTAATGAATCCTCACACTTAACTGGGACAAATAAGTTTCTTCCAATATTGTGGAGCAGATTTACCAAGCTGCTTAGTTTTGGGCTTCCGGTTGTTTGTAGAGTCTTCAGTGATGATTTTCTTTATTTACATATGTATGCTTCTGGAATAGCACCATGTTCTTGAAATCCTGACAGGAATCTGAAAGGTCTAGTATAAGGGTAATGCATAACACGTGTCAGGCTGCAATCAGAAGTGCCCTTTCTCTTCCATAGTTGACTGATCCTGCACCAGGTAGGTGCTCAACTTTCTCTTTCATTAGGAAAAGATTCTTATCAAGAGATTGCTAAGTCCCTCACACACACATGCCCTTAGGGGATTCACCAAGAGAATTCTCTAGGTGAGTCGGGATATATTTGGTTTATAAGATAAACAAACCTGAGTCTCTGTCTGTTGAACCCCAGTGCACTGTCAATCCTCCCGTGAGACTGTTAGTTTTGTATGCTAATTTATACTCTGTTTTATCTCATCCTACTCAAAACATAGAGACCTATTGAAGCAAATTACTTAAACAGTATATTTATTTTGGAATATATAGAGTTGTAAAAGAAATTTCAGTTCAAATTAGTCGTTATTGAAAACTATAAAGTAACCCTGTAAGAGATTCAAAGGAATTTGTTAGTCCTTTTGATGGTATGTTTAATTCTCATTAATTTTCATGGTGGTATGTGTACATCTAAAGAGAGCTAGCCACACATTTTTTTTTGACATCTTTTTTTTTGTTATGTTATGTTAATCACCATACATTACATCATTAGTTTTTGATGTAGTGTTCCATGATTCATTGTTTGCATATTAACACCCAGTGCTCCATTCAATACGTGCCCTCTTTAATACCCATCACCAGGCTAACCCATCCCCCCACCCCCCTCCCCTCTAGAACCCTCAGTTTGTTTCTCAGAGTCCATAGTCTCTCATGGTTCGTCTCCCCCTCCGATTCCCCCCCTTCATTTTTCCTAGCCACACATTTTTGAAGGTGATTGCTATTCGGCTCAAAGATCTCTAAGCTCTTCTATATAGAAAGTAAAGCACGATTCTTAAAAAGCTGCACATCTCTTATGTACAAATTGTACTCATTTTATATTTGGGACAGCTGATGTCATTGGGAGTTGTATGACAGAAACTAGTGCAGGAGCCTCAAAATATGTCCTTGTTGATATTTTAATAGGCTGGTAGAATTATTTTCCTCAGTACTCTGATTATTTGAATTATATATAGATTTCTAAGTCATCAGCATTTAAAATCCTCTTCTATTATAATGAATTGTTTCATTATTCACTTTCATTTTGTTTCAATACACTCCATATTCCCATTAGTTGAATATGCTTGAGAAGTTATCATTTGGGGATTCAAGAGTGAATGAATAATGTTTGAAGGGTAAGAAATCCGGACAAGAATATTATCCTATGTTTAAAATAATGTCTTATCGCAGTTTTACACATATAATGGAGAGGTGTCATGATTCTTGAACTCCCAATCCTCCTCCAAAGAAGAGAAAATTAGAAGTTCATTAAGAGACCTTTGGAAAATAGGTTACATAAAATTAGCATTAGTATTAGAGTGGCTAAGAACATTTACATTATATTAAAAAAATACTGTCTACCACAAAAAATAGTATATCTCTTCTGACACATTTAAGATTCATATGCATACTTGATGTATTTATATGCAAGATTAGTTTTATCCATGTGCAAAGTAGAAAACTGCAAATAGAGTATAATTTTTATAGGCACAGGGAAATCTTTATATATCCCACACGCCCAAAAACATAGGGGAATGATTGAAGAAAGGAAATATGGCCAAAAGGAAAATGAATAAGGCACACTCCCCCTAACACCACCACCAGTCATTTCCCTTCCTAAAGTCTTGACATTTAATAGAAAAAAAAATCACCAAATTTTAGTGCATAACTAATATTAACAATCATAATTTATAACTATTCTAAATTAGTTGGTAGACCGTTGAAATTGATCAGGTTTTAAACTGAGAGCCAAGTTCTGATTATGGTATGTGAGGTTCTGGGTGAGGAAGAACATCATGATTCAGCTTCCTGCTGGGTCAGGGGAGCCTGATATCATTGGAGAAAAGAGGGATACTCAATAGCTATAAATTCAAGACATGTTTGCTCAATTCACATAATATCTAATCATTCCTGATAATGAAGATGTACTTGTATAATATTAATGTGTTTAATTTTGAGTTTTCTTATTAATTTTACTACTTTTGATAGGAAATCTAGGTGTATATAAATTCAGAATATCAAAGGAGTGAAATCTATTAGAAAATGTGTTTTGCCATTATATTTTGCATAAGATGTTGGAAAAGTGTATTTATTGCTGACTTATCAATTACTATGTTAGAAAATGAATGAATTAATTCACTTTTCTCAAATATATATTTTAATTGCATTGTTTTCTTTTGGTTTAGCTTTGTTAGTTTTGCTGATACATAAATTGTTACATCTTGAGTAAATTTTGGAATCTACTGTATTATCTAGAAAACCTTTGTGTACACAAAATTCTTAAATGAATAGTAATATTGAAAACAATATTTATATATGAATAGTAAAATATAGGGAGAACTAGCAAGGAACATTATTAATCAGATATTTTTTCAGATTTATAAAAAATTGTCACTACATGTTCTAAATCCAGAAGGTGGCACTCTTATACTGTATTATGCAAACTTCTTGGTATTTCTCTTTTTCTCATTATACATACACACACACACATTTAATGTATGTATTCACATTTACAAGTATAAACATATAAAATTGCATGCATTTATATAGTGAATACTTGTTCACATGGCAACATTATAATACAGCTTTTTATATTCATGAATTTAATATTTTGTCAGCTACATGGAGTTAACAATGTATTTCAATAATTAATTTGGAACATTTTCTTAGATATAACAAATAATAGTTCTGCTGTAAAGTTACCACACAAATGCACTATTATATAATTACTTGGTTACATTAATTATACAGTACAGTATTAAAACAAAATAATTTTGTTATAGGGAATTCTTATTCAAAATTAAAAGAAAATCTCATCCACATACACCAATTGTTTTTATGGTTTCAATTGAATTGTTGTTTGCAGTAGAACACAAATATATAAGGTAAGATAGAAAGTTAATAGCAATGTTTAAATTCATTCTTTAATTTATTTAAATGTGAAGTTAGACATATGTAATAAAATTCAGTTCTAGAGCAAGGAAAATGCAATGTGAGTATGTCGCCTACATAAGACTTTAATAACTGGGTAACTGATCCCTAGTTAAAGAAACCTCACCAAGAAATGATAACATGCAACAATACATGAGAAATGGAGCCTGAAGGGGGAAAACATAAAATAACTACAGACAAACGTGTAATTTGAAAAATAAAGACTAATGAAAAAAATACAAAATTTCAAAATAAAGTGTAAAAATATAAATGAAATATGAATTCATTCTACAGATGTGAAACCATTGTATTTGTGAAAAAGCAAAATCTATTTTTTCTAAGTTATAGATCCTAGTTCATTCATTCATTTATCGATTTTCTGTGTCATTTTCTCTTCACATTTTTACGGAAACAACATGATACAGTGGACAGAGCATGGGGCTTTAGCATTAAATCAAGTTTGATGCACGCTCTTGCCTGCCTTGTACTAGTGAAGTGACCTTGAGCAAGTGACTTAACCTATCTGAGAAACCTGAAGCCCCATGGAGAAATAAGGGCAATGTTACTTAGCTTATAGAGCTGTCGTGACAGATTCATAATAAAGGTTACTTTCTTTTATCTTTTAAAGTGTTGTTCTTGAGGTAGGATTTACAATGCTAAGTAGAAAATTCAGGAAAAAAGTTCACATTCCTGCTTTTTTAAACCTAATTACAATAAAGGAGTCTTTCCTAAGTGCTTCATGACTTATTTTTCCAAAGAAAGTGTATAAATTCATATGCTTATTGTAAAATTCTATTTTTTGAAATATTTGATTTTCACACACACACACACAAAACAGGAGAATTTTTCTTTCTTCCTGTGCAAAAATGGTTAGAATTGTGTCACTTTTCTTTTTGCTAAGTTGCTAAAGAAATCTTGCATAATTTACATTTGTATTCCTAGGAAAGGTATTTCAAATTGGGTTGACAATACGTTTTATGACCTGATTACTAGAAGTTTTATGGTTGTATTTGTGATTTGTTTTTGTAAGATATAAATGTATGCTCAAACTTATATAATTGAGTAAAAGTGAAACATTTCAAGGCTCAGTTATATGTAATTCCCGCAAACTACAAAGTGATATCATCGTTCTAAATGTTTTCTGCATAATTCCCAGTCAATGGGAACATTAAACTGATGAGAACAAAAACCTAATGAAAGAAAGAATGGAAGGAAATACCAAAAAGAACTGTGAGCCTTAGCGATTGACAGTAATAAAATAATCCTAAATTTCAGAAATTGCTCTGGTAAGGGGAAAAAAACAGAGTTAAACATCACACCCTAGAAAGTAGCATAGACATTTTAAATTATTTTTAAATAAATTAAATGTGTTACTTTCAAGTTAAATGCTAACTCTTAACTTTTAGCAATTATTTCAAGCAGAATTGCATGAGAATTTTATTATATATAAATATAATTTCATATATATGAATGATTAGGTAATTTTTGGCATATGTATATATTAACATAGAACATACTATTATGAAGGAATGCAAAATCAGGATTTTGAAAAATACTTGATGACATAGAAGAATACTTGTGATAATTTTTCAGCAATCATTTCAAAATAATTAAGCATCCCTGTGGGCAAGGCCCCTACTAAATTCTGGGTTTGGTACCTTGCACGTGGCTGACACCCAGAAATATGAAGGACAAGATAGAGAGTCCTCTCCTTAGGAAGTCTTCCCTTACCACAGGCAGAATATAAAAACACAATTCCATTCATATAATCGACATACTGGTGGGGTGAATTGGGGTGATTTTAATACTTTTATTTACAAAAAATACTTTTATTTATAAATATTCCAATGTCTGAACAATTGGCATATATTATTTGATAAATAGAAGAAAATAAATAAGCATAGGTATACACACACACACATTTGCATACACATACACACACACACAGAAAAGCAGCTAAAGCCATAGATTTCATCAGACTTCAGATGCCAAGTGAGAAAAAGAAATAATCCTCCTCTGTCAACTATAGCGTGGGCTATGCCATCAAAAACTGCAAAAATGTCAAAGAGGTAGATACCAGCCCAACTACGAAACTGCTCTAATGTTGTTAGTGTTAGCAAAAAAAAAAAAAAAAAAAAAAAAAAAAAATTAAAACCAGTGGTCCTGTTCTTCACACAGTCTTACTGCTTTTTATTTGAATCCTCTCTCTTCTTGTAACTTTCCTCTCTGAATCAGCACTGATATATTCTTTAATCTACTTTCATTTCCTTCTCCATTAACATTCCTGTTATATCGGGATCTAGAAAATACTTTGATTCCAGTTTGAATGAATACAAAGACAATTTTGCAGCACTTCTGTCAATAAATAATGTCACACATGGAACATTTATTTGGCAGAAGATTTCAGTAAAAAAACAATAGCACACAAATGAGCACAAAGCAGTGCTTATTTTATTTTATGTTGTTATGGTATATTTTTTTGTTATGTTCTATTCCATGACATGCTAGTGTCATGGTATCCATTTATTAAGAGTGCTGCTTATTAGGTTTATTCATTTCTTTCTTCTTTAGACTTAATCTTTGAACTTTTTTTTTCTATTTTGAATTGTGCCTGCCATATTATTACAGAATGACACACAAGTAACTTAGACATTTTTTAAGCTAATTTTTAATGCAGTTTTCATACTCAAGTTTTAAAGCAATTGCTTAACAATTTTTGATGTGCTTTCAGTGTTAGAATGTCACACCCAGGCGCATCTGTGTCGGGCGTTAAAAAAAGTCAGAGGAAGGGGCGCCTGGGGTCTCAGTTGCTTAAACGTCTGCCTTTGTCTCGGGTCATGTCCCAGGGTCCTGGGATCGAGCCCCACATTGGGCTCCCTGCTCAGTGGGAGTCTGCTTCTCCCTCTCCTCCCCGCTCATTCTTTCTCTCTCTCTCTCTCGTTATCTCTGTCTCTCTCTCTCTCTCAAATAAATAAAATCTTTAAAAAAAAAGTCAGAGGGAAAAATAAAAAGTCAGAGGATTACAGGTTCAGAACCTTAGATCTGTATTTGAAAATTATTTAGCATTTTCTTTTTTTAAAGCACTTTATTGAAGTTATGATCGATATGGATAAGCTGTGCATATTTAATGTACACAACTCAGTAAGTTTGGGGTAATTATACACCCATGAAACCATCACCATCATACAGGCCATAAACATATCCATTACCTCCAAGTTTCTTCTCGTTCCCTCTATTGCTTTTTTTTTTTTTTTGAGGTTAAAAACAATTAAAATCTATCTTCTTAGGAAAATTTAAATATGCAATACAGTATTCTTAAATAGGCACTATGCCGTATAGTAGATCTCTAGAACTTATTTCTCTTGTATAAGTGAAATTTTATACCCTTTAACCATTAACTCCCCATTCCCCTCCTTTCTGCAGCCCCTGGCAATCACCATTCTAGTCTATGCTTCTATGAGTTTAACTGTTTTAGGTTCCACATATAAGTGAGATCATACAGTTTTTGTCTTCTGTGTTTTACTTATTTCCTTTACCATAATGTCCTCTGGGTCCATCTAGGTTGTCACAAATGGCAGGATTTCCTTTATTTTTAAGACTAAATAATAATTTCATTGTATGTATATACTATATTTTCTTTATCCATTCATCCATCAGTAGACATTTAGGTTGTTTTTGTATCCTGCTATTGTGAATAATGCAGCAAGGAAATTGCTTAGTATTTTCGTTCAGACATGATTTCTACTGCCTTTCAGATCTAGATGATGGTAAATAATAATATACTGTTGAAATACTACTTGTATAATGTTCTAAAATCCATATCCTCTCACTTAGGAGAAGAAATAAATAGTTCAAAATTTTTCAATTAGATGTTGCTACCAATTGTACTGGCATATTATATGATCAATAAATACTTCTTACCATTACTATTATCCGTTACTATTATTCATATATTGAGCACCTGCTCTGGAAGAGGCTTTGCTGGTACTGGTAGGTGGATATTCATGATCCTAATGGAAATTCCCAGCTCATATTGAGTGAATACTTCGTATGCAAAAAGCACTTTTTATTAATTATAATAATTAATCCTCAGAGCGTCTCTGTGAACTAAGTATTATTTGTATCTCTGTTTTAGAGAACAGGAAGTTTAGACCGCATGATCTGTCGAAGGTCAAGAGAGTACCTGGCTGGGCCAGGATTAAAATAATTGATATTTACCAGGAGGACAAATTCTTAAGCCTTGCATTCTACAGGCAGTGAGGAATCATAGGAAACTGAGTCACTAAACTGGAGGACATTATAGATTTCTTGTCCTATTTATTTTACAAGTGAAGAAAATAGAGCATAATGAATTTGTGCCTTCTCTACACTCACAAATTTAGAGGCAGCATTGGAATATTACTCTACTTTCATTACTTAGTGTTTTGTATTTGGCATTATTTTCTAAAATAGCTTTGTGCCCCCCCCAAAAAAAAATAGCCTTGTCCAATTTGTGAACACTATCTCATCTCCTTCCTTCCTATCAGTACGTATCCACAACTTATCCGTTATATATCCTGAATGATTATTTTAAAAAACAAGCAAACTAACAAAAAAATGATTCAAGGGACTTTTTCCGTAATCTCTAAGTCTGATATTTGTGAGACCTTGAATACATTTATTTCTGTGACACTGAGTTCATGTGTGTAAATAAAAAGTTGAACCGAATATGATGAACTGTATTATTTTGTACCTTTTAAAATGCATAGCATCTACTGCTATTTTTCATTCTCCTAATTATACTCTTGGGTATTATTGAACCATCAGTTACCATTGAAAATAATATTTTACATCTGTAAAACTGAAGGACTCATTCAGATTAACACATTTATTCCTTATAAGTGATTTGTAGATGTACTATTTTTAAATTCCTTGTACAGTGGAGGAAGCAGAGATTCAAGAGGTTAATTTCAATACTACTCATCTAGTAAATGGTAAAATGGAAACTCAACCACAGTTCTTCTGATTCAATGTCCATTAAATAGTCTGCTAAGTTCAGTAGTCTTTTGAATAAAGCACAGTTTTACAACCTATGATGTGACTAAATGAGAAATCAGAGGCATGAAACATGAACAAAAATTGAAAGGAGCAGAATCTGCAATAAATATGGGAAAGAAATTAAAAGTAAAATAACTACTGGTGGAAGGACTTGAAATTGCGTAGAAAAATTGAAGCTAGCATTTCCAAATCAATCCTGCAATATTTGGATATTTGGCTTAAAAACATGAGTGATTGACTTCAGAATTTGGAAAGTTATCAGTGAAATTTAGTCATTACATTGTTCTAGTATTATTCCATTCAAGGTTATTAATTCACCTTTTAACATAACTCCAATATTTTCTCTCATTTGTCACTTATTAGCTTTCATCCTAAATTGGATTTTAATTGCATTCTTTCTTTGTCATTAGATGTGATGCACTAAGTCATTCTGCCACTTCAAAAATCAGTGATGATGCAGCTGATGCACATAATAAAATTTAATGATGATTTCATGTGAAGTTATCCTGTGTTGTTTGTTACTTCAGTTCAAAATATTTTGTGGTTTCTTTCTTGTCATACCTTATGTATTTGGGATATAGAGATCATTACGTGTGTCTGAAAGCAAAACTGTATAGAATATAACATTATTTTGGCTGTTATAATGTGATTCTGCTAAGACAGTTTATTATAGTGAGAATATCCCTGCAGAAAAAAAAAATATATATATATATTTTTTGCATTGCTACTCAATGTTATTGAGAAATTATTTTATTCTAAATAGTTGGTGATAAACAATTTAATCCAAAGACAATATACACTCTCATAATTTTTTTTAAAGATTTATTTATTTGACAGGGAGAGATACAGCAAGAGAGGGAACACAAGCAGGGGGAGTGGGAGAGGGAGAAGCAGACTCCCCACTGAGCAGGGAGCCCGATGCGGGGCTCGATCCCAGGACCCTAGGATCATGACCTGAGCCAAAGGCAGATGCTTAATGACTGAGCCACCCAGGTGCCCCTCATAATTTTTTTCTTATGAAAGTTTTGAATATCCAGTTATGAGTTAAATCATTTTGCATGTGTGTACATAATATATATTAGCATATATAATAGCACTTAGGGATTTATTCTTTAGAATTCTGATGCATTTCATGTATATATGTATGGATGGATGGATGGATGGATATTTTCAGCATACTAAAGTGCATACAAGTGTTGTAAAATATAATACAATGTAGCATAAGAGTTGAAGTGTGTTCTCCTGTGTCATTAACCACATGGGTGATAGAAAATATATGGGAGTACCATGCTGTCTTGATGATCACAGCTTTGTATGATAGCTTGAAGTCAGGCATTGTGATGCCCCCAGCTTTGGTTTTCTTTTTCAACATTCCCTTGGCTATTGGAGGTCTTCTCTGGTTCCATACAAATTTTAGGATTTCACATAGATCAGCATAATAGAATAGAGAGCCCAGAAATGGACCCTCAACCCTAAGGTCAACTAATTTTTGACAAAGCAGGAAAGAATATCCAATGGAAAAAAGACAGTCTCTTCAATAAACGGTGCTGGGAAAAGTGGACAGCCACATGCAGAAGAATGAAACTGGACCATTCTCTGACACCACATACAAAGATAGACTCAAAATTCATGAAAGACCTAAATGTGAGACAGGAATCCATAAAAATCGTAGAGGAGAACACAGGCAGCTACCTCTTCGACCTCAGCTGCAGCAATTTCTTGCTAGACACTAAAGGCAAGGGAAACAAAGCAAAAATGGACTATTGGGACTTCATCAAGATAAAAAGCTTTTGCACAGCAAAGGAAACAGCTGACAAAACCAAAAGACAAATGACAGAATGGGAGAAGATATTTGCAAATGACATATCAGATAAAGAGCCGGTATCCAAGATCTACAAAGAACTTACCAAACTCAACACCCAAAGAACAAAAAATCCAGTCAAGAAATGGGCAGAAGATATGAACAAACAGACATTTCTCCAAAGAAGACATCCAAATGGCCAATATACACATGAAAAAATGCTCCACATCACTTGTCATCAGGTAAATACAAATCAAAACCACCTTACACCAGTTAGAATGGCTAAAATTAACAAGACAGGAAACAACAAATGTTGGCGAGGATGTGGAGAAAGGGGAACCCTCTTACACTGTTGGTGGGAATGCAAGCTGGTACATCCACTCTGGAAAACGGTATGGAGTTTCCTCAAGAAGTTAAAAATAGAGCTAACCTATGACCCAGCAATTGCACTACTGGGTCTTTACCCCAAAGATCCAGATGTAGTGAAACAAAGAGGCACCTGCACCCCAGTGTTCATAGCAACAAATGTCCACCATAGCCGAACTGTGGAAGGAGCCCAGATGTCCTTCAACAGATGAATGGATATATGGTTCATATATACAATGGAATATTACTTAGCCATCAGAAAGGATGAATACCTACTATTTACATCAGTGTGGATGAAACTTAAGGGTATTATGCTAAGTGAAATAAGTCAATCAGAGAAAGACAATTATCACATGGTTTCACCCATATGTGGAATATAAGAAATAGCGCAGCACAGAGAATCATAGGGGAAGGGAGGGAAAACTGAATGGGAAGAAATCAGAGAGGGAGACAAACTATGAGACTCTTGACTCTGGGAAACAAACTGAGGGTTGCTGGAGGGGAGGTGGGTTGGGGGATGGAGTAACGGGGTGATGGACATTAAGGAGGGCACGTGATATGTTGAGCACTGGGTGCTATATGCAACTGATGAATTATTGAACATTACATCTGAAACTAATGAAGTACTATATGTTGGCTAATTGATTTTAAATAAAAATAAATAAATAAATAATAAAAAGAAGAAAAAATATATGGGAAAAAGATGGCACAGTGACACTATAATGCATTAGTGCAGGCTCTTGAACCAGAATGTCAGAATTCAGTTTCAAAATTTTGTACTTGAATCAGTGAACTGGTTGAATTCTTAGTTTCCTTTTTTTTTTTTTTTCTTAATCTGCAAAATAAGGATTACTTTGCAGTTTAGGAGATATTTTATGGACCTAATATAAACATCAATTTTTTTGATATGTAAAGAGATTCCTTACAGTAGTTCCCAACAAAAAGTAATCACTCAATATGTAGGCTTATTATTATTATTATTAATTATTATTGTATAGCAACATTTTTACTTTTAACCTATTTTTCCTCACTGGAGTGCATGCATAAATGATGAGACAAATTTGGCTATGATTCTTTTTTTTATGATTTATTTATTTATTTTAGAGAGAGTGCACATAAGCAGTGGGGGGAGAGGCAGAGGGAGAGGGAGAGAAGCAGACTCCCTGCTGAGCGTGGAGCCAAACTCAGAGTTTGATCTCAGGACGCTGAGATCATGACCTGAGCCTAAATCAAGAGTCAGACACTTAACCAACTGAGCCACCCAGGCGCCCCAGCTGTGATTCCTTTTTTTTTTTTTTAAGATTGTATTTATTTATTTGAGAGAGAGCACGAGCGAGGAGAGGGAGAGGGGGAGAGGAGGAGAGAGGGAGAGGGGCAGAGAGAAAGAGACTCCCCACTGGGCAGAGAGGATGGATTTCCATCCCAGGACTCTGGGGTCATGACCTGAGCCAAAGGGAGATGCTTAACTGACTGAGCCACCCAGGTGTTCCCCCCAGCTGCAATTCTTGAAGCATTTTTCCTGATTTTGCCTCTGCTTCCTACCTCTAGTTTACCTTGGGTTGTTCTTGGAATACATCTGGAGCAACTCTTTTGAGGTCGGTGACACAGTTTATATCTCTCATAATTTGTGATAGGCACCAAATGGAAGGAGGACCCCTAAGATCTAACAACATGCCATTTGTATATCCTTAAATAGCAAAGCCTTGGGAGGCGCATGGTATGTGAATTATAATACAGTTTAGGCAGGTATGTATGCACAGACACCAAAGTGTATATGAAGGAATGGTCTTTAATTTATAACCTCTGTTTTCCTTTTTGGTGGTTCTTTTTCTGGATTAGTCAGGTCCGTTGGTTCTCTTAAAATGGGAGATGGATTTTCAGCAGGAGCCAATCTTGTCTTATACCGAGATATTGATACTTATAATATCATTGATGAGCATTGTAAGAGTTTTTGGTTTTGTTTTTTTCTTTTTCTTTTTCTTTTCTTTTCTTTCTTTCTTTTTTTTTTTTTTTCCCTTTTGGCTCTGGGTCGGCTCTTCAAATGACCATGAATTTATACTGAGCCAGAAGTGCTGAAGAAAACTTCATTACTGGTAGATAGAGTGCAATGCCATCATTCATTTTTTAATTTAGACTCTGCTTAAAGTGTTGGAGGTTGTAATCAATTACATTAACACATGATGCAATTTGACTCATTTGAGCAATTTCAATCAGGATTTCATCCTCATCATAGTGCTGAGACTGCTGTATTGAAAGTAAATAATGACCTTTTGATTGAAACAACGGGTGTTGTCTTTCATGATTCTTTCAGACCTTTTGGCAGTATTTGATGCAATTAATCATGACATTTCATTGGCTGGTTTATAGATCTTGGTAGGATTTTCTTAAATAAAAGTAAAACCAATTCAAAGTGTTATCTCTTAGTGATCTATTTAAATGTCTATTCTGTAAGGTAATTTGATCTCTACTATGGGGTATGACTGAGAGTGACTTTTTTTTCTGCTTTCCTGTTCATATTTTGTACAAATTCAGTTTCTTATAAACAATTGTTTGATAGCTTTGTGACTTTATAAGATGTCTTTGGACAGTTTTTAACATCTCAGGTTGAAAAATTAGAGAACTGTGTTTGTTCCCAAAAGACATTGTAATGTTGGCCCATTGTTATACTCCATTACTGGGGTATCGATGCACAGAATTCTAGCTTCTAACTCTGTTATTTATAGGGGGAGTAAGCTTACACAGAATATACACACACTTAGATAAATACAAACAGAATATGTTACTAAGCTAGGAAATACAAAATAGAGTAGCCTTCTCTAAATCAAACTATTTTCATGGGAGTCCCAGAGATAAAAGTGACCTAACTAATAGTAAGGTAGTTCTTAACATTATCTAAGACTTCACTCAGGAGCCTAACTATATTGATGTTAGAGTTGCAAATATGCAAAAAGTAGCTGGAAGCTACTTGATTATAGTTTAGCTAAGAGACACAGCTAAAATACAGACATTTTTATAATTCCCATCATGAGAAGATGGAAATTTAAATGAATGTTGTAGGATCACAAGTTTTCAAATATAGAAAGTATGGTTTTGGAATAAAATGGTTAGCAGTAGGCCTGTAGATGATTCTCTCACTTCACTGGAGAAATCTGGTAAACAGTCTATGAGAAACATTTTGTAAACATATTAAGGTATTTGCTGGTGGAAGAGCCCTTACCTGTGGAATGCCCTTGGCAGGGTGTACCCATTCAAACTGCTTAACATAAGCATACCTAAGGGATGCCTAGGTGGCTCAGTTGATTAAGTGTCTGCCTTTGGCCCAGGTCATGATCCCAGGGTCTTTGCTCAACAGGGAGCCTGCTTCTTCCTCTACCTGCCGCTCCCCCTGCTTGTGCTCATGCTCTCTCCCTCTCTCTCTTGCTGACAAATAAATAAAATCTTTAAAAAACCAAACATAAACATACCTAAAATGTATGGACTTATGAGCCTGGCTCCCTGGTAAAAGTCCTATATGCTATGTATATATCAGAGTATAAAATGGAGATTTCTCATGACTGAAATGGCTCCTCCTTTTTTTGGCGTAATCATTATAGCTGCAAATATTATTTAGAGACTTCATTTGCTACTCTGAACCAAAACACACTCTTATGTAGCAAAAGAAGACACAGCTGCAATGGCATTCCCAGACTTCTCTCTGCTAATCCTATATCATGATTATTTCTATACTTGATATTTTTTCATAAAGCTCAATCTCTGATTGTGTGTCTGATCTGACACTTGTCTAAAACTTCACTCATCAGTTGTTGCTGCTCTTAAAACCTACACTTGAAGGTACTACCTATCATTCACTCAATTATATAAGTAGAAGCCCGGAAGTAATCTAGAGCAGAGTTTCCCATTGTAGTGCGCCCTGAACTGGCTACAGATGTGCCTGGATATTGATCACTTCTGCCTTATTGTCAGATGATTGTCTCTTGTGAAGGCTAAGCTTTTTATCCCAATGTGTTATAAAATACAATTGTTTTGTGTTGCATGATGTTAAAAAGGCTTAGAATCCTTTTATACCCTACTTTCTGATACCATAAGGAATCATTCAATTTGGTCAAATCAATATCTGAAATACTTCTCAAAACTAATTCCTATTTCCTATCATTCCCCTCTTCCCAACTGTTTTGTTAAGAACTTTTTCATTTTTTTTTTTTTAAGATTTTATTTATTTATTTGAGAGAGAGAGAGAGAGCCCAGGGGAGAGTGGAAGGGAGAAGCGGACTCCCCACTGAGCAGGTAGCCCGATGCGGGACTTGATCCCAGGACCCTGAGATCATGACCCTGAGCCAAAGGCGGACGCTAACTGACGGAGCCACCCAGGCACCTCAAGAACTTTTTCATTTCTACCCTGGATTCCAGCCAGAGTCCCTTAATTAGCCTTGATGAATCTAGTATACTTCCAAACCCAATCCAGTCTTCATAGTGTTGCCAAAGAGTTCTTTACCCTAGCATTCCATTTCTTTATTTAAAAATATCCCAAAGATTGTTATCAAACTTGGTCGGGTATAAAAACTATAATGTTATGGCACCTGGTTGTAGCTGCAGTCTGACCCCAATACCCAAATATTCTATCACTATTTGGTACATAACTCTTCTCTTCAAGGAAGACTTCACTTACTTCCCCAAATTGAGAGAAGCACCATACATCAGTATATAATACCTATTACAATAATATTCATTTTGTAATATTTCTTTATATTTGCCCGTGATCCAAGTATATGGTGATCTTCCCCAAAACTGTGAACCTGTATGAATAAATGATTGCATGAGCGTTAAAATGGTCTTTTATTTATAAATTAGTAAATTCTGTCAATGTTTAAATATATAGACCATTTGTTTTAGTATCAGTTTATTTTCTACCATTTGGCCATGCCATCAGCTACATCATTTTATTCTCCTACCAGCAATGCCAGTACGTGCTCATTTCTCTTAACACCTGTCAACTTTCATTTTCTTTTTTGTTTGTTTTCGCTTTACACACCGCTGTAGAAATTACCGGATTCTTAAGCAAACAAACGTAACTTGGAAAGTAAGATTTTAGTGTGAAATTTGAACTTGGAAACAGATGAGGTTTTGCTAGAAAGGAGTAAAATCAATAGAGCTCGTGTTAGAGAACTCATCTAGGAAGAGGGAGAACATAGGCATGGCATGGAAAAATGGGTAGTCTTTGGGCAGAACTAAAGCACAAGGGCATTTTGGCTAGGAGGAACAGAGTACAGAAACATACAGAAACAAGAATTAAAATGAGATTTATTTTAAAAAGTAAAATGACAGGCTTTAGGGCATTTTGCCTATCTAATAGAAATAAAGATCATTTATTTTCATATGCCAATTTCTGTCACAGAGGGTCCGTTTTGTTTTCTTACTATGCATAATTAATACATTATACCTATGCTCATTTATTAAAGTCCTTCATCTTCTAATTCCAATCCATGTGAGATTTAAATCTCTGTCTCATTTAATTTTAGTTCCATAAAATAGAATTGTTTTTTCTCACATTTAAATGAACCTAAATATCGTAAAGTTTAGTCAGTTTTTGTTGTTATTTAAAAATAGCAAATGCTCATTATAAGAAATTAGGGAAATGTAAACAATAAGAAAAAAAGAAATCACATATAACCTCTTCACCCTGAAGTGTTCACTGCTAGCAATTAATGTAGTTCCTTTCAGCCTTCTTAAATAATTTTTTAAATCAATAGATAAAATGTTTCAGAGTACATTTGAGCTTCTAGGGAAACTCATTATTTAATTTTATAAGCAGTCAATCTTAGGTATAAAAATCCATTAAGAAAGGAGGTAATTCTATTGACATTTCTGTGATAAATAAGTAAGTAGTGTAACTCATCTTCTTTAGAAATTGTGAATAAGAGAAAGCTGGAAGTCTGCAAAAGATTTTTTCCATGTCTGTAGAAGATTTGCCATTGTAAAGTTTTTAGTAATTAAAATTATCTTTATAAAACTGTACTAATATCTTAATGTTATATTTTAGCTATATTCCATATAGGATATAGTTATATTCTAAAACCTTGAGGGAATTAGATTATACAAAATATAAATAATTTCAGATAAAAGTTGAGCCAGAACTTATGTAGTGTCACTGAATTTTATTTTGAAATAAGAATCTATTAATTCTGAGAGAATTCCTAAATTTGAGATTTTCATATTCAAATTCTGATTAAACTAGTATTTGCCATGGAAACAGTTGTTCAGGCTTAAAGGTGAGAATTTATCAGTAGCCTTTTGACATTTTAACAACTTAATTCTTAAATACCTAATATGTGAACCAAATCATTCTCTACAAACATCTAGAATCAGAGTTTATTTGGCTCAGTCTTTTCACTTTTGAGTCTTCTGAATAACCCCTGGGTTTATGTTTCTTTTTATCATCTCATGCTACCTTGGGCAACTCATTTCAACTCTTTGAAATTTAGTATACTTATCTATAAAATGGAAACATTTGTTCAATTAATGCAACAATCAAATCAGTTCAAGAATATAAAGCTCCCCCACTAGGATAATGCATACTAAGGGTAGAAATGTATTAAATATATGTTTTTCTTTTTTTAAAAGATTTTATTTTTATTTGAGAGAGAGAGAGAGAGAAAGAGCATGGGCGGAGAGAAGGAGAAGCAGATTCCCCGCTGAGCAGGGAACCCTATGCAGGACTCGATTCCAGGACATTGAGATCATGACTTGAGCCGAAGGCTGATGTTTAACCGACTGAGCCACCCAGGTGCCCCTATAATTTTTTTCTAAAATATTCATTACAATCACACTTTATCAAACCCTTAAAGAAGGAGCTAGAAAGTTTTAAAGCTGTTTTGGACATGGAGTCTCTAGGAACAGATATTAGAGGGGCTAGAGATAATTAAACTCAAGCAGCGGGCTCAAGTTCACAATGTCAGAAGAGTAATGTTCATAGTGCCTGTTGTGGAGTCAGGAAGTCCACCAAATCTGAAGGAAACTTTGAAATGGATCACATTCTGGGAAGGTTTTGAATCTAAGGAAATCACAGTAGATTTTGCTTAATTGACTATCTCACCACAGAAAAAACCAGTAGTGTCTGTGGCTGTTTTTTTTTATGGATGGACTACAACATCACATGAAGGGATGAAATAACTCAAGCAAAAGGATCCTGGGAGGCAGCAAGAGAGACTCTACTGAAACTATATTCTTGAAGGTATTACTGCCTTTCAAGGTTGTAGTTTTTTGAGTTTCCTTCTTCTTTTGTGACCATTGCTATCTTTTTCACTGAATTCTCATCTTCTAGGTCACACCAAAATGGATACCTTTTTGTTTCCTCCTGTTTGACTGGATCTCCTATCTTTGTGTTGCCCCAAAGTGATATAAATCAACACTGTCTTCAAATGAACATTAAAATTTCTAAACCTAAATATTCTATTTTGTTTAATAATATATTTGAAAAATCAGTAATTCTAATTACTATAGCATAACTACTCAGAAATTAAAATATGTTAATCACTAACATATACATTGACATGTAGGCATATCTGTTTACCTGTCTGTCAAGAGACATTTTTGAGGTTGAGATATCCACTGTGTGTTTGTTTTTTCCTTTTCATACTGAACACTTTTTTTTTCTTAGAAAATGAACCTGTGTACAAAATTCCAACTTGATTGTGAAGTGACCAGATAGGGGGAATAATTGTTAAAATAATAATCAATAAAATAATAATTAAAGAAACAATGGAACAAAGGAAATTATCTCCAGAGATTTTTTTTGTTTTTTTTTTTTTTACAGGAAAACAAGTAACATAGAGCATTAAAAGACTAATCAACAATTAAGAATAAGCTATCTTTTGGGTGTTACCTTTGTTCTAGTGAAATAAAATATTCACTCTCTTAACTACCATGGGATGAGGAACATACAATTACTACAAAATAATCTTTTTCTCATTGTTTTTCTCTAGAAACCCATCTTTTAACATTCCCTTTTTTCCTCAGTATCAATCTATTTTTCAATTGCAATGTAACAGCTTCCTTGAACCACTCATTTGGCCCACCATATGCTGATTTTCATTGTCAGTTTGTTTTAATTCATTTTGTTTAATCCTACTTGTTTATAGATAGAAAGTATATCTTAAGTGTTTGGTAACTAAGAGATGCAGATGGTTTTGTTTTATAAACTAAATACCAAGGGAAAGGGTACAGTAATATATGGAAAGGGTATATTTAGTTAGTGCCAATTCTATGAGCCAGAAGGAATTTTATTTAGAAGGAAAATTATGGATTGTTTTAATAATGCAATTATTTCTCTTCACTTACATTTTGAAAAACATTATTATTACATAGAATCAAATATTATTTTACCAAAGTTATAGCTATATGTAATATTTATAATGTAGTTAACATAGTTATGATGTAATGTGTTGATTTTACAATGACTGATGTTATTCGATTATCCAAACTTGTTTATAAAGTGATCCTATAAGCAAGTTCAAATTTAACTTCAAAGCAAACAAATGGCTGACTCATAGAGTGAAACATCCTCCAATTAACACCTAGGACAGGTGAAATAATACCAGTGACTATGACCAATAAGCTATCACAGAACCTCCTATTGGCAGAAGATACTGAAAAAACAACTAATTCACACTTTGACCATGAGAAGTGTAATAGTGGTTTTTTTTAAAGGTTTTGTCACAAAAAGCAACTTTATGTTTTCCTAAGAATATAGTGTTTCTCTTTTTGACAGTATCTTAGCATCATATTTTTATGATTGATTAAAAGAGTTTAAGTTAAGGTATAAGTAGACCATGTAATTTAAATTAAATTTTCCAAAAGTCTTTACACAATGTTATATTATTTCCATTGTTTAGAATTAAATATTTAAATAATTTGGTTTTTATTTCAACATAACTCAATACTTTAGAAGAAATTTTAAAACACACTTTACAGAGATACAGGTAATACTTTCAAGAAGATATTGTCTTTAGTTCTTTGACAAAAATAGCTAGTTTAGATAAAACCATTTATAGTAAGACCAAAATCAAATAAATAACAATAAAAACTTGTTTAACTAGGCATCCATCCTCAGTGAACAAATATCAAATCAAAGTTTTTATTTAAATATGCCCAGTTAGTTTAACTGTATTTTATAAGCCACAAAATACACCCTTTTGTGCCTTGTTTTACAGGTAGAGAACTTAAAATATATGCCTTCTAATAGAGAGTCAGTACCATAACACTAAATGTATTAACTGGTCTTCAAATTATATACATATATATATATATATATATATATATAGATATATAAAATTATTATGTGTATAATAATTAATAGATAATTATTAACTGTCTTAACTGTCCTATTTTAACTATCAAATATGTAGTGACAGTATAATGTCCTTAGTGAATTACAGTCTACAGAAATTTTGTCCATTTTATTATTGTGTTTCATGCATGAAAAACTCAAAAGTATTAAAGAAATCCATCTTAATACATAATACTTTTTTAAAAAACAAAAGCAGTACATACACATATATAGTACTGGCTAAATTATTTGGAAGACTTAGTTTTAGGGTTAATTTATGATAGAGATTTCAATTTTCTTTTGAAAAATTGTAATAATGATGGGATTTCAAAGTACGATTTATCCACAAAGATTGTCTCTCACTCAACTACATAGGTCAATAAAAGTTCATGTTAATCTTACCTAAGGAAAATTATATATTATTTTTACCTCAGAAATATGTTAAGTAATGCTTTTGAATAAGCTGAGAGATAGTATACATATTAGGAAACAAGTATGCATCTTTATTATTCACATCTATGGGGTTTTCTGCCATCACAGAATTCCCCAGAAGATGTCAATACAATGTAAGAAATTACATTCCAAATGGAAAACTAAACTAAATCAATGAAAGTCTGTGGGGACATCAAGGGTATAGTTGCAATATCAATACCAAATGACATGATCCCAGTGAATACCTGCAGAGGAACTTTGTTAGGTCAAAAAATAATTTTTAAAAGTTAGTTTATATTAAAAGATATATTGGCAACAATTAACATCACCATTTAACTGAAAAATACACTGTATACACAGTGCTATTAAAACGATCCATAATTTTCCTTCTAAATATACCAATGACTTTAAAATTGTCAAAATAAGAGAATTGCTGGGAAAATTACTTTAAAAAAAGATGATTGAAGATAATTTCTATTTCTGAAAGTGAACAATTTTAATTTTCTTTGAGCATATATACATATATATGTTTGCATTTTTTTTAAGAAACCAAAGCTTCATTTTACAAACAGAAAGAGCTGTGGTGGTTCAATCTGGCAATTTATGCAGCCACGTAGTGACCTCATAAGGACATTTCTAAAGGTCCTGGTCCCAGGGAGAACTTTATATCTGTCCAATACTTGGTGTCCCCTGCTTTTCAAAATTCCTTTCTTTACCATACTAACTTATTTACCAAATCGTAAATTAATTATGGCAGAAAGAATGCAACTCAGAATATTTTTTCTGTAAAGAAATCCATGCTATAAAGTTCCTAGCCAATGACAAGGTTAGAACTAGAAGACAGCCTAAAATACAAGCAAGGGAAAGAAATATTAGAAAGATACATATTTCTCTTAGCTATGCACTTATGAGAAGTTCCAAATAGGCTTATAACTCTCTGAATAAAACCAAGACTAGATGGATGTGTGTGTGTGTGTGTGTGTGTGTGTGTGTGTGTGTGTTTGTGTGTGTGTGTACACCTCTCTCTGGAAGGCAGCCAGTTGAAGTAAAGTTTCTCAAATAGATCTCCGGTGTACGCTACATTTGAGAAATGGGGGCATGCCATGTGTTATTTACTGCCCTTTGTAAATGGCTTAGTTTACGTGTTGCGTTTGTATGTTTGTATATATAATAAAAAATAATTTTTACCATAAAACATAATTGTTACTCAATAATTCATATCTTAGTTAGGTTTCTGGTTATGTGTGAGATAAAGATTACATTTCTGAGTTATAGATGCTGTAGAACTGCCAAAATGTGCTCACATAGTATAAAGCATGTGATGAACACTCACAAATTTTTCTTGTACAACTTAATAGTAAATGTGATTAAGTACTGCTGAGACAAAAATCATCAACATAGGACATTTGTTCAGTGAAAAATGTGTAAATATTTTGATTGCTTATTAACGACGTTGGCAAAATTATAAAATCACAAAGTATGAAGAATCTGACTTGGAAAAAGTCGAGTTTACAGTGATAAAATTTCTCCTCAAAATACACATTTTCCAATCTTCCATTTCTTTCACTGTTAATCAGGATCTTGGTTAATAGTTTAATTGTATGGATCTACTATGTTTGCTGTATGCTCAGAATTTCAACAAGAGCTGACCCATACTGAACAACACCAATATTTATTGAATGCAGTATTGAATTGCTGTGTCATCATCAACCATTAGATACATTTGAGGACTTTATTATTAGATGTTTCTTACCTATTTATAATAAAAATACCAATGTAATATATTGATTTTGATGATCTTAACATATTTTATTCACTAATTGTGAACATTTTACACTTTGAATTTGAGAATAATTATTTGATAGAAATCTGGTGTTTCCTATAATGTATGCTGATGTGAGGTAAGAATGAACATTTAGAGGCTGAATTTTACAGTGTAATATCCTTTCATCTTATGTCCCTTTAGATTCTGAGATGACCTGATCTTCCAGACTCATTTTGAGAAACACCTTTTTTGATATCAAATATATGTGATGATAAACACACTGAAGCAAGGTTTTTCAACACACTGCAAGATCAGATAATGTATGGTCAGTTGACGCATCCCAATAAAAACTTGTTTAACTAGGCATCCATCCTCAGTGAACAATATGTTCATAGAAACAATGAAATATGTTTATAAATAATAAAATAACTACATATTCTCAGAGCAGTTCAATGTATTCATTGATATTTATTATTTCAAATATATCACAATTTGTTACCATCACATCCTTGTGTATAGAAATTCACTAAAATAAATAATTAAAAAAAATTAAAACTGGCAAATATCAAATTAATGAAAAAAACAAAACTAATTAAATAGTAATACCCCTATAATAGTTTACTTATGAGAGAGTATATTTGTTATGATGTCCAATGTTTACCATATCTTTTTCCTTCATCTAGTTCTTGGGCAGATTTTGATATCAAATATATATTTATTAATTTTCTAACATACCTGGTCCCATAAAATAATTTCAGAAAATTTATATTGACAGGGATAAAATACAACCAAAGATATTAAAGAGAAGACAATCAGTGTTTACTGGAATTTTATTTTTCATATGGCAATATATACATATTGTTTTATTTAATTATCAAAAGGGAAAAAAGTAATGATGTACATATTCCATTTTATGGAAAATGAAAAGAATCATATGGGGTTAAGAAACATGCTCAAAAATAAAACTTCATAGGCCATTCACATTCAAATGCATAGTTCTATAATGTGAAATCTCATGGTCTTATCACTGTATCATAAACCATACAAAAAGAATAAAGATAATAGAATAAAGAATAAAGGTAAAAATCAAATAATGAAAAGGTAGGGAGAGAAAGAAATGCTGCTGAGAGACCCATTAATTATAAAAATGCAAATTTTAGGTCTGAGTATCTGAGAATCTAAAACTAGTATCTACCAGAATTGGGTGCAATAGTTAACATTTTAGATAATCTCTAGGTTTAGTTAATATACATCTTCCTTTTTTTTTAATATATTTTATTTATTTATTTGACAGAGAGAGAGATATCGAGAGAGGGAACACAAGCAGGGGCAGAGGGAGAGAGAGAAGCAGGCTTCCTGCTGAGCAGGGAGCCCGACATGGGGCTCGATGCCAGGACCCTGGGATCATGACCTGAGCCGAAGGCAGACGCTTAACGACTGAGCCACCCAGGCGCCCCTATACATCTTCCTTTTGAACATTCATTTTCTCAATTAAGTGGCTGATGATAAGCCATGTTGAGCATCTTTTCATGTATCTGTTGGCAATCTGTATGTCTTCTTTGTAAAAATATCTGTTCATGTCTTGTGACTGATTTTTAATCAGATTATTTGTCTTCTGGGTATTGAGTTTTATAGGTTCTTTATATACTTTGGATACTAACCCTTTATTCGATATGTCATTTGCAAATATCTTCTCCCATTCTATAGGTTGCCTTTCAGCTGTGTTGATTGTTTCCTTCCCTGTGCAGAAACTTTTTATTTTGATGGAGTCCCAATTATTTTTGTTTTTATTTCCCTTACCTCAGGAGACATATCTAGAGAAAAATTGCTAGGGCTGATGTTAAAGAAGTTACTGCCTGTGTTTTCTTCTAGGATTTTTTATGGTTTCAGGTCTCACATTTAGGTCTTTAATCCATTTTGAATTTATTTTTTGAATGGTGAAAGAAAGTAGTGAAGTTTCATTTTGTTGCATGTTGCTGTCCAGATTTCCCAATACCATTTGTTGAAGAGACTGTCTTTTTCCCATTGGATTTCTTTCCTGCTTTGTCAAAGATTAATTGATCAAATAGTTATGGCTCCATTTCTGGATTTCTATTCTGTCCTATTGACCTATGTGTCTATTTTGGGCCAGTACTATACTCTTTTGATTACTACAGCTTTGTAATATAACAAGTCCAGAATTGTGATTCTTCCAGCTTTGCTATTCTTTTTCAAGATTTCTTGGGCTATTTTGGGTCTTTTGTTTTTCCATACAAATTTTAGGCTTGTTTGTGCTAACTGTGAAAAATGCTGGTGGTGTTTTGATAGAGATTGCATTGAATGTATAGATTGCCTGGTTCCCATAGACATTTCAACAGTATTTATTTTTCCAGTCCAGGAACATGGAATGTTTTTACATTTCTTTGTGTCTTCCTCAATTTCTTTCATAAATGTTCTGTAGTTTTTAGAGTACAGATCCTTTACCTCTTTGGTTAGGTTTATTCTGAGATGTCTTATGGTTTTTGGTGCAATTGTAAATGGGATTGATTTCTTAATTTCTTTCTTCTGTGTCATTGTTAGTGTAAAGAAATGCAAGTGATTTCTGTGCATTGATTTTATGTCCTGTCATGTTGCTGAATTGCTATATGAGTTCTAGAAATTTTGGAGTGGAGTCTTTTGAGTTTTCCTCATAGAGTACCATGTCCATCTGCAAAAAGTAATTTTTTAACTTTTTTTTTTTTTCAAATTTGAATGCCTTTTATTTCTTTTTGTTGTCTGATTGCTGAGGCTAGGACTTCTAGTATAATGTTGAACAATAATGATGAGAGTGGACATCCTTGTCATATTCCTGACCTTAGGGGAAAAGCTCTCAGTTTTTCCCCACTGAAAATGATATTCGCTGTGGGTTTTTCATAGATGGCTTTTATGATATTGAGGTGTGTTCCCTCTATCCCTACAATGTGGAGAGTTTTAATCAAGAAAGGATGCTGTACTTTGTCAAATGTTTTTTTTCTGCATCCATTGAAAGGATCATATTGTTCTTGTCTGTTCTTTTATTAATATGCATCACATTGATTAATTTGCAAATGTTAAACCACTCTTGCAGCCCAGGAATAAATCCCACTTGATTGTGGTGAATAATCCTTTAATATACTGTTGGATCCTATTGGCTAGTATCTTGGTGAGAATTTTGACATCCAAGTTAATCAGGGATATTCTCTGTAATTCTCCTTTTTGATGGGATCTTTGTCTGGTTTTGCAATCAAGGTAATGCTGGCCTCATAGAAAGAGTTTGGAAGTTTACCTTCCATTTCTATTTTTTGAAACAGCTTCAGAAGAATAGGTATTAGTTATTCTTTAAATGTTTGGTAAATTTCCCCTGGGAAGCGATCTGGCCCTGGACTCTTGTTTGTGGGGAGATTTTTGATTACTGCTTCAATTTCCTTGCTGGTTATGGCTCTGTTCAGGTTTTCTATTTCTTCCTGTTTCAGTTTTGGTAGTTTATAAGTTTCCAGGAATGCATCCATTTCTTCAGATTGCCTAATTTGTTGGCATATAGTTGCTCATAATATGTTCTTAAAATTGTATTTCCTTGGCATTGGTCATGATCTCTCCTCTTTCATTCATGCTTTTATTAATTTGGGTTCTTTCTCTTTTCTTTTGGTAAGTCTGGCTAGGGGTTTATTGATTTTAATAATTCTTTCAAAGAACCGGCTTCTAGTTTCATTGTTTTGTTCTACTGTTCTGGTTTCTATTTCATTGATTTCTGCTCTAATCTTTATTATTTCTCTTCTCCTCCTGGGTTTAGGCTTTATTTGCTGTTCTTTCTCCAGCTCCTTTAGGTGTAGGTTTAGCCTGTGTATTTAAGACTTTTCTAATTTTTTGAGAAAGGCTTGTATTGGAATGTACTTCCCTCTTAGGACTGCCTTTGCTGTATCCCAAAGGTTTTGAACAGTTGTGTTTTCATTTTCATTTGTTTCCATGAATTTTTTAATTCTTCCTTAATTTCCTGGTTAACCCATTCATTCTTTAGTAGGATACTCTTTAACCTCCAAGTGTTTGCGTTCTTTCCAAATTTCCTCTTGTGATTGAGTTCAAGTTTCAAAGCATTGTGGTCTGAATATATGCATGGAATAATCCCAATCTTTAGGTACCAGTTGAGCCCTGATTTGTGACCCAGTATGTGATTTATTCTGGAGAATGCTCCATGTACACTCAAGAAGAATGTATATTCTTTGCTTTAGGATGGAGTGTTGTGTTTATATCTGTGAAGTCCACCTGGTCCAGTGTGTCATTCAAAGCCTTTGTTTCCTTGTTGATCTTCTGCTTAGATGATCTGTCCATTGCTGTGAGTGGGTTGTTGAAGTCCCCTACTATTATTGTATTATTATCAATGTGTTTCTTTAATTTGGCTATTAATTGGTTGATATAATTGGCTGCTCCCAAGTTAGGAGCATAAATAGTTATAATTGTTAGATCTTCTTGTTTGATAGACTCTTTAAGTATGATATAGGATCCCTCTTCATCCCTTACTAGAGCCTTTTTTTTAAACCTTTTTTAAGTTTAAAATCTAATTTGTCTGATATAAAGATTGCTACCCCAGCTTCCCTTTGGTGTCCATTAGCATAATAAATGGTTCTCCACCTCCTCACTTTCAATCTGGAGGTGTCTTTGGGTCCAAAATGAGTCTCTTGTAGACAGTATATGGATGGGTCTTGCTTTTTTATCCAATCTGATACCCTGTGTCTTTTGATTGGAGCATTTAGCCCATTTGCATTCAGAGTAACTATTGAAAGATATGAATTTAGTGCCATTGTATTACTTGTAAAGTTGCTGTTTCTGTATATTGCCTCTATTCCTTTTTGGTTTATGTTATTTAATAATTCTTGTAGGGCTGGTTTAGTGGTCACAAATTATTTTAATTTCTGTTTGTCTTGGAAGCTCTTTATCTCTCCTTCCATTCTGAATGACAGCCTTGCTGGATAAAGTATTCTTGGCTGCATGATTTTCTAATTCAGTACCCTGAATATATCATGCCAGCCCTTTCTGGCCTGCCAGGTCTCTGTGGATAGGTTTGCTGCCAGCCTAATGTTTCTACCCCTGTAGGTTAAGAACCTCCTGCCTCAAGCTGCTTTCAGAGTTTTCTCTTTATTTCTGAAATTTGCAAGCTTCACTATTATATGTTGGGGTGTTGATCTATTTTTGTTGATTTTGAGAGTGGTTCTCTCTAGCTCTTGGACTTGAATGCCTGTTTCCTTCCCTAGATTAGGGACATTCTCAGCTATGATTTGCTCAAATATACCTTCTGTCCTTCTCTCTCTCTTTCTTCTTCCTCAGGGACCCCAGTAATTCTAATATTGTTTCACTTTATGGTATCACTTATTTCTCAAAGCCTCCCCTCATAGTCCATTCATTGTTTTTCTCACTTTTTCTCAGCTTCCTTCCTTTCCATCCACTTGTCTTCTATGTCACTGACTCTCTCTTCTGCCTCATTTACCCTAGTTGTTAGAGTATCCAATTTAGACTGCATCTCTGTTAAAGCATTTTTAATTTTGGCCTGATTAGATTTTATTCCTGCACTAAGAGATTCTCTAGTGTCTTTTTATGCTTTTTCAAGCCCAGCTAGTAACTTTATGATCGTTACCCTGAATTCCAGCTCTGACATCTTCCTTAGATCTGTGGCAGAGTATTACCTCTGGTTCTTTCTTTTGTTGTGAATTCTTCTTTCTAGGCATTTTGCCCAAAGAAGAATGGATGAATGAGAGAACAAAATCAAAAATATCAACCATGACCCAAGCGAAATACACACTAGACACACTACACAAATCTAAATAGATCAGAAACCAAAAAGAGAAAAGGAAAAGAAAAGAAAAAAGGGGGTGCAGAAAGAGAATATAATTTCTCAAGTGGAATAAACAGGGTGATCCATTTGGTCCTGGGTATATTTTGGTCTGTTTGTTAGAAGACACTAAATCCCAAATTTGTAAAGAAAGCAGAACTTAAATATACAAAAAAGTAAAATTGAATACAGTGAAAGGAAGTAAAAAAGGAAGAGTATATCTATAAAATGTAAATTTAAAAAATGAAAGGTAAAAAAAAGACGTAAAAACAAAGAGTTGATAAAATAAGAAACTAGTTTAAAAGGAAAAAAGAAAAAAGCAAAGGAAAATTTTAAACTGCAAAATAAACAAACCATGAGAAAAACCTCAAATTCTATATACTATTTTCTCCTCTTGCTGGAGTTTTGCAGTCCCATGTGTTTCATACACTTGGTGTTCCCCTGTTGTTCCAGCTGATCTTCTGGGGGAGGGGCCTGCTGCACTGATTCTCCAGTGTCTTTGCCTACATGGGGTTGCACCACCCCTTGCCAGGCGGCTGGGCTCAGTGTAAGCTGCTTCTGGTTGCTCTATGTGGTGTGTTTTCCCTGAAGTCTTTCTGTGCCTCTTTAGAGGATGAAAATAAAAATGGCTGATCACAGTCCCTTCTCTTCAGTAAACCCCCAGGGATAAGCCATCTTCCTTTTTAAATGTGCCAAACTCTACAGACTCTTGTGGTGCATGCCCACACCAATCCTCCTGGGGGAACACAGAGGGTTGCCGTGTTTCTGCCCTTTGCAAGCCCCCACATGGTGAGTGGTCACCAGATCGTGGTTTATAGTGAACCAAGCTAAGAGCTCCATCCCAGGCTTGCTGACTGTAACTGGTTTCCCTGCTCCAATCCTTAGAAATTTGGCTGAGTCAGGAACCCCCTTTCTTTTCTGGCCCCGGGGATATTGAAACCACTGTCCAACCTAGGATTCTGCCCTCCTTCACCACCTGAGCATCTTTCAGGCAGGGATGTCTGTCACTGGAGCAGATTTCTAAAGGTTCTGATTTTGCACTCCAGGGCTATATCACTTTCTGGTAGCAGGCTTATGTAGGCTAGCTTCCCCTCACCATTATGTTCTGATATATCCCTTCAGATTCACTTCTCCATACCTCCTACCCTGCAAGAAATGGTCAGTTTTCTATCTGTAGAGTTCCAGCAACTCTTTTCCTTCATCTCAGGTTGAATTCATAGGCATTCAGAATGATCGAATAGTTACCTAGCTAAATTCAAGGGTCCAGATGAAACAAGGTCCCCTACTTTTCTGCCATCTTGCCTCCTGTCTACTCTGGCTTTTTTTTGATGTCCATTTCCATGATAAATATTTTTGTATCCCTGCACTTTCAATCTGCAGGTGTCTTTAGGTCTAAACTGTGTCTCTTGTAGGCAGCATATAGGTGCGTCTGGTTTTTTTAATCCATTCTGACCCCCTGTGTCTTTTGACTGGGACATTTAGTCCATTTACGTTCACAGTAATTATAGGTAGATGTGTATTTATTGCCACTTTATTACTTGTTTTGTGGTCGTTTCTGGAGATTTCTCTGATCCTTTCTTGTCTTTCTCTCTTTCACATTTTGTTGATTTTCTTTTTTTTTAATTTAAGAAGATACTACTTGAAACACACTTTATTCACAAGGTTTCATCTCAAGCACGTGGCTTTTCCCCCTGGCCTTTTATACCCAAGTTTCAAAACACTTTTACTGTAAGGAAAGAAAGATATTACTTAAAGGATGGTTTAAGCACAGCGTAGTTTCAAGGAGGTAACCTCATGGGTTTTCCCATATGCTTCTACACATACACTTAAGAACACCTATGTCTTAATGCAAGAAAATATATTTGGATTTCTTTTTCTTTGTTCTTTGAATGTTTCTTAGTGGTTTTTGATATGCGGTTACCAGTAGGTTTGTATATAACCTCCTCTGCAAATAGCAGTTTATAGTAAGACTGTTTAAGGATTGTTTAAGTTTGAACCCATTCTTTTCTTCTCTCCTCCCACAGTTTAGGTATTTGTTATTATATTTTATATCCTTTTTTTCGTGAGTTCTTTGACTCAATCACTCGAGTGATTTTTTTACAGAAATATTCATTTCTACTACTTTTGTGTTTCCTGTCTTTAGACTGTCACTTTTGGTCTCTTCTTTCCACTCAAAGAATCTCCTTTAATATTTCTTGCAGGGCTGGTTTAGTGGTCATGAACTCTTTTAGATTTTTTTTTTTTTTTTTGTCTGGGAAACTCTTTATCTCTCCTTGTATTCTGAATGATAGCCTTGCTGGATAGAGTATTCCTGGCTGCAGATTTTTCCCATTCAGCACTTTGAATATTTCATGCCACTCTCTTCTGATTGCCAAGTTTCTTTTGGAAAATTTCTTGCTAGCCTTATGGGTTTTGCCCTGTAAGTTAAGAATTTCTTTGTTCTTGCTGCTTTTAAGATTTTTTTTCTTTATCACTATATTTTGCAAATTTAATTACAATATATCTTGGTGTGGGCCTGCTTTTGTTGATTTTGATGGGAGTTCTTTGTGCCTTCTGCATCTGGATGTCTGTTTCCTTCCCCAGATTAGGAAAGTTTTCAGCTATTATTTCTTCAAATAAAATTTTCGCCCCCTTTTCTCTCTCTTCTTCTTCTGGGACTCTTATGATACACATGTTATTATGTTTGATGGAGTCAGTGAGTTCCCTAAGTCTATTCTCATACTGTATAATTTTTCTTTCTATTTTTTGTTCACCTTTATTGTTTTCCATCAGTTTGTTTTCTAGGTCATGCTGTTGTGTTCTGGTTTCTCTATCCTTTCAGGTCAGTGGTCTGCAGAGGTTCTCCTTGCCTGCTGTAGGCAGTGTTTGGTTCCCGACCTGAATGTGATGAGTTTTAACTAGGTGTGCTCTGGTCTGCTTGTGAAATGAGACCTGCACCATCTCCACTGGAACCGAGTCCCTGCAAAATCTCTGGTCAGGAGACATGGTGTGGGCAGGAATTTGTGCTGGTCTTCTGGGTAAGGGGCCACTGGGACTGAGGCAAGGGTGACTGAGAGCAGTTCTACCAGAGTGCAGGAGGCTGGGGCTTGATGTAAGCAAGTTAGGCAAACAGTGTCAATGTTACGGAGTTTCCCACAGGTGGCCCTGTGTTTATGCTTAAGGGCAGGGAAGGGAAATTGTGCTGGCCAGCTCCTTTGTTCCTGGAGAGGAGTCTCTGTGAGCACTGCTTCTTGGGGAAGGCTCTGAGAGGAGAAAATAATCTCCCCAGTGTGTGCCCCAGGTGCTCTTCAGATTACTGTCTCCATGCTATCTGACCCTGAATTGCCTTCTCTCTAAGAACAATACAGTGCCCTCCAGGCTCTATCCTAGCCAAGACTGGGACCTTTAAGACTCTAGGACTTAAGCCCCACTTAGCCAGTGGCAATGGGGAAATGTTCTCCCTGTGAGTTCTCTTGTGTGCTTCTCTCTCTCTCTCCCCCCCGCTTCTCCATGACCACAGTTCCCTCCCCTCCACAGCACCCACAATCCATTTCTCCCCTAAACCACTTAAACAATGTCTCCACACTTCTTACCTTCTTCAATGTGGCCTCTTCTCTCTCCTTAGTTGTGGAATTTGTTCTGTCAGTCTTCAGTCGATTTCTGGGGTATTTAGAATCATTTGATAGTTATATTAATGGGATGAAGCTAGCCTAGGGTCCTTCTACTCAGATGCCATCTTTTCCCCTCCTCAACCATGCTTTTGATATAGCAGTTGAGTACATTATTAAGCTGAAATCTTTGGGAAAAATATACACAAGAAGAATTTTATTGGTATTAGCCAAAAAAGATTTATATCTTCTGAATGCCAAGTATATAGATAATATAAGTGATGTTTTATCAAAAAAGTGAGTTCATTTGAACTATATTCTGGTTCAGGGAGAGTGCCAGAGATCCATATGCTTGAATATCAGCCATGTGAATCTGACCTTTTCTTTTAAGCAGAGACTAAAAAAGCTTAGGCACCCAAATAAATGATGGGTTGACAACTATGCCATGAGACCTCATCCTGGAATCCCCTAAAGTTGGTACTGTGTTTATGCTTTAGTATCTCTCCTTCTCTTTTTGATGTTAAAGGGATCAGAAATAATTTCAAAGAACAACATTAAAGTGATATAAGATGTTCAGTCCAAAAATTATGAAAAATGATTTCATGAGGAAAATCAAAAGTTCTCTATTTGTAATAGAAACCATTTCAGAACTATTAAAATATTTCTTTAGAATCAGAATATGTATATTGAATATATATATAATGAATATATATAAATATAACAGATATATATCAATATAATGAATATATATATAAATACCAGTTACAGGTAAAATCTAATTCATAAAAATATCACTGCAATGAAGACATGTAAAACATAGAAAACTTTATAGAAATATATTGTTTCACAGTTCAGAAAGAAAATTTCTTGCATAATAGGCAACTCAAAAATCACTTGTATTTTATTTTTTGGTTTTTGTATTTTAAAAACAGTAAAATTGGTTAAAGTTATATACTTTTAGGTTGGTTGATATTTATGTTTTTTATACCTTCTTACAGATAGTATGTTTGTGATTCAGAAAATATGACTTGCTTAAAATCATAAGATATAAATTGTCATTCATTGAATTCTGAGTCTCAAATTCAACTTCTCTAAAATTTACTGCTGCTAATCATAACAAGAACCAACATTTGTAAGTTTGGGTGCTGTTTTCAATATATATATATTGAATATACATATATTTAGAATATTTATATTTAAAATTTATATAAATAAATATTTGTACATTATATTTATATAAAAATAAATTTATATAAAAATATAGATATTAAGGTTGCTAAGAATATCTGCCTCAAATTCTATTATGTACATTAAATATGTGAATATATATTTAGTATATTAAATCTGTGAATACATATATTTAATATATTAAAACTGTGAATATGTATCAACGAAGTTCAAACTCTGCTGAATATCATTTAATAGACTCACCTTTGAGGGCGCCTGGGTGGCTCAGTTGGTTAAGCGACTGCCTTCGGCTCAGGTCATGATCCTGGAGTCCCTGGATCGAGTCCCGCATGGGGCTCCCTGCTCGGCGGGGAGTCTGCTTCGCCCTCTGACCCTATCCCCTCTCATGTGTTCTTTCTCTCTCATTCTCTCTCTCAAATAAATAAATAAAATCTTTAAAAAAAAAAAAAAATAGATTCACCTTTGAAATCTCATTTTTTAACTTGAGATCACATGTTCTCTCTACTCTACCGGATCACTAGACTCCATTCTAGTTAATTCCAGCACAAGACAGTAAGTTGCTGGTTCCTTAAAGTTTCTTGTATTAAATTTGAATTTGAATAACATCAGGTAATTAAAAATTTTTAAATTACACAAAACTCTTTGTGTAACCAAATGTCATTTTGAAATGATTCAAAAAAAAAAAGGAAACTTCTCTATGCATTCACAAACAAAAATGCTCAGCCCTTATTCATCCTTCATTGCCCTCCCTTGTTAGGGTTAATGTAAAGCACAAAATCAGCCATAATACCTGGCTTGCTAAAATGTAGCACGGAGGCTGCTGGGGGCAGGGAACGTTTCGGAGAAGGGTGTAGGCCTTTGGAATACCGGGCCTCCGGCGACCACTCTGCCGGAAGGAGTTGCCTTCCCCAAAGCTTTCTCAGTCCAAACAGCTGCCCTGTGATCTAAGAAATGTATGCATTGTCCCCTAGGCTATGTTTAGCAGAACTCGTAGAACACCCAGATTAGCATATTGTATCTTTCGCATAAACAGTAAGACCCCTTGTCACACATCACATGATTGAGACACAGTGATAAGGATTCGTGATTATCCGGGAGGGCCAATAAAAGTGGGAGCCAAGAAGAGCAAAGGGTCTTCATCTCTGAGCGTTGACCCCTTGCCTTCCCCTCTCTTTCACAGCAAAGTTTGGAGTCATCTTTTCATCCGTAGGTAGAAGGATGGCTGGCGAGTACAGGGACTCCCTTCCACATATTCCACAGACCAGTGTAATCTGTTTCTCCCTCTACTATTCCATTAAAAGTGTTCTTGTTTAGGTCACTAACAATCTCTTAATCGCCAGATACAGCGATCTCCACTCAGTTTTTACCTACATGACTTCTCAAAAAGCATTTTCAGTAATGTTCACAATCTACTTTGTTAAACTCTCTTTTTTTGCTTTTTCCTTCATTTTTTCTGACGTTAAGACTGATCTTTTTCAGATTCCTTATATGGTTCCTCTTACTCCATATCCCTGATCTGCCTTCTGAACCACCTAGTCAAAACTTCATTAGTTCGGGGCGCCTGGGTGGCTCAGTTGGTTAAGCGACTGCCTTCAGCTCAGGTCATGATCTCAGGGTCCTGGGATCGAGCCCCACATCGGGCTCCCTGTTCAGCGGGAAGCCTGCTTCTCCCTCTCCCACTCCCCCTGCTTATGTTCCCTCTCTCGCTGTCTCTCTCTGTCAAATAAATAAATAAAACCTTTAAAAAAAAAAAACTTCATTAGTTCAGTGGATGTTTCTCTGGGGTTTTCTTCAGGAAACTCAAGCCTGTACAAAATCCAACTTAAAATCTACCTGTAGAGTAAGAGCTGCTTCTGGTTCTGCAACTGAATTAAAGGTAATACTGACCTCACAGAAACATCTTTTATGCATTTCTGCTCTCTGCCCTCATTGTTCACCACTTTCCTGCTCATTACCTCTGTTCTTTTCAAGTAACAACCTTTGCACTTGCCTTTCCCTCTGCCTGGAATGTTCTTCCCCAGGGATCTGCAAGAATCCTTCCCTCAAATTCAGGTCTTTACAAAGGCTTTCCATTTAAAATCGCTGCTACTTTTTTCCCATCTTCTTTCCTGCCTAAATTTCTTCAGAATTCTTATCATCATTTTTCGTACTATATTATTTGTTTAATGCTTGGCTGTCCTCCTAGAAATTAAGCACATATGACCAAGAATTTTGGTCACTTTTGTCTGTTGCTCTAGTTATAAAATATAGCACTATGCTTGGGACATGAAACTCACTGCTGAATAAATTAGTGAAAGAATACATGACCCTTTTCTTTTACTACTTCCCACAGAAGGAACTAAATATTATTTTATTATATTTTTTCTAACATTTCCTAATGCAGGCCTATGGCAGTCACGGTTTATTCTCAGGCAGTGTCCTGCTCTAAGTGCTTTCATTAACTCTGCTCTTTCTCCTCAGATCTAGCATCAGAGTTACACCAGTGCTATCTTTCTAAAACACGTATCTGATCCTTTTAATCTCATATAATAAAAGTATTTGCCAGAGGATAAAGTTCAAATCTGTTATCATTTTACATTGTAAGTTCTTCATAGTCTTAGTCGAATACAGTCCCACCTCATTCTTTCTTGAGTTATGTCCACAGTTTAACCATATAAAACATTCTTGTTACCTGATCATACTCATTTTTTTCATGCATCTCTGAATTGTTGAGTTTCCCCTTACAGCGAAGTTAACTACTGCTCTCTTAACAGGCAAATTTCCTTTCTGGACCTCAAAAGATTCTCTCTTATGAAATCTTCTATGACCCCTTTAGGCATAATTATACATTCTTCTCTGCTAAATTAGCAATTATACTGTCATTATTAGCATTATCATGATGTGCCTGTGTAATTTCCTGGCCATGCTATAATGTTAATGGGGGATATTCAGTTGCTTATAGTCAGAACAGGAAAGTTGGAAGGCGCAAAGAGCTAAAATTACATACATTATTGAAGTACTGCACACCAGGAAAAATTGAAAGGTAAAGTATGGGAAACAAGTGTCTGACAGACTGTCTGAAGTATTATAACTATGCAACTGAGGTCCAGACAAACATCACAGGCAGTGAAATGTCACAATTTCCAAATAGGTGCAGGAGGTATCAGGAAGGCAATACCTGCAAAGTTTAATTAATGTGTTAACTCAGCAATTTAAGAAATATTGAGCATTTAAGTTTTGCTAGGACCTATGCTAAATTCTGAGGCTACAAAAAATAGTAAGAAACACGGATTCTTTTTTTTTTAATGGGTAGGCCTTCACTGCAAGGTTCTATTCTGACTAGTAACAAGGGTGATATCACAAAAAACAACAAAAATGAGACCTTAGCTAGTTAAATACCTTCTAATTCACCTCTGGATTACTTCTAAGAACTAACACAGTATGGAGAGTTATCAAGGACTCCTCTAATGATGAAAAGAATGAATGAAAATGTCAGGAAGAAGTACAAGCCTATTTCATTCCCCTCTAGGCTATGACTCCCTCTGTCTTTAGAACAATGTCTTATTTATCTTTATATTCTCAGGATTTAGAACAACTGATAGTGCATATTAAGTGCACAATAAATACTTACCTGGTGAAATTACTTGGTGGGAATTAGACCCTCAATTACTGTGTTTTGTTGAATTTTACTAGAGGGACACAATGACGGGCTATCAATCACAACAATAAATGCTATAAACATTCACAAAGAGTATCCCAAAGTAAAAAATGGAAAAGATAGAAAATAAAATACCTAAACCATATATTCATTTTTCTTGGCCTTCTGGGATGTATCCTAAGACTTAATTTTTTGATTACATAATTTCAATATGAGAAAGGTCCAAGCTAGAGAAAAAATAGGTGTGCAAATAAAATATAAATCAGAAAATAACATATGTAAGGAAATTGATATATTATAATTTAATCACAAGAGTTATTTTGAAATCTTTGTTTTAAATTTAAGAAGAAAAAACGTGATAGTATTTATGCAATTAAAAGTTGGTATACAATTCATGATAGAGTAGAGTGATATTAATCAACGTATTTTAATGTACTATGATTATGATGCCAAACTAAAAATGATACTCAGCAAAATTTGGGCTTTGAGTAGAGATTCCATTATTTATGAAGAATATTTGGTCTTTAATATAAACAACGGTATTACACCACAATTTTGTAATGTGGTAAGTATCACTACAACAGCAATCATATTACAGTATATAAATGTATCGAAGTAACACAAGCATACACTTTAAATTTAAACAAAGTATTATGTCAGATTTGTTCAATAAAACATTCAAACATAGAATTCTCTGTCTTTAAGTAGATGAGTTTTCAAAGTTCAGATGTTAAATATTCGTGTTTATCAACTATATTTAAAAATAACTACTCTTACAGAGCTAAATTTGTACTTTTATTTTCTATTACGTAGGGGTAGATTTTCCCTCTACTTGTGTGTCCCTACCTTCTCTTTCTCCATCTGATTTTTCTTTCTATGACTTCTGGATTGTGTATTGTATACTATGTGGAAGATTATACACTCCATTCCTTTTGTGAGTGACTTAAAGCTTTAATCATATGGTGAGACATGTCCTGCTTTGGCTGCTTAGTGTTAATGCTTAACCATTCCATGCCAATATTCATATAAGCCACATTATATTCTAATTCTAGGGAATGATAATCTGGATTGCTCAGGTGATAAACTACATTGTAAAACATGGTAATGGGATATGTGTTTTGATCATGGTATATCAGCTAGGCCAGACTACAAAAGTCTGGATAGGAATGGAAAACTGGTTAGTGTAAGAGCGTGCCTGTTTCACTTAGGTTTCCTGCAGAACCAGTTCGGTTATAGCTATATTAAAGAGGCTTTATTCTAGATGATTCTGTCAAGACAAGGTAACTAAGTGAGAAAGTAGCTCTGTGCTGGTATACCATGAAATGCAGGAACAAGGTGGAAATATGAAGGAATCAGCTTTCAAGACCATCACCTTCTTCAGGAATAGCACCAAAAATGGCACTCCTTGTTGGGAAGAGGTATCCTTAATGAAGTCACAAAAGCCAACAAAAGGAAAAAGATTTATAATGTTTATATCTACAATACAGAAACCACCAACATTATATTTCAACAGCAATACTTCAGAAAGGTGTTTTAACCCCATTACTTCTTCTCCCACCTCACCCCTAGAACAACCACTAGAGAAGTAGCATAGTGATTAGAGGAGGAGGGGGAGGAAAAAGTAGTGCGGGGTGGTGGTGGGGGCGGAGGAGACAAAGGAAAGGGAAGAGGGGAGTGAAATGAAAAGAGGAGGGAGGAAGAAGGGAAGAGGCAGAGGAAGAGAAGGGGGGAAAGATAAGTGGAGAAATAGTGGGAAAATAAAGACCCTCTCCATTGCTCATCCATGAATTTTCAGATCAGGTTGGAGAGAACGGAAAATCTGTACTTGTGTGAGACTTGAAAATGCACTGCAAAATCTCTGGAATGTATCATGTGAACATACATAGGCAACGTCTTATAAAGTTTCTTTAAGGCAGTAGAGACAAAGAACAAAGCCTTTTATACTTGTACTTTTCCCAACCTAGTTTAACACATTCCACGAACATGCAATGAAAGAAAACTTTACAATATGAATAGGAAATAGAACCTTGATCATAGGAAAGGCATGTAGTATGTTTTGATTTTTGATGACCAGCTCTGTGGCCATGTGCTGTGTGGTAATGCTCATGTACTTTCCTGGAGTCTTTGGAAAGTTTATTTAGTACATTCTGGGCATTTCTCTCATTTAAAATAGCATGCATATATTAATTAATTTTTTTTCTTTTAAAAAAGCAATATTCCAAACAAATAATATCATGGCCTATAAGCAGGAAATACAGTTTTATAAATTTATATTCACCAAAGATGAGATTAGCATTGGCAAGAGTAAGATGGATAAAGCAACAAAAGTACACAGGTATAAGTGTTTTGTTTTGTTTTGTTTTCCCTTTTAATCAAGTATTATTTATTATGCATCCCTGTTTCTAATCTCTGGAATTGAAGTGAACAAAACATTTAAGGATGAATTCACCACGGCTCCAGAAGAGAGAAGAATATAAGAGGAGGCATGTTCTAATTAGTGATTTCGGTAAAGATACCTGAATTAGATTCCAGGAACAAAGTAAGGGTTATGATAGTGCCCTTAGCTCTCTGCTTCTTAATATTTATGCATAAGCTATAAGAAAAATTAAAACCTCAGAAATACAAAATTTTACAGGCTCATTATAAAAACTTGGAAAATGTCAAATGAGAAAAATCCCTCATAATCCTATGAGTAGGGGATAGTTTTTTTCAAAAGTGATGGTGTGATATAAATAAATGATTGAAAAATAACTTAAGTGAGGGAGAGTAGACAGATCTCCCATACAAAAGAGTTCCAAATAATTATGTAAATATTCTGCCTCAAGGAAAAGGAGCATAACCCCCACATTGTTAAAGTATGGGCTGTGCAGGATGTTTTCCTTCCAATGTGTACAGAAAGGAAAGAGAGGAAAAAAGAGAGTAACTTTGTAGTGGAGAAACCTGACAACTACTACCTCAGCCAAGTGATCAGTGATGTTATGATGATAATATGTATTCTTGATATGATGGGATGAAAACTGGTGCTTTACTCTACCCCTCAAAAAACCTATAACTTAAATTTAATCACAACATAAATACTAGATGAATCTCAATTAAGGCATAGTATAAATATTTCTGAGCATTACTCAAAACTGTCAAAATCATTAAAAACAAGGAAAGTCTAAGAAATGGTCACAGCTTAAAGGATCCTGAAGAGATAGGAGAACTAAGTGTAATGTGGTAGTTCAGATGGGATCTTGCAACAGAAAAAAATAAATAAATAAAAATAAGGAAATCTGAATGAACTATGGAGTTTATTTAATAATAAGGCATCAAGGGGCACCTGGGTGGCTCAGATGGTTAAGCCACTGCCCTCAGCTCAGGTCATGATCTCCAGGTCCTGGGATCGAGCCCCATGTCGGGCTCCTAGCTCAGCGGGGAATCTGCTTCTCCCTCTCCCTCTGACTCTCCCCCTGCTTGTGCTCTCTCTGATTCTCTTTCTCTCAAATGAGTAAATAAAATCTTTAAAAAAATTTTAAAATTTTTTAAATAATAAGGCATCCATATTATTGCATTAACTATGACAACGTAACCGTACTAATGTAAGATGTTAATAATTGGATAAACTGGTCATGAAATGTGTGGGACTTTCCTGTACTATCTTCACAGCTTTTCTGTAAACCTAAATCTATTTTAAAATTTGAAAATGTATTTTATTTTATTTTATTTTATTACTATATTTTTTTAGAGAGAGAGTGAACAGGAGTTGGGGTGGGGGAGCTGAGGGAGAGGAAGAGAGAGAATCTTAAGCAGGCTCCATGCCCAGCATGGAGACCAACCAACGCAGAGCTCGATCTCACTAACCTGAGATCATGACTGAGCCAAAATCAAGAGTTGGAGGCTTAACCAACTGAGCCACCCAGGCAGCCCTAAAAGTGTATTTTAAAAGTTCAAAATAGGGGTGCCTGGGTGGCTCAGTCGTTAAAGCATCTGACTTCAGCTCAGGTTACGATCCCAGAGTCCTGGGATCGAGCCCTGCATTGGGCTCCCTGCCCCTTGGGAAGCCTGCTTCTCCTTCTCCCACTCCCCCTGCTTGTATTACCTCTCTCGCTGTCTCTCTCTGTCAAATAAATAAATAAAATCTTTAAAAAAATAAAAAAAAAATAAAAGTTCAAAATACAATGCTTCCTTAGAGTTCTATTTCACTTTGTGTTTAGTATTTTCTGATTTTTTCTTAACCTCATATTCTTTTTTTTTTCAAAGATTTTATTTATTTATTTGAGAGAGAGAGAATGAGAGAGAGAGAGCATGAGGGGGGGAGGGTCAGAGGGAGAAGCAGACTCCTAGCTGAGCAAGGAGCCCGAAGCGGGACTCGATCCCGGGACTCCAGGATCATGACCTGAGCCGAAGGCAGTCGCCCAACCAACTGAGCCACCCAGGCGTCCTTAACCTCATATTCTGATAATGTTCAAATATCATTAAATCATAATGTTTCTCTAATCTGCCTTTATTTTCATGTTATGGCTGTACCATATGTGATCTATTTACTGATTTCTATTGTTGGTAATTTTGATTGTTTTTTAGTTTCCCTTTTTTAAAATAAATAATCCTGGGGCACTGGAGTGGTTAAGCAACTGACTTGATTTCAGCTCATTTCATAATCACAGGGTCGTGAGATCAAGCCCCACATGGGGCTCTGTGCTCAATGGGGAGTCTGCTTGAGATTCTGTAGCTCCCTCTCCCTCTGCTGCTCCCTGCAACTTGCACTCTCTCTCTCTCACTCTCTAAAATAAATAAATAAATCTTTAAAAATAATAATAATAAAATAAGATAAATAATCCTATGATGAACATCACTATACATGGTTTGTTCTGACTTCTGGTTTTGTTCATGTGTTTGGATTTTGATTTTAATTTCTCTCTCTTCTTTTTAAAATAATGGGTCTGAATTAGGTTTTTGATTTATTATAACTAATTTTTTTAAAATTTACATTTCTAGGGTATTGAATTACAATTTTAAAGACTGACACATCTGAAGTTTAAAACAGCTTAAGTTAAAAGTAGCCATGATTAGGGCGCTTGGGTGGCTCAGATGGGTAAGCATCTGCCTTCAGTTCAGGTCATGATCCCAGGGTCCTGGGATCGAGTCCCGCATCGGGCTCCCTGCTAGGCGGGGAGCCTGCTTCTCCCTCTGCCTCTGCCTCTCTCTCTCTCTCTCTCTGACTCTCATGAATAAATAAATAAAACATTTTAAAAAATAGCCATGATTAGACTTTCTTACATTACCCATATGAGTCACATAAATTAGCATTATTTTTAAATTTTATTTTATTTTTTTAAATTCTTAATCAAAATGTTTCCAATTTATTTGAGAAATAATTGACATATGTCTCTATATAAGTTTAAGGAGTACAAAATGATGGTTTACACATATTGTGAAATGATTACCATGATAGGTTCAGCTAACATCCATCATCTCATATAGATATAAGATAAAGAAAAAGAAGAGAAGAAAGAAGAAAAAATTTTCTTCTTTTCATAAGAACTCTTAGGATTTACATTCTTAAAAACTTTCCTATGTATCAAATGGCAGTGTTAACTATAGTTATAATGTTATCATGTATAGACATATACGTTAAAATGTATAGTTATAATGTACAGATATAATGTACATTATATCCCTAGTACTTATTTGTCTTATAACTGGAAGTTTTTATCTTTTGACTACCTTCCTCCAGTTTACCCTCTCCTCACCCTTTGCCTCTGGTAGCCACAAGTCTGATCTCTGTTCCATGTATTTGGTTTGTTTGTTTATTTAGATTCTACATATAACTAAGATCATAAAGGATTTGACGTTCTCTGTCTGACTTATTTCATTAGCATAATGTCTTTAAGGTCCATCCACGTTGTCCCACATTGTAGGATTTCCTCATTTTTTTATGGATGAGTAATATTCCATCCTACGTATGTACCACAACTTCTTTATCCACTTATGGGCACAGGTTGTTTCTATGTCTTGATTATTGTAAATCATGCTGAAATTAAGCATTCCTTAACACCAGAAATTTTTTTTTTAACACCAGAAATTTTAAAAAGGGAAAAGAGTTCAGTTTATTGTCAGCATAGTAAAACCAGCCTACTTACCCTTATTTTGTCCTACCTTTCTCGTATCCTTCGGGGTTAGATCCTTTCTCAGTCCAGAATTCTCCACCACATGGTTATGACTAGGCACAGATACAGTGACACTGACTCCTCTAGGATTATGATTTGAATTTTCACATTTGAGAACCAAGTTGAGTCTCGGGATATCATCACCTATCTATGATATTCATTTTATTCTGCGATCAGGACTTAGATCTTTCTGATGCCCCATTTCGTCCATCAGGAGCAGACCTGTGACTCATTTATTCATTACCCTCAGGAGTTTGACATTTGCCTTACCTTCTTCTAAAACCTTCTTCAAAAGAAGTAGGGGAAATATTTACCTATGTGCTTTATCCCACTTAGGGTGAAAATGTTTAGTAATAACCCAGGTTAAAAAGATATATATGTAAAATTTATAGCCAAGTTATTCTGACCAGTAAAAATAATTTTAACTTTACACTGTACATTAACCATCTAAACTGAAATGTATTTACCATGAATTTAACTTCTTTTATTACCTGAGAAAATCATGACATACAGTCTTTGTAGGAAAGGTCCACCTAAAGACTGAAACCTGTTCTCATTTCTTCCTCCCTCTAGGTCAATATAATTAAAAGACCATTAAGAAAAAAATATATATTGCTCTAAAATAATATTTTTTATCTGAACAGTCAAGGATCTTGGAGGTGAGTATAGATAACAATACTGCTTCAAAAGCATAATCCTATAAAAGGATAGTATTAGAAAAAAAATACCACCAAATTACTTGTCAAGTATCCATTACATGTTAAAATATTTTAACTGAATAAAGCAGATGTAGATGTCCAAACTTCAATTCTGAAGCTGATTTAGAATTTTCTAAAAGAAAATGAGTTTGTGGTTTTGTTTTTGGCTGGATAGTCAAAAAAAAAAATTAGCATTTCTGGATGTTTCTTTAAAACAAAAAAAAGCTAAGAAAAGAAAAGAATAATGGTCTCCAAAATGTGATGGTCATTTTCTATTGCATCACTTGTCAGAGAACAGAATAAAATCACTTCAAACTATTCATTTCCATCAGAGAAAATGAAATGTCTCCAATGAATAGCATCTTCAGAATGTTGACAGGTTGGAGAGCAAACAATAGGCAAAGTGAAATCAAAAAGCAGTGTGAAGTGAACACAGTAATTTATTCAGGTAATTAGAAAGAAAATTGCGTTCAACTGAGTACCATAATTGTTTTGAGGTCAGTAACTAAAATTTGTAATTAAACACACTTTATTTAGTACATGAATAATCATGCCTTCACTCTTCTATCTGTTGGGCATCAAATTAATGTTGAGTAAAGTTAGAGCGAGTTAGAGCAAATTATCAAACAAGAATTTTTTTTAAAAATATGGTAGTCAAATTTACTTAAAATTCCTTGAAATTAGTGGAAGATTGAAATTCAGATTTTAAAACCTAACATTATTCATTCACCAAGTACATTGCCTTGACATATTTAATCTATTTGCTGAGGTAAAGAAAAGCAGTTTGTCTTATGTACACTTATTCTTTTCACAAATTTGGTATCCTTCCTATGTCTTCTATTTCTTATGCCATTTCTATAATAAAATGGCATAATTCCTGGCTTTGCCTGTACTCCATCACTTTGAAATCTGTAGAATTCTAAAAAACCCTGAACATTTTAGGAAATAGAGTTAGCAAGATTATATTCCATCTACTATATTTAAAGTATGTAGCGTTATCCTATTCATGTTATAGCAAGCTGTCTTACATATATGTATATAGGCCAGTTAATATAGATGATTCATTACAGAATCCTGGAAAATTTGTAGCCTAATGTTTTTCAAACTGTTGGCTTCCATATTTAAGGGTCACTTTTAACGTACACTCTTTACACTCTTTTACTCTTAAATATATATTATATAACTAAATTATAAAGCTCTTTTTTTTTTTGGATAAAGGGGATATCCATCTTAGAAGACCAAGTAAAATTAAGATTATTTCTGATATATGGTATAAGACTATTTTAGATGTCTGAAAAATTCTATAATTCTATAAGATTAGTAACAGATCTCTCCTCTTATAGTCAAAGAAAAGTGTGAGTCTGTATTCCAAAAGTGGGACATGCAAAAGGCAGCACTCTTTACAAGTTAGATGTGCAACTGCAAAAATTATCTCAATTTGTTCATTCTTTCAATACCTATTTTTTAAGGATTTTATCTAATTTATTAGAGAGAGTGTAGAAGTGGGGGGAGGGGCAGAGGGGGAGGGAGAAGCAGACCTCACTGCTGATCAGTGAACCCAACTCGGGCCTCTATCCCAGGACCCTGAGATGATGACCTGAGCCAAAGGCAGATGCTTAACAGACTGAGCCACCCAGGCACCCTCAATATATACCTGTTAAGTGACAATAGGTGTGTAGCATCGATCAACTTAGTCCTGCTTTCAAAGAGTATAAAGTCTCATGCAGAAAATTGATATGAAAGCTAGCAAACAGTCTGAATTAATCACTGCTAGGAATCCAGCTCTTGCATAGGCTTGGTACTTTATAGGCATTCAATACATATGAATGAATCAGTTAGTTACTAATTGGTTAATTAACAATTAATTAGTTAATTTAATTCAATTAATATTCTTTCACTTACTTGTTCCCCTATTATATGATCTCCCCCTTGGGTCATGAAGTTGACTCAAATACCAACAATATGCAGTATCTCTTTTCAAGCAATTAGAGCCCATCCGTATCCAGACATTTGTAATAAAATCTAGTAAATATTATTGTCACTTATGGACAAAATTGCTACAGAAAAGAAAACTGACATAGCCTGAGGTGCAGAAAGATGATGGGAATGCAAGCTGGTGCAGCCACTCTGGAAAACAGTATGGAGGTTCCTCAAAAAATTAAAAATAGAACACATGATGTAATGAGCATTGGATGTTATAAGCAGCTGACAAATCATTGAACACTACATCAGAAACTAATGATGTACTATATGTTAGCTAATTGAATTTAAAAAAAAAAGAACTACGCTACAATCCAACAATTGCACTACTAGATGTTTACTCAAAGGATATGAAATACTGATTCGAAGAGGTCAAAAATACTTTCAAGAAGAAAGTAATTCTGACTTGACGCATTGATACAGAACGTAAGCGTGGGTAGAATGAACAGAAGAAGTTGAGAAAATCAAGAGAGAGCATGTGTGAATCAGGTGAGTGTAGGACATGCAAAAGAAAATAGCAAGAGAGAAAATTAGAAGCCAAAATCCTTTTTTTTACTCTTATCATGGAATTTGAAGGAATTTTAACTTGATATCAAATGCTTTCTAGTCAATGAAGAAAGTTAATTATGGTAATGATCAGTTATATTTATGTTTCACAAATATCATTTGGGTTACAATAGCAAAAAATATGTTCCAGGAAGACAAGTCTGAATGCAGAGAGACCTAATGGTTCAAAGTAATCCATATGATGATGAGAGCTATTAGCAGTGGGAAAGGAAAAAAAATCTGGCTCTGCTAATTATTAAGGGTGTAGAATAAAAAGAGATTCAGTCATCAGTTATGGGTTATATAAGTAATGGAACTGTCAGTGACATTTCTGGTATTCACAGCTAAGAGAATGGTGGTACTGTTCGTTTAGACATGATGTGTATTAAGGTATAGGAAGACTTGCAGAGGTTTAATAACAAGCTCCATTTTTGCCGTATTCTGTGAGCAATATCTCTTGTGACATGCGGGTAGTTTATATGCTGAAAACAGTTTGGTACATGAATTTAAAACTCACCATCCAGAGATATAGCTTTAGGTATCTCTTCAGTTGATTAGTTGAAGTTGTAAGTTGGGATGAGATTTCTCTGAAGAGCATTCAGAGTGGAAAATACTTACAGCATATGCAGAACACAGAAGAAAACATGAGAAGAATCTATAAGCATGGAAGGAGTGCCAGCAGAGTGTTTTGTTTGAGACCACAGAAGACATTTGCAAAAGCATCAGATTGAGCCACAATATCAAAAGCTGTAGTAATACATCCGGTGCAGTCAGCAAAACATAAGCAAAATGAGGTCACTGGTAAACTTTTTCCCAAAGTAGTTTCATGTACTTTGTGCATATTAAATTAGATGATTAGGGTAAGAAACAAACACAAACAGTGGAGAATGTAGACCTGAGCAAACATCCAACTAGCACATTTGAATGGAAATAGGAGTGTAGTTAATTGGTATTTGGGGTCAAAAAGAAAATTTTAAGTGTTTATATGTAGATAAGAACCAAAAGAGGAGGGAAAGATTAATGTGATTACTTGGGCACTGGATAATTGATGAAGTGAAGTCCTTGGTGAGAGTGAGATTGTGAGATACAGAACAGGAGTGATGTGTTAATATCAGACGAGGAGAAGGGTATGTTTTCCATGGGAATTAGCTAAAAGGTCAAGTGCTTTACTTCCTGAATGACTGTTTTTGTTTTGTTTGGTCTTGTTTTGTTTTTGGCTTAGTAGGTAAGGATATCTATTGGGATTGAAGGGGAAAAGCAAGATATATAGGAATGTGGTAAAACTTAGAAATAAGTGAAGGTCCAACTGCCGTATGGTCAGAGGCACTTGCATGTGAAATGGTGAAAAACATGTTTCTATTAGAAGAAATATGTGCATACATATGTTTTATTCATGATCTATGAAGTACTTTATTGCAATATTGCAAATTATTATCTCTTGCTGTAGCTGTCATGTGTCTATTGACTCTCAGGGTTCTCCAACTTCCTTAGCAGCTCGAGAATCCCAGTGTGGGGTGGGGATTGAATGCAGGAGGGAGAAGTCTCTGTGCTGGGCCTCAGAAGCACAGGCTGCTCCCTGCACCTCCCTGCAGCTGCCTGAGCATGGTTGCAGGCAGAAAGAGGCTACAGCAGCAGGCCTGGCATCCTGTCCCTCCCGGGGATGGAGCAGCCTCCTCACCACTGATGAATCCCTTTTGCTCTTGAGGTCTAACAACTTTGTACCTGATTCCTTGCACTAAATTCCTCTCCATATGAAAACTGTAGACTGATTTCTGCATTCCAGATTGACATTGACTGATAAAATTGTCAAGACACAAATTGGAATTTTATAAAACTTACTGGCCTGAAGGCAGTGTAAACCAAAGATAATTAATATCCATATTTGCTTAGTAATTGAACAATTACCAAAAATATATATATCTAAATTCCAAGTTCCAAGTCAGTTGATCTGAACCAAATATAAATATGGAACGAACACCTCACCTTATGAACTGTGCCATCAGAACTGCAGAATTGCATTATAAAAAGATTTTTATAATGTTTAATAAGTCACATAAAATAATATCCCATCCATATTTAATGAAAGGTGAACTGCATTTTTGAATGTAGTATTTTCTCTTAAATTGTTGTTATTGCTAGTTCATCTGTTTATTGCCCTGTATTAATATTTTATAATGATCCCACCTTTCTTCTTAAATAAGATATTTCTAAGTTTAACTAAATTAAAATTTTGTTTTCTTGAGGTTCAGATTAATGAGCACATTTTTTCTTTTTTAATTCATAGTGATCACCTTACATATTTACCTTTTTGGGTATGAGAGAAAGCATTTAAATTCTACTTTTTTAGGAAATTTCAATTATATAATGGTATTATCAATGATAGTCTCCATGTTATACATTAGATCATCAGAACTTATTGGGGCGCCTGGGTGACTCAGTCGGTTAGGCGTCTGCCTTCGGCTCAGGTCATGAACCCAGGGTCCTGGGATCGAGCCCCACATCAGGCTCCCTGCTCAGCGAGGAGTCTGTTTCTCCCTCTCCCTCCGCCCATTCCCCTGTTTGTACACTCTCTCTCAAATAAATAAAGAATTTTTTTTATAAGAACTTATTTATCTTGTAACTGCAAGTTTGTACCCTCTTACCAGCCTCTCCCTATTTATCCTACCCTTCAGCCCCTGGCAATCACTGTTCTACTCTGTTTTTATGAGTTTGACTTACTTTGCAGATTCCACGTGTAAGTGATACAATACAATATATGCCTCTGTCTTTCACTCAGTATAATGCCCTCAAGGTCCATCTATATTGTCACAAATGACAGGATTTCCTTCTTTTTAAAGACTAAATAATATTCTAGTCTGTGTGTATATGTGTGTGTGTGTGTGTGTGTGTGTGTGTGTGTGTGTATCTCAATTTTTTTTATCCATTTATCAGTTGGCGGACACTTAGATTGTTTCTGTACCTTGGCTGTTGTGCATAATACTGCTGTGAGCATGGTGGTACAGATACCTCTTCAAGATAATGATTACGTTTTCTGTGGATATATACCCAGAAATGGCATTATTGGATCATACGTTAGCTCTGTTTTTAATTTCCTGAGGAACCTCCATGCTGTTTTCCATAGTTGCTGTACAATTTATATTTCCACCAACAGTGTGCAAGGGTTCCCTTTGCTCCATATCCTCACAAATACTTGTTTCTCTTTCTTTTTTGAGAATAACCCTCCTAACAGGTGTAAGGTGATATCTCATTGTAGTTTTGATTTGTATTTGCCTGATGATTAGTGATGTTGAACACTTTTTCACGTACCTGTTGGCCATTTGGGTGTATTCTTAAAAATCTCTTTTCAGATCCTTTGCCCATTTTTTAAATTATATTGTTCTTCTTTTCTGTTCTGTTTTTTTTTTCTTTTGAGTTGTACAAACTTCTTATGTATGTTGGATATTAACCCTTATGGGATATGTAGTTTGCAAATATTGTCTCCTATTCCATAGGATGCCTTTTCATTTTGCTATTGTTTCCTTTGCTGTGTAGAAACTTTTTAGTTTGATGTAGTCCCATTTGTTTATTTTTGGTTTCGTTGCCATTGCTTTGGATGTCAGACCCCAAAAAATTATTACCAAGACCAATGTCAAGGTGCTTACCCCCTATGTTTTCTTCTAGGAGTTTTACAGTTTGAGGTCTTAAATTTAAGTCTTTTCTCCATTTTTAGCTGATTTTTGTGTAGAGTGTGAAAGTTCAGTTTCATTCTTTTGCATGTAGCTCTTTAGTTTTCCTGGCACCATTCATTTAAAAAGTTATCATTTTCCCTATTTTATATTCTTGTCTCCTTCATCATAAATTAATTGACCATATATGTGTGAGTTTTTTTTCTGAGCACTGTATTCTGTGTCACTGATCCTTATCTGTTCTTATACCAGTATGATTCTGTTTTTATTACTTTAGCTTTGTAATATAATTTGAAATCAGGGAGTGTGATACCTCCAGCTTTGTTCCCCTTTCTCAAAATTTCCTTGGCTATTTGGGGTATTTATATTTCCATAAATTTTAGGATCTTTTTCTTTAAACAGCTTACTGTCATATTAATAGATCAGAAATGAAATATGCAGTATCCCAATATAATTACTTTTGCTGCCAAAACATCAGTGCTGAGAATCTGATCACATGTATGATTTTCTGTATGAGCTTGGTAAATTCCTACAGAAAACTCTCTTCTGTTGTTTCAGAATACACTCTTCATCCCAGCCAGCTATCTTGTAAAAATATGACTATATTCGTTATCTATTGCTGGTTTATAAATTATCCAAAACAAATCTTTATTATATCACATATTTTCTAAAGGTCAGAAATTTGCAAGTGGCTTACATAGGTGGTTGTGGCTTAGGGTCCCTCATGAAGTACCAGTTAAGTTGTGGGTGCAGGCTGTTGTTCTGAATTTGGTTGGGCTGAGAGTTCCTCTTCTGAGCTCATTCACTTGGCAGTTGGTGAGAAGTTTCAGTTCCTTGAATCTCTGTGAGCCTCCTCTGTGAGGCTTCTCATGAAATGGCTTCCCTTATTGCAAGGGGTAGAAGATGGAGACAGAAAGGGAGTGCATTTTGAAGAAACCATGTTTTTTTATAGTTACAGATTCTCCAAAGTAAAGAGGTACAGGGTTTTTGTTTGTTTGTTTGTTTGTTGTTTGTTTGTTTGTTTTTAAATAATTGTCAGAGAAAAACCAAAGCAGAACCATAGTTAAAGAAGTGAAAACAGATTTTTTTCAGGACAACTGCAGTAGGGAAAAAGAGACCTTGGTAAAGATCTGGGTTCAGTTCCAAATATACAGCATGAGCAAGTAGGAATTTATAGCCAAGAAGCAGGGTGGGAGTGGAAAATTGCTAAGTGGATGGAAAATTGCTAAGAGGAAACATCACAGGTAAGGGGGTTGTGGCTAAACTGACCTAACAGCATTCTTGGTGAAAACAGGCCAGGGTGATCAGATATCACTCGGGGATAGTGGAGGATGAGGTACTTGGTCAGATATCCAAAGTGATCAAGTTTTGAGGGTAAGGAGGCTCTTGCTAAAATGACTTAGTAGGGTTCTTGCTAAAACTGAATTTTACAAGGAAGTATATGGATTGGCCTAGAAGAAGTATCAGGAGCCTCACTAAAGTTTTAAAGAATCTTTGTCATAACTTAATCTTAAAGTCACATACCATCACTTCTGCCATGTTGTTGGTTACACAGACCTACCTGATACAGTGGGGAATTGTATTACAAAGACTACAAATACCAGGAGGTCAGGATCATTATGAGCCATCTTGGAGGATGACTAACACAGTGTTCCTTACTGAACATCAAATCAGTGAGTGTACAGTAATTTGGAAGAATGGGAAATGATTAAATATATACTTTTGGAAACAGATTTTAATTTGATATAAATTGCCCACCACCACATCATCTTTAGCATCATCTTTACTTAAGAAAAACAGTACAGTAACCACCTCTCCGCCATTTGTCTACAGTTTCACACTGTGTTTTCACCTACCCACAGTGAAGTGCAGTCAGGAAGCACATAATCCTCCTTCTGACCTATGTAGCTTAACTAGGTCACAGTACCTATATCATTTACCTCACCTCATCTCATCACATAAGAATTTTATCATCTCACATCACTAGAAGAAGGGTGAGTACAGCACAATAAGATATTTTAAGAGACACCACCTTCACATAACTTTCATTACAGAATATTGTTATAATTGTTCCACTTTATTATTAGTTATTGTTCTTAACCTTTTACTCTGCTTAAACTTCATCATAAGTATGTATAGAAAGCAAATGTATATATAGTGTTCAGTACTATCCATGGTTCCAGGCATCCAGTGGGGTACTACTATGTGTATACATCAAAAATTCTTCTCAGAAGTGATAAACACTTTTAAAGTAAGAGAGAAATATTTCAAAATTTTTAATAAGAAAGATCATAAAATGACTCTTGTGACTTAGTTTTTAGATAAAAATCACTAGCAGTATGTAAGTTCAGTATTTTCTGTTGATATTATTATGTTGTATATTTAGAAGCTCATTTAATTCAATACAATTAAAAATATATTACCAAATAAATGAGATCTAAGATTTTATATACATTTTATACATTTAAGTATTAAAACCAATGAATACAAAGAATATATCATGATTTTTAATATAGGAGGATTTTCCTGTTTGTTTGGGGTTCCTTAAAAATGAGATTCAAATAAAGCTTGAACTGAAGGTCTTTCAGTAAGAATATGTCTAATATTTCTTCACTTCTGAATTATGTTTAAAGTGTATAGATGTTTGCATGTATAGATGTTCATTAATTGACAAGGAGTGTTTTTGCTTGTTTGTTTCTACTTTACGCCAGGCACTCTTCTAAGCACTGAGGATAAGGCAGTTGACTAAACATGTAAAGACTTTGCAGCCTATGTTCTACTTGGGAAATTGATGGTTAAATAAAAAATAGAATATAAAGAATAGAAAATAGTATCAGGTAGTTACAAAATCTATAAAGGAAAATAAAAGAGAAAACAGAGACCAAAATGGTATTTTATTTTAGATATTATGTCAGGGAAGTTTTTCTGAGAAGATTACATTAGGAAAGAACGAATTAAAAAGTGGGAGAAAAAAATTTACGTGAAGAATGTATCAGGCAGAGGGGATTTATTCCCTAATACCTGTTCTTTTCTATGTCAAATAGAAAGGACTAATGAGATTGTAGTTCTGTTCAAATTAGAACAGTAATGTTAAGGTATTTTGTAAAACTTAAAGCATTACACAAATGAAAAATAAAAGTTAATATTATGGATGATACATAGAACATTTTTTCCCATTTTTGAGAAAAAAATCAGTGCTCATTCTTAAACGAGGAGTAAAAGAGAAGGCAGTGTGCTATTGTTGATGAAGACTGGAGAGATTGAGTTAACAAATGTTGGAAGCGCTTTTTATATATAAAGGAGTGAGGATATATAATGTGTGTGTATAAATGCACATATTTTTTATTAGGAAACACAAAAAAGCATTAGAGAATTTAGATATGTAGGACTTTAGGGGTTATCTAATGCAATAATCTGAGTCACTGGTTCTCAAATCTTAGTGTGCATCAGAGCAATCTGATGTTTAATTTTATTTAATTTATTGTTTCTTATTTAATTTATTTCTTCTTTCAGTTTCATTTTTTTTAAGATTTTTATTTATTTATTTGACAGAGAGAGAGAGACAGCGAGAGAGGGAACACAAGCAGAGGGAGTGGGAGAGGGAGAGGCAGGCTTCCCATCGAGCAGGGAGCCCAATGCGGGGCTGATCCCAGGACCCTGGAATCATGACCTGAGCCAAAGGCAAATGCTTAACGACTGAGCCACCCAGGTGCCCCTTTCAGTTTCATTTTTACTAAGCAGTTATATTCGTATAGTATAAAAATCAAAATAATATTTTAATTGTATAATAAAATGTCCCGCTATCCCCAACCTAAGGACTCCAACATTTTCCCCTAGGTCAGTAAGCAAGAACAACTATTTCTAGTTCCTTGTGTATCTTTATTGATTATCTATATTCAAATTTAATAAAACATTTTTATAAATTTTTACTCCCACTTTCATACACAAATATAGTGTTTTATATACACTGTTGCACACTCTATTTTTTACTGTAATAGCCCTGTAATCTTTCTATAAAAGTTGACAGATTAATTTTCCTGTCTATTTTTTTGGCTTTTTAAAGATTTTATTTTATTTTCAGTTACTTAATATCCAGTATAATATTAGTTTCAGGTGTACAATATAGTGATTCAACACTTCCACACATTACCAGGTGCTCATCACAACAGATGCACTCCTTAAACCCTATCGCCTACTTAACCCATCCACCCCACTAACCTCTTTTCTTTTTTTTTTTTTTTTAAAGATTTTATTTATTTATTCATGAGAGACAGAGAGAGAGAGAGAGAGAGGCAGAGGGAGAAGCAGGTTCCCAAGGAGCAGGGAGCCCGATGCGGGACTTGATCCCAGGACCCTGGGATCATGACCTGAGCCGAAGGCAGACACTCAACCATCTGAGCCACCCAGGCGCCCTAACCTCTTTTCTGGTAACCATCAGTTTGTTCTCTATATTTAAGAGTCAGTTTCTTGGTTTGCCTCTCTCTCTAGTATTTTCCCCTTTTCTCATTTGTTTTGTTTCTTAAATTCCACATCTGAGTGAAATCATATGGTATTTGTCTTTCTCTGACTGACTTATTTTGCTTAACATAATGCTCTTTGTTCCATCCATGTGGTTGCAAATGGCAAGATTTAATTCTTTTTAATGGCTGTATAATATTCCATTATATCACATCTTCTTTATCCATTTATCAATCATGGACACTTTGGCTGCTTTCATATCTTGGCTATTGTAAATAATGCTGCTATGAACTGTGCATGTATCCCTTTGAATTAGTATTTTTGTATACTTTGGATAGATGCGCAGCAGTGCAATTGCTGGATCATAGTGTAGTCCTATTTTTAACTTTTTGAGGAACCTCCATACTGTTTTCCACAATGGCTGCACCAGTTTACATTCCCACCAACAATGCATGAAGAGTCCTTTTTCATCACATCCTCACCAACACCTGTTGTTTCTGTGTTGCTGATTTTAGCCATTCTGACAGTGTGAGGTGATATCTCATTGTAGTTTTGATTTGATTTGTTTTGATTTGATTTGATTGTAGTTGGTCATTTGGATGTCTTCTTTGGAGAAATACCTGTTAATGTCTTCTGCCCATTTTTAATCAAATTGTTTTTTTCAGTGTTGAGTTGTATCAGTTCTTTATATATTTTTGATACCAACCCTTTATGCACATGTCATTTGCAAATATTTTCTCTCATTTCATAGGTTGCCTTTCAGTTTTGTTGATTGTTTCTTTTGCTGTGCAGAATGTTTATTTTGATGTAGTCCCAATAATTTATTTTTGTTTTTATTTCCCCTCCCTCAGGAAACATCTAAAAAAAGTTGCTAGGGCCAATGTTAAAGATATTATTGCCTTTGTTCTCTTCTAGGATTTTTTATGGTTTCAGGTCTCACATTTACATCTTTCATCCATTTTGAATTTATTTTTGTGTATGGTGTAGGAAAGTGGTGCAGTTTCATTTTGTTGCATGTGGCTGTCCAGATTTCCCAGCACCATTTGTTGAAGAGACTGCCTTTTTCCCATTGGATATTCTTTCCTGCTTTGTCAAAGATTAATTGACCATATTGTCATGGGTTCATTTCTGGATTTTTATTCTGTTCTATTGATCTATGTGTCTGTTTTTGTGCCAGTACCATACTGCTTTGATTACTACAGCTTTGTAATATAACCTGAACTTCGGAATTGTGATGTCTCCAGTTTTGCTTTTCTTTTTCAAGGTTTCTTGGGCTATTTGGGGTCTTTTGTGGTTCCATACAAATGTTAAGATTGTTTGTCCTAGCTCTATGAAAAATGCTGGTGGTATTTTGATAAGGATTGCATTAAATGTGCAGATTGCTTTGGGTAGTATAGACATTTTAACAGTATTTGTTCTTCCAATCCTTGGTCTTTCCATTTCTTGGTGTTATCTTCAAATTTCTTTCATCATTGTTTTATAGTTTTCAGAGTACAGGTCTTTCACTGCCTTGGTTAGGTTTATTCCTAGATATCTAATTGTTTTTGGTGCAATTTTAAATGGGATTAATTCTTTAATTTCTCTTTCTGCTGTTTCATTATTGGTGTATAGAAATGCAGCAGATTTCTGTACACTGACATTTTATTCTGCAACTTTACTGAACTCATTTATCAGTTCTAGCAGTTTTTTGGTGAAGTCTTTTGGGTTATCATGTCATCTGCAAATAGTGAAAGTTTTACTTCTTCCTTGCCAATTTGGATGCCTTTTATTTCTTTTTGTTGTCTGATTGCTGTTTGATAGAACTTTCCAGTACTATGTTGAAGAAAAGTTGTGAGAGTAGACATCCTTGTCTTGTTCCTGACCTTAAGTGGGGGAAAGCTCTCAGTTTCTCTCCATTTAGGATGATGTTAGTTGTGGGCTTTCATATATGGCCTTTATTATGTTGAGGTGTATTCCCTCTAAACCTACTTTATTGAGGGTTTTTATCATGAATGGATGTTGTACATTGTCAAATCCTTTTTCTGCATCTATTGAAATGATCATATGGTTCTTCTCTTTTCTCTTTGATGTGACATGTGACGTTGATTTGTGAATATTGATCCACCTTCGCAACTGAGGAATAAATCCCACTTGATCGTGGTAAATATTTTTTTTTAATGTATTGTTGGATTTGGTTTGCTAGTATTTTATTGAGGATTTTTGCATCTATGTTCATCAGGGATATTGGCCTATCGTTCTCTTTTTAGTGGTATTTATTTTCTGTCTTTTTTATAGGAGCATGGCTCTTTTTTATAGTTTATTATTGTACCATATTTTATTTATATAGGATCCTATTAAGAACACCTTGTGTCTGGTTTTTTGCTCTGACCACAATTCTGCTATCCAAAAAATTAATATTATTACTAATAATAAAACCCAACTTATTCAGGTGTCATTTTATAATTTCAAAATGTATGCATAAGAAAAATTCTCAAGGGTCAGATTGCATAGTCAATAGGTAAATGCATCTGGAATCTGATACACATTGCCAAATCACTCTCAAGTGGTAGGAATTTGCATAATCAATACATAATAATATCTGTTTCCTCATAGACTCACAGAAGGTGTGAGCTTCGCCATAAGTGTTAGATTAAAAATATTACTTCTTATATTTTAACTTATATTTCTTTTATGAGTGGAGTTGAACATAACTTTATATATTCAAGGGACATTTTTATTCCCTTTCATGTGTACTAAATATTGATATACTTTGTAATTTTTCTATTGTTGTTTGGTCTTTCCTTTTGATTCCTAAGAGATCTCATATACCTTTTACATTAACTACATATCTTTTGTTCCCATTCAATAGTTTATAATTTTAGTTTACTCACTATATTTTTATGATATAGCTTTTTTCTTTTTACTAATCAAATTTATTCATCTGCCTCTTTTTTAATACTTCTTAGATTTTTAGGTTGAAACATTTTCCCTCCTAAGTATAAATATAAAGTCACTTGTTATTTCCTCCAGTACGTTTATGGTTTTTAAAAATAAATAAATACTTAATCCACTTAGAGTTTACCCTTACATAAGGGGATGCTTTTCAAAAATACAAACTCCAAAACTCCGAAAAATACAAATTCTAAAATGTAGTGATTAGAATCTGGGGAATGTTTTTTTTTTTTTTTTTAAAGATTTTATTTATTTATTTGAGAGAGAATGAGATAGAGAGAGAGCATGAGAGGGGGGAGGGTCAGAGGGAGAAGCAGACTCCCTGCTGAGCAGGGAGCCCGATGCGGGACTCCATCCCAGGATCCTGGGATCATGACCTGAGCCGAAGGCAGTCGCTTAACCAACTGAGCCACCCAGGCGCCCAAGAATCTGGGGAATGGTTTTAGATTCTGCAGTTTATCAAACATCAGAGATTAAGATTAGAGATGATTTGGGTGCAGGCGATTTATAGACCATACTTTGAGGGCATATGAATTATCAATTTTTTTATAATTTCCAATATGTCAGCATTTGAATCATTCCAATAACATGGGACACACTAACTCCTAAGTAGGTCAACAAAACAACAGAGTGAGACAGGACAACACACACAAACACAAACACATGCACACATATACACATACATTCTTAATTGTGTAACAAACACAATTATTTTATCATTTGAATTTCTAGAACTCTATTAGACAGGCTTCATCAAAGAAGCAAAATTACTAAGCATAATATAGAAAATTTGTTGTAAAGATTTAGCTTGACGCAACTGTGAGAGCTGGTTAAACAAGTCACATTAGTGGAGGGAATGAAAAATTCTTCCTCTACCCTTCAAAGACTTCCAGTTGGAATAAGAATTAAATTTACACAAGACGAATTAACAGAAGAAAAAAACAAAGTTTTATTACATGCTCAGAGAGACCCAATAATGAAATTGATACCTAAAGAAATGACCAAGGCAGTTTTTATACTTTTAGACAAAGAGACTAGGAAAAGCATGAGGAAATGACAAGACAAAGAAAACTTTAGGAGCTTCAATTAGTAAGGAATTCTAAACAGAATTTGGGCTAAGGTGGTAAATTAGTAAAAACTAACAAGGTTTGTTTATATAGGCTTCTTGGCTCTAAATTTCCTATCTCTGATGATATAGATATCTCTTACCTCCTAATACGGGGAGGGTACCTTTCACATGGGAAATTTATTTTCTGCTCTCAAGGAGACAGAGAAGGGTCTCAGTGTTCTTGCATATGCTCTCTTAAGTAACTTTATTTAAAATTATAAATAAATAAATAATCAGTATGCTAAAGTGGCGCATTTTGCGGCAGCCTGCCCTTGGTCCCTACACTAGACTCTGCCTGGTGCTAGCTCGGTAGTATATCAGGACATGCATTTGAGGGAGCAGGAGGGAAGAGAATTTTCATGTAAAGTGAAAATTTTGTATGGAGGGGCATAAACAAATTGGAACCTGTGAGGGAAAGCTGGAACCACATTGCTCTCTGACCCTCTGTGAACCTTCAAAATAACAATCTGTAGGAGAAGCTGGTGTTCCCCCCCCCACACACACACACTTCTTTAACCCAGCCCAGGTATTGGAGAAGCTGAAGGGGCTGTGGACCAAACAGTTGTCCCACACATGGAAGATGCTGGCCTGGGACTCAGAACCCTGGAGCCAGAGTTGCTGAGAACTGGTGAGGCAACTGATGAGCAGCAGCATGGCCGCCCTGCACTAGCAGCTAGTGCTCCGTGCCCAGCTTCTAAGCATGAAAGGCTATGGGTACTGCTTCTTAGATGCCTGACTTTTATAATGCAAATTGTGTGCAAAATATTTCCTGTGTCTGAAACTAACCTGCCACCATTTCCCTTTAAGGAAATGTAGTTCTAGCTTAGCTAAACTGACATACCACAGTCCACTATAGTCTAACCATTGCCAATTTGGCATCAATATATACCACTTAACCATGCTTAAATTCAAATTAAGGTAATAGCAAAATCATGTGCCTGCCTAACATAAGGCACTCTTTCTTGTGCAGTTAAAAACACACTAATCAGAGGTGTACCCTCAAGAGTGGATGCATCACTTCTTTGTCCATCTTTCTAGAAGTTCATTCTTCTTACTGACTCAAGTTGCTCCTTTAATATTCTCAGGAATTGGGTGCCTGGGTGGCTCAGTTGGTTAAGCGACTGCCTTCGGTTCAGGTCATGATCCTGGAATCCTGGGATCGAGTCCCACATCGGGCTCCCTGCTCAGCAGGGGGAGCCTGCTTCTCCCTCTGGCCCTCTCCCCTCTCATGCTGTCTCTCTCTCTCTCTCTCTCTCTCTCTCTCAAATAAATAAATAAATAAATAAATAAATAAATAAATAAAATCTTCAAAAAAAAATATTCTCAGGAATGTCTTTCCTGAGATATACAATTAATTGCTATTAAGACATTATGTCAGGTGGCATGGGATTGAGAGAAGGGAGAAAGAATGCAAAATATATTTACAAATACATTCATATCAAAATAAGGAATAAATTACTTATAACCATTACAGTCCTGGATTCTGGAACCTAGTATGGCCATAGCTGGTATTTATAACTAGTCTCTTCTACTACCCATTTCATATTCTCTTTGGCATAAAAAAGCTTCTCAGATGCTCATGGTTCTTTGCCTGGTGGAGTGACTGAGACTGAATCTGTAAATCTTTCAAGTGCAAGTAACTTAAAGACCACTCTGAGAGTTCCTGATTCATGAATTTCCTCCACTGAATTCCTAGTAAATCAGGTTTATAAGCCCAGGGAATGCACTACCTTCTGAGAGAGCCCAGCAAATTAATCAAAACAACAAAAGAAAAGGAATATGCCATATTTAAATATATATATATTTTCATCTCAAATGTCATTTTTGCATAATAGCTAAACTATTGCCTAATTTAGATAAAGTGTAATGTTCATTTGTATGTCCCGTGGCATTTCTTTTATATTCCTACTGATTTGGGAGATAAATCCCCATGCAAGTAATCCCCATTACAGCATAAGTAGGGGCAAAGCAAGATCTGTTAGGCCAAATTGACAGGTAGATATTACTTTATATCTTAAAGTTTCATTTCTAAATACCAGTCTCCTTTCAACAGTCAAATTTATGCCTCACAAAATTATAAATTCAATATAATGCTTGTTTTCAAATAGTTGAAATTGAATTTTGCATATAGCACTCATTAAGTGAAGAAATAAATCTTATGTGCTAAGTGCTGAAGAAGTTACAGGAATGTGGGGGTGTGGGAGGGGTTGAGGGAGTCCACATAGGCATTTTGCTCCAACAAGCAGATGATACAACTCTATTATTCCCTACTTGTCCTACTAGTATTAAGAAGACTGCTTGCTCTCTATCAAAAATTTTTCCTTGCAGGTAATCTGTTTTTTCTCTTCTAATAGTCTTTAAGATTTTGTCTTTATCCTTGATGTTTCATAGTTATTATGATATGTTTGGCATAAATGTATTTTTATTTATTATACTTGGTATTTGGTCTGTGTTTTCTTGGCCTGAAAAGTCCTTGGGAAATCTGTGTATTGACTTCTTCAATTGTTTCATATTGTTTCTTTTTTTTTTTTAAAGATTTTATTTATTTATTTGTCAGAGAGAGACACAGCAAGAGAGGGAACACAAGCAGGGGAAATGGGAGAGGGAGAAGCAGGCTTCCCGCGGAGCAGGGAGCCTGACGTGGGGCTTGATCCCAGAACCCTGGGATCATGACCTGAGCTGAAGGCAGACCCTCAACGACTGAGCCACCCAGGCGCCCCTGTTTCATATTGTTTCTTATCTTTTCTTTCAAAATTATTAACTTATGTTGGAATCTCTTAATCTACTCTAAATATCTATGGGCAGAAGAATTCTTTTCATCCTCTTATGTCCTTGGGGCTAGTATCTTGAAACTGGAACATTTCCAGTGCCCTTTAACTTGTAAGAACCACCTGACTGTCACTGCGAGCCTCAAAATCCAAAGCACAGCCCAGTCTGGTGGCCTTGCTCTAAGTGTTATTTCCGGGTTGTTTGTTTGTTTCTACTGTTACGTTTTCTTTATCACTGTTTTGTGTTGGGAACAGAGAGAATGCATCAGAGAGTGCTCTTACTCTGCCATCTGAACCAGAAGTCCATTAACGCAGCATTTGTTGGTTTCTTCCCTTTAAAACACAGGATTCTTTTTAAGTTTTTCTCACTTTTTCTTTTTTTCATTTTTCCTTCTTTTCTTTTTTTAAGATTTTATTTATTTATTTGACAGAGAGAGACACAGCGAGAGAGGGAACACAAGCAGGGGGAGTGGAAGAGGGAGAAGCAGGCTTCCCGCTGAGCAGGGAGCCCGATGCGGGGCTCGATCCCAGGACCCTGGGATCATGACCTGAGCCGAAGGCAGATACTTAACGACTGAGCCACCCAGGTGCCCCTCATTTTTCCTTCTTTTAAAAGCCTCTTAATAAAGTATAAACTTTCAAGGGCATATTTTAAACTGACATTTATATGTATATATCTCATTCTGATGCATTTCCTATATATTCATGCAGCACATCTCTCTCTATATGATTGTTGGGAATAATATATATTATGTTTGATAGTTCAAGAGTTATATTTGCTTAGAGTAGAAATGAGAATAGAGAGTATTTGGGGAGAAAATACACAAGTTTTAAGTGTTTAGGGTAATAAACATGCTATATGAAATGGAGCAGAGAGAATAGTGTAAATCATAAATATTAAAAAGAACATAGCAGCCCATGGTCAAATCCTAACCACATCCTCTCTGAAGAGTCAAACCCACAGTAAAAAATTAAAAAAAAAAAAAAACATCAAAGAAAGAGCTGTTTTGAACAATTTACTGGCTAATGACAGAATTATATAAACATAAATTTTAAAAGAATCAGAAACAGAGGGAAGAAGTGGAGCAAACAGAAAAACCTGTGAAAAATTAATTCCTAGGACAAGGATGTTCAAACATGATAATGGTATTAGGCAGGCAAAGAGAAATATGTGTCATCCTGGACAAGAAAAGAAATATGCAAATGTATTCTTCACTCAAGAGTCTGCATGTTAACAAGCACAGCCTAGCAACTAATCAGTCTCCAATATCCCAATGAGTCCTCTCCTGCTGTAGTAGTAATGACCTACATAGCGATGTTTTACTGAGATATAAATATGTAAATGGAAAATTGGGGCAATGGTTTTAGGACAGTGGGCTTTTTAAAAGGTCTAAAAGCACTAAATAATGGCTAAGAAAGGTTTTGGGTTCTAATTTTTTTGTTTGCCCTCAAGCTATCAGTGATCCCCCCCTTTTTAGTCTTCTGCATTTCTTTTCCCCACATAAAAAACAGAAAAAATAAGGCTGTAATGTCTTTTCTAGGAAATTCATCTCTCTGCAGGGAGAAGTAAAAGCAAACAAACGAGAATATGTTAAGCCACAGATCATGCCAATCCAGATGGAAGATAAAAATTACCACCTTTTTCGTATAAACTAGTAAAAAATGTACTCTGAATTTCCTTGGAAATAAAATAAATAAAGTGAAAACTAAATTACTAAAGTTGACAAATATACACTGAGTACCTAATTTGTGCCAGATATTTGGGATAAATGAGCAGGCAAAACAAACTTAGATGACTCTCTTCAGGGAGCTTGCATTTTGGTAGAAGACAACAATTTACAATAAACAAAATGACTATATGTCAAGTACATAGTATGTTAGGGTATATTAAGGACTATGAAAAAATAAACAAATAGACCAAGGAAAGCAGATTGGCAATGCTTTACTGAGAAGATGGCATTTGGCCAAATGTTTGAAAAAGATGAGGGAGTTGGGTTTGTTGATATCTGGGTGATAAGCATTCTAGGCAAAGACAACAAGTGGTATAAAGGCCTGAATTCAATCTGAAATGTTCTTACCACAAAAATGAAATGGTAATTATGTGACATGATGGAGGTGTTAGTTAATGCTATGATAATCATTTTGCAATTTATAAATATATCAAATCATTTTGTTGTACACCTTTGAACTTACACAATGTTATATGTCTATTATATCTCAATAGAGCTGGAAAAAATAAAATTAATAACAAGGTGAAAAAAGAAAATGTTCCTGGTGTGTCTGAGGAAGAGAAGAGGCCAGAGTGATGGAATGGAGTGAGTGAATAGTGGGGTGGGGAATTAGTGGGAGATGAACTCTAAAATACAATGAGGTTCCTATCATTTGGATAGGATTTCTCCATCTCCACACTATTGAACTGAATAACTCTCTGTTGTGGGGAGGCTCTCCTGTGCATTGTAAGATATTTAGCACTTTCCTGGACTCCATCCACTAGGTACCAGTAGAACCTCCTACAGATGGAGTAATAATCAAATTTGTCTCCGGATATTGCCAAATGTCCCCTGGGGGGTAAAATGACCCTCACTTGAGAATCCACTGAGATAGAGGGCCTTGTGGCCCATTATAAAAATATTATAAAGACTCTTTCTTTTATTCACAGTAAAACGGGGGGATTACTGGAGGATTTTTGAGCCCAAGGCTTATGTTTTAAAAGATCATTTTGGCTACTGTCTTGAGAATAGATTGCAGGGCAGCGAGGGAAATTTGGGGATACCAGTTAGGAACCTAGTGCAGTGGTCCAGGCAAGGGATGCTAGTGGAGCCCACCAAGTTCTAAGCAGTGGAATGGCAAGGATGAGAGGAACCAACACGATTTCCTAATAGTTTGGATGTGGGATGTGGGAGAAATTGAGAAGTCAAGGCTGACACAAATGTTTTGGACCTGAACAATTGGAAGGGTGGAAATGCCATCAAATATCATGGGCAAATAATAAAATAAAAAATATAATCTTAAGGCATTTTAATATTTCAGTTATTTTTCTTCAGTAAATTTAAGTCAGTGCTACTTAGGTCTTGGGCTAGGATCTGCTGTAATTTTAAGGTAGAACAAATAAGTAAGTCATGGAGCCACAGTAAATATCACTCTTAGTTATGCTCTTTTATTCACTTGAAACTTGCATCTCCATTTTTCTGTGTAATGAAAGTAATATATGCCAATGGCCTAAAAAAATGAAAGTAATCTCCCTTAACATAATTTTCGTCACATTAATTTCTATATTTCAAGTCTTCATATTAAATAACTTGAATTAATAAAAGTAATAGTTTTTTTAAACCTAAAAGTAAACATTGAATAAATTGTACATAAGTAAAAAATCAGCCAAGCAAACTTCTTAATGGAACCTGAAAATCCTCTATAGAATCCCTGATAAATGCCCTTTAAGCAAACTTTCCCATTTACTAGGCTTAGAAAAAAATACTTTCTGTGAAGCCCACATTATAGTTTTTCTCTTTTTTAGTAAAACGTTCTCTCTCAAATACCAGCTTTCCATTCTTGTCTGCCTTTCACGGACACACATGATAAAAAGGGCATTATGCTTAGAATCTTGTTTTCTCTCACTTTTTTATTTATTCACTAATTTGGTGGTTTGTAAAATATTAATAAGCTATAGACACTGTATTTAAAGGCAAATATCATATGGTTCTCAACCTCTGAGCTTGGCAAAGCCTCGTATATGCTGCAACATATCGGGACCTCCAAGGAAGGTATACAGATGATAACTTTTCTGGAACCAGTCTGGATGTGGATGTATTCTTACTTGTTAATGTATGTGTAACATCTTATGGGTCTTTGGAGAAAGACTGTGTTAATAGCCCTAAAAATATACTGTAACTTACAACTTAGACAATTTATTTTTTATTATTTTTTTTATTTTTTTAAGATTTTATTTATTTATTTGACAGAGTGAGAGATAGCGAGAGCAGGAACACAAGCAGGGGGAGTGGGAGAGGGAGAAGCAGGCTTCCCGCCGAGCAGGGAGCCCGATGCGGGGCTCGATCCCAGGACCCTGGGATCATGACCTGAGCCGAAGGCAGACGCTTAACGACTGAGCCACCCAGGTGCCCACAACTTAGACAATTTAAATCGTCATGTCTTCATAGTATTTGTCCCTTTGAGAAAACAGTTGTTCTGCTTAAAATCTTTACTCTTTTGCTTCTGAGCACTCTACTTACGCTCTTTCTCATTCATTCATATTTTCCTAAATCAGTCTTCTGCATACCTGATCCTGAAATATAGGAATTTTGTAAAATTCTGTTTTCAGCACCTTTAAAAAATGCTGTACATTTCTTTTTTTTTTTTTTCATCTTCACCACCACCATCACCTTCTCTGTATGCATGGCTTCTAAGTCTACACTTTTGTTCTGACCTCCCGATCTTGTGACTTTAATGAAGTTTGGCTTGTCTGCTATATTTCCACATGCATAAGCAAAATGCAATGTCTCAAATTGTTTTTTTTTCTACCCCTTCTCCAAATCTGTCATTCTGCTGTCTCTATAAGCATCAAAATACTTTCAGTCTACCATACAAAAAATGGCTGAAATAGTTTTAGTTTCCCTTTTCATTTACACATAATACTCAGTTTGACTCCAAGTTTTTCTGGGTTTAACTTTAGTGTCTTTTCAGACTTTAGTTTTGGTTCAATCTTATTGCTGCCCTAGTTCCTTTAATTAACCTTCACATGAACTGTTAACAGGCTTTTAGCTAGAGTTTCTGTTTCAAGCTTTTTCTGAATAAATCCTTCTAGTGATGTCATGTTATATGTATCACCCACTGTTATGGGTGCAATTATGCTCATACTTTTCTCTAAATCTCTACTTGTTGAAAGTGATCTAATAATTTCATAATCACCAATTCTTATTATGAACTCTTTTTTATCTTTCCATTCAAAATAGAGCACTCTAGCCATCCAAAATGCTTTGTATTTCTACTGATATACTCACCATTCCAGTCAGTGTAAAAAAATTAGTTGTTCATATTTCTGCCTGTCTTTTTAGATTGCAAGCAATATGGTCCTATGTAAAATCCTTGGATTTTGGGGATAACACACGTTCTCAGTGTGACTTTGTAAATATAATAACTTCTTTGAGCCTTTGTTTCTTCATTATTAAAGTGGTAAAAATTGCCCCTTAATCTGAATAACATGACATACTAAGAATTAATAGAGTGCTTATAAACTCCACTGTGTTAAACTCTGGGAATAATCTCCCATCTCCTTTATATACTCCTCAGAATCTTTACAAATACCAACCACATACTAGGAACTTAATAAGTATTGTTGAAGAAAATTGCAGTTACATTTTTCCATTCTGTTTCCATGAGAATGAAGACCAATACTTATTCCATATGACTGGTGTTGCTCTTTTTAATACAATATCCTATGAAAAAGTGACACTAATTGTTATTGAGTCATAAATAAAGTTTTTCACAATAAAAGTAACAAATTCAGTTGACATTTCTAATCATTTATTCCAAAATGACTTAGTTTTTTTTTTCTATAAAATCATTTTTTTTAAGAATTCTGTTCATAGCTCTAAGGCCAGATAACAATCATTAGCATTTATTGACCTTTTGCAGTAGTAATTTAATCTTTTGGGGAACAAAGTTGATTAATCACAGCTTGACATATTGAAATTTGGCATAATTCTTTCCCAAACGTGCATATAGGGCAGCAAGTTCTAGGGCATTCAGTATAATAACTAAGGCACATATTACAAATAAAATGTGTTCAGAAAAGTCTTCCAGAAATTTAAGGTCACCAATTTTGGCAAAGTTTTTCAATCTGGGAATGGTCTTGCAAAAATCCAGTAAATTGAGCACATGCTTTAATCTCACTTCCATCCAGAAAATCCAGGAAGATTATGGTTAATAATTTAAAATAAGAAAAAAGGGTGAATGTATAATAATGATGAGAATGCAAAAGACTCTATTAGGAGTGAGAGGTTTTTAAAATATGCTCCATATTGAAGATTATCTCATTTAACAAAATCTAACATCATCTCCTAGCATGAAGAGGCTGGAACACTATAAACTGTATTTTTCATATCCTATTAGAGAATCTTATAAGATCTCATCAATTAGATATACTCATAGTAAAATTAAATTTAGAACTGAGACAAACAGAGAGAAAGAGACAGCACTGGAGATTACAGATTGTGCCAGAAGTGGTAAATTTCTGGCAGCTTTACAAATCAGCAGAAAACTTTCTGATTTTAGAAAAAAAGCCACAGATCTATAACTGGTATTTATAGCATGAATATCCTAATTTGGAGGACTGATTCTTTTTTTCTTTCCTTTTTTTTTTTTTTTTAAGATTTATTTATTTGAGAGAGAGAGCACATATGTGCAAGCAGGGGGTAGGAGAGGAGAGGGGCAGAGGGAGAGGGTAGAGACAATCTTCAAGCAGACTCCCGCTGCTGGGATCTCAGGACCCGGAGATCATGACCTGAGCCAAAATCAAGAGTCGGACGCTTAACCAACGGAACCACCCAGGCGCCCCTGGTAGGCTGATTCTGAATTCTTCAGTTTCTGAATATAACAGGGAGCAGCTTCTAAGGAAGCCCATTTCAGTACTGTGGCTTTAGAGGTAAGGTCGGTCTAGAATAGGTTTCTTCACACACTCAAATAATTCAGTAAGCTCTTTAACACTATAGGATCAATCCTCCATTCTTATGTGAACTAAAGTGGATTTTATTCTCACTTGTATTCTGACCAATAGAAAATTACATCAGAGATTTCTTTAACAACACTCAACATTACGGAAATGTGGGTTTTAATAATCTAGATAGATAAGTTGGAAGAGATTCAAGCATGCGTTTGCTTTGTGTATGGGATATTGGCTATTCACATTATTGAACAAAGCAATCAAGTCATTATGTTTAGGAGTGAAAATGAAGTTTCTATGGAAGGCCAGGCTTTGAAAGATATGGCAGCTGTTATAATAAAACCTTATGGTGAGAATGAAGTTTATCCTACAGGTTGTTAAATTATTTTCAATGTGAAAGTTAGTTGGGAAAGAGCTGGACACTGTGATGTGCAATGAGGACACTTGGATAGAATTAAATAACACTGAATATTGCCACCCTCTCAGAGCCTCTGGGCCTGCCTCGTTGGTATAAGGTGCTTCTCTGCCTTTGTTTTTGAAGGCTTGTCCCTGCTTATTTTGAAATGGCCTCACTTAAGGCCAAGGCTTCCCCAGATAATCCGAGGGATACCGATTCTCCTTACCTCCCAATTCTGTCATTTCTTACTGCCTCCAAACTTCAAACTGCCACTTAGTGGGCAAGCAAGTATATGACCAGAAAAAAAAAAAAAAAAAAAGTTTTACAGAAGAATAGCACACGATTTTACTTATCTTCAGAAGCATGAAAAAAAAGTATGGAAATTTCTGTGCTTCTTCAAAAGAAGCACACTATTAGATTGAGCTGCCTTATAGAGATGAGAGTTTGAGAGAAATTAACAGGGATTATGCATTATCCTAGTTTATGCCTTTCCTAGGTTACTGGATTGAACCAAGAATCATATTTGGCCTATGATTTCTGAAATTGTGATGCCTGCAATTCCTTGTTATATGATATAATGAAAGGAATTCCAAAACCTGAGGAGATACAAATTTTAGAATTCATTATATGTAACTTATTTTACTACATAATTATGTGTCCAGTGGACACTGTCCAGTAAGGAACTATTTAAATCTCAATGACATTGAAGAATATATTTTATAAGTATCATTGAAACCTTGACAGTGGTTGTTCTCTATAGGACAGGAATGAATATGGAAGATGCTTGAAATTAGCTAGTTGATTTCCATGGAGATAATGGAATCCTAGAATGTCAGGGGCAAATAAACATCACCTAACATCTATAGGAAATGTGGACACACTTACCATAATAGGCAACAAGTTTATAATTGGAATGGTTGGCAAACTGGGTTATTGGTGATGACTAATTGCTGTTCTCAGCACAGAAAGAAATGGCTAGCCATCTAAGACCATACTTTTTTACATAATCAAAATATAAATCTAAGTCTAATTAAAAGTAGAGCAGATATTGATCATCACAATGGAGAGTCATGAACTTTGATCCAATTCCCAGACCTGGTTAAGTTCAGAAAGGCACTGTCACTCACTTGAAGGATTGAAGAGCAGGCAGAGATTTACGATTTAAAGAAAAAACCTGTATTAATATTTTAATTATGTATTTAAATCTTTCTTTTAGCCTTCCATCCTGAAAGAAACCTGGCCATTTACCAGTGTAAACAGTCATTCAAGGAATAAACATTTCCAGTTTTTTGATTGATTTACTGAGCTATTAGTGATTTCTTATGATCCAGAAGTGATCTACTAGTGAAAGTAGATTTTGGAACTGATTCCATCTCATCATGGGTTTACTGTATTCATCAACCCAACCAACGAATATTTTCCTGGATCCTGAATGTATTAAAGTAGACATACTCAGCAGTTGATAGAAATACCACCTTGGTTCCCTGACCTTAAAAGTAAGAGTAATTATTATAAGATGGGATAAGTGTAACCTCTGGAACCAAATTTTCTTAGCAAAATAGCACTAGATAACCACAATATATTACTGAGTGAGGTACATTAATAAGTTCTACTATTAAGCACTTGAAAAGTGTAGACAGCATATCCACATTTAACTCATCTGACTGGTCTGTATGGGAGACAGATGTGTCTTGAAAAATGACAGTGGTGAAAATGAATGCATCCCCTGGTATGAAACTGTCCATCTGCTAAGGCTTTTCCTCTATTCTCTAAGAGAAACAGCAGATAAAATTTGATTCAGTCTATCAGGATACAGCAATATACCTTCATTTTCCTACTTCTGAGTTACATTAACTCTCCTGTTATAGGTTCTAATTAACCTGTAGGACGTTGATCTTTTCACTACCCCATAGCATGGCATATCGGTCTCTGACATTTGTAGTGCCAAGATCTGGTGGGAAGAGAGACGCAGGTACCCTGAATGAGTTGGTAAGATACATGCATTCTGGAGGCTGAGAGATAAGCCTCATGAAAATTCAGGACTCCGCATCCTGAGTGAGGTTTTCAGGAGTCACAGCATGTGTGAGGGAATGTGTCAGGGTATTCCTTCCAAAGGGAATACAAATTGTAGTTGCGTTCACCCATTGCCACTAAAACAGAAGCACAATACTGTTTGGAGTTTTTCAACTTTGGAAACAAAGTGTATCATAGATAGGTGTTTTGCTCTGACCCATTGTACTGAGTAAGTTGAAGGACTATTGACTTTTATAAGAACCCAAAACAAGAAGATGCTCTCCAGGGTTCTTTCTTGTCCAGGGTTCATTCAACCAACACAATCACTAGTCCTCAGGACCTGATGGACAAAGTTAGAAGACAAGTGGTAAATAAACATCACAAGCAGCAGTTAGGCTGCAAGGCAAACACACAAAAGTTTATTTAACTCAAAATACAACTTACATACTCTGTATTGTTTTAGAAAATAAGCTGAAAATTTATTGTTGCAAGATTAGAAATATTAGAAATACAGAGAATATAAAATAGAGAAGAGATACCTAATGTGTATCAGTATAAATTTCATAGATTTAAAATTGATAAATGTTGGTAATAATTGAGAAATGAAAATATTAGGTAAAGGGGGAATATTTAGTAGATCTAGATCAAAAATGCTGTAGAGATTAGCCACAAAATTTTCAAATCCTTGTTTAGAGATTAATATACAATACTTATTTCTACTTATGGATTTATTTGGAATGCTCATTGACATTTGTATTTGTCAACAACTTTTTGAAGGTTTACTTGCTAGAGAAGATCTCTCCTGCTCACGTTGCCTTTGCCTAGCTCTGCCCAACTATCTGTGCAGGATATTCCCACCACTGTACTGGTGGGGGAGGGGAAGGTTCTCCTTTTGTTTCTCTGTTGTCCTTGAGGGACAATTTAGAGGTAGGTTTTTATATTATATGTAGATAGTGATAAGCCATAAATTGTGTCACATGCTAGGCAATGATTATTACTTTCATCTGAAGACAAGGAAATTTAGTGATGTAAGTCTTGGGCAGAGGTGATAAAATTTTTTTTTCACTCAGGCAAAGACTAGTAGTAGCTCTGTGGACATTGGGCCACCATAGCTCTTGTGCTCTGAATCAGGGTCCTCAAAATGAATTCTCTCTTGGCCAGATTGCTCAACATATCTTTCAAAGAAGGCACATTCCAGATCATTCTTTCATCTTTGAGTTTCATTATATTTCAATCACACTCATTCTTGTCCCGCTTCATGTGTCTTTTTCACTTTATTTATTCATAATAATCTGATGTCAAATGTAGTTCAAAAAGGGTAGATTGCTCTGTTTAGAAGTCAGATCATTAAGGAAAGATAATGCTGCCTTACACAAAGGTAGGAAAGTTTTATTATTCCTAAAGAAAATTATCCAGGCATCAAACCCTGGAGGCACAGTAAGGGAGCTATTTCCTTCTGTCTAGAGAATTCAACTTTTCTGTGAGAAACACCTAAAATATTCCTTCTAACGTACCAAAGCATAGATAAGCACATTTTCCTTCACACACAAAAAAATTTAAACATTAATATTCTGCTACAAATTTAGATGTTTTAGTTTTGTTTCAGAAAATCTGGATGGAATGTTCCCGATCTTAAGGAAAATATTTCTTTAGGTATCAAAATGATATAGATTTTTCTGATATAATGTAGGAATTTGAGAAAGGAGTTTTTGATAATTAAAAACTGTTGTTTATATAAATGATTCATTATTTACATGAACTGGAATCATTTTTTGACCCAGGACATAAATGTGCAGTACAGAATTTTGTTGGATTTTTTTTTTTTTTATCAAGTAAGTGATAAGTGGGAAAGGGGAAAGGAAATTTTTTAAATCATTCTTATGACAGTCACTGAGTGGTTTTGTCAATAGATAAAGGCCAGGTGGTTATAGTTTCCATGAGTCCACTATAAAACAATTTGAAACAACACCAGTATCTAACATGCAACACATTGTTGAAAGAGATTATTGTAAGAAAATTGATTATAAATCACCAATAATAATTGTTAAGGCAAAATTGTGGGAAATAAAAGAGGATGGTAGTGTGGTAAAATTTATTTTATGAAATGGAAACATGTGGATTATATTTTATGAAATAGCAACACAAAAATTGAAATGATTTTTCTCTTTTTGATATAAAACAAGACAAAACTAAGCCAAAAACAAAAACATAAATCAGCTGAACATCTCAGGTTATCAAAAAATATCTATGTCCATGCATATGTATGTGTCTGCACCTATGTATGTATGCACATATACATGTATGTGTTCACACACAAACATGCATATATAGATATGCACACTCATATGCAACCAATCAACTGTTGTTTTTAATATACTGACTGTTGCGGTTGCTTAGACATTAGAATTTTCCTAAGTCAATTGCTGTGCAATTTTCTTGGCATGGTTTCTAGGTATTGATATTTTGAGGCAGATTTTTTTTACATCATGAGAGGATTTATTGTATCTTTATTTAAATAGAGTTAACTTGTATAATTTTATTTCAGACAATGCAATAATCAAATTCTTTTGGGGTGAGGTGCTAATTAATCATTAACTTTGAGCAAAGCATGTATGAAATGCCCATGAAAGAATAACTAACAGGTCTTTAAGACATATAATTTGTGGAAGTAATATGCAGATTGTTTGCTGATACATTTATTTTCTTTTTGTTGACTGTCACATCTCTTTATAAATATTTAACTGTAATCCTTTAAATCTGCTCCTTCTTTTTTTCTGAAGTTATGCCTCTTTCACGACATTTGTTTTCAACATTAAGTATCCCTTTTGCTCTTTATTTTTGTGTATTTAATGAAGTATATATATAATTTCCATTATAGGCATTTTTATCACTTCTAAATCACTTCTATTTGGTTGTAATCAGTGTGCTTCAATTTAGTGAGGGATCCATAAGGTGTAATAAAACTGCCTAAAATATATTTTGCTTTATATATGAAAACTGTGGAAGAGAACTGAAGAACGAAGTGGACAAAGTAAAGTGTTCAGTTGATAGTAGCCAACTTGTTATTTTCTATCCTAGAATTAGCACAAAAAGCACAAGAATGATGTACTTATTGTAGCAGGTATGGTGTCTACCCACTGGCCTAACAGTATGGACCCCCATTTACCAAGCTTGGTGAAGCTTTATCACTTTTGATGTTCAATCTATGAACAACAAGATCAAACATTGAGCCCCCAATCCTTGAAGAGAACATCTGGAAACTCAGTGAAAAATTGACTACTTTGGACCTCTTTTGCCTTAGAGAGGGCAGCAATTCGTTTTGACAGGAATAAAAACATTTTCCAAAATAGAGGTTACTTTTCTACAGTTAAAGCCTCAGTTATCGCCACCCTCCAAATACTTCCAGAATGATTCATTTGCATAAGATTTCACATAACATCTCAGACCAGTGGGCACATCTTATACAAAGAAGATGCAAATGGGGTGCCTGGGTGGCTCAGTCAGTCAAGCAGCCAACTCTGGATTTGGGCTCGGGTCATGATCTCAGGGTCCTCGGATCTAGCCCCATGTAGGCCTCCCCACTCAGGGGGGAGTCCATATGAGGATTCTCTCTCTCCCTCTTCCTCTGCAACTCCCCCTGCTCTTACTCTCCCTCTCAAATAAATAAATAAATCCTAAAAAAAAAAAAAGAAAAAGAAAAAGAGAAGAAGATGCAGGAATGAATTCAAGACCATGGTATCTACTGACTGCTTCAAAACAACAATATCCAGGATCTAGAGAAATGATAGAGCAATTGAATAACGAGTCAAATGCAAGCTAAAGCACCACCTCGATGGTAATGTTACTTATAGGAGTGAGATGTCAGGATACAACATACCAAAGACCTTTTACAGTGATGTGTCCCATTAGGAAGAATATTGGTTCAAAATCCCTGGAAGCAGGAGTAATCCCACTTACCATCAATCTAGAGAGTACTCTTGGGATCAATATTGATAAAAGGAGTAGGAAGAATACAGGCTTTGGCAGAAGGAAAAATTTAAGCCATGTCACACATTTAATAATAGCTTTGGTGGCCCAATGGAAAGATCCTTTCAGAGTTTTCCCATTTGGGGTGCAGAGAATCATAGGTTGCCAAGAGAAATGCTTGATCCTAGGTGAGGCAATTCAGTGACTCATTTGGAAATCTGTGCTTCATGTTCCTGCAGCTCTTAGTTTTACAGGTGGATGGATATAGCATGACATGTTTCCATCATGAAACATATAACAAAAGTCTGATTTAATCATAAGTACTGCTGTTACTTAAGCACTTTGAGGACTTTGTGCCAGTGTTCGAGCAGGCAAGAAGGGAACTGATCATCTTGTCTAGGAAAATTGAACCTGATTATGAAGAGGATGTAGAGAAGTAGAAATGCATTTGACATCAAGGCAGCCCATTTAGGTGCCTTTTGGTACTCCCTTGACTAATTTTGATGTTTAGTGGATAAATCCAGCAATGCTGAGCTAAGATCACGTGACCCATGGCTCAGCTTTCTCTGGAAGAGGGTCTAAGTCATACCACCAGATATGCCACTAAGACCATCAGAAGTTCTGGCTGAGGGGCACCTGGGTGGCTGTAGTTGTTGGGCATTTGATTCTTTTTTTTTTTCCTTTTTATATAGAGAGAGCACAAGTAGGCAGAGAGGCAGGCAGAGGGAGAGGGAGAAGCAGGCTCTCCGCCAAGCAGGGAGCCTGATGTGGGTCTCGATCCCAGGACCCTGGGATCATGACCCGAGCCGAAGGCAGCCGCTTAACTGACTGAGCCACCCAGGTGCCCCTGGGCATCTGATTCTTGATTTCAGCTCAGGTCTTGATCTCAAGGCTGTGAGTTCAGGCCTCATGTTGGTCTCCACACTGGATATAGAGAAGAAAAAAAAAGAAAGGAAAGAAAGAAAGAAAGAAAGAAAGAAAGAAAGAAAGAAAGAGGAAGGAAGAAAGAAAGAAAAGAAAGAGAAAGAAAGAAAGAAAGAAAGAAAGAAAGAAAGAAAGAAAGAAGAAAGAAAGAAGAAAGAAAGAGAGGAGAGAGAAAGAAAAGAGAAAGAAAGAGAAAGAAAGAAAAAGAAAAAAAGAAAGAAGGAAAGAAAGAAAGAAAGAAAGAAAGAAAGAAAGAAAGAAAAAGAAAAAAGAAAGAAAGGAAGAAGAGAAGGGAAGGAAGGAAGGGAAGAAAGGGAAAGAAAGAAAAGAAAAGAAGAAAGAAAAGAAAAGAGAAGTTAATTCTGGCTGGGCATAAGGACAATTTAAAATAAATAGTAAAGGAAAGAAACTATGTGTATCAGTTGTAGTCCCAAAATCAGCCTCAATGCCACGGTCTCTAGTTCATCATCTAACCTCTCAAGTCTCACTCAAGAAATGGTCCATCAGAATGCTGAAGGAACTATTATAGAAACCCATATAAAGAATAGATCTGAGCAATACAAGAGGTGGAAAATGGAGGGAGGTATGGTGTCCTTATTATTCCAGCTACTGAGAGTACAGCCAGAAAATTGCTCTCAGCTGTCAAGTTTCTTTTGGACTTCTTTTCTTGGTGAAAACTACATCATGCCTCTTTCAATAACTTGTCAACACAGAGTATAAAGACGTGGTTCCCTCATCCAAATTGGAACAACTCTGAAGGAGCTTCCTACTGAACCACATTAGTACTGAGCATGTACCACAACTTTACCCAATCCTACTGCCTCATTCTCTCTTTCACAGATAAATGCATACAGCAAACCTTTTGGGTACTAATTTCCATTTCATTGTCTGCTTCCTGAGAAACCAGCTTAAAGCACTTACAAGAAATTCATTATGTGTCCAATAATTTTCTAAATATTTAACATATATTAATTCATTTTATTAATAGATATATATGAACATGATGTTTAATAGTTACCAACTAGATAGAAATGCATACACCAGATGATTAGGTCATTAATATGACTAAAATAATATTTTTTAAACTATCAGAAAAAAACATATCCTACAAAATATAAATATAGGCAATCTGTTTCCAAAGTTACTATGAAGGTTCATTATCATATGCTCTTCAGCTATGATCATGTAATATAATAAAAGAGCTTTGTGACTATTTTTGCTAGGAATTTGGTTTTGTAGATATCAAAAATGTGTACAAAATGTAAAATAATCTTGATTTTAGTACCTAAAATATTCGTTGTATGTGTAGAAGTTATTGATTGTAATAGGAGCTCTATTGCCATCATCTGTGATAAAAAAATAAAGCAGAGTACCAAGTAATATATTCTAAAGACTCACCAGCTTTTTTCATTATTTGCTCTTAATCATAGTTGCTAATGCTCACTCCTCCATTTCCATCAAGGGAAACGTTGTTTTAAATAAATGAATACTTTTTAATGAAGTGTTAATTTATACAAACATGAAAGTGAAAATAAGCTATGACAGAAACTCATTAAGGATTCTTCTAGGGGGATAAAGAAACTAGAAACTAACACAGTTTTATTTTAAAATTAAAATGCATTTAACTTAGAAAGATTTAGGAAAAAAAAAGAAACACTTTGTTTCAGTAACAAGTTTCCCAGAATAAAGTGTTCCAATTTACAATTTTCTTTTGTTATGACACCAAGTAGAGAAAACTGCCATGGGTAATAAATGCATGAGCCTTAGATAAAGATCACTGCTTTCCTATTTAACCTTTTCTTTTCTCTCCAAGGTGATGTGAATTGGTTAGTTTTACTTGTAGGCAAAAATAGCTTTTATGTATGGAAAATATATCTGATTACTATTTTTATTCTTTGGCCTGCAAAGAATTTAAGCTTTATTTTACATATTTTACATTTTTTAACTTCCAAAATGAACTACCCACACTTTTTAAAATTACTTTCAAATTAAGAAGTAATAGTGCAGAGCTAGGTAGATAATTTAACAATGATTTGCACGACATAATTTGTTAATCCACAACATCAAGATGTTCTCTTTTTTAATTGCTTAAATTTTTATTATAGAAAAGTATTCTGAAAACATTCTTCTTCATAGTATGGAGAACCAAAAAGAAAAATAAAAAGTACATAAAGTCCTTTTGACTTAATTGAAGTACATGCAATTATATATAATCATGTATGAAAACTTCCTATTGTTCACTGCCCTACAAATGGATAGAAATTTACTTGAAGGTAAGTAAAATTACCCCTGGGAAGGAAATTTCTTTGGAAAAGAGACAGTAATGATCTTGTCATTCAACAATCATTTTGAAAGTGGAAACCTGTGAGAAGGTGTAGGGAATAGTAGGGGATATTGTTCTAGGGTGTATTCAGTATTCAACAAACTCTGAGACTAGTATCTTCCACAGCAGGCAATTTGAAAATAGCATACATTTACATCTTTCAATATGATTCCTTTTCATTTTGTATTATTTATTTCTATCTTATTTACTCATCAATGAATGGAATTAAAAGCATAATACTGGGGCACCTGGGTGGCTCAGTCAGTTAAGATTCTGACTCTTGATTTCAGCTCTGGTCAAGATCTCAGGGTCATGAGATCGAGCCCTGTATAGGGCTCCATGCTCAATAGGGAGTTTGCTTCCCCTCTCTCTCGCCCTCTGCCCCTCCCCCACTTGTGCAGACACTCTCTCTAAAACGAACAAATAAATAAATGAATGAATGAATGAGTAATGCACTTACCTTTTACTCTGTTGAAACTTCATAGGCATTTCTGCTACTCAATAATACTTTAATTTGAAAAAAACTATTACCACTTAATATAGCAACAAATTCATGTAAATACAGTTACATTTGTAAAATATTATTATTCTATTACAAACATATAAAATATACAAATTCTATAAGCATATGCAAATGACAAATGTCTACCATTTATAAGCAAAAATTCTCTCAGCCAATAGTTTTATAAATTGATAATTATTCAGAGATTGTAGGTATTGTTCCTATTAAGTAAAGATGTTATTCATATAGAATTACTAATTAGGGAAACAATCAATTAATTGTTACTAGATATTCTTTAGCCCAGATATATATAATATGCCCTTACGAAGCTGAATGTGACATTATTATAAATAAGATAAATATTTGATTTTTTTTTTTAGTTTTTATTTACATTCCAGTTAGTTAACATACAGTGCAATATTAGTTTCAGGTGAACAATTTAGTGATTCAACACTTCCATACAACACCCAGTGTTCATCACAAGTGCCCTCCTTAATCCCCATCCCCTATTTCACCCATCTCCCCTCCCACTTCCATCCTGGTAACCATTAGTTTGTTCTCTATAGTTAAGAGTCTGTTTCTTGTTTTTTTTCTCTCTTTTTCTGCCCCCCATGATCATTTGTTTTGTTTCTTAAATTCCACATATGAGTGAAATCATATGGTATTTGTGATCAGTTTTAAGGCAATTTATCATATTTCTAAGTGCAAAGATTGTATATATTCAACACTTTCTAAACTATATCCTTGGTCAAAAGAGATATTAAGTCAAAGACTCACCTTATGAAAGCATCAAGTTTTCTATAATCCTATATAATGAAAAAGTAAACACAAACAACAACAAACTTTTAGTATTGATCCTTAAATGATTATATGATTACTAATGGAAATGTTGGGTATATAAAAGTGATCAAAACAAAAAATTATAAGAAATATCATGTGAGAAATTATTTAATATATATTTATTTTATCTTATGATTTATAAAGCATTACATCAGTATTCTAAACACTAAGAAGCTGAAGGAAAAAAGAATGAAATATGATTTCTTGTTTTTAGTAAACATACATGAGAAAATGCAAGTTATATAGTATTGAAATAATATGATGTGAAAATGTGAAATCTTATGCATGTATCTTACTAATAGTAAATGATCAATACATATTTGATTAATTTGATGGAATATGATAAAAAGGTCTGGGATTTGGGGAAACTGTATATTCAAATAAGCTATTTTGGCTATATGGAACATGAGTCTTGAGTGTTTACTATTTGCTAGGAATTGTACAAGTTACCTTATTATTTCATAAAAGAGCATATTGAGTAGGTGAATAATGTTGGCCAAGGTTGGACTCTTAAGAGATGGACACTGTAAGACAGGAAACAATATTAGTTGATGTATGTGGTAACATACATCAGAATTAAATGGAAAACCAGAACTGAGGACTACAATTGGAAAGATTTGCTAGGGCTTATTGTGGAAGTCTCTGGATATTAGAAGAGATAGATCTATAATAACAACTGTTTTATTATGTAGTTACTTTGTGTTTTAACAATTATTTATACAAAAACTGTACAGAGTAATCACTAGCATTTTCCCTATATTATAAACAATGAAATTAAGAAAATTAAATGAATCAACTTGCTCCGGTCACACAGCTACCAAGTACTGTAAATAAAGTTTATGCCCAAGAAGTCTGACAATAGAGCTTCTATTCTGAATTCTACAGTACATGGCCATTACAGTAGATTAACTTATCTTGACTCTGTTTTGTTATTAATTTTAGACAGAATGTCTCTAGATGTTCTACAAGTAAATTATCTTGATTATTGATTTTAAATACATGTTACCCATAATTTATAAAAACCTATTCTTAGTTCATGTTATAGTTAACAAATAAAATTGAAATTTTTAAAATACTTAGAACTTATTCATATAATGATGTTTGTATTTTTCTATTAGTAATTAGTTATATAATTATAATTTTCTCTATTAGAAAAGTTACATATCATAAAAAGAAATATATCCATATATTTATAATTTGTTTCATTAAAGTAATATTTATCATATAAAAGATATTATTTAAAGAATCAAAAATTTCACCAGTTATATTTTATAGTATTCAGTTTTCTGTATATAAGTTAGTCAAATTAAACCATATTTTATTCACTTACATTCTCATTTTTCACTTATTTCTGGATTACAGATGTATTCTAGTTGTAAAAATGTCAGTTATTATAGATATACTAGACTGAAAGTGAAAAAGTTCACTTTGAGCATAACCCATTCTCCAAAGCCAAGAACTAATTCCCTTTCCCAGACAATTCTGCTACCAATTTGGTATGTGTCATTCTAGAAATGTTTGTGTGAATCTATGTGTATTAATGCATTAATTTATATGCATGAAGAGATTTCTTTTTTATGTAGATAGGGCATACTATCTGGTTTTCAATTTGAAGTTCTTTGAACTTAATTTTATTGTAATTAGGTTGATATCAATATGTATAGATATACAGAAATTTTGTAAAGAATGTATTGTATTTCATATTATACATTAAAATCTTATTAACAATTTATCAATAATCATTAACATTGCAACCATATGCATAACGTATTTGCCTATGTAACACTGAAAAAACTAAAAATTTTGGCAAATGTGTTTGCAATTGAACTAATAGTTATTGTAATCAAAATTTCCCTTAAGGATTACTTTAAGAAAAGCACAGTAAACAAATAAGAAAGGCAAGTAATGGTTATAGAAAATATCACAATACATATAACTGACTACAGAATAATATTAACAATATATAAAGATCTCCTTGAATCAACTAAGAACACTATAGCCCAGTTGTGAAAGATGCAAATTATATGAAAATACAGTTCTGAAAAATATTAGTAAATACATGAAAAAACACTCATATTGCAAGAAATTGGAGAAATGTAAAAATGTATATTTGTGTTTATGTGTATGTGTGTGTTTGTGTGTGTATCCTAACTTGCTCACGGTATTTTTCCCATTTACCACACAAGGGTTTGTTTTCTTTATTACTCCCTTTGTTTAATGACTGGTTAACCAGGTATAAAGTGTGACTATAATCTTATAAATCGGAAGATGTAAAGAGATTCAAAAAGTGACACCAATTGAAATACACCTGCAGAAAAATTATATTTTTTGTTGATTCATCTTCTAGGTGTTTTTACAATTACGGTCTTGGACATAAAAACATTTCTTCCATTGTGCGATCTACTCAGTGAGTGATAAAGGTAGAAAATAAACTGATTTTTATATTAACTTTGTAAATATTAACATGACATCTATTAGTTTTTCAACTGATTCTCTTGAAATATTCAGGAATATAATACCAGATAATGATTTTGAATCTTCCTTGCCAAATGTATTCTTTTAATTTCTCTTTTCACATTAGTTTCTAATATCATTGTTAAGCCTCTACAAAAATAGGCTTAGGGTGGTTTTATTCATCCACTGTTGTGCTTTAAAGCTTGTTTCTGGTTGTTAATTTGACATATATTTATATCTCTCTAATTTAAATACATATTTATCTATTTTATCAAGTGCATTCTACCATCTATAAAGATTATATTTTTCTATTGACATGAATATGTTGAAATACAGAAATAGATTCACTATGATTGAACCATGAAATAAAGCTCTATTTGTTATGCTGCATAATCCTTTGAAAGTTCTTCTGTCTTCTAGTTTATATTTTATTTAAGATATTTGCTTCAGTATTCACAAGTGAGATTGTTCTGCACTTTTAGGTTTTGGCATCAATATCATACTGACTCTGTTAAAGGAATTTCAAAGCTCCTCTTTTCTTGCTGGGCTCCGAAACAGTTTAAATAACATTTGGCGTTATCTATTCTTGAAGTTTTCAAAGAATTGGCTTTGGACCCTGATGCTCTTTGGGAAAAGTCATTCTTTGACAACATTCCCAAATTGCCTCCAGAGTAATTGGTCTGTCTGGATTTTCCTTCTCTTTTACTGCAATCCTAGTAATCAGAATAAATAAAATAATTCACTAACTTGGGCTTATTCTCTAATACCCCACTAATATAAAAGGCTTTTCTGAGAACAAGCATTAACTATTTAGAAAAGAGTATTAAAAAAAATCCCACTCACAAACATAAAAACAGGTAACATCTAAAAATAAACTTAAGAAGAACTGTGTAGTACCTATAAATATTTTAAAAAAACTATAAAATATTACTAAGAAACAAAGGGAACATAAATGGGAAGAATACTGTTTATTTTCTGGATGGAATTACTCAAAGATGTTAATTAGCCCAAAAATAATATAATAGTTCAGTTCAATTCTAAAGGAAGTCAGAATATCACAAGATTATTTTTTTTTTTTTAAAGATTTTATTTATTTATTTTAGAGAGAGTGCATGAGCACAAGCAGGCGGAGGGGCAGAGGGAGAGAATCTCAAGCAGACACCATGCTGAGCGCAGAGCCCAAGGCAGGGCTCAATCCCAGGATTGAGATTATGACCTGAGTTGAAAACAAGGGTAGACACTTAACCAACTGAGTACCCATGCACCCATCATAATAATATTTTCAAGTATTTCAGAAAAAGAGTATGTACAAGGATAGCCAATGGCAGTGTGGAAAAAAAAAGAGCAATGAGAAGGAACTTGCCCTATGAAATATCAAAACATATTCGATGGCAATATTAATTTAAATAGTGTTAGATTGAAAGAGGAATCATATCATAGGGTAGTAATAGAATGGTATTTAGAAACAGGCAGATTTTAGGATTAAAGGAGTATTTTTAACCAGTGGATACTGGATATTCTTCTCATTAAAGAATATTTAAAGTATAAATGTATTAAAAAGACAGATGTATAACACACCATTCAGAAATGAATAACAATGATATAAATTAAAGGGTGGAAATAAGCACAGAAATATCACATTTATTTTTATAAATTAATTAATACCTACTATAGAACAGCACCAGCCAATAAAACTTCCACACTTGCCAGTCATACAGAGAGAATCGAATTAAACACAGCCACACCTGCTACGGAAGATACACAGCCAGTTAGCAGCCATTCTGGTTCTTGTGTCGTTCGCTGGTTAGATACTAGCCCTAACTTGAATCATACATAAGCGGTATGTGGTTTACATTTTCTGGACTATGTTCAATTTTGTATCTGATGTATTTCTGCATAATAATGAGTTGAGGTTTTAAAATTATGTTCTAGGTTCTGGAAAGATTTATTTATTTATTTATTTATTTATTTATTTAAAGATTTTATTTATTTATTTGAGAGAGAGAGAATGAGAGAGCACATGAGAGGGGGGAGGGTCAGAGGGAGAAGCAGACTCCCTGCTGAGCAGGGAGCCCGATGCGGGACTCGATCCCAGGATCCTGGGATCATGACCTGAGCCGAAGGCAGTCGCTTAACCAACTGAGCCACCCAGGCGCCCCCTGGAAAGATTTAAATACTAACATTATTCAACCTCGTGTTTTAATAAAACTCACCTATAAACTCAACAACTCATTTTATAATTTACTCAGTATTTCTATTTTTTTTAAAGATTTTATTTATTTATTTGACAGAGAGAGACACAGCAAGAGAGGGAACACAAGCAGGGGAAGTGGGAGAGGGAGAAGCAAGCTTCCCACTGAGCAGGGAGCCTGATGTGGGGCTTGATCCCAGGACCCCGGGATCACGACCAGAGCCAAAGGCAGATGCTTAACGACTGAGCCACCCAGGATCCCCTACTCAGTATTTCTTTAGTCCTTGTAGGTGAATGTTGAATTTCATTCCCCAGTAAATATTTATTTTGTTTAGTTATTCACTAAATAGTTATGGACTTCTTCAGGTTAGAGTGTAGAAATTTGCAGTTTTTCACTCCACCCTAACATTGTAAAAAATTAGATAATTTCCAAAATAATAGCTTCTCAGAAATATAAATCAAGTAATTTGCAGAGGAATAAATACTTATTAGGAGAGAATAGATTGGTAACACACATTACAGACTCATAGTGAGAAGAGGTGCAAACCCACAGAGACAGAGGACATTTGCTTGAGTAAGGGCAAAATTTCTCAACTTTTAGTAGCAAGCAATGGCTAATGTGATAGAGAGATTAGAGTTCCAAGGAGTCTCAGACCTGGAGTGAACCCACAGTTTTTGTCAATTCATTTCCATGGGACACTCACCAGGTACATATAGCTGAAGGCTGGCGAAGTAAAGGAGTGTTGACAGGACAGTTATAGTTATTTGAATAATGGAAAATTGTTAATAAGGGATATTTTATGCACTTTCCTCAAGAAAGTGAGCAGGGTGAACTTTAAAATGGTTTCCTTCTCCATCCTTAGCATTATCAGGTATATTTTCATACCTTAGTAATATTTTCCTTAATTTTAGTATTACCTGAATATTTGAATATTTATTACAACATACTTAGCATTGATTATTGGCATTTTGTTAAGTACAAAAGTAGCATCTTTATATATAACGTTTGAAAAAAATATAAATTATCATTAGCTTAGAGTATAAATGACTATATAATCGAGAAAAATATATAATCTAGAATATATGCTAGGGAAAAATATAAATTATAGATACTAGGAATATTAACATTGCATAACAAAAGTTATTAAAATTAAAAAAAATTGTGAAAACCTTAATAAATTAACCATATTAAGTTTATCACTTCATATGTACTTAAATTCTATAATAAGGGATTATTTTTTAGTTATATTTTAACATTTGTTGAACAACAAGAATACTTGTGTCATGGAAGATAGTAACACTTTACATTATTATTTTATGCACTGAATTTAATTTAGGTATTTGTGATTGATTATGGTTCGATTATCAATGTAGAAGAATGTATACTTTTGCCTTGGTGACTAAAATTTTTAGACTGTATCCATTTGCACATTATCTCATATTCATACATCTATATTTCTATTTTTAATTTTTTTTTAAGATTTTATTTATTTGCGAGAGAGAGGATGAGAGACAGAGAGCATGAGAGGGAGGAGGGTCAGAGGGAGAAGCAGACTCCCTGCTGAGCAGGGAGCCCGATGTGGGACTTGATCCCGGGACTCCAGGATCATGACCTCAGCCGAAGGCAGTCGCTTAACCAACTGAGCCACCCAGGCGCCCCCATACATCTATATTTCTTTCAGTGGTTTTCACTGAGACATTTCTTCTTTCTTACCAAGAATTTTTGTTCGTTATCTTCAGATGATACCAAAATGCTGGTGAAAGTGAGGGCAAGAACTGCAGATTTTTCTTAACAATTTAATTATTTTAAATGTTATCACTTCACACATTAGTATTTATTTTTTATATATATGGATGTCTCATTTTTGACATTTGGGCTCTCTGCTCAGTGGGAAGTCTGCTTCTCTCCTTCAGTAATTTCTCTCACTCTTTCTCTCAAATAAATAAGTAAAACCTTTAAAAAATAAAAAAAATAAAAATTAACAAAAGAAAACTAAAAGGTAGGGGTGCCAGGGTGGCGCAGTCGGTTAAGTGTCTGAGTGTTGGTTTTGGTTCAGGTGGTGATCTTAGGGCCCTGATTTCAGGGTCATGGGATTGAGCCCCACAGTGGGCTCAGCATGGAGTCTGCTTGGGATTCTCTCTCCCTCTCCCTCTGCCCCTCCCTGCCTGTAAAATAAGTAAATAAATATTAAAAAAAAAAAAAAGTAAGTCAAAGAGTGGAAGAAATTAATGCAATATATTTATCTGGTAAAAGCCTTATACTTAAAATATTTAAGGAAATCCTACAAATTAATAAGAAAAATTCAGATAATCCAATTTCAAAACATGATAAGAGCTTTCAATATTCATTTCCCTAAAGTAGTCCAACATCATTAGTTGACAGGATTACTAGAATAAAAATTTAAGCCACATTGCATTACCACTATGCCCCAGCAGAATAACTAGAATTCAAAAGACTATAAAACCAACTGAATGAGTGGATATGGAATATCTGATTTACTCATGTTTAGTAAGAGTATAAACAACAAAGAATGCAACAAATTTTTTTCTCAGTTTTTCCAGTAAATTTGAGCATATGCCTAATCGGACCCAGCAGTTCCACTCCAAAAATATACATGCAAGAAATGAGAACATAAGTTCACACACATACACACATTATTAAGGATTATTCATAGCAGTTTTATTTATAATAACCAAAAACTGGAAAGAGCCCAAGCGTCCATCATCAGAATAAACAAATTGTAAATTAATTCTATTGAGTGCTATACAGAAATAAAAGTGATGCATGCAATTACATGGATTTTAGCAAAAGAAACCACACACAAGGAGGTTAATGTTTATATGATATTATTACATTTATCTGAAGTTCTAGAATAAGCAAAACTAATTTGTTTTAATAGGATTCTAAGGAGTAGAGGTTATGTAGGCAGGTGGGAGAATTGAATGTCAGGAACAAGAGGGAACTCCTTGGGTGAATGGAACTCCCTCTTTGTTTCAATCTAGGTGGTGATTACCCAGGAATAGACATAGGTTAATATTCTCCAAGCTGCACACTTAAGAACTACGCGTTTAACTTTTTGTAAGATGCACTTAATGTACAGGATGAAAGAAGAAAGGAAGGGAAGGAGAGGGAAGGGGAGGAGAGGGGAGGGAAGGAGAAGAGAAAGGAAAGGAAGGGAAGGGAAGGGAAGGGAAGGATGAAGGGAGAGAGGGAGTGAGGAAGCCTTGGACACCTGGGATTAAATATTAACTACCTGTATCTACAAGAGCAGAGAGGGTGTACGCTTCTAGAAAAGAGAACATGGCTGATTATCTAAGAGGAATTTAAGTATGGTTAAGCTCACTATATCACTCCCATTTCTTCCCTGCATACCTCAACAAATAGTTGTTTACTCCCAAAGGAGTATAATAACTGTAAAGGAATCAACATAAACATTGTTATATTGGGCTTTGTTATGCTGTATAAAGATGCTATAAATAAGGAAAGTCTCAGGAGAAAAGGATATTTAAGAATATCAGAAAAATACCCCCAGAAAACTGGAACGTTGCCAACAAATAATTCTGTGAGCTTCACAGAAACTGATGGCAAGACAATTCCTTTAACAAAACTTTTTTTCATGAAAATAGAGACACCAAACAAATAGAAGCCAGGGAAAAATATGTAAATGCAATTTTATAGAGTTAATACTATTTTGAAGCCTCCCTGAGAAACAAAAATTTAACTGAAAGCCTTGCTAGGGAAATTGAAGTCAAGCTTAAAAGAAATAAAAATAATAATAATAATAAATGAAAATAAAATCAAATAAACTATTAAAAGAATACAGATATGAAAGAAATGTAAAGGAGGATTACCATATATATGAGACTTGTTCAAACTTCTGTTTATCATGTTTTGTATACCTCCATAATTTGCCTTCTGTATGTGATCATCCAAGGCTTTTGAAAAGCACTAAGACTGCACTATCAGGACTCTATTAGAGGGCATGCCTGCCTAAGAGAAACATAAAAGGAGTCAAGAAGGATGGGAGAGCAGTCAGACTGCAATGCAAGTCTGCTCCCAAATGAAAGGAAAAAGGACAGAAGTTTGGAAGAACATGTCCTTGACTGCCATGTAGTCAAAGAAAGGTTTGGCAGGGAAACCAGAGTCTTGGGGTAAAAGACAACAGGCAGAGAAGTTCTACATCTCTGAGAGGTGGACCTACCTTAATCATGCCTCCAAACTCTGTAATTAGCTGGAAGCAGCATGTGGAAAGCATGGTTGTTGCATAAACAGTGGAGGGATTGCAGAGAAAGCTGCTGCTGGGGACTTTGGTCAGTGGTGCTTCCTGTGGGTGGGAAGACAGAGAGGTGCATTCTCCCGGCTATCAAACGAGGCCAGTGTATGTAGGATCATATTTATTATTGAGTTCTACTTCACCAGTCCCTGTCTTTCCATGAATGATACCATGTTTATCCTCTCCGAGTTTCAGTTGTTTCTGTAATAGCTGTTTCATCACCACATGTGACTAGTCCAGGAAAGAGCACATAATGCCAATTAATGTGCCCTTCATGTTTCATGATATGAAACATAAAGGGCATAGTTTTATCTTAAAACTATTTTCATGTCAGTACCTCTATACTTATCTCATCATTTTTAAGAGCTGGGTAGTATTCTATTGGATAATTTTTCCAAAATATATTTACTCTTGAATTAATAGGCATTAAATTTGCTTCTAGTTGTTTGCTATTAACACACTGGTGTGAACACAAACACACACACATACTTTGAATCTATCTAAAGGTAAATCTAAATATTGCTGAATACAAGAGGATATGCCATTTTATTTTTAATATGTTCAAATTTATTTTTTTTAAAGATTTTATTTATTTATTTGACAGAGAGACACAGGGAGAGCACAAGTAGGAAGAGCAGCAAGCAGAGGGAGAGGGAGAGGGAGAAGCAGGATCTCCCTGAGCAGGGAGCCCGATATGGGGCTCGATCCCAGGACCCTGGGATCATGACCTGAGCTGAAGGCAACCGCTTAACCAACTAAGCCACCCAGGCACCCCTAATATGTTCAAATTTAAAACAGTGGTGATGAAGACAGATTTTCTTATGTATAACAAATCCAACTTATTTAATGTAACTAGTAATACTTTAAATTATCTTTGTTATTTGGCTAATAATTATAAAAGTTAATCATTTCTTTACATTTTTATACCCTGAAGGAATTTGTTGAGTTTTAGTGTGCATATATATATATATATAAATATATATATTTATTTACCTTGCATATATATATATATATATCAGCCTTTTTTGTCATAAAATTGACTGCAGTTGACATCAGACACTTAACACCTATGTATTAAAACACTTTTTGAAATGGTTATGCTTAATGTGTCTATATAATATTTTTCACAAAGTTGTACAAAATCAATAAAGCCATTAAAATTGTTAAAATGCATAAGTGCCGTTTATTATATTTAATATAATTGATAATATGATTGATTTAGCGGCATATGTAAATAAAGAAGTGTACAGAAACATCTCAGCTTACCACATGAATGGAAATAAACTCATATTTGCCCTTTCAAGCTTGGTATGACAAGATAAATTTGGATACATTTTCCATTGGGTATTGAGCAGTATTTAGCTTCAGTCCTCATAAAGCTTTAAAAAATTATTTGATAAATTATTTAAGAAGGCTCACAATGCGTCTGTTTTCTCCAACTCTAAGGTGTAATAAATGCAGCTCTAACTGTATCATTTAGACTTATAAGCTGTAAAGTAGTTTCTCCATGTCTACCTAAAGTGGAACTTCTAATGTTTTTAACAAAATGTGGATGAAAGGGGCGCCTGGGTGGCTCAGTTGTTAAGCGTCCGCCTTCGGCTCAGGTCATGATCCCAGGGTCCTGGCATCAAACCCCGCATAGGGTTCCCTGCTCAGCGGGAAGCCTGCTTCTCCCTGTCCCACTCCCCCTGCTTGTGTTCCCTCTCTTGCTGTCTCTCTCTTTGTCAAATAAATAAAAATTAAAACAACAACAACAACAAAAAACAAAATGTGGATGAAAATATTTTGATCCACACTTCATACATTTTTCTAATTTTCCAAAAAATCAAAACCAAGCCTTAGGACTAATCGAAAAGGATACCTCATATACCTCATATCAAAATGTCATTTAAGGGCGCCTGGGTGGCTCAGTTGGTTAAGCGACTGCCTTCGGCTCAGGTCATGATCCTGGAGTCCCTGGATCGAGTCCCGCATCGGGCTCCCTGCTCGGCAGGGAGCCTGCTTCTCCCTATGACCCTCACCCCTCTCATGTGCTCTCTCTCTCTGTCTCAAATAAATAAATAAAATCTTTAAAAAAAAAAAAAAATGTCATTTAAATGTCATACACTGAAGGTTATATTTCAAAACCTTCTTGTCTGCTTGGTGCATGAATTATAAAATCAGAATTTATAACTACAAGGTGTACACTTATTATTGCTTTCAAGATGAGTATAAAATTTATAGTCACAAAAAGGTGGTACAAGATATGATATGGGGCTGTTTGCTGAAATTCTTTAGGAATCTAATACTGGAAACATAACATTTTATTTTTTTTAAGATTTTATTTTTTATTTATTCGAGAGAGAGAGTGAGAGAGAGAGCACAAGAGGGGGTAGGATCAGAGGGAGGAGCAGACTACCTGCTGAGCAGGGAGCCCGGTGCGGGACTGGATCCCGGGACTCCAGGATTATGACCTGAGCCTAAGGCAGCCGCTTAACCAACTGAGCCACCTAGGAGCCCCTGGAAACATAACATTTTAGAATTTAAGTTTAAAGATTATTATTTTTGATGTATTAAATGCTATTTTTTTATGACAAAGATATGAGTTAAATTTAAGGGAAAAGTTTTCTGAGGGAGGAGATTTCTTTAAATGCGATGGGTTGCATGAGAGACTATTCAGAATTATTTGCATTCTGTTTTGAATTGCTTGATTTTTTACATTTTTGGGTGTTTTTGACTCATTTTATTCAAGATCTGGTAATGTTTTGTGAATGCAAAAGTAAAGCTGAGAAATTTTTTATCCTATTACGAAAGAAAGGAGGAGGGAGATAATAAAGAAATAACTTTTTGTATTTTGAAAGAATCTTTTATCATTCATTATATGTATTTTTTTCTTATAGGTACTCAGAATCTGAAAACTCTTTTAATCGTAGACCTCGTTGTAGAATTTGTCATTGTCCTTGCTCTATTTTATTTTTGTATCAGTTTTATTTTAAAAACTATTCTATCTTCAACTCCCATTTATTTTCTTCACATGGATAATTATTGTAATGTGTTAATGTGGATACTTTTGTTAATATGTGTTCTTCTAAAATACATTCTTAAAATTTTTATGTAAATGTTTTTTGTATTTATGTTTGTATTTTTGTGTTTATATTTATGTCTTGTACATCACTTCTAAGCAATACACAGTACTACATGATGTATTTGTACTTCCCACTGAAGGTTACCCCATTTTGTTGGTATCATATTTAGTTTGGGTTTAACAGATATTGTTATCTAGATCATAGTTATTTCTGAAGTCATATGTGGGAGTTGTTACATGAGGAGGTCCTAGTTATTTCTAAGTATCTTTCAGTTATTGCTGGTTATCCTCTTACAGAAATGTCTTCCCACTGTGCAATCTCATCTGGCATCATGATATAAATAAGTGGGATGTATTGAGATGACTGTGACCTATATCATTCAGCCCTGCATGATCTGAAATGTACAGAGCCAGAAAATCTAGACCGATTTATTTTTTTCTCCTAAGAGGAGTATATGGTTTCTCTTCAAACTGGAAGTCCTCTTTTGTCAGAAATATATTTGGTAATGCAGTACATACAATACAAATAAACCTTTTTTTTTTTTTTTTTGTAATAGAAATCATGAGAAGTAGACTGTATTTTTATTTGGAGAGGACAGGGAATATAAACAAACAGTATGTCTGTAGGTGAACTCTCATGAATATGAATCTCAGGGTATCAGATACAATTTAGCATAACTGACACAACTTATTGTAAGTCATCAGCTCCATATTAAGTGCCATGTGAGGTCGCTATTGATACAGAAGATTGCCTGAAGATAAAAGTGTTCAGTGATACAATGTCAACAAATATTTATTAATTGTATTTATTAATAAGTAAATGCATGCTATGAAAGAATAATTTGATTATACAAATATGTAGAAATATATAAGCAGATGTAATATAGGGAAATTTTAAACATTTGATATATATATTTAGAATATTTGTGAATTTTTAAATAAATTATTGGTGTCATGATAAAATACAAACATGATGGCAAGTATCTTAATGGAAGTCAACGATATAACCTGAAAGAAAGTGTGATAGTTTTAGCTTTTTCAAATTTGTAATTATTTTGATTTCTGTTATCATTAAAAATAATTTATTTTCTCATATGTATTTATTTTTTTCTTAAAAGGACACCTAAACATTGCGTATGCCTCAGGCCTCATAAGATCTGGATCTCCACCTGAAAATATATTTCTTTAAAATTACACTGTTAAAAAAAAAGAAAAAAAAATAAAATAAAATTACACTGTTGAATTACTTTAGTATATAATTTAAAAATTGCTCATATATTAAATAGGCAACTAATAAGTTATTTTTTTCATTTGTGATAGTCATGTGTAGTTGAATAAATCAGATTAATCCTGCCTTTAAAAACAAAATGGGCCCTTGTTTTGTTTTGTTGTGTATATTCAGAAACAACTTATATAAGATAGAAATAATATTTTACTCAAAAGTTTGATACTATTTCCTATTAAACTATTTGAGTTGTGAACCTAAAAAAAGATGTAAACTGAGGCAAATTCAAATTACCACTGAGTTTATTTGGGAAAAGCAGAGGAATTGTAGTTTGGGGAAACGTATGTTGTAGCTAGCTACAGGTCAGTCTCTTGGGGGTTTAGTACAGGCTGTATTTATGGGCAAAGAATGCAAACAGGGGAGGTCTAGCCAGAGTCCAAGCAGTAAAGCCGTTGGCTTGAAGATGGGGAGAAATTCTTGGTGGATGTTCACTGATAGGGAGATAAGTCTTGGTCTTCTATATTCGGGCACTTAATGGGAATCAGTCTCTCCATTCTTAAGTTCCGTTCTTCTGCAGGCACATGGGTGAAACACTCTATTTCGTATCCTCTGGTTTCATTTTAGATTGAAATTCTTTCACAGAATGTATTATTATTAAAAGATTATATACTACCAATTCATTTTTAATAGTTACTTCCAATTTCTTTTTTACACTGATTTTACATATTTCTAAAAATTTAGCCATTTTACCTAGATTTTCAAAAAATATTGGTGAAGATGGTTCAAAACATATTAACATGTGTATAATTGAGCATCTTATCTTTTATTTCTGTACTTTTAACATAGATAAGTACATAGATATATAAAAACTTTAATGTGATAATCTCTAGTGTTGTCAGAGTTCTAGCTTATTTTTAAATAACACCTTTGTTATGTCTAAATTTTGTTTTTATTGTTCTCAAGTTTATTGATTTTTGTCCTTTATATTTAATGTGAATTTTGCCCTTTTTTCTGTGGATTACTCTATTGCTTTAATCCATTTTTTTAAATTAAATTCTGAAAACTTCTGGTTTTTAGATTTTTTTTTCTTAATAAATAAATCTAAAGTTAATTCATGTTTTGCCTTAGCTAGGTTATACAAGTTTTGCTATGCAGGCTATTATTAATCAACTCTAAGCTTTTCTTAATTTACTTTTTAACTTTACCATGCCCTCTTCTTTTAGCTCAAATATCACAATACTGTATAATTTAACTTTCATAAATATGGGGCATTTTCAGGTATTTTTGTTATTAATTTATTATCACAACTCATTATTCTGAGGTAACATACATAGTCTAGATAATACATGTTATTTGAAATTTTTGAGCTACTTTCATAGCCTAATATGTACTCTATATGTTTTGTTTGTAAAAAAATCATCTGTATGCTATAAGGACAAATGAAAATTAAAAATATTAGCTTAATTCTTAGGGTTCTTGGTGGCTCAGTCGGTTAAACGTCTGCCTTTGGCTCAGGTCATGATCCTGGAGTTCCAGGATCCAGCCCAATAGTCCATCGGGCTCCCTGCTAAGCAGGGAGTCTGTTTCTCCTTCTCCCTCTGCTCCTACCTCTGCTCCTACCTCCGCTCCTGCTCTCTTTCAAATAAATAAATAAAATCTTAAAAAAAAAAAAAAAAACTTAATGTCCCTGTCGAAAATAAGAAATCTCTCTTCTCCCCTTTTTCTTAGAGTATTCACTTACAAAACAAGTAAGTTTAAGTACTTTCTCCACCCTTTGATATGTATATAAATCCTTTGAAAACTAGATAGGCCTTCTGTCAGCTCTAAGACTAGAATGCCTTTCTCAAGAATCTGGAGGCATCTCACTGAAATGTAAACATCAAGGAAGATGGCACCCAGATCTCCCTGTTTCTGTGGGAGGGTTGGAGCCTTTGGTGGGCACCTAACTCCAAATTGCAAAACTACTTCCTGTCATCAAAGTTATTGTTCATCTAGAAATATGTAATGTATTATATCTGCTTGGCTTATATAAAAGGGTGAGATTTCTTTCTGTTTTTGCAGTCTCTTGGAGGATTACCTGTGATACATATCACATTTTGTTTTAATGCTTATTTATAATAAAAACTGTTTCCTTTTTCTGATACCTTTGTGAGGAGGATTTCTGGTTTGAGAGAAGATTATGGTTTTAGTTATATTTCCCCATAGTGCTTAAGAAGAACATATTCTCTGTTGGGTATTTATCTTCAGTTTATAATGTTACCTTTCTAGCTTTAAAAGTATATCGTTTAGTATTTTAATATTACTACTTATTAATAAGTTTTTGTCAGTGAATCTATTAGTTCCTGAGTTGGGCAAATTAAAGTATTCTGCTACAAATGTTGATAAAATATTTCTCTAATTTTGGTAATTGATTCACTTATGATTTTTATTTATTTTTAGTTACCTTATAATGATGGTTAGATATTCTTTCTCTATTCTTTATTTTACCACTATATGACTATTTTCTATATGTTTATTTTTGCTTTAAATTATGTTTTTATATATCAGATGTTAGTACTGATTCCCAACATTTTTTTTAGTTCATAAATTTTTCATACATCCTTTTAAGTAATGTTATTTCTAGTATTAAGATCTATTTTTGATTTGTTATTTTATTTTGCATGTTGTATGATACCATCTGTGATTGGGACTTGGGAGTTCAACCCATTTATACTAATGTACCACCTATTTTATTAGGAGTTATATTTTCAGTTTTATTATTTTTTAAATCTACTACATTATATCATCTTGTCTTGTCTTTGATATTTTTTTTTCCTTTCCTGCTTTCAGCTATGTTATCTTAATGCATGTTTAGAAGATATACTTATTTGTTTTAAAGTACAATCCTTAAATTAAGAACCCATGTCATTATTTTTAACTGATCTTCATAGCTTATCTGTAATCATATATATATATTATCATATGTTATATGTGTATCATGTTATATGTGTATCAGACCAAACAGTGTTTTAGCAAAATCATCTCTCTGTCCTCTTCTTCATTTTCCAGCCACTTTATCTTAACATCAATTACATTTTATATGATGCATTTTTAGAGATATGCCTTCTTGTTTTTTGTTTCAGTGTAGGACTTTGTTTAGCACAATGTTCATATATCTCTGAAAATACTTATATTACTTAAAATATAGTAGGAAATAAAATGCTAATTTCTAATTACTTTCCTTTAAGAGTAAAATTATTATATCCTTTTTCTTTACCTTTCTTTTTAAATTAAAAAAAATCTGCATCTAATCAGACTTTTTTTTTTTTATGTTCACTTCTTTTTCTCTGGAAGAATTACGAAGTTCTTACTATAATTCATTTTTTTAAATTTTATTTTATCATATCTAGAGCAGATATTTCATAAATAAGAACATTCTTTTTTTTTTAAGATTTTATTTATTTATTTTTAAGAGACTGTGAGAGAGAACAAGCAGGGGGAATGGCAGGCAGAGGGAGAAGCAGGCTCCCTGCTGATCAAGGAGCCCAATGCGGGGCTCAGTCCCAGGACCCCGGGATCATGACCTGAGCTGAAGGCAGATGCTTAACCGACTGAGCCACCCAGGCATCCCAAGAACATTCTTTTTAAGAACATTCTTATTTCACACATAAATAAGATCATTCTTTTTTGTTTAATATCAAATTCCATGTTCTTCCATTTAAAAAAAAAGTAACTTTGAATATTCTGAATATTCTGAATAGCCTTTCCTTTTGTCTTACTCTTTCACTGATCTTACAAAATATAATTATTATCAATTTTTTATTCTGCCTTATATAACTAGATCTTCCAACTCAGTAACTCATTCTTCATCTATATCTATGGTGTTATTTATCACATCTATTTCTTTCTCATTTTACGTTATTTTTTTCACAAGTGGTATTTTCTCTATATTATTTTTTATCATTTCCTATTTCATAGCACATTGCTCATAATTACTCCAATTTTCTTAAATATATTTAGCATCTTTATTTTTAGTCTATCTGCTCCAACAATTTCAGTTTAGACAGCATATACTGTTGATTATTTGTGTATTTTTATTTGAAGGTTTTTTTATTATTTTGGTCTTGGAGTGCATATTATAGTAAAGATATTAGCTTTTTTTTTTTTTTTTTTTGGTAAGGATCTCAGAGAAGAGCAGAAAGGCAGGCCCTAGTCTGATTCACTTCAAGTGATTTTTCAGGTAAGTGAAGACATGAGTTAGTTCCTGGGCAAAGATTCCAGGTACCACAGAATCTTGTTTACTGCTACATCAAAGCTGACTGTTTAAGCTCACGGTTTAACTTTCATTTCTGTAAGAGAAGCTACATTTGAAAAAGACATTGCTCTTGGTAGTCATCTATCTGTCCTATTTTGAGAGGAGTGAAGTGTAAAGATAAACTCTTGGCTGGCACATATTTTCATCAGTTCTCCATACCAGCCAAAACTTCTGTGACCCTAATATCACCTATGAAGTCTGAATGATGTATGCCAACATGTGGGAGAGAGGCAAGGAAAGAGATGAAAATTTTTCTGGCAAAGATTTTATATTCTGTCCCTGGAAACTTACGCTCTGTTGATCTAGAGGTCTTAATTTCAAAGAGGAGAATGCTACTACCAGAAAATACAACAATGATTCTATTAAACTGAATTAAGACTGCCATCCATCTGCTTACTCATAGACCTTCTGAATTTATGGCAAACAAGGGAGTTACTGTATTGGCTGGGGTGAATGATCTTGATTATCAAGGGGAAATTGAGCTTCCACTACACAAAAGAGGGAAGGAAGATTATGGCTGGACTATAAGAGATACCTTATGGTATCTCTTAGTATACCATAACCTGTGATTAAAGTCAGTGGAAAACTACAATCCAGTTCAAGCAGGACAACTAATGAAGTTGGGGTGTCTGCATGAGGTAAAGAACCGCATCTGAGGTTTGCTGGGGATGATGGGAATATGGAGTAAGTAGTGGAGGAAGGTTGTTATAAACACCAACTATAACCATGTGACCATTGCAGAAATTAAGACTTTAATTATTATAAGTATTTTCCTCTTTTTTAATGAATGTGTTTGCATGTTTGTGTGTATATGAATATAGGCATATGTTAAGCAAATATTTTTGTTTTTTTCTCTCTCTTATCCCCCTACCATCCAACATGACATATATTAATCAGAGTTAACTTTAAAGCATGATATTGTCACAGAGTATCAAGAAGAGTAAATAGTACCCAAGGATTTTGCTTCCTTTTCTAGGTAAAGGATTAGCATGTTGTTAGTTGAACAGAGGATTGTTGTACCACATTAGGCAGAAGTATGACTGTCAGTTTTTATTTGAAATTTAAGTATGGTTTAAAGAAATGTGTATTAGTGCCAAGTTGACAAAGCAAGCATAAATTGTGATGATTAGTTTCACTTGTTAATGTAACTAATCTATAGTTCCCAGTAATTCAGTCAAATACTAAGTATTGCTGTGAAGGTGTGTAGTAAATACGGTTATTATCTACAATCAACTGACTTTAAACAAAGAAGATTATCTTTGATAATCGGGGTGGGCCTCAAATCCCGTCAGGGAAAAGGCCCTAAGAACAAACCTGAGGAAATGTCTCTTCCTCTCTCTCCGTGTCCTCTTTGTCACTCTGTCTCTGTCTCTGTTTCTGTCTCTCTCTCTTTGTTCTCAGTCTCTCCCCTACTGGTTCTGTTTTGCTTATAGAACCCCGATGGATATAGAAGTTATAGGAAGTAGAGCAATAAATTAAAAATAACTTTATGACAAATCAGTCAAAATCCAGAATATAAAATATTCTACAAAAGAAATCATCTAACTTCTCCAAAATATTGTTTTTCATTTTTATTATTTTTTTTCGATTTCACTAATTTCTGCTTTAAAAAAACAAACGTATATTTCTTTCCTTCTAGAGTCCTTGGTCTCATTCAACTTTTATTTTTTGCTTCACAATTTCAATGTTTAACTCACTATGTCTCTTTCTTGTCTTTTTTTTAATATATGTATCAAAGGATGTACTTTTTTTTCTCTAAGAATCTCACAAGATTTTTGTTTTTTATGGTGCTCTCCTTTCAATTTGAATATTATATAATTTTAAGTATTATTTAACTTATATTATTTTCTGTTGTTAGATATTGTCCAAATATATGTGTGTGTTTTGTTTCTTGGCTTGTTTTTCTTTTGCTTCTGTGGATTTTTATAATTGTTTTCCAATGATACTTCATTTTCATCTAAGAAAGTAAAACTTTCCTGCTTTGGTGTTTATTCAAGTTTTTCTTCATCTGATCATTTTTAAAAACATGATTTTTTAAAAAAATAATGTGTGTTGGAGTTATGAAATACCTTTCATAATTTTTCCTTGGGTTGTTCAAAAGAGGTAACTATTTTAGTAAGTTCTAAAGCAGTGGCTTTAGAATTCAACTATTACAGATCCTGAAGCGGTAGAGCGAGGTTCTTGTCTCACAGAGTGCAAGAATACAAAGGAGAGTGAGCAAGGCGATAGAAGTTTATTAAGTGAAGATACAGAAGAAGTTCTCAAGAGTTTGAGAGGAGTGCCAACAGGGTTGCCACTGAGAGCCTTTAGGGATGGTCTTTTATAGAAAGCTAACCAGGGAACTTAAATCCTTTTAACGTCTCTATTGATATCACATAGAGCAAGAACTAGTGATAACACCTTCAATGGCTTTCTTCCTTTTTAGGGTCTGGTTATTCTTTGTGGGTCACAGGTGATTATCATAAAAAAGATGATAGGACAGGGGGGTCTGGTTTGTTCCCTTATCTCTGGTTTCCCCACACTTCCACATTTTTGGGATTTCTGTGAGCCTGATCACATAGCCCCCTATCTATCTCTCCCTACTTAGCCCTGCCTGTCCATTACTTAATACTATGTTTACCAGCTGTTTTATTTTAGACAAATTGCTAAATATCTCTGTTCAATACTTATGTCATCCTTAAAATGAGGATAAAAATATTTCCTTATCCAAAGAGAATTCAATTAGATAAAGAATGTAAAGGGATATTACAGTCATTACATAATAAGAACTCAAAATATGTTAGCTGTCATTATTAATTCTTAATCAGTTTATTAAAGAGTTTTGATAAATATTTCCAAACATGATTATAGCATTGTTAATCTAATTCAAATCAATTTTGTCTGGTGTGTAATATTTTATTGTTTTTATATATTTGTTAGAATACTCCCTAAACTTTATATTGTCCAGTATCATTGCTACATCACCTTTTATTTTTGTTCTCTTTACCAGTTAAGTGTTTTTCTATTCCTTGAGTTTCAAACTCTATTATATCATATTTTAGGGATATATTTTGAAACATGCATAAACTTAAACTTTCTCTACCCATTTTTGTGAGATTAAATCTACTTTTTGTTTTGGATTATATTTACTGAATACTTACATATATTGCTTCTATTTCATTTAATATTTTCTTTTTAGAATGCATTTCAAATATTCCAATATAGTTTTTCTTACCTGCTTAACGTGTCTTTTCTTCACTCTTTTTATTCTTCTGCTAATTAAGTAATTATTCATAATGTTTTAATATTTCTAGGCTGCTTCTATTTCTTATTATACATATTTCACATGTTATCAAATTCTAAGTTTATTAGTTACCTTCTGAATTTAACTACAAATTAAGAATGTTTTAACTTTAGTTTGGACCTTCTTCTCTTCTATTCACATATTAAAATCTAGACTTTTAGTTAAATCTTATTTTCTACCCATTCAATATTTTATGTTAATTATCATTTGATTTGTCTACATAAATTTGTCAATTACTGTGCTCCTCCTTGCATCTTTCATGTATCCTCTTTCTTCTTTCTAGGTTTAATTTTCTCCTTCCTGGATTTCCTATTATAGTTAATCAAAAGCATCTTTAATAAGATCAGCAGGGTAAAATATTCTAGATTGACCAGTATTTCTCCCTGTGCTTTGATTACCGTCATCTCTTGCTACTAACTGGAAATTTCTTATCAGCCTATTTCCTATTATTCCATGGAAAAATCTGCTTTATGACTTTTCTCTATGGATAGATATAATTTTATTTTTTTGTTCTTAATATTCAGCATTTTAACTATCCCTTTTTGGTCTTGTTTGTGATTATTTATCAGTCTGAATGTCTTTTCAATTCTAGAATATTCTCCATCATTATCTTTTAAAATAATAAATCTCTCATATTTCTCATTTCTTTCCTTCACGGGCCTCCAGGTGCCTTAACAAATGCTTTTGTTTCCTGTCTCTATATCTAATTGACAGTGTTCTTCCATAATCATTCCCCTTGATTATTGGCTTATGGCTGTTTCTTCAAGAGCATGTTGCCTTTGCTATTAGTAATTTTTGAGTTTATAGGTCCTGGAATAGCTGCCTTTGCTAGCTAATGAGTGCATTTTTTGTCCTTCTCTCATCAATGAAAGAACATTAATGAAGCTATAGAGGCCAGCTAAGATAATAGCTATTTCAACTCTTGTTCACTGATAGCTTTAAATTTCTTTTGCAATTCATTTCCTAGGGAATTCACCTTTCTTTCTTTTGGTCTTGAATATAGAATATATATAAAATATATATTATATATACTTTCCTTGTTCATTACTGAATTTATACTAAGGCATTTTGAAGGAGGTATGTATGTATAGGTAAATTACAATAAATATTCAAAATTTCTATATTTTTGTAGACTAAATATCAGTATTTCAGGTCAAAACAAGTATTCTCTTAATTGCTTTATTTTGAGTCTTGAGACAAATTTTAGAGAGACTAAAATTAAGATATATATTACTTATAACTATAAAACCTACAGGGAATTTTCCTAATCATGAAAGCTGGCTATCAGTGTATGGGAAAAAGTGCTAAAAACTCAAATATACATGTTTTTTATATTAAATCTAAATTGGGATTCTATAGAGTATCAAGATTTTAGATTGGAATTTTTTTCAATGACAATAGAACAGAAATTTCCAATGTCTTATTCTCCTAATCAATAAGTACTTGATTTATTTAATAACATGCAAGATATAAAATTTAACAAAGTGGTTGGAGTATAGCTGGAGTTAATGATTAATGTATCATAAAAATAAGTATCTGTAGGAACACTGATACCCAACTATTCATGATCCTTCCATATTCTGTTGTACTTACTAACTCCCTAAATAATTTTTCATTGAAGAAAAGATGAATAAAGAAAATAACAACACAGAGGTCTGCCTATGGGAAGAAGGAGAGAAGGGGGGAGGAATGAGGTTAGAGAGACTGAAGAAATTCTTTGATTTATTACCCAAATTTAAGAATTGTCTATGGAAATTTCAGAAACTTTACTAATTGAAATTGCTTATATTTCTCACTTCCTTTTAGAGGTTCCAAAATGTAACTTTTTAAATGTCTGACTGCAGTTTTGGACCCATCATGTAGGCAATAAAGGGAATTTTTTTTCCTAGTAATCACAGCTGCTAGTGGGAAAGGTGGCAGGCAGAACCAGCAGGGCAGTCAGCAGGAAAGCCATCTGCTTCACAGACGGCAATATGTAATTCTTTGGGATTGTTGATTAAACAAGTCGATCTAACTTTTTTTTTCTTTTTGAGAAAGATCTTCTGAGATCATAAATTCAGTAAATAGGTCATTCATTATCCAGAAAAGGATACCTTCATTTTAATTTCACATTTCCTCCCATGTTAAGTTACTCTCTATGGTAGCCTCTAACATTATTAGATTTACAGACTGTGCTGTCTTATTGTCATATGAACTATATAATCAATTATAGACAGTTCATGTCATAGTTGCACTCATCTCACATAGAAAATTATGAGTTAGATGAAACTTGTTAGATGCTATTAAAACATATGTAATGATCATAACCTGGAGTTAGTTATCAATAGTATACATTACTTATATTGGTTTCCTTTCTGATTACATCATCACTTCATCAAGAAAATAAGTGGAAAAATAGTTAAATTTACAGTAGTCAGTTTGGGTGGAAAATAGACTAAAACCCTAACTAAAATATTTGTGAAGATTTTTCTGAAAGTCCGTTCTTCATAACCAATAAAAATGACAAAATTTGGCCCCATAGCATCCACCCTATAAAAATGATTAAACTTGATCATTTATAAAAATGGAGTAAAGAATGGCATGAGTAATTGAAACATAATTTCAAAACTGAACCTAGCCAAAGGATTCATTTTACTCTCCCAAATATATTTTACAAGAGCAACAAGCAAGTAACTGACTGGAATTTGATTAATATTTTCCACTCATTTTACTTCTCTTTATTTTGCCCAAAGCAGAGGTAATTAATTAAGATAAAATAATATGAGATCAGAAGCAATTAAATTGGTATAAATTTTCCTTAATTAAGTCTCTCAACTTGGCAGTTTATCACTTTGGCACTTTTTTCCAGATATAGCTGAACAAATTGTCAGATATCTTAAGGAAAGTGGTATATCTAATATATTTGTGTATATATACTGTAGCAATGCACCTTTTGTTAGTACAGAATAACTTCATTTCTTATTAAAATTGTTACTAAGTTAACTAATTATAAAAGAATACAAGCAAAAATAGAAACTTATTTTTCAAAAAGAAAACAAATGTGATTTCCGTTTTGCCTGGAGTGTTGAAGCCCCCAATGTTTGTGATTATTTGCATCCTCATCCAAACAGATGGCATGCTTAAATTCTCCAAGCGCTATCACCTCTTTGCCTTTCCCAGTTCTCTGTCAAAGCAAATAGTAACTCCTGTTAGGGGAAAAAAAAAAAAAAAAGCATAATGAAGAGTACAAAGTAAATGATAATCTTAACATGTTTGTGTCAGAAACATTCATTAGCAAATTAAACTATTAATATATTAACTATTTTACCAAATTAACAAATTTAACAAATTAAGCTATCAAACTATATAAACTAATAATATAAAAATAATAGGATAGCTGAACTTGGCTTCAGCTTAATAGTTTTTTGTCACTCATCTCATTTTGGAAAATATTGGTTGGAAATATTTTATTATAATAGCTTAAACTGAATTGGGTCTTAGATCATTGAGAATTGGATCAAGGCAGGTGAAGATCTGCTACAATGTCAGTTTATATACACAAGAGTCTCTCTTGTGCTCTCTCCTGCTTCCTCCTTCCCTCTCTTGATCACTTCTTTCCTTTCTCTGTCTCTATTTCTGTGTGTGTGTGTGTGTGTCTCTCTCTCTCTCTCTCTCTCTCACACACACACACACACACACACACACACATAATTGCTTAAAGTTTTGGGAAATGTTATAGACATCCTAGATTTTATGCTTAAACATTGATTTTAGAATTAGAATGTAGGTTAAAGGAAATTGTTTTAAATATTGTGTTTTTTTTTTAAACCACCTTCCCCTCATCACATCACATCCTGCCCCCAGATCTGTATCTCTGTATCATCATGTGGTTTTGTCCTTTTCATCATTCAAGTTTCAAATGAAACATGATCTCCCCAGAGTCCATTTGTCTAAGTTACCTCAGCAGAGTAGCCTAGTTCTGTCACCCCATACTCTACTCCATTTTCCTTTTTACTTGGTTCATGGCATTTATTGTCATTTGAGATTGTCTTTCTTGCTTATTGGATTACTTATTTGTTTTCTTTCTACCCTTACAAGATTATAATTACATAAGAGAATGAACAATATCTGTTTTGTTAATTGCTACATCAATAACATCTCCAACAATGCCAAACTCAAGGGAGTGTTCAGTAAATTCTGGCTGGAAAAAAAAAAATGAAAAGGTGAATGAATACTATTTCTCTAAAAACATCAATGAAAGTTATTAGTTATGTAGATTAACTCATTTTTTCATGAATAACCCTTTTCTTTAAAAAAATAAAGATTTCTTTAATAAATGAATATATCCTATCTTATTCATATGCATATATGAGCACAGCCTTTTCTCAACTAAGAGTCAGATGAATTTTTTAATCAACATTAACAATATAATTTCAGGGGCACCTGGGTGGCTCAGTCGTTAAGCGTCTGCCTTCGGCTCAGGTCCTGATCCCGGGGTCCTGGGATCGAGCCCCGCATCAGGCTCCCTGCTCTGCAGGGAAGCCTGCTTCTCCCTCTCCCACTCCCCCTGCTTGTGTTCCCTCTCTCGCTATATCTCTCTCTGTCAAATAAATAAAATCTTAAAAACAACAACAACAACAACAACAACAAAAAAACAATATAATTTCAGTATTTCAGATGATTGTTTACTATAATGGGGTGGTGACCCTCTTAAAAATCATTGTCCATTGGTGAGCAGGAAACCAACATTACAATGAAACTGAAATAATCGAATTTATAAATGAAAAACTAAATTAAATATATAACCTCTATGGCTGTATAAGAATTGCTTTGTGCTCTTTTGGAACTTGGTAACTATTTTTTTTCATTAATTATAGGGAACTATGATAAATTTTTTTTTACTTGCTTTAATATAATTAGGACAGATATATCTTTGCCTTCCAATTTTCTTGCTTAATACAAGTATGGGAATTAGTAATACCTCAAGAACTGTATGTTAGGAGGAAAATATCCTTATGCATTATTACTCTGCACTAAAAGTTCTTAGGCTCAGCATGCAACAAATGTCAAATAAAGCCCATAAAATAAATTAATGAAGCTGGAAATGAATATCAGCAAAAACATTTTCAGTTTTACAGTTATACATGGGAAACTATATTTCATTATTTATATCTCAAAACTTCCACAGAAAAGTTCCTATTAATAAGCTTTAGTCTTCAAAGTGTTTTCTCATATGATATTTATATGTTCGCTTGTTCGCTTAATATGCACATATTGTGGATTTTTTGTAATACATTTCAACATACATTAAATTATTCAAAAAGTACTGTTGTATAATTTAGAGGGTCTAAATGATTTAATCTTTTTTAAAAAATCACAAAAATATTTCTGTGTGACACATATTTTTCCTTCAGTAGTCAGCATCTTAAATGTTAAGTCAAGAGATTATAAATAATGTTTTATATACTGCTTATGTACAGCATTGGTTTTTGCCATCAAAAAGGAGTATACAGCAAAATTAGCTTGAAGTAAAAACAAGATATTTGATTTTGCCTGAGTTTGTTTAAAATATTTGGATTTATCTTAGTCCTTGAAGTTACAATCTGGCACATTTTGGAGATTGAAAATTAAAACTCCTTGCCGGATGCCATTAATTCAAGCATAGCATGTTACCATCTACTAATCTCCTTTTTTGAACTAACAAATAGGAATTAATTCACTAAAGCCTATTTTCATAAATGTTAAGACTATTTTTGCTTAGAATCTTTAAAACCATTTGGGCATCTGATTCTAAGTGAAATGTGAATTATGTAATTTATCTAAGAAGTGTATTTGTGAGATACCCATATGACAAGGCAAAAATTGAAAAAGAAACCAATTATTATTCTCACTCTACTACCACCACTACCACTACTATTATTCATAATCCCAATGTCAATAACAATCACACTTACTAACATCTGGGAATTGTTCTGCCTTCTTTAAACCTAAAAGCTAACTTTCATTTCTCTCTTTTATGATGAGAAAACCTGGTTCAAAGAAAGGAAGTATCCAGTCAAGGTCATAAACTTAAAAAAGCTGGAAATCCATTCTAGGAATTTTAGTATAACAAATTTATCTCAGCCTCCAGAACTAAACATTTTTATTAATATGAATATATTGATATGTTTCTCAGAATATATTTTATTATATTTTTGCCTTTATCTACATATTTTTGCTTGAAAATTTGGGGGAACTTATAGGTTCCAACTCTTAGGATAGAAGCCTTCCAGGATCCCTTCACACCTAAGCATCAAGAGTCTGCAGACCCAGCTGCTCTGGGATTAAGCAAATGTTTGCTTAATGCAGACTGCCTATCAATTAAGAGAAACCACACTGCAGTAAGCTACCCTGTCTCATTTTTTAGAATATGTTCAGGTTCCTTATTTTATGTATAAGAACTTTGGGTATTTTTCTGGTTGAGAGGAAGGGATCTAAGCTTAAAATGGTAACAAATACACCTTTCTGCATTTATTAGGTATATGGTCATAAATCACCACAGGAAGGCACAGCATCTCCGTTAAAAATTGGCTGCAAATTTGTACTGACAAGCTTATTTATTCTGCTTCTCTTCATTATGTTTCTTCTGTTCTTCCAGTCTTCCCATCATTTATTGTAGATGATTATGTGATGCGGAAAGGGAGAGGAAATTGGGAAAAATATAAAATGTTATTTTGGAGGACGGGGCTTTTATTAATGACTTAACCCATAAAAATGGATACAACAAAACAATATTCTTTAAGGTTTATTTATTGTATGGGGACAAAATATCAGATGGGTTATAGTGTTGTTTTTAAGTTGTGTATCACCAATTTAAAAGGTAACAGAATATTGTCAAATTTCGTAGATGTATAATTGATTGTCTTAAAGTATAAGTTGTTTTTTTTTTTTTTAAGATTTTATTTATTCATTCGAGACACAGGGATACAGAGAGAGAGAGAGAGAGAGAGAGAGAGCACGAGCAGGGGGAGAGACAGAGGGAGAAACAGGCTCCCCGTTGAGCCAGGAACGGGACGTGGGGCTTGATCCCAGGACCCCGGGATCACAACCCGAGCCAAAGGCAGATGCTTAACCATCTGAGCCATCCAGGTGCCCCTAAAGTATAAGTTTTATCCAGATGAATTCATAAGAAAGAGAAACATGAAATTCTATTTTTCAGTTCAGTATTATCTAACATTACATGGATACAATGTGTTAATTAGGATTGTGGTATCTGTTATAATAAATTAGCATAGGCATTTCTGTGGCTTAATACAAATAGTTTATTTCCAAAATTTGTAATAGTCCAGTGTTGGTTTTTCTACCCAAGGGCTGAGAGAGTTTGGTCTAGGAATTCAATAATGTGCCAGAGTCGCCCTGGGAAGGGTCATGTAACCATCAGGAGGTAAAAGAGCATAGAAGAGAGATTGCAAGTGGTATCCCTGACACAAGATGGAAGTGACACGCTGCACTTCTTAGATGCCCTGAGCTGGGATTCCGTCACAGGGCCAAAAATAAACACTAGCTTGAAGAAGGACAGTTTTGAATCTAGATGGAAGAAATCCATATCTTTTGCTAGGCAGCAAGATTCTGTTCCTAAATCTCTAATTATATATATTTTATTTGTTTTTATTTGTATATAGTGAATTGGAAAGAAGGCTATGATTCAACCTGTTTTTCTGCTAAAGATGAGATTAATCAATATAATATTGCCTTCTTCTGAGCGTAAGAGTACTAGAAAATATACATTTAATTTATTGTAAACATATCAGCACAAAATTATATTATTCTGGAAATTAGTTCTATTTCTCAGTGATTGTTAGATTTACTTATATTGATTGTTTTATCTTGTTTTCATTTATTTTATGAGATATGATTTGAGAAGAATTGCTTCTGAATCAATAATTTAAATTATACAACTTTTAACTAAATTTGGGTGTTATTTTGAGTGCAGTTATTCCTAAAAGCCTACTTTAAATGTTATAAGTAATAAAGAGAAAAATAGAACCAAGAGCATTTTGAATAAAAGGTGACAAAGTCTAAGATGAATAAAAGATAAAGGGAGATTTGATATTCAAGGATCCCAGAGAAGAATTTGGTTAACAGGATAATGAGTAACGAAGCTTCCCGTCACTCTATTAAAACAGGTGAACTCTTTCTTGAAGCTGTAGCAGAAATAAGGGTTTGAATAATCCTCATTCATGAGCCAGAGCAGGAAAATAAAGAATCAAAGAGAAAAAATACTTTTTCTAAGCCCCTAAATGAATTTCCCAAGAGATTTCAACTTTTCTTAGGAGCAGAATTAGAATAGAAAATAAAAGATTTTGCAGATTGTTGTCTGGAAAGTGGACCAAGTTAAAATTTTATAAGATCAAGAAAAGTTCTTCCCCCAAGGGGGTTATAAATGAGCTGGTTATCAGAACAGTGCCATTACCCACTTTTAAAAAAGTATTGTTAACTGTATCAAGCTGCTATATATCTAATTTTACTCCTGGGAAGTATTCATTTCTTAAGCTATTTGCATTAATGTACTCCTTAATTCGTTTGAGCATATATGTAGACCATCAATTTTAAGTAAAACAAAAGTTAAACAAAAGATATATCAATTATCATGTTTAATAATAAAATATATATTATAATTTAAAATAAGTAATAATAGTAAATTATTGAGCAAGGAACACCCATTACTACCTCCAAGGGAGGAGTCCTATTGTGTAGACAGACGGTAGCAAAGAACATTATAGTGCTTGCCACAAGGGACAGCAGTCTCAGAATGTTAACACACTGAGTAGACTACAGGTATTGGGGTGGCCAAGACACAACTTACACAGACGCTGGATGGAACCAGGCTTTACTCACAGAGATAAAAGACAGAGTAAGATCAGGTTCAATAGTGAGTGTGGGTCCCCCATGACAAGAGTCTGCCTTGCAGCAGCCGCAGGGAGAAAGGTTTGCAGGAAGCCTGTGCTGCAGGCAGAGGACCCTCTTCCTGCCCCCCTGGGAAGAGAGATAGCGGTGGAGTTGGCCAGGTGCTAGATGAGGAGCACGCTTAAGCAGATAAAGAAGCACACACTGAATATAGAATAGGGGAAGATATTGCCAAATAAGGTAATATGCTTAGTGCAGGCTCTGTGGGCTCCTTCTCTCCATGGAAGGAAATGTTCCAGGCCCAAAACATTCTTTTGCCACCAACACACTCTCTTGCAAGGGTCAACGGGTTGCACATGACTGCCTTTCCCGACAATCCACTCCTTTGCCCTGGCTGTGCCCCTGAGAACAGCAGACGAAACACATCAAACTTGGCAAGGATGATACTTTCTGCAATAACATTGATCCATAAGGTCGGGGGGGGAGTTTAAATTTAAAGTCTTTTACATTCATCCAGTTGGTTTATTTTCTTGCACTTTATCTCTATTAAATTAGGAAATATTAATTTAAGCTCTTAAATCTGGCAATACTTATTTGGTAGCTGGCTCAAATAATGCTCCAAATTACTGCCTCTCAAACACCCCTCCAAAGGCTTGCAGCCTACTTTTTCTCACATCTGGGGATTACACTTCTGGCCAAGTTCAAGTCAGGGATTGCTATTAGTGAGATGTTGCTCCTGGCAAATTGGATTTCAGTTCATCATCATAATTAACACCTAGGAACGTAGGGTTTTTTCAGGTTACTTGCAACACGATACAAAAGCAGGCATGTAGGCAGACTTCCCCCCAAAGGCAAGAAGTTCCAGGGAGGTTTATAGAAACACCTTGAAAATCCAAAACAAAGCTTCTTAAAGGACTTGACAGGTTTGTCACCCCTACCAAGTGGTAGTGGATCCCTGTGTTGGGGACTTGGGTGCCAGGAAAACTTGGTACTCTAGCAGAATTCTATATTTCATGTTTTGAATGGCCTTTTTCACAGTTAATTTCTTGTATCATTTACTTAAAGAAATATGTACCTTTTGCATGTGCAAATTTCAGTGTCTGAAAGTAAACTGTGAAAAGAAGTTGGGTATGGCTAGATTATTTGGAGGTGATCTGTGGAAACAGAAGGAATGGGAATAAAGTGTGTGAGACAATGAATATGGAAGAGCCATGGAAAGATTTTTGGCTTTTCAAGTTACTGCTGTAGGCTACTGGGACTCCACTCACCTCTGAGCCTAGAGCAGATTGTCTGAAGGACAAGAGACTCTGTCATTTGTCTTCCCAGCACTTGGGCATTAAACTCCCATTCCCCATTGCTTGAAGGTTGTTGCTGGAGGTGTTAATTGCCCCGCACATCAGAGACAAGCCCTAAGGAAGAAAAGTAGAAAGATTAGAGTCATGAAGGATATCTGAGATTAGATTCTGTTTCTGTACACAAAATAGTACATCAAAGTTATTGTTGATGTCACAGATGAGCTGGGAGGAGATGGCGTGGGGAACAAAAACGTGACTGCTCCACTAAATACCTTTCCATTAATTGCTGTCATCCTTTTGCAATTCTGTCTATACCATGCATACTGAGAAGTATGGAAGTCTGTTTTTAATCATTAGTACTGTTTTTACTTTTAAGACCAGTTATGTTTTAGCTCTTGCCAATAGCTTATACAATGAACTCTCCCATGTCCTATCTAACGTCTATTGAAGTCCAGAATACTATTTCCCATTCACTGATGAATTTAGCATCTACCTCATTGTCCTCTTCTCTGTCTCTTTCTAGCACTATTATTGCTCTCATAATAGTTTTATCTCTTCCCACAGATATCCCTTTCCATGGTATACACTGCTTCTCATTAAAAAACTACCAATTCCAATCTATCAATTTCAGAAATCCCTCACTCTGGGGCACCATTTACATCACCATTTACACTGCTCTGATTCTGTCCATTTCTGTAATTCTTTGAGATATTGATTCATCCATTCCATTAACTGCGTTGTCATTTCTTGGTCCATCATCCCTTCATATGCTCAATTTAAATTGTGTTTTTTTGTTTTTTGTTTTTTGTTTTTTTTACTTTTTGACATTCTTAACCCTCAAATTTTTTATGGTCTATTCTTATAATAGCTCATTTGATCTCACTTTTAAATATTCCTATATGCTATATCCACTTCTTTTTTTATTATACTTACCTAGTGATAACAAATCCAAGTTAAGCCCCATATATCCTCATCCTGTCTGCCTGAACTGAAAGAATTAGATGTTGAAGCCATGGATAACAGAGTAGTACTTGGATGGGAGCCCTGATATTTCTTATTTTATAATCAGGATGCTGAACCTTAACATAAATTTTTCATTTTAATTTAGTTTTCCCATTTTTCCTGTTGACCATTTATCTTTCTCTTTTTTCTGAAAACTTCTAATGGACTTTTGTCCTCGCATAATGCCAGCTGATGTCCTTACCTTTTAGAGAAAATATAGAATAAATTAAATGGATACTCACTCAGCTTCTGAGGACCAATGTATAAAATGCTCTGTGTCTGTACTCCTATTTTCTAGTTTCTTTCATACAGTGGGTGATATATCCCTGCCCCTTTTAAATGAAAATCAGTTGATTAGTGCCTGGATTCCAACTGTTCTTGCTTTATTTTTCTTGCATTATCAGTTCCTCTCTCCCACATGGATCATTTTCAGCAACATTGAACATGCTCTAGTATGTCCCATCTTGAAGGAAATAAAAAGAATTAAGTCTAAGAGTTATCCCTGATCCTACATCAACTTCTAGCTATTGTTCTTTCTGTGCCATTGTTGACAGAAATATCCTTTGGAAAAGTTTTCTTTAATTATTGAGTTCTTCATTTAACTTTTACTGATTTTAACATTAAACAAGTAGGCTTTTCTCCTCCAATGAAGCAGCTTCTTTCAAGGTCAACAAAAATTAGAATGCTATAGGTCCATTGACTGGAAGATTTATAATTAATTAGTCAAATAACTGTGAAATAGGATTTAAAGATAAATCTACATTTTTGATTCTTACTAGCAATACTGCTAGAATAAATGGTTATTTTAAGGAACAAAAATTATATAAAAAATAAAATTCAAATTTATATAAGTGTGTATTCATAAAATATGAAATCAAAGTACATTTTGATAAAAAAAAAACCATATTGCATCATTCCACTGACTCTTCATATAGTTATGGGAAATTCATATTATTAAAATTTCTGCTTTGATTATTAATAGGACACCAGAATCAATTTTCATCAATTACATTCGATGAAAAATACAATTTTAACTATTAACTCAAACTTGAAATTATAGTCATTTTCTTATTTGTTTTGTTTTGTTTTGTTTTTTAGTAGCTATATATTCCCCAAATACTAAATACACTCCTTGATTATTTTGAAAATCTATCATAAATTTATCAAAGAAGAACATATTTCCTTCCATATCTTCTAAAGTGAAATATTAATAGTATATTTATATTATATAAGATTTTAATTTGAGTTCTTTTAATAGTTGGAAAAGCATTCAAGTTTTTCTTGTCCAGATAAATTTAGGTGAGATTATATATTGCAAAGTGATTGGTTGTACTACATGCACATACAGTAAACTTTCTTAAAATAAGATAGAATACTTTTTCAAAAAGTGTTATGCAAGAAACTTAGAAACACGGTATTAACACTATGATGCCATATATAATTTTCTTTAACAAGAGATTTAAATGTTAACCTTTTAAAAAGACATATGATAAAAGATTTCACAGAGACAAAATATTACTGCATAGAATTTCTTCATGTTCTTAAAAATTATTGGACATTCACAATACACTAAGTTGACTAATGTATACCTGTCTTTGGAGCATCAAATATAAATTTACTTAGTTGCCTCAAATATACATCATTATCAAATGGAATAGAAATCATAAAGATATAAAGAAGGTTATACACCTTTATAACCTGAACAAAAACTGTTCAACGTTTCATTGTAGAAAATTGAGTGTGGGATGGTAAAGGGACATTCTTTAGAGCAGTTTGTAAAATCCTATATTTTAAAATTATTTTCACAGAATGCACTGATATTTTGAGTTTCATATATTGATAATACTGACATATACAACATTTTTATCCCTTTTGGTTTAGAGTGTTAGAATAACATGAATTTCAAATAATCTTTGACATAAGGATACGATGTTAAATGATCTAGCTGCCATCAGAATGAGAAAAGAAGCAAACATGTGAACATGCTGATAGCGACTTTTCTGCGTCTGATCCTTTATGGATGAGCCAGTTCTTTTCCAGACTGATTACTCTGTCATTCACTGGAGCCTATCTTGTCTGGGGCTGTCATGCTTGGTCTTTGACATTAACAATAAGATTAGGGCCAGCACTGACTGTCACAACAGCAGCCGGAGCCTGGAAAGATGGTAGGCAGCTTGCTCTGATACAATTACATTTAAAAGGAGACCAGCAAATCCGTAATTCCAATCATTCTCCAGCTATACCCAGGGAGAAAAGATTGCTGAATTTTTATACACTTTAACTTCAGAGGGTAAAAGACATAAACAATGTAGCCTGCAATTATTTGATCATTTATTGATACAGTTAATGCATCTTTGTTCTGGTGATGAAAATCTCTGTAGAAAATGTTACATTGTCTATAATAACTAAAGAATAATCTGAATGAGCTTCAATCTTCCCTTTGTGCTTGGCAATACATAATTTTTGAGCATGAAAGGGTATGTTTCCTTTCTCATTCTCTTATTTATTTGACTAGTGTCTACATCAGATAAGTTACCATTTTTAGAAAATCAACAATATGAAAAGCCATCTGCTTTTAAGAAAATATATTTTTCTTCATATTTTATCTCAAAATCTATATAAAATTGGGGGCAATTTTTATACTTTATATTCCTATTCTTTACATTAATAAAATATACTTCCTTCCTAGTATGTATATTAACTTGAAAGAATTGTGTTACTTAAGGTTGAGATTTTCTGATAAACAATAATGAATTATAGGAGACATGGCATGAAGGTAGTGAGAGATCTTTTAAGAAAAGTTGAGATCTTTGAAGAAACGGTATTACAAAAAAATAATATTAGCTCCCTATTTTCTAATAAATTACCACACACTTATAGGTTTAAACCAGCACATTTATTATCTCTCAATATGTTTGGGTCAGGAGTTCAGGCACAGCTTACCTGGGTCCTCTGCTCAAGGTCTCACAAGGCTTCATTCAAGAGGTCAGCTGGGCTGTGTTCCTGTCTGGGGGCTTGACTGGCAAGAATCTGCTTCCAATATCATTTAAGTAGCTGGGAGAATTTGTCCTCTTGCAGCCATAGGGAGATTTCCCTGCTGGCTATAGGCCTGGAGTCACCTGCTAGTCGCCACCCAAGATTCCTTGTCATATGGTATTCTCACAGGCCCTTTGAAAATATGGCAGTATACTCTTTCCAAGTCAGCAAGGGAGACTCACTCCAGTCTCCAAATATTGAGCCTTACATAAAGAAACCTCATCAAGGGAGTAACATCCATATTCTATTCATTAGAAGCAATTCACAGGTTCCACCCTAACTCGAGGGTATGTTCTGTTGAGAATCACCTTAAGTATATACTGAACAGTAATTATGAAGAAGTTTTGTTTCCTTGAAAGTGATTATAATTTTAACATAGTAAGAAAGATTAACAGAGAGATATGACAGTTCACTTGTACTCAGGATATGAGTAAGATTTTAGAACAGAAGAATGTCTAGTTCAGGGAATTACAGAGCATGAAATTCAGCCATACTTTATAGTTGGAAGTTTGTGTGTTCAAGAAAAGAGTATTTTAAACATACAGCATGAAATCTTTAAGGAGAAACTCCTTTATTCGATTTGCTCTTTCAGATTGACTCCACCCCGCCCCCCTTCTCCACCATGTTCTGTGCCTGAGAAAGCTAAACTTGATTAACTGTGTCAATGGATTCATTTGCTGTCTGGCTTCCACTTGCGTTTGTCAAGGAATGCACATGAAATAGATCAAAGTGAAGAAAGTGAAATAGAAATAATAATTTACTGTTTTAAATCCCCAAACTCCTCATTGTCAGCTGCTTCACAATGACCTGTTTCACAATGAACACTCCCTCTCTCTGCCTCTACAGGCCAAGGGTTAGTTTCCTGTGGTTGTTAACTGTGCCCTAAGCCCTGATTAATTTCCCACCTCTTTATAAATAGTCCTGACAGGAAACAAGATCTTTGGATCAGGCTGTCTATTACTCACAGAGCATCTTGGATTCAGTTCTCTATTCTCCAATTTTCCATGGGGTGACATGATAAAAGCCAAACATTTGCATGTTCATGCAGTGGGGTGGCACCACAGGAGAGGAGCCCTGAAATTACAAAACTCAGTTTATGTATGGTGGTTGGCATATCAGCCCAATCTCCCTTCAGGAGAGAAACTTTTGCTCTGGAATAAAACATCTTCTGGGAGGAGAGGTGTCGGTGAAGGGGTGAATTTCCCTAAAACGTAAGCAAATGGTTCTGAGGGAGATATGTATATAAATATCTATAGAACACTACATAACTGTAGAGGCTGCTTTTAGGCAACCAACTTGAACAATGGCAATCCAAGTAAGGTAGAAGGGCCGGCACTGACTCCCAACCCCATGGGATGAATACAAACAGGCCCATTAGGTGACCCACCATAAAATATCCATAAACCCTAGCTGACCAATGGGTCACTACTTACACCCAGACACAGGTACCAAAAAAGGAAAATTCTGTACGTTGTTTCCAAACCTCCTGACCTTCCCCCTTTAACTATAGCCCCCACTACCCTCTCATGGCAGACAGTCTCTCCCTCACTGTCCTGCCCACCACTCCCTTTGCAGTACATTCAATAAACTTCTATCTCCTTTGTTCTGCCTTGGGTGAATTCTTTCACTACCTTTGCAGCCAGCCTCCACCAGACCAGGTCACCCCATATTTGGTGCCCGCCCATCGGATGGGGGCCCCACATTTGGTGGCCCACACAGGGAGCCTTTCTGCCTCCCCCCACAATAATATCCAATTTCCAAGGCATATTTGCTATTTAATCATCCTTTAACAATGTTTTTTAGTGCTCTTACAAAAGAGTAGTTCTGAAGATTTGTTTTCTGACCCTCTTTATTCAGTTTCTAGCATTTACCCAATTTCTATTTCCTACTGGGACCTTGTCTGATACAGCTAATATGTGGTGGAACTGAGACTTTAACCATACAACCTAGCTCCAAAGACTGAGTTATTAATCACTATAGATATATCCTGAGTCCATGAGTATTATTCTGTTGCCTGCAACAAAGGAACTATTCACTTAAAATTTTTCTATGTGCTACACTAGGAAGACTCTGTAATTGAATTTATATTTTCAATATCTTCGCAATAAAATAGTCTGGAAAATATCAGCCTAATAAAAGATATAAATAAATTAGAAACAATAGTATAGTTCTTCCCTTAAAGTGATTATTCAGTGAACTCAGCATTCCTTTGTGATTCCAAAAAATTGCATGCAAACCTGGCATGAAGACATCTTCTTATTCTCTAATATACTGTTTGTCCCAGGTGATTTTTTTTTCTGTTCACTGCCCCATGTCTTTACCTAAACTATAAGAGAAACAGAAAAATTCTTTTCCAAATAAAAATGCCATGGAATTTATCTGTTTACAAGTATTAGATATGAAGGGATGAATTAATAGTAATAAAAATAACATCACCCATTTCTCTGTCCTTTGGAATGATATTTTTCACAGCCTCACTTGCCTTTACATTGGGGCCTTATAATTAGGTTCTGTCTAATGTAGTGTGGTTGTAATTGATGTGTGCCATCTCTAGACTTGGTCCATAAAAACACCCTGTTCTATCTTCAAGTGTTCTTCAGCAAGCTCTTTACTATGGCAGTGTCAAGAGTTGTGTGAAGAGTGAGTCCCTAGGTCAACACTTGGAGGATATTTGCCAAACTGAATTTCTCATGACATTGAATAATGATGTGAGTGAGGGAAAACAAATTTATATTGTTAAGCCACTGAGATTTGGAAGTTGCTTTTATAGAAAGAAATAAGTTACTCTAACCAAGCACCAAATTTCCCTCCTCACCCTCCATTTAATAAAACAAAAATACATTGGTAAAATTGTAAGTTAGTTGTAGATACTGACAAATTAGATCAGGTATTCTTTCAGTTTCAAAAGACCTCTGAATCAACATCATCATGATGATCATCATTAACTACTTGGCCTCCCAAATAGTCAAATACTTTACCTAAGAATATCATATGCGCTTTGAATCAATTGAAAGGACTGAAAAATCCAGAGGTATTTCTTGTATCATTCTAGACAAGTTTATTGGGATATCTTTGAGATGAATCGCCCAAACTGAATCTAAATGATTCCACCTGAGCCACAGAGTTAACCAACCCTTTTCAAAATGGGCTACATTTAACTCTTCCTCTTCAATATATTCCTTACTCTTGACATTCCTTCACAAGTGCTTTAATATGATTTTTCTTTTCTCATAATGTTAAAATCAAACCATCAGAAATATATTAAAAATGATAATTCCTTTTTTTCTTGTATAAGAAAAATAAAATTTCTAGTTATATATGAACCACTAAGCACTCTAAAATTTTCCCTGAAGTAGTTAAATATCTGTAATTTTCACATATGTTAAATGATAAAATTCCAATCAGCAGCTGTTATCCATGAATAAAAGTATTACGTACATTAAAGAACCTATGGTGGGTTTTGGTTTTTGTGTTTAGTTATTTATTTTTGTTTTTTGTATAAAAGAGAATGACCTCTGGAAAAAGTAAAGTCCTAAGTACAGACAATTACAACAATTAATGAACTATATGTTCCAACTATAGGAGAAAGAAGTAGATGCGGGAATTTTAGCAGATATGCAAAGCATCATCAAAATTGAAATATTGAATGTTTATTGATGGAGATAAAATATGTTGACTGGATTAATGAACAAGGATTATACATAAACTAGTGGGGAAAAAAAGTCAAATTTAAGTGGTTTTATAGGAAAACTATTCTACACCAAGATGCTTTATTAGACTATGGAAGGGTTTTCTGAAAAACATGCAACATCATTATTTAAATCCTGTGAAGATAGACAAGAAAAACCCTTCCAAATAATTCTTTAAATACAGCCCTATCCAATTGCTATTGACAACAGTATTATTCTGAGTAATGCTCTGACAGAAGACTCTGAATACGCTTTTTCCCTTTCTTTAGAGCTATCATTGGCATTTTACCTGCTTTGTAGACATAATTAATTATCCCTCCAAAATAAATGAGGTTAAGTGTGTTTTTGTTTTAAAGATTACTTTTAATCTCTTTCCCAATGATTGTGGAAAGTTTGGGGGAAAGTTCTTAGGCAAATAAAATGCCGACCATTGAATTAACTAATATGCTTGATAAAATCTCTGCGATTTATATACAATTTTAAATTATGTATCTCTTTGTCTAGAGATTGTAAAGCTCCATTTGTCACTATATACTTGGAATATTTTTACATATCATCTCCTATTATTTCTGGTGAGGTAAAGAACCTCTGAGCAGACATCTGAGTGAGAGTATCTGCCAAATAGATATCTGGGGTGAGAGCATTCCACAAGAAGTAATAGAGATTTGAGGTTTCAAAGTAATATTGAGGTAGGTGCCTTTCCAGGATTGTTCTTAGGAACTGGAAAACAAACAAACAAAACAGGGCAGTTAGGACAAAGTGAGTGGGTGAGTCAGAAGATAAGGTAAGATCAGCTCACGTATCAACTTCCAAATCATGGTAAGGATACTGGATTTTATTCTAAGATGGAAATGTTGGAAAGATTTGAGCAAAGATACACTTAAAAGATTACTCTGGTTTCTGTATGAAAAAGAGATACTGTAGAAAGAATAGTTGGAAGGTGAGTGAATGACATCATCCAGAGGAGAGATGATGGTTCTTGGGACTAAGTTGGTTGTGGTGAAGGTGGGATGAGAAATGTTCAGAATCTTAATATATATCAAAAGAAGAGGCCATACAGTTCCACAGTGGACTAAACATGGATACGAGAGTAATTTAAAGAAGATAATAATTTTGTGGTTTGGGGCCTGAGACCTGGATGAATGGAATTAAAATTAACTGAGATGGAGAAACTGAAGTAAAGGTAGGTGAGGCAGAGCAAGTATGGAATACATAAAAAGTTGTCTCTGGACATGTTCATTTTATCAGACATACAAATGGAAATGTTTAGTTGGCAGTTTGATCTGGGATTTAGGAAAATGGTCATAGCTGGAGACATGAATTTGTAGTCATCACCGTATAGATGCTTTTTAAAAAGTGCTTCAGTAAAGATCATGTCAACTTGAAAGTGGATATAGATAGAATGGGGAAGAAGTCTGAGGACTAAGGCCTTATTTTGAGATGGGAATATGAAAAGGAATATCCAGTGGTTTACAAGTAAACTCTAAGAGAAGGCATTCTCTTCTGATTGCTTCTATTTCCTTAGTAAATTGAGAAATAAGAAAGCAGCTGAAAGGGTGTACCAGGGAAGGGGACTAAAGATTTAGTGAGGTGAAAAATGTATGAAATATTGGAGCATAGCAGACTGTGGTGACTAAGGAAATGTAAAATGATTGGCAGTCAGCATTGAGACCCCACTTGAGGGTTGTCAAATAAGTTTAAAATCAGTATAGTTGTGTGTTTTTCACCAGGCTTGTCCAAATACTTGGAAACAGATAAAGAAAAGGTAAGAATTTGAATTTTAAACTTTGTTGGTGTTTTGCCCAAATTGTTTGACAGAGGGCAAGGGATATAAGATACTTGCTTAAATATTTAAATAAGTAATTAGAATAGTGGTTAGTGAGGGAAGAACATGAAAGGGGGAGAAGGGTGGGATGGAGGGTGGCAGGGCTGGGGAAGGACAGAGATGGTAAAGACAATGGACTTGAAGCCCTGGTAGAATTCAAAATATTTAAATTGGGATTCGATAGTGAGTGAGTTGGAAAGTTAAGATGTGGTATTCTGAATGTCAGATGCTTGACACTGAAATTTTAAAGAGATTGCAGGTATCAAAATCTTCTAGTGTTTAACCATGTGAGTGGATCACTGAATGAATTGAAAGACAAGGCATTTAAAGCAGAAGACATCTCGGACATGAAAAATTAAGATATCAAATGGGAACATCTATAGAGAGTGGATATTTCAATAACAATGGCAGGATAAATGGTTGGGAAGGAAATGTGATCCACATCTTAAATTCTCCAATAAAGGCAGTGATAGAAACAATGGGGGCTGGGGGTAGAATAGTAGAAGTACCATGTACTTCAAAGTGAGTAGATGAAAAAGTTAGAAGCCAGGAGAAACAAACACTGAAATGTCAGTAAGGAGTAAGGAGGACTGTTATTCCATCCGCAGACTTTACCATGTGGGAAGTATGGGAGAAAAGGAAAAACAACAGCAACAGAGACCACTTATGGAGGTTACACAGAACACACTAATGTTAAATGACAACCAGGTTTTTAGATTGAAAACCCAGAGAGAAATAAAGTGACAGAAACATAAGAATCACATTGAGGATATAGGACATGTTGCCGTTCCAGATTTCAGAGGGATAATGGAAGGTTCAGTGTTAACTTTGCAGGATGTGACATTGGCCAAATTAAAAAGTATACAAGACAATATACAGATGAGAGTGGTTCAAGTTTTGAATTTCTTACAGGGACTGAGATAAATAGAGATATAAGACATGATGGGGTTAATCTTGATGTTCTCTAGAAGGGACAGGAATAATCAGTTAATATTGTCTTCTTTTTTGGAATTAATCTCTTAGGCTGTGTTTAGTAATGAGGCAGGACATTATGGGGAAGAGTAAAGGGTATTCCTGGGAAAATGTTAACAACCAGGGTCCCATTCTTCAATCTTGAGGAGCATGATAGTAAGGTTAAGGTTGCTGTTCAAAATCAAAAAGGAAAAAAAGTAAATGAATGAGATTTTGAAAAATATGAAAATAATTAATTTCAGATAACTGTTGAAGTAACTAGGAGATAAGAGTAGTTATATGTCAAGATTTAATGTAAAACTGATTTATCTCACTTTGCTTTATTATGTTAGTCTTGTAATATATTCCCCCAAATAGAAGACTACATATTTCTCTTTTTTCTCTTTTTATCATTTTTTTCTCTTGCTTTCTCTTCCTTCCCCTTAGCGTTTGAGTTCCTATTATGTGCCATGTCCATGGCAAAGCCAATGAGTAGTATAAGACAGAACACATTTTCTTTCTTTTCTTTTCTTTTCTTTTTAGCTGGAAGTCTTTACTTCTTACTCTCCTTTATCTATTTTGTCTATCCTTCAAAGTTTTTCACATTTTTGAAGATATTATTCTCCCAGACATCAAACAGTTAATATGAACCAATAGTGTAGTTCTTCGTAGCTTATAATACACGGTAAATTGAAGTGCTGTGTTACTTATGGAAGGGGAGGAGGTGGCTTCTGTATTAACTTAGCCTAGGAAAACGAAGTAAAATTTTATCTGTCTGGGCAGTGGAAGATAGGTTGTATGTAAATAGGTTTTTATTTGGTGTTTAGAAGTGGTAAAGGTAAGTTGAAGCAAATGAGAAGTAGAAAAGTAATTTGTCTAAATTTGGTTTAGGCAAGCTCTTCTCTTTTTTTTTTTTAAAGATTTTTTATTTATTTATTTGACAGAGAGAGAATGAGAGAAAGAGCACATGAGAGGGGGGAGGGTCAGAGGGAGAAGCAGGCTTCCTGTGGAGCAGGGAGCCCGATGCGGGACTCGATCCAGGGACTCCAGGATCATGACCTGAGCCGAAGGCAGTTGCTTAACCAACTGAGCCACCCAGGTACCCAAGCTCTTCTCTTGTAAAGGAACTTTTTCAGAGCTTTGTCTTTGGGAAATAGATTTGTAGAAAAATAGTCATACAGCATTTCTTCCCTTGATGATTTTGCTTTCTCATGGACTAATATGTTTACATAATAAGTCTTTCTCAAACATGTTTCTACAGCTAATTTCTTAATATTAGCACAAGTTTAATGAAGACATGGAATGGAGCATATAAAAGTAATTTTCCCCCTGGCCCCACATTCAGGAAATTGTGGATTGGTGCACTATTAGATGCAAAGCAAAAAAAATTGGCCTGCCTATAAATTAATTTTTTAGCTTAAAGTTCATCAAGGATTAGTCTATCAGTCCTTTTCATTTTATTGATGAAGAAATAAATAGCATTGATAAGTAACATTTTCAATAACATTAAGTTTTCATGTAAGCATCATTTTTCAGGACAAAATTAGTATCAAAATTATAAAAGCTAACACATATTGGGGGGTTACTAAGTGCCATTCACTAAGCTCAATGTAATAGTTACCATTTAGAAGTTCAATGTGTATTCCATTATGTACTACACTGACAAACAAAATGCAGTCATGTATGTATGTTTTAATACAATATAAATTTATTAAATCATGCATTTACCTTTATTTTTTTATAGATTTTATTATTTATTTTAGAGAGAGAGAGAAATAGAGAGCTAGTGCGTGAGCAGGGGAAGGGTTAGGGGGAGAAGGGGAGAGAGAATGCAAAGCAGAATCTGTGTTGAGTGTGGAGCCCGATGCGGGGCTCGATCCTAGAACCCTGAGGTCATGACCTGAGCTGAAATCAAAAGTCAGATGCTTTACCAACTGAGCCACTCTGGTGCCTCTAAATATCATGAATTTAAAAATAATGTTAAAATACTAGAATATTAAGAAGGAGCAAATCAATAAGTTTTTCTCTTTTAATTTAATAATTTACAGAAACCATATTAAATGTTTGATAAAGAGTTTTGCAGATTTTGAAAAATCCACATAAAAGTCATCAAAATTATATCTTAAACACATTTTATATCAAAATTATATTCATCATTATAATTAATATCAAGATAAGAGATACTGTATACTTCTTGTAAAATTCCATTTTCTATAATTACAAATTACTTTGGAGAGAAAAATCTAAACCAAGTCTCCAATGTTATATTGCTTCCTGAAAAATTATTTTACCTTCCAAACACTGAAACCAAAATGAGTTCTTTAACCATCTTTGTTAAATTCCTTTAATTCCAGTTACATCTAATTTGCATACATTATTTTTATCTTTTCTAAACAGTGGCCAAGTAGCACTGCCCAAATCAGTGCAAGTGCCCTTTATTATAATGCAGCTTGGTTTCTAATTTCTTCTCTTTGCTAAATCACATTTCTAAAGAAAATATTAGCTATCAACTATTTTCTCAACTAACACAAAATTCTAAAGTCTACTAAGCTAAGACAAGGAGAACTGGAGGTCATTGCCCTTAACAGTTATAGTATTTTCTATGTAAAGTGCTAATAAACACTAAAAATCAAGTGGAAAATAGTCAGCAGAACATGGGGACAAATCAAATGTCGCTGAAAACTCAGTATGAACTTTAAAAAGCTATAATCATAGAAATGGATTCCTTTCAATACTGCATAAGCAGTGACACAGGAATTCAGTTTTAAAATGGAATTTGGAAACAGGTTAGGAAATGGCACAGAAAAAGGGTAATCAAAGATGCAGATATAAAGGGAAAAAAGCCTGAGGAGAATTGGACTTGGTGAAAAATTTTGGATACCATTTTAATTTAATTTCTTTGTTTTTGGATACTTTATAGTTTTTATTTTCTCTTGCTTCAATTTTGCAACTTAATCATTTTTTTCAGAAATGTACCATTTCATATTGTTTTCCAAAGTTTTTTGATATATGGTTGTTGAACATTTTCTTTTATTTTTCAAATATCTACTGCATTTCTAGTGGTTTTCCCTTTCTTATATATTTTGTTACTTTTAAAATATTTTTCTTATTTCATGTGGCAAAAGTTGTTAATCATTTTCCAAGAATTAGATTTTCATTTTATTAAACCACTCTGTGTTTTTCTGTTCCATTCTTCAAAGATTTTGTTCTTACTTTTATCATTTTTCTTTCATCTTATTTGGCTTTACTCTATTATTCAATCTTCTTGAGTTTAATACTTAGCCCATTTTAAAAAAATTGTTCATAATTTCTGATAAACATAACTAAAATTTTAAAGAAGTGACACTGTGTTACATGGGATGTTTTTGTAGTGTTTTAATTGCCCCTTTTTTTAAGTTTTATTTGTTTTAGAGAGAGAGAGAGAGCATGAGTGGGAGGGGCAAAGGGAGGGAGTGAGAATCCCTAGCAGACTCTGGGCTGAGCGTGTCTCAACACCCTGAGATCATGGCCTGAGCTGAAACCAAGAGTCAGGCGCTTAACCAACTATACCACCCGGGGTCCCTTAATTGCCCTTATATTTTAGTCATTTTGTAATTTCCTTATGTTTTCTTATGTAGCATAAGGAATTTCATATTATACTCTGAATTTTAAGATTATGTTTTCAAAAATAATTAATGTCGCTGAAATTTAACCACATTTACTGTCAGAGACTATAAACTTCTATGGATTTTCTGAGGCTTCTCTCAAGACCTAATATGTTTGACTTTTTAAAACATTTCATTTAGGATTTAAATCTTATTTTTTTTTGTTTTATAAATATATTTCATTGCATGTTTGGTTGGGTTACGTACATACAACATGGATACATCTTATAAAACATTGGGGAGTGAATCAATTATGAAATACAATAGTTTAAAAAATAATTTGTATAGATATAAACACATATTTACAAACCTCCATTATATAGATATAGATTTATACTACAGATATGTTCATAAATAGGACATGATCCTACATGTCTGAGTTTCCATTGACACAGTACCACTTAAAAAGAAGACTGCTCTCCACCTTTCTTTCTCTTTCTAGACACACGCACACACACACACACACACACACACACACACACATAAGTCTACATTATGGATATAAAAGGAAATTAGATTATCAAACATTAAAAATACAATAAAAACAATTATAGGAATAGGACATTGAATGAACTGTCACAATCTGTTAAGATTATTTTGCAAATAAGAGATTGAAAACTCAGAAATGTAAAACCAAATTCAGGTCTGCCTAAACAATAGGTATTCAAAGCAGGATTCCAATGTCTATACATTTTATTTTACGTCATATTTCAAAGGATGCATTAATATTTTAACAACACTTTGGTCTATATTCTGGTTATACATAGATGTGGTTGGTCCTGTATGTATTTCTATGTGTATCTGTGTAAATCTCTGCTCGGAATATTTTCATACTATTCTATAGCAGATTCAGAAAAATATCTCAATAAATTATATAATTCCATTTATCCTTCCCTTTTAACTATTATCTTTCAAAAGTGAAATTTAAAAGTTTTTTTTAAAGGAGATAATTATTTCTACACAAATCAAAAACCCTAAAAACTTCTTAAAAAATTTTGCCATAGTTTAACCACTTCTTTTACTATAGGTATTTTATTTGCAGAAAGCTCACCACTTATGTAATTACTTTATACTTAATATTAGATTTTTATGCTACAATCTACTTTAGTAATTTGAAGTACTTAATTTTAATCTAAACAATTTTTGTGTAAAAATCTGTACCATATTAATTAGACAAAGAATTACTGGTTAAAAAACAATTACGGAAAAGTTTGACAATATAATTACTCTGAAATACATTTTGCAATATAAGAGTACATATATTAATATAGATAGCTAGTATTGACACATGTCCTTTAAAAGATAAATAATTTTTAGTAATAAATTGGCAAATAGTTAAAAAAACAAAAACATTTATATTTTATTCTAGTAATTATGTCACCCAATATTTGTAACTTACAAAACACTTGTTTATATTCCAAAACTGCTTATAGTAGAAAATATTCAAACATTTTTTGAGATATATTTTTCAGCATTATATATTTTATTATGGTACCAAAAAGAGTTGTTCAGAAAAATCATAATTATCTTCTTGAATTAAATATTTGTAGATTATGCAAATTCATTCCAGTGAATTTTAAGTGCTCTGTTAATTGAAATTAAAGTAGAAAAGATAAAGATATTTCATAAGCCTCATTTGGGATTCCTTTCCATTTATAAGGTACAATTTCAACAGCTATTTAGAACTCAAACTCTTTAATTTATAATTTAACATTTTTAAATGCTAAAGGGTTAATTTATGCGGATTTGGTATTTTATGCAGAGAGTTGCTGTTTGGATCTTCTTTCAGTATATTACATGGCTTAATACGTTATATTGCTTAATGTTAAAAATAATCTCATCTGACTTCCTGACATTATTGCCAATCTTTTTAAATGCAAACATCCTTAAGATATGTGTTCTGTTAAAGAGTATAGACAATTTTCTGCCTAGAGAAATATCAGTACCCACATTAGATGAATAAATTATCATTGAATTGATAGGAAGTGTTGTCACATTGCCATTTCCAAGTCAGTAGTGGATAAACGTAAATGGTAACAAGTTTTATTTGCATGCATATAGGGCTAAAATATCAATGAATAACCAATATTTCTTTCTTTCAACAGATACACTGTGTTGAATATGATGAGATGTATATGTGTATTTGTCAAAATATCTAAAAGAAGTATTAATATTTCAAGGCAATCGCACCATATATTACCTATGAAGTGCCTGCTTTAATCATTATGGTCAAGGAATCTTTCCCCCTTTTTTTTTATTTCTGCTTGGTTCCCCTTTTCCATCTGTGCTGATAGGTATTTTTCTTGCTCATTTTCAAATAGCCAGATAATTTTTTTAAGTTATCAACCTGTCATGAGACTTAATTTAAAAGGATTTTTTGGAGGGAATTTTTTCTTTTCTTCCTAAGTAGCTACAAGCTTCTAACCATTGAAAGGAAAAAAGGCTGGGAAGTGGATGAAGGCCACATTGATTGTAGGGTCAGAGATGTGTGAAGAGTTCATGACTGTAAATAGTGAGATCTGAAGATTTGAGTAAAGAAAAAACAAATAAATAAAATTCACTGCCCTATTTCTTCTACATCAGCGATATCCCAAGGATTTACGTATGTTGGGGGTGCTGCAGGTTTTAGTACAGGGCCTTGTAATATCTTCATCATTAGTCTTCTATTCTGGGATATGGACAATTGAAATTTTCATACCTTAAGTAAAATTTAATGCAAAAGCGACTTCTAGACAATTTCCTTAATTATCTCCTTTCCCATTCACACTTTCAAAATACTTGCGAATTCTCTTCTGTAGAAATCTGCATCTGAAAGGCAGGCTTTAGGTTTCCAGGTGGTCAGTGTGAAGCCACACAATCTGCTACCTGACCTTTCAGTCAAGCACATCAGTGTCCATATATTCTAATTACATAAGCTTTATTGTTGCCATGTTACAGCATGCCTTCTGCTCAAATACTTTCACTAGGTTTGCCTACATGCTCCTGAACTAATCTGCTATTTCCTAGGAGAGCATAAACTGGCACAAATAAATCAACCGAGTACAGACTAACAAATCTACCAACAAAGTATTGAATCCACATAAAATCCCAAAAGTTCTACACATGAAAGAATATGTTCTTCAGCACACTTAGTTTCATGGCTTGACAGATGAATGCGCGTGCGCGGGCGTGTGTGTGTATGGAGAGACTGTGTGTATGGAGAAGAACTGATTTTTTTCTTTGCTTCATATTTAAGATGGTGCTGTAAATTGCCTATGCAGCCAAAATTTATTTCTTTACTGGCAAAAGAAATCTATACCAGGAAGAAGGTGGCTCATTCTGCATAGAACTAGTCTAGCACCATCCAGTTCTAGGTATTAAGCCTGAGTGACCAGTGCATATACCATGCTCCATAATAAGAACCTCCTGGTTTCTGTTCATGCCAGTTAATGCTCTATTACTTTTGAATATTGAAAAGGTTAGAATGCCATGTTCATTTCACAGGGAGGCTCCTTGGCATCTGTGTAAAGTTTCAAAATCTGCTTATCAAGGGGTAAGGAGATAGTTGAACTTTGACAAGAAAATATATGTGATGAAAGGGAATTCTCAAATGATTTCAAATTACATAATAGTATTGCTACTATTTAGTAAGTACTTTTATTTGCCAGATATTGTGCTAACGAATCTATATCAATTATAGCATTTAATCTGCATAGCAAAACGTCAGGTAGAAACTATTTGTATTCATATTTTGCTGTGGCTCAGAGTAAAATGACTGGGCTGTATTTAACTTAAGTAAGAAGTAAAAAGATAATTTTTAAACAGGTCAGCTGCCTCTAGAGGTCATGTTCTAGGACAACTACACATCTGCACTATAAAAAGGAGTGATGAGCAACATTTAGATCGAAGTTTTTCTCATTAGGAAACATACATAAAAATCTGTTTCATTGAATATTCTACCACATCCATATGTTTTTTAAAGAAAACATGTTTGTACATGATTCAGAAGCAATTTTAAAAATTATGATTCATGTTGTTACAGGATTTCTGTCTCCTTAGTGCCCGTAGTTTTTGGTCATGCTGCTTCGAAGAATGAAGAGGTAAGACCAGACCAAGAGTGATGGGCAACAAGGCAAAGTTTATTGAGCAATAGTACAAGGCTCCCAGAGAGGGAGGGGGCCCAAGAGGGTTGCCATTTTGGCATTCAAATCTAGGGATTTTTTATAAGCTTTTTTGCAGAACTATTTTGAGCATCCTGAGTGTGGGCCCCCTGTGGACTGGCTGCCAAGGTGTGCCAGTCAGGGCTTTGATCATGGACCCGTCTACCTATCAGGTTACTGTTCACACTTTGATGGTTTTATGGGTTGACATTTGGAGACCAACTGCCTCAACTTGTGGTAGTGACCAGTGTTTTATGGTTAATTGTTTTGTTTCAGGATGTTTTGCAAAAGTCACTTCTGCAGAGGCTGCTAGACAGGATACTATTGTAGTCTTGTCTAAGCTGTAAAACAGGAGGCTAGTGGGGTTTTGTCTTTGTTGTCCCAGCTCCCTGTTTTCTTGTTGGGGACCCTGGTCCTGACTAACTCCTAACACTATTACTCAATATAATCAAAAGTTCTAACTGATATATTTTCTCTATTTCTCCGTCTTCTCTACATTTGTATCACCATTCAAACCAGTCAGGTTATTATAGACCAGTGGAAGAAAGCGGTCACACTCCAATTAGACCACCTTCTTTTATGCACATGTGATGTGAATTATTGAACAAATTCTATTGAGCTGTCGAATAAATTCTTGGCTATCAAATGACAAAATACCCATTGTTTCCCCAACTATCTCTTTGTCCAAAACTCAACTTGTCTTCACTGGGGATTGTGGAAATTATGAAGAATATTTTGTTTTATTGTAACAGTCATTTCAGGTCTTGCTTATAAAAAGAAGCTGTGTTTGAAAACTACTTCAAAATTATCAATACCTCTGTTTTAAAGCATATGCACACAGGTAGTGGTTTCATTTATCTATTGCTGGTAACACAACACCCCAAAATGTGAAACTTAAAACAGCAATCATTTTATGATACTTCTGATCATTTTATGATACTTCTGATCTGTTCAGGTAGGCAATTTTCCTGCGTCATCCTCTCTATGCCTTTTAATAAGGTGATTTAATGGTATTCAGTGGACGACTGTGCTGGGCTGAAGAATCTAAAGAGGCTTTGTTCCTATGTCCAGCACATGGGTGTGGATGACTAGAGGCTGGACTCTCCTTCTCCATTATCCGCGAAGCAGGGTGTCTCAGCCTTGTTAAACTTCTTGGGTAGCAATTCATAGAAGTGTTCTATGAGAGAGGAATTTGAAAACCCCCAGTTCCCTAAGGTCCAGACTGGCAACTGTAAAAACAATACTTCTGCCACATTGTATCAGTAAAAGCCGCCCCAGTGCCTGTCCAGATTCAAGGGGAGGTAAAAGACCCATCTCGATGCATTACAGAAAATAATTTATAGTTATCTTAAATCCAACAAAGTAAATAATAAACCGAGTAACATGTTTGAAGAAATACATTGTTTATATTCCATATTTTGATTGAATATATTTCTGTCTTGTTTTTAATCAAAAGAATCTGAGCATATGGACATGCATGTAATTATATGTCAAATTATATACTTTTCTCAATTATACTTAAAAAAATCTCATTACATAGAAGAGAAATAGATTTTTGATTTGTCATCATAGTTTAGAGTAATTTCATTGTTATATCATTTAAAAAATTTTAGATTTTTTAAAAAATTGTTAATCTTATACATTGCTTCAAGAAAAAATATATTTATCCACCCATCAGATTATTCAAACTTTCAAAATGTCATCTTATTTTTTAAAGTTCCTATTAAAAAATAAATAAATAAATAAAATAAAGTTCCTATACTATACGCATAATAATATAGTATTTCACTGCAATGATAACATTTACCCTTGCATTATTTTGAAAACCCTCCTAAGATCTTTAGCAAAATCATTGTAATAGCTTTAAAAAATACAGCTCTATCCTTCCTCCTCTAATTTTGTAAAGGAAGGAAATTATTTGGTTATCAACCAAAAGCAATAGAAGCTTCTAGAAATCACTTCAATTTATAGGCATCTTTTGACATTATAAAGCAAAAATATCTGCTGACAGCAGACCAGAACTACTTTATTCTGAGTTGTAAAATTAACATGCAGACCAGTAAATGGAATTTTTAGTTACAATTCATTAATATGTTGTTAAGCAATTTTTTCTAAGAACTATCCATGTACAAGACAGTCAGCACCGGCCCCTGACAGCTGTCCCCTATATGCTTTCTGTAAACAGAAAATGAAGCAACATCTTAGTCATTCTCTCTGGAAAGACAGCTTTCAGAGCTTTATGCAAATAACATGACCCTCTAGCTGTGGCACATTCTTCAAAAAGACACCTACCTTCAAAAGTGACAGCAAATAATAATGTGACAAACGAGCATGCAGCCTGCACATGAGCCACATATTTCACCTAAAATCCTTGGATGTGATAAAATTAACGTGACCTCTATCGCCAAGGACATTATAATCAATGGAACAGAGCCATAGGAGAAGCAGAAATGGTGGGGGCCGTGTCCTCATGCAGTAGGCTTTAGTTAAAGCTTTCTAAAATCAATTATCCTTTTTATTTTATTTTTTTAGCCAGCGATGCATTCACTTATAGAAATTCTATTGTCTTCATTACAAGAAGGAAGTATATTCACTCATCATCAAGAAGAAAAAGAGAGGTCACATATGAAATACTCAAATAATTAGATTGTAGGTAGGCAATATAAGACATTAATGAATATTGAGATTGAGATTAAACAGCTTGGTTTATTATTAGTATAGCCTGCTCTACATTTTGCTTTGTTTTACGATCAGTTTTTTTTTTTCCCTTTAAAAAGAAAAGACAGATGATGCATCTTTTCCTTTTTTATTGATGAGAGAATTAGGCAAAGAAGTTTAATAAAATATTTCCAACTGACTTTGCAAAATAGGCAATCTATAAATGAACTGTTTTCAGTGTACCCCCATACATGCAGGCAGTAAGCACACCATGAAAGCTTTATTGTAACTTAATTGTGGCAATCAAATTTAAGAAAAAAACAATAGGACGCTTTTTCAATCTGCCTTGACAGACTTCGGCAAAAATTAAAAAGTCCTCAACAAAAATAATCTTTGTGGCATCAAACTGGGTTCTAGGCCACCAACTGGTATAGACATCAAAATGCAGCACAGGTAGATTTAGACATTTGCTTATAATTATTTCGAAGCTACTGAGGAGAATCATATCTTTATGTAATTTATATTCAGAGTCATAATTACTAAAGATATATGGAAAAAGAACTAACAAACTTGATGATTACATTTCTGCTAATGGGATTGTGAAAGAAAATAAATTGAGTTCATCATAAAATAAAAATTCACTCAAAATGCAAAAAAAATATTGTTCGATCCCAGATTCAAAATAGTGTTAACCACTCTTTTCTTCTATTTGTTGAATATATATGTAGTAATTAACAGAAAAAAGCTTGGGTTTTAACTATTATTCATACATGACATCACAGGTTGGAAAAGGTTATCTTATACACTCCAAGGAAACAAAAACAAGTTAGTAGATTAGGAATGAAATTCAAATATTACTTCTAAAAGGCCTTTGAAATTACACATTTGAAAAAAGGAAAGGTAATGCTTTCCTCTATTTTATAAGGAAGCCCATCTGTTAATGTATTTCTAATTACACATAAAAAGGAGTGGACACAATAAGGAGATTTGCTCACTTTATAAAATATTATAAAAGTATCTTTTTAAAAGTACTATATATTTTAAACATTCAGGAGAATACAAAATTATAGCTGTTTTCTCACCATTAAATTTGACAGATACCGAATCTGGTAGTTTTATTTACTGATCTCTTCATTTTTATCAAAATTATTCTTGCTTGCAAAATTGTTAAAGACAAATGCTTCTTTCAGCCATGTTTTCTGCAAGCACTTTTGATTATTTTAGCTGTTAAATTTGGTTTTGACCTTCAGGTCTCTAAATACTGTGTTTATATTGCCATTTCTTTACCTTTTGGTTTTAGGCAATTTCTTATTATTTGCAATTAGGGGATAAAGTTTTAAATATCCTTCTCACATCAACCCTGAACATATGCTTACAGCTCTGCCCTCTCGTGCCAATAAAATTGCATTATAAATTTTGTGGGATCGATATTTAGACTTTACATTATGATAGCTATATAGACACTATTCCCAAGTGATTCATTATATATGATTAACTATGACTCATTATGTAAATATTATTCTACAGCTTAATCTTATTTTAGCATATGTGTTTATATTCAATAAGTTAGTATAATTTTTATTTTAATGCTTATTTAGCTTTCTGTGTACTCATTTTTAATGATGTAGCCATTTTAGCCATTTTAATCATAGTATTCCTTCTTGTTACAAATATTCTCATTTAATTGTATTCCTTTTGGGCTTTATTATTTTACATTTCCTTTGGCAAATACCAGTTTCCCATTCAGAAAAGACAAACTTTTTGACTTCTGAGTTAGTTTTATTTATCTTGATGTCTATTTCCTTTTATTCTATAAATAATTTTGTTCTGTATTTAATGTTTAAGTTTATGGATTGTGAATATGTATGAAATTAGCTTTTTAAAAGTAAATTTCTATAATAGTCAAATTTTTTACTCATGTGGTTTTGATGTTAGTGCATACATTAAAGAGCAGCTTATACCTTAAATCTTCTACATCTAAGATTTCCTTTCATCCTTATTTTTGAGGTAAGGTAGATGGAGATAATTCTGTTGTATTCATAATTTCATTGGCGAATTTTATTTTTTTAATTAATTTATTTTTTAAAGTAGGCTCCACGCCCAATGTGGGGCTCAAGCTCAAGCTCCCAAGATCAAGAGTTGTATGCTCTACTGGCTGAGCTGGCTGGGCACCCCATATTGACAAATTTTAAATCAAATTTATTGAGATAGAAATCACAAACTATAAAATTCATCCATGTAAAATGTACAATGCAATATTTTCAGTAAAAGCATGGATTTGTGCAACCACTGCCATGATCTCCCCTTAGAACATTTTCATCTCTCCAAAGAAAAATTTTATTCCCTTAACCATCCCTCTCATTCACCTTTTTCTCCAGCCCCCAGAAACCACTAATCTACTGTCTGTCTCTACAGATTGGCTTATGCTGGACATTTCATACAAATGATGCCACATAATAAATTTCTTTGGTGACTGACATTTTAAATAGCTTAATGCTTTCAAGGTTCATCCACATTGAAAAATGTATCAATCTCAATTCCTTTATATTGCTGAATAATATTCTGTTTAACAGATACACTATATATAATGATCTATCCATCCGTTGATGGACATTTGGATTATTTCCACTTTTTGGCTATTATGGATAACACTGCTATGAACTTTTCTGTACAAATTTTTGTATGAGTGTTTATGGTTCTCTGGGTGTATACATAGCAGAATAATTCCTGGGTCATATGGTAATTGTGTTTAATATTGTGAGGAACTGCCAAATTGTTTTCGAAAGTGGCTGCATCTGGGGCGCCTGGGTGGCTCAGTAACTTGAGCGACTGGTTCTTGATTTCTGCTGAGGTCATGATCTCATGGGTCATGGATGAAGCCAGCTTGGGGATCCACACTCAGTGGGGAGTCTGTTTGAAGAGTCTCTCCCTCTGCCCCTCCCCCCACTTGCATACACCCCCCCCAAATGAATAAATCTTAAAAAAAAATTGGCTGCACCATTTCACATTCCCACCTGCCATGCAGGAGGATTTCAATTTCTTTCCATTCTCATCAACACTTGTTATCATCAGTCTTTTTACTTTAGCCATTTTAATGTGTGTGAAGTGATATCTCAGTATATTAATGAATATGAACATATTTTCTTGGGCTTATTAGACATTTGTATTTCTTCTTTAGAGAAATACCTCTTCAAATCCTTTTCTTATTTTAAAATTGGGTTAGTCTTTTTATTATTTTATAAGTTGCTGGATTTCCCTGCTAGTACTTTTTTGGACTTTTTGTCTATTTTTTAAGATGGGTAGGTCATTAATTTTCTATCTTTTTGGATACCTGTGTCTAGTTTTAGTGTCCGGCTCATTCTGGCCTCTTAGAATCACTTGGGAAGTATTTGTTCCTCTTCTATTTTTTTGGAAGAGTTTTGAAGGATTGTTATTAATTCTGACCTAAATTTTTTTGGTAGAATTTGCCAGTGAAGACATCTGAGACTGTGTTTTCTTTTTTTGTTTTGTTTCTTTTTTGTTTGATTTGGTGGGAAGTTTTAAAATTACTAATTCAACATTTTCAGTTACAAAAGATTCATTCAGATTTTCTATTTCTTTATCAGTCAGTTTTGGTATAATGTTTCTTTCTAGGAATTTATCCATTTCACTTTAGTATCTTAGATATCTAATTTGTTGGCGTTCAGTTGTTTATAGGATTCTCTAATATACCTTTGTATTTCTTTATGGCAGGTATTGATGTCTCTTCTTTCATCCTGATATTAGTGAATGCTAACATCTCTGAGCTTTTGTTTGTTTGCTCTGTTTGGTTTTATGGTTGTTTTTTTTTTTCCTTTGGTTATTTGTTTGTTTTGGTTTTGATTTTTTTTCTTTAGTTACTCTAGCTAAGGATTAATTATTTACATAACTCTCTACAAAAAACCAACTTTTGGTTGATTTTCTCTATGGTTTTTCTGTTTTCTATTACATCAATTTTTGCTCTAATATTTCTTCCAGTTTTCTCCTGGTTTTGGTTTTAATTTGTTCCTATCTCCTAGGTCATTAGGGAAAAGAGGTAAATTGATTTGAAATCTTTTTTCTTTTGAGCTATAGGCTTTGACATCTATAAATTTCCCTCTAAGCACTGCTTTAACTATATCCCGTAAGTTTTGGTGTGTTGTGTTTTCTTTCATATATCTCAAAGTATTTTATAATTCCTCATATGGATATCCTCTTGATCCATTGGTTATAGAGATGTGTATTGTTTGGTATTTACTTCTTTGTGAATTTCCCATATTTTATTTGGTTATTGATTTCTAATTCAGTTCTATTCTGGTTTCAGAACATATTTTTGTATGATGTCAATCCTTTAAAATTTATCCAGGCTTGCTTTATGGCCTAGTATATGATCTTTCATGGATTATTTTCTATGTGTGCTTGAGAAGAATGCATATTCTGCTATTGTTGACTTTAGTGTTCTGTAGATGTCTATTATTAGGTCTAGCTGTTTTATAATGTTCAAGGATTCTATTTCCTTGGTGATCTCCTATTAAATACTCCTATTAAAAATAGAGTATGGAAGTCCCCAACTATTATTGTTGAGTTGTTTATTTCTACCTTAAATTATTTTCAGTTATTTCTTCATGTAATTTGGGATAATATTGTTATGAGCATGTATGATTATAATTACCATATCTTTAGAGTGAATTATACTATTTTATCATTATAAAGTATCCTTCTTCATCTCTAGTAAAAATTTTTTTTTGTCTGGAAGTCAATTTTGTCTGATAGTAATGTAGTCATTTAGCTTGCTATTGGTTACAGTTTGCGTAATACATATCTTCCCATCTTTTTACTTTCAACCCATTTCTATCTTTGATTTTTAAGTATGTGTCTTGTAGACAACAATGGTTGGATCATGTTTTTGTATCCATCCAACTATCTCTGCTTTTTAGAGCATTTAACCTATTTGCATTTATTATAATTACTGATTTGATAAGATTTATGTCTACCATTTTGCTATTTGATTTCTATTTGCTATTTGTCTTATGTATTTGCTCACTTTTTTCTCTCTTATTGCCTTCTTTCATGTTCAAATAGATATTTTCAGTGTGCCTTTCTAATTCTATTGCTGTTTTTTCTTTTTTTTTTTTTTAATAACATTTTTGAGATTTGTGTGTGTGAAAGGGGGCTGCTAAGGGTATTACATCATAATTTAAAAGAATAGAGATCAGATTAATATTAATTTAATTCAAAAGCATACAGGAAAAATGCTCTTTTGCAAACTATTTCTTCAACCCTAATTTGAGTTATTTTATTAAAATAATAACATCTTTATACATCATTATCCCATCAACATGGTTTTATAATTATTAGTTTATAAAGTGTTATAATATTAAGGAAAAAGAAAATAGTTATAAAAATACTTTTAGGGTGGGGTGCCTGGGTGGCTCAGTTGGTTAAGCGACTGCCTTCGGCTCAGGTCATGATCCTGCAATCCCGGGATCGAATCCTGCATCGGGCTCCCTGCTCAGCAGGGAGTCTGCTTCTCCCTCTGACCTTCCCCCCTCTCATGCTCTCTCTCTATCTCATTCTCTCTCTCAAATAAATAAATAAAATCTTAAAAAAAATACTTTTAGGGTGTCCTTTATACTTACTTCTATAGTTAACTCTGTAAGTGTTCTTTATTTCATGGTGCTGATTTCAGTTGAATTATTCTTTCAGTAGTTCTCGAAGAGTAGATCTGCCAACCACATGTCTCTGTCTCTCTCTGTCTCTCTCTCTTTTTGTTTTGTTGATCTTGAGGTCTCTTAATTTCTCCTTCATTTTCAAAGTATGCTGTCTGGATAAAGATTTCTTTGTTGATAGTCTTTTTCCCTCCACCACTTTGAATATGGTGTCCTTATTGCCTTTTGGCCTCCATGGTTTCTTGTATATGATGATATCCTTTTTTCTTACTGGCTTTCATATTTTGCTTGTGAAAGGCTTTAAGATTGACCAAAGTGAAGATTGGGTCCTTCGTAGGTCTTTCCTGGGCATGCATACAGCCCTGCACCTGAGTGTGACTTTCCAGATTCCCAGGAAAATATTATAGCTTTTCAAAGCTCTCTCTGAGAATATCTCATTTCCCAGCTCTTCCTTTTAAGTTTTGTCCATGCCCTTGATTATACCACCAGGTATCATAATCTCAGTCATCTGCAGTGTTAAACAAACCACTGATTGTTCCCAATAACTGCTGTAGGGGTAAGGCATTTCTCAAATGAAGCTCTCTCTAGTCAAGACAAATAACAACAATGCCCAGGGAATGGAGTTGCAAGGCAGGTTAAGAAGTGGCCGTGCTCTGGAAATAGGAACTTTTAGTAACTCCATACATTATCTGTTTCCTTTGGTAGTTTCAAGGCTGCTGTTTTCACATCCACAGTATTTGCAAAGTGGTGGGTGGGTGCTGGGAGGAGACTGATTTATAACACTACAAACCTTGTTGTTCCTACTGAGATTTAGCAAGTGTTCTTGAATAAACAGTTCTTAGATTTTTTTTAAAAGCTTTTGTTTAATTTTCAGAGTTCTGAAAATGTTGATTTTGATCATTTTTGACATGGTTTTCCTTGCCTTCATGGAGGAATGGGTTATGGAGGTCTTCATTCCACCATTTTAGCAGTCCCACCAATATTATTTTATTTTAAATCATGAATCTTACCCTATTAACAATCGCTTACCCATCCCTTACACCATGAAATAAACAGGCATATTTTATTTTTTGATATCTAAGCCACTATGCAGATTTTTTTTCTAGTCTTCTTTTCCTTACATTCTATCTCCTTCAGACTTGGTTTTATGAAAGGGGTGCAGGTTTGATAATAACGATAAGGGACTAGTTTAATTTGGGTTCAATGTATACATGTACAGGTTTTTGTTTTTACCTGGGCTAAAGGCAAGGCACTCCCCTGGACTCATGGATGGTGTTTATTTTGATCTTCTTTTGCACAGAGGCTCAGCTTTAAGGAGGAAGGAATCTCATATTAAACCTCTCACCGTATGCGGGTCAAATGCCATTACTGCTATGTTCAGATGGCTATTAAATTTCGGATCATAGCCTATAGAACTTAAACTTTTCTTGAAACCCATTGAGCCACTTCCTTAAATTTTGGCACCCTTGTTGTAGCTTTCTTTGATCTCAGAAACACAATGACATTATTATTGATATCTTTACTTCTGTTTAGTATTTGAGCATACGGCACTAGGACAAATGTGTAACCTTACCCTGTAATCCTCCACGTTCCAGACTTCTCCTTTTGGTGGAAATATAATTTTTATTTTCCTGCCCAAATTCACTTTAGTAACTGCACATATTTAATGTATATTTAGCTATGTTTGCCTGTAGGAGAATTTATCAGTGACATGACCCCTGACAACCTCTTCAACTTTATTTCCTAGAAATCACCCTTTTTCATATGTACTTTTCAATACTGTTGTACGGGTTTGGCTATACACTTGTCATTCCCTTTGAAATGTAAAAAACATTTCTTTTTTTTTTTCCAATTTTTCTTTATCCTTCTAAACTACTCCCTTATGAAGGTTTTGGCAAGCTAGATATAATGGCTTTTTTTCCCCAAAATAATATATTCTTATCTCTTATTGAGTATAGGAATTGTGCTTAGTTTGTATTTTTGTTTCCAGTACACATCCTCATTTCTAACTTATTTTACACACTGAAAATATGTATTTGCTAAATAAACATATCAATGTATCATATAGTATATGAACAGAAAACTAAATAATGATAACATAAAGGAAGATAAAATAGCACAAATTATTGTTCACCTGTAGTTTTATATTAGTCACAGAATAAATTAATTAGCTTTATTGAAATTTATTGCTTTATTTTTGTTTGGACAAATTCAATTGTTTAAGTAGCTACTCATTTGAAATATATTCAGATTTGAAGTGATCAAAATATTCTGTACAGAATGTGACTTAATTTAAGAAATCTGACTTTCTAGGATAAAATAAGTGACTATGTGCGTTACAAAATCAACTTTAACATTATTAGTAAATTGTTAGGAAAACAATGATCACTTGATTCAGAGAGGATAAATATTTTCACATGAAGTATGTCATTTGCGAGAACAAATAACTTTCAGTTCAATTAAGAGCCAGGTAGATGTTTTGTGAAAGGACTAGATTTAGAATTATAGTTTACCTGGGCAGAAAAACATATATCTATTTTGTTTTATTATTTTTTCCACCATTTAAGTGTAACACATATACTATCAAACATTTTTATAACAAAATAAATATTCTGTAAAATATTTATTTCCAACATCATAGCCTTATAATTGCTATTATTATGGTATACATTTATCCAGGTTGTAAAATGCAGTATGTGTATTTACATGTATCTACGTCTTAATCAAATGGCACTACTACTAATATTGTAATTTTTCCATCATATGCACTAAAATTTGTTCAAAAGATTTCAATTATTCTACAGCATTACTTTTGTTATTTTTTAATTATTCTCATTTATGTATGTATCAAACTGTACTTAATTTATCCCTATAATTGGGTAATTGGGTTATAGCAATTTATGGGAGCAAGTTAATATACATAACTGCTCTGATAAATGTTCATTTATGCATATAATTCATATGTCATATTCATATCTGTGTATTGTAATTCTGTATATTTCCCCCAGAAATTTCAAATTTATTAGAGCACTTAATACATGGACTGTATTTCATAATGTTGTGATATGTTTAACCTATTCATATTTATAACACATTTTCTTATTAATGTATTTATTTCCTTAGTAAATAATCTTTCTATAGATTTGTCAGTTTCATTTCATGTTTCAAAAAGAACTAGTCTATGTTTATCGAATCTACTATTTTATTTTCTTATATATATCTTTGATTCTTATATTGTGAAATTTTCTTTTCAAGCAACTAATTCATAAGTTTTTTTTGTGGGGCAGAGAAGAGTGACTATTGACATTCATGTGATTAAGTTATTCCACCGTGAACATTTAAGATATGTCAGCTGGAATGACTTGCCATTGTATTTTGTCTTTTATTAAATAATATGGATTTATTGATCCTTATGCCTATACAATTCAATTTTATTTGTAATTAAAGCCATGTTTTCACAGTAATCAGTAATTAGATGATCTTTTTACTCTGTTATTTAGACAATAAGTCATTTGAAAATTAGAATATATATCAGATGTTAAATAAGTGGTTATTGTATTTAAAATATTGCATTTTATATACTACCAAGTTAAAAAGTTAATTTAGAGCTCTATAAACTTTTGATGTAATTATTTTTATTTAGTGTCTGTAATTGTTTTCCATGTGTTTAAAAATGCAGATTTAATTTAACAAAGATGTCATTTTTACAGACATATTTAAATTAATTATATGCCTTTTTTAGGAATTAACACTGTATACAAATGTATCAAAGCAGTCTATTATATTTAAAGCAAGAAATTTATATTTAGTATGTCATTTCACAAAAAGACACATATAATATGAAAAAATCTATAGTTATAATTTTTCTGATTACTTTTTTTTAAGTTGTTAAAGAACTTATATCTAATTACTTTTGGAATAACTAATACTCCTCCCTCATTAAACACAAGCAATTACACACACAGTGAAGGGAAGAAAGGAAAACTAAAGAAAGAAAATATTACTGTCCATTAGGAACACAATTTTCCACTCCAGAGATAATCATTCTAACAGGGGTCTAATATTTCCTTCTGAATTTCCCAGAGATCATCTGTGCAGTTGTGTAAGGATAGCATTTGCATGGATATGTAACTGGTAGTGTGCTAAATACTATATTCCCTGTTTCCCTCTTGCTTTACTTGACGGCTATTTTTTTTGAAATTTGTTATGATTCATTGACAGGCAGATATGATAGAACTCCATTTTACTCATAGATCATTATAACACTAACTGGAAGCAATTTAATATACCTAACTTGTCTTACATGTAACTTTTATGGGAGCAAGTTAATATACATAACTAGTCTTATTGTACATTTTAAACTATTTTATCAGATAATGCTATGATAAATAATATTTTTAATATTTTTTTAATATTTGCAAGTTTATAGGTAAAATACAATTTTAGACAGTACAAATCAATATTTTTTTCAGTAGATATGGCCACATTTTTCTCCAAAGATTTTTAGTACTTTTTATTGCTACCTGGAATTCATGATAAGGTCTATTTTTTCATATGGTCACCAATCCTGTGTTCTTAACGCCTTTATACTTTTCTTCCCAAATAAGTAAAATCTAGGTTTTTCATAATTTTAATTATATTTTTTTAATTATGAATGAATTTGAGAATCTTTTCAAGTGACTAAGGAAGGAAAAGCTTTTTTATTTACTTTTCCAAATATATATGTATGAAAAGTTATTTGTTTACATATATTGTAAACAATGTGAAATATTATATTGGCAATTAATTTCATCATTTGAAGATTTCTGAATAGATCTATTAGTTACAATGAATTCTCCAGGTAATTTTATCAAAAATTATAGATGCTTTATCCAGAAATTTGACACCTCTTTTTAAGACCTATTGTTTGAAGTATGTTTGAATCACTTTTGTAACTTTCAAGAGTTTACAGTAATTTATTTGTAACATTTAATATTAAATCCAGAATACGTAAGTGACTGACAGTGAGTTTTGTTTAATGACAATTTACAATATAAAGTCATTTTCCTCAGTCATGGATTGCTTGTATCGAGCTTTTGGCACTCTATCTTGTTTTATTTTATATATATCATGTCAGTTCATCTGGGTTTTGGAGATGAATAACGTATTTGACCCTCAGTGGGGGACTTTTCACAGCTTAATTTACCTGCATGATGCCACCCTATAGTGAGTGCCGCTAACCACCTATGTGTGACTACATGATTTGAAAAGTTACTGGCTCCCTTGGGAAGTTTCATTGCATATTTGCTCTTGTATTCCATGGTAGTCCACTTAGAAAATAAGCTATTCTTATTCTGCCTAGTATAGATTTTACTCAGTTAAAAATAATCTTTGTGACAGTTTAATCCTACTACAATTCATGACAAAATGAATATGACACATTTACTGTAACTCAGATTCTCAGGAATTTTACTAATGGTCCATTTAATGTTCCACGGCGGTGAGCATTTATACTGCAGGGAAAGTGGCAGCAACAATTAACAATGCAAGCTGTCAGAGTTGACAGGAGCAGCTTATTTCAGGAAGGCATTTTAGCAGATTTCTTCCATTTATAAACTGGACGCACAAATTCCACGAAATATTATAGCTACACACAACTAAGGCTAAAATTGCCTATTATAATGTACATGGTAAGACTAATGTCATTCCTGAAGTTTTAATGATACAGTTTGATAGAAGGGCTCGAAGTCGAGGGGGGAAGGGGTAAACGTGTAGTGCTGTCATTACTTTCAGCAAGGATTTTGATTAAAAATGGCATTTTGTTTTCTGTTTTTTTTTTTTTTTTTTTTTTTCCCCACCAAATTAGCTATTTCTTCCTCATCATTTAGTGGTAAAAACATTTGTTTGCCTGTAAAGCTCAAGAAGTAATAAAACCGAGAACGGACACTGGGGCTATAAAATAATTGCCTCCGTGAGCTACTTCTTCATTCCACCTTTGATGTCAGAATTTAACAATTTTGAGGTTTTTTTTTTCCTTAAAACACATGTTGAAGGATGTAGAACAACTGGAACTCTATAATAAATTATGATGCAAATGTAGAATGACACAGAAAATTGGGGGGGAGTTGTGCTATTTCATTATACAGTTAACATATACCAACCCTATGACCCGCCAATTTCACCATTATATTGTTACCCAAAAGAAGCAAATTTTATTATTATTATTATTATTATTATTATTATTATTATTATGTGTGTGTGTATACATACACACCAAGGCTTGTATAATAATCATAGTTACTTTATTTTAATAGTCAAAATCTAGAAACAATCAAGATGTCTATCAATTTTGTTTAGAATGCTTGCACAAACTATGACATATTCTTAAAATACTCAATCATAAAAAGGAACACTGTCATGCACACAACAACGTGGATAAATCTGGAAAACATAACACTGAGTTATAAAAGACTTGCTCTAAAGAACAGATAGTACATGATACTTAGAATTGGCAAAGTTAATCTGTGGTAAAGAAAAATATAATTGCTAGCTGTGGCTTCTGAGGTTTGAGGAATAGAGATTGATTAAAGAGGCATGAGGGACCTTTCAGGGGTGCTGATAATGTTCTATATCTTGATAAAAGTTGAGCTACAAAAGTGTATGCATTTGTCAATCTTCACTGAATAGGTGCTCTTAAGACTTGTACATTTCATTGTATGTAAATTTTACATCAAAGAAAAAAAAAAGAAGGAGAAGAACTATAACCATGTATTGAATTCTTGGTATTGATATGCATGCTGAAGCATTTGGGCAGAAATGAACAGATATCTACAACTTACTTTGAAAATAAGTTGGACTGATGGATTGATAGAGGGATAGATGAGATAGATCGATAAATAGATAGACCGATGATAGATGTGTAATAAGGTAATCAGCACAATTCTACTTGTAGAATTTATATGGAGAGTATAAGGATGTTCACTGTAAAATTGTTTCAGCTATTTTATGATAGATTTTATTTTAATAATTTTTATTTTAATAATTTTTATTTTAATAATAAAATGTTTTTAATAATGAAAAGAAAATATATGGATTCCTTGTGCTAACAGGATATCAGTATTACCTTTATTTTAAATTTGAAACCTAAGAGTGTGATAATAAAATCATGAAACCTTTTTTTAATCTTTATTTGTAAAATGAAGAATTTTTCTTGTGTTTCTAATTTTCCCTACATTCTTAGATGTTATTTGTAGATTTTCTAGATTTTTTTTCTTTTTTTAACTTTCTTTTAGCTCATTTTGAAATACTAATCCATGCTTTGTTTCTGTTTATGGGTGTGTTTTCCAGCATAGTTTCATTTTCTGAGATATTATTCTAGTTCTCATTCTTTATTTTATTGTTTATGCTGGAAAACATGTTCATTAAAAAATGAACTAAAAAAGTTATTTGTATTTGATCTTATAACAGTCCGTTTCTATTACTCATTTTGATGTGATTTTAGTTTTTCTGGTTTTTTAGAAGAAAAAATGAGTTTCAAAACCCTTTAGGGAGTCATGGCATTAGAATTTCTCCTTTGGCTATTTTTATAAGATTTCAGAATTTGTGGTCCCTTCCTTTCTCAGACCTCCTAGCTCTCCTCATGTTCCCCACCCTCCCCATGGCTCTTTTTTCACCGCTTTTTGTAACTTCATGGATCATATTTGGTTCTATCCCCAGCAATTTCTTCATAGTGGAATATGGGATGTGTTCTGGAAATTAGCTGCTGCTGATTTGTTTTGACAGTTCAGAGTACCTAGACTTTTCAGCACATTCAAATGTTACCATGGACCTTTGCACTCATGTGTAATTGGAGGTAACCCACTATTAGCTATATAAGTTTGCCTGCTGCACTTTCCTGAGAGTCCATATTGGCTAATCTGAGGTTCCTCTCTTATCAGGTTTGTCTAGCACTCTTGCATCTTCTCTCCCCTCCACACAAATGTTGATACCATGCCAGTCTTGCTCCATTCTGGTTGGATCCCCATATTTTAATATCCATAGGGAGAGCTTTTCATATACTTTTGTTGTAGATATTGTCCTTGAGTTTTTGATTTTGCTATTCATGTTGCTCTGACATCTTCCTTTTATTGAGGGATTCAGGAATATTTACCCCTACATTGCAACAGCTTCCACCACCAGTTTTCTAGCATTGCATCACACTTGACTAAAAAAAAAAGTACTTTTCACTTTCTTATCTAAAAATTAATCTTTTAATAATTTTATATTTGTGTTTCATTCTATTATTTTTTTTAAAGATTTTATTTATTTATTTGACAGAAGATAGCACAAGTAGGCAGAGAGGCAGGCAGAGGGAGAGGGAGAAGCAGGCTCTCCGCTGAGCAGGGAGCCTGACGCAGGGCTCGATCCCAGGACCCTGGGATCTTGACCTGAGCCAAAGGCAGATGCTTAACAACTGAGCCACCCGGGCACCCCTAATTCTATTATTTTTAACATTATGTTAGTATAGACTGATATTAATATTTATGTACTTATATTTATTTAATTGATTTAAAATTTTTATTTATCTTTATATGGAGTTTATTACTGTAATACATTTCTTTACTTGTAAAATTATACATAACTGAACAATAAAATAATTAAAGGTATGCTGCAGCTATAACACCATACATAGAATATAGAAGATATAATACCCCAGGATATTTACTTACAATTTCTATAAATTTTATTATCTTAGCACCAAGTAGACAAAATATGGTTCCTGGAAAGATTGGTCATGTACCCTGATCAACAGGGAAAATAAAAAACAAAAATATTGCCAAGCTTCCATTTAACTTTATGGCTTATAAATTATGCATAGATTAGTCTCAATTTATGAGTGATATATTCTATTTCATTTTACCATGACTAATTAATATTTAGTTTTAGTGGTTGACATAAGTTTATTTATTCATTTATTTAATAAACATTTACTGAGAACCAACTTTTTCTAAATTGTGTGTATGTATGTGTTTGTGCTTACTTTTTGTTTTGATTTTTGTACTGCCTATAAAATCTATCCCTTAATAAATAAGAAGCAGCATGTGCAATACTTCTCAGCAACTCATAAGAACTTAAGAACATAGAAAGTCCATACGTATTTAATGTTTATTAATATTAGGATTAATTCACAAAGTAAAACATAGGAAGTGTTGTGTAGTGCAGTAGGGCATGATGCAATGTGTTCTTTGTCAAAAGCACAGCTTTTTTTTCTAGTCACTGAAAAACAAAAACTTTGTAGGATGTTACTACATCATATTATATTTTATTTTATATTATATTTTTAGACTCCACCAAAAAAGCTGTTAGAACTAATGAACAAGGGCGCCTGGGTGGCTCAGTTGGTTAAGCGACTGCCTTCAGCTCAGGTCATGATCCTGGAGTCCCGGGATCGAGTCCCACATCGGGCTCCCTGCTCAGCAGGGAGTCTGCTTCTCCCTCTGACCCTCCCCCCTCTTGTGCTCTCTCTCTCTCTCTCCCATTCTCTCTCTCTCAAATAAATAAATAAAATCTTAAAAAAAAAAAAGAACTAATGAACAAATAAATTTAGCAAGTTGAGAATACAAAACCAATATACCAAGAAACCAGTTGTGTTTCTATATACTAATAACAAACTACTACCTGAAAAAGAAAATAAGAAAATAATGTCATTAACAATTGCATCAAAAAGCATAAAATACCAGGAATAAATTTAATCAAGGAGATGAAAGATTTGTACACCGAAAACCATTAAGACATTGATGAAAGAAATTAAAGAAGACACAAATAAATGGAAAGATATTAGGTGCTCATGGATTAGAAAAATTAATATTATTAAAATTTCTATACTACTCACTGCAATTTATAGATTCAATGCAATCCCTATCAAAATTCCCATGGTATTTTCACAGTAGTTTTTTTTTTTTTAAAGCTGCTTTGTTTTTCAAAATCTAAATTTCTTCATTAAAATGGGAACATAGATTCAAAAAATAGTGTGAAATTAAAATAATGATATCAGTCAAGCACACTTTAGTGTGATCTAACCTAGTGTGACAGCCCTCGAAAGAAACTATCACTTTTATCCTACCTTAATAGAAAACACCATTTCCTAACTATAGGAAATATTCCCTTGTATTCTGTGCTGATTAGATCTTTTGGTGAACATTACATTCAACATTGGATTCATTTATTCATGCATTCATTCATCTTTTACCTATTTACTGGGTTCAATCTGTGTCAAGTACCATTCTCTCTTCTAGGGATACATAATTGTGTGTGTGTGTGTGTGTGTGTGTGTGTGTGTGTGAATGCATATATTTTCATCTAGCCCATTGACAGTGTAATGAGTAGAGAGTAGATCAGGCTAAGGACTGTAGTAGTAGCAAATATATAAAGGTGCAAACAACAGAAAACAACATATGGCAAGAATTCGGATACCATGGCTTTTTAAGAATCATGAATTTAGTCAGGGAAGAAAAAGGTTGGTTTTAAAAGTGGTTAAAACCATATCATAAAAGGTGAGTGTCAGTTCTAATTTACTCCCATCTTTAGATTTGAAAGCCAGAAATACAAGCTACAGCAATAGAGATTATAGGTCAAATGTCTTTTTAGTACATTCCTCTAAAGTCCCAAGGCCAGCTTATCCTCTTGGGTTAAAAAACAAGAGCTGCTCTTACCAGCATGTTCACCTCTTGGCAAATAAAGAAAGCATCAATGTTTTATCCAGAAATCTAGAACTCAATTTATTAACAAATTCACCAGTATTTTTTTTTTTAAGATTTTATTTATTTATTTAAGAGAGCACAGGAGCGGGGTGGGGGTTGGAGAGAGGCAGAGGGAGAGGGAGAAACAAACTTCCCACTGAGCAGAGACCCGGACATGGGCTCGATCCCAGGACCCTGGGATCATGACCTGAGCTGAAGGCAAACACTTAACTGACTGAGCCACCCAGGAGTCCCCAAATTCACTAGTATTTTTGAGTGCATCTGTCTGTTTGGGGTCAAAGAGTTGATTTAAAATTTTATATTGGGAACTTCAGAGCTACTTCACAGCTACTTCCATACAGCCTAACCATTACTGTTTCTTTTCTTTTTTTTTTTTAAGATTTTATTTATTTATTTGAGAGAGAGAGAGGGAGAGTACAAGGGGAGAGTGAGAGGGAGAAGCATACTCCCTGCTGAGCAGAGAGCCCAATGCGGGGCTCGATGCGGGCTCGATCCCAGGACCCTGAGATCATGACCTGAGCTGAAGGCAGATGCTTAATCAACTGAGCCACCCAGGCTCCCCACAATTATTGTTTCTAACAGTGGTTCGTACTTCCAACTGTAAGAGAATCCCTTAAGCCATTCTTTAAAACTCAGTCCTTGAATTCTAATTCATACATTTTGAAACAGAGGTAGATCTGAAGAATCTTTTAATAAGCACCCTCTTTTAATTTTTTATGCATTCAAAATATTGAACCTAACTTACGTTTTAAAGACTAAAATAAAACTCTGTCTTTCTACACACGCACCCCTTTGATTTTATTAGACTTACTGAAAATAAAGCCAGTGTTGAACGATTCTGGAGAATCATCAAGACCATAGAGAAGATGTGCTAAACCCAGGATCCAGTTATGGTGTCGAATGCTACTATACTTTCCACACTGGATCCTTACTCAGTTTGTACATCTGCCTGATAAATCTCCTGTATAGCAAGCTGGTAAGATGGTTTGAAAGTTGGTAAATTACTGGGTATGTAGGAGGAGCTCTCAGACCATGACAGCTATTCTTTCTCTCTGACCATCTAAATTCTTTAATAAAGTCACTGTGTATTAGCAACCACTGAAACAATGACCTTGCAGGTAGATTTCTTGTCCTAGGATTGTCCTTCACTATCTTCCACACAAAATATTTGATTATTCACTAGCGGAAGTTTTTATCCATCCATCCATTCATTCATCTATACATCCATCTACTCCTATATTATATTTAATGCCTAATTAATGGCCAATGCCAATCCAATTTCAATGATACACATTTTTTTCTTCCAGGCTTCTAGCATACATAAATACTCAAATTCAATATATTGCAATAAATATTATATGCATACCTATATAACCAGTTATAAAAAAAGATCAAGATAGATACAATTTTATGGAATGAATTTCCTTTTAGGAAGAGGATTACATTCATTGAATGATAATCGAATTTAGTGCTATCCTCATCCTTTAGCTTTCCGTTTCAAGTGCACTTCCTAATTCATGTATACACACGTTTCCTTGGGCAAAGTGTATTCTTAATAATATAGCATATTTCTCTGAACACTACTATATGAAAGAAGGTAAAAGGGAAATAAATTAAGTGTAGTCAAAATACTATATATTTTTTTCTCCTAGGAGTCCAAAATGTAAACTAAAGTGTCAAAAATATTTTATCAACATTCAAAATTTCTGATTTACCGAGTGATTACTATTTGGGGAGAAATTAATTAGCTTCCCTCACCCATTTATCTTAACATTGCAATTTCACTGTGTGTCTGTGGTATTTATGTTGAGAGTGTTATGCTATTGTAAAATCTTTGGGGGAAAACTTTGGAACATGAAAATACAGAAATAATATATTTTACAAATTTTCCAACTTCATGAAGATACACTTTACTTTGTACTTTGATATAATTTAGTAATACTTGAACTTAGTAATACTCACAAGTATGGGCATATCTTTAGAAGATCCAATCAATTAAAATTAGTAAACAATAAACACATTTTTTATTTTGTAAATTTATAACCACTTATCAAAATTAGGTATGAAAAGACCTCTCTTTCAGTATTCTAATTGATTTGAGCACAGGGATACAAAGGAAAAATAGTGGAGGAGAAAAAAAGGCACAAAAGTTGTATGAGAAAGGACTGGAAACAAAACTAAACACAACATTGATTTGACCATACTGTGTTGACTATACAAGCTGAACTACGTTTTTTAGCTCTTTACTTTTATTAGTGAACAGTCACAAAAATTTTGCTACAAAAGTATTGAGAAAAAAGTGTATATATCTAAGTATAATATATAGTACATTATATATATTATATATATATATTTAAAAGTTAGAAGTGTAATTTGCTAATAAAAGAAACAAATTGACTTTCTAGAAAATAGCACCAAGAGTCATAGTATAGAACTTTAAAATATTTAATAGTTATTACAGAAAGAAAGAAAGTGTAAGTGTATAAGAAATTAGAATAAAAATTAGTCTCAGGGAAAATATTTTATCTCTATTAATATTTAACATTTAGAGGCCCCTGGGTGGCTCAGTTGGTTAAGCAACTGCCTTCGGCTCAGGTCATGATTCTGGAGTCCCGGGATCGAGTCCCGCATCGGGCTCCCTGCTGAGCAGGGAGTCTGCTTCTCCCTCTGACCTTCCCCCCTCTCATGCTCTATCTTATTCTCTCTCTCAAATAAATAAATAAAATCTTTAAAAAAAAAAAAGAAACAATCCTTTAAAAAAAATTAACATTTATATAAGAATGGTTCTGATTTGTTATAGAATAGTGAAGATGAATATAAAATTAATGCAAATTAACAGGATAATTATCTTATTATTACTGTATTGTTCCTTAAACTTTACAAATATTGAATTATGGATAATATTTATATTTGCATATGAATAATAATCTAGCATTTAAACAAACCTTTTTCTTTGTAGTTCTGTGATTTTTCAAGGGCTTAATACATGTTTTCCTTGCCTTTCTTTTGTTTTGTTATGTTTTCCCTTACAAAATTGTACAAAAGTGATACACTAAACAAAAATTGAAAGGAATTTACTCAGCTAGAAGCAGTTATTGTGTGAGTCACCTTGTTAGCTTTACAAAAAGTGAAATGAGTTAAAGTTTAACTTTTGTTTGAAGAGCTAACCAATTCAATCACATAATAAGTAAGAAAATGGAGCTTATCTTAAGAAATAAGACTTCGGTAAATAAAAAACGAATTGGAAAAGAGAATTGTTACTCTGTGTTTACATGAGAGAATATTGGAAAGAGATTATCCCTAATCAGCATGATTAGCTAATCAGGAGGTTTAATTGAAAGCCAAATCCTCAAGTAAATATTTCAGCAACAACAACAAAGAAAGAATAAAAATGATATTAAGAAACCCAAACAAAAATATAAACATAAGGCTTTAGGTGCAGAGTACCTATGGTTGTTGCCGAATGTCAGAGCTGTTATATTTAAAAATAACTAAATGTGAGGCAGCATGCATATGTGGGAAGATTTCAGAAGAGAGTTAGGAATTGAAGCTGAAGGCCAGAGAAAGACAAGAAGGAAAAGTGGAGAGTGACAGGAAAAAAGAATGGAAAAGAACACCTCCAGATGTTTTTAGCTTTGCAAAAATTTTCATCAGGATGCTATAACTCTGGAAGTAGAAAATGCAGAAATACTATGTTTTACAAATTTTCAAAATCTCTTTTTTTCACGGATTCATCTCATACTAAACTTGCGCCTATCAGCCATCCAAGAAGAAGATGGGTATATATGGGTGCAGATACATAGTCTATGTATGTGACATATAACACAGATAAAACCCTCTGCTCAGTTGCACATCATTCACTCTGATTATTGATGAATTACTGAAAGGAAGAAAAATTCTACAAAAAAGAAACCCAAATAACTTGCCCTGTGTTTCTTTCTTTGAGGATTTGCAGTCTTTCTTGATAGGTCCCTTACTTTACAAATTTAAACAAAATGCTCATCCGTTATAGACAGGCTTTAGAAATAATATGTTAAAAGACCTTTATTTTATAAAGCCAAACATATGTCCAATTTTTTTTAGATCAAACAGCATGTCAAATTTACACAGCTAGTTAGGAAGTTGAACTGAGGAGTGCTGATTCCTCTCTCTACGTTCAGGCCACTGTCCTGGAATGGAAGGAGCAAGAGGAAAGTGGAGAGATGAGGTCAGTTATGCAGACTGTTTTTAGATCATTTAGGGCCAGGATGGAAAAGAAAAAAGTGTAAATTGTTTCTATGCGTATGGTGAAGGAATGAAAGGATTTTGAATAGGGGTGTATATTTATATTCATGTATCAGAAGTGTCTCCAGCTTCTTAGTGTGGAGGACTATAGTGTGGAAGTAAGGAGACTAATTGAAGGCTATTTCAATAGTGCAGGTGAAAGATTATTGTGGTTAGAACTAGCAATCAAGTTTTTGAGGATTAACTAGACCAGTTATATTTATTTGGAGGAACAAGCCAAGAGTATTGGTATAAGGAACAGATACCAAATATAAAGAAAGAGAAGAATCAAGTATGAATATTAGGGTTTGAACTAAAAACTGACTGATGGTTCCATTTAGTCAGTGAGGGTGAAATTATGGATTAGAAAGGAAATGAGAATGTATCAAGAGCTCATTTTGAGGTGTTTATCATTCTTTGTTGTTGTTTAACATTTTATTTAAACTTTTCCATGTTTGAAGATGTTCATAAGAAAGACATAGGGAAAATTCTGTTTTGAAAATATATTGAATATCATCAAAATGCCATAAATGTGTCCAAAATCTCAATTACATAAAGTATAGGATTAATGCAGTGTATCTGGTTTAAGCCTGCTGCAAAAGGTGGGATTCAATAGTGTTGTGTCTGGATTCACTTTTAATGGGGACCTGTAATTGAAAATTGACATTCAGCAATAGATTAAGGCACTTTTGGGGCATCTAAGTCAAGCTGTGGAGTAAAGGGGTGAATACGTAAATCTGGAATGCTGGAGTGAAGGGGAGAAATCAAAATCTAGCAAAAGAAATGCAAGAGATACAGAGAATGAAATAGAGATACAGAGATAGTGATACAGATAGAAAGAGTGAGATGGTGGCAAACAGGGATGGAGAGCTATGGCATTCCTTTTGTCAAGGCCTTGATAAATACATTGGTGATGAAAGCCTAGCATCAGTGGAAAGTGCTGTGGTGATTGTCTTCTCTCAGTCAGAAGTGAAGGTAAAAGACCCTGCCATTAAGATAGACTGCTTGATTTCAACAAGAATGGTGTGATTTTGGGGTGATAGGCCAAGTCATTGCTTTTAGATTCCAGAGGGAGCGTTGCCATAGTAATTATAATAGGCAGAAAACTAGAATAGTAATCAGAACAGCCTGATCTATAGAAATCTTTGATGAGAGCACATGCATAATCAAACACTCAGAATCGAATAGGTGGCAGTCCTGAAGTTCATACCTGATCTGTGTAATCATAAAAAAGTGACACATCTGGTAAACTAACACTTGATTTGGCTTACCACAGTAGCGTCAGGAGCTTTTGCTCAGTTCTGAGACCCCACTTCACTGAGACGCTGGTACACTTGAGGGAGGACTCTCCAATAACAGCACAAGTCTATACGGGATTTTCCTTCTAGCCTTTGGAACAGGGAAAGTGGTAACTGTGTGCTTGGAAAGAGAAATTATTCAGCCTGTTAGGAATTATTGAACACTGGCTCTGAACTAATCCCTGGGAATATAAAATTTAACTGTAGTTTAACAGAGTGAGGGCTTGTGGAATTTACGTGGGAAGTGGCATTTTTAGTTGATCCTACCTCACAATAGGTATAGCGGGATAACAAATTCATACTCATGTCATGTCCCAAATTCTTAAGCTGTAATTAAGATACACATGCCTACCTATTGTATCGTCATATTGGTTCCCTGAATCAAAGTATAAGGATCATTAGGGGAGAAAGAGAAAATGGAAGTTTCTGTATTTCCCACATTTCCATCAGTTGTGTAAACCCAAACTAAACACACGTCTGTGGTGGAGACAAAGATACTAGAAAAGTGATGAATTTACTAAAGGTACAGGAGTAGTAGAATACAGTTGGATTTTCTCAGTGGTTTCCTTGGGAATGGGGTATTCTGCTCCACATACGACTTGCTCTGGCAAACAAGATGCTAACAAATGTGATGCCATCTAAGCCTGGAAAAGCAATTGTATAGTAGGGCTTGCTTTTTAGCCCATTTTGTTCTTCTAATTAACCATCAAAACATGTCCTGGTAGCCTGCAGGAGGACAAAATGTGAGGGGCTGGTGGAGAGCTGAGTTATTCCATTTGAGGCCACCCTATACCATCTTACCCTCTGATCTCAAATGTGTAATTGAGATTAGCAGACAACAGTCAAGCCTGGACCAGGTCAGCAAAACCACCCAATGCAACTTGTCATTTCTCTTTCATGAGAAATAATAGGACTGTTGTTTTAAGCCAATAAAATATTGCATATCTTGATATGTAGGATTATTGAATAAATGGCTAAATGTCACAGGTGGTTACTATCCCATCTCTTTTATTTCACTTATTAACCGAAAGCTCAAGAGAGAGTGATCTTGTCATATGAAAGTGGATTACTTTTAAGTTTAAGCAGGGAGTAACTTCAATTTCAGCTATTCATCCAGATGTTGTCTCCTTACTTGAGGAAATTAAACACAAATCAAATTCCAAGCACTTGTTTTACAACTAGTTATAAAACAAGTTTTTTTTTTTTTTATTGCTATTGATCTGGAAATTCAATCTCTCTCTCTCTCCTCATCACCTCTCTCTCAAATACTCAGAAGTAGTTTGCTTCCACATGGCAAGAGAATAGATCTTCTCCGTCCTGCTTCTAAATTTAGAACACATTTTAATTTGCAGGGATATTGATCACCGTACTGTCCCAGAGAACATCACAACTATCCACCAAATAATGAATTTATTTTGATAAGAAATCCAGAAAGCAGCATTTCATTTCATGAAATTCTATGATTCCATAAAAAATAAATGGCTTCTTAGTCAGTGAATATTTTTGGAGGTCCAGTGACTGGGATACATTCAAATATTCCCTCAAAAGTAAAGATAAGTTGATATACCTTGGACCTCTTATTCAGAAAAAAAAAATAGAACAATGCAAACAAAGTCACTTTTGATTTTAGAAACAATATGTGGATTTAGAAACACATATGGATGTGTTGTGCTGACCATTTTCTGAGTTACTAAGATGCTTCCATTTTTACCCCAGAAGAGGTTTGTCAGATAGCTCCAAATGGGAAGTAAGGCAATTCTGCCACCCAACCTTCAGAAGCAATGGATTCTATGATAATGAAAATGTCTGTGGCAAATCAGGTTACAACAAGGACCCTGTGGTGAGCCCAGCAGAGAGAGTAAAAAGGGAGATCCTTAGGTTTTGGCAGCAAAGACATAACAGAAAAACTACACTTTTGACAAACAACATTCTTTACTATAGAGTAGGTTCCGATAGAGATTAAATGCCTAACTCAGGACTCCAAGTGACCCCAGGCCCATAATTATCCAATTCACTATCCATAGACCAAACCATTGTCCAAAAAAATAAGTACTATATTCAGAACAATTTCTGAAGGCAGAACTAAGCTGCAAGAGCAGAGAGCTCACACTGCAACTCAAGGAATCCAGTGAGGTAACCTAACACATTTTAACAGTGATAACATTTGTTAACTAACAAATGTAATTAACACTTGTTAATTACATAAACTAAGTGCTTCAAATCTTCCAAAGGAAGTTTTGGGCTGCACCAAAAGGTAGAAAACCTATCAGTATTGGCTTACAAAGCTGAGTAGTTATGTAGGAGGGAAATCATAAATGCCAAATATGTCTTGAGACCATTTAGAGAAATTAGTACTGAAATATCTCCTCCGATAACCTTTCTTGATATATTTTAGGAGATACTGCAGTATACATATATAAATATTATATACATAAAAATAGGTGAATGATGTAAGTATGTTTTAAAGTCATTTTTCCTTTAAAAAATATATTTGGTATGTTTGTGGTAGTTAATTTAAAATTTAGCCCATAAATTAAAAAAACAAAACAAAACATGACGGTACCATGAAAAAAATTTAAAGAGAAGGAATGGACATGATCCACAGAGGGTGTATTTAGATTTACATGTAGTAACTGCTAAAGTTTTAAAATATCCCCTCCTAAACCTTTAAAGGTTGTCAAGAATCAACTATGTATGTATAGGTTCATTCCTGGAATCTACTCTCTTCCATTGATCAATACCACACTGACTTGATTATGTATTTTGAACTTTTAAATGGCTGAAATGTTTTTAAGGATTTTCTTAAGAAATACAAATTATTAAACATGTTAATAAAAACACAATGTTAGATTATTGAATTCTGAAGTATATCATGAAATATATAAGAAAAATCCTCAGTAATGCCATTTTTACCACATAATTAATTTTAAGATATTTCTCTACATAGCTAATTTTCCTAGAGATGAACATATTTATTAAAATGACAATAATAATGATTTTTTTATCACTGATTTTAGAATTTGATGACTCATTCCATCTGAGGTTCTAGTGGCTATATTTCATGGTTCAGGCCCACAGACACACTAGAATGGTTTCACCATACATTTGTTTATTCTAGGGTTTGAACTGACAGAGAAGCCCATATTCAGAAAAATCCCTTTTTTGCAATATAATGGCAGAAAAATACAAAAGCATGCAATGCAAGCAAATTTTAAGCTTTAGGTTTAAGCTTTAAGGTTTAACACGAATGTTCATTGGTCAAAGCAAGTTACGTATTAACATGAATGAGCCCAAAGACAAATTTTAGGAGGTATATTCTCCTATAGAAATGAAGTAGAGGGAGTAAATATTTTTGAATAATATTCAAAGGATCATGATCTGTCTACTTGTTCAAGTCTCTCTGACATGCAAAATATAAGATCTCCAAAGGTTTTGTCAAAATCATGGCATCAAGTTTGAAGTCCAGGGTCTTGAAATCTCTGAGCAATCTTTTTTTTTCTTTTAAGATTATTTATTTATTTATTTATTTAGAGTGGGGGGGGCAGAAGGAGAGGGGGAGAGAATCTCAGGCAGCTCTGTGCTGAGTGCGGAGCCGGGAGCGGGGTCCCACAACCCTGAGATCATGACCTGAGCTGAAATTAAGAGTCGGACGCTTAACCCACTCAGCCATCCAGGTGCCCCAAAATCTCTGTGAAATCTTGATGGAACTCCTTTTTATCTAAAGTCCTCTGAACCAAAAGCCAACTTATTACCTTCCCTCACACTAATCATTAATGCATGGAACAGATTGCCATTAGCCTCCCAAGGCAAATATAGGTCTTTGGTCCTTAACAATTCTGTACAGGTATTACCAGGTGTCCCTGCTCTGAGGGAAAGGGATATTTCTTCATTAGGTCCAGGTTTTGTTACCACATCTCTTGGCTCTGCCCTCTGGAAGTTCTTTCTCTTTGCATCATTGCATCTTTCTCTTTGCATCGTAACCAAAAATTGGTTAAGGATAAAATAATTAAGAGAATTAAAGAATTTGCCCATTGGGAAGTCTAAGCTCTCTCAACCTGATCCCTGTCCTTGAAAGTTTGGGAACCAAAAGATTTCTTATAACTTAAATAATTTGTTTCTTGTGATCTGGCTGGCAGCACTTTTGACAATATGGTTTTCATGTGTTTTAGTTTATAAGTCTTAAATTTCAGTCTACTCTATATGCCAAGAACCACACCGTCAATTATTTTCAAGACATTATCTCTCTAGACTAAATTATAGTTCCTTTGAGCAAATAAGGTTTCTGTGAGACCACATTCTTCTTTTGGATCCTTTCATCCAGCTTAAAGGGTCTATTTGATACCAATCAATTCCTTTCAGAAATGGTAACTAAAGGTATTTGAGCAACATACCTAATTTGGGCTTTTGCTTATCATATACAATAACATATTTTATTTGGTAAAAGGATGTTTAATTTTCAAAACCTGTAAGATTATGAGCTTCCTATCTTAGCTCAAAATTATGTTTGCAAACTGGCACATACTTTTGTGAGCTTACCTCTATCTTTTAGTAAATTATGAAATATGGCTAGTAGCAACCAACTCATTTTTTCAACATTTTTGCCTCAAGATCTCCAGGTATTTCATTGAAAATACATTAGGAACAGTTTCTGTGTTTTAGAATATGATAAGCAAAATTTCTCCAAATATTTTGGCACTAAAGAAAATAAATCTCCATTTTTCCTACCTCCGGTATCAGTTTTCTCACTTTAAGCACTTGTTCCAAAATCCACAGCTATGTATTCTAGGTTCGTTTTACAAACACCAGTTCTGTTTCTGTTGCCAATTTTTATATCCACTTTTACTACATAAGCAAAGAGAAGTGCCAAAAAAAAAAAAAAAAAAAGCTTCTAGCTTCTAGCAATAGATATTTATTTTTCTCATGGCTCTGCTGTTTAGCTTAGGAGTATCTGCTCCAAAGTATTCCTCCTGGGGCCAAGGCTGAACGGCAAGAACTACTGAGTCACAGCTCTTCTAGAGATGACAGATGTGCAAGATGACATGCCCAAGCACACAAACACGTTAAAAGCACTGTTGATGTCACATCTGCTAACATCCCATTAGACAAAGGAGTAACAGGGATGAACCTAAATGCAACTGGTAGTGAATGCACTCCAGTCATAGAGTTTAGGGAAAGGGAGTTACCATTTTTCAATATTAATGTCTTAGTCCATTCAGACTGTTATAGCAGAAAACCATAGACCAGAGGACTTAGAAACAACATAACTTTATTTCTCATGGTTCTGGAGGCTAGGAAGTTCAGATCAAGGCACCAACAGATTTGGTGTCTAGTGAGAGCTCACTTTCTAGTTCACAGACAGCCATCTTTTTGCTGTATTCTCACGTGACAGATGGGATGAGGGAGCTCTTCCAGGTGTCTTCTATAAAGGCATGGAACTGTCTCATGAGGGCAGAACCCTCATGACCTAATCACCTACCAAAGGCTCCACCTCCTAATACCATGAAATTGGAGGTTACGATTTCAACGTAAGAATTTTGAGGGGACACAGACATTCTGTCTATAGTATAATGTAATTTAGCAAGTCCCACTAAAAGGAAGTTGCATGAAATTATGTCTTCAACAGCAGTTTTTCAAGAGTGAAAAACAAAATAAACACAAGACAAGCATAGATAAATACTAATAAATTGTTATCCATTTGAAGTATCATCCATTTGAAGTGTCATCCATTGCAGGTCATTCTTCTTAGCTGGAATTGTAAGAAATACAAGAGCGGGTAGGATTATCCATCTCTATTGGCATGGTATTCTCATAACAAATACTACTCATAAGCAAATCATTAAGGAGTTTCTGTTGGTTTATTGTTAATATTTTCTCTTTAGCTCCACTTGTAATAACATGAAAGAATTTCATATTTGACTATAACATAATTAAGCTTTTAAAAACATTATTTTTATGCACTCTTCTTGTCCAACAAAATAACAAGATAAAAGAAGAGAAAGATCTAGTGAACTGGTGGTTCAAAACAGAAGTAAGACAAAATGTACATTTAGAATCATGATGAAGGGAAGCTTCAGATTACACCTGTAAAATCCACTCATTCAAATAATCCTGATGGGAGGAGGCAGACAGAATGCATTAAAGGTGTACCTCTAAGGAAAAAAAAAAAGTATTATAGAGTATTTAATGTGTTCATTTTGAGACAAGTTACTAGTTCATTCAGCTATTTCAGAGTCTCTAAAAAATGTTTTCTCTACATGTAGAAATCTTGAATAGTTATCTATTTATTCTTTAATTATAGGAATTTTACCAAGGGATATGTGAATATGATCCTTTTTTGTATTAACCATGTTGTAATACACCCTTCCAATCTGGGGACTCAGTTTTACCTATAGATCAGGTGAGTAATCTTTAAATAGGATTTTTTTTTTCATTTCATTCTGTACTGTTTTCTTCTTTTAGAATGTCTATTATCCTCACTTCAAGATACCTAGATCTACCTAGCATCAAACTTGCTTTTCTCTCAATTATTATCAAACAGGATTTTAGATCAGAAATTTATAGTAAGACACCAAAATAAAATGGACATAATATTTGAAAGTTCTTTGCCAAATAACCATATGCTTATTTTCAAATAATTTTGACTATAAACAGTTTCTTTGATCTCAAACACCTTCCTATTCTCTGAGAATGCAAAAATTTTGAGAGAATAAGTGAGATCATTTTGTGAGGATGGTATTTTAGGAGAAATCTTTGCTGTGTTCCCTTCACCTTCCACCAAGGGAGCCTGGCTCTAATCCCCTCACCTCAAACCTGAAAAACAAGGCTCCAACAGGGACCTAAGAATGCCAAATAGGTAACAAACACTGACTGGGTTCACACTGGTCTACAATCTGACTTCAGCCTGAGAAGCCATGAGGACAAGGATTTCTCTGGCAGCCTTGATCCCAGAGCCGGGAGTGTCATTACTGTGGGATTTGCTGACATTTTCATGGTTTATTGGTCAGGGGCTATGTATGCATTTCCACAAGTTGAGATGTGGTCCCCATGAGAAAGAGAAATAAAATGGCCTACAGGGCTACACAGATGGGTATAAAAAACTCGGTAATGAAAAACTTGAAGTGAGTGAGCTGGGACTGAGGATGGAGGACCAACTGACCCCCTAGAATATAAGAATCTGCAACAGTGAAGGAAAATGCTTTGGACCAGCCTGGCAAAAAATGTCTGAACATCCTTAAAATTGTGTCCCAGGAGACAAAGAGTCATCTTTAAACAACCATGAGGCCCATAGAGAATGAAGTAAGTTTGTGATAATACTAATGAAAGTACAAACTGCCATACTCCTGGGCCTTGTCCTTCCAAAGAGATCAATGGAACAGTCGGCAAGAGGTAAGAGTAAGAAGAGAAACAGCCAGTAGGGATTATAGGAGCCAATAGTGCTTTTCTCAGCCTGCAGGTGCCCAGCCTGAAGCTGCCTGAGCTGTGAGAATGGTATAAACTTTTCACTGCTTCACTTCAGAATTTTGATTAATATCTACAATTGAATTGAGTTTCTGAAATTTACAGCAGTCTGCCACATAAGAGTAAGCAGACGACCTATAGGAATTCCCAGAATTCTGATCTAGATAAGACTTGCTTTATTTCTTTTTTAAATGTGGGCCAAGGGAACATTATTTCATTCAATAAACTTAGGGGATGGTGAGGCAGCAATATAGTAAGATTTAAATGCATTGCGAGTCCAGCTTCTTCAAGGTATTTTTTCATCTTTGTTATAATTTATTCTGGGTTGTCTAATATTCCTTTCATTTTCTCAACCTGTTTATCTGTTTGTCTATTCATCTATCTAACTAAAATTACCATAGAATTCACACAATATTATAGAAGCATAGAAAATTAAGATTTGAAAAGACCTAAGGTCTTTTCAACCATTCATCTTCATTTTTTACGTGCTTTCTCCATTCTTATAAACTGGTATCTACCCTAGCTTTAAACATTTATAATGAGAGAGCAGACTATTCTTAGAAGTAATTGAGCCAGAGGTAAGATTCTTAGTAAGTTTCTTAGAGTTTCTTCCCAGTATTCAGCTGAATTGATCTCTTTGCATATTTTTCCATTTTACTTCTTTTACCAAATGCTATAGGTTTTCCTCTGGAACAGTTTATAAAAAAGTATGTAACATGAAAAAAATGAAATTAACTGAACTCAGCTATCATATCCTCATACCACATTTTTTGCAAATCTCTGAATCTTGAATTTTTCATAAATCATGGTTTCCCACACCATAGGACATGCTTCTGACTGTAATCTATGTCCATCTTAAATTATGGCAAATACAAATGATCTAATACTCCAGAGAGAACTTTGGATAATTTATTCAAACATATATGTCTATTAATCTGAACTAATTTCACTTTTATTCTATCAATCAGCAGGACACAGAGCTCACATTGAGTTCATCAACTCCTAGAACATTAGGTATTATTCAAATAAGCTATTAATTTGAGTTCATGCCATGTTACACCATATAAATTAATGTAGTGTTTTTAAAGTTTCATTTTTAAGAAATGCTATTAATTCGGCTTGCTACATGTAGACTATCAATCTAATATCGTGAAGCAGTTTTAAATCCCAGTTATTTTATTTAACTCATTAGACATTCTGTAAATTTTTCTGTATCCAGAGTTTTGAAAACAATATCTCATATTTTAATTTGATTAATTTATAAATGACATGAGGCTATCCATATAATGAAATACCTGAGACCTCATTTAACTTCCATCTTGATACTTTTTATATAAATGATTATATTCTACTATAGTTCATATTTTGAACATTTTCACAAGGATATCAAAGGATAGTTTTATAGGTTTGCTAAAATAAATATATCATATCCACAACTGATATCGACTTTGTTCTGTTTATTGCCAAATTCAATGGACATTTTTACTTAATATATTCCTTGACTTCACAACAGAATTGGATACTATTTGATTAGTTAATCTCTTTTGGTTGCAATAGATAAAAACCTAATTCATAGTGGTTTAGGACAACAGAGGAATTTATTGAATCTTTAATTTCTTTCTTTCTTTTTTTAAAAGATTTCCTCGTACTTCTCATCTGAACCGTTATTTGTTGGCTGGAGTACTAAAATAGCTTTCTAACTAGTTTCCCTTCTCCTACTTTATTCAGTGACCTCTGAGACCTTATAAAACAAAATCAGATCATTCTACTCTCCTAATGTAAATCTCCTCAATAGCCTTTGATTCACCTTAAGGTCAAACAGATTTCAAACATGTTAACCTTCTTGGACATATATCCTACTCTCATTTCCCTACCTTCCTGAATTCCAGCACACAGACTATCTTTATGCTTCTTGAATACATTGAGATCCTCCCAAATTTTGGTCTTGGATTAGTTGTTTCCTTTGGAATGGTTTGCTTCCTGACGTTCCCTTAGTTGATTTTTATATGTTGTTCAGACCTTGACTCAAACATCTGTTTTCTAAATGTCCAACCTAAATTATTCTCACCATCAAGTCACTCTCAATCACCTCACTCTGCTTTATTTCTTTTTGACATGCATTATACTCTACCGTTATGTTATCTTGTTTATGTATTTATACACTTATTTATTTTGTGTACCCCCATATGAGAATATAAACCAGATTAGAGAAGAGATCCTATTTTTTATAGAGATATTTTATGTATTTATTTGAGAGAGAAAGAGAATGAGAGAGAGAGCACAAGGCAGGGGGAGGGGCAGAGGGAGAGGAAGAAGCAGGCTCTCCACTGAGTAGGGAGCCCGAGGTAGGGCCTGATCCCAGGACCCTGGGATCATGACCTGAGCCAAAGGCAGAAGCTTAATCCACTGAGCCACCCAGGCTCCCCAAGAAGAGATCCTGTTTTATTCACAGCTGCATCCCCCACACTAAGAAAAAACAGTTGGGACTCATTAAATAAAGCACAAATGAATGTAAATACCCTGGAGAAAGAGGAGAGAGGCTATCCACTTTCTCTCAACCAGCTTTTTCCATAATGCTAGAAACGAAGGTCCTAGCAACTCTTAAGTAATGTATTTCTCTTGTTACCTCTTGATATGAATAGATTTCTCCATACCAGCTGAATTTTAGAAAATTTCTGGAGAAAGGCTATGATTGGTCTCCCTTTGATTGCATACCCCAATGTCTGGATGAATTATTAAAAATTACAAATTTAATATACTGTGCTGAAGATTGCTGGTGCCAGCTAATACCAGTTTTTTTCCTCCCTCAGAGCACTCCACCAAACTAGATTTCACAAGGCCCTGGCTTTGAGGTAGCTCTTGCATATGGAAATGTGTGGAAGTTATGTGTATCAGCTGAGGTGGATAAGAAGGAAGTGCTCATCTTGTTCTCTTTGCTCTGCAGACAGCCAGATAGAACACAAAACTCTTAGAAGACTCAGGGGTCATAAGGTGTAAAGGAATCAGCTAATAGAAGGAAACTGGACACTAGAATGATTGCATGGAAGTGACGCACTGACCTCTAATCCACTCTACCTTCAGTTAAAAAATACACTTTTGTTGTGATTATCTACTGAAACTCTAGTATTGTTTGTTATGTATGTTATTGTTTTCGCTTATGTGAACACTATGTATACCTCCATTCTCTAATTTTCTGATGAAAGTCTAAGGCTTTTTGCCCTTCCACCATGTGAGGATGCAGTCAGAAGGTGATAGCTTTGAATCAGAGAGAAGATCCTCACGAGAACATGATCAGTGCTGGTACCTTGATTTCAGACTTCCAGGCTCCAGAACTAATATCCACATTTCAGTTTCTGCACCTATCAAGAGTTTTAATTCATCATGAATCATCCGTCATCAGAAGAAATTCAGCTGAGGGCTCACCAGGTTACTGATGGGTCTCTGGAAAATACAAGGAGAATCCTGGGTGTAACCATTGAGTCTCAGGATGTAAGAGTCAAGACTAACACTGTGCTGGATGAAATAAGGGGTGCAAATAAACCATATATAATAAGACATGGACCAAATATGTAGAGACATGAGAGAGGCAGAGAAAATTTTAGCAGAACTCTATAAGTTCTGTGGCCTTTGTGTGTGCCCATGTAATAGGATAAAGAAGTTTGAAGCCAGTAAGACTCATAAGGCAACATAGAGAGATGGCATGGACAACTCTTCTAGCAATGTAATATCTGAGCAGCCAGGCCATGTGGCAAATGGTCAGCCTCAGCAAGCAACCACAGAAGCCATCAATGGCAGATCCATTCAATCTATAGCCAGGGGCGCCTGGGTGGCTCAGTCATTAAGCATCTGCCTTGGGCTCAGGTCATGATCCCAGGGTCCTGGCATCGAGCCCCACATCGGCCTCCCTGCTCAACGAGGAGTCTTCTTCTCCCTCTTCTTCTGCCCCTCTCCCCTGCTCATGCTCTCTCACTCTCTCTCTCTCTCAAATAAACAAACAAAATATATATATATATATAGCCAGTGTTACCGAAGAAGATGAAATGGAAGAGGACCTGACTTCTAGGAATCTTAAAAAAAAAAAAAAAAAATGGCCCTGGACATGGGCAATGAGATTGAGGCCCCAAATCGACAAACAGACCAGATCCCAGAAAAGACAGATACCAGCAAGGATCATATTAACATTACCAGTGTCAGAGCAAAGAAAATCATTGACAGCTTAAGTGACTGCTACATTTCTTATTTATCATTTACTCACTTTCTTAGCTAACCCTTCAACTATTACCTTTTCAGAGTTTGAAATTTTGGTTCCATAGTCTTCTAATCGGGAGATAATATGGAAGAAGGGCTAGGAGCGTGGGTTTTGTTGTTGTTGTTGTTGTTGTTTTTTTGGTATGTTGTATATTTCTATGTATTCCTTGTTTGTTTTTTAATTTTATTTTATTAAAATTTGATTAATTAACATATAGTGTATTATTAGTTTCAGAAGTAGAATTCAGTGATTCATCAGTTGCATATAATACCCAGTGCTCCTTCCATCAACTGCCCTCCTTAATGTCCATCACCCAATTACCCCATCCCACCACCCCCCTTCCCCTCCAGCAACCCTTAGTTTATTTCCTATAGTTAAGAGTCTCTTACAGTTTGTCACCCTCTCTGATTTCATCTTATTTTTTTTCCCTTCCTTCCCCTGTTACCTGTTCTGTTTTTTAAAGTCCGCATATCAGTGAGATCATATGATACTTGTCTTCCTCTGATTGACTTATTTCGCTTAGCATAATACCCTCTAGTTCTATCCACATCGTTGCAAATGGCAAGATTTTGGGTTTTTTGATGGCTGCATAATATTCCATTGTATATATATACCACATCTTCTTTATCCATTCATCTGTTGATGGACATTTGGGCTCTTTCCATAGTTTGGCTATTGTGGATATTACTGCTATCCACATTGGGGTGCAGGTGCCCTGCCTCTGTATGTGTTTATGTTCTCTCTTTCCTTGGAGAGTAGACTGCTGCTCTGCCTTTCTTCTAGTATTTTCTTTCTCAGTTTGTACTCTTAGGTGGGTTTTCATACATCATATATAGTGTTGTTTTTCATTCTCTTCATTGATTTTATCAGGTTCTTTTGCTTTCAAGATCTGGAAGCATTACCAAAGACAGTCATGAAAAAGGAAGCTGGGGTGGGGAGGGCAAGGCACAAGAAGAGGCAAGAGATAAGAGGTTGGACCTCAGTAAAACCCACAGGCCACAAAGCAAACGTTGCAGATGCACAGTAAATATCTAATTGGGTTTAGTTTTTAATTTAAGTTACCGTTATTGCCAATTTATGCTAATGCTTAGTTTCGGAGATTTTATACACAATATTTTTGTCATATATGATGACTTTGCAACCCCTGCTGTGAAAAACAGAATGAGTTTTCTTAAAGTGAGCTTAATTTCTGAACTCTTGATGACTCATATATATATATATATATATATATACACACACATAGATTTTCTGATCTCATTTCATATTTGTGCCATACGAGAATGCTTTGTATAAATGAATGCCTTTTTATTTTCATTTTATGGCATCCCAGTCCCATTATAGACCTGTTAACCTCATAAATTTATCATTGGTCTTTGAAGAAAAAAATATATAAATATATATGTATGACATGAGAATTTGTCTTTAAAGCAGGGCTTAATTTTTTTTGGAAAAGTTTGACAAAGTATAGCATGTCAATTCAGTTTTCCCTCAATGCCCAGAATTATGTTTAGATAGGAAAAAAGAAACTCATTTTGATCTCAGGTAGAAAAATAGATTGCTTTGAGTTTTATATAGGTTTAAACTTTTAAAAAGCTAGAATTTATTCAGTTTAAATAAAAGTAATTTGGAAAGTTTAATCAAAAAATCTAAAGCTTTTTGTATGTGTATGGTGCATTGATTTGAGTTCCTAAGTAATTTTAAAATAAATTATCAAAATTTATTATTTTTATTGAAAATAAATAAAACACATCCATATAGCACCATCTTCTTTTATAATTTCATATTATTTATGTGAGATTAACAACTTAAGATATTTACAAATAAATCAACATGCATACCACTTCTAGGCTTAGGGGTTTTGGTTTTGTTTTAATTTTTTGGTTTTCTTTTTATAATTTTCCATCTCTTTGATATTAATAACACTCAGTATATTTTTTGCTGTCAACTTGACATAGTATTCCTAACTGACCCTACTTACTTTTCATAAAAGCCCCCTTCCTTTCAATAGTTATAGTCCATCTTTTTACTGATTACTACTCAAAGTAGTCAATAGAAAATGATTAAAACTAGCACAAAACTCTTTTAAGAATGATTATATTTTACTTTTGGTAAACACATTGGGATAAATGCACTGAATCAAAGAATGTATTACTTTTGATTATATTCTATGTTTTTTATATTTGAATTCATCACAGAGATTACATTTATTTGTTGCTATGAGCCATACATTTATAATCTTGTCTTATATTACTTTGCAGATAACAAATACTATCCATAATAGATTCATTTTATTTAAGCGATGAATGCAAATTAGTTCCAAATTCTGGAAGTTATCCCAATGTGCTAGTTTCATTGAGAAATACTGTGTTCTTAGATTACATATCTGAAATATTTACAGTGGTACAAAGATTCATTGTGTCTCTCTTCCTACCTTAATCTTTGTACTTACAAAAGCATGTCATACATATTTCCAAATGTTTCCTTAAAAGAATTACTTAAAATGAGATTTTCTTTCTGATGTTCTTTTATGAAGAGTACACTCAGTTTCTTAAGAGAAAGGTTCTTGTAGACTTGTCATTGTAATATTATTAATGAGAGTTTTGTCCTCGCTCCTTAAACTTCACACTTTACCTACATTTGCTCTTTAAATAAACCACTGCGTGGGAAAACTGGTGAATATATATTTTGCTATTATCAGTGTTTCTGATTATTGTGGTTGTTCCTTAATCCTATTGATCTTAGTCCTGAGTCATACTTACTGGGTAGAAATCAATATTAATCTATTAAAACTGTCACCAGTGAAAATAGCAGACTGGTTTTCTGCTTGGAGTTAATTTTCTGAATGGATCTATATTTCTGGTGGGTCTATTGTTTTTATTATTTTTACTGATATATGTAATAGTGATTATATAACCATGTAGGACAGTCTAAAAGTCACACATGCTGTATGTCAAGAAAGAAATTCACAATCAGTGAGGTAAAATATTTTTTAGAAAGAAACTGTTATCCCACAAAGGAAAAATATCATTTTATGAATAAAAGGATTATCTGAGAAAGGAGAGTTTTGTGTTAGGGTTTCTTCAAATCTCATATTCTGCAATTGAAGCCACAAAGTAAAAGGTTGCCAAATTAATACAAGCATACATAAATGGAACAGATTTACCATCCAGAAATAAAGGCAGATATACCCAGGAACCTAATATATATTTACAAGTCTCCAAGTAAGAGATGCTTTAGTTTGCAAATGAAATTGGCATGTATAACTTTCTATTGGAAGAAAAGCAAACATAAATCCACACTTCACATCATATGCCAAATTGATCCTTAATGAATTAAAGATATTCATTGAAAATAAAACATTAATATGTTAATTAAAAAATTGAAGATAATACTTAAATATTTGTAAAATCTTACAGTGGGGAAGATATTTCTAAGTTAAACCTTCTCTTATGCCTCCGCCCAGAATATTCAAAAGCAAACTGGAATCATAGCAGCTCTTAAATTACCCATGTCCTGAAACTCACTTTTAAATAAATTTACTGGGTATTAGGGAAAATTCAGTTTATGGCTGTAAATGCTTAGTCTGGTTTACTATATATATATATATATATATATATATATATATATATATATATTATACTGGTGATTTACTACACCAGTTATATATATATTATACATATATATATATAGTAGTAAATCACCAATAAACAAATTATTGGGAAACTTGTAAAAATTATAAAATTATTAAGAGAAATAAAAATGCTTAGTCAAATTTTAAAGTGAGTTTAAGTAGTTGGATATAAAGCACTGAAGGAAAATATTATATATGTCATGACTCTAATCAGTGTTTTTGCTCTTTGAATAATCAACACTATATTAATCACTCCTACAGGTAATTCTCAAAAAAGGAGGGAAAACAAATTCAGCTAATTAATTATATCCCCAATAAGTCTTAGAATCTATAATGGAAAAGGTGGAACTATGTGAAATTTTAAAGTTTACATAACAAAATATATCATTAAAAGATAAATTGAAAATGCGAGACTGAAGAAGAAAAAAATATGTTATATGAAAAGGGTTTTTTCCTAAGTAGAGTATTTATAAAACACTTTTTAAAAGAGATAGAAAAGATTGTATGCTGACAATATTCAGAAAATAAAGCTAAAATAGGCAAAAAAAAAAAAAGGCAAGTGTTCTACTAGATACTAAGTCTAGGAATCTACTAGCAGACAGAAACATGAAAATTAAAGCAACCATTAGATAATGTCTGTAAAATCAAACCACAAAGTTGGTTGCAATACAGGATCATTTTTAAGTTTGGGATAACACTGTGTGCAATAAAGTATCCCAATTAGAGGTAGTTATAAAATAACATTTGATAAGGTTTTAATCAAAGCTACAAATCATATCCTCATGCAGAGAACTTTTCTTCTCTAAATTTCTTTTAGATTTTTTTCCCTAAAATATTGTTGTTTTGTTTGTTTGTTTTTTTATATAAAACAGATAGAAGTTGCTATTCTCACTAGGGAGCCAAGAAATTCAGATTGCTTCAATGTGACTTGCTCACTCATTGGTCAAATATTGAATATTATGAGTCTGATCAGCCACTCATATATCCTCTGATCATATGACATTGTTAAATATTCAAAAAAATCTTTCAAATAGATAAACTAATAGCATGAATTCATTAGTATGTTCATGTGTGGCTCCTGTTGAAAGTGAAAATATATGTTATCTGTTATCAAAAACTTTGTTTGAATATTTTATTCATAATCTATAAATTTTAATAAATCTGATACTTGGAGTTTGTTTTTCTTATAAGTGATGACAATAATCTCTACTTTATGTAAAAAAGTTAAAAAAAACATTAAGGATAATATAGCATTAAGAGCCAATCTAACCAAAGTAGTTAAATGTTTTAAAAATTAAACAAATAAATTCCTTGCTAAAAATCATTATATTTTCTGCTACAACTACAGCTGGAAATTTAACTTATATTAATAATACTTTTATCAGATCAGATGTGGTTCCTAAGTAACAACTGATACATGTGTTTTCATTCCTCTAAAATTAAAGGAAAAACACTGAAAGAGACTTGTTTTCCTCCTTCACTGAAGGTATGTGAACATCATCAAAAAGTGTTACTCAGTCTTTAATTCATGATTTCCTTTAATTTTGTATCTTTTTACATGGTTGTTCTTGACATAGCACTGATTCTTCCTGTTGCAGAATTCCTTTTAACTGACTGGGTGGCTCAGTCAGTTAAGCGTCTGCCTTCCGCTCAGGTCATGATCCCAGGGTCCTGGGATCGAGCCAGGATCCTGGGATAGAGCCCCGAGTCAGGCTTCCCGCTCAGCGGGGAGTCTGCTTGTCCTTCTCCCTCCATCACTCCCCACTGTTCCTGTTCTCTCTCTCTCTCAATCTGTCTCAAATAAATAAATAAATTCTTAAAAAAAAAAAAAAGAATTCCTTTTTTATACCTCAGGAAGATGATCTAATTGCCCTTATTACATGACTGCTTTGTCATTACTAAAAAAAAAATTCTTACTGAAAATGTTTTTGGTCTGTGCCTTTGAAAGCATCATATATTTACATTTCTTCCAGGTGTATAATGTCCTTTCTCTCTCTCTCTTTTTTAAAAAGATTTTATTTATTAATTTGAGAGAGAGCGTGCTCAAGTGCGGGAGCAGAAGGAGAGGCAGGGGAAGAGGCAGAAGCAGACTCCCCGCTGAGCAGGGAGCGGGACACGGGGCTGGATCTCAGGACCAGGGGATCATGACCTGAGCAGAACACAGACACTTAACCATCTGAGCCACCTAGGCGCCCCTATAAATGTCCTTTCCACAACTCCCTCCCCACACCAAAATATTGAAGAACAAAAGATATATGTTCATGTGTGGCTCCTGTTGAAATATATATATATTTATATACTCATATAAGGAAATAGTTATCTAGTGTAATCCTAACATGCGTATGGCAATATATTCTATATTGCCACTGAAAATATTTTGAAGCAATATGATTTAAAACTTAGGTCTGCCTTAGTAAAGTAAAAAGCAAGAGTGTTTCTTTATAAAAATTAAGTGTTTCTTAGTGCTATTCATTTCATATCACCTTCCCATAGCTTTGTCCTGAAGAGGCAGAAACAAATTTATATACTAGTTTAGTATACTTTTGTTATGGATTATTTTTTAAAGAAGCACAGTGAGCATGAACAATGAATAGAATGCATAATGTATGGGAAGATGAACAGCGAATAATAAATTTTTAACTTAAACAAGAATCTATTTCTCTCGAGGCTCAATAGTTTGATCAACACACTGTGTTTTAAAATGCAGCTTATAACCTACCATACTGAAATAGGTAGAAGAATGTATTTCAGATAAAATGTGAATTAAGAAATCTCATCCTTTGGTTACATGTCTCAGGGAGTTGGACTTTTCCCTTTAATAAATATTTCAATCTAAAGAGAGACGCCTCAGTAAAATGAAAACAAATGACAGCGCTATCTCCAAAGAGACAGTGTATTATTTTAAAATGGATGAAATGGCCCATGCTCTGCCCTATGACAGCTAAATGCTCAGAATGAGACAGTCAAAAATACAGTTAACTCATTCCCACAGACATGAAATTGAGTTTCCATTTTTGTTGTAATTTGAGGTGAAGAAAAGAGAAGGGAAAAAAGCACCAAACCTAAAGAATATTCTTACAAAGGTTTTATGTTAACAATAACTAGGGACATAGCACCATCTTAAATAGTATCATCACAACTTAGAGCCAACCTTATTGATGAAAACCCTAATATTCTTCGTTATAAGTATTCAGAAAGTGGAAAACAATCATTAAGTAGTTATTAATGGATAATTAATTTTTAACGGAACTATGAGTTGCCAGGTCTTGAGATTTGAGTTTAAAAATTTTATTAGACGATAAACTGGCAATGGAATGTGAAACAAATATAATCACATGGATTCAAATACACTCCTGATATCCCACAGTTTTGTTGTCTGATCCATATCAGGGATGCTAATGGCATGAAGTCAGATTTATTTTGTTCTAAGCAAAATTTAAAACTTCATAAAATCTTGGGACAAAATGCCCCTCAATTTCCACATTTGCCACAATATAGTAGAAGAAACTTTGTGAGGGAATATATAAATATTTGTACATATTTGGTGATAGGATTTCCCCTCATTTTTTTTTCTCACCTCATCTTTTTGGCAAAGAGTATTTTTTACGTATTAAAATGCAACCAAGTTAGGCTATAGAAGTGATTCCTATTAGCAAGATAAATTTTGTTTACCTTTCAAACAGCTTTCAGCTGTTTGTCTTTGAAAAATATGCAACTTGAGTAGGACAAATTTCATCCTTGCCCCCAAGGAGTTTATGATCTGGTGGAGTTAACAGAGAAGTGATGTCATGGTGACAAGCTCACAGCACACTGAGGTTGGTTCTGTCTTGGTAGAAGTACAAAAGGCTATGAAAGTTACTTAATATAGAAAATCAAGCCAGACTCCAGAATCACAGAGTGTTTCTGGACGAATATTAATGATTCAAACAAAGGGAAATGGAGAACTAAAATTGTCCAAGCACAAGGGACAAGAAAAAAGACCTGGCAGGGAAAAGAAGGATTGTGCTTCAACGGAGTGGAATTCAGTTAGCCTGGGAGAGGTACACATCATCCAGGAAATGAAGAACATTTATGGGCTGTGAAAGGATTTGGATTTTCATTCTGAAGCCAAGGGAGGTTTGTCAGCCGATCTGTGGAGCTGCAGTGGGAACCAGAGATTTGAAGGAGTCCGTGGAGATGAGGAGAGGATGCCTAAACCAGAGGCAGGGAGACATTTTACAAGATGGCACGGTGTAATCTTCTTGTTAACAAAAAAAAAAAAATCACTTATTTTCTTTATACCAGTGGTCTTCAAGTGTCACCCTCAGATCCCTGGGTTTTCTAAGTTCATAGATGGGGTCCATAGATGAATGCTATTTTTGTAATAATGCTAAAACATTATGTTTCCTCTTCACTGAATTAACATTTGCACAATGCATTCTCAGGGGGAAAGTCCAGTTTCATTTAGAAATGTCATTGCTAAAGCAATAAAAATTTTAAAAATATATTAAGTGTCTACCCTTCAGTCAGGTCTTACTTATATTCTGTGTTACAGAATGGGAAGTTTGCATAAAGCACTTCAGTTGCATTCAGAAGTACCAGGTTATTTTGAGGGATATCACTTATACATTTGTGTGAGTTGTGAGCTGAACCAACAGCTTTTGTTTTCATGGAACATTGTATTTACTTAACACAATGACTGAGACAGAGTATGGTTTTGCAGGCTTATTTATTTCTAGACATTTTCTCAAAATGAACAAAAAACATAATAAACCTGCAACTTCAAAGAAAACAATTAATAGTACTTGTTAATTTAGAATATAATGTGTTCAAAACAGTCTTTACTTCCCCATTCCCAGTTCTGCTCAGGATCAGAGAACTCAGGTAATTTAACCCCAATTTATGCTGCTGGCACATATTTGTTCTAATTTAATCTCTATTATTTTTCATTAAAATTCCCAATATTAGAAGAGATAATTGGCATACTATTGCTTTTATGCTTTCTAGAATTGTATGGGTGTCAGCATTCAGGTATCAGATGTCAAAGTGATGAAATAAACTAAATAGCATTATTTTCCTTGAAAATACAAATATCTGGGCCCCCATTAGAATATTCTGAATTAGTCATTGTGAGTATTTTTGTTTTGTTCTGTTTTTGTAAATACTTTAGGTGATTGTAATGTTTGGTCAAGATTGAAAAACACAGACCTAGACTGTGTTTTCCCTGAAAGTTAATTATGCTATGTAAGGTAGCAATAATAAAAACTTTGTCAAATGTGATTAAATCTGCAGGCCTCTCAGATCCCTGTACACTACACATTTTTCCTTAATTTGTCATTGAAAGAATTTAATGTCCTTGCAAATATATGATGAGTGATAGTGACGAGCTAATTATTACTTCTATGATCCAAACTCCTTTGAAGGTAGCTAATTTCCCAATTCCCCAAGTATGAATCCTACAGTACTTCCAAAGGGGGTCCAGATGTGATTAAAAATGTCCAGTTGGAAGCCACCAGTCCCAATTATATAACTTATCAACTTTTGAATCTCTACTGCAAACTGTAAATTGCAGCCAAACATTCCACTTAGATTGACTGGAATATCTAAGAGTTCTAATCGCCTTAGCAAAAGCAAATTTGTGGCTTAGCGTAGAATCTTCATTCTCTTAGGCAAAGATGCTGACCAAATTATCTCTCTGCTGACAAAAAAGAAATGAAGTGAAATATTTCAAGTTTTGATTAGCCATTTAACTTTTTGAAATGCATAGATAATATTTATATTCTGCACAAATCTAACACTAAATGCTTGCAGCTCTGGCATAGGATATACATAATGTATATTCATATATTAGTTGTGTAATACTTAAATGTGTCAATAAGTAATAGTTTTGCATTGTACAACATACAAAAACATTCATTTACCAATAGTTTGTTGATCAATTTGCAATTCTTCTACTGTTTATTTAGACCTAATTTCCATATTCTTCCTGATATGTAAACATGCTACCCTATTAATTTAACTTCAGGATTCCAGTTCACTACACAGCTTAATGCCCCTATTACACAATTGCTCTTGTTCTTTGTACTAAAACTGTAATTTTATGAAATCTTGTAGTAAGTATGAGTATAGATTTACTAATGAAGTAAAGCTATTAATATATGAATGCATTCAGCTCCTCAGAGTGCATACTTAATGGAACATACACTCAACTAATATACTAGAAAAACTTTTGAGAATGAGATTAACTATCTGTGTGTGACTTAAGCTTTTACTGAGGAATATACATTTCTATCAAATTAGCTGACCCTATTCTTTTAAAAAAGGGTACACAAATTTAAATTTCAAAACTAGGAATTTTTAGAAGGAGACACAGATTTTAATCATACTAAAGTAAAATGAGGTATTTCTGATGTTACATTTAATCTTACTTTGTGAAAGTGAACATTTGAGACTGTTGTTTACTGAGTATAGAGAATATGTGACAGAATCTGTGGGCGTGTATCATCCTGGTGGTTAAATAGCAGGCATGAAAAACAACTATACAAATTGAGGACTGCACCAGTTTAATGTAAGAAAATTCATTGAGAATCTCCCAAAAGAAAAATTTAACTTAAGAATCACAGATGAAAGTTAAGCAATTCACAGTTCTTGTTCAAGAATTATTTCTAGTGGGGTGCCTGGGTGGCTCAGTTGGTTAAGTGACTACCTTCAGCTCAGGTCATGATCCCAGGGTACTGGAATCGAGTCCCACATCAGGCTCTCCTTGCTCTGCGGGGAGCCTGCTTCTCCCTCTGCCTCTGCCTGCCACTCCCCCTGCTTGTGCGCTCTCTCTCTCTCTCTCTGTCAAATAAATAAATAAAATCTTAAAAAAAATTATTTCTAGTGATTTTTAGTTATATTATCAATTTACCTTCTTGGAGCAAAACTATCACTGAGATTTTATATATCTACTTGTAAATCCATGACAGCATAATGTTCACCTTAACTTGTACACACATTTATAAACTAGGATTCTTTTAAATTTTCTGTAGTACTAAAATGTAAAATACAACTAAATAATGCCTAAAACATTGCGTCTAAAAGATTAGAAAAGTGAATTTTTCAGAAGAAAAGAACTTTCCCAGTGCTGTGATGGCTAAGCCAGCACAGGAATACATCTATTTCCAAAGTCCCTGGCTATTACTGGACACTGTAGCAAATCAACCAAGGGAAAATCTTTCAGAGTAATGATGACATTGTATTAATTACAGGATGAACTCTTAGTTCTACCATAGATTATAAGAATCTATTGTGGTTTGGTTTTGCTTTTTCTGTATTTAGTATGAAGTGGTTAGATAAGGTTATCAAAATATTTTGTATAAAGAATTTCAGGGGCGCCAGGAAGGCTCAGTTAGGTAAGCATCTGCCTTTGGCTCAGGTCATGATCCCAGGGTCCTAGGATCAAGGTGCCCATCAGGCTCCCTGTCAGTGGGGAGTCTGCTTCTCCCTCTCCCTCTGTCCCTCTCCTCCCCTCTCCTCCAGCTCTCTCTCATGTGTGTTGTTTCTCTCTCTCTCAAATAAATAAATAAAACCTTAAAAAAAAAAGAACCAATTTCAGGGCACCTGGGTGGCTCAGTTGGTCAAGCGACTGCCTTCGGCTCAGGTCATGATCCCGGAGTCCCGGGATCGAGTCCCACATCGGGCTCCCTCCTCAGCAGGGAGTCTGCTTCTCCCTCTGACCCTCCCCCTTCTCATGCTCTATCTCATTCTCTCTCTCAAATAAATAAATAAAATCTTAAAAAAAAAAAGAACCAATTTCAGAATCCAAAAAATGCATGTTTGATAAATATGTTATTTCTTCTCCTTTCAAACGCTGGAATGATTCCTCAACAACCGGTTTACCTGGTAACTACATTCTCCATTTCAATACAGCTTAGTAAGTGTATAAATTATACTATTAATGTTTTTATCTAAGGCATTGTATATTAGGTATCAGGTGACCCATTGAGCAATTTAACTTAAAAAACCCATAAGTCTGCCTTCAGCTCAGGTCATGATCCCAGAGTCCTGGGATTGAGCCTGCTTAGCGGGGACTCTGCTTATCCCTCTCCTTCTGCCACTCCCCCTGCTTGTGCTCTCTCTCTTTGTCAAATAAATAAATAAAGTCTTTAAAAAATAAAAAAATAAAGAAACCCATAATTTTGGTCAGTTACTGTTTTCTAATCTAATAGCTTCTTTTGAGTTATGGACAAGGAGATCCTATCTCATTGCTCCTATTAAACAGCATGCTGGAAGTCATGGTTAGTGCAATAAGACAAGTAAAAGAAATAAGAGGTATGCAGCTTGGAAAAGGGAGAAAATAAAACTGGGTTTATTCACAGAAGTCATGATTTATTATGTAGAAAATGCTGAAGAATCTATAAAAAATGTCTGATACTAATAAGTGAATACAGCAAGATGGCAGTATATAGCCTCAATATACAAAACTCAGCTGCTTTCTACATAGTAACAATGAACAATTGGAGTTTAAAATTTAAAATAACTACCACTTCTATTCATACTAAATATTGAAATAATTTGCAAAATATATAGCAAATTATGTGAAGAATCTGTGTTGAAAAGAAATGGAAGAAATAAAAAATATATAAATGAATGCAAAGCTATTCCATGTTGATGAATTAGGAGACTCCATATTTTTAAGATGTCAATATCCCCACCCTGATTTGATTGAGAGATACAATACCAATTGAAATTTCAGCAAACTATTTTGTAAATATTGGCAAAATTAATTATAAAGATTACATGGTAAGGCAAAAAGCTTGGTACAACCAAAACAATACCAAAGAAGATGGACAAAGTTAGAGAAGCCACACTACTCTTTCAATAATTCCTGTGAAGTTTAGTAATAAAGATAGTGTGGTATTGACAAAGTAGTGGACACACAGATCAATACAAGATAATGAGAGATCCAAGAAAATGGACCCACACAAAAATGGCCAACATACATGATTTTTTATAAAGACACAGGGCAAATCAATGGAGAAAAGAGTCATTTCAACAAATGGTACTGGAACAATTATAAGTCATATGCAAAAACAAAACAAAACAACTTAGATACAAACCTTATACCTTTCAAAAAAGTTAGCTCACAATTTATCAGAGACGTAAACGTGAAAAGCCAAACTAAAATTTCTAGAAGGAAACAAGAGGAAACTCTACATGATCTTTGAGGTTTTAGAGACAACACCAAGAGCATGGTACATGAAAAAAAAAGATAAATTGGACTATATTAGAATTAAAGTTTCTGTTCTATGAAAGAGATAGTTAAGAAAATGAAAAAAAAAGCATGCTGCCAACTGAAAGAAGATATAAGTAAAACACATATCTGATAAAAGACATTGTGATGGTTAATTTCATGCGTCAATTTAACTGGCCAGGGCATACCCAGATTAAACATTGTATCTGGGCATGTCTGTGAGGGTGTTTCCAGATGAGATTAGCATTTCAGCAGGTGGACTCAGTAAAGTAGATCGCCTTCCCCAATGTGGCATTATCCAACCTGATGAGGGCCTGGATAGAACAAATGGTGGTGGAAGGAAGAATTCATCCTTTTTTTGTGCCTCACTGTTTAAGCGGGGACATCTCATTTTATCTTCACTGGCCCTTGGAGTGAGATTTATACCGTTGGCTCCCCTGGTTCACAGACCTTTAGACACAGCTGAATTATCCTACTGGCTCTCTTGGCTCTCCAGCTTACAGATGGCATATCGTGGTACGTCAAAGCCTCCATGACTGTGTAAGGCCAATTCCTCATAATAAATCTCCTTTATAGCTATCTATCTATATATCTATTTATCTATCTATCTATCTATCTATCTATCTATATATCTATTTATCTATCTATCATCTATTTACCTGTCTCCTATAGTCTACTCGTCTGTTTCTCTGGAGAACCCTAATATAGATATCTACTCAAAATATAAGAATAATTCTCTTAAGAATTTAAAAATTTAAAAAAACAATAAAAATGGTAAAATATCTGGAAAGATATCTCACCAAAGAAGATATACAGATGGCAAAAAAGCATATGAAAAGATGCTTAATATCATTTGTCCAGGAATTGCCCATTAAAACAACAATTAGATACAATATAGACCAATGCAATTGATAAATTCCTAAAATCTGACAATATCAGTTTCTGACAAGGATGTGAAGTAGCATGAACTTTCATTCATTGATAGTTGGAAAAAAAATGGTATATCCACTTTGGAAAACCATTTAGCAGTTTCTTAGAAGGCTAAATTTTGTCTTAACATTTAATCCAGAAATCATGCTTGTAGATACTTACCCAGCTGATTTGAAAGTGTATGTCCACATAAAATCCTGCGTGTGAAAATTAATAGCAACTTAAATCATATTTGTCACTAATTGGAAACAACCAATTTACCCTTCAATAGGTGAATGATAAAAACAAAAACATAACAGTACATATATACAGTGAAGTATTACTCAATAATTAAAAAAAGATTAAACTATCAAGCCACATAAGGATATGGGTTAATCTTAAATGTATATTGCTATGTGAAAGAAGCCAATTTAAACAGGCTTCAGACTGTATGATTCCATTTCTATGACTTTTGGGAAGACAAAAAGTACTAAGACAGTAAACACATCAGTGGTTGCTAAGAGTTGGAAGATATATATTGAATAGATGAAGCAAAGAGGAATTTTATTGTTGGGAGAGTGAAATTACATGATACTGTAATAGGGTATACCTGGTCCTATCCAAATGTCAAAATTGATAGAACTTTAAAGCACAAAGAATGAATCTTTACATGTTTAAATTAAACAAACAAACAAACAAGGAAGTCAGGGGATCCCAGGATGGAATGCAAAATGTGATTTAAAAAACATAACTGCCTTATGTATTTATGAAACAATCTCACTGAATGGAGTAGAAAAAAGGAGCCAAACTAATCAGCTTTGGAATGGAGTGGCATATGAAAAGACTAAAACCAAAAGGAACCCTGCAGCAGGACTGCAGTCTGGTTGAGAAAGGTGTCTCCCATCTCTGTACAGGTAACTTGAAATGCTGTAAGACGCTCTGTGCTCTCTAGTCATGGCACATGTTTAAGAATAACTTTGCCCTGTGGGTTCTTTTGCGGGTTCTTCAGAGACTGACCCCACCAGCCCTTTCCAATTGTGTGGGCCATGCCTGTACTTCTATTGCAGCTTATTTCTCAGGAACTCTCTTACTGCTGGGGTTCTTTGCTGTGATGCCAGGCTTCCCTCTTGGGCAGGCTCCCTTCCAAAATGAAGCCAGGCTGATACTCCTGCAGAATTCATACAGAGTGACTGGGATTCACTCACTTATTAACCATTCCCAGAAGGGAGAACTGTTATTTTGCAGATGCAGCCCTTTAACCTGCCACCCCACAGGTCACTTCATCTTTCCCAAGCAAAGGTCAGGAAATAGTCCTTCATGTCGCCAATTGCCGGAGTACATATCACATGCTCTGAGGTGTTCTGTTGAAATGCTTTTCACTGTAGTTGGGGTTAGAAATAGCATCCTTTCATCCTTATCTCCTGTTTTCATTCTGGAGAGAGCCACACAGACCTCTCTCCTAATGAAATCCTCTTTGGAAATACCCCTCTTTTTTTTTTTTTTTTTTTCCACATTGTCTGTCTCAAGAGTTCTTAGCCTTTATTGTGTTTATGATTCAGCTGAAGCTGAGGTAGTGAGAGCCCATTTTAACATCATGTTACAGTGATCTGGGCTTCTGAGGTAGAACTGCTTTTTTTGTCTTATTTCCTTTTACTCAAATCCCTCATCCTAGAAAATAAAGACACTTAAGGAAATGTAAAAAGAAAAAAAAAGACTTCTTTTAAGATGATCATTTGTCATTTTTTTATTTGCTATTTTTATAATTTAAAACATTACAGGTACATCTTACTTTAATGTCCATTAAATTAGAGACTACAAAGTTCCATTTATAACTGATATGCAAAATTGTGAAAGGCTCCACATAATAAACACTTAAGCATAACTTACTGAATGTTTATATGACCAGTATGATACATTATAGGTAGTGCAACTCCAGAAGAAGTAAAAGACATAATCCCATAAAATTTCTTAATGCTACTATACTAGATTGAATAGAGATCCCTAGAAGATATGTCCATATCCTAACGCCTGGAACCTCTGAATGACCTTATTTGGAAAAAGCATCTTTTGCAAACATAATTATATTAAGGATCTTGAGATGAGATTAATCAGGATTATCTGAATGGGTCCTAAATCCAATGATAAGAGTCCTTTTAGGAGACAGACAGAGGTGAAAGAGAGGGAGAAGAAAGAAGGCCATGTTCCAGAGGGAGACAGAATTGGGGTGAGGCAGCCATAAGGCCTGGTGACCAGCAGAAGCCAGAGGAGGTGGGGAAGCAATCGTTCCTAGAGCCTCCAGAGGAAAGGGAGCCCTGCCAAAGCTGATTTTGGACTTCTAGTCCGCACAAGTGTGAGAGAAGAAATCTCAGTTGTTTTAAGCCACCTAGTTTGTAGTAACTTGTTACAATAGCCTCAGGAAGTTAAAACAGTATGTTCTTAGGGAACTCATTAGGTTAGCTTAAACTACCTTGAAAAATAACCATGTGTGGCACAAACACCAGTAATTTTTACTTATGATTAATTTAACCATCCAGGGAAGGTGATCAGGGTGGCAAAGAGCTCTTCCCACTAGAATCAGGTCCTTTCTTCTTTTGTCCTCTTTATTCTTCAGCCTTGCCATACTATGCATTCATTCAGGAGAGGAGGGAAAGAGAGGGTGAAGTCAAATACACTCTGTGAAAGATACCACTCATCACTTCTGCTGCCTTTCTGTTAGAAGAGAACTTGGCCACAATGCTGCATCTAAATGCATGAGAATATTCTCTATCATGTGCATTGCTACAATCCTACAAGTGTGGTAGAAGGAAAGAGATGTTCTGGTGAAACGCTAGCAGGATCTGCCAGACTGAGTGTTTGCCAAAATGAGAATTTTCCAAAATTAAAGTCAAATTAATATTTTCAAATCATTAGTAACATCTATGAAATTTTAAGTATATATTCAAATATGCAGCTTTATTTGTCCTTCACATGATGTTCTGTAATTTTCAGAATGTGCACAGACACATTGTCTACATCATTCTTCTAAGACAAAATAATTACAATAAAGTAATTTTGCTGGAAATGATTCACACATTCTACCTGGAGATTAAAAAAGCAGAAATCCAATTAGCAAATTGGATCTAATTTAAAGATTCTAAAAGTGTTGAATAGTCATTTCTTGAACCAAATTGCTTCTTAAATCTAACCATTACTTACTGCATTAAGGGCATTAAACAATCACAATATGTAACTATTCTTTCATTAAAACATTCGCAAGGCAAAAGTTATAGATGTACCTTAAATATCTTAAAAGATGTCAGATGAAGATCAGGGAAACACATAAAATATTGAGAAATCTCTTGTATTGTTAGTAACAACAAAATCTACTCCTTTCTAAAACAAAACAAAAAAAGAGTGACTTCTGTCAGACAAAGGGTAAATATGAAACTTGCTTTTCACCTTAGTAGCTAATTAAATATCTTGATCTATGCATTTTGAAGATTGTGCTTAGTTTCTTCTGTATAAAATGATATATATGATGTTTTAAGAACCTCTTAAATGCCTTACTTAGTTAAAAAGCTAATTTACATCTTCCAGTATCATCACACATTATTTCAATCATTAATTTCTAACTTTAAATAAGCCAATGAGTGTTAGAGTAGATAGAGCAACATAGAAAGCAATTCACAAAAGATGGTGTGATGGTTGATTTTGTGTATCGACATGGCTAGGCCCTCCTATCTAATTATTTAAGCAAACACTAATCTAAATGTTTCTGTGAAGATATTTTGTAGATAGGACTAACATTTGAAGTCAGTTGAATAAGCAAAGATTACCCTCAAAAATGTAGGTGGGCCTTATTTAATAAGTTGAATGCCATAATAACAAAAACAAGTTTCCTAGAAAATAAATTTTGCCCAAGACTATAGCATCAACTCCTGCTGGAATTTCTAGCTTGCCTGCCCTACAGACTTCATACTTGCTAGCCCAATCACATGAGCCAATTCCTTACAATAAATCTCTTTTTATTTTTATATAAAATTTATATACAACAAATCTTTCTCTCTCCCTTTCTCTCTCCACCTCCTTCCTCCCTCCCTCCCTCTTTTCCCTCACACCCCCATCTCTCTCTGGATATATATATATTTCCCCCTATTTGTTCTGTTCTCTGGAGAATCCTGACTGAGACAGGTGTATTTTATGAAAACACACAACCATTATTCTCTTCTGCTTTTATTTCACTTATTGGATATGTATAGCCTAAGTGGATGATAATGACTTTATTTTAAGCTTGCTTACCTGCTAAATTTTATAGAATTTGTTCTAATATATCAAGTATCAGGGACTCAAGAAGGATATTCTACCTCCAATAAAGACAAGGTCTAGATGCTAGTATTAATAAAAGGTACATTTTAACATCAAATTCCTGGTGGAGGAAATAATACAGTCCTATTAAAGCGCCATGAAATCTAGAATAACAGCAATCTCTACAACTAAAGTTTGGCCAAAATGGGGCCAACCATCAGGACAGAGGCATCTGAAATAACAAATAAATAATGTTTTTCTAAGATTGGATATGATAGGAGTGAAAAAGAATGTGGGATAAGACGTGGAGTCAGAAGAGATGACACATGGTGCCTACTTTATATTTACGAATTTGGATGCCAGGAAACTCAAACTATACAGGTTCTGTTGATGCATCTTTAAATTGAGAAATAATGTTTTTATTATTTGCCATATAAATTATTTTAAGAATGAAGAAAGTACTAACTTATGTAAGAGGGTGTGGAGTTCAAAAATGATACTGATTTACAGAATTTTTTTGCAATTCTTGTTAAGTTCCTAAAGTTAAATCTAATAGAGATTACTGTACATCTCTTGCTTTTCACTAGTAGCAAGTTCTTTTTTCCATGAGTTATCCATGGAGACCGTGCAGTCTAAAATAGAGAGAGTCTAGCAAGCTGAAAACCTGGCGAGATCTAGTTCTGCTTTCTGTTAAGACTTAGCTAATATCTACACAGACCTCATAATATATTCCCTCTGATCTACTTTAAACAGTTTTATAGCTACATAACCATAAAAGATTAATGCAAGCAAATAGAGTTAAAATAGAGAAATGATGGTGGTACTATAACTAGTTACTGTCTGGGTAGGATAGGCCATTAGGACTATTGCTTATGAATATCTGTGCTTGTAATGGGGAACGATATGTGGCTTATGATCTATGAAAAATAACAATTATAGGTGATATTTACTTTGATTGGAGGTAAGATGATTTAAAATATAATAGTATCCAAATCCTAACATTTATTGAAAACTAAAATGATGCTGCTACTATCAAGAGAGGCAGAAAAGCAATACAAAAGAACACCAAAGCAGTCTTCCTCTTCTAACTGTGTAGACAATTGGATATTTCAAAATGTAATCTGCATAAGGATAGTCTAAGTTATGATGTTGTAACAAACATTCCCCAAACCTCTATGCCTTAAAACAACAAGAAATTATTTCTTTTCTGAATATTACATTTATTCTAGGACCCAAGCTAATGGGTACCACACCATGTACAATAAAGCTGGCCATGGTGACAGGAGAGAGACGAACTTTTACAGGACCCAACCTCTGTACCATTAACAAGAAGAGCCTAAGAAATAAAGCTTTGCTGTTTCATGCTACCAGGATTTTGAGGTTGATTTTGTTACAGAATAAACAATTCTCTCCTGACTGATACAGATATTAACACCTAAAGCAGGTGATCAATGGGAATGGCTCCTCAGTTTACATGGAAGATACGCATATCAGAATCTGGAAAACAAATCTGCACAAATGCTATGCAGTGGCAAAAAGACAAACAAACAAACAAACAAAAACAGCTGTGCCTGACAATACACTAAAGGTGCTTTTTAGATTACTCCTCTCATCACTCCAAAAAAAGAAAAAAGACAAAAGATTTTGAACAACAAAATTCTATTAAAATTAATAATGTGGAAAAAGGTGTGTTAGTCTATATTAAAATCACTTAGCAATTACACTAAACTTCTCCATTTATGAGAGAAATTCAGCCAATTTTAGGCAATATTTTCAGTACAAAAGATTAACAAAACTGAATCTCACAATATTGCACACTGAAAAAATTGTGGAAAGAAAGTCTTATGATTGTTTGGTGGTAATGCGAATTGACAAAACCTGTCTGGAAAATATCTTGTAGTTATAGATTTGAGTAGGTGCCAATTTCCATACCAAGACATAAACCTCTGGGGAACTCGTCTATATGTAAAATTGAGACAGCTATGGAATTATTCAGAGAAGCAATGTTTATAATGCTACAAAAATAGAAATAATCCAAATGTCACAATAGGAAATGGACATATGGATTATGGTAAATTATACAAAAGGATACTATCTACAGAGGGAACAAAAAAGTGCAAAGAAAAGAGAGAGAGACAAACCAAGAAATAGACTCTCAACTATAGAAAACAAACTAATGGTTACCAGAGGGGAGGTGGGGGGATGGGTGAAATAGGTGATGGGGATTAAGGAGGGCACTTGTGAGGAGCACTGGGTGATGTATGGAAGTGTTGAATTACTAAATTCTACACCTGACACTAATATAACACTGTATGTTAACTCTACCAGAATTTAAAGTTAAAAAGATAAAAGTGCAGCTATAAACGTAAAGCAGGGATAAGACCCAAACATATAACATTGAGAAAAAAAGTTACAAAACACTACATGTAGTAAAATATGCTTCTTAATAATGTATAAAATGCATATTCCTATTATTCAAAATTTTAATTTAACAAAATATTATTTGGGAATCCATACAAATTGAAGAAAGCTATAATACAAAATAGATAAAAGTGACTACTTGCCCAGTGTGAGCCAATTCATATAATTAGGGAAAGGCATATGAAAAAAATAAAAATGTATAAAACTTAATTTGTATATTTAAGAACTGACAGACTACGAAATGAGCTAAAAAAATCCAAATAACTGCAATGAAAAGTAGATTTTGCAGGTTCCAAAATAGGTGATGTGGGAATTAAGAGAAATTATTTTTTCTTCATTAGAAGGTTTCTAGAAGTTGAAATGTGTACAGATCTCTAAAGATATGTGGGATTTAGAGAGAATGACAAAGTAACCAGGCATTTGCTTTGACCTCACATCTCTGATTTGTGAAATGATTGGATTATACCAAAGCACCTCCAGGCCCTATCCTGTTTAACATTCTAGAATTCAGGGGTTTTTATAGGGGGATTCAGTGTCTTGTGTCGGGGGGTGGGGTTGATTGGGGCGTGAGGTACAACAGGATTGATGGTTTGCGAGGTTTTGTGCTGTACTTACAAGAAAACAAGGACTACAGCTATAAAACTGAAGGACAAGATTTTAAGGAACCTTTTAGTCACACTTCGTTTCACAATACATAATTCGCAGATTTTTTATTTTCAAGAAAACACAGTGGTTTTGCTTTGTATTGCCTACCAAAACAAGAAAAAGAGTTTGTTCAGCTAATGTAAATAATTATTTGAATGCTAAACCTGTCAAATTCAATTTTTCCATTCCTCACCTCACATCTTAATTTCTTTCTAAATGAAATTATTCCCATTACTGGCATAACTTTCTCTCTATCTCTCTCTCTCTCTCTTGCTCTCTGTCTCTCTATGAATTGAATAAATACATATCTACATACATAAAAATGTGTCTGTGCCTTATTAAGCTTCATCTTCTATAATCTACATCAAGCATCTACTCCAAATTATCTTTCTCGCAAAAAATTATTTTCAGTATTCTTCAGTATATATTTATAAATATATAGATTAATAAATTTTTACTTATGGGTACCTTTCATTTTCAGTATAATAATACTTATTTTTCCAAATGGTGATTTATGGGTACTTTATAATTAGAAATTATTTTGAGTCACCAAGTTGATTTTAAAATTAAATATATTCTACATACTCTAAATCTTTGAAGATCAGTAACATCTGACTTGCATATTTTAGTTTTATGCCCTCAAGTTGAAAAGCTATAGTATTTTTCTAATCCACTTCTAAGCCTGGCGAAGTTTACTGTAATTTATCCTTATTTACTTTACTCAGTTTCTTATTATTAAAGTTTGTACAGAATTCAGTTGCTTTTCCCCCTATTGAATTGTTATGTTCCACATCTGATGACATAGTACATTCATTAAAATGAAAGAGTTTTAAAATTTTTGTTAATTTTTCCATGATTTGTCTGTAAATTCTTAACATACTGGGTAAAATGTTTGTTGTTTGCTAAATTATTTCAAAACCAAAATAATATTAAATGTAATATACCCTTTGACCTTAAAAATTTTAAATGATATTTCATGGTATTTTTCCTAACAAAAAGGCATTCTGTTTTTAATTACCCATTATTAAATATTACATCAATCCTCCCTTCTTCCTAAAGGACGACACCTTTAATCAGGTAACTTCATAGATTAAGCGGCAATGCTCTCATTTCCCTTCTTTTCTTGATGTGGCTTCCTAGCTAGAATCTTCCTTATCTTGCCTCCCCAAAGGCAATGTTAAAACAGATTCTGGCAGAAATTCAGTAATTGCTGAGATGCTTGATTCCCTCCTGCTGATTGTCACTGAAAACAATTGAACATCATTTCCTTGAATATGTTAGTGCTACAAACTAGCTCTTTACTTTTGACAATACTCAGTTCCAAATCAGTGACTTTTTCAATTATTCTTATTCCTTCAATTTTTAATTCTTTTCTGCTTGAGAGAATTGCTGTTGGTGTCTCAATTGGTGCTTAGCATTTCTTGAATGTAGGTAAGTTTATTTTTAAGAGTATTTTAGAGAAAACTCTCCTTAACTATGTATGGCTTCGTTGCCGTGCTAAATTTTTATACTTGATTAAAAAAAAAAAAAAAAAGTTTGCATATTCTCTCTAAAAGAGGATGAATGACAAATACTGGCTATAGTAACTTAAAAATGTACAATGCAGAGTCACATATTCAAATGTCTAAGAAATAGAAATCTGTTTAACTTTGTTTAACAAAGCATTTCACGTATTTATTCATTACCAGCTACTCGTATTCAACAAAATTGATTGTTCAAAACACAAGGTAAATAGAGGTTTAAAGCTGTTTTGGGGGCCGCCTGCACGGCTCAGTCAGTTGAGCATCCAGCTCTTTGGTTTCAGCTCAGGTCATGATCTCAAGGTGGTGAGATCCAGTCCCACAGCAGGGTCCACACTCACCCAGGGTCTGCTTAAGGTTCTCTTCCTCTTCCTCTCCCTCTTCCTCTTCCCCCACCCCATGTGCGCTCTCTCTCTCTCTCTCAAATAAATAAATCAAATCTTTAAAAAAATAAAATCATAAAACTGTTTTGAGTAGGACATCTCACTTCAGTTGAGGCGGAATTTATAATATTCTAACTACTTCTAAGAACTATGGTTTCATCTGTTTTGGGGTAGGCTATCGTATTACACAAGAAGACATAGCTGTGAAGTTCTAATAACAGAAAACTGAAGAAGAATATGAAGAAGTAGGAAAGAAACCAGTAACCTCCTTCTAAGAAAGAAGCCCTTACTAGAGAAACAATCATGTGCTATTAGTTTAGATGGGAAAAGGACAGTAGGGAAGCAGAAGAATTTTTTTAGAAGACTAAAGTTTTAATGTGAAACAGAATGTAACTATAAGTGAAAATATGTGCCTAGTTCTTCCTATGAAAGAAAATGTGTATAGTATGTAATGCAAAAAAAACAAAAACAAAAACAAAAAAACACAAAGTATCACTGTGTGTAAGCCGTGTGTTTTAATAAATCTGAAATTAACAAGGGGGCCCTGGTTAGCTCAGCTGGTGGAATGTGTGACTCTTCATCTCAGGGTTGTGAATTCTAGCCCTACATTGGGTGTAGAGATTACTTAAAATAAAATCTTTTTTTTTTTTTTTAAAGATTTTATTTATTTATTTGACAGTGAGAGAAACATAGCGAGAGAGGGAACACAAGCAGGGGCAGAGGGAGAGGGAGAAGCAGGCTCCCCGCTGAGCAGGGAGCCCCATGCGGGGCTCGATCCCAGCACCCTGGGATCATGACCTGAGCCGAAGGCAGACGCTTAACGACTGAGCCACCCAGGCGCCCCTACTTAAAATAAAATCTTAAAAAAAAAGAAAAAGAAAAAAGAAATGAATAAGAAATAGTTCATGATGAGGGGATTTTCTGTTAGAAAATACCAAATGCCAGAGCCATGACTAAAATAAATAAAGGCTAAGCATTCCCTAGATTTAAGTTGCATATCTCAAAATAGATAGAATCTTTCTGAGGAATTCTAGAGAGGGTTGCCAACATAGGTAGGTTACCATTTATTAAATAAGCTGGATGCCTAAAACTGTGCTTATTAAGAGCAAAGTGTCTGTTGTGTTTTATTTTCTTAGTGTTTAAAAAACACCACCACTGCAATATTTGAGCGATTGTATGTAATTTTTTATCCTACAAAATCAATTCAATGAGATTAAAAAAAAATATTCTCTTCATCCAGTTTGTTGGACTTATGGGTGTTGGGGAATGAATAATAATAAAGCAGCTAATAACCCTACAAATTATTCCCTTCACAATTTCGATATTTAATTCAGTTAATTTAATATCCTGCTACACATGCAGATTGGCATCAAAGAAGTAGTCATCACTGTCTCAAAAGGAAATTCCAGAAAATATCGACCCCTAATACCCTTGAATGTAGAGAGTATATTTTATAGAAAAGCACAGAAACTGACTCTGAAAAGTGATGCACGAGAGTCAAAATCAGAAAGCAAAGAAGTTGATTTTGCTTATTATTTTCACATATACATCAGAGAAATCCTGAGGTAAATATTTATGATCATAATTCTATGTCTAAAATCTGTTTCCTTAAGTGTAAAAGAGCTTACTAATTAAGCAAAATATAAATATTCTACGTGTCAAAATCATTTTGTTAGTTTTCCAGCGTTTCTTTTTTCTTTTTTAGTTAAACACAATATAAGGATGCATTTTAAAATTCAGTAAAAAAGAGTAAATGCTCAATAGATATTTAACGAATTGAATTCAAATCAGGCACATCTTTGATGTTTCTCCCAGTTGTATATCAAGTTCTTTGGATTATGCATATTGAAGAAAAGATTTAGGAGTAAAAGACGTGAAATAAAATTCTTTATTTCACTTTATTTAAAATGAATCTAGCTCTCAAATGTGAATTTTTATTTTGATTCATTTAAATTTAAGGTGGCTCTAAGGTGTAGATTTTTATAGAAAAATATCAATAATTTTATAATAACCCAGAAAGTGTAAGAAATAGAAATGTAGGAAATAAGCCTCAAAGGTTACTGCTGATTGAATAAAGAATTCTTTATGAAAGAAAATTTGTAAATATTTTACTTCTCAAATTAAAAATGAAAGAAAGAAAAGCCACAAATTTTTAGCTTAATAAACTTTAGCATAATTGGTAAATGCAGCAAATCGTGTGCTCCTAAGTTATTAGGAATACCACTTCTCCTTTTGTCTACTTCTGTTTTTGTCTACATGCTTTTTTTGTTTTATAAATCTCTTAGATTCTGAATAAACTACCATTTTTAAACTTTTTGCTTAACTGTCCATTTTAGGAATGATATTTAAAATGGAGAATAAATACCAAAAAAGACTGATCAGCAAACACCCACTATCAATTACATCAGTAAATATCATTGGCAATAAGGGGCACAACTAACCTTCCAGGGATGATTTTAGGGGCAAAACAATATACTTAATTGCTTTCCAGTCCTGCACTGATGAGGTTGTTTAAGACTTTCTTAATTTTTAATGTGATTTTAATTTTGAAGGAACAATGCCAAGGCTTAATTATACTTCTTCGCCCTTATGGGCAGTTTTCATCCATGGATATAACAGTATCTACAAGTGTTGTTCCTTTTTTTATACACAGGAAGGAAATTAAGCCTAGAGAAGTGCTAAGTGACTAGCTAAAGGTCATAGAACTCATCAATAGAATAGCTGTACAAGTAATGGAACCACAGATGTCTCTTCTAATCCTATCTACAAACTCAAGAAAATTTCCATTCTTTCACTGCCTAGTTTTCCTATAAAAAATGTGAAGGAGCACTGACAACTTCCTGACCGATGATGGGTTAGACAGAAAACTTATAAACTTGGAGATTTTGTCTTAATAATTTCGCTTTTTATCAAGCTCATTCTTATGAAAAATATAAAATTAAGCTCTGATATATTTAGAATTCTGTCAATTCAAAGTAGTATAATACCTGGACATTCAGTATTGATTCTTTTTAGACTGAATTGTACAGACATTGCCCTATCATATGTCCTTGAATCAGTATTGCAGAAATCCAATTGCCCTATCCTTAACCTTTTCACGAAGGCTGATTTTAGTTATTGTGTGTATGAGGCCTGTAAAATAGCAATGTTCCCTTGGGAATCATGATAATGGAAATTAAACAAACAGGTACTGAAGCAAGCTTAACAATTCAATGTCACAAGCAGGAAAATATATGCAGCTCTAAATTTTATCACAATTAGCTCCTGTCAGTTTGTTATACACTTCAACTTTCAATGTGAAAATTGAAATTATCTATTTACCTTCAAAAATTGTTAATGATGTATTATTATCTACTTGCCATGAAAACTATATAATATTGATTGGAGTCTCTTGACGGAGAAAGCCTGTAAGCTAATATGTCAGCAAAGCATCCCAAAGGCAACTGATGCTTTTTCTATTGATTTCTCAACCTTGGAAAAAGACAATGAGTTCCCAAACATGCTCTAAGAAATACTCCTTAGAGAGAGGACTATATCTGTGTGCATATTATTTCAAAATAATATTATAGTGCTTTTGAGCTCTAGATTGACATGAAGTTCATTTCAAACTCTGTATAGAGGAAATGTTAGTCTTTCTCAGAAAAAACTTACATAGATTTGAGTTTACATATTGATACTTTAGAATATGATTAAGGCCTTATGTAAAACAGGGACTCTCTTGCTACTTTTTTCCATCCCAGTATGTAATCTATCTGTTATTTGTTTTTTCCCAAAATTTAAAATTCTTCCTTATCATCTGCTATCTTTGACTTTTGTTCCATATATAATGGAGTTGCTTTTAAGAGTTTAAGGCCAGAAAAAAAAAATGGGAGAAAAAATCTGTATGACACTGAGCCAACAATGAGCAGGTCCCAGACAAAGGAGGATATTAACAAAGGTGAGGCCATCTTGACTCTTGTCATCTATTCTGCTTTTCTTCTCAAAGCATTTGCTGAGAACTCAGGCAGTGGGATGCTGCTAAGAGTCAGAAAAGCTGACAGAGATTTAGGCTTCCTCACAGGACAGAGGAGACCAAAAAAAAAAAAAAAAAAAAGTGGGTTGGAAATACAGAGAAGTGAGCTGAAACATCAGTTTGTCCCCCGAGGCATTTGCACATTATTCTGGCTAAGCCAGGAGGGTAAAGTGCCAAGTTGAAAGTGTCTGAAAGAAAGCTTAGCAGAGCTCTCAGTAATGTCATGATACTAAGGAGCCTAAAGTTGGAGTTCAGGAAGGAACAAGGAAGATCCTGGGAAACAATGACCCCTGGAGCTCAATGACACCTATGAGCACGGCTTTTCAAGATAGACTGAGGCTTGGGGGACTAAAACCAGCCCTAGTCCCTGGACTGAAGGAACTTACTCTCCCCTAGACCCTCACACAGGATAATGTGTGTCTTCTCGGGAGGGAGGTAACATCACTGTAGAGATGCTGTCAGTTCCTTACGATCTCCCTGGACCTTTACTATACTATTCTTTACTATACTGTTTACCAGTCCCATTTCCAAATCCTAGAACCTCCATCTCCTTGCTGAGGGCTTTCTGTGGCTTCCAGAGCCCAGTGGTCCAGCATTAATATGGCTGGCCAGCAATGGTGGGGAGTTACTCACTCTCTACTCATCATAAGCAGACCTTACCTAATGACAGATGCTTTAGCTCCCGTGCCCCTTGCATGAGGCATCTCTGAAGTGCATGCTCTCAACTATATCTGAGACTTCCTCAGTGGGAACAGGCTTCCTTTTCCCATAGTGGTGATGAGTTTGATAATAGATATTTTATTGGCTCCTTTTCCTGCCCCTCCCTGACTTCCTCACTCCCCTACCGGCATTTCCTGGACCTCTCAAATAAACTGCTTGCATTCAAATTCTTGTCCTTGCTTGTGCTTTTGGAGGAACCCAAATTAATACAAGTAGTCAATACTTCTATACTTTATATACCTGGTTTTCAATAGAAAATAATTAGGCACACTAAAAAAACAGAACAAAGAAGGGGAAAAGTTGAAACAGACCCTCAAATAACAATAGATGCTGATTTCAAAATACAATCTTTAAAATAACTGGTCTTTAATCAATCTTCATAATTCCATAACATATATTCACAATTGAAGGAAACAGGAATATGTCACCCCAAAATATGCCCTTCAACATACACATGGTTTTGAGTTAAAGGCACTTAAAAAAATAGCAGGTGTAAGAAGGGTGTTACCCTTCCCTTTTTCTTCTTGAAAGCAGGAAATAAAACCCCCATATGGAAAATGTCCTCCCAATAACAGGAGGAAAGAAATATTCCTGTCATCAAGGACAAGAAACTGAAACCAAAAGAATTCTGTACAAACAGACCTTGTTGAAGTAATTCTTATCTTCCTTTAAATAATTTAGTTATTTTTCCATTTTTTTCTTTGTTCAACTTAATATAAAAACATTTAGGTTTTGCCACTTATTTGGGTCTTTATTCTTTATGAAGCCTTCAGTATCATGAAAAACCTGTATTAATTTTTATGCTTTGCTCCTGTTAATCTGTCTTGTGCCAATTTAAATTCTGAGGCCCAGCCAAAAACCCTGAGAGGTTAAAAATAAAGTTTTGCCTCTCCTACACAAGGAAGAGTTTTAAGAGTGCTCAATCTATTACATATACATGTAAAGGTTCCTGTTTCATACTGGCAAGTTCTCATGCCCAAACCGACTGGTTTTCTTAGTCTTGAGTTTGGCCACTGCTTAATTTTCTTGTTGTCATATCTATATTTACACTTTTATTCAACATTTCTAAAATTAGAATGGACAGTGCACAGTCTACCCACTTCTTCCTAGGATGAAAATTTGCTTTGGGCTTTTATCCTCCCGCTTCTCTTCTCACTATAGGATCCTCTATTTTCCAGAGTTGTAAAGCAATCATGCCTGCAACTGAAGCCTGTCCAATTTATATTTAATGGATATTGTTTAATTTGTGAATTTCCTATTTTGAGAATTCTCAAAGGCTCTACTCTCATCTTACTGTGCTGAGTACTTTGTAAGCATTTGATAAATCTTTTATCGCATCACTTTACAATGATGGTTAGGAATCTATTTGCAGTATTTTGATTCTCACTATGTTTTTCTCTCATAAAATAAATAAGCCTTTGATAAAACACACAGCTTCCAAAAGGGTAGATATGAAGGGGTAAGAGGACAGGCTAGTTTAAACAATTTTAATGCTGAGTGATTGATATTATAGGTTTTCTCATTTCCTTGTTTGCTTTGAATGCATGCAGTTTTTTCCTCCCACACTATAATGCAAAGAGAAAATACTTACAAGTATATATTTTTTCTGAATCTAACCCCTACTGAAGTTAAATTTGAGCACAGTGATTTTGAGTACATGCCTCCAACAGTTATTGAAAATATAATTTTGTTAAGCTATTTCTACCAAATACTTGGTAGATTTTTTCAAATTTAAATTGCATTAACCAATAATTAAAAAAAAAAAACGTAGTCTGTCAAAATCAAACTAATTTGACTTGTGGATAATGATTTACTTTGCAAAACAGGCTGTGTAAGGAAAACCTCATAATCCATTCTCCTTCCATTATATCTTACATTTCTTTCTATCTTGATTTAGAGTATATTAAAATGATTAAATACACTTAAGGTTTTATGAATTTGTTTTCAAGGAGTAAGAAAGAGAAGCACATTATATGAGCCTTATTTTGTCCACTACCAAGTCTCTTAATTTCTTTAGAAACAATGAACTGAACAAAGTCACTTAGTCACTTGGACTGAGAACAGATTGAATTAGCAAATAATTCAGTCATTCCAGTTTTGCATTTGTTGCAGATCCTAAAAATTACCCACGCCTACAGACAAGGGGAAAAATTACGACTACATTAAAACCTTGAGGAGAAGAAAGAGGAGATATTATAACTTGCTTTGGCTTTGTCTAAAACATCCATTTGTGTATGTAGCTGGTTTTGGGGGTTTTTTGTTTTTGTTCTTGTTTTTTTCCTTTGCCATGTGCCCTGTGACTATTTCAGATTTGTAACCTGATGGGATTTGGGAACACATCTCTTTGACTGACTCCTTATCTTCTTCTTTACTTCATAGTACCTTGCCCTGTACACAGTGTGGACTCTAATAAATATTTGATGGAGAAAGATCTAGTAGCAAGAAAACAAGCTGGCAAGAAGTAGAGAGTCAAATCTATGCAATAGTAATTAGGGAGAAACTCCTTGTCCATGTGCACCCTGGTAAAACCCTGAGGAAAAAGCTTCAAAGTGATTTGAAGTGAACTCTCCCAGATAATCAACAGTGACCTAGTTAAAACTGTAAAGACTGATATAAAATTGGCTCTGTAGAGTGTATTGTTCCATCTACCAAAAATCTCATGTGTAACCAATAAGAGCATGTGAAAAATTATGAAGTAAAATGAGTTTCTATTTTGCCCAACTCTTTCCCTCTGTGTATTTTTCTTTTTATCCATCAATGAGTTATCCTTTTCTCCCTATTAATATTAGTATCCACTCACACCTATCACCATGTCTCTTACCCATGTTTAGAAAACATGCTCTGCCCAGACATATCCCTCTTTCTTTCCTGCATCATGATTGACCTCACATGTCTCATTCCATCAAGTCACAGTCAAGTGGGTCCATTTTTCTATCTCTAATAAACTACTTCTTTCCATATTTGTTAGATGAGGGACTCTAGTTACATACTCTTCATATTCCTTTCCATGTGCAGAGAGCTCATGATTATCTTCATTTCGTCGCCTCACTTAACCCCATCCTTGGGAAAATAGAGTGAATAATCTGAAAAGTTGAGTTTTGAGAAGAAACTGGGCATATGTACACCAGATTCTTCCTCTTCTCCTTCTTGGGAATATGTTGCTACTTGAAGCTCCTATTTTTCTCCATTTCTCCATGCCAGAACTTTCTGTCTGTATTTAAATCTGTTTAATTCAGGGTGTAAGGATTAGGAGAGTACTTGCCCACATATATGATCTGATCCTCCAACTTAGCCTGTACCAAAAAGGAAATGATATTTTGGCCTCCATATGTCGCTATCTTTGTTTCTCAGTAGGTTAAGAATTGATATGGCAAACAAGGCTGCTAATTATTTTGTGTCTCCTTAAGCCAACTCTAGTTAGCAGTCCTTCCTGGTAGATAACAACCTTGTCTAACACCAAACATTGGAGCTTTTGTCTAAAGAAAAGGGACCTGGAAAGAAAACAGTTTTCCCTACGGGCATGAAGATGTTGCCTGAGTCAAAGTTCATATTTTATTCACAGACATACACTGATCATTTCTGAATTTTTTTTCTGATGTTGTTATACAAACTGGAATGATTTTTACTTTAAGAATAGACAAATAGAAAATAAGTAAAGGAGATTATACAAAAACAAAAATCTAACGAAACTACTGGAAGCGGTACAGCTTGTCCCAATATCCTCTCCTAAGCAAATGGTCATGAGTCAATTCCAAATAGGATTTTAAAAAAAGTTTTGACCCCAACATTGGTTCTGTAGCAAAAAATCTAGAACAACAAAGAGTCATACTTATATTTACCTCAAATAACTATGGCCCCACCCTGGCGCCATGCTTTGGCGGGCATGCTATGGCAACCCTCCTGCCACCCACATTTCCATAGAGTTAGGGGGTCAGTAAGGTCAATGGATGTTTAAAGTCAGAATCCATACTCAAGCTCCCCTTGAAGGCCTACTTTGGACACACACGACTGACCTCAGAAATCCCTGGATGTGCTATATGCTTGCCTTGAGTCTAACGAGTTAGGAGCAGGTCTATAAGGGTCTTCCATAAAATAAACCAGGGGAAGAACTGTAAGAGACCCCCTGAGGGATTTGCGATTCATAGAAAAAGAACATTTAATAGGATACCTGTGTCTTGTCTTGGACCAAATGAAAGCCTCTTATTTCAGAGGTATTCAGTTGGTCCGTTATTATTTATGATAAATCAATAAAACTGTATTTAGAGATTAAGCCATGTTAGGTTGCATGTATCTTCTCAGTAACCTTGAAATGATAATTAATATTAATAATGACAGCTTTGATAGTAAGAGAAGTTGATGTTTCTTCTCTTTTTCTGTCTCTAAATATCAATATTCCTCATTTCTCTTTTACTCAATTTTTTTCTTTTTTTTCTATGCTGCCTGCTTTGGCTTCAGCCAAAATATTTACTTCTGTGAATATGACTCTTAACCATTCCCTCTAATATCAGTATTCATATTGCATATTTCTCTTTTTAATGGCTTTATTGAGGTATAATTTGCCTATAATCAAATTAACCATTTTTAAGTATACAATGCATTGATTTTTAGTAAATTTACAGATTTATGTAGCCATTACAACAATCCACTTTTAGAATATTTCCAGCATCCCAAAAAGATCCGTCATGGGCATTATCAGTTATTCCCTGTTCTCATATCCAGCCCCAAGAAAGCATTAATTTACCTTGTCTCTATAGATTTATTTTTTTAATAGACTTTAGTATTTAAAACAGTTTTAGCTTTATAGAAAGTACAGAAAGTTCTCATATATCCCAAACACATTTTCCCAAGTTATTCACACCTTTTGGTACTATGGTATATTTGTCACAATTAATGAACAAATACTGATAAATTTTTATTAACTGTAAAGTTGAAATCAATGTCAGTCCTCGAATTTTGTTCTTCTTCAGTATTGTGTTGACTGTTCTGTGCTTATTGCTTTCTATATAAACTTCAGAATCATTTTCTTCTTAAATCTACAAAATTGCTTGCTGGTATTCTCATCAGGATTTCATTGAACCTGTAGATCAACTTGGGAAAAGTAGACAGTTGAAGAATGTTGGGACTTCCCATCCACGAACACACAATATCTTTTTATTTATTTATATCTCGTTTGATTTCTCTCATGAGGTAGTTATGGTTCTCTACATATGTTTTGAACATATTTTGTTAAGACCTAAATATTTCATATTTTGGTGCTATTATAACTGGTATTATGTTTTTATTTTCAAATTCCAATTGCTTATTATTGGTATATAGGAAAATAATTGACATTTGTATATTAACTTTGCATCTTGGGACCTTACTCTACTCATGTATTAGTTACAGAATTCTTATAAATTTTTTTGTGATTCTTTGGGATTTTCTAGATAGACTATCATGTTATCTTTGAATAAGGAGATTTATTTCTTCCTTTCCTATTTACATAAATTTTGTTTTCCATTTTTTAAAATCTTATTGCACTAGCTCAGTCTTACAGTATGTTTGCTGAATAAGAGTGAAAGGAAAGGACTAGAAGAGAGGAAATCCTTATCATTTTCCCAATCCTGGGGGGGGGGGGAGTATAATTTCTCAAGTTAAATATGATGTTAATTATACATTTTTTGTAGGTGTTTGTCATTTTGAAGAAAGTTTATTTCTAGTGTGCTAAGAGTTTTTATCAATAACGGGTTTGGGGGGCACCTGGGTGGCTCAGTCAGTTGAGCATCTGCCTTCGGCTCAGGTCATGACCCCAGAGTCCTGGGATCGAGTCCCAAGCCCCACAATGGACTCCCTTCTCATCAGGGAGCCTGCTTCTCTCTCTCCCTCTGCCTACTGCTTCCCCTGCTTGTGCTTGTGCGCACTCTCTCTCTCTGTCAAATAAATAAATAAAATATTTTTAAAATAAAATAAAATAATGGGTTTGGGAGTTTATCAGTTTTTGTTTCGCATCATTAACATGATCATATGATTTTTATTCTTTAGCCTGTTAATATAATGGATTATATTGATTGATTTTCAAATAGGATACCAACCTTGAACACCTGGCCATTGCATATAATTCCTTTTTTTGATACATTGTTGGATTTGACTTACTACTATATATTAAAGACTTTTGCACTTACATTCATCAATGATTAGTCTATTGTTTTCTTATATAGCTTTATCTGTTGGGAATTTAGGTAACGGTGGTCTCATAGAATGAGTTATGGAATAGATTGTGGATAGTTGGTATCTTTTTTTCCCCTTAAATATTTGTTAGAATTCACTAGTGAAAAACTCTGGACCTGGCCCTTCATTATTTGAAAGGTTATTAATTATCGATTCAACTTATTCAATAGATAGGGGTGTATTCTGATTATCTCTTTTTTCCTCATGTAAATTTTGATAGTTTATGCATTTAAGGAAATTTGTTCATTTCATCTCAGTTATCAAATTTGTGGCCCAGAATTGTTCATAATATCCCTTTATTATACTTTTAATTGTTATGGCAAGATAGGGATTATCCCTATTTCATTTCTGATATTGAGAACTTGTATATTCTCTTTTTTCTTAGTCAACCTGGCTAGGGCTTACTGATTTGAATGATCTTTTCAAAGAGCCCTTTTGGTTTCCTTGATTTTCTCAATGCTTTTGTGTTTTCAATTTCATTGATTTCCAGAAATTTTTTTTCTTGTGCACCTTAAGCTTAAATTGTTTTTCTGTCTCTGGTTTCCTAAAGTTGCCACTTAAATTATTGATTTTAGACATTTATTTATTTCCAATATCTGCATTTAATGCTGTAAGTTTCCCTCTCACTATTGCTTTTACCACATCCCACAAACTTAATAAATTCCATTTTCATTTTCACTTAGTTCCACTTGAGAAACGTATTTGACTCATGTGTTATTTAGAAATGTATTGTTGTTCTCCAAATATTTTGGTATTTTTCCAGCTATCTTTCTGTTATTGATTTCTAGTTTAATTGCATTGTGGTCTGAGAACACACTTTGTATTATTTCTATTCTAGCAAGTTTATTACAGTGTGTTTATGACTCAGAATGCGGTCTGTCTTGGTGATTGTTCCATGTGAGCATGAGAAGAATAGGCATTTTGCTGTTGTTGGATGGAGTATTTTTTAAAAATCAATTAGATCAAGTTGACAGATAGTGCTGTTCTGGTCAGTTGTATTCAGCTGTATTAAGTTATTGCCATAAGTGAGAAATGCTAAGATACATCAAAAGACCATATTGTGGAGGATGGAAAAATTGGAAAGGAGCATAAAAGATCTTCCATGAATATGCTGTGTGCTTGAATTTCTTCTCTCCTATGGATTAAGATAAAGATTACTCTTTTTCATTTTAGGATTAATTTTAATTTCTTTATATTTTAAAATTTATATGTTATATATATTACATAAAATAAGATCTGTGTGTAATTTAATGAACCATTCATAGATTCCAAGGAAAATCCATTTTTAAGTTGTCATTTGGAATATAATATATCTGTTACCTTCAGAAAAAATAATAAAATCTCAAAAAAAATCTTAGAAAACATTTGAGCCAAGGAAGTTTTTTCTTTTCAACTACAAATGTATATATATTTTTGCCACAAGAACTTCTGGATTTCTCATGACTTGTACTCGTTCCCATTTACCAGTACAATTTGAAGTGTTATACATTCATATAGGAGAGTGAGAGAGAGAGAAAGGGAGGGAGGATGTGTGTCTGTGTTTCTGTGAGTGTGTGTGTGTAATTGCTATTAGAAACTAATACAGCTATTTATAGATGACAAGACCATCACTAACAGACACTTTTTAAGGGTGGAGAGTGAGAAGACAAGCATGGTCATATCTGTGCCAGCAAGAGAATTTGCATTAGTTCCCTGTGACTGCTTTAACAAATCGCCACAGAACTGTGGGCTTTGAACAGCATAGATTTATTCTCTCATAGTTCTAGAGGCCCGAAGTCTGAAATGAAGGTGTTGTCAGGGATGTATACTTCCTCCAAAGGCTCTAAGGAAGAATTTACTTCTGGCCTCATCCAGCTTCTGGTGGCTGTTGGCATTCCTTGGCACCCTTGCTATTCCTTGAGCTTTTAGTGATATCACTGAAATCTCTTCCTGTCTTTACATGGCCTCCCCCTCTGTCGGTGTGTATCTTCTCCTCTGAGTTTCTATCAAATCTTACTCTGCCTTACTCTTACAAGGATTTGTCATTGGATTCATGGCTTACCTGGGTAATCCAGAATAAGCTTCTCCTCTCAAAATCTTTAACTTAATCACATTTAAAAATACATATATCTAGGGGAACCTGGGTGGCTCAGTCAGTTCAGCATCTCCTTTGGCTTAGGTCATGATCTTGGGGTCCTGGGATCAAGCCCTGCATCAGGTTCCCTGAGTGGGGAGTCTGCTTCTCCTTCTGCCCCTCCCCCTCATTCATGCTCTCTCTCTCTCTCAACAAAATAAATAAAATTCTTTTAAAAATACATATATTTATATATATATCTGTATGTATATAGATATATGTATGGTGATATGGATATTCTTTTTTTTTTTTTACCATAGAAGGTAAGATTTATACCAGGGATTAGAATGTTAGATGTCTTTTTGACATCACCATTAAGACCACCAAAGTCTGCCCTTTGGCACACAAGCATTTGTGTTTGTCCCACATACAAAAGTTATTTACCCCACTTTGATATCTCTACAAGTCTTGTCCTATTATAGCATCAACTCTAAGGCAAATAATTCATGTAAATGTTATCAATCCAACAGCCACAAATCTCATTTTTAAAGTCCTCTGAATCAAATATAGATCAATACTATCTCTGGGTCAATACCCAGAAAGTCACTCCAAGACCAGACTCTAGCCAGGCTCCTCTGAGAGCTCTCAACGAGGCCTCAACCTTAGGTCTATGAAACTTGGAAAAACATTAACAGTTTCTAAGAGCTCAAGGCTGCATACTGAAGATAACTCTAGCCTCTCTTAACCTGTCTATCTGAAAAAAGAAATAATAAGACTTCAAAAAAAATTTACTGTTTATTCTTTATCTGAGGATAAGGCCTCTGTCTTCTAGTCTCTGTGGGTAAGTAGAATCCCAACTTTGATAATTTCCAGTCAGCAAACACAAATGGCCTAATCACATTTACACTGACTAACCTTTTGTATTTTTTTGTTTTTACTTCCCTGACTTTGTTGAGCCCTCACTTGCCCCAGTCCCTACTCCCTAATCTGCATTAACCTCTGCACAAATTAAAGTTCAGTTCAGTTTGTGCTGGACTCTTTTTTTTCTATTGCAATAATTTCAACTGATCAAATCTGCCCTTAACACTTGAACTAGCATATGGTTTTATCTTTGACAATATGATCTATTCTAGGAAAAATTTCTCTTCATTGGTGGACCTGTGAAACTAGAAAACAGGTTATCTGCTTTCAAAATACAATGGTGGCACAGACAGGCAAAAGCTAACCGTTACAGACATTCCCTTTCCGAAAGAGAAAAAAATGGGAGGAATAAAGGAGTCATGGGCCCCAAGCAAGTTTAAAATCAAGCAGCATTATTCAAATAGCTTTTAAGGCTTGAGAATAATTTGCTGTGGTTCAGTGTTCCATTCTATAGGTCTGTGGTGTTGCCCTGTGGACACCTGGATGCACCAGCCCCTGTCTCTTCACCTATGACTCTACTCTTTGGGTTCAAGAATCTGCCCTCAGAGTTTTATTTTGTTTTGTTTTGTTTTCCTTTTTCTTGAAAGGAAGCACATGTTTGCTGTTAATAGTAGCTCTATCAGATGTTTCTACCTATAGAATTTTGGAATTCTGACATTGTTTTCTCAATTCATGCTTCTGTCTCTTTCCATCCAAACTAGAAGTATTTCTAGTGATATAAAATTCTCAAAAACCTTGTGGGTCTCCTGTGTATGTCATAGAAGTCAATATCATTAGATAGGAGGCTCCTCTTCAGATCTTTCCTGGATAATCCCATCTTTGTGTTTTGCTTCACGGAGGTGCTTGAGTGAGTGGGTCCGTGTGTCACATGCCTAATTTCTTTAGCAAATGGTTTCCAGCCATATCCTTGGGCTTTTCTCCAGAGCATGCATTTAGAACAGGGAATCTCCTAATATTAGCATGTTTTGTTATCTGTATATATTGAGACTTTCTGAATCATGAAGTCTGTATACATTATTATATGTGAAACTACCTCAAATTCCTTGGTATCCCTGGCTAAAAGAATTCACCTGTCAGAAGTAAAAAGCGAGAAATTATTTTTATTGGAAGAGTTTAAATGATTTATGAATTTTGATGTCAGCATTTTGCATCTGATTATTTCAATTTTATATTCGGAAAACAGATTTTAAATATAAGATCTATTATTCCTCTAAGTACATTTTTTTGCCTAACCCTTCCCAGGTGACAAGAGCATTATATTATTCAATGACATCACATAGATATTTTTAAAGGAGTATTCGTTATTTTTCAAAGAAATGGGGTAAGTAAAGAGTCACATAGATGTTTGCAATGTCATATACATTTTGAATTTTAATTGAAATACAAATAAAAATCTGGAAGTAATCATAGGCACTAGGATGAAAAAAATAATTCATTTAATACTCAAATCTTGGAGCTGCTAATAGGAGGCTCTGTAAAAAAACAAAACAAACAGGTAAAAATCAGAATATATTTTAAGATCCTAAAGGAAATTACTACAATCTTTTTGCAGATGTAAGTCAATCCTTGATGCATGAAGATTCTCTTGTTGAAACTGGATGTTTGCTCTTCAAGAATATAAAACTCTTCCTGAAGAGGAATTCCTTTATATTGTGCCGAGGGTTCACCATATTGAGTATCTATCCAGAAGAGATTGAAAACATCCCAGCTAATGCTCCAAAGCAACTGTAAGGCATTTTCTTCTAAGAATTACACTAAAGGTTCCTGATTGGACTAGGAAAAAATACATTCTTGTCAGCAAAACTGAAGACTTAGCTCCTTAAAAGCAGATTTTTTACTTCACTCATAAAGGGTAAGTAACTTTTACTGTGTCTTTAACTCTGGCTTTACACATGTCAACTTACTGAATCCCCAGGAACTTTAACTTAATCCACTTTTAGAAATAAGATACTATGTCCCGGAGGCAGTATAATAGAAGCTCCAGCTGAGGTCTGAATGCAGCACAATTCATGGTCTTTCTGAAGCAGTTACCCATGTCCCCCTTACTTGACTAGTATCTCTTAGCCGACCGGTGCATTAAAGCTACTGTTTGCAAAGCTTGGTTTTGGTGAACCTGCCCTCCTGTATGCTTCTCATCCAACATCTTCACTAAAGTGTTGTTTTCTAGCCTGTAATAAGCTTACACTGTAAAGCCAAGCCCTACTTAGACCAACTTGTATGGAGGAAATCTACCCTGTGTTTAGTCCAAATCTCTAAAATAAATCTTCTCATAGTATATCATTAACAGGACATTTGCCTTTATCATATTAGTTGCATGGGGACAGTCAAATATAAGGTACATTAGGCATTAATTTATGCAGTAGCATTGTTATGGCTAAAGAAAAATCACCATCTACTGATTTTTGGTGAACAAGACATTTTGCTTATATTCAATCAATATAAAATTAATTTATCATTTTGTCCTGAAGCTTGAATTCATTGCCAGTTTCTGAATGTATAGGCATACTTTATTTTTTCTGGCTGAATAAGGATGTATACATTATTGTGAAATAAACATTTTCCCTGTGAACCTAAAGAAGTCAAGGATATCTCAAGAAAACTAATAAATAGTAAAGAAGTGTGTTCAACCCCAGGTCACATTCCCCATAATTTCTAATTTCTTCAGCCTCAGAGAGCAAACATTTCTGCATCTGTGTATTTAGAATCCTGTTCAGTGAAGTGAATTAACCCAACCCATGAGCATGGTAAATATAATATGCCATGAGGTATATTTGACATGTTTTTTTTTTCTTTTAGCATACAACTCAGTGATTCCAATCTTAATGCTACCTAAAATGCTAAGTCCCTTCCTTATAGTACCTTGACCATCGATAGAGTCCAACTCCAAAGACATAGATTATGAAAAGCTTTAAAAAATAAATTTTAATTATATATATTCACTTCCCTCAATAGTTATTTAGGTTTTGATGTTATTTTGGTTTGTGGACTCCCCTGAGAATCAGAATCTATCTCACTCCTGAAAGATGATTTATTTATACTTTTTGTTATTTTTTTACAAAAATTCAGGTAATAGTCAAATGTCTGGGAAACTTTCATGCATATGAGTTTTAGAAAGCAAAATCTATAGCATGGTTAGAAGATACTAAAAATATAGCATTACTGATTAAAGTAATTTCAAGCAGATGTGTCCTGGCAAAATATGAAACTCTCTCTCTTAAAAATAAATAGTATATTTTTAAGTACTGTATCCTTTTTTTTTAAGAATAGTACCTATGCAAAAGAAAGAGATTTCACTCAGAGCTGTGACAATTTTATATTCTTATATGAAAGCTCAGATGTTTAGATATTAATTCCCCTCAGTAGAAAAAAATTGCCATTAATAAAAGCCACTATTATAATACTGCAGATTATGGGAGATCAAAGAAGAAAAATAGATTAAGGAAATCAAATGGAATTTGACTGTGAACAATTAGAAATCCCAAGTGCTTCCACTGAAATACACATATTTGATCTGTAATAATAACAGCTGGTGAATTACTCATTCAAATTTTAATTCCACAGAGGTTGTTCTACTTTTTAGTCTTTCATTTAATGGCATGTGTCTGTTCTAATCTATATAATATTTCTTATCAAGTAAGTTCCCTGAATGTAATTCTTGGTAAAATAACCAAAAAGAAATTTGTTTAAATAAAATATAATTAGTACTAAAAATAATGGGAATGTGATCGTCATAAATAGAGTGACCTAATTTTAATACCAGATATTTTTCGTATAATTTAGAAGTCATTTTTCAAATTCATGGAGGAAGAGTTGAAGTATTATAAAAATAAAATTCCCCCCAGTGTCTCATCTAATGTTATGCCATTGGAAAATGACATGAACATATAACCTATTTATCTGAAACATGTTTATTGTCTTTTCCCTTTATCATTATCACTTCAACTTTTTAAAATGTTTTCATATTTTTTTTAAGATTTTATTTATTTATTTGACAGAGAGAGATACAGCGAGAGAGCGAACACAAGCAGGGGGAGTGGGAGAGGGAGAAGCAGGCTTCCCGCTGAGCAGGGAGCCTGATGCGGGGCTCGATCTCAGGGCCCTGGGATCATGACCTGAGCTGAAGGCAGAGGCTTAACGACTGAGTCACCCAGGCACCCCATATTCACATTTTAAAATCATTTCATTTACTGGCCTAATAAAGTCTATGTAGCTTTTACCTGCTGTTTTATCAGAACTTTTGAAAAATATATGTTAGAATAAATTATCCTTTAAGTATAGTTTCTCTTAAAATTCCGAACATATTTATAATAGATGTTTGTGAACCTTTGTGTAATAAGGGCAACTTCTAGGCCCACTCAGAGTTCATTTCAATTCACTGATTATGGGTCACATACTCTCTTTTACTCTAAACTCCTGGACTGTTTCCCAGTTTGTGCATGCCCACTGATGTTTCTGCTTGATGTTTATATTCTCCCTTTAATTATTAACCTGATTTCCAAGCACTCATTCCTGTATCTATGTAGTTAAGTGTTCAGGCAACAATTTGGGCAGTGAGTACTCCAACACCTCAAGCCTGTAAGACTTACACTCTCTGCTGATTTGTGCCTGGTAGACTGGGAAGCACATTCAAAGGTCAGCCACTTAGCAAGTCTTCAAGGCCTTTACTTCCCACCAGGTCCTCTTGGATGTCTCCCAGGCATGTGTGCAGTTTCTCAATAACTGGGTTTGTGTGGAGAACATATGGCTCTTTCGTTTCAGGGTCTCCTGGTTAAATTGCTGGTTTGTCTGCCCTTACCCCAACCGAAACCACAACTTCAGACTATAAAAGGTTTGGGTTTTACTCATTTGTAAAAGTTCAACACTATTAGAGGACAAAGCTATGGGGTTTTGCCTGGCCCCAGATCCATTTTGTTCACTCTGGGGGCAAAGCTGATTACTTAGGGGACCAGCCACATCCTTGTAAAACCGTATGTTATATCAACTATGGAGGAATAGAAGAGACCTTTGGTGAGAAAGCCACAGACTAGTGCAATTCTTTCATGAAGATCTATTATTTTTCCAGGAATAAATATTTCTGAATTTGCTGTCTGCCTATGGTCTATTTCTAGAGGCTGAAAACAATAGTTTTGGTCAATATTTTTTTACAGTTTTTTTTTACACAAAGGATTTCATGAACCTCTTCATATCACCATAGTTGATGTTCCTTGTATATGACTATTGAATATGACCTTGACTATGACTACTGCATTTGTAGTAGACCTATTTCCCTACTCCTCAGTGCCCTTTACATCACATCACAGAGCCTGAGGACCATGGAGACAATGGAACATGACCCAGAGCTTGACAGCAAATTAGGTGGTTGGTCTGTGTGAATCTTTGACCTGAGGTGATGATTCCTGAGACTTCTAGATTGAGTCTCATCTGTAAGTGCACAGGTGTAAACTGCAATCATCTTTAATGACATTGTAACTATTGCTAGGAAGGAAGGAAGGAAGGAAGGAAGGAAGGAAGGAAGGAAGGAAGGAAAAAGTAAAGACTTTCCCAATGGTTTTATACTTCTTCCAATGTTGTATTTATTCATTGTTTCTGGTTTTATAGAAGAACAATATTGTTTATTGACTTTAAATTATAATCTGCTGAATTCAAGCTTTGTAAATTAACAATTTGCATGTATGCAAGGGCAAAATCTAGACTCTGGAGTCTGAATACATTTTTCCTAGTGAGGGATTCTATACAGAATTTACATTGGTGTTTATAAGGAAGATCAGAAAAATCACTTTCTAACTGAAAGTGGCACAATCAATTTTCCATAACAAACCAATTTTAAGAATGTACACTTACATATCTAATAGCCCATTATCATTACCTGTACAATTTTTGTTTCTTAATTAATATCAGCACATATATAGAGATAATTTTATCTTGATAATTACCTAGTTTTAAAATTTTAGTACTTCTGAGGTCATCAAAATACAATTTTCCTCTAATTTTGTTCTATTTTATTTTATTGAGACAGCTAATTTTAACATAATGGTTACATTTCACAAAGCCTATGATTATGCAAAATAATGCAACTAATATTTTTTGTATAACTGCAGTCTGTCCAAGTAATCAATACTGAATTTTCTGATTTCCACATTTTCATTTGATGCTGTGTGTGTTACCATTTTTCCAGTATTTGTTATATTTCCTCAATAGTATGGTACAAACTAATTCACTATATAACTGTGCATTATCACATATAAATGAGTAATTATTTTAAATATTATATTACTTTAATAATATTTAGTTTGGCCAGTAATATATTTGAACACTGCAAGGAACGCAAGTTCTAATTTTTGGTCTGGTGTGATCTTGCAATCTATTTTAAGAATAATTTACTAAGTTCTGAATCATTTTATTTATGTGGAATGAGTATTCTTTGCTAATGAGGATATAATACCTTTTGTTCAAACACTCAATTTAAGAGGCAAATGATTTTGTAAAACCATAGTTCTAATAGTGACAATCTCTGTAGTTATTTTATCCAAACAAGGTAGGTGTAGATCATTGATTTTTTATATAGCAATTGGGACATATTCAAGTGAATTTGACCCATAGCTTTCCTCTTAGCTATCATGTTATTTTGGGCAAATAGACCAGGTACATGAGGACACCTTTTTGAAAATATGGAAACTAGGAGTGTAGATCTGGCATTTGACTATACATAATGGGCCTTTTACTATACATGTTATTATATCAATAACTCACAGTATGCAGAAAGCCCATCATTCATATTCGCTTTGACTTGTTCTATAGTAGTCAATCCTCTGTACTCTGGAACAGCAACACCTTTCTAATGTAAAATGAAAATCTTTTGTCAGACCATACTGGAGTATCCTAGAGAACCACAGTAGCAATCCATACTCAGTGACCATAATAGTGACCCATGTCAGAATTTTTTTTTTTTAATGTGAAATAATTACTTTTGAGACTGTGTCTAAGTTTGCTAGGGAGATAAGATGATGTTTCTTTACATTTTATATTATATCTTAAAAGAAGAAGACATTGATTGTTAAGTGTAAGCGGTTAAATTCTTTTCTGATAAAAGGGAGGTAATGAGAAGAGAAGTAACAATACATAGTGGGAAGTGGTGGGACCTGGGGGATGCTGAGGGGTGATTGCCAAAGACTAACTCAACTATTGAATGCTTTAACCTATGCTTTCAATTTGCTTATCTGAAGATGTTTTTCTTTTTGGTGAGATATTCTTAAATTAGTACTGAAAAATCCAAGATTTTTTCATTTTGAATATTTGAAAAGTACTTTGAATAGTGCAAACTTTTGTACATTAAATGTGATCAAAGAAAAACCTCATTTCGCTAACTCGGTTGGATGAAAATGGTTAGCAGAGAGAGGAGCAAGGCCTTTGACTGATACCACCATCCCATGTATTGAGGAGAGGGAAGGAGGAAATAAAGAGCTCAAATCAGCAAAATTCTCGATCAATTAAAAAAATAAATAAAACTTTAGTTTGACTTAGCAGACTGAAAAAGAAAAATGAAACAATTTGCTGAAATTGAGATTGAGCAAGAGGACATCAGTGTTGATCTTACAACATTAAATGATAACAGGGATATATTATTTAGAATCTTTATGATAATAAATTTGGAACTTTAGATAGAAAATGAACAACTTCCTTGAAAGTCACATATTGCCAAAATGGGCTTAAAAATAAAAAGATCAATAAACGTATCTAATTAAAATGAACTTGTAATTATAAACCTTGAAATGAAGAAAACACTAGACCCAGAAAATTTTAGTTGTGAACTACATGAAGTCTTATGAAAAAAATATTTTCAATCCTATGCAAACAGTATCAGCATACAGAAAATCAAAAAATGCCTTCTTAATTATATAATGATGCCAAAATCTAAACTCAAAAAGAAAACTCAAAAACTAAAATCAAGGGGCGCCTGGGTGGCTCAGTCGTTAAGCGTCTGCCTTCGGCTCAGGTCATGATCCCAGGATCCTGGGATCGAGCCCCAAATCAGGCTCCCTGCTCCGCGGGAAGCCTGCTTCTCCCTCTCCCGCTCCCCTGCTTGTGTTCCCTCTCTCGCTGTGTCTCTCTCTGTCAAATAAATAAATAAAATCTTTAAAAAAAAAAAAAAACTAAAATCAAAACTCTGATAGTAGATCTAAAACATTAGGAGAAAGAAATCTATAGTGTTATATCCTTTTGGAATATAGACTCAAAAGTGCTGAGCAAATTATTAGCAACAAATGACATCAAACAAAAAAGAAAATACAATCAACTGGGGTTTGGTAGTAATGTGAATTGGTTAACACTTAAAAATCAACTGATATAATTTTCAATGTTAATAAAATATAAAATAAAGTAAGAAAGCATATCCTCTCAACACTGCAGAAAAAACATTTAACAAATTTCAGCACCATAAGTAATTGAAATTCTCAGAAATTGAGGAGGAGAAGGAAATTTTCTCAATCATATAAAAACCATATATTAAAAATAAAAGAACAACATCATACTTCATGATTATAGAATGAATTCCTCTAAAGGAAGAAAAAAAAAAGACTATCTGCTCTTATCACTTCTAGTCAGCACTGCACTGTGAGTCTTAGCTAGTATAATAAGGCAAGAGAAAAGAAATAAAGAATACAGGAAACAGGTAGAATAAAATTCTCTTAATTTTTAGATAACATGTTTGCATATATAAAAATTACTAAGACATCTAATGGAAAAACAATAAAAAAGCTTCCAAAATCTTGAGAGTAGTTAAGATTATATAATACAGGCCAATATTTTTTTTTTTTTTTAAGATTTTATTTATTTATTTGACAGAGAGAGACACAGCAAGAGAGGGAACACAAGCAGGGGGAGTGGAAGAGGGAGAAGCAGGCTTCCCGCTGAGCAGGGAGCCCGATGCGGGGCTCGATCCCAGGACCCTGGGATCATGACCTGAGCCGAAGGCAGACGCTTAACGACTGAGCCACCCAGGCGCCCCCAGGCCAATATTTTTTTTTAAAAGCAGGTATATTTAAAAATAATCAAAGACAATTTGGAATTTGAAGTTGGAAAATACCATTCTCAGTAGTATCATAAAGCAAATCATGTCTGGGCATCAATTTAATAAAATACTTGCAAGAGTAATATGCCAACAGCTACAAAATATTACTGAAAAACAATCAAAGAAGATAGAAATAACTGGAGAGATATACCATGTTCTTGTGTTGGACTTTTAAGCTATCAATTATCCCCAAATTGATTATTGTATTTAATGCAAACCAAAAGATAATCCAGCAAACTCCTTTTTTTTAAGGAATTGACAATTTCTTTGAGTCTCAGAGAGCTAATTAGTACATTTTTATTTGATTTATAATAGCTACTATAAATCGGGTTGAAGGCATTTTTGGAAGTACAGAAAAAAGTTAATGTGGATCCTGGGAACTTAAAGGTTTGAATGTGATGGATATATGAAGAGCAGCTCCTAACAATATAGAATGAGAATTGCATAAAACCAGAAACTTAGATTTGAAGAGAGACAAAATCATAAAATGCCAAAAATGTGTATTAGTACAATTTTATAGAGGACAATTCTAGATAGGTCAAATTACTTGAAGTGTACATACTCTTTAATATAATCATTATTCTAGAGTTTAATATAAAGGTGTATCCAAATAAGTTTTTATTTTATATTTGCATAATAGAAGTATTTAAAATAGTGAAAAATTGAAACACCTTAATATGTAATATGGAGAGGATTCAGTAATAATAGAATGCTGAACATTTTAAATTTTAAAATGGAATATATACAAATACTTGTGTTTCAGTAATATCTCTTATATATTATTATAGAAGCTTCCTATGGGAAGGTATGTATATTATACATGAAAATATATTCTTGAATAAGAAATATTTTATAATGTAATCTATAGAACAAAACACTGGTTATAAAAATTTTAAGGGATTTCAGAAAGGTTGTTAGTTTGCAGTTTTTTGTTTTCCTTTTGAGTAATCTGTACTTTATGAAGTTTCTACAAATACCATGCTACCTTTGATAAGGAAAATCTGTGTCCTAAGATGGCCCAGCCAGCCAGCAGGAGAATCCCAGTCCTTGCCCTGGGGCTCTTCTGGGTTCTTCTCCCTGCTCTGCTTCCCGCACGCACCAATCCGGGTCCTTCTCCCTGCCCCGCTTCGCACATGCGCCAGAAGTGCCAAGTATGCAGAAGTAGAAGTGTATAAATTGCCCCCTTTGTTTGTCCTTGGGGCGCAGACCTTTGGAGACCACTCTCCTCTGAGCCTGCCAGCATTAAATAAACCTCGTATCCTCCAAGATCTCTGAGTGCCGCTTGATTCTTCTGTCAGGCAATCCAGTCCAGGTTCTGCAACACCTTTAGTAGTAAAAATAAATACAAGATAGTAGATCAATGAAGCTTAGTTTGGGCTTTTCCAAAAAATTTAATTATCATGCTTCTTCAACTTTAAAAGATTAACTTAGTGAAAATTAATAAAGGAACAATTCACAAGATGCAATGTTCTATGTTGTTAAAAATGTAAAAAAAAATTATTTTATTTAAAAGTTATTGAAATATTGGTTGTAGTTCGTGTTTATTATATGCATTTTCAAAATTAAAAAAATTTATTTTATTTTGAAAAAGTGAAATTTTCTTGTCCCAGGACCCAGTATTGCTTTCCTACTTCGAAAATCTGGATTTTTTCTTTCCTGTAAAATCTTTATTTTACTTTATTTTTATTTATTTGAGAGAGAGTGAGAGAGAGAGAGAAAGAGAGCATGAGCGGGTGAGGGGCAGAGGGGGAAGCAGACTCCCCACTGAGCAGGGAGCCCAACATGGGGCTCAATCTTGGGACTCCTGGATCATGACCTAAGCCGAAAGCAGATGCTTAACTGATTGAGCCACCCAGGGGCCCCTGTGAAATCTTGTAGATAACTGAATCTTGTATTTTTCTGAAGGAAAAACTTGAGTGTTTCAAATCTTATTTGTGAGCCTTCTTTAGCAAGTATTTAGTATTTCATGATGTGCATTTTGATTACTAACCTTAGTCTTCTATCATCTCTCTTTTTTTGTTTTGTTTTGTTTTGCTTTTTCTTATTTAAGCATATTTTAACTGGCTATATTTCATGAATTTTAATATTAACCATTTAAAATACAGAATAATGCAACAATAGAACCTTGTATCAAGTACTCAGATTAGATTAGGTTAAACCATTAGTTAATATTATGCAATTATCTCTCAGATAATTTTTTTAAAAGCAATAATATAAAGGTGCCTGGGTGGCTCAGTTGGTTAAGCATCCGACTCTTTTTTTTTTTTTAAGATTTTATTTATTTATTTGACAGAGAGAGACACAGTGAGAGAGGGAACACAAGCAGAGGAAGTGGGAGAGGGAGAAGCAGGATTCCGGCTGAGCAGGGAGCCCTATACTGGGCTTGATCTCAGGGCCATGAGTTCAAGCCCTGTGTCGGGTTCCCTGCTGGGCATAGAGCCTACTTTAAAAAAAAAAAAAAAGCAATAACATAGTATGTAGAGTTGAAGCACCTTTGCTCTCTCTTGCCTGTTCTCGATACCGCTTTCTGAATATTTGTATGCATCTTTGCCATCTCTTATTTCATGATCCATGTGTCATACTTTGATAAATATGCCTTTGTAAACAATGTGTGTATATATATATATATGTTTCAAACTGCACACACATCATGTATTTTTTTCTGCGAACTGATCACATCTGAGCAAAGTATTTTTGAGATGTAACCATGTCTATAAAAGGTTAATACAGTTAACTCATTTTAACTGACGTATAATAGTTGATAATATCATTGAGGCCTGACACAAATAAATAAAATAAAACTGAACATTTATTATTGTTAATTTCATATTGCTTGGGCTCCTGAATAAGAAACTGACATATTTATTGTCCTTTATATTCTCACATCAACTTGCTCATTATTATTTAAAGTAATATGAGGCACCAAGTGCTATGCCAATGTTCTTCACATTTAAATGTGCATATTCTGTAAATGATGAAACCGCAAAGCACTCTGAGAGCCCCACCTTGCAATTATGACAGTCACTCAAGAAGCATGATGAAGATTTTTGTGCTTATCAATATGGTCATTTTCTACACATGCTCTTTGTTTCCTTATTTGCTTTAGCTGCTTTTTGTTTGTTGGTTTGTTTTCTCCAGGAGAATTTTACAGAAGTGTAATATATCAAGCGGTGTTAGATGTCCTAGTTATATTACTTTTCTCAAGCAGGTCCATTTAAAAAATACATTTTTAATAAGAAATCTATGTTAAAGAAAAAAAAATTTAAGATTTTATTTATTTATTTGACAGAGAGAGTGAGAGAGCACAGCAGGGGGAGCAGTAGGAGAGGGAGAAGCAGGCTCCCCACGGAGCAGGCAGGGAGCCTGATGCGAGACTCAGTCCCAGGACCCTGGGATCATGACCTGAGCTGAAGGTAGATCCTTAACCATCTGAGCCACCCAGGCACCCAGAAAAAAAAAAAAAAATTAATATGGCGTTATTTTCCTTCATATCAGGCAGAGTGTTATAAAAGCTTTTCTTGCAAAAACTATGGCACAATTTTATGAACAATTGTTTGAAATTGTAATAATTACCACGGGCTTGTAAATACTGTTATGTTTTAGTCATCTGATCTATTTTAGGTTTTTTAAAAATTCAATGTCTTTAGGTATCCTTCCATGTCTCAATTTATGAACCTGAGCTGTCTCAGCATCTCCTCTGAGCAGAGTGGGTATCTAGTCCCTGAATACCTGGGCACTTGATTTATGGTGCCATAAAAATTATGCATTTGTTTGAACCGACATTTTTTGGAATTTGTTTGAATCTATTTGAACCAATGCTTTTTTTATTCTCAAAAAATCTAGAGTTTTGGAGTAGTACATGTTAAGTAAAGACAACTTTTCTGAAACTCCAGTGGGAACTCATATTAAAACTGTCATTTAAAAAACTGCTCACTAGGATTACAAATTCCCCACTAGCTCTTCTCTAACTCTCCATGAAATATTTGTCTCTTGAAAAATCATACTTTAATCTCAATTTTCATTATTTTTCTTGTTACTAGGGATCCATAAGACAGTTGAAACATTGAATAGGTCAGGAAAACTCACTTTATATGACAAAGTACTGCCGGTAATAAGCTGCCATTGCTACTCCTAGTACTTTTATTTTATTTATTTTTTTAAAGATTTTATTCATTTATTTGACAGAGAGAAAGATAGAGCAGGAACACAAGCAGGGGGAGTGGGAGAGGGAGAGGCAGACTTCCCGCTAACCAGGGAGCCCTACATGGGGCTCAATCCCAGGACTCCAGGATCATGACCTGAGCTGAAGGCAGATGCTTAACCAACTGAACCACCCACATGCCCTGATTTTTAAAAATATGATGTAAATTGTAAGTTAGAAAAATTTCATAAAAAGAAAATTCTTAAGATGTCCAGTTTAACTTTAACCGGAATATTGGGGCCTATTTCAATAAAAAGGGGCAAAATGGAAGATGTGCAAATAATGTATGATTGCACTTTCCAGGCAAGAACAGAAGACATTCTATGAGAAGAAGCCAAGGAGTTCACTTGAAGAAACAGGTGTTCTCTTGCAAATCATTATGGTTCCTAAAATTGGTTAGTTGATACAAGACTGAAAAAAAATTCCCCAACTATCTTGTAGTAAGTATTATTGGAGGAAGTAGCTATGAATTTCAAATAATTGAGACAAATAACTAATTTGAGAGAAGTAAAAACATCACCATAGGCATGGACAGGAGCACAGACTGCTGTGGGATGCACACAGAAAGAGACAGAGAAAAAATAATTTGAAGTTTCCATCTGTAACTCAGAGAACAGGCAAGAGTCTGAGGTAAAGTTATGAAATCCTGAGATTTTAATAAATATTAAAGACACAGATTGGGAGTAGGCAGAATGAGAAATCAGCCCAAAATGAAATCTCTAGTAACAGAAATATTTGTAGGGTAGGCAGAGGACAAGGACTGATAAGAACAAAGAGAAAGAATAATTATAGAGAAAAAGAATAATTATAGAAAGGTATAAGGATAATACAGGAACAAATGGTGTCACTCAAGTAAAAAGATGTGGGAAATGTAGTGAAAACAAGATATGTTGAAAAAGTCAAAGTAAGAAATTGTTCTTTGCATATAGAACTGATTAGGTCACTGGTGACCTACACAAGAATAGTCATTGGGTAAAAAAGAAGTGAAGATTTCAATGGACCTAGGAAAGAAAAGAAGTTCAGTGCTTGCAGAGAGCAAGGGTTTTTTTTTTTTGTTTGTTTTTTAAATGTTTTTATTTTAAGAGAAATGAGAGGCATAAAAGCAGTCACCAAATTATTATTATTTTTTTTATTTACTAAGAATGAGATTTATCAATGTTTAAAGGATACAGGCTCAGAGTAAACGGAGAAGTAAATGTTATGGGAATGGAAGAGATTATCGGTCCTTTATAGATTAGAGGCATATTCTCTGAGACACTGGGGAGACATGATGGTTGAAAGTGCTGACTGAAGAGTTAGATGCCCAAGGTTGAATCCTGGTTCATCCCTTACTAGCTGTGTGATTGAGGTAACTTACTAAATATAGGCCTCAATTTACCAATTGCTTTTTTTTTTTGATGTGCTAATTTTTATATTGGAGCCAAAAATAGCACCCACCTTCTACAGTTGCTGTGAATATGAAAGTGATTATTAACGTAAGCTGCTGGAATCAAGGCCTGATAAAGAGGAAACATTCACTAAATGTAGACTTTAGTGGATGTGAAAGTTGGAATGGCTGGCCTGAAAAACTGTAGAGTAAGTTGACCTCAAATAAGTGGAAGGAGGTAGTTTGACTATAAGAGCTTCACTAGCATTTCAAAAAAAATGAGTATGTTGTCATACTATTAATAATAAAATATTATTATTATTTTCTTTTTAAAGGTTTTATTTATTTGACAGAGAGAAAGACAGCCAGAGAGGGAACACAAGCAGGGGGAGTGGGAGAGGGAGAAGCAGGCTTCCTGCGGAGCAGGGAGCCTGATGCGGGGCTCGATCCCAAGACCCTGGGATCATGACCTGAGCTGAAGGCAGATGCTTAACGACTGAGCCACCCAGGTGCCCCAATAATAAAATATTATTAATAGCAAATATTTATAGGGAGCTTCCTGTGTGCTTATCACCAATCAAAGGGTTTTACATATACTAACTCATTTAAAGTCTACAACAACAACAATAAAATAACATAAAATACAATCTACCACAATACTTTAAAGTTGGTGATAGTAATCTTTTATGCAGAGCAAGAAATTTATGTGCAGAATAGATACATAGCCTTCCTATGCTCACCCATAAAGCAGGTATCTTAGCCAGGATTCAGCCTTGGGTTGCAGGAATCCAGTCTGTGCCCTTAAAACATTATTTCTGGGGCGCCTGGGTGGCTCAGTCGTTAGGCGTCTGCCTTTGGCTCAGGTCATGATCCCAGGCTCCTGGGATCGAGCCCCACATCGGGCTCCCTGCTCCGCGGGAAGCCTGCTTCTCCCTCTCCCACTCCCCCTGCTTGTGTTCCCTCTCTCGCTGTGTCTCTCTCTGTCAAATAAATAAATAACATCTTTAAAAAAAATAAAAATAAAAAAATAAAACATTATTTTTTTAAAGATTTATTTATTTAAATGACAGAGAGAGACACAGCGAGAGAGTCAACACAAGCAGGGGGAGTGGGAGAGGGAGAAGCAGGCTTCCCACAGAGCAGGGAGCCGGATGTGACCTGAGCCATAGGCAGACGCTTAATGAAAAAGCCACCCAGGGGCCCCTAAACACATTATTATGCTGCTTTATCCAGAGATTCCAAGACATATCCCTCATTACTCATATGCCTTAAATTCACTTTGGGAAGTGTTGACAAATATTGATAAGACCTAAGGAGCAAAACTCTGTGCCTTAAGTCATAAATAGGTGAGGAGGAACATATAGGGAAATCAGGTTGGAAAGCATCACAACAGTTAAGAAAAGTATGAGAAAGGTAAGGCTGGTAGAGACAAAGTTATCATAAGGACAAACAATGAAAGGATATAGTATAACAGAAATCTTTTTTAGTGGAATTCTATTCAATTTTACCTAGTTCAGAGTCAGTCACCGAGAGTTTCATATTTTCACCTTTTTCCCCTCTGTATATAAAATGTTATCTAAGTTATCCTGATTTGAAAAATTAGTGCCCTTTTTAAGTACCTAATTATCATGAGCTAATTTAGTCCCTCAAAATAATATGACTTCTGTAAGAAATAAGATGCTTACTCATAAGGTAGAAATCCACATTTTATAGTACATTCCTTTGATTAAAACAATTGTGTACTAGCCATTTGCTCTAAAACATGCAGCGTATAGGATGTTTTAATTTGAATTAAATAACTATCTCTTTCTCCACATGAAATGTAAAACTCACTTCTTTAGATAAAGTGGTCATTTAATAAGCATTTAATGAACGCTGACTCTTTGTAAAGTACTAGACTTTATATTTATCAGAAGCTATCTCCTCAGACCAAAGGATATTTTGCAAATGGCAATATTATTTTCCATAGCCTGACTACTGTGAAACTTATAGCAGTGATTTTTATCCAAGAGACAAGAATATGTAGAAAACCTTTTCTTCTCCTGAAACAAATATTTCAAGTTCTCCCCTCAAGCCCATCGAATATAGTAATTTAGGAATGTTTACAGTGTCAAAATATTTTCAGGTGAGCTCTACACTCTCTTGTGTCCATTAAGAGCCACCGCCATGGAACATGTACCATACAAGATTCAGTGGACTTCTTTGTAACCCAGAAATCTTGCCTAACCTCCAGCCCGATTCAATAATACTACTGTAATATTTTTGTCCAACTCAGTGTACGGCAGAAATTCAACACTCGACGGATGTTAATGTTGAGTTAATAGAAGAGTGAAGGAATGAAATTATCTTAGTCTGCTCAGACTGCTCTCACGAAATACCACACACCGGGTGTCTTAACAGCAAACATTGATTTTTCATAGTTCTGGAGATTGGTAAGTCCAAGGTGGTGCACATTCAGTATCTGGCGAGAGCCTGCTTCCTTGTTTGCAGATGGCCATCTTTTCCTTCTATTCCCCCATGGCAAAGAACAGAGAGTTAGAGCAAGCTTCCCTGTCTCATAAAGGCACAAATCCTATGCAGGCCTCCAATCTCATGACTGAATTACCACCCAAAGGCCCTACCCACAAATAATATCACATTAGGATTTGGGATTTCAAGATATGCATTTTGAGGGAACACAAGCATTTAGTCCACAACAAAAAACATTCTTAATTTTGAGAACATTTTTTCAACATCTGAAGAGAGTACTCCCCATCCCTATCTCCAACTTTTAAAGAAATGTTTTCATTTTCTTTAGCCACATTTTTAAAACAAATGCACAGAACCCACTTGAATGTGTTAGATTTTATGGAGTTTCTTTGTAACTTGTGGTGCTTAGAGCTGATCTTGCTATATCCAGTGTTATCTGAGTAGGGCTGACAGCTAGGAATGGTTCCCTACTTTAATATGGACACTGCAGTTGTATTAGTTCTAAGTCAAATTGCCTTTCTGACAGCCCTGTCATGCCATTGACTTATATTCCACTTGTAGTCAACTTAAATTCCAGGTCTTTTTCACTTAAACTGTGGAAATTCACAACTCACCTGTCCTGTACTTCTGCATTTGGTTTCTGAATTTAAGTACCACAATAAATTAGGAAATGAATTATTCAGTATTACCAGTGGCTAATATTGCTGTTCTTGTTTTCTACTCTAAAGGCATCCAGAGATACTTGTTGGTGAATTTTGAATACATTTCCTTCATATTTGTTTCTATTGCCACAATCATAAAAGATACGTAGGAAGTGTGCTGAGCTACCAAATACTTAACTTCTGCTTTTGCTTTAGCAGGGACTGGAAATATGGACCCTGACCTTGTAAAGTGTTCAATTATCTGGGGACTCTTCTGTTTTCTTTAAGAAATTCATGTGACATAGATTGAAGCTTATAATAGGGTCTGTATCTCTGACTGCTTTCATCTGAGGAAAACTCAACATTGTGAATTCTGAAACTGCTCTTCTTCCAACTTATATAAGATTTTTTACTTTCCATTTTTATTAAAGAGCTTTCTTTATTCCTAAAATAATCCTTATTAGGACTTGAGTTATCAAAATAAATATTTTCATCTTGTTATAAAAATGCATCAGTGCTAGATGTCATAGCAATATAATATAATAGTCTATATTAGCTGAAAAGGAAAAATATGTACATACAGATATATATGTACATATATATGTATATATTATATATGTCAATTATTATATGTCTCACAGGTGCTGCAAACTTTAAAAATAGATATTTCAGGAATGTCCAAATATGTGAGAGTGATAGCATTAGATTTCTGTTGTAACTTATTAGTTAAAGCCCTTTGAATGAAATTTAAAACGAAACAAAACAGGCCAGTGGATAAAAGTTACGATTCTTGCTCTAGCTCATTAATGATATAGGGAAAAAATAATAAAAGCTTAATTTCTTCCAAGGATTATTTGTTTTAATGTAAAATGGGTAAGATATTTGTTGATATAGCTAGGGATTTTTTTTTCATTGAGATTTTCATTTCAATTTAATGTCTTTACTATCTCTCTTTATGTATATACTTTATGTCTATAATTATATCTATGTTCATGCCTCTGAAGAGCAGAGTAAATTTTCAGCTGATTATGAAAGAATATATGTATCACAGTTGCTAAATGAGCATTTGACTTAAATGTAATTGACAGAAAGAAGGGAAAATCTGCAGTTTCAATGATTCAGTGAGATGTACAAATGGGCTACATAATCTTAGGGCTCATCAATCAACCAGGATGATTGTGACTTATAAATCTTCTGGAAATAAACCTTCTTTATAATGAAATCATGTCTCTTATTTTGTTTGTCTTATTTTGTTATGTCTCTACTAATTGTGTAGGCTTCCTGATGACTTAGAGAGAAAAAGGAGGAAAGAATCAGAAGAAAGAATACATAACAGTACTGAAATAGATTTTTTTGTTGTTGTTTTTGCTATTTTCTTAGTCAAAAGCAAATTTTCAAGTATCTATATCTATTTGTATCCATATGTTAACTGCAATGAAAATACAAAAACAAAACCAAAGCAAAAATTGCACTGGACAAACGTAAATAGTCAAGGAAGACTTTTTCTGAGGCTACTAAAGTAGAGGAGAGAGGTCATAACTGTTTGAGCTCAACACCACTAAAATAAAAGGCTGGAGAGTTTTTAAGAGCAGGAGTTGGGGGATTGTAGGCCATCTGTGTTTCCTAATTGGCTTTACGAAAATGAAAAGTGAACTTTCTCATACCTTCATGTCAGGAGGCAGTTTTATAATTTGGAGTTAGCCTGCCAAAGTTAGGCTCCTGGAGAAAGACATTCCTATTTTGTAAACTAGCAAGAAGCTTTGAAAAAGATTTATATTCAAAGGAGCAGAGAAAGGATTTACAACTATAGGTTTTCTAAAGCAAAGACTCTAAGAAAAGAATGTCAGGGGCCCAGAGTCAGGAAGAATCCTGTCTAAAGTTTAGTCAAGTTGCAGGGAACATTAAGCCAGTCTTGGTCAAGGAAGGTTCAAAATCTCTTTAGCTCCGTGACATTTTATCTAATCATTCCAACCCACAGTTCTTTCCCACTTCTATTAATTCTTTGAACTAAATCACACACTGGCATTCCACTTGCTAAATCAGCCTACAAGCATTTTTGATTGGGATACACTGTTTAAAATATTTTAATTTGAATACCTTTCAACAGGAATGGAGTCTTAATTTCACCATCATACCCACCACTATTTAATGTTTTATAGCCACCTGATTTTCTAATTTCAGTCATCTGCTAGGTCCCTAAAGTCATTTGAATTTAAAACCGCTGCAATTCAACTTTGGCTTTAATACATTTAGCATTGTTAGTTACTACATTAGACAGGATTCTCCAGAGAAACAGAACCAATAGTATGTATATACATAAAGAGATTTAGTTTAAGGAATTTGCTCACACAGTTGTGGGGGGTCCCAAGACCAAAATTTGCAGAGCTGGCTGGCAGGCTGGAAATCCAAAGAGAAGTTGATATTGTGGTCTTGAGTCCAAAGGCAGTATAGAGGAGAATTTTTTTTTTTTTCTGGAGACCTGTCTTTTCTCTTAAAACCTTCAACTGATTAGATAAAACCACCCCTATTATGGAACATATCCTGTTTTACTGGGGGATCATTAATAAAGGCAATTACCTAATATTATCCTCGACAATTACATGTGATATATATGTATAATTATACCTAGATTTTTGGACATCTAAGAATGGAGCTTATTAAAATAATAGTTTTCAATACAATTATTTTAAAAGGGGACTCAGTAATTCAAATTGAGAAAAGATTTTAGTCGACTTTCAAAAGCAAAGTGTGTAAAATATTACTAGCCTCCTCTTTAATGTCATATTTTACTTTTTTCTTGTCTGTATATTTTTTCTTTAAAATATTTTAAACATCATAGTACTTTATCTAATAGTAAAAATCCTGATAAATCCCAAAACATGTCTCCCCAATGTTTTCCAGTTAGTACATAATTTTAGCAGATGATTTGCTCCAAGAAATGAGCAGCTAAGCCAATACATATCTATATTGTAAACCACGCTGGAGTATATATGCTGTTCTATACTTTATTTTAGTAGCTGATTAGTATCTTTCTTGTTAAAAGATGTGTATCTACCTAAACCTTTTGATAGGCACATAAGGCTTTCTATAGAATTAAATTGCATTTAAACAATTTTTTTATTATCGAACATTTTAGTCATTTACATATTTCTATGCAAACAGTACTGCAAATAACATCCTTATGCATATATCTGCAGGCAACATCCTTTTACATATGCATTTTACAATTGTGCTAGTTATTTCATTATACACGCTTAGTATGGAAAAGAAAAAAATCATCACAAATAGAAGTACCTGGAGAGGCCATGCTTTCCTACTTGAAGGTTTGAATTAACTTTGACATATTTATTGTCAAAAGGTTTATCATTTCTTACTTTGTTTCTGGTATTATAATTTTAAAACAGTTACATAAAATTCCACTAATTCTTGTTTTCCAGTTTAGCTGTCTGTTAACATTTTCTGTTCATTTCATTCATAAATTCTTTTTTCGGAGTACCACCATAAAACCTCTTCACCTTCTGATTAAATAAATCTCCTTAGCTAATTCCTATACTATTACAATCCAAGCAGTTTAATATAAACCTTTTTGAAATCCTGTACACTTAAACATACTTTTTCCCCCCTGATCTTTCAGAAAGGAGAATTGAGGTGGGAAAAAAAAAAAAAAAGTTAGTTTGATCTTGATCATCTTGAGTTAGAATTTATAACTCATTTAAAATGGATTTGCATATATGTAACATTGTCAATATATTTATGATTTTAAGAAATAGAAAAGCCAACAGTTACTAATTGCATATTCTAAAAAAAGAACTTCATTATCTGTTATAATTTTATACTTCATTAAAGCTTTTTTTGTGTGTATATCATACTCTTTCTCATCATCAAAGAGTATCTGAAGCTCATTAACTATCTTGAAAAGACAAATTACTTTCTCTCTTTGACTATAAGTTTCTTTCCTTTTTATCTGTAAGCATTTTCCTTTCAAGATTACATTTAATCTTTTTTACCCTTTAAATGATTTACTTCTTAACTTACATGAACAACTTTATAATTAAATGTTTTGACAGAAAAAAAAAGCTTATCTGTTTTGCTGAAGAGCATGGATATAGATTGGCCCACTATAGAAAAAGTCTTTATCACTAACAGTATGGAAATGGGAATGCAAGGGAGATTATGAATACCAAAATAATCTCTAAGCCTGATTAATAAAAATGCTTTTAAATTTAAAATTTTAATGGACCTAAGATTTTTATATTTATTTTATTATGGGTAAGTCACATAGTTGAACTCTTTTCCACTGATAACTATGAAGAATATTGTCATGACTTAATCCTTTTAACATATGGAAAAGAGTTCTGCCATGTTGTCAGTAAATGTTAACAGAAAATAAACAGAAATTATAACAGAAATGTTTATAATTTTTTGTCCGATTGACTTTCAAGGCTGGATTTTGTCTGGATCTCAGTAGCAATATAAACAACTAAATATACCAGATTCCACAGAGCAGTTCCAACACATGGAATGGTTGCCAAGTTAGAACAATCCAAGTTCCAACCAGATAACAAGCTCGGATATAGAACAGCCACTGATGAACAAGCCAATCTCTTTTGTACTTGAAAATGGATAGAAGGTCACAGATATAAATTATGGCAGTGGGAAACTATACATTGCATTTAACATCGTGGGGTTTTACTTTTACAAACTTGCTTTAAAAAAAAAAAGATTTTGTGTATTTATTTATTTGAGAGAGAAAGACAGAAATAGTGAGGGAGAGCAAGAGCGGGGAGGAGAGGGAGAAGAAGGCTCCCCGCTGAGCAGGGAGCCAGTTTGGGGCTGGATCCCAGAACTCCAGGATCATGACCTGAGTGGAAGGCAGACACTTAACCGACTGAGCCACCCAAACTTGCTTTTATCCTTTTTCACGTCAGTCTTTATCTTACTGCTTGTCAAGAATGCTAATTTAGATTTTACCAGGTGACATACGAATAATAAGTAGTTCAGATACCATCTCAGGAATATTTAAATGAAATTTTAAGATGTGTTTTCTAATGTTCAAAATTGTGTGCCTGTTTGGTGATGCATTATATAATTTAAGACATTAGCTCATTATTTTATACACACACACACACACACACACACAATACTACCAAGGTATAATAAAGAAGAGTTGACTTTTTTCTTTCAGATAATGTACCTTTATCAGTGTATATGATATTAAACTATACTTGTTTTGATCTAATGTTAATCAAACAATTTTTGGACTTTATATTTTAGTTCATTTTATAGAAATATTATAAAATTAATGCAAGGCAAGGTATGATATATCAACAAATTCAGAAAACAAAATTTTGACAGCATATGGTTTTACAATCTTCTGAGCATTTCTTAATAATTGAGACCTTACATTCTATCCATCATCAATCTGTCTATTATCTACCGATCTATCTATCATGAAGTCAGTGCTTCAAAAATGAATTTTCTAAGAATCAATGAAAAATTCAGAGATGGTTAAAACAAGCTTTTCCCTGAATTTTAGATGTTAACTTTAAGTAGGTGTTTGGGGATTAAAATAATAAAACAAGGGGAAATAAAACACACTTGAATAGGTCTTTAGTGGGGTATAACAAAGAAATCATGAGCAATAAATGTCTGAAATTTCCTAGCAACAACACCCTGATGACCTCAGAATAAGTTAAGCATGGGAAGCAGAAGCCAGCATTCTATAGTTACAAGTGATCTCCACTTTTTCTTTTTATACTGGGTATTCAGGTTTTGTAATTTGTAGCTTCTTTTCTCCTTAGAGTCAATAACCGTTAAAGGACGAAACTTTCTGTTCAAAATTTACATGTTTATTTAAATGAGGTGAGCCTATCAAATGAGAATAGCTAATATTCCTTTGCACCATTTTCATTTATTTAAGTGATAATTTAAGGATTTGCACATAAACAGTGGGGTTACCGACAACTGTCAGGTTTTCTGTCATCCAGAAAAAAAAATTGTGTTTCCCTTCTATCACACGGACAATGCTGTTTAAGTAGTACTTGTATGTGTGACAACACATTAACGCTCCATGGGTCGCAGTAGTAAGAATTATTAATTCAGGGTCACCTGGGTGGCTCAGTCGTTAAGCGTCTGCCTTTGGCTTGCTTAACGACTGGGATCGAGCCCCCCACATCGAGCCCCACATCGTGCTCCCTGCTCGGAGGGAAGCCTGCTTCTCCCTCTCCCACTCTCCCTGCTTGTGTTCCTTCTCTCACTGTGTCTCTCTCTATCAAATAAATAAATAAAATCTTTTTTAAAAAAGAACTATTAATTCAGTAAATGGAATAAGCTTTGTTGTTGATGGAGATGTCCAAACTTAAAAAAAAAAATCTGGCCCCAGGTGAACAGAATTTGATTAATCATAATCTTTATGTGAAGACACGAGGACAACTTAACGTGTCAGGAACTCTGTGTTTGTGTTTATGGATGTCTGTGTTTTGGCTATATTATGAGTAACCATGAAATCAATATAAACCTAAAAGTTAGAAATGTAATAATATCTACTTCTATCTACTTTTTTTATCTACTTTTGATCCTTTCTTATTCATATACCCAGAGGTAACCCATATCTTGAATTTTGTTTTCCTTTTTCCTTGCATTTTTAAAAAACAGAGTTATTACATATATGTCTATGTGTCTATAACTTTTATTTCAATTTTGTATATGTTCTTGAATAGTCATGTAGGTATGTAAGGAGAGCCCTATTCCAGAACTTGATTATTCCATTCTCCATCACAATTAGATTGGTACTAATTTACATACACATTAATGTATGAAGCTATGGTCCATTCATAGTTATATGTAATATTCCATTATATAGGGGCGCCTGGGTGGCTCAGTCGTTAAGCGTGTGCCTTCAGCTCAGGTCATGATCCCAGGGTCCTGGGATCAAGGCCCGCATCGGGCTCCCTGCTCAGCGGGAAGCCTGCTTCTCCCTCTCCCACTCCCCCTGCTTGTGTTCCCTCTCTGGCTGTCTTTCTCTCCGTCAAATAAATAAAATCTTTAAAAAAAAAAATTCCATTATATATCTGAATCACAGTGTATTTTTTTTGTTTCCTAATTTTTGGCTGTTAAATACAGTGATGGAATTAACTTTTTTTTTTTTTCCTTTTAGTCTCAATTATTCTGTGACCCTAGGTTTAGCCCTTGGTAAACCAGCATATAGCTAGATTTTTAAAAATCCAAGGTGATCATCTCTTTCTCTGAGCAAGCATGTTTATTGTATTGTATGTATGTATGCATTGTTACGTATGTATGTGTGTATGTATGTGTGTATGTATGTATTCCCCCTTATTGCAAAGAATAAATGATTTCAACTTTGTTCAACTATAGATTTGTTCCTGGTGGTCTTTGGCTAAAAAGGCAAGGAAATTACCATAAATAAAGTTAAAATAAAGTAGCTTACTCTCTCAAAACACCTTAACTCTTCCTAAACACCTATTAATCACAAGTTTTTCTTACAATCAAAGAGATCGTCTAATAGAGAAAATACAGCTTTCTGGTTTTTTGTTATAACCTGCCACAATGTATTCTTGGTTTGGCCTCGATCATTTTAAAATATCTTTTTAATATAGTCATCCTCTTTAGTATAATTGTTCTTTCCTGGACTGCAACACTCTCATGGATCCAAAATTTTCTTGGTTTTTGTAGGCTTCAAACCAGTTTATATCCAAATTCAAATGTCAATATTTGACATACTTCTGAAACCATTTTTTTTTCAGTAAAAATGAATGCATTCTAGATTTCATGAAGGTGAAATTTATATTTCAGAATATGGAATTTCATGAAGGTTCAAACTTGAGGCCCAGGACAGGAACAGAATGTATCTTGTATGTTTTAAAATCTATGTCTTCAGTTTAGGTTTGTGAGATTTCAGTTCTCCATTTTAGAATATGTATCAGCTTGTGTTTAGGCAAGGTCAACTAATTTCTTCCCTCTCCCCATATGTAGTGCAAACTTTTGCTCAGGGTCTATATAATTCACTTCATTACATAAGGGGATTATAGGTTATAAACATCAAGGTAACAGACTAAAAACAAAATCTTTGTATGTTTCACATGTTACTTTTAAATACACCATTTATTCTGTTTCCAGTAACAAAAGCAGTACTAAATTACCTAACAAAGAAACATTTAAAATGTTTTTAAGTAAATAAAACCATATACCATCATCTGACTGATGATAATAATAATAAGATTACTGAACACTTACATTGTGATTTTTTCACACTATGCTTTTAAATGTGCTTTTATACAATCCTCCCAGCTTCCTTGTGGTCTTCATGTTAATATTCACCCTGTTTGTTATGGGGAAAACTTAGACTTCAATAAATAATATGTTTAAAATCATATGTGAATAACCATTTATTTTTAAAGATGTAGTCTAAAATAATATCAAGATTTAATTCCTGGGGCGCCTGGGTGGCTCAGTTGATTAAGCGACTGCCTTCGGCTCAGGTCATGATACTGGAGTCCTGGGATCGAGTCCCACATTGGGCTCCCTGCTCAGCGGGGAGTCTGCTTCTCCTTCTGACCCTCCCCCCTCTCATGCTCTCTCTCTATCTCATTCTCTCTCTCAAATGGATAAATAAAATCTTTAAAAAAAAAAAAAAGATTTAATTCCTGGCCTTGTTGGAATCTTCTTGCATGTTCTTCTCGCCTTAAGTGTGATATCTGACCACTTCATTCCCCAGACCAGCAGTGTGTTTGTATGTGTGTGCACGTGCATGTGTGCACATGTGTGCATGTGTGCACGTGTGTGTGCGTGCATGTGTGTGTGGCAGAAGGGGGAGGTGTTGGTGGGCTGCTTCGCTTCTTGTTCCTACCCCATCTCTTGCTCTGCCCCCTCTGTCTCCTCTGATTTCAGGGCAGGGAATGGGTAACAAGGAACATTGGAAATACTGAACTAATGAAGCAAACCTGTATTAGAAATGTTCTTATCTCTGTCTTATCTGTCAGTCTTACCTCTTTTGGCAAGGTAAAATAACTGTCATTAGCCACATTAACATAAAGATCTTGTAGCTTTCTCAGATCTGTTGGAAAGTAATTCTCCACAGTGTTTCTGGACATCTTGCATCACCTTCTGTTCTGGAGCATCTTTTCAAGAATGTTTGCTTGGCAAACAGCTTCTAAGATACAGTGTCCCCTGCCAGGTCAAAGGACAGATTTGTTTAATATCGAGGGTAATAAAGGTAATGTCTCCCTTCAAGGCAAAGTTTGGGCAAGCTTGCCAGCAGCACCCTTTAAAATATTGGAGTTTCTTAAACTTAGGGTTCCTCAGCCATGACACAAAACCACCGTTGTGTCCTCCATATACTTGATCCTGCTTCTACCTTGCTCCCATAGGGAGGTAGGGCCAAGGGGCACTAATGTGAACATTAACTTCTTTCTGTCCTATTGCTTGCTCCAATAAATAAATCTCTTTATTGCTGACCCAGGAATCTCTTTTATCTGCCCACATCTATGAAAACCATGGCAGGCTAACTTGTTGACTTGCAAGAAGAGTACAATTTCAGTCCTTTTACAATTTTTGACAAGGTCCTTCCCCAGTGATAACATTTCTGGAAGGAAACACTCTTGGGCAGGTTCTATCAGGAAAATATAAGGCCTGTTACTCTCCCCTAGTCATTAGGCCCAAGGGAGAAGTCAGCCCAACAAAACTCTGGTATTTTAGGCCTTTCCATTGCTGCTTCTCCTTTTACCCGGCATTGAGTATCCCACCTTCAGATCCCTCTGGATAAATTTGGCACTGGGTTCTGTGACCCTGGATCTCCATGGGACTATGTCAAGTTTCTCCCAAGGACTCCTCTATGCTCTGTTCCTATTGTGGTGCTGGGACAGCATCCAGCTGTTGAGGGAGGTGTGGGCATTTGCTTTTGCATTGAGATCTAATCTATTTAATAGATCTACTTAAAGTAACCAGTTAACTTGTTTGCTACAATTTCATGGAATAAGGAATTTGTAACAAACCAGAAATGCACTGTTTCTGTCATTGGAAATATTTTGTTGTGGAAAATAAAATGTGAGCTGAATTAAGCAGCATACATGATGATGTAGTTCCTTTATATTCTGGTACAAACTCCTCATCCCATTGTGGACCAGAGGATTAGTGCTAATGTTGCATTTTCTTTATGTACTGACTATAGTCTCAAAGCAGAGGATGGTAGGAGGTATGTGCAAGCTAAGACACATGGCAATAGGACTAACAGAGAGAAGGTAAAAATTATTAGTGGCCAATTCTCCTAAAAGTTGGTGGAAGAAAAGCCTAGAGATAAAATGGGAAAAAAAAAATGGTTGAAGGAATTTTCAGTAAGTAGAGATCTCTGAAGTGTATCTCCATTTCGCAGGAAGGAAAGAGGATGACCTTCAGCTCAGGTCATGATCCTAGGGTCCTGGAATCGAGCCCTGCATCAGGCTCCCTGCTCAGAGGGAAGCCCGCTTCTCCCTCTTCAACTCCCCCCGCTTGTGTTCCCTCTCTTGCTGTGTCTCTTTCTGTCAAATAAATAAATAAAATCTTTAAAAATAAATAAATAAAATAAAATAAAAAATACAACACAAATTATCTGAAATTTTTTTTAAAGATTTTCTTTAATTATTTGACAGAGAGAGAGGGGTCACAGCAGAGGAGTGGAAGAGGGAGAAGCAAGCTTTCCGTTGAGCAGGGAGCCCGATGCGGGGCTTGATCCCAGGACCCTGGGATCGTGACCTGAGCTGAAGGCAGACGCTTAACCGACTGAGCCACCCAGGCATCACCAATTTAAAAAAAAATACAAAGTAAAGTTCAACATTTTATCATTAGAGTCAACAGACATAAAATGACTCTGGCAAATTGTTTACAAAATTTTCTCAATGTTTGGCATCAATTTCTATGCTAAGTCATGGATAGTCATAACCAGCGTAGGAAGTGAAAGAGTCTGTGGACTATAATTTGAGTAGTGCTGTGCCAAAGTATTTGCAGATATTAATATTATATGCAGGGCCTCACATTATCTCTTATTATGTAGAATATCCAAATGGCAAAGTTTGTGTCTAAGTCACGTTAGCTCTTTTTTTTTCTTTTCTTTTTTAAAGATTTTATTTTTTTATTTATTCATGAGAGACAGAGAGAGAGAGAAGCAGAGGGAGAAGCAGGCTCCCAAGGAGCAGGGAGCCTGATGCAGGACTCGATCCCAGCACCCTGAGATCATGACTTGAGCTGAAGGCAGACGCTTAACCATCTGAGCCACCCAAGCGCCCTTTTTTTTCTTTTATTTAGATGACACCACTACATTTTGGACCTTATTTAATATGTTATCTTTCCAATAACAGTGGTATCTTCATAAAGGTTATTTTAATAATTATTGGTATAATATTGTTACTTCATGTGATTTGTTACTGAAACATTATTAATTCCCTTATATGTGAACTGAAGTTTAATTTTTGTATCTATTGCTGCTAACTATTGCTATCTTTTCAAATACCTATGTTAAACCCTTACTTTTGAGAAAAATAACTTCCTTTAAAAAAATTCTATTAAGTTATAAATACAATGTTATATATCTGGAATCCAGAGCACATTTTATGTTTTTAGTAGTTAATTTACAAAGATATATTCCAATTTAAAAAGTAGAGATTTGTGGCTGTTCTTCATGTTCTGTAATAAAATTTCCTTTTCCATTAGTCAACATCTTTTGGGAATTTGCATGATCTCCAATGTTAACATAACTGGTTGGCACTAATGATTGCCAGTTATTTGATTCTGTGCAAAAGATCCTAGATTTAGACACGGTACTATCAGAATTTTTAAAATGCAACTCATCTTTATTTAATAGTATTAATGAGTATTTAAAATCATGTTGCTCTTTTCTACTATTCTTTCCACACTACCATCAAGGGTTTTTTGGGTATGATTTTTTTGCTTCACTCTCAGGTTCTGCAGCTAAGGAACATTACATTTCATTTCTGTCGCATTTCAAATAATGAGGATATATCAGTAGCAGTAAAGAAGTTCTTCCTAGATATGATTAAATCCTTGCAGTTCCCAGCTTTCTTTTATATTTGTAGCTACTATCTCGGCCCACTTAATTCTCCTGTACCATCTAATTTCAAAATGTGATTGTCATTCTGAGGTATCTTTTAGTTTCTCATTCCTAAAGTACTAAAACATTTTCAATCATTAAACTGATATGGAAAAATGATGACCTCTTTGTAATCCATGAGGCATATGATTTAAGTAATAACTAATAGCGATAATTAAAATTTCTTTCTATTAGCGAGATATACTCTAAAAGACAAAATCTCCTGGTTGATGAAATATTGTTTCGTTCATGTTTTTGTGGCGTGTCCCAATAACATGTCTTAAAATCTTACTGTTCAGTCATTCTAAAAATATCTTTACCATTCAACAAATACAGACAGAATGCTAGCTACTTCTTAATACAAGGAAAGTGAAAATCCTATTAAATTAGGTTTAAAACTAAAAATTTATATTTAAAATTGAAAATTTGAGGGGCGCCTGGGTGGCTCAGTCGTTAAGCGTCTGCCTTCAGCTCAGGTCATGATCCCAGGAATCGAGCCCTACATTAGGCTCCCTGCTCAGCGGGAAGCCTGCTTCTCCCTCTCCCACTCCCCCTGCATGTGTTCCCTCTCTCGCTGTGTCTCTCTCTGTCAAATAAATAAATCTTTAAAGAATAAATAAATAAATAAATAAATAAAATTGAAAATTTGACTATAAATTGGAATCATTTATAATTATTTGTCCAGTTATTCATTTATTAGTTAAATCAACATGCAGGTTAAATTTTTGGAATACCTCTTGTCAGTCTGAAGGAATAACATGGGCATACTAGCTAACTTTAGAGGCTATATGATAAAACCGTAGGCGTGTCTGTCATTTTAAATCTGAACTTCCGAAAGCCTTTTATTTATTTATTCAGTACCCTGTTGTATGAATCTGAGTTCAGTGCACTGCCCCATAATACAATAATGCAATATTGCAATAATGAAAGTAGGAAGGAGCCAGAAGTTTGCATTCTTCCTGCTAAGAATTAGAACCTGGCCATGGAAACTGAGTTTTCTCAAGCAGATGCTTTAATAGGACTTTGGATCTCAAGTGAATAAAATAAAAATAATGGCACTTTAAACAATGAAAAAACATCTCCCTCAGAGGTCTTGGGGTAAACAATACATTAACGGATTGGTGGCTGTGTCCTAGTAAGTCCTCGGAAGTCCGTGTACCTTTCAATCTTTTGTTTATCATCTCAAGCATTTATCCCTGGTCTCCCTGATCCACGTGGGAGTAATTAATTTACTTATTATGTCTTCTACTAGGATGTAAACTCAGTAAGCGAAAAGAACTAATGTTTCCTTAGTGCTTAGTCCTTAGTGCTTAGGTCATTGGCACACAGTGAGCAGTCAATTAAATATTTATGGAATAAACAAATGACTTCCATTTCTGTGTAGGTTTTCTTGGGTTGAAAATAAGTCAAAGAATTTCCCATACTTAATTTGCTACCATCCAGGCTTTCAGAATTCTGCTCTCTTTTACTCAATCGAAACTTAATCTACTTATGTAATCGCTTTAGACTAGATAGCTATCAGATTAGCTGATGTTTATTACAGCACCTAATTGCATCCTAAACTCCCAGTAACTGTTAATTATCAATAATAGCAAAACATTCAACCAGAATTGGCCTCTAGCTCTTTGGAAATGTTATTCACGGAGACTTCAATTCAAGGTTGAGGTTCTGAAGGGGATACAAGTACAAGAGGATACTGCAATAATTATTTTTATCTTTTTATGTAACACCTGTGGTTTACTTACAGCATTGTTGCTTTCAGTATGTTGGATAACATTTAGCCTCTTCAAGAATACATTTCATTTTCCTTCTGAGTCATGGACATGGATTTTAGGGAGGAATGTCATTATTTTGAATGTTATTTTTTAGAATTGAAGTTTTCCTATCTTCTCATTATGGTGAATTTCAGTCTCTTTGTATTTGTCCTGGAATTCATGGCCAAGGTATAGCAAATAAGATAAACAGAAAATGTAAATACAAAAATAATTTTAAAAAAACCAAAAACCTAGATAGGAGAAACATCCCGACTAATGTTGTTGTTGGTTTTAAGTAAGAATAATGTCTATGTATAGTGATCCACTGTCTTTGTATCAAGCTTAAAACTGAACAATTTTGACAATGTCATCAAACTAGTATTGCCACAGAAAATGAAAACCATGCTTAAGATAGATAGTTACCATAAAGGAGAACTTTCATAGGATGAAAAACTGAATGGGGGCTAAAATTGGGCAAAATAGGTTAATTTTAAAAATTATTTCTTGTGTTCTTGTTTTGGATGTTCCTCTGTTTAGAGCCTAATTACATCTTTCACATTCAACGTATATTAAAATCTCAAAAGATAAAACAAAATCTTCTCTGTGACTGGCTCAATATTTTTCTTAAATAATCATTACTTTGCCAAGTAGTACATAATGTAGGAGATAGTAGTAATGTGAATATGAGAACATCCCTTTTTACTACCTTTGTTCATTAGGCCACTACAATTTAATGAGAATATTACTGTGAACAAGATTATTTCTTTGTGTTTTATATAATTCACAATGCAGGCAATGCTTTATAATTTATCATAGATTATTTGAGCTTGTGAAAAGCTATATAAACCATATGTAAAATTTAAAATCATTATTTTTGCTGCTTTATCTCCTAAAGTGATTTTTAAAAAAATATGTATTTTTAGTCAAATTCATTACCAAGCTCTTCTGTAAGCCCAGGAAGTTTTAAATAACTGCTTATAACATAGAAACAGGGATATTCCAACTGCTTTGAGTGCTTTTGAAATTTAAAGCAAAGATGTTTTGCAAATAAGTCCCATGTTGAGAAAAGTTGAACATGTCAGTTCCTTGAATATCATTTTGATTAATGCATTGAACTAGTCATTGAGATCTCCTTTACATCACCAAGGAAACATTTTAATACTTACAAAAATTGTCACTATTTTGACAGTAAGCCTAACATGCAACTGTTCAATAAAGTTGGATTTTATTCAAGTGCGTAGAAAGTATTTCTTCATATCTATTTTAATCAGAGCAATATCACTAATACATCACAAAGACACATTTTGGTGTTTTTTTAGTAATCCTCACTATCTCTACTTCCAGGGAAATGTTTCAAAACTTTGCATTCTTTTCAAGTTTATTAGGCCAATCATATCTGCTCTCACAATCCTCACAGACCCCCTCGAACCACCACACACACACGCACACACCACCACCACCACCACCACCAATACCAATACCACCACCACCAACAACATATACTCAGGAAATTTCCAACTGAGTGATCCAAAGGCTACACGCCCAACTTCCTTCATGCTAACATCCTGCAAGCCATGTCCATACAACGCTGATACAGACTGGATGTTTGTGCTCCGCCCCATTCATGCGTTGAAACCTAATGCTCAGTGTGGTGTTAGGGGCTTTCAGGAGGTGATTAGGTCTTGAGAGAGGAGCCCTTGTTAATGGCATTAGTGCCCTTATAAAAAAGATGCTCAGAGAGCTCCCCCCTCTCTTCTGCCTTGTGAGGACACAGTTGGAAGACAGCTGTCTTGAATCAGCGAGGAGCCTCGCCACAGACAGAATCTGTCAGCACCTAGATCTTAGACTTCCCAGCGCCCCAGAACTGTGCGAAATAAACTTCTGTTGGGTAAGCCACCCATTTATGGTAATTTGTTATAGCAGCCTGAACAGACAAAGGCACACGCTTTTTTTTTCCCTTCATTTTCCCCCTAAGGAATATACGGTGGAAGTTAATACTTCCACTAGCAGTCCATATCTCATTTTCTCACAATTTTTACAGGATTTTTGGCATCATTTATTTGATCTCTCCCTTGAATCTTTACCTTCAATTTCTCTAATGGATCTTTCTCCTTAGGCATAAAATGACAGTCTCTCACATTTTATAATAGTTCTCCCTTAATTCTAAATTTCTAAATTCATCTTCAGCCATTTTTCTACCTTTTTCCTTCATTTCACTGCCTTCAAAAATACTCTGTTCTCTATGCTGGGTAATGTATTTGGTATTTTCCTTTATTTTGGTCCAAATGTGAGCTCTTTGTTCAGTTCACCATGGACCAAAGTCATCTCCATACTGTATTTTATTTTATTTTTTTAAGATTTATTTATTTATTTATTTATTTGACAGAGAGAGAGACAGTGAGAGAGGGAACACAAGAAGGGGGAGTGGGAGAGGGAGAAGCAGGCTTCCCGCTGAGCAGGGAGCCCGATGTGGGGCTCGATCCCAGGACCCTGGGATCAGGACCTGAGCCGAGGGCAGATGCTTAAGGACTGAGCCACCCAGGCGTCCCTCCCTACTGTATTTTAATGAGCAGCTTGAGTCTTTAAGTTCCAAGCTTGATCACAGCTCATAGATCGAACCATCCAGAAACAATGTAGAATTAGATGACAATGACTGTGTGTGTGCGCACACACGTGTGTGCTTGTGTGTCTGCAGGGCTGCCAGCCATAGCTTATTAACAAGCAAACCACATAAATTGAAGTTTATTCTACTTCCTCCATGGCTCTCCATAAAGAGGATCCTAATCTGAGACTACTGTAATAGTGCAGTCTGCCATTTCTCATGATAACATAGTCTAAAACATTTCTTTATAAATTAAATTAATACTTTATATGAGGGCAGAAATTGAAAGTGAGATTGTCCATGTCACATTCATTCTATTTATTCATTGAGTGCCTATTAAATGACCAGATATCATTTCATGTACTTTGCACACTCCAGTGATTAATAAGAACAAAATAAAACAAAAAAAGTCCTACTCTTAAAGAGCAAATACTTTAAAAACCTACAATAATCTACAATAAAAAGTAGATTATAAAGTATTTCAGGAGGTTACAAATGCTAAGATGGAGAAAGAAGACAAAATAGAGCAGGATAAAAGTGATCAGTAGTGTTGGTTGTTCAGTAAGCCTTGCGTGGGTGACATTTGAGAAAACTTCTGTAGGAAGTTCAGGGGATTTCATGTCAGTATCTAGGAAAGACCATTCCAGAAAAAAGGGAATACCAGCACAAAGGCCCTGAGGTCTGCTCATAACTATTTAGTCTGAGGAACAGAAAGATTATTAGTCTGGATCAAGTGGAATGAGGAACAATCATAGACATTGAGGTCAAAGAGACATGAGAGCTTGTAGGGTGTAATTGGGAATTTGTCATCTCCCCGGGCTCAGCAGTCACTTGAGAAATAAAGATGTATTATCACTCTAGTTTCCCTAGAAAACTTCAGACTTCAGAATACATAGAAGTCAGTTCATGGTCATATTCATGCTTTTTGTATTTATTTGAATTTCTAGACAATACTTTTGGACCCTAAATTTAAGCCCTCTTATAGTTAAACTGCAGTCAAACACTGCAGGCCACATGGTTCACACACATAGGGACACACGTGGTTGCTCTACGAGGCAACCTTGATCTCTGGATACTATACCCTGGTCCCCATGTGCTGATACTTTGGTGATACCCATTGGCTCTTGGACCTGGGGCTGCACAAGGTAGGCAGAGACTCCAGGCTCCCTCTGCTCTTCTCCCAGTGGAGAGTACACAGAAAGAGCTGATATCCAAACAGAAACCCACAAAATATCACATGTATTAATAAACAGAAAAGCACCAATATTCTACAACACATCTGGTCTATATACAGTAAAAGATAAATTAAAGAACATGATCATGTGGTGAGGCCAGCTAACTTGGCTGTTACCCAAGCACTGGTGAAAAATAGTTAAAATGGCACACTCCATACACATCTAAAGTATATATATATATATATATTTTAAATAGTGGCTTTGTAATTGTGGGCTTATTACATGGAGAACAACACCAAAAAAAATCTCAGTTCTGGATAAAAAGATGTCATGCAATTTATGAGACTGATACATAAAGTTGGCTCTTTAAATATTGGGCTCTCCTCTGTAGTTTCTGTGGGTAGCGTGTAGAAATATTAAACATTCTTTGGACGCTGGGTGGCTCATTCGGTTAAACCTTCAACTCAGGTCATGATCCCAGGATCCTGGGATCAAGTCCCACATTGGGTTCCTTGCTCAGCAGGGAGCCTGCTTCTACCTCTGCCTGCCGCTCTCCATGCTTGTGCTCTCTCTCTCTCTCTCTCTCTGGCAAATAAATAAATAAAACCTTAAAAAAAAAAAAGAAATATTAAACTTTCTTTACCAGCACAAAAAGGGTAGAAAGGTTGACAGAAATTTCCTTTCCCATGGGATTCAATGGAAAATTGGGATAAGGAACATATATACATATTTGCTTCTTATTGCAATTAATTTATTCAGAAACTTATTTTTCTACTTGATAAAAGTACTGTGTTTAGGTACTGGATATCTGACTGGATGAAAGTAGGTAAATGAGAAAATATTGGCAAAATTCTGATAAAGAACTGTGTGCTTTGTGGGATTATTTATAATAGAAGACTGCCAGATAAAAGAAGTGTAGAAGAAGTAGCCATATTGGAATTTTCCACTACTGAAGTGAGGAGAGTGGTAAAGGTAAAGGACAGTTGTCTTTTCGGTTGGATGGACTGATTCCATCCTAGTAAAAGTTAACCTGGAGGAGCCATCAATGAATCAGGCCCCAGTGCAGTCCAGGAGGTCTCCGTAGCTGTGTCCTTATTGGGCCAGTGGCTCCTGCCTTGATACTCCTGGGGGTGGGAGGAGCACTACTGAGACCTTTTCATGGGGTTGCCAAACTCAGCAGGCCTGGAATTTGCCTGCTCTAGTTTGTATCATTTTCACTTCACTTGAGGGGATTCTTGAGCTGCCCTCATCCAGCAACTTTAGAGTTCTGGTTGGACAGAATGATTGTGATTTCTGGTCATAAGAGTACTTTACTGCAATGGGTCATGTGCTGAGTATCTTCCAAGGTCCAGTAGTTGCTCAGTAATCACCTCTCAAAGGGTGTGTACTTTCAACTGACTCTGGGAGCTTACACAAGTCAAATGGGGGCCTCTGACCCATGGCAGTGTTCTTGTGTCACAGGTTCTAATCAACAAACTAGGAGGTAGCTGAGACGTGATGAGGGGGGCTCTGAGAGTGAAGAAACCTTAAAGACTGGTTAGGTTGGGTCCATGAGAGGGTGGTAATCTTATTAAATTTAGTGAGAAAGGATGGCACCTTGTGGGGCACATTATTATAGAAGTCCTCCTTTAGAGTGCATGGACAGTGGCCGCATTGCCTAAGGAAGAAGAGAAAGGAAGGCATGAAAAGGGCATCTGAGTACTCCTCTTTCCTCAATTGGGTACTATTTGGGCTCTAGAAGGTTTGAATCACTAGTGAGGACTTCCCTGTTACTAAAACACATGTTTAGAATATAAGTCAATTTATAAAGAAGTGTCTTAATCTGAGAAGACAGTGATACCTACTACCTGCAACACCCAGTTAATCCTAGAAATCCTTTTAATTTGCTTTGTAAAGGATCTAGGAGAAGTTTAGGTAGTTTTTAGTCTATCAGAAGAGAGGGTTTTTCTCTCCTGAGATAGCATGGGCTACATAAGTGCATTTTGGCAAAATTATCCTTTACCTTTTGAAACTTTAGGTCCCTTCGCTGTGAAGGCCAGAAGCAAGTAAAAGAAATCCTTTTTACAAACTTCTTTATGTTACAGACAAAGTGGGAAATCTCCTACATATTGTATCAAAACTGAAACACAAGAGAAATTTAGATCATTTAGTCTTGATTGATGGCATGGGGTGAACCTTGTTGGGAGGGGGCAGGCTTCAGTAAATACTGGTGACACGAACACCTATGCATGTTGTCTTTCTTGGGTGAAGGCGAAGAGGTACTGACTATTCTGGTCTAGAGCCACACTGAAAAGTGCAGTGCAAAGGTAAACTACAGTGAAGCAAGTGGCTTCAGGTGTAGTTGATGACAAAATAGTATTTTGGTTATGTATCCCCAGGCAGTGAAGGAAGACAATTCTGTTGATGGCCCTGAGGTCTTGAACAAATCAATATTATTGTCTGTTTGGTTTTCTGACTAGCAGGACAGAAGTGTTGCAAAGACTAATGCAAGAGATATGAGAACACTTTGAATATAAGCCTCCAAATATAGTTTTATTCTTCCTTTGCTTTCGGCTTCAAAGGATACTGGGGAAGTTTGGATAGTGGCTCTCTCTGTTAATAGGCTCTGCTCCAATTATTTTTCCAAAGTCAGTGGAATTTTTAGCCTATAGAATGCTAGGTATGGTATGAAGGTTTTTATCTGGTATATGATCCAAATAGGAGGGATCAGGCACAATTTGAATATGAATGGACAAATTCTCTGGAATTTTAAGAATTAAGTCACTTGTGTATGCATTTAATATTATAATTCCATTTGCAAAGTAAATCTGTCCCTATTAAACTTACAGTGGTAGTATCATAGAGGAGGAATGGATGGTTTTCAGTCCAGGGCCTAAGACTTACAGTTAAGACCTAGAAGACAGGGAATATCTGTGGGTTATTTTAAATACCTACCAAATGTGTGATATGCTTATTTGGGAGAAGAGGTTGAGTAAAGATGGAAGGGTTTAATGTATAAAGAGTGGCATCTGTATCTACCAGATATTGGTTAGTCTGGCCATCTATATTTATAATTAATTTGCCTTAAGTATTTTAGCATAAGCAGGATATGGGGTGCTTTTTTTTCTTCTTCAGAGTGCCCTTATTGATAGCAACTGATACATTTTTTCTTTCAACATAAAAGATATTATAAAAGACAATGGCTCTTTGTTTTCAAAATCACATTTTGCAAAAAAGAAAGAAAGAGAGAGAGAGAGGAAGAAAGAAAGAAAAAAAGAAAGAAAGAAAGAGAGAAAGAAAGAAAGAAAGAAAGAAAGAGAAAAGAAAGAAAGAAAAAGAAAGAAAGAAAAGAGGAAGGAAGGAAGGAAGGAAGGAAGAAAAAGAAAAGAAAGAAAGAAAGGACGAAAAAAGAGGAGAGGAAAAGAGGGAAGAAGAAAGGGAAGAGGGAGGAAGGAGGGGAAGGAGGGAGGAAGGGGTGAGGGTTATTTTAGATTAAGAGACTAAAGAACTACAAAATCAGATAAAATCGTTTAAGTTTGACAGGATTCTGAACCAAAACAAAGAAATAAACTGACACCTATAGAAGATGTTTTAGGGGCATTTGTAGACTAGATATAAAATTATATTAGGGAATTTATGTTAATTTTGTTATGGATAATGATATTTTTATAATTATGATAATGCAGGAGACTTTACTTATTTTTTTAAAAACATGCTGAATTATTCAGGGAAGAATGTGAGGATATCCAAACTTTACTTTAAAATGGTTATATAAACAGTATTCCAGAATGTGGATAAATCTTAGATCTAGATGGGGACATCATTCTATTTTTTTTCTTTTCTTTTCAGGTATAAGTTATATGTTTTATTATTTTATTCCATGTTTTATTATTTTGTGTATTTATTTGATCAAAAGAGCTTTTGTTTGTTGTTTTGTAGCTTAGCTGCTTTGCCTCACACCTCACATATATTTCTGTAACACCTTTTTAATTCACTATTATTTTTAAAGTATTCCCTGCTATATACCTGAAAGTTAGGTTTTGTCTGTAAAATACAAACTGAAAATTTTTTTAAAGTAAAATTAAATCATTTAAAAGGAGAGATAATTTTCGGGGCTCTGACTTGATTTTGGCTCGAGTCATGATCTCAGGTCGTGAATAGATCGAGGCCGAGTCGGCTCTGCGCTAAGCATGGAGTCTGCTTAAGATTCTCTCTCCCTCTCCCTCTGCCCCTCTCCCGCCCTCCCTCCCGCCCTCTCTAAAAAAAAAAAAAAGGAGGGATAGTTTTCACCTCATATATCCCTTGTCTATTTTACATTAATGCTGCTATTTAGCAAACTACTCTGAAACTCAGTGACTAAAACAGTCCTTCGTGGGTGTTTGGGTTAGCTGGGCTGTGTTTTTCATGCCTCTGCAGTCAGCTGTGGGAGAGTCAGTTTTGCTGACCTTGATTGTGTTTTCTTACATGTTTGTAGGTGGGATTGCTGTTGGTGGGTCAACACAGTCTTTCATCCTCTACCAGGGTAGCCTGGACTTGTTCACACTGTAGTAGCAGGGTTCCCAAGGCATGTCCTCCTGTGCTCTAAGCCCACACTTCCTATTACTCTGTTTTCACCACATTCTATTGGCCAAATTAAATGAGAGGATGGGGAAATAGACTCTTATCTCGGATATAGGTGCGGCGTCACCTTACAAAGGGCATTTATGCAGAAAGGTTGCAAAGGACATAGATGCAAGGGGAGGTGAAGTATTGGGGCCATTTTTTAAAAATTTACTACTGTTGTAAAATTGTCATAAAATTTTATGTTTTCTGATTTATAAAATCTATCAAATTAAAAAAGCAGGATATCACAGAGAAGGAGATCAGCTAACTCATTCCAGCTCCAACATGTTGCAAAAATTTACAATTCTTACACGTTGTGCCTTTTCAACATTATCAGGACATACATATTTATAGTAGGTTTTAATTCCTTAATTTTCACATTTGTTTTGTTCTTAATTCACCTTCTAAATATAGTCAATTTTATCACCAAACTTTTACTATTTGTGGAATCTTATACTGACTCCAAATAATACTGTAGTCAATATTCATAAAGAAATAAAAGCATGAATGGCATACTTGATATAAATATCATTCTGCAATTAGTTCGCCTTGTTTCTCTCTTGTGTTTATTCTAATTTTAACTATCTGAGCTTGGGTTCCACACACCCTCTGCCCCTGCTAGCCTTTGTTAGAGAAAAGTGTTCTTATCTTTGTTTTGACTTTTCTATTACAAACTTATTTTTTGTCTGTTTTTTTTTTTTTGCTCTATTCTTGTGTCCATCAATTTGATCACCTTTGCATTTTACTCTCAAGAATTCCTACACATTTCTTGTCATCTAAGGGCATATTTTAGGTTTTTTCATTTATATGTAAGTATGTGTATAAATGAATGGACTTTTATACAGGAAAGGAGATACTTGGGTGTGCTCCCATCAATACCCGGACCCAAGTTTTAGAATCTTTGTAATGGTCCCTCCCTTTTGTTAAGCGTAATCAAAGAAGGCAATCTTTAAAACCAGATGCAATAAAATATGTGTATCACTTGATATCTGCTTTGGTTCTCTTAAAATTCTGCCCCCATATTTTAAATTAAAAGAGGAAATGTACATATAAATTTGCATTTCTGGTTTAGAAATCCAGCAGTCTGTTGATAACATGCAGAGTGAATCAGCATCATGAGAAACTCACACAAGGAAATTTGGTTTCTCTGTGTTTCTTCTCTCTGATTGAGAAGGAACATTACCACTAACAAAATTTGCAGCTTTAAAAAATCAGCCTTTGTCCTGGATTCCTTTCCAGTTGTCTATGGGTTTTGTCCCCTGTTTATGATTCATCTTGAGAAATGCCTGACAGTGTAAAAGCTCATTAAACACATGTTAAATGAATAAGTGAATGAATTAAAAAAAAAATAAAGGGTGGCTCTGCATTTCTCCTTGCCAGCAAAATTGTCCTCTGTCAGTAAAAAGCTCTTTTTTTTTTTTTTTTAATCAGTGAGATGTTGACCCACTGGGGAGCTTTTTGTTTGATTAATTCTTACTCATTCTTGAGTCTCAGGGCTCAGCACCTTTCAACCACCTCTGAACCACACAGGGTTGAAAGAGATTTCATCCAGCTCTCCCTTTCCCCTCCACATTCCCACCTCCACCCTGTCTACCTACACCGTCTCAAAGATCTCCTTTAATTACTTCCCATGGCAACAGACTGCTTCTCTAGGTAGATTGATTGTTAGTGATTTTTCAGTGCCTTTTCCTCAATTTATTTTTTCCCTGTATCTTAAAGAAATGTATAAGATATGCTTGCATGTAGAAGATAATCTTCAGCTCTGTGACAGGTTTATAGGATTTCATTTATTTTGGCAAATACACACACACGGGTTTGCTTAAATAGGCAGTCTGTTATTTAGAATAGTATTTAAAAACCACAAATGAGTAGAATGTGCATCAGGTCACAGTGTAACAACTTTGGTATCTTATCTGATAAGCAGTGTTCCATGTCTTCGAGTTGCATGCCATGACAGTATTTGTTTTCGTTCTACTATTGAAGAAAAATAATTCTGAATTCATTCTTTTACTCTTCTTATCATTTTTCAGCATTTTTATTCCAAAGGTGGCATTTTTTTCTCTTTCTGTATTAAAGTCCCTTAGTTACAGGCTACAAATATGTAACACGCACCAAGCAAATAACTAAGCCACTATCAATGGAGTAATTTTTTATAATAATTTTGGATAATGTTTTGCCAACTCCATCTCTCCATTTATGGCCTTTTGTTTAAAGATTAATTACAAATGTTAAAATTTATTAATAATTTATGAAAGTGTCTATGTTTATAATGTGCTTATTTTGGACGTTTAGTTTGTAAATGTTCTCACAAAGCATTTATTTTACAAGTCATATAATCTGTATGTTAATGTTAAAATATGATTAGATTTTTTTAGTTTTATAGTCCATGTTACCCTTGGAATTTTATTAGAGATACCAACAAAAATAGCTAAGGATAGCTAGGTGAATAATTTTGTAAATATTATGTTATATTAGAAGTACATTTATTATGTATTTATATATATTGGAAGTATATATATTTTATATATATATTTTATAAGTATATATATTTTATAATATATATATATTTTTATATATATAGGAAGTACATTTATTATGTATTTATATATAAATTATATATATATTTATATATATTTATATATATAAATCTACCATAAGTAATTTTTTACAGGAAACCCCATTATATAAAAGAATGTAGGAGAAGCTGATTTCTGACTGACTGGGGCTGGACAGAGGAAGACAGGTCTTGTTTACTTGGCTTCCCTTTTTCAATGGCTCCATGTACTACAGCTTGAAAACCACTGCTCTAAATGTGCTTTTACTATTATAATTTTAGATTGATAATGCTGTAAGAGAAATGAGTGTTAAAGGCTCTCAGTCTTCTTGAGGTATCAAGGGACTTGTCACTAAGCTGGTTCATGGCAGATTCAAGGCTGGTCACCAGACGCAGTGACTCATTTACTCCGCTTTTCACTTACTTTGCTATAACAAGTACTATAATACTAAAATGAACTCATGCCCCAAAGAGCAGACTCAAAACACATTTCACAGGAACATAGAAAAATAAGTATTCAATTTGAATAGCATAAAATACATTATTTTTTAAGATTTTTTTCATTTTTCAAGCTTTTCAATTAGAATATTTTAGTCATCTTCCTTCTCAGTAAATTAATTAATATTTATAAGATTGCAAATACCAACTAGTTATTTATAGATTTCTCTTACTGGAAATTTTTGATAGGGCTCTTTTTAATCCAATAGAAAGAATCCCACGCCAGTGTTCCTTTTACTACCATATGTTTACTCAGAAAACAAAATATATTGTTTATAATAAAAAACAAACAAATTTTTTTTTGTGTTATCCCTCTTCTGTTGTAGCATTATCTAGGTAATTAAATCAAAAGTTGTTGTTTTTTTTTTTTTTTTGTCTCTTGTTAGTATGTTGACTGAGATTTTTTTTTCTCTTTGTAACAAATTTTGGTGCACAGCAGTTTTCTGCAGTAATGGAAAAACCAACAGATAAATGAATAATGAGATTGTATTGAGTTATGTATTTTTCATTCTCCTCTAGTTTGATATGATTGCATTTTACTATGGCAACTAGGTTTTAACTAATTTTCCTCCTATTTTTTTCAATTCACTTGGATAATAGAGGCTGTAAGAGTACCATTCACCTTTAATGTAAATAAAACTGATTCAAATGAAACAAGATATGCTCACAAAAATACTGAGAGGTTTAATGTAATATTGTGCACAATTTAATAAGAACCTTTGTTTTAAATTATTGAATAATAACGTCTTTTGTTAAATCTTCATTGCTCTTTTGTAATCATTCCATTAGATCATTGCAATGGCCAACATAATTATCTTAGGTAGTATTAGTCAAATTTTGCAAGAACAAATTCATATTTCTCTATAAAACAGTAAGACTTCCTTAAAGATACTACTATCCCAAGAAGTGGCAATGAATCTAACACTGGCTAAAAAAAAAAAAAATGATAAAATATTCTTTTGCAAAAAATGTTCAAGTTATGACAATATTTATACAACTCAAAAAATAAAATTTGAATTAATACTAGTATAAAATTATAGTTAATATGCTTCTCCAAAAATAATATTGTAAAGGGGATTTTGACATATATAGGATAATGTTTTTGAAATGTTTTCATGATGTAAATTTTATTACAGGAAAAATATAAGTAACCACTTGTCATATATTTGAAATTTTGTTAAATAAATCAATTTCTGAGCTTTCTGAAATAAGGGTTTGATTTTAATACAAAGGAAATAGATTTTTTCATCAATTATGTACATTATGAAAAACAGTTTTAAATGCAATATTATCAATATCTTCAGCATATTCTGGAATTAACTAATATGAACAACACAAGTTATGCATACTCACTAGACTGGCAACCCCTTTGCCACCAAAATAATTAACTTCTATTTAAAATGTTCATTGAGGGTCACCTGGGTGGCTCAGTCATTAAGTGTCTGCCTTCAGCTCAGGTCATGATCCCAGGGTCCTGGGATCGAGCCCCACATCGGGCTCCCTGCTCAGTGGGAAGCCTGCTTTTCCCTCTCCCACTTCCCCTGCTTGTGTTCCCTCTCTCACTGTGTCTCTCTCTGTCAAATAAATAAAATCTTTAAAAAATAAATAAATAAATAAAATAAAATGTTCATTGACATTTTATTCAGTTAAATATGGCAGTGGCAATGATGACGCTGGTACTATGCTCCAGCAATTCCTATCCTATGAGGTAGATAAGTTTATTTTACAAATTTTCAAATTTTCAATATATTTTTCTTTGATTTCCTTACTGATAGCCAATATTTATTTATTTGTTTGTTATTTATTATTTTTTATTCAAATATAGTTGACACACAGTGTTACATTAGTTTCAGGTGTACAACATATTGATTTGACAAGTTTATATATTATGCTATGTTCACAAGTGTAGCTACCATCTGTCCCCATAAATTGCTATTACTGTATCTTAGACTATATTCCTTAATGCTGTGTCTTTTTTTTCCATGACTTACTCATTCCATAACTGGAAGCCTGTACCTCCCACCCCATAAGTAAACAATATTTAAACTAATGTTATACAAGATATAAGTACTTCCTTTAATGGAAAGGTATTCATTATGGCTACTCCAAACACCAAGGTAAATTTAAGGGTAAGTAATTTAAACCTTTCATGTCCTCTCTTCTTTCACTATTACTTTTAATCTTCTGCTAATATGTTGACATTTACAAATGTTTTAATATTCAGTTATAAACAATTTCTTGAGGAAGTGTTATGCCTCTCCAATCAACTAATTAACAAATAAATAATTAGACGTTGCAATGAAATGACTGGTTTAAAAATAAATACATTTAGGGGCGCCTGGGTGGCTCAGTTGGCTAGGCATCCAACTCTTGATTTCGGCTCAGGTCATGATCTCAGGGTTGTGAGATCAAGCCCCATGTCAGGCTCTGCACTGGGCGTGGAGCCTGCTTAAGATTCTCTCTGTTCCTCTCCCTCTGCCCCTCCCCCTCTCTAAAAGTAAATCAATTAAAAAAAATACATTTGTAAATGGTAATACATTTCCTATGATTCTAAGAGAGAATGAAGACCTCTGGAATGATAATGCTAGTTAACAATTTAATTATTCTACAGTTTTTTCCAGGTTAGTATTTAGTCCCTACATGTGTGTGTGTGTGTGTGTGTGCACATACAAAGACATACACCAAGGCAGTTGTTGGGCCAGTATTATTTTGTTTCATATACTGATGACTTGTATATTTTCGTAGTGCCAACTTTCTATAATGATGGTATTTTTAATTCATTCTATTTATTTTCCTTTGAGGGAAGGATAAATTTGACAGCATGGTTAATTCTCTTGTTAAAGTAATTGATTAAGCTGTCTAGCACTGATGTCAGTAAGATGGAAGAATAGGGGTTCCTCTGCTTGTATTCCCCTTTAGCAACAATAATTTGGCAGCCATCCACAGACAAAAGGGCCTTTGTGGGAGCTTTGGGATATAGGTAAAACATTGTGAAAACCCAGCGGAGTCGAAGACCTAGGAGCCCCATTTTGAGAAGGCAGACTTGCACCCAGGTGGCTGACTCACCCAAAGTGGTCCTGGCTGCAGACCCAGAAACTGCTCCATCCCCCTGTGGACAGGGCTATAGTTCTGTTTGGCTTTGGTCTTGCTACTGGTATCAGACACCAATGGGCTTAGAAGGAGTCACATCCTCCCATGTGTCAAGTTATAGGCCCACAGGCCTCAGTCCTGGCAATGGACCCTGAAGTGACCCATGATTCAGCTCTAGTCCTTCTGGACCACACAGTTTGGGTGTCCTTGGAGGCAAGTCTTCCAAACTCAGTCCCACATTAGATTCTGAAATGGCCCTGTGACTGGTTCCAACCCAGCTTAAAACTGTGTTTTGGGAGGTAATCTCATCAGCTCAAGGAACTGAGAGGAGAAAGTATTTACCTGCTGAAAACAGTCTATAAAAACTGGAAGAGGTGTTTGCTCCTCCAAATGCACAAACACTAACACAAGGCTAAAAGGATCACAAAGAATCAGGTAAATATGACACCACCAAAGGAAGCTAATAAATCTCCAATATCTGACCCCAAAGAAATGGAGATCTATCAATTGCCTGACAAAGAATTCAAAATAATTATCTTAAGCACGATGAATGCAACAAAATACAGATACATAACTCAATGAAATCAGGAAAACAATGCATGGACAAAACAAGAACTTTGATTAATAAATAAAAACTATAAAAAAGAACCAAATAGAAATTCTGGAGAGGAAGCATAAATTACAGAACTGAAAAACTGATGCAATCATGCAGAAAAAAGAATCAGCATACTCAAACACAGGTTATTTGCAATTGGCTAGTTGGGGGCGGGGAGAATAAAAAAGAGTGAGGAAAGCCTCCATGAATTATGGGATACCATCAAGCGAATAAACATCTGAGTCACAAGAGTTCCAAAGGAGAAAAGAGAGAGAAAGGGGCAGAAAGTCTATTTAAACAAATAATAGCAGAAAACTCCTAAATTCAGGAGGCATGTGGACATCCAGATTTATAAAGCTCAAATTATCTCAAGCAAAATCGACCCAAAGAAGATTAACACAAGACACATTATAATCAAATTGTTAAAGTCAAAGACAGAGAGAATCTTGAGGGCAGAAAGAGAAAATAAAAACAAAAACACCCCCCACACAAGGGAACTACCTTAAGATTATCAGTGGATTTCTCAGCAGAAAACCTGCATTCCAGGAGGTACTGCAATGATATATTCAGAGTGCTGAGCGGGAAAAACCTGTCAACCAAGAATATTACCTGACAAAACAGTCCTTCAGAAATGAAAGAGATATAAAAGCATTCCCAAACAAACAAAAGGTAAGAGACTTTATCACTACTAGCCCTGCCTTACAAGAAATGTTTTAAGGGTGTTCTTAAAGTTAAAAGAGAAGGATACTATGTGACATGAAAATATCTGAAAACAAATTAAAAAAAAAAGATAAATAAATGCGAAAATATTCTGAGTTCATTGATTAGAAGAATTAATACTGTGAGAATGTCCATACTATCCAAAGCCTTCTACAAATTTAATGCTATCCTGATAAAAAAAATTACAATGGCATTTTCCACAGAAATAGAAACACCAGTCTTAAAATTAGTATGGAACCACAAAAGGTTCTGCATAGCTAAAGCAATCTTGAAGAAGAACAAAACCGAAGGCATTCTACTTCTTAATTCTAAATTACATTACAAAGCTATAGTAATCAAAACAATATATGGTACTGGCAAAAAACAGACACATAGACCAAAGCAACAGAATAAAGAGCCCAGAAATAAGTTGAAACATATGTGACCAACTAGTCTATGCAAGGGTGCCAAGAATAATCAATGGAGAAAGGATAGTCTCTTTAATAAACAGTGATGGGAAAACTGGATATTCACATGTAAAAGAATTAATTGGGTCCTTATCTTGCACTATATACAAAAGTCAACTCAAATGGATTAAATACTTAAAAGTCAGACCTTAAATCACAAAACTCCTAGAGGAAAACACTGGGAAAATTGGACTATAGGCTTTACAATGATTTTTGATATGATAGCAAAGGCACAAGCAAAAAATATAAAAGTTAAGTGGGACTACATTAAATTCAAAAGCTTCTGTACAATAAAGGACACCATAAACAAAATGAAAAGGGAACTTATGGAATAAGAGAAATATTTGCAAACTGCATATCCAATAAGGGGTTAATAACCAAAATATATAAGGAACTCACAAATTAATGGCAAACAACAACAAATAATAATAATTCCATTAAAAACCGGTCATAAAACTGAATAGACATTTTTCCAAAGAAGACATACAGATGGCAAACAGACACATGAAAAGATGCTCGACATCACTAACCATCAGGGAAATGCAAATGAAATCCACAAGATATCACCTCACACCTGTTGTGATGTCTTTTATCAGAAAGACAAGAGATAGCATGTATTGATGAGACTTTGGAGAAACTGGAACCCTTGTTCACTTTTGTATTTTGTATTCATGTACATAAATAAGTATAGATATTATGGAAAATAGTGTTGAGTCTTCTCAAAAAATTAAAAATTAGAACTATCGTATGATTCAGTAATCTCACTACTCAGTATATTTGAAAACATACTGTTGAGTATTTCTTTCAACTTAGTTATTGTCCATGATCAATAGTGTTATATATAAATCTCATCCATTTTTCTCTATATTCTTCATAATAATGATCTTAAGGTAACAACCATTTAGAGGCAATTTCATGAAATAATACAGTATATCATGATTGTATATTTTTAATCATATTCCTGATTACTAAGCATATATTTCGTGAATAATGAAATTGTACCATTATTGTCTTTCTCATTTGTTAATTGTGCATGCAAATCTTAAATAAAGCAGAGATTTATTTTGTCTATTAGTATTAGAAAATAATCAGTGGTTGCTCTTATTTCATATGTACAACTAATTGCTCCACGACCATTCATTGGATCATTTTCTTCACTTATTTGTTCTGTTACTTGTATCATATAGCAAGGTCCCTTATGTACATATATATGTTTTGTCAAAGAAAAATTGCCATGGACAAGTTAAACAGGTAAGGATGTCATTGTTCAAGATTATTGTAATGAGAAAAACTGAATTCAACTCTGCTGAAACAAAAGACAAGAGAACTTTTCAGTGCTGGGATAAGCTGGTGGAAAAGTACTGGATAAAGTTGGGAGAGGGGGGAATTGGTCAATGGGTTAGATCATCTGTTTGTTAACTGGAGCTATGGAAGTTAGATTCATACACTTTCACGGAGATTAGGAGATAAGGGTGATGTTTCTTGGTGATTACACATCCAAGAAATGACTTTCAGTTCCTTGAGACATTCCTGAATTATAAAACTGGCAAGGGGCTGGAAGATTTATACCCCAAAGGAGCAGAGAAAGCATTTACAATTGCAAGCTTTCTAAAGTAAATTCTCTTAAGAAAAAGGGAGTCAGGGGCCTAGGTTAAGAACTTTGTCTAAAGATTAGGCAGACTAAAGGGAATGTTACAGCTGTCTCGGTCAGTTTCTCTGTTCTACATTCTGTGCATTGATTGATTTAGTTTATTTTGATCACAGTAGTTTTATAAAAGCCTTGAAATCTGAAAAGATGAGTTTCTATATTAAGTTAAATCATAATTCTGCTGAACATATAGGTTAACAAAATGCATATTTTATATTAGTCTTCTCATCACTGAAAATTATATATCTCTCTATTTAGGTTTCTTTTATACTCTTTTATAAGATATTTTACTTTTCTTCACAAAGTTCTTGAATATTTTTTTACATATATAACAATGAATTTTTTGTTACTGTTTTTGTTTAAAATTGACTTGTGTGGTGTTTTTAGAGCAATGCTATTTCTTTAAAACCAGTAAACTTATTGAATTCTTACTGGTTATAACATAACCAAAAACTTGGCTTTTTGTCTATAAGCAAAATGTTGCTTCTCAAAAACCAATTTTATTTTGTTTATTGTTTCTACTAATTAGAAATTGTTTTGTATTTATTTTCAACTCTCAAGGGTCTTTTAGCTTTCTTGTTTTAAAACAATTTTAATTCTTCTAAGAAGGGGAGTGTGTGTGTGTGTGTGTGTGTGTGTGTGTAAAGTTGTTACTGCCAAAAGTGAAAGTATACTATAAATCATTATTATTTGAGACAGAACAATACTAGCTCAGCCATTCTTTATGTATGTCTATATATGTGCTTACACATACACAGATACACACACTACCATCAAAAAAGAATGGAAAAATTGCATAAAAATGATATAGTTTACAAATTGTTATTGTCATGTAATTCTTGAATCCTTTTTGAGATGTCAAAATGAAACATGGCATACTGTTTGAGGGCAAACACTTTTAATTCTCACTCCACCAAATAGCAATTTCAGTGTAGGAATATTCAAATGAATTTGGACCATAATGTAAAAACAAATACCTTACCCAGAATTTTCAAGCACTTAAGTACTTAGTACCTGATAGTATTATCATTGTCATTATAGTTAATGTAATTATTGCTTTTTTATTAGGCATTGACTTTCCACTTTTAAAATTAGTTTATATTCTGTTAATCCTACAAAAAAAAAAAACTAGAGAAGCAAAAATATCTCCTTTGCCTCGAGAGGACAAGTTGCATCTTTAAGAAAATCAAGACTTTTCTGAATGAAATTTACCAAAATTCAGCTGTGCTCCTGAAATGAACTCTCCTCACAAACTTGAACACTTAGGCCAAGAAGAAAAAGTTAAATGAATTATGTGGATCTCTCATTTATGAAATACCGAGTAATTATGGGGACTCAGAAAGTCTAGATGGCACTTCCAACCCAAAGAGAGTAGGCTTCTTCACCACCATTGATTGCAAGATGAGGAATTTAAAAATTTTTATATAAAATCCCTAAAGCAGTCAGTTGCCAAAATGATCAAAAAACAAACATTTAAATCCTTTCACTGTTGCCTAAATTACAGGGCTGCTCTGGACAGCTAGACTGGTAATATTATTCACCTCAAGAGCAGTAATTTGATTTTAAACATCGTTAACAGTCATGACAGAAAATTTTTCATAATGCTAATTAAATTTAGACCAATCTTATTTAGATCACATACATGCAGTTGGAAATTTGGCATGGATTAGGAAATTTGAGTAATGTTGAAAAATGTTTTAAGATTGTTTTTTCTTTATGCCTATTTTACTTTACTATTCATAATTGTTTTACAAATGATTTTTAAATGATCTAATCCATGATTTTAGTATGTCATATTAAAATATATTTATCATCTTTTCCAAAATATAGTCCATATATGTGTATGTATATGCATTTATTTTATTATTTTAGGTTTTGCTCTCCAACTTATATTTAATGCTAACGGGGTGCTTGTTTCCTCTCAAACTTAAGAAAGTACTTATGTAGGCTTCATTCAATACGTATCTCATGATTTTAAATAGATGCATTTGAGAGCAAAGACAAAAAGTCTCAATTTCTAGATTATTAAAAGTTCTTAGATTTAGATGTTTGTCTTATTCTTAAGTGTTGAAAATATAGCTGAAGCACTTTGGATGTAAATACTTAAAACACCAACAAAATCAATCATGTATAGAACTGAGTAAACAAAATATGACCTATTTGGGGGTAGTTATTTTATATATATATAATATTCATATTTCACAAATACCTTTAAAAAGTATAGTAGCATGACATACCCTATGACTTATGAGGTGGGACAAAATACTTTTTTTGTAGCAATTTCCCTTATTTATCTATAGAAAATATCTCAGTGACACATTTAACAGAGAAGACAGTTTAATGGGTGAATTCTACAACTCCTAAACAGTTTTTTTTTTATTATTCTCCACATTATAGAGGCATGATTTATGTGAAGGCCATTGTAATTTCTATTGTTAGAGTAGCAATTTGTTTCAGTGCAGAATGACTAGCAACTCTCATGCAGTCTGTGAGCTATGGCAGCAATAATAGGGAAACATTCACATGGTCCATTTACAAGATGAGGTTGCATAAAGTCCATCTGATTACATATAAGTGGGTATTAGAATAGGTCCTCAAACAAGAGTCATAGGAGAGCTATAAATTCTCAGCCATCTATTTTCAAGTCATTTTATGAGAATTGTAGTTTCATGCATATTGGACACTTCATTGTCATCGGCTTCAGAGCAAGAATAAATGGCACATTCACAGGCCAAATACAGACTTCTTGGTTCAAGTGTCTTTGCAGCCTGTACTATTCACAGAGAAATATTAAAAAGGGAAAAATATCTATTGATAACACTCACTTTGACTCTGCAAAATAGGAATGTTAATTTCACTACTTGTGTCAGAAGCTATTATGAAGTTCTAAAGACAGACGTGTTTTGTTGTAAGAAAAGCATTCTGTAATTTATCAGCATGAAGCCTCAAAGCTGTATAAGAAAATTGCAAACATGCACATACAAAACCAATCAGAGTATTCACGTAGAGAGATAAATTTAAAAGAAAGTTGCTTTTACCATGCCAAGACACGAAGGCCTAGGTTTCTTAGAGTGTGTTTTTTCATTCATTCATTCTGTTTCAAGACCTCTCACCCCCATGGTGATCCAAAGGCAAAGTGAACTCACAGAGAATAAGTCGTGGAACAGTGAGAATTCCTGTGGTTTGAGAGAGGCTTCCAGGTGGCCTGTGAAAGGCACTACTGACAATTATCTTTGAATAGAAGCTGAAGAATCAACTGGAAGCTTTCAAAATTCAGTTGTAAAAAGTACTCTTATGTTTCCATATATTTTAATTTCATGTGGGTATTAACTTTAATCAAAAGTTTCCATGAAATGTATAAAATTAGGTCATTGTGGTTTAAAACTGCATAAACATATATGAAGGTGAAGTTACTTCAACAAAACAAAAAGGTGATATAAGAGAATAGATGGCCACTTGTTCTATAAAACCGTCTTTTATTACTCATATTGAAAATCTTAATATTAGATGTCTATTAAAGGAGACAGCTTTATATTTGATATATTTATGGCTTGAATAATTAACAGCAAAAGTACATTTATTGAACTAAAACTTCACATCTTTAATATAGAAAGGAAGAAGAAAGTTAATTTTTTTAAATAGCTTGTAAATAGACTTCCAGAGCAGTCAGAATAAATAGAGTGAAGACATTCAATACAGAGAGTAAAATTCTTTTTAGGAGGTTCAGTGGTATTTCAAAAACCAAACGAAGTTTGGTGAGAAGATACCAAGAAGTTAAACTAAATTAAAATCCTAGAAGCCAATGTCTTAGAGAAAAATAAAAAGCGAATATTCTGCTGTTTATGCTGCTGCTGGGGAAAAAAATAAGAAATTTCAGTTAAAAATGAGCTAAACTCAAAAACATTTTTTTATCTGTAAAAGTTTTTATAAATCTATATTTGTGTGAAATCTATTCAATAAAGGGTGCAATCTTCATATGATAAGCATGATATGCCAATTGTTACTGTGACTAATAAATTAATCAAAACAATGTCTAGGGGCGCCTGGGTGGCTCAATCATTAAGCAGCTGCCTTCAGCTCGGATCATGATCCTGGAATCCTGGGATTGAGCCCGGCGTCAGGCTCCCTGCTTAGCAGGGAGCCTGTTTCTCCCTCTCCCTCTGCCTGCCGCTCTGCCTGCTTGTGCTTTCTCTCTCTGTCTCTCTGTCAAATAAATAAATAAAATCTTTAAAAAATGTCTAATACATTAATAAAACCACTCTGAAAATATATTTTGTATGAAGAACATAATGTAAGATCAGCTTACCTAGTTGACTCCCTTGAAATTAATTCTATAATGGAGAAACTAAATAAGGCACAAATCAAAGATGGTCTTGTTTTCAAAACTTCTGACTTAAAATGGGAGGTATTTGTTAACCTTACCTCTCCTTTTTAATATATTTAATATTAAGCGATATTTTGTTTTTATCAGTGCATTAATCAACATAGCAGATTTTTTAAAATATTAATATGAATTTGTAAATAGATCATTTATGTACCACTAGAAAACTTAGCATAGACTAAGGTGCAAGACAATATGTTATCTCTTTATCTTAATTGTTTTTAATTCATTTGTAATCATCCCAAACTAGAAGCATCCAAACTGTGTTTCAGGAAGTGAATGGATAAACAAACTGTATTACATCTATATAAAATAACATTATTCAGCAATAAAAAAGGGGGAAATCAAATAACAAAAAGACGTGGATGAGCCTAAAGTGAGTATTAAAATAAGAGTCAATCTAAGAAAAGACAACCTATGATTCCACTTATATGGCATTCTGCAGAAAAGGTAAATTTAAAAGACAGTAAAAATGTCAGTAATATAAAATAAATAGGAGACCATGCTGTTATAAAGAAATGACCAAATAAAAATAGTTAATGGAGGAGAAGACAGATATTTCTTGTGTAGAATAATTCCAAATAATGTAGATACTCTTGCCCTGATTGAAGGGGTGCATAAACTTGCAGCCCTTCAGTGTATGCTGTGCATCGTGATTCCAAAGAGTATAGTACAGAAAGAGGAAAAACTAACTTTATAGTGGAGAAAAATGACAAACACTAACTCAGCCTTGCAATCAAGGTCAACATCAATAGGATGGATGAAAATGGCACTTTACCTCTATGGTCTTTCCCCCACAAACCCATAACCCCACTCTAATCTGAGAAAAATAATAGATAAATTCCCATAGAAGGGTGTACTTATGAAATACCACTCCTCATAACTCTCAAGGTCATTAAAAACGCAGAAAGTCTAAGAAACATTCACAACCAAGAAGAGCCTAAAGAAACATGATAACTAAATGTAATATTTTATCCTAAATATGATCTTGTAACAGATAAGGGACATTAATTACAAATTAAGACAATTGAAATAAACTTTGGACTTTAATAAGGTATCAATATTGGTTCAGCTTTTGTGACAAAATGCACTATTCTAACAAATGATCCTAATAACAGAAAAAACTAGGGACAAGATATATAGGAACTCTCTACTATGCTTTCAGTGTGTTTTTTTTTTAATAAATTTAAAACTTAAAAAAAATTAAAAAACAAAGTTTATTAAAAAGCATATCCGGGGTGCCTGGGTGACTTAGTTGGTGAAGCATCTGCCTTCAGCTCAGGTCATGATCCCGAGGTCCTGGGATCGAGCCCTGGGTCAGGCTCCCTACTAAGCAGGGACAGCAGGGAGTCTGCTTCTCCCTCTCCCTTTGCCCCTCTCCCCCGCTCGTGTTCTCTCTCTCATAAATAAATAAATAAATAAATAAATAAATAAATAAACAAACAAACAAACCAAAAAAAAAAAAACAACCCACATCCAATATCTTCATGAAATGCTTTTCAGAGACTTGAACAAGTGTCCACATATCTAATAAATACATGTAGGCTTATAAAGGTGAATAAATTATAGTTAAAACCAAATATTTATTTAAAGGAATGCAACAATTTTTTAGTTTTTAACGCTGTTTCTATAACAAAATGTTGGCTTATTTTTTTATTGTCCTCATCCTCTGGTATATGTGTGTGCTCACATACATTCTTCTATTCGGGATCACAAAGCTACAGACATTTCTAAACTTATAAAGGTCTAGAATAAAAAGAAATGTACATGGCACTTGGAGATGTCAGCAGAAACCTCATACACTATGTTAGTAAATGTCAGATGCTGTTGAAATTCTTTTGCCAAGATATATAAATGAATACACTTCAATAAGGACTAGGCAAAGAGTTGCCTTTGGGTTGAACTTTGTGTGTTTATGATTTGGGTTGTTTTCTTTGCTTACACATTTTCAGCCCCTAAGCAAAAAATGACAGTCCTTTTGTAGAAACTTGCTGTTCTTTCTTCAATAGAAAATCCCTGTCTGATAATTCTAAAGCTATCTTATTCCTCTTCACTCATTGTCAGAGGATGGGGTGGAAAATGGAAAGGAAACACTATGTCCAATCTTGTTACTATTTAGAAATTGACAGTACTTTTTCATTCTGAAAGTAACTAATACTACTGTAGCTTTTGTCGTCAGGTGATGGATATAAATTTATTGCTGGGATTGAATGATGAAAGTGATTTTTTTTTCTTAAAATCTACACTATGCAATATTTATTCTTAAAAATGAAGCAACCCATAAATCTTTGTGGATAAATTCCAACGCCCAATGTTCTAATTTCCACTAGCTCTTTGATAAAACCCAAGTTGATTAGTTTCCCTATTAGAGCTAGCTGTAGCAGTGGAAGATTTTGGTTATTATTACAGGAAAAACAGCAACAATAACAACAGTGTATCAGTCTTCTTTCAAGAAAAATTTAATAAAACTTATTTTATTTTATATCTTTATCATGTACTTACAAGTATCAAACTAATGAGAATGTCAGTTGTAACAAAGACGGCAAGTGTAGCTTTGGCCTATCTTGACTTTCTGGTCTACTTCTAAAGTACTTACATTGAATTTGCTCTTTCCAGTTCAATTTTATTCCATAATCCAAAATTTTACTCAATCTTTTCTTTTGAATTTATACCAAATATTTTGTCTTCTTTATTTTATAATATTCCTTACATAATCACTTCTGTGATGTACAGAAATGTTAATAATCCAGAAATCAAGACAAAAAATTATTTTCTAATTCTGAAGATACATGAGAAAAGAGACAACAAGATTTGAATACAATTTAATATGTGTATATATATCTATATGTGAAATATGTAGTATATCACATAAATAGCTATATGTGATGAGTTAATGTTTCTGTAAACTACATTTATGCAAGAATGAAATGGGATGTATGTAATAACTCAGAAGTTTACCTTGAGTTACACTATCTGCTGGTTCAAGTCAGAGGAAACGAGTCAATTTAAAATTAAGTTCTGGCACAAAAGTGCAAAGGGAAATTTTCCCTTTATCTCACATTTATTTATTTGTTTTTGTTTGTTTGTTTCAGGATGAACTTCTTTGTCTGTCTGAGAAAGTTCTAGTTTGATGCCTGATGTTCTGACAAAATACCCCCTTTCACTCAGAAATGTCTTCTTTTAGAAGGTGTATTATATGGTATTACAATAGAAGACATCTCATCCATCCATCATCAGTACCATCTCTTTTTCTATCTTCTTGAAGGTGAAGACTCTCCCCTTTAATAAGTCTGTGTATGAAAAATAAGAAATAGGGTTTTCCCTCTACAGTAATCCACATTACTATTCACACTTAAAACTTTGGTGCAAGCATATCTGGCTGGCTCAGTAGGTGGAACGTGCAACTCTTGATCCCAGGGTCATGAGTTCAAGCCCCACATTGAGGGTAGAGTTTACTTAAAAAATAAAAATTAAAAAAAATAAGACTTTGGTGCAAATTCTGATGCCCCATTAATATTAGAAATCATCCTCTAATTATAAATAGTGAAGATTTTCACTAAGGATAAGTCTGAAATTAAAACACCACTTGTCTATTTATACTGAAAGAAAAAATAGCAGATAGAATTTATTTCAATGGAGAAAATCAAAGTAGATGATTAAATTTTATTATGAAAAGTAATTTTTTTGCGAATTTCAATGAATATTCTTAGATTATTAAGTATGTGAAAGTGTAAACTAGGTGTAGGTCACCTCAAAGACAAGTACAAGCACATATATATTTTTAAACTATATTTTATTATTTGTTTTTTTATTTGGAAATAATTTTTCTTAAAGTCCACTTTTTGAAATAGTTTTTTAAAATTTATTTTGAAAGAATTTCTGATTTATAGAAGATGAAATACAGTACAGAGTTTTCTGTACTCTTTACCCAGCTTCCTATGATGTTAACATCTTATATAACTAAAGTACATTTATTAAACAACAAACATTATAGAGATTTACCCACATTTTCCATTTTCTACTATTGTTCCCATTATGGATCAATCTAGGACATTGCACTGCATTTATTTCTCATACCACCATAGTCTTCTTCAATCTGTGACAGTTCTTCATTCTTTTCTTGTTTTTGTGCCCTTGACATTTTTGAAAATTAGTGTTCAATATTTTGTAGATTGCCTCTTAATTTCAGTTTAGGTAATGATTTATCATGAGTAGATTGGGGTTGTGGGTTTGAGGAAGAACAACACAGGGGACCTCATAGCATCATATCAGGGAATATCTGCTATCCACATCTTAACCTTGGTGACATTAACCTTGATTACTTGATTAATTGTCTGCCATAACAAAGTTAACTTTTTTCCATTGCCATACTCTATTTGTTGGAAGCAGGTCACTAGGGCAGTTCACACTCAAGGGAAGGGAATTAACCTCCACCTCCTGAAGGGAGGGTTAGCCTATAATTTGTAGGCCTGTGATAAAACCACCACAGTAATTAGAATTATTTTTGGTGGGATTCTTTGAGGCTATGCATGTATTCTGTTTCTTAAGTCTTTACCTCCTATTTCACTAAATCACTGGATCTTGGCTATAGCAACTATTACTGTGCTGTTCTGATGATGAGTTTTTCTTTCATTGCTTACACATTTATTATTTGGAATTCTTCAGAAAGGAAATGTTTCCCTTATCTAACATTTATTTAATAATTTGTTTATGTCAGGATGAACTTAAAGATATTTCTTTTATTCTTTTTGTCATAATTCATACGGTCCTTGTTTAATTTTTTTGTTCTAATTTTTCTAGCTTTAGCTTCTGGAAGTTCTTTCAGGTTGGCGCTTGTGTCTTTGTCTTTTTTTTTTTTTTTAATCTTCCTTATTTTATAGCTCATGATATATGTGCCCTTCCTCCTATAATCAAACATTAATTCAAATAGCCCTTGATCCTTTTACTTAGAAACAAAGAACTGGGTGCAAAGATTGCTCATTTCTCTTGTGGTATCACTGCTTATAGGCTGTCTCAGTAGACAGGACTAGAAAATGTATGTATGTTTTCCTATCTGTGTATGTACACATATTTATAATTACTTCTATACCTGTCTCTCTCTCTCTCTCTCTCTCTCACACACACACACACACACACACGTTCATACCATTATCTTCTACTCTGATCCAACAACAGAGGTTTCATTTATACCCTCAATTTTGACATCACCTGGAATTTTGCTCTCTCAGATTTTGCAAACTTGCCACTTTGTAAGTAAAATCTTCTATTGTTCTGTGGTTTTGCTTACATACTTCTCCTAAAATGATTTTTTTTTCACCAGATTTCTAGACATTCACCTCTCTGTTTTTCAGGAGCATAATTCTGTCATCTCCCTTTCTCTGTTTTTTTTTTTTTTTTCTCTCTTTTCAGAAAATAGTTCATAATTCAGCATGCTTAAGTGCCCTTTAATATAAATTTTATCAGCTTACACTCAGTCCTCCAATTAGTCTACCCAACTTCAGTCTTGCACCCAAAACAATTTCTACCCCATGATGACTAAATAAATATCTAAAATAGATCCTGCTCCTCTTCAATGCTTTTCTGATTCTTTTTTCCCAGATAAAATCCAATTCTCTTAACATAATGCAAAACTCACCATGATATAGCCCATATGCTTCTTTAGACTCACATCAGCCTGCCCAATTCAGGATTAATTTAAATACATTCCTCCCAAATACCAAGTTATTTCTTCTCTCCTCTCTTGTCCCCGTTTAAATGATTGAATTACACACCATTCTTAAAAATGCACAAAACTGTAATGTAAGGTCAATGATCTACCAAAATATTTTTTATGTAATCACCACACAATCAAGAAAGAGAACATTGCCAGCATCCTAGAACCACTGCCCCACCTTTTAATGATATTTTCCTTATTCACTGATTCCTCCTTCTCTTTCTTCCAATTTTTCAACTACTGGCATTATGGGTCATTTTAAATTTGCCTAAATTGAATCCTAACGTTTGAATTTCGCATGTGACTGCACTATGTTTTTCAACCATTTTGTTGCATGAAGTTAAAGTATGTTTATTTATTGTATTTCTTTAAAAGAGTATACAAAAAATTATCTATCATATTGTTGATGGGCATTTGGATTTTCTCAAGTCTTGGCAACTAAAAAAATGATGATTTCTGCAGAAATGCATAATTAAGGATATATATATATATATACACATCTGAGTTTGGAATTGCTGTGTCATATACACAAATTTCATTTTTTGTTAGATAATGACACAATGTTTTTCAAATTCACTGTAACATTTTAGACTTCTACTGGAGATATATAGAGTTTCTTATTGAACCACATCTTCATCACACTTATAACACTTAGTTATAACTATCTTCAGATTTTAGATACATAGTATCTGTGTGTAGTCATTAATATTTCATGGTGGTTTTATTTTGCATTTATCTGGTTACTATTTAGGTACTACATTTTAAGGTGTTTATTAACCATTTGAATATCCTCTGTTTGGAAATGCCTAATTATGTGTTTTGATTCACTAAAGATCTTTATACATTGTGATGTCATTCCTTCATTGGTTATACATGCTGTGAATATCTGTTCCACTTGTTATTTAACATTTATTAGTATTTTATTTAATGAAATATTTAAAAAATAATTAAAAAATAGACTAATCTGATTAGTACTGATACCTGATGAGCTGATGACATGTCAATTAGGAAACTACAATCTTAATTGTTCCTTCAAGTGTTCATTTAAAATTTGAATTTGGGAAATTGGCTAAAAATGAAATAATTCACTAATGAAATAAGTATTTAACTTAAGCCATTAAAATAGCTTTTTCTTTTAGTAAATTTAGGTAAATACTTCCATTTTATATGAGAATGGCAACATTGCATTTTGGATTGTGAGGAACATTTAGATTTCCTAATTGAAATCTCTAGGTTACAAAAGCATACTTGTGACTCGTTCCCTATTACTTAAACTGGAAAAATATATTGGAAAGTGATGGTATGTGAATAAAAAATTCAGTGTTGAAAAATTATAAACAACCACTTTTAATTTTGTGTGTGTATGAAGAAAATAATACAATGGGAAGACTGCATATGATATATTGTGTTTTTCTTGTGTTAGATGCCAAATTAATATCCTACTAGATTATTTAGAATTTCGGTTCATTATTTAACATGTTACATTTTACATATATAAGCTGAACAGATAAAGTTAACTGAGCATAGCATTGATTTTCTATAAATTAGATGTTTTGCTTAAAAAATTAAAGTTTATTTCACAGAATGAGTTTGTCCATTTAATTTGTATTACCACAAAATTGCCATAACTTTGATTACTTTTTCCTACTTTTATATGTTCTCACTAAATACAGTGATCTGCATTAATTGAAATGTGTTTTTTAGGAGGACATGCACTTACTTGGCACCTTTTCCATGGAACTAAATTAAATCCGATGACATGGTCTCCCACTTCACTAGAGTGGTAATTTCTCTTAATAGGGACACTTGCTGATAATGAGGTGAGGCTCCAATGGGACTTAAGGGTCCACAAGAAGCTCAAAGGTTGTGGATTCCTTTTTTACTTCCAGGACTTCTGTCACCAATTATCTACTCACCGCAGAAGTTTCATCACTCTGTAGGAGACATTTAAAACTACTTCTTAAACTGAACTTATTTCAGAATTTTTGGTTACACCTGTTAGGATCTGTAAGAAAGTGCCACTTCTGTCTTCCTTCCCATTTATCACTTCAACAGCTCTCCTACCTGTGTGACATAGACTAGTGATGTGGGAGCTAGTTTCTGCCTCCAGAAACAACGTAAAATATCCTGTTCTCTGGCAAAGGTTGCATTTTCCATTCTCTCATATAGTATATGTTCATCATTTTTAAATCTTTTTGATCACCTAATTGCCCACTGAGACTATCAGTCATTACTATGTTGCTTTATAGTAGCTGGGGAATTTTTTTACTCCTATTTTAATGAATCATTATTGACTTATTCAACATAGGAAAGAAAAATTCCTTCTTTCTTGGGAAAGCTATTTTTACTCTAATATAATCTATATTCAAATACATGATAAAGAGATCTCTGAAGAAAATGATGCTCTAGCTTATCCTTATAGGCACTTTTGTTTACAGGTGTGAAAAAAACGTCAGTTTATATTTGTTTGACAATAATAAAATTAATACCTACTAAAATGTGTATCAGGAAATAATCTAACAGAAATTTCTGGAAGGTTTTATAATATAAATGGCAACATTTATTTTATAGGCATCAACTGAAAGGTGCATTTGCAGTATAATTCTGCAAATTATTGACTGAAAAATAAAATACATCTTGATATAAATTATAAAAGAAACATAAATATATAAGGTATAGGAAAAACAGAGAATGATGGTCTAGAGAACCTGAAAGATGAAATAATTTCCACTGTGACTCCTTAAGTGACTGGAGCCCCAAATATTCCTCCTCAGCTATCCTGCTGAACTCAAACTGCCTAAACACTAGTAGCTAAGCCACAACCCCAATTTGCTGCCTCTACAACTTGCTGCATGATTTATGTTAGTTAAATTCCCCAGTATTTTCTTAAGAGTTTAATTGTTCAGAAAAAAAAAAAAAAATTGACCTCTGATTAACCTTCCCAAATGTGTTTTATAATATTCTAAGTCCCCCAGTCCTCTCAGGACACTCGTCTTAACTCATCATCTATCTATTCTCATGATGCGTTGTTTTTATGAATGTTGTAAATGCCAGACCTACCAGTTTGGAGTTGTTTCCTTCCAGACACAGAGGAAGCTTCAGCACAGTGGCTAAGAGCTCAAGGTTCATAAGCAAAGGCCGGACTCAGGTATTAAAGAGTCGTTTCATTTTGGCCGAGTTATTTTTTCCTTTCCCCTCCTGCAAAAATCAGATCACATTTTATTAATTGATTAACAAAACTATGTATTGTGTTCCTATTCTTTACCAGTAAGTCTATTAGATGTTAGGTACGTAATATTCATTCAAGCAGATGTAAACCTGGGTGGTAAACAACAATGAGAAGCACATGAGAGTTTTCCATGTGAATCCTACACAAAAAGTTCAGATGTGAGAACAAAAAGCCACGTTTCTTTATTGACCTGAAATCATATTAAAACTGACTTTGAAGTCCTATCTTACAATGAGGGCAGGGAATTGAATCTAATGTAGTCCTCAGACCGTGCTCCTTTCTCTACGGCTTCACAACAATACAATTCAACTGTGGTGATAGAAAGGGAGGTTAATTGCCGTATCTTTATCCCATCCTGGATATCTTTGATGTGCTCACTATCAATGCTCAGTAATACCTTGAGGTTGCAATATGCTAATGTGCAACCTCACATTCACCAGTCTTTTCCAGAACATTTCAAACCACACCATGAGATCATCTGTCTGGAGTTGAAACCACTGCCTCAGGTCTCTGCAAGGTAGTGGTGTATGGGTATTACTCTCATGGGAACACCTAGAATAAATCACCATCGATTCTCCTATTCAATCTTTTCTCTCCTCAGAGGCACTCATCTGTCTCTGTTCTCTATTCGCAAAATTCTTAAGGAACTTAGGTTTCCAGAGAACAAATAAGAGATCCTGTTTTCTGTAAGGGTCTTTTTGTTTTCTTCTCTACAATTCACACCTTAACATCATTCACAAGAAGCACATCTGAGTGAGAGAGGGGCACAAACGTCTGGCTGGTCTGCTTCAAAATAGAGAAAAAAATCATAGAAACAAAACAGTTAATATCTAACATAACATAGTTATCAAATATTAATAATAGCTTAATATGTAGTTAATATTTAATAATACTTTAAGCAATAAGGAATGTCTTTATAATAGAGAGTAACATGATGTTATGGGAAGAGCTGTGTATTATATGGAATGGTCACAGAAATAATCTTTGTAGAGATGACATTTATAGAAAAAGATGAAGTATTTTTTTAATTTTATTTTTTAATTTTTTAATGCTATGTGAAAGGCTGAAGGGAGAACAACTCAAAGCCTTGGAACCTCCATGGTGGAATTCTCTAAGCTGAGAAAGAATTGAAAATGACCAGTGTGATGAGTGTATATTGAACAAAAGGAAAGAATGGTTGAAAAGGCCACTGTGAAGATAAATAGGGCTCAGGCCATATAAGATCCTGTAGAATATGTAGAAATAATTTTGATTCTAAGTGCTGAGAGAAGATAATGATATATTATAGTAGACAAGTCATATTATTTTATTTTAATTTTAAAAAAGATCACTTTGGCAGCCACAGAGATGTTTGAAATAGAATAAGAGAGAAAGCTGGAAGATGTGTTAGGAAGTTCCTGCAAGTGTCCAGGCCAGAGATGAATGTGCTGGGGAGAAAAGATAGGAGATCATATTTGCAGTGCACCTTTTGGTTACAAATACAGTTACCACTTAAGAAACAATCAATATGGGGCACCCCCTCCTGGTCGGGATGGGCTTTTATGTGAGGCGGCAGCGATGCTGCTCACACTCAAGGAGCAGATGAACTGTGCTGATAAGGGGGCCACTTCACAGGAGCTGCTAAAATGGGCATGAGGATCAAACTGCAAAGCAACAACCACCCCAACAACCTGCTGAAGGAACTCAGTAAGCGCCAGCTCTGGGAAACCATGTGTGATGTCGCCATTGTGTTGGGGAGCGTCTCCTTCCTGGCCCACAAAGCTGTGAGGGCTTGTATGGCTAGATACTTCCAGAAACTTTTCCTGAATATTGGGCTTGATGCTACCAGGACCAATGTGGTGGACTTTATCACCCCTGCCAACGCTGAGAAGACTCTGAGCTTTGGCTACACATCAGAGGCCTTGACAGACCCGATCAATGTTGGGGTCATCTAAGAGGTAATTGAGTCTGGGTGTGGAGGATCTCTTCGAGGCCTGGCCCTCCACCTTCCCTGGCCTGGAGAGCACTGCTGTGGCCACGCTCTGGACCAGCACCAGTGCTACCCAGAGTTGTAACTCAGCAGAACCCACTCGTCCCCTTGAAGAACGCTGGGATGGTGGGGAGCCCATTGGTCCTGATAGGAACTATGTGTTACCTAGTGATGCTGGAGGAAGCTATAAGGAGGAAGAGAGAAATGTTACCAATGACACTAACCATAGCTTGTGTCTGCTGCAACAGCCCCTGCCACCGAAGACAGAAGACCATGATGCCCCTCCTCCTTCCATGCCTGTTAGTAGGATGATGACCCAGCTCCCGCCCGCCATACAAAGTTTAGAGCAGTGGAGACTTCAGTAAAAATAGTTTCTTTCCTCCTGACAGTGCAAATAGACATCAGCAGGGGAACCAATTCCTGTGGGAGCAATAGCAACCACTCCAAAGATCCTGGCTTTGAGAAGATGGATGAGTTCCAGCTGGACAACCCAGGGGATGATGACTTGCAGTTTGAAGACCCCACTCAGGAGACAGGCATAGCTGAGGAGGTGAATGAGTTGAGAGATACCAGTGAAGACGAGCTGACTTTTGGAGAGAATGATAACTGCGAGAATAAGGCCATGCCCTGCCAGGTGTGCAAGAAAGTTCTAGAACACAGCAATCACTGGATCTGACAGCATGCTCAGGACCCCATGGACCCACTGACAGGCAACCGCAAGTTCTGTGAGACCCACTGCTAGCAGCGAAACTCCCAGATGACCCATGTTCTATTCCACATTGGTATTTTCCTCTCCTCTTGTGACACATGTGAAACTAAGTTCATTATCAAGTGGCAGCTGACCCTCCACCCACGGGATGGAACATTTGAGAACAACATCACTGCCCACCCCAATGATCCCGTGACTGGGAATTCTGGGTTTGTTTTCAGGTGCAGCCTCCACAGAGTTGAAATGCGCTGTCTGTGGGAAGGCACAGGCCAAACATCTCCACATGGTCCAGAGCCCCGTCCTTGACCATCTAAACTTGGACGGTGCCAGGCCTGCGGTATCTGTGACCAGCACCACTTCACCTCTGCAGCCCCGGATGGCACATGCTCTTCACCTCGGCACTTCAGTCCTCTCCTGCTCCGTCTGTGTGAACGGCTTTGTGGCCTGGCACCCCCCAGAGAAGCAAATGGCCGTGCACCACAGCCTGGAAGAATGGAAGTCCCCTGCCACTTGTGCGGCCGGAGCTTCAAGTCAGAGGCTGCCGGTCGCTACCGTGTCAGCAGCACAAATACAACGGTGGCCTGGCGGCAAGGCCCGGTTTGGGGCTATCGCACGGAGCAGTCCAGAAGTGGAAGCTTCCAGCCAAGGAGCTCCTGAGTGAGGACCTGGCTCACAGGGCCGGCCCGGGAACAGCAAGTACAGCTCTAAGGTCTGCGGCAAAAGGTTTGGCCACACAAGCGAGTTCAGCTACCTCTGGTGGATCCCCAGGCGGGAAGCTGTAGGTGTAAGGGGTGCCACAAGTTCTTCCAAGGCCATGCAGCCATCCAGTGCTGCCTGGAGACGCACTTGGGGGCCCTGAGGTACCGCTGCACAGGCTGCGGCCCCCACAGCCCCACGAGCAGGCGCGTGTGCGTGCACGGACCTGCTCGACTTCACCGTTAAGCAGACCTTCTTGTACCGTGACCATTGCAAAGAGGCAGCAAAGAGCCTGGACGGCTGACTGGATCCCAGCAGAGCCAGGGGAGCTCCCAGGCGGCAGCCAGGGTGTTGATTTTCTGATGGCTGTCGTTCCCTCTTTAGCCGAAGTTTCAAATTTTGCCTTGCTAGGAATCCCGTTCTGTCTTGTGTTTAGGGAAGAAAAAAGAAGAAAGCACATGAGCTGTTACTGTTCTTGAGAAGCCGCAGTCCTATCATGTTTACCTCCTTACCTGTTCTTGCCCACCAAGGACTGTGTTTTTTATTCTTCAGAGGCTGGTTTAGGGATCTTGTCAGGCAATTGGTGTCGACTAGATCGCCTTCCCCAACCTCTCCAGTTTTAGGTTACTGATAGGTTTTAGGCTGCTAAGAACCCAACCAACAGCCTCACTGAATAGAGGAGGTGGCGAGAGGTTATCACTGTGGGTATTATTGCCAGATTTCCACCTGGGACAGCAGCTATGAGGGAGATTTTGGGAATTTGGTCGCTCAGAAAAGACGAGTCAGCAGGACAGCTGGAGGGCTGGAGGGGCCTGCTTGTTCCAAGACTCTAATCTGCTGATTGGACAGGAAAATCTTTTGGCAGCTAGATCCAAACTGGGGTCAGCAAGCTTTGGGATGAATCCTTGTCAGCCAGAAGAGTCATTGTGTGGTGCCAGCCGAAGTGGCAGCCTGGATGGGCAGAAAGGGAGGTTTCTCTTCTCTCCTCAATTCCAAAGAAACATGATTTTATGGAGTGACAGCCCAGCATGTCAGGCCTTCCCTGGGGGGTAAAGAGGATGGGGAGCCACTGTGATATAGTCACTTGACATCTGGCTACCTCCATTGACCTTAATGGTCCTGGTGGAGAGGTGGGGATGTCTCTGAAAGCCCAGCCTTGCCTTAATTTACATCCAGTCTCCCCCCTAGAAGTGTGTTTGGCCTGTACTACGGATGAGAAGACCCTGAGGTGGGAGAGTAGTGGACTGTGAGCCCTTCAGGATTAAAGAGGCCCAAGGAACTGGTGGTGTGTAGAGGTTATGTGCATTCTGTTTGTCCCAGTCAGGTAGCCGGTGGTTTATTTTGTGCTAACGGCCAGGAGCTTTGGCAGTTCACCTTTGACCTGCGGGAATTTATCCTGATCTGTCGTTATGTCCCCACCAGGGAGCGCTAATGGACAGCAGCTGGCTCAGGCCCTACCTAGGTGACTGGGCAAAGTGACTACGCAGTCTTTGGGGCTGGTTGTCTCTGTTCTTCATTGACTTTTGAGGGGGTCTTGCCCAAAGAAGACTTGAGGGTGAGGCCTTCGGATCCCACATATTCACAGGGTGGCACCTCAGTAACACCCTACCTCACTCTGCTTGGCTGAGCTCTGGGAGTCCCTGGCCTTGGGCTCGACACTGCCCTTGGTAGGACTCGGCAGGATCCCGGGGCTGTTTCACAAGCAAGTGGTTTTAATGAACTCACAAAGCCTTTTTGTGCATTAATATTTATTTTTGCTTTTTTTTTTTTTTTAAAGATTCTATTTGTTTATTTGAGAGAATGAGAGAGAGAGAGCATGAGAGGAGAGAGGGTCAGAGGGAGATGCCGGACTCGATCCTGGGACTCCAGGATCATGACCTGAGCCGAAGGCAGTCGCTTAAGCAGGCGCCCCGATTTTTGATTTTGTATACATATCGCCCAGCATCTCTTTTGGATAAGTGACTTCAGGAAAATGAGTTTCTCCCCAGCAAGTAGCCATATTCTCGGGATAATTCTGACCAGAGATTTGGGAAGCAGGGGCTAGAACTAGGGGGGGAAGTATCAAGTCTTTAAACAAGAATATTCTTTACTTTCTCTCCAGATAGTCTCTTGCAGGATAAACCCAGAGCACCTGTTAGGTAATGCATATGAGTTCTAGAAAGTTGGGGCTTGTTGAATTCCTGATCTTTTATCACCCAGAGTAGACTGGGGACTGGGTTGAGGGAATCAAGTCACGTGAAGGACCTTTTTGCACATTTTCTCATCCTTCCTAAATTTGGAAAGCTATACTAAGACATACAGGTGAACCAAATCTCTGTCCTTGTTGGACCTGCTGCCTCTCCCCTGGCCCGACATTGATAAAACCTCCAAAGTTGAGGTGCATGGGTCTCTGGTGGGGTGAACGCTACTGGAAAGGATTTGTGTAAGTGGCCACTTTCCACCATCTACATTCACCTTGTTACATGTTCCCTCAGGACAGTCTTGTCAGAAAGCAGTGCTGAGACTTTTTATCCCTGATGGGCTTCTCCCTTTCTTCACCACTCTGACCATTAGAGATTCAAGAAGGAAAATGTGTAAAAGATGACAGTCCCATTATCTGCTACCTTTTTAAGCCTGAGTGGTCCCTCCCAGACTGTTAGTGAGGACTAACTTTTGAGTAGTCAGATTTGAGAGAGGTGGTACCTCCCAGAATACAGCCAGGTAGCTGAGAATGGATCCATGTGCTGGAGAAACCCTTTTTCTTAACAGAGGGCATCGTGGATGCTGGATTATCTCTATACCGAACCCGAAACTGTGAATTTTCCCTTTTTGCCAGTAAACCAAAAATCAAATCCTTGAAACTTTGCCCCTGAGACGCTAAATAAAAACTGCACCCCTTGATCCTCCCGAGGCCAGCTGGTTGATCAGGGTGGTCCAGTTGGTTGTTGTCAGACAGGTAGCAGGGTCAGCAGCTCCTGAGGCTCATTGGCCAAACCCTGTTCCTCTGCATGTCCCTATACTCACACTGGACCTCTCCCTCTGTTTAGAGTCCTGTTTGCTGCCTCTGCATGAAGATCACCTTTCTCTGAATTGTTTTACTCGAAACACTATATTGTGGCAAAGGGATTTGGGGATAACTGGTGGAACGTATTCAATTTGTTTTGTTTTGTTTCAACCTTTCCTTTATTGAAGTTTGTTGCCCCCTCTGCCCTGGAGCCCAGATGAGCACCGTCTCCTGCCGTATTATTCCAAGGTTCTCTTTGATCCTTGAATGTCTTTTTTTTCTCCCTTTCCCCGCATTTTCTTGTACTGTACTCAGGAGCAGCTGCAGAGCCCTTTGTTCAAAAATTAAGAATTTTGAGAAGGCAACCGTAGAGCATGCGACCATTCCCAATCTGTTCCTTAAGGGAAAAAAGTAACCTTTGCATGGCACACTGGTGAAAACAGCAGAGGCTGCTTATGGCCAGAAGAGGGGATCTGTGTCCTGCGTCCCCTGTGACTGACTGACGGCTCACGGAGGCCACCGCGCCACTGGAAATCTCTGCTGTATCCTAGAATTCGGTCCTACATTTTAAGACTCCATGGAGTCTCTACAGGTTGTAGCTAGTTGGTAAAAAAGAAGGTGGGGGTGCTTGGGCCCAGGTGACACCTAAGAACCAGGACATTGGTTAAAATTTCTTTTGACTTTCTTCTCTTCTGATCTATCAGTGCTCTTTTATCTCCAACAAGCCTTCTCCCCAGTCAGGTTTTGCTACTGATCAGTTTCCTTCCTCTTCTGGCCTCCTGCTGTGCCCTATTCCTCAGACTCCTCAACTTTGGAAGTACATTTAAATCACTGTATAGATGAACACTGATTTTGTTGGAATGGGAGTGGGTTGTGCCGAGAAGGCTGTGCCCATCTAGGGAATCCTTATCCCTACATCCTGCATTGATTACATCAAGAAGTGGAGGGCACGAAGCATTTGTTTCATTGTGATCACTCACCATAAACTTAACATCAGAATGAAAATGAAACTGTCTTGATTCTGATGTTTCTTTAACACCCTTTCCCTGTCCTGTCCACCCTCCCCTCTCTTCTCTACTGACGAAAGTCTCTTGTGAAAACCAAGAAGAGTTGTTAATGTCTAACTCCTTCCATTACATTAAAAAGCACTGACTTCCTAATATTTAAGTGTTTACTATCTATTGCTCTAAGGTTTTGTATATTTTGTAAACTGCCCCCCAATAACAGATGTCTAAAATTGCTGTAAAAAATAATCAATATAATTTCTATCAACATCACAATGATTATTTTTAGAGAATATTTTATTATCAGAATTAGAAGCTAATGAATCTTATGTAGAAAAGAAGGAATTATTATTATGGCCAGGAGGTTATCTAAAATCCCTTGATTGTTTCTCTGGATTTTATGTTATTTGCCAACTTTTTACAATCTGTAAATTGTTTTTTTTTCTACATATATATTCAACATTGTATTTAATTTCATTTAACACAGTAAAAACATTTATTAAAGAAATTTCCATAACTGTAAAATCTTCATGTCCTTTAAACACAAATCAGCAATCCTGTCTGTCATTTGTGATTTGGAGTCTACACTATATGAAAGCAACAAAAGTAAAGAATTTTTGTTTCAATTGAAATTCTGTTATTCTTAAGAAGATTGCTTGAAATAACCACACTATCAACTAATAACTTGAAATATGTTAGTAATGTTTTGAAAACATATGAGAATCAATTCATTCAAGGATTATAATATTTATTTTGAAAGGATTACTATGTAGTAAATATAAGGATATTTCTATGTTTATATTTGGTGTAAATGTATAACACAATTTGGCATGTAATTAGCAATAAGGGATTCCTTATACTAAAAATCAAAGACTAAGAACCTGTGGAATAAATAAATAATGTTTTATGAGGAGTATATGAACGTTTACATTGTAACATAATGAGTTATTTCCCAGACTAGAGCATTAGCATCAAGGCAAAAATGGAGGTTATCATGATCTGTGGTCTATAACCTAAGAAACTGAAACACTTGTCTCATTTAGAGGTACTAAAAACAACTTTGTTTTTCAAATTTGGGTAAAATGTTGGTACTAGTGGACGGATATAAGTCATGTATGAATATTGTAAAAACCAGACCAACCACTACAAAAGTATAAAAACTGATACTTTCAAAACACTATAGATAAAACAAGACTGAGTCCTAAAAAATATTCAAGAAACCTTCAGAAAGGTAAGAAAAGAGAAACAGAGAAACAAGAAACCCAAGAAAAAAATTTAAACACATAATAAAATAGCAGACCTAAGTGCCACCAATCAATAATTACAGTAATTGATCAGTAATTGATCTATGCATCCAATCAAAAGACAGAGCTTGGCAGAATGGTAAGAAAAAAATACCACCATACGATATGCTGCTTTCACCACCTTAGTTAATTCTTAAATATTTTGTTCTTTTTGATGCTATTATAAATGGAAATGTTTTCTTAATTTTCTTCTTACATTGTTCATGGTTTGTGTATAAAAAATTAAACTGATTTTTCTGTGTTCACTCTGTATTCTCCTACTTTGCTGAATTTGCTTATTACTTCTAACAGTTATTTTGTGGAACTTTTAGGGTTTTCCACATACAAGATCACGACACTTGTAAACAGAGGTAATTTTGTTTCTTCCTTTCCCATTTGGGTGGAACATGTAAGTTAAGTCTGCACCACATAAGATGGGCGGGACTTCCCTCAAATAATTTGAGATTTTATTTTGGTGACATTGGAGAAATCACGAGGATTTATCTTAAAAAATTGATTATAGGGTTGCTTTTGTTTTTAGATAATTTGACGTAATTCCTTAGACAATTTCAGATTAAGTGCAAGAGGTATGAGGGATATTTTCTAACTAGACTAATGTGTTATGCCAGGCAAGAAATTATAAGCAACCAAGTCAAGACAGCAGCATGAGAATAAAAAAAGTTATTTCTTGGAAAATTAAAGGTACATTTATATTAAAATTGTTATTATTTTATCTACAAATGATAATGTTAGTGATGTACCCATCGAGAAATGAGTAAGTCAATCCATACATATATAATGCTGTGGAGACCTACACGGAAAAAAAGATATTGAGGTAAAGGCTTCAAAAATAAAATAGACTGTGATTTCTATTATAGTGGTATATTTGAAAAAAATTGTTAATAACAATATTATGAAGTCAGAGTGACATAAAATCTCTCTTAGAAGAGTTAGAAAAGCCACAGACACCGTTGTTCTCTGCTTTATTGCTTAGCGTATTAAGCTGCAGGATGGGAGTACTACGTGCTGTCAGCCTGTAGGCTACCTGTCACAAGACAAGCAGCCTTTGTGCTCTGATATTTCCTTTACTCACACAGCAATGTCTAGACACGTTATATTGTATGTATGTTTTTTTTTTTTTTTTTAAGATTTTATTTATTTATTTGACAGAGAGAGACACAGTGAGAGAGGGAACACAAGCAGGGAGAGTGGGAGAGGGAGAAGCAGGCTCCCTGCTGAGCAGGGAGCCCGATGCGGGGCTCGATCCCAGGAGACTGGGATCATGGCCTGAGCTGAAGGCAGACGCTCAACCGACTGAGCCACCCAGGTGCCCCTGTATGTATGTTTTTAAATCCTGAATTCACTTACCCTATCTCACATTGTTGCATTAAAAAAAAAAAAGAAGGAACCAGACCATGGAAAATGCTGGTACTTTTTCCTTGCTCATGCTTCGAAAGATTTTTAAAAATTATAAAATGAATAAAGGAGAGTCTACAGAACACCACAGCTGGAAAAAGTTCTAGATGACCATCAGTGAAAAACAATATCAACCTACTGAAAATGAATGGGACTTAATTCCATGGAGACAAGCCTGACAAATGTAGTGAAAGGGACTCAAGGAGAAATAAATATCAGGGAAAATGGACCTGTCTCACTAAGTCATGTTCAGACTGTTCGACAGCCTTGTATAAAAGTGAGTGGATCCTTCTTCATTTTTAATATTCAGACCTTGACCAGCCTCAAAAACCCATGTGTATATTGGTGCAATTATGAACATAGTGAAAATTCAAGAGCGTCTTATTAACCACCTGATTTTAACCAACACATTTAAGTTTGCCTAAGAAGTAGAAAGAAATATTAATGAAGAGTGGCATTAATAGTAATCCTTGCCCTGAATTCACAAAAAACTGGCAAATATTTGGAGTTACTGATAAGTAGGAAGCATATTATAAACACTCAAGACCACATCTGAAACATGAAATCCATAAGACACTATTAAGCAGAATGTCTCATTCTTGATATCAATCCAATTTGTTTATCATTTCTTGAATGCTTAAATTTTAAAACCTTAGTTTTCATGTTACTGTAATATATCAGCAGGTTAGTTCTATAATCAACCTAATAACCATAATTCAAAAACTTCTAAATTATGTGTAAAACATAGAGACAAAATGATTTAATTTGTACTAATTAATAACTTTCTCTCATTTTGTCAGTAGAGTGACTAATTGAAGTACCTTGGTTACAACGCCGCTGATCTGTCTTGTGATCGTTTCAAACCCTTTTATAAATTTTTAAAACCCACCATACTATTTAATTTCAAATTATCAGCTAACTAAAATGCTAGTTTTCTCTCCATGTTAGTTACTTAGGGCTAGCATGACAAATTATCAAAAATTTGGCACTTAAAATAATAGCAATTTTTTTCTCCCAATCCGGAGGCTAGCACCACACTCTTCCAGGGATTTTATTTTTTTTTTATTTTTTTTTAAAGATTTTATTTATTTTTATTTGAGAGAGAGAGAGAATGAGACAGAGAGAGCACATGAGAGGGGGGAGGGTCAGAGGGAGAAGCAGACTCCCCGCCGAGCAGGGAGCCCGATGCGGGACTCGATCCAGGGACTCCAGGATCATGACCTGAGCTGAAGGCAGTCGCTTAACCAACTGAGCCACCCAGGCGCCCTCTTCCAGGGATTTTAGAAGTAGTTCATTGACTCTCTCAGCTTCTGGAGTCAGCATTCCTTGTTTTGTGGTTGCATTTTTGCAGTCTCTGCCATTGTCCTCATGTTGCCTTCTTTCTGTACCTGTCTCATCTCCCTGTCTTGCTCTTTTAAGTATACTTGTCACTGGATTTAGGGCCCACCTGGATAATCCTAAAACAAGCTTCCTTCTCTCAAAATCCTTAATTCAATCCCATATTTTACCACAGAAAGCAATGCTCACAGATCCCAAGGGATACGAAATCTGTCTTTTGGGGGACACAATTTAACCTGTTACATCCTGTCATTTCAATTACAAGTAAGGTTCGATCAATTTGTGTTCTCTCAAAACATCATTTTTAACTATAATTTGTGATTAAAAATAAGTTTGTCAAAAAGGAAGATAGTACAATTTAGTTGACAATAGAACAAAGATTTTATACAATCTGAACACAGTGTTTTTAAACTTTTTCCTTTAACAGTTGTTGAAGAAATCATTTTCTATGACTTCCCTCATAACCTAGCTGCATGTGTTTCAAAACATCTGTATTATCAATTTACGTTTTAGACTATGTAGTCCCAAAATGAGGCAGAAAGCAAAGCGCAGGCATATTTTTTTTTAAAGATTTTATTTATTTATTTGACAGAGAGAGACACAGTGAGACAGGGAACACAAGCAGGGGGAGTGGGAGAGGGAGAAGCAGACTTTCCGTGGAGCAGGGAGCGGGATGTGGGGCTCCATCCCATGACCCTGGGATCATGACCTGAGTCGAAGGCAGACGCTTAACGACTGAGCCACCCAGGCGCCCCGCACGCATAATTTTTTTAAAACAACCAGGTACATTTGGTGATAGGCTAAACCTAACTTTTAACTTTTAAGGAATTTTCATTAAAAAAAAATTATATAACTATTGAGGATATTATTCAGAGACCTTTCATAGCTATTTTATTGAATTTAAATGAAGTTCCAGTTTTGAATGTTTTACAGTAATGTGCTTGATATGATTATAATTTCTTAGTTTTTATCCATTTACACATTATCTCATTGTAAACAAAATTTTGTGATAACACTATGATTAAAATATTTCTTTTGTCAAATGTAATACTTCAGTTTTCTTGCTTTACAAGTAGAAAATTTCTTTCTGATTATATTATAGTTAGACACTTCTTTTCTAAACATTATTAAATATATATGCCTATTTTTTCTCAGTACACTTAATAATTTAAGTAACTGGTCACCATTCAATTACTCTCATTAGATTTTATCTTTTAAAATTAAATAACAGATGAGTACACAAAACTAATGTTTTTCATCTCATTTGTTTACTTCATGTGTGATGAATTAATGTATATTAAAAGCATAGTTGTGACTTATAGGCTATTAATAAATAGTTCTCACAAATTCTGTAAAAGTCTATGGTAACTGCATATAACCATCAAAATTTTCACTCCTACATTTGAGTTTGGAACAATGGTTACTTCGAAAAATATAAAACCATTTCTTTGAAGAAAACGAGAAAATCTTCAAGTTTGAAGTTTGAATTGGAGCTGTATTTAAATTACATATATATATTCACATGTAAATATATATATATATTTTTAGACAACATTAGTTTCTTTTTCTATTTCTAAGAAGTCTACAGATATTAATGTTTAGAAGGGAGGAAGACTATGTCAAGAAATGACACTGCAACTTATTTTGGATTGATGCATTAGAAAAATTGTATTGTAAATAGTTCATAATTTTGCCTAGACACAGATACCACCACCGTGTCCCATGGTTAGTAATTGCAACCTGAGTAGGACCAAATGAAAATTGTTGAAAACCCCCAAACCAGTAAAAATTAGTATCAGATTGGGGCGCCTGGGTAGCTCAGTGAGTTAAGCATCTAACTCTTGATTTCAGCTCAGGTCATGATCTCATGGGGGTGGGCTCAAGCCCCACGTGGGGCTCTGCGCTCTGTGGAGAGTCTGCTTGAGATTCTCTCCTCTCCCTCTGCCCCTCCCCCCCACTCGCATGTGCTCTCTCTCTCAAATAAATAAATCTAAAAAAAAACTTAAAAAAGAAAAAAGTACAAATGATATTTTTATATGTATAATACAAGATACACTTTCGTGTTCTTCGCCATTATTTTTGAAATACCCTTAAAGCCATCCCTCCATGTGTTCAATTAATTTTCTAGAGTAGGCTCGCAGAACTCAGGGAAACACTTACTTATGTTTACCAGTTTATTAAAGGATAGGATAAAGGATACAGATGAACAGCCAGATGAAGAGAGAAATAAGGCAAGGTCTGGAAGGATGCTAAATGGGCCTTTTTGATCCCTTATGTTAGTACAATATTTCTATATGGGTGAAGTCACATGAAGATGCGCAAGGACTGTTTGAAATATAAAAATGCCACTTTTTTTTCAAGTTTTTATTTAAATTCCATTTAGTTAACACATAGTGTAATATTACTTTTAGGAGTAGAATTTAGTGATTCATCACTTACATATAACACCCAGTGCTCATCACAAGTGCCCTCCTTATACCATTTAGCCCATCCCACAGCCCACCTCCCCTACAGCAACCCTCAGTGTGTTCTCTATAGTTAAAAGTCTCTTTTATGGTTTGCCTCTCTCTTCCCTCCCACTATGCTCATCTGCTTTGTTTCTTTAATTCCACATATGAGTGAAATCATATGATACATGTCTTTTTCTGACTGACTTATTTCACTTAGCATAGTACTCTCTAGCTCCATCCACGTCATTGCAAATGGCAAGATTTCATTCTTATTTATGGCTGAGTAATATTCCATTGTATATATATATATGCAACCTCTTCTTTGTTCATTCATCAGTCGATGGACATTTGGCTCTTCCCATAATTTGGCTATTGTTGATAGTGCCGCTCTAAACCTCAGGGAGCATGTGTCCCTTCAAATCAGTATTTTTGTGTTCTTTGGGTAAATACCTAGTAGTGCAATTGCTAGGTCACAGGGTAGTTTTTGAGGAATCTCCATACTGTTTTCCAGAGTGGTTGTACCAGTTTGCATTCCCACTAACAGTATAAGAGAGTTCCCCTTTCTCCACATTCTCACCGACACCTGTTGTTTCCTGGGTTGTTAATTTTAGCCATTCTGACAGGTGTGAGGTGATATCTCATTGTAGTTTAGATTTGTATTTCCCTGATGATGAATGATGTTGAGCATCTTTTCATGTGTCTATTAGCTATCTGGATATCTTTAGAAAAATGTTTGTTCATGTCTTCTGCCCATTTCTTAACTGGGTTATTTGAGTTTGGGGTGTTGAGTTTGATAAGTTCTTTATAGATTTTGAATAGTAACCCTTTATCAGATATGCCATTTGCAAATATCTTCATTCTGAAGGTTTCCTTTTAGTTTTGTTGATTGTCTCCTTTGCTGTGCAAAAGCTTTTCATCTTGATTAAGTCCCAAGAGTTCATTTTCACTTTTGTTTTCCTTGCCTCAGGAGACATACCTAGTAAGAAGTTGCTATCGCCGAGGTCAGAGAGGTTGCTGCCTGTGTTCTCCTACAGGATTTTGATGGATGCCTGTCTCATATTTGGGTCTTTTACCCATTTTGAATTTATGTTTGTGTATGGTGTAAGAAAGTGGTTCAGTTTCATTCTTTTGCTATCCAATTTTCCCAACACCGTTTGTTGAACAGACTGTCTTTTTTCCAAAAGATATTCTTTCCTGCTTTGTTGAAGATTAGCTGACCGTATAGTTGTGGTCCATTTCTGGGTTTTCTATTCTGTTCCATTGATCTTTGTGTTTGTTTGTTTGTGCCAGGACCATATTGTCTTGACCGCTACAGCTTTGTAATATAACTTGCAGTCCAGAATTGTGATGCCTCCAGTTTTGTTCGATTTCTTTGGCTATTCAGGGTCTTTTGTGGTTCCATACAAATGTTAGGATTGTTTGTTCTAGCTCTGTGAAAAATGCCGGTCGTATTTTGATAGGGATTGCATTAAATGTGTAGATTGCAGGGCGCCTGGGTGGCTCAGTTGGTTAAGTGTCTGCCTTTGGCTCAGGTCATGGTCTCCGAGTCCTGGGATGGAGCCCTGAGCCAGGCTCCCTGCTCAGCCAGGAGTCTGCTTCTCCTTCTGCCCCTCCCTCTGCCCATGTTTTCTCTCTAGCTCTCTTTCAAATAAATAAATAATATTTTTAAAAAATTTGTAGATTGTTTTGGGTGGTATAAACATTTTAACAATATTGCTTCTTTAAGATGCCTCATTTTAAACCACATAAAGATTGATAAACAGTCTTGATATGATAAACTTAAACAGCAAATATTTACACAATTTTAATTCATCAGCAAAAGCTGATATAGATACAGATGCTTAATTCTCAGTGAATTTGGATGGTTGGGCGGATGGATGAATGTGTGGACAGATGGATGATTGGTTGTTGGAGAAGAAAGCATAAGGCACTTTCCTAGTATTCTAACAGGACCTTGTGAAAGTATAGAATAAAGTGATATTCTTTCTTCCTGTGTGCTCTCTCCTAGTTTTGACAAAACTATTATTCCCCTAGTTTCCCGACAGAACTTTGTATATAATCCTTATTTTTTCTCTATCTCTGTCTAATCCATTTCAATCACTTAATTAAATCAGTATAACATACCAATAAAACAAGGAGTAAAACAAATATGAGGGAAATAAGTGTTTTCTAACATTAATTTATTTAACATGAGTGCATTTTATGTAATAATAATTATGTAAAAATCTTAAGGTATTTATTATTATTATTATTATTAATTCTAGTATTGGATAATGGAATTTGGTATAAGCAAAGACTTCTGGAAATTTAGTCCTAATGAAAATTCACTACAGTTTACAGTATATATAATGACCATGATAAGAACTGTGCTGAATATCTTGAACCTAAAACATCTGTGTTTACAAACACATATACTTTTAGTTGTCTAGTAGTTGTAAACTCTTATACAACTTATTATTATTGCAATTGAAATTGCTAGTTAGTAGCTTATTATTATTATTATTATTGCTGTTATATAGAAATTAACCATGAAATTAATTTTATTTTTGCTGTATACCATGCCACCAGTCCATATTGTCCTAATATGGATCCCCTTAAATATGTCAGAAAATATATACTGTACTCTCATTTCTGTCAATAACTATATCAAATTAAGAAAGTTATTTAACCTCTTGAGTAATCTCTTTCTGCAAAATTAGGTGATTAGACTAGGTATAGGGAATCATTATAGATGTTTTGGGGTTTAATATTGCTTACTAAAAACAGACATCAGAAAAATACTTTCATACATCATGCTAATGAATTCCAGAAACAAGATTTTCAATAAATTACTTTTTAGAGTCCCTGTTATAGAATCTTAAATTGCTTTTATTCCTGCCCATTTTATAATCTTCTAGTTCTTTCCCTTGTATATTCACATTTTAGCTGAAATGATCTTTAGCACCTATACGTTCCAACAATGGTACTGTAGAACCATTAGCTATTTTAAAATTCCACTTCAATTTTTATACTTCTTTCTTTGCCCATTTTTCAAAGATAGATTCTATATTCAAAACAATACAAACAGCAGTTTTGTGAAAGACAAATACAAGGCTCTCTATTTTTTTTTTCTTCTATTTTACACATCAATGAAAATCTGAAAAGAGCTGCAGAGCAAAGGAATGCTAAAAAGCACATGACCTTGCCTTGAATCACAGGGTCTGCTTCAGGGGAAGAGATGGCATAACGCTTACCATCAGCACTCATTCCACTGAGAGTCATTTAATAACAGAAATGTTTATAAATTGAAGATACGGAAAAGGAATGCAGGTGAAAATATGTTAAGCATTGTGTGTGAGTGCATGTGCTTGTGTGTGTTTGCTAGAGATCTGTGCATTTCAAAGTTTTGTTCTCCTGTTCTTACCATTTTCTCCTAGAGCTCAGAGATAAGTAATGGCACTACTTTAAATTGTGCCTAAAACATTAGCAGTTGCTCATCTCACCCACAACTCCCCTGGTCAGCAGGAACATGTGATCGTACAATTTCAGCGTCTTCGCTGTTAAATATTTTCTATAATGGAAAAGAAGAATATGTTAAATGAGGGAGTTGGGATACGTAGGTAGACAGAAAGAAAAGGGAAGTTTCTGGTATTTTTAAAGCGGCTACTTGTATATTTTTTGCTAGATAATAATACCTCCAGTTTGCCCTATTACTAGTTTTACAGTGTTTGAGGTTATGCCTTTTTTTAGGTCCAAGAAACGTGTTCACTTACAGTTATAGAGCTATAATACAACTGGATAGCCCCATGTATGCCCTCCACGTGTCCAATTTTTGAAAATCTAGAGTTGTTCATTATTTCAACTTAGTTATGTAACACATAATCATATTTTTTTCTTAGAGAGAGAATCGGATTCATCAAGTATCAAAAGAGAAAATGAAATAAAAGAAGCATATTAATGATATTAACTTTTAAACTCCATGCCAATGATTACTTTGGAAAATAATTCCTGAGTGCAGGAATGAGAAACCAGAGGAGTGGACTAATGAAAAAAGGAAAGGCAATCCAAGAAGCAGTGAAGGTGACCACTGCTAAGGATAACTGGTCAATATGCTCACTGACTCCTTTTTTTTTTTTTAAGATTTATTTATTTATTTGAGAGAGAGAGTGTGTGTGAGAGAGAGCATGAGAGGGAGAAAGAGAGCGCGCACAAGGGTGGGGGAGGGGTCGACGGAGAAACAGACTCCCAGCGGAGCAGGGATCCGGATGCTGGACTTGATCCCAGGACCCCGGGATCATGGCCTGAGCGGAGGGCAGCGGCTTAACCTACTAAGCCACCCAGGCGCCCCTCAATGACTCCTTCTGATGAGCTAGAGAGTTCATTCTGTGGTTCTGTGCATAAAAGATTAAAGAAAATTGCTTATATTTTTCAGAAGTCTCAGCTTCAAGGCAGTTCTTAAGCCTCCCTTTAAATCTGTAAAGGTTTTTAAACCTCCAAATAAAATACATTCATTGGTCCTTCATCAAGTGTAGAATGTTAAGGGTTTTGCCATTGGCTTTAAGACAAACCTCAGGAAGTGAAATAGGGCAACAGTGATGGTAATTGCCACAATGGTTTCTTCTAACCATGGATGAAGAGAGAAAGGATGTTTGACTTTGTGTCATCATAGTCTGCCTTCCTGAAAGTCGTATTCTAAATTCTTGGGATTTAAACTCCCCTCAGAGGCGTTAAAAAAAAATGGTAGAATTACAAAATACCCTTAGAGGCACAAATCATGAACAAATCAGTAGCGGGGGAGGCCGGGCCGTGAGTCATGGCAGTGGTTTTCCATTAGGTAATGTGTACCTGCCACCCATACAAACCTGGACAGACACCACAAACTGGAAGTAAGGTCTGTCGAGATCACAGGGCATGCCAGGGGGGGATGTTTGATCGGAGAGCATCGAGGGAAACTCCATGGCTTCCCACTGACTGGAAACCTGAAAGGACACCGTCTGGACATGGAGCTATTTTTGCACTCAGAAGAAAAAAAAAAACATCCCCTGCCTCAAATTCTCTGTTCTCTGATAAAAATGGGAAGCATTTAAGTACAAGCTGCCATCTTCAAAGGGTCAAATTGGCCCTGTAGTACTAACTCTCGCTCTTTCTAGATATGCGTGATTGCCACCTGGTTTATCATAGACGGCATCTTCCATGGCATCCGAGAACTTCCTAAAAAAAAGAAGCGAGAGGTGTATGGCAAGATTTTGGTCAGGAGGCTACCCAGTTGTACTTGAACAAAACTAATCAGAGTACGCTTGTTACTGGTTGCTGATTGAACAGCTCAAGACAGAGCTGGGACCAAAAAATGTATCATGGCACACAAATTACGGCCCACAGAACTTCTTATCCTGGCGTGCTTCTCCATGTCAGTGTTAACTAAAGTAGAACTAACTACTGTGGGTTATTTTGGCACACACACACAAAAAAGTACAATGTTTATATCCATATTACTCAGGTGAAATCTACTAGAACTAAAAATAAAATATAAAATCATCTTTATTTGTTTACATCATGACTCAACCATTTTAGAGTTTATAATTTGTTTTAAGGGAAAGAAGAACCATGTTAACTGAGTATGCAAAAAGAAAAGAAAACGTGGCAAGGGAAATTGGGGAAAAGCATTTCTGTCTTCAGATTGAACATACAACCATCAGGAAAGTAACACAACCTAGGGGGTATGTTAGAAATAAAACTGGGCTCCCTGATTTTATTTGTGGTAATGAAGCAGATACTTCTGTGGGAAAAATTATAAAGACACAGAAGATTGTTTTCTGACCAAAAATTTGGTTTACTGATAGTCTAGATGTTCTAATATCAAAATCAAATTGTCTATGAAATGACTGAGCTTTAATATAATATTTGTTAGTTGAGGGAACTAGTTTGCTTTTCTGAAAAATTCACACAATTTACAGACTTCTCAGGGCTGTTGTTTTTTTGTACAACAATGCACACCCTTTAGCTGTTTATGGTTGAATTAACTATTAGGACTTGTATTAAAAACAAAAACGAAAACAAAAAAACAAAAAAGAGTAAATGTTAATTAACCTAACAAATGAACACAGAAGAAATAGGATGCATCTACAGGTGGTAAAGCATTTCAACTGTGAGGGAAATGGGAAAGCAAAAGTGATAGCCAGCTGTTCAAAGCAGTGCAAATTGTACACAGCAAACCTGAACTTAAAACCCAAGCTAAAGCTTAATGAAATCATTTCAAAGCAGCAGATGCTTACGGGGGAAAAAAATGAGGGGACAATTTGTTGTAGAAAATTACATTGATATTATGATCTGTGATCCAGACATCAAATTGAAGATCTCTCATAGTTAATAGTCCAATATTAGAAACATAATTTGGTTGCACTGGCACAGAAAATGAAGATTCTGTGTTAAAATGCCTAGTAGAACCATCTGGAATGAGACCCTGTTAGTACGCTGTTCACCCTCAGGCAGATGCTTGACAAACTCTGTCGAGAATAACTACACTTTTTAAAAAAATGAAATAATCACAGACCTTTTTCAGAATAAACCGCTTTCCAGTGTATTTTGGAGAATATAAAGAGAAAATAAAGATTTTAAATATATTTAATAACAGATAAAGGTATCAACGAATCCACAGGAAAATATAGAAGTAATTTTAGCGTTAGTAAACATATAGATGAACCATGGTAAACGACAAACACCCACCATATCAAAGCCATCAGGAGCATGAACCTGCCCTATAGCACAGCAGCCCTATAGTTCATTATTGAAACTACTATGAGTTATTCTGGGGTATGGCTATAACATTGAGTATGATGCAATTCAGCAAATTAAACACCATGTTTGGTCTTTTATTTACAACATTTTCCTTCCTCCTTTTTCAAATTATTTTTATTCCTTTTTAATAAGACGTTCCACTTTAATTAGTGCTTCACACATATTTAAGTATCAATGGAAATGCCAAAAAAAAAAAAAAAAAGTCTCCACTAGTATCATCTCCAAAAGAGAAACATATATTTGTGTATTCCCTTCTTAGGTTTTCCCATAATTTTAAGAGTTATGATGTGATTTAACTTGATTTTTGAACTTCCTGGTTCTACATGAATGGGAGAAACTCCGAGAAAAATACATTTTTTAAATCTCATTTGTCTATTTTTTTAAGGGTTCCAGTATAAATACTGAATACCAGACAGCTTAGAGTTACTATTTTACCCCCTTCCTAAAATAAGGAAAACGTTCAACTGTAAAGTTCCTGATGGTTTAGTTCTAATATACATTACATCTCTGGATATGATAAACTGCAGAATACAATGTTACAATTTTGTTTATTTCAGTCATACTAGTATTTCCAATGGGCTTCAGTTTCTCTTTTTTTGTATTTTGTGTCAGGTCAGAATTTTACTTTAGCATTTCTTGTATTGCATGTCCTTTGGTGGAAACAAAAACAAAAACAAAAACTTTTAGTTCCCTTTCATCTCACATCTGTATTTAGCTTTCATTCTTCCAGTATACTTTTGACAGTTTTAGAATGCTAGGTTAACTTTTTTTTTTTCCCCAGCAATTTAAAACTATTTTCTTACTTCTTCCGCTCTACCTATTTTCTGAATATTCAACCGAGTTCCATTATTTGCAATTGGCCATTTTTCTCTGGCTTCTTTCTAATTGTTTGCTTTATTTTTGTTCTGTAGTTGTTGGGCTGTGATGTATGTAAGTGGTTTATTTGTTTGTTTTTATTACTCCAGTTTGATATTCTCTGAGCTTTTAAATTTCTAAATTTATGTAAATGTATGCTTTTTTCCCAAACAGCCATTATATCCTCATTTTTATTTTCTGAACCACACCTTTCTACTGGGACTATAATTACACATATGTTTCACCTTTGATACCATCCCCCAGGTCCCTGAGACACTTTCTTCTCACAATGATCATTTTTTTTTCCTGATCAATCTTCAAGCTTACCGTCTGTTTCCTTTGTAATTTCCACTTTGCTCATGAGCCTGTTTAGTGAATATTTTATGTTATATGCTGCATTGTCACATTGAGAATTTCAGTTTAGTTTGTTTTGTGCTGAGAATTCTTCTCTTTTTTTATCACCATTATATTTTCTCTACATCCTTGAGCATAGATGTATTAACTACTTTAAGACTCATTTCTGATAATTATAAATTCAGGGTTATTTCATGTTTATTCTCTGGTGATCTTTTCTCTTGCAAATGGGTCATGTTTTTTTCTTTCTTTGAAATTGTGAGTAGTATGATATATTGTAGAGATTATGAATTCTGCCGCATTCCTCTGAAGAATATTATTTTAAGGGGACAATTAATCTGGCTGAGTCCGTACTATAAATTTTCTCCAGCAACAGATGCAGCCCAAATTTCAGTTCAATTTCTTTAAGTTCAGTTTGCCTGCATGAAATATGGATCATACACATGTAGTTCAGAAAGCAGCTATGGAATGAATAGAGCTTATAACCAGAAATTAAGGCTAATATTTAAGCCATACATCATTATAGTCATTTAGGTTACTTCCTGTCAACTGCTCTCTTGAGTTTTAGGTCCCTGTACCTGATTGTTCTAATATCATTTAATATAGAAGCAAACTTAGGAACAACATTAGGGGACCCTTTACAAAACACAACTAATTAATATATTATAAATTGGCTTTGCTCCAGGAATTCAAGATGAATCCGTTTTAAGAAAATCCACTAATATAATTCACCACAATAAATTATTTTTATTTATTTATTTATTTTTTAATTTTATTATGTTATGTTAGTCACCATACAATACATCATTAGTTTTTGATGTGGTGATCCACGATCCATTGTTTTCGTATAACACCCAGTGCTCCATGCAGTACGTGTCCTCCTTAAATACCCATCACCGGGCTAACCAGTTCCCCCTTCCCCCTCCCCTCTAAAACCCTGTTTGTTTCTCAGAGTCCATAGTCTCTCATGGTTCATCTCTCCCTCCAAATTCTGCCCCCCTTCATTTTTCCCTTCCTTCTCCTAATGTCCTCCATGCTATAATACCACAATAGATTATTAATGGAGAATTTCTATGTGATCATATGAATAGTTGCAGTCTATATCCTGCATCAGACAATATCCACTCAGCAGGGAAAGGAAGCTATAGATCTTCAGTACCCTTCTGAGAAATTCCCCTTTTCCTAGAATGTTCTACTTCTATTTTTGTTGTTGGAAGTTGCATCTTATTATTTGTCTTCTGACTATGCAAATATGTAATATGTACAGTTAATTGAGGCACAAAGAGTTCATTGGAACCAATTTTCTTCTAATAGGGATTTTTAAAAAAAATTATTTAAGGTATTTGACTTCATTTTAATGATCTTACGTTACAGTATTAGCACCTTATTTGACATTTCACCTGAGATCCTTTATCAGTATCAGTTTGAGCATCATATAAGAGAAACTTCAAAATAATTTTGGCATGAACACACAATGGTTTATTTTGTATTCTGAATGTAGGCAGCCAAGAGCTGGTATCATTCCAAATTCTAACTTTCTGGTCAATATCTTGACATTTGGCATCAATCATTAAAGTTGCTTCAGGGGAAAAGATAGCTACTGGAGTTTCCAGAATCACAGGCACATTACAGGATAGCAGGAAAGAGAAACTATGAAGAGCAAAAGGGACAGTGCCATGTATCTCTTCCTTTCAAAAGAGTTCTATATGAAGTCCGGCCTGAAAATATCTGCTTACATTTCATTTGCCACACCTCGTCACATTGCCCTACTCACCTGCAGGGAGGCTGGACAGTGGATTCTTTTATCTGGACCCATTGCTGCCTCATATAAAATCAGAGTTCTGTTACCAAGGAGGACTAGGATGCAGATGGAAATTCCTGCCAAAACTGTTTCTCTGCATTTTCAATCTCATTGTAGTAAATGTGAAGTCATTATCTCCTTTCTAGGTAAAAGTGTTTATGCTTATTTTTTAATATTCACTATACATTCTGAAAGTTATTTCCTCTATCAGCTACTCTCTCTCTCTCTATATATATATATATATTTCTAAAATACATTCCTATGTGTGTGAGTCTATCTATCTATCTATCTATCTATCTATCTATCTATCTATGTGTGTGTATTCCTAAAACACCATAAGTATATTTTGCATTAAAAATAATAAACCTCTATTGCCTTTAGTCCTGAAAATATTAAATATAAATTATATAATGTAAATTCAAAGCTATTTACATTAGATTTTTATTCTTCTATCCCAATTTACCTTTGGTTCCTACATGCAAGATCTACCTAAATTGAGGCAGCTTGATCATTTCACTGTGTATATCATAGAATTAGTAAATATTTGCCTATTCTTACTAGCTGCTCAAGTTCTCTCCAATATACTCATACTTTTAAGGCCCTGCTTTAAAACCATCTGCTGTAGAATATATTCCAATCTCCACTAGTCCTGACTGATTTCTTCCACCTTTTAGTCTCTGCAGAAATTAACAACTGGGGGTGCCTAGGTGGCTCAGTGGGTTAAGCAACCGACTCTTGTTTTCAGCTCAAGTTGTGATCTCAAGGTCATGGGATTGAGCCCCAAATCGGGCTCCGTGTTCAGGAAGGAGTCTGCTTGAGATTCTTTCTTTCCCCTCTTCCTCTGCCCCTCTCTTTCTCTCTCTCTCAAATAAATAAATAAATCTTAAGAAAATAATTTAACAACTGAATCATCCATTTACACTTAATGTATAACTCTCTATGTATATTGTAAACATAGATGTATTGTAAGCACTATTGATTGCAAGGTCTGTGGTTTATACTATTTTGCAACACAGAGTTCTACCACAACTCCCTGAACATAGTAGGTGCTCAAAGTTGTAGAAATAATTCAAATGAATTGTGAACATATTCATGGAAAATCAAAGAAGACTCATAGATTAAAGGAGAAACCAAATCTCCAGTTCCGTATTGCCATTCTAGAATTGTTTCCTTCATACTTTTATGCCATGAATTGATAAATTAAATTTCATACTTTAATGACCATAGCTCCTTTTATTTAAGATATAAATCACATTTTCCTTGACAATATGTTAAACATGTTAATGGTTCAGCTAAATGCTAGAATGTTAATTTGTCTAACAAAATATTGCATGAAGAATTTTTTGACCAGAGGACCAGAGGATCTGAAAACCCCTTTATATTTCAAGCAGTCCTATGTTATAGAAAAATGACCTAAAAGAGAGTTAGGATGTAATGAATTATAGTATTTTGCTTTCTTATCTCCTTGACATTTTGAAGATTAAATATTCAACTACTTAAGAAAACAGTAGAGGTAGAAAATAATTTTATTTAATGCTTTAATGCATTTTATTTTTAATTCTCATAGCTTAGGGATAAGGCCATCTGTGCTATATTAGCTGGGCAAAAGATTTTTTGAAAAGCAAGAATTTCCTTAAGCCTGAATATACAGGTGCTATGACTCATGCAGTGGGAGTGTGGTTAACAGAGCATTGGTTTAACTGCATAATCTAACTCTCACAGAGAAGCAAAGATTGTCTGCTGCAAGAATTGGGTTTTATGTTTATGACTGTTGAGATTGTTGTATCAAGTGAAAGAAAAGGCTTCACTGGTAGCACACGTCTGCTAGTTGCTGATAAGATGCCTTCTTGGTTGCATCATTTTTATTTATTTATTTTTTTGGCCATCTGTCTTTAGTAGACTTATTTTCTTTTTCTTTCTTTCTTTCTTTTTTTTTTTCTGACCACTTAGTATTTAATAACTATTTGTTGGTATCTTGATGCAAGAACATTTATAGGAATGCAAAAACCAAATAATTTGCCGGGGGAAATTATTGTGTTTTAGAGTTATATACTCATTTTATATTTAATCAATATCATGAATTTCTACCAATAGATAAAAGTCACAAGGCTCTTGAAAATCCTTCAATTTTTAATGAATAAAACATATTGTAGTAAAATCAGACACATGTTTAATTTTACCTTTAGTTTTCCATTTCTAAATTATTGTTAACATTTTTCACTAGTGATTTTAATAAATATTTTAGGATTAAACACCTTTGAAAATCATCAAGGCTTTCAGAATATCTTCCACAATATCAATCCACGAAGATGTCTTCGTGTAACACAGATTAAGTTTTTTTTTCTTCTTCTTAACATAGATTAAATTTTGGGGTGCTTGCGTGGCTCAGTCAGGTGAGTGTCTGCCTTCAGCTCAGGTCATGATCCTGGGGTTCTGGGATTGAGCCCCTCGTAGGGTTCCCTAGTCAGCCAGGAGACTGCTTCTTCCTCTCTCTCTGACCCTCCCCTCTGCTCGCGCATGCTCTCTCTCTCTCTCAGATGAATAAATAAAAAATCTTTAAAAAAAAACATAGATTAAGTTTTTACAACATAGCACAAATTTATTCTGAAGAATGAGGCTAAGGTGGGTAACAGAAACTTGTTTATAATTATTCAATTGAGATGATTACAAACTGTCGGAAATAAAATTAAAAATAAGATTTAAATACATAACCCAAATATCCTATAAACAAACCCACATTTTCTCAGGGTATATGGAACATATGCAGATTAAAGTAATGTGTTCACTTGTATGAGAAAGTAAATAAACAACAGCTTCACACAACATGGTCTCTGTAGAATCCCAAGCACGCAATCTTAACACAACAGAAATATCTGGGATTTCCGCCTCCAAGAATTGTCAAGGACCCTTTGTCCTCAGATTTATATTCAGCATCTCATAGGACAACGGCTTATACATGTTGAATTAAGTATACAAATTAATTATCAGAGAAAGTCAGTAACTATTCTGTTCAGCGGTTACCATGATTACTGTGCATTGAATTCAGAGATGGCTAAGACCATCGTACCCTCCAGGTGTTCATAGTCTTTGGGGAGATGTAGAATTATAGCAGCTGGTTTCTATAAGATATAGTAAGATGTAAAATGCAAAGTCCTATAAGAACCCAGCGGAGGAAACACTGCAGTGTTTATAACAATTGGAAATACAAAGGAAACCACGAGTCACAAATGCGAAGTATATTGCCTGAAGACATTGCAGGCACCCCGATGAGGCAGAGGTTACGCTGGGTGAAAATATTAGCAATCTTTTATCAAATTTATTGCATACTCAATTGCTTGTCTCCAGCAGGTTTTTGAATATGCAGTCATTGCTTTAAAACTCTAGTATTCTGTTTGGGTTTACAACAGTAAGCAGACTGCACACTCAAATTAAGAAAATTCAAGTTGGGTTTAAGGTATAAGTAGGATGTGGGGAAAGAGAAAGCTAATAATATTTTGAGTTCTACTCTCCCAGGCATGCAGAGTAGGTGGGGAGAACTTGAACTGGATGGAGAGCTTTGCTTGGAGAGGTCTGCCCTGAGAGAAATGCAGCAGAAAGCTGGGTAGCAAGAGTCTACTATTTGAGTCTGTCTGATTCTGCTTTCTGGAAAAAAGGCAGCAGTGTAAAAAAGGGCATCTAAAAGTGTAGAAAAAAGGATATCTAGAAAAATTAGTAAAAACTATATTTCATCAAGGAAGAAGTTTTGCTGCCACCATTTATTGAAGAGACTGTCCTTTCTCCATTGTATTTTCTTGGCTCCTTTGTCATATATTAATTGACCAAACATGCGTGGATTTATTTCTGGCCTCTCTGCTCTCTTTTAGTTGGCATGTTTTTTAAATTTCTGATTTGTATGGAGATAGTATGGGCAATATTTTAGAGTGTTAAAACTATTGTAGGATATTTAAAAAAAAATTGACAATGAAGGCTAGTAAATCTATGTAACTAATGATGCCGCCCGTGTATATGTCATGACTTGGAAATGTTTTGGCTGCTAGAAATAAAAAATTAAACAAAGTAGTGGTTTATTTCTCTCTTTGAAAGAGATTCAAGGTAGGCACACCATAGCAATCTTCTGTTTGATGTCACCACCCTTAAAAGTAGCTTCAATCTTCAGTGTCACCTCATGATTTACAATGGTCAGTCCTGTTTCAAGAAAATTTTTCTAAAAACTCAACGAACAAACTCTGCTTATATTTTCTTGGATAGAATTTAATATCATGGTGACACCTATCTTAAGGGAGAATAAGGCAAGCATATTTTATTTTGGCTCATTGTTACCTTGCATAAAATCAAGGTATTTACTATAGGAAGGAAGGAGAATTGATATTTGGCAGGCAACTAATCACCTTTGACAGGATGCTAATCTATAAAATGAAGGGGTTTGCATAATTTAAATATTCCTTGATTTTGATACTGAAAGGCAATTTACTTTCTATTCATATATCTAATATATTTATGAAACAATTTTCTAAGATTTTTTTACCACACTAATCCTTTATTTTTCCCTCTGAATTTTTTATTCTTTTCTAGCATAAGTGAAATTGTATTGTTTTATTTTTTATTATTTTTTAGGAGATTTTATTTATTTATTTGACAGAAAGATAGAGTGAGCACAAGCAAGGGGAGGGACAGAGGGATAAGCAGACTCCCCTTGAGCAGGGATCCTGATGGGGGGGCTCAATTCCAGGACCCCAAGATCATGACCTGAGCCAAAGTCAGACGCTCTATGGACTGAGCCACCCAGGTGCCCCTGAAGTTGTTTGTTTTAGATGAATTCAGTAAAATGAGTTTTTTATTCAATTTCACTGATGCATTCTTGCAATACTATGCTAAATTCAGAAATACAACTAAATTGGAGTTTCAAAATTGTAAAATAAAGTTTTTTTAATTTTACCGAAAGTTTAAATATATTGACTTAAAAAAAGAAATAAAATAAATTGACTTATAATTTCACTGATGCCAAAAAATAATAATAAATGATTTCACTAATGCCTTGAAATTGTGAAAAAAAAATGCCCAGAACATTATATGCCATAAAAGCTACATTATCATTGGTGAAGTTCTTAAATGCAGCTTTTAGAAAATCAATTCTCCATTTTTAAGGAAACAAAATTTTATTTTGTTTTATTATTTTTTTGAAACATAAAATTTTAAAATGTATTGGCCACGATGCATAAATGTAGGAGACGTGAACTTGGTATTTGATTAGTATTGCTTAATAAGGAAAATTAGATGAAGGAAATGACTATGTTTTTTTGCAAGGAAAAATGTAGAGTCAGGTTTATCACTCTAGCTCTGAAAATACTGACAATTTGGGGTTACAATACAGTTGATGTCACACTAAATTTCAAATTCTACCATTACATTATTTTACCAATAACATAAGTTCTGTTTTAAATAATATGGTATCCTACTTGATGTTTACACATAGATGCTTTGGCCTTCACTACATAGAGTCAGAACTTTTTTTTTTTGAAAGATTTTATTTATTTATTTATTTGACAGAGAGAGACACAGTGAGAGAAGGAACACAAGCAGGGGGAGTGGGAGAGGGAGAAGTAGGCTTCCCGCTGAGCAGGGAGCCCGATGCGGGGCTCGATCCCAGGACCCTGGGATCATGACCTGAGCTATAGGCAGACGCTTAATGACTGAGACACCCGGGCTCCCCTAGAGTCAGCACTTTAAAAAAAATGAGTTAAAATATCACTGTAGGGGCACCTGAGTGGCTCAGTCAGTTAAACATCTGCTTTCAGCTTGGGTCATGATCCCAGGGTCCTGGAATCCAGCCCTGTGTTGGGCTCCCTGCTTAGCAGGGAAGTCTGCTTTTCCCTCTCCCACTGCCCCTGCTTGTGTTGTCTCACTCACTCACGTCTCTCTCAAACAAATAAGTAAATCTTTAAAAAAAAAAAATCACTGTAGCCACACGCATGCTATATTGTTTGTAATACTACAAAAGGCTTTTCTGCACATACTTAGCAAACTCCCATAAGGTTGTTAATATGCAACAGATTTAATTGCATCCAGTGCACTGATATTCCATATGTGTTTTTCATATTGAATAAACTTGCTGTTAGTCTTTTAATTCACTGAGGTGATAAATTCATTTAAAAATTACAGATCAAAGGGCACCTGGGTGGCTCAGTTGGTTAAGCATCTGCCTTCGCCTTGGGTCATGATCCCAGGGTTCTGGGATGGAGTCTGCTTCTCCCTCTCCCTCTGCTCATGTTCTCTCTCTCTTTCTCTCTCTCTCTCAAATAAATAAAATCTTGAAAAAAATTACAGATCAATAATGACTGACTTTACCCACTTAATTAGAACAATTTTTTTTGGTGCCATTTGTTTGACCACCGTGCTGTGGTACATCCATCCCTGTGAGTCCTGCTTGGCCTCCACTACGCAGAGGAGCTAGACATGGAGGTGTCCTCTACTTCTGCCTCTTCAACACCGGGAACATATCCACTGGTTTCTTCACTGAATTCAGGGTTAGTAAAAAGTAAAGAGGAAATCATGAGGCTGTTTCAGCGGCAGTGGTGGTGACCCACAGTCGGCTTCTGATTGCAGAATTATAAGTGGCAGTGAGCATCATCTAGTGCCCATTGGAGGCAGCAGCTTTCCTTCTCAGACCGGATCTCTGTTGTTGTTGTTGTCGTTGTTGTTAAGAGCAGTCGCGGAAGCGTAGGCTCAGACCTAGTCCTCTGGCGCTCCCAACACTTCCAAAACTACCCTTTTGTGCCTTTTCTGCTTTATTTGCCAAAATAAGCTTCTGATGAACACACCAAAGAACTTTTCTTACTTAAAACACTTGCATTTTTGGTAAATCACAGAATATCACTTAAAACACCAAAAAAAGGGGCACCTGGGTGGCTCAGCTGGTTAAGCATCTGACTCTTCAGTTTGGCTCAGGTCACGATCTTGGGGTTGTGGGAGCCCCTTTTTGGGCTCCATGCTCAGTGGGGAGTCTGCTTGAGATTCCCCCTGCCTCCCTCTACCCATCCTTCTGCATGCTCTCTCTCTCTCTCTCTCAAGTAAATAAATAAATCTTTTTAAAAATGGGGTTTAGGTTGGACACTGAGAACTCAGTACATACGCAAAACCGCAGTTTTTATTCTCTAGCAGCTGTGTAGAATTAATTGTTCTCCTGCCTGTAGCTTCTTGTCTACCATATTTCCTCAGCCATTCTCCCAGAGGACAGACTTTCTCCTGGTACACGTAAATCACACACCTTTATAAAGCATTACAATCCTTTGGTGCTGATCTTGGGACCTGGTATTTGACAAGACATTAAGATTTATAGACAATCTTGACATTTAATGTTGTAGGAAATCCTCATTTTTTTTCCACATCTCTTTACATGAACTAGGTATAATGTTATTTCCTCTTTTTCTTGTAGGTCTATATCCCAAATTAGTTATGTAGGGACCTTATGGGAGAACAAAAATGTGGGCCACTTCAATGAGTTCTCCTGGACCTAAATTAACTAGATGCTTTCTTAAAAATACCTCTTTCAGGAAAGTAAATTTCTATGGCAGTGAGGGTTGTGGGTTAGGTTGCAGGAACAAAAGAAAGGAACACACACACACAGATGAATTTTTTAGACTATAATAGAGTTTCAATCTTCAAAAGTTGAGCTTATAAAGTGAGAGATGGAGATATAATTAGATGGAACAAAGCCTACCTGGGATGTATTCCTAAAAGGCTTTTGGATTAAATAACTCACCATTCCAATCCTGGCTCAGTAAACAGCTCAAACTTGTACATGTCCTCCCTTAAAGTTGGTATGTTTTACTTACATAACCTGCAAAGGAGAAACTAAAGATCTGCCTATCAGGGTTGCATGAGAACCAAGTGACTCTACAAGTATGAATTGTCTAGTAAATTGGACCTTCCCTTGAAGGATTAGGATAGGGTGTATTATTTTTTCAGTAAGTATTCATTATGTCTTCTTTTTTAAAAAAGAGTTATTTATTTTAGAGAGAGAGAGAGAGCATGAGTGGGAGGGGCAGAGTGAGAGGGAGAGAGATTCCCAAACAGACTCCGTGCTGATCATGGAGCCTTATGCGGGACTTGATCTCACGACCTTGAGATCACGACCTGACCCAAAACCAAGAGTCCGACATTTAAATGACTGAACCATGGGCGCCCCTTCACTATATCTTCTATTGTTAATGAAAAGTCTACATTTTGTTGGACCACTGATATCCACTTTTGACCGTGAGTATTTTAGCAAATGGATGTGAGTATCAATGACAATTTTTGAATAGCGGCTTTAGATGTGTTTGAGAAGTTTGGATTACACTCTTACATGCCTGCCTTCCATCATGAGAAGAACATGCCCAAGTACTCACTCACTGCTTTTTCAATCTGGGTCCTAGAATGAGAGACTGGTAGAACAGACCTGAAGCAGACCTGTGATTGGCATTTAGCCCAGCTGAGCCACAGATAACCTGCAGATCTAAGAAAGAGAATTACATATTTGCTGTAAGTTGCTAAGATTTTATTTTATTTATTATTTTATTTTATTTATTTTATTATTATACAAAGTTGGCTAATATAAGGGCCAATAAACATTACATTTTTCTTATCCAAGTTTCAGAGATTTCCTGAAGACCAACCCCAGCAAAAGGAGTCTTCACCTACTTAAACTAAACCTTTAGAGTGCAGTTTTATTGTTTTATATCGGAACAGTGAATTCAACTTTGTCTCCTTAAAAGCTCTGGAACAAGTGACTTATAACAAGCTTAATAATGAAAAGGTAGCATTTGCTGCAGCTTGACTACATAAAATAAGGCCTGATGAAAATGAAATATTAATATGCAGGTTATGTTAGATGTTGCTTCAGAGTTTCAGAAAAATGAACAGTAATCAAATGAGGGTGTCACACAATACACAGCAAGCAGAGAGCCAATTATGTAAATGAATGCCCAAGGTTAGCATGATACAATGCTTTTTAATTTGACTAATATTAAAATCAACTTGTTCTTAATGTAATAGATGGCTGTGACAACAGTTAAAGAGCACCAAATGTTTCTGTAATCCCCTGTCAAATTAGAAATGCTGTTGTGAGTGATCTGCTTTCCTCAGTACCATACTTGAAAGGCTCAAAATGCGCAATATTTCCTTGGTTTCAGAAACATTAGACTAAAATGATTCTGAGATGAAAGTCGTAATGACCAGTGTACATCTTCTTCCTTCAACTGAAAATGTGTAACAGTGAACTCCTGTTGCCAGAGTCCATTTCCAAAATAAGAGCTTCTCTCATTTAGCTGAATTCACTTGAACTTAACCGGTAAACTGAAGATACATTTTTAAATTATATAAATTTTATTTCTGACTCGATACGAAAAAATCTTCAGCAGGATCTGTGTTCATCTTTCATTTTCCTCCTTGCTAATCTTCTTACCCAGCTAGTGCACTTTAAAAAAACAAAAACAAAAAAAACACCATTACTCACTATATAAAGAGACCATGGATTTAATTCTTTATATAAAGTAAATGCACATGTACACATATATTTGTAAATCTGAAAATGAAAACACATAGACATGCAAAAAAATACAGCTATACAGTTTTCAACATTAAAAGAAGGCATTATCTGCACACCACTGGAACATTTAACATATTTTATTTTTTAAAGCCAAATTTAGTAATGATAATGTATCATTTGGGGAAGTTGATATCTTTATAGTGTTTAGTTGTATGTATATGAAATTGATTTTTCCTATAGAATGACAAATGTAGAATTCTCATAAGCTATTGATTATCTTCTAAGAAGAAATGACAAAATCATTTTCACCTTGACAGTGTTCTGTGTCAGAGTGTTTTTGTGCTAGCCTGAAATTTTCACCAAAAGGAAAAAGAAAATTAAAAAAAAAAAAAAAAACCAGGATGAAGAAAAGGGGAGGTTTAGGGAAGGAGGCAATAAACTCACCTCTACATTTAGACATTTATCTCTAGTGATCAAGATCTGCAATTAGACAAAAGTAATGTGATTGTTGTTTTAAATTAAACACATTGATTGCATATCTTTGAATCTGATGATGAAAACTGATAGTGGATATTTCACACATCCCTGTTCTCAATTCTTAAAAAAAATAAGTGAGCTATTAATTAATTATTCCTCAGTTTCTGTACTAGGGTTTCTGGACCTAATGATTATAATATCTTTGTATCCTATTTAAGAAAATAAATATACAAGTTAAAATACAAAATTCCGTACACAGTCTAGAAGTGGCTCATGCAATAAAAGGCCCTGGAGTTTATACTTCATGAGTTTCTAGAAACCCGTTCTTGTATATAAATAATCATTGACAAAGGTTCTATCCACATTATTAAATACTCTCCCTTCAAAGAAAAAATAGTGCTTTGAAGTATTAATGTGTTGAGACCTACAAAATAAAGTTAAATATACAAAAACCTTCACAAGAAATACATTGATTCACTATTTGAAAATACTATTATACTCCATTGAATTTTAGTCTTAAAAATGTTTTAGGTATAATTATTTGTGTCACTCAGAAGGTTAGGGGAAATAGGTCAATGTTGACATGATTTCACTATTTTTTTTGAAGAACTTGCTTTTTTTTTTAAAGATTTTATTTATTTATGTATTACAGAGAGAGAGCGTGTGTGCATATGAGCTGGGGGAAGAACAGAGGAAGAAGGAGAGAGAGAATCCCAAGCAGACTCTGCACTGAGCATGGAGCCTGGTGTGGGTCTCGATCCTATGACCCTGAGATCATGACCTGAGCCAAAATCAAGAGTCCGACGCTCAACCAGCTAAGCCACCCAGGCTCATCTCACCATTTTTTTATCTCTGTTTGCATTTTAATATATATGAGATAAAATTATTTATTTTTTTAAGAGCAAAATCTATTGAATGTCTCAATTAATGATGCTCAAGGTGTAGTAATGAGCACTCAAAGATGCGCCCATATACACACTTCCTTTTGAAAAATCACAAATTACCTTATGTAAATCAAGTACATAAGTTTTATTTATTTTTTTATTTTTTTATTTTTTTTTAAAGATTTTATTTATTCATGATAGAGAGAATGAGAGAGAGAAACAGAGGGAGAAGCAGGCTCCCAAGGAGCAGGGAGCCCGATGCGGGACTCGATCCCAGGACCCTGGGATCATGACCTGAGCCGAAGGCAGACGCTTAACCATCTGAGCCACCCAGGCGCCCTCATAAGTTTTATTTTTAAAATCATTATCAAATAATATTTAAGCCTATTGGAGGACTTGAGATATTTAGAAGAAACAATGTTTCTCATTGTTATAATAGTTATATAAATGATAATGCATTTTTAAAAACAATGCATAAATTTTTACTTTGGCTATTGCTATGTGAAATAACTAAACTTTAGAAATAGTAATGATTTGAATTGTACTTCTATGATCACCTGTTCATTACTTAAATACAAAGTAATAGCTAGTCAATAAAATATCCAAATTACCTGTATTATTTTGTGCTGAGGTTTTAAATAGAATATTAATAAAAGCTATAGAGTTCTACTATCAAAGAAGGTAGCCATTAGCCACATGTGGCTAAGTTTAAACGTCAATTAATAAAATTGAATTAAATAAAATATTCGGTTCCTGAGTTGTCCTAGCCATATTACATAGCCACGTGGTTACTATATTTGGTAGCATATAAAACGTTTATATCATTACAGAATTTACACTATGTAGTGCTATATCAGAGGCAGAACTGTCTCAAAAATCATCCCTAAATCAACTGACCGAGAACTCCACTAATGATTTCAAGATCTCCCAGACACTACCACCACATTGCTTTGTTTTTTCAGCTTTGTCCTTATCTGATATATGCTCTTGGTTTTCACTTATTTTAAAAGTAGTTTTGCTATTAGAAAAAAGTGTGGTTCTTAATAACCTTGTACAATAACAAAATCAAACGTTTCAGAGGTAAAGTCTTCCTTTTTGCTAAAATATTTTATTACAACATATTTTAAATATATGGAAACATTGAAAGAATAGCACAGTAGAAGCCCATATAAACGCTGCCAATGCTTGAACTCTCCTTCCTCAGTAACTGAGGAAACCATAAACAGGAAATATTAAAGACGTTAAATATTTGGATAATACTGGATCAAATCCAGTAATTGATATCTATCGAACACACCTAACAATTCAAGAATACACATTATTAATTTCAATTATTTCAAGTGCACAAAGAACATTTACCAAACTAAAACACAAATTCTGGGCCATAAAACACCCATGGTAAATTTCAGAAGGTTAAAAATATACTATATACATTCTCTTATTACAATTACATTAAACTGTCAATCAAGAAAAAGCATACACGTAGAAAATTACCAAATATTTGAAAATTAAACATAATACTTCTAAATAGCCCATAAGTCAAAAAAGGACTTAAAAAGTTATAAGGTATTTCAAACTGAATATTAATAAAACCACAACATATCAACATGTGTGGGATGAAGATAATGCAGTGCTCAGATGGAAATTTATAGCTTTAAATGCCTATCTTGGAAATAGGAACAGTATAACATCATTTGTCTAAGGCTTAAAATTATACACTAGGAGAAAAAAGCATATTAAAGCCCCAGAAAGTTAAAAGAAGGGAATGATAAGAGAAAAAAGCAATCATATAGAAAAAGGACAACTATTTCATAAGTTAACAAAGCCAAAAGTTTGTTCTTCAAAAATATTAATAAAATTGGGGCGCCTGGGTGGCTCAGTCATTAAGCGTCTGCCTTCAGCTCGGGTCATGATCCCAGGGTCCTGGGATCGAGCCCCGCATCGGGCTCCCTGCTCCCTGGGAAGCCTGCTTCTCCCTCTCCCACTCCCCCTGCTTGTGTTCCCTGTCTCACTGTGTCTCTCTCTGTCAAATAAATAAAATCTTTAAAAAAATATATTAATAAAATTGATAAACTAACCCCAAGTAATACTAACTCAGGAAACACAGGAGAAAGAGAAATCAATACTAGAGTTCCCAATGACATGAACTTTATGTGAAAAAAATGACAGACTACATGGAAACAATTACAAAATAATTTGCCTTACCAAAACAGAAAGTGGGAGAAATGAAAATCTAAACAGCACTCTTAAAAAAAGAAAAAAAAAAATTTGGATTACAAAACTTTTCCACAAATAAATATTGAGATGCATGATTACACTGGAAAAAAAATCTATCAATCTTTTAAATAATTACACCACTGTAACATGCACACATGCTTTCAGAAAATAGCTGAGGCAGGTGTTCTTGACTTATTACAAGAAAGCAGAGTTAGCCAAATATAAAAATCTGATACTAACATCACACACACACACACACACACACACACACATACACACACACACACACACACACACACGTCCTTCTTGAACATAGACCCAAAAAGTCGTAATAAATGTTGATTGGATAAAATCCAGGCATATATAAGAAGGGTGATATGCCCATGATCAACTGCAATTTATCTGAATAGCCAAGTAAGTAAATTTAATAAGCACATCAACATCTTGTCACCAGGAAAGCCAGGCCCAGATCTTTTGGGAACACACATCCATTGTTCATTCTCCAGCCCCCAAGCTGTTGAGTGCAACTTGGTTAGCAGCAGTGCAAGCTTTGTCCTCATTCAGCTTTCCGAGACGACATCACAACTTCGGGTCAGGAAGAGGAGAGTGAGATGACTATTGTTGAATGTGTTATTTCATTAGTGCCTTCAGAGCTCATTGCTTCCCTGCTGGTTCCATTCTGCATTGCTCTTACTTTATTCCTGAAAGCTTAGCAGGAGTCTGTTCCTCAGCCCTTCCAAAGGTTTGGAGTCATTGAATTATCTGTACAAATGTCCTTCTTAGTTTAAACTCTGTAGAGTGATTTCTGTTTCCTCAACCAAACTCTGACAGACCCATATTGCTATTCGTATGTGAAAGCCAGATACTTCATACTTGCTTAAAAGCAATACAAATAATTTAATATATACCTTGGCAGTTTTTGTTGGGACTATCGTTTTAATGATTTAATAATTACATTCTGCATATCTGCCATGTTATAATGCACATATTCCTTAAGAACATGAAACTTGTGGGAATTTCTAGGAATGTTAGAATATTTTTGTATATATTTAATATTTTTCATTTCAGTGTATCTAGATTTAAAATTTACAAGACATTTAGCACTATTGCCATTATATTCTTTTGGTGATCTTTGCATTCATAGACTGAAAGATCTTCAAGTTTGTTCAAGTTTCCTCATCCTTAATCAAACACATGGATTTACCTGTTTAAAATCTGAAGGGAAAATGAAAATAAACACCTTGTGGGTGGGGGTGTAGCATAATGAGAAAGGAAGTTCACTGAATACAGGAATTTAAATAAGCATAATTTCTAAGCTTCTCATTTGAGCTTGATGATTTCTGTTTCTGTGCCACGGCATGCCCTATCCACATGACATGAGTGTCATTATCTTTTTGTTTTTGTGTTTTACATTCTTTCTGCTACCACTTAACTTTTCTGCCCCGTATCCTTTTGCTTCTGGGCTCTGCCTCATTTTTATTCATGTAACTTTGTATCTGTACAGTCAACCCAAGACCTTAAATAGTCTAAAAGGAAATTTTCTGCTTTAAAACCAATGGAATTTAAATAATGATCTATATGTGGGCTTTTGATTTGACTTGGTCAATCTTGGTCTATATTTACGATCCTAGCATATTTATTCAAGGTGATTCATTATATTCTTTAGAGTGCTCTGAGTTTCAGTGATAAATTTGAGGGTGTCCCCACTTATAATATTTTGCATGATCTAGAACCCACTCACCTCCTCAAGCTCTACTTCTGCATGCATTTGCTCATATATATTGTTCAATTTATCCATACTGACCTATCTTTATTTTCTCCAGAACACCAAGTTCATTTCTGCCAATGTATTTTCTTTTTCTTTTTCTTTTCTTTTTTTTTTTTTTTTTTTTTGAAAGAGAGAGAGAGAGAGAGCATGCCAGCATGAGTCTGGTGAAGGCGCAGTGGGAGAGGGAGAAGGAGAGAATCTCAAGGAGGCTCCACTCATGGAACCTGATGTGGGGGTCGATCCTCAGGACCCTGAGATCACGATCTGAGCTGAAATCAAGAGTCCAACCCTTAACTGACTGAGCCACCCAGGTGCCCCTTGTCAATGTATTTTGAAACATTCTGTATTCTGTGCCTGCATTATACGTACTTCAAATCTTGTCTTACTATTAGGCTCATCCTTTAGGTCTTAGCTTATATATGAATTCCATAGAAAGGCCTTCTTGAATAGTGAATCATAATTTGATCATTCTGTTTCTTTTTTTATGACTGTGTATCTTTCCAACTAATAATTGTATATTTATTCTTCATTAATTTATTTTCTCTGTTACTTTGTGAACTTGAGATTGTCAAAAGAAATCGTAACTATTTCATATACAACTGTTTACATTGTGCCCAGAAGAGCTCCTGGAACATATAGGTATTTGCTATTTAAATAAACAAAAGGTAACCCTACTGCAAAAATGATCATCCAGATAATCTACTCCTCCAGATGGTTTCACCCACAAATATTATGCGTTTAAAATAAATTCATAAAAGTCTGATTATATAAGCCAATTATTAAAAATTACTTCATAGGAATAGTGCAAATGGTGATAATTCCTTAAGAAATTATAGTCTTCGGTTTTATATATTCTTTTTTTTTTGAAGATTTTATTTATTTATTTGAGAGAGAGAATGAGATAGAGCATGAGAGGGGGGAGGGTCAAAGGGAGAAGCAGATTCCCTGCTGAGCAGGGAGCCCAATGCGGGACTCAATCCAGGGACTCCAGGATCATGACCTGAGCCGAAGGCAGTCGCCCAACCAACTGAGCCACCCAGGCGCCCGGTTTTATATATTCTTAAGGCTTTGTGTGAGGAGATAACTGGAGGGAAGACAATGATGCAATCATATTTATGCTAACTTCCAAACTTTTATATTTATGATTATTATTGCCTTGATTTTTATATAGTGGAGTGTCATTACCCTTTATTTGCCATCATATCTGTCTATGAAATTGTGAAACTTTAAAAAATTAACTGAATCATCCAAAGTAGTTTTACATTTTTTCATTAGTGAGGGTAATCATTTTCTACTGACATGGCAATTTCAGTGGTGTTCGTGTGTAATCTGATTGATAGAGGGTTTACATACGAAATTAATAAGAGAAATTGGTCATGACAAGTATAAACGACTCTATTGATTCCTAAAGTTGTTTTTGGTTCTCCAGGTCATTCCACTCCAGTGCCCATACACTATTGCCCTTGCTTTGGACTTCAGCCACCCTGTGGTCATATCTCTAAGGACCTGTTTTCTGCTCTGTTCAACAATTGAATACTAGTAATGCCATAGCTACTAAGGGTTAACTCTTTAAAGTTTGTCAGGAATTCCATATGAAATTTCAAGGAAACACTTGAACATAATACTGTGACACAAAGTTGTGATTCAGATTTTCATTATTTTTCAGTTACCTAACACATGGTGAGGTGATAAGTCAGGGAGCTTCCATATGCTGGTGCATTGGTTCTAGTTATTTCCTTATTGCAACAACATGCATATGAAGCTTAACTTTCTAGTTTAAACTGCTTGAAAACACACACAGGTGTATATAAAGTATACGCACATACAAACACGTAACATAGTGTGGGGCAAGCATCACTAAATTTAAGGCAGGGTATCTGGACTTTAGTTCTGGTTTCACCACCCTCTAAATATGTGTTCTTGGGTTTGCCCCAGAATAAACTTTTGTATCAAAAATGAAAGTGTCACCACTACTAAAAATGATTATTGTGGACATCAAATAAGAGAATACTAGTGAAAACAATTGGGAGGTTATAGCATATTAATGCATCATTATATATATATATTTCCCATTAATAATTTAACAAATTATTAACAATATAACAATAAAAATAACAAATAGGTTAATGTGGATGTTACATAGATCATTTATCACCTAATGGTGCATATTATAAAATTGAAACAAAACTTTTAGAGTTTTCTCACCGAGAAAATGCGTACTACCATGTGATAGCCTTTACACAGTTTTCAAAACGCATATTTTCCTTTTTAGCGTATAATTATTTTAAATGCATAATATACTCTCAAATGTTTCCTATGTAAAGAAATTTCTATAAGAATGCATATACTCTTCTCCACATTCAAATGATGGTTACTGGGGGCTCGAGGACAGGGGAATGGGAAACAAGTGCTTACTGGGTGTAGGGTTTTTTTTTTTGGGGTGATAAGAATGTTTTGGAACTAGGTAGAGATGGTAGTTACACATCATTTTGAATGTATTAAATGCCACTGAATTGTTTCTGTTAAAATGGTTAGTTAGTTTATGAACGTGAAGCTTTACCTCAATTTTAAAAACTGCGAAATAAGTCAATCAGAGACAGACAAGTATTATGATCTCACTGTTATGAGGAATTCTTAATCTCAGGAAACAAACTGAGGGTTGCTGGAGTGGTGGGGGGTGGGAGGGATGGGGTGGCTGGGTGATAGACATTGGGGAGGGTATGTGCTATGGTGAGCGCTGTGAATTGTGTAAGACTGTTGAGTCACAGACCTGTACCTCTGAAACAAATAATACATTATATGTTAAAAAAAAAAAAAAAAAGAAGATAGTAGGAAGGGAAAAATGAAGGGGGGGAAATCGGAGGGGGAGACGGACCATGAGAGACTATGGGCTCCGAGAAACAAACTGAGAGTTCTAGAGGGGAGGGGGCTGGAGGGATGGGTTAGCCTGGTGATGGGTATTAAGGAGGGCACGTACTGAATGGAGCACTGGGTGTTATACGCAAACAATGAATCATGGAACACTACATCAAAAACTAACGATGTAATGTATGGTGATTAACATAACATAATAAAATAAAATAAAATAAAATAAAATAAAATAAAAAATAAAAAAAGGCAAACAAAAGGAAAAAACTGTGAAAAGAAATTAAGAATATAATTTATAAATATTTCTTAAATCTAAGGGAATCCTTCCTTCCACAATCACTGGGTAAAAAATCATATAGTTGTCTTCCCTATATTTTATAAGACATTAGTTTACCCATGTCTTGGTTGGACAATAAATTATTATAATACTACTGTTTCATACTAAGAAAAGCTCAGTATATTCAGAAGACTTGGAGGACTCCTAACTGATATAAATATTTAGCTTGAAGCTGATATTTTATATCATCATAATTAAAATTCTATGGATCTAAATACTGTCTCCAGTGTTATGTGCAACCTTCCAATCTCCCTCCTTTTGTTAATCTGACTTTTATATCGAATCTTAAAAAGAATTTGTATAATAAAAGTAACTAATAATCCTTCCTTTGTGTATGGCAGCAGTATGTTTTCCTTATTAATTCGTATAGATTTTAACTTTGGCAGTGTTGACAATTATTTCTTATTTGGTTGGGTAATGACAATAATTGCAAATACTTAGCTGAATATCGGTAGCTTAGTTTTACAAGAGAGCTTCTTCCTGCCCCTTGATGATATGCCCCACAGGCCATCAGTGCATAATTGCTATTTCACAAAACATTCTGTTTTAAAATTCAACAGACTCCTTTGTTACAATTTTAGTATTTTAAAGGTCTGTGAGACAGCACTAAAGATATGTTGCATAATGGATGTTTATATGTTTCAGTAAAATGTTTTACTTTTTAATTAGCCTACTATTAATAAAGTGGGGGATATTTACAATTTCAACGACCTGATTCTTTACCAAATTAATAGCTTCAGAAAATAAGAGAGATTATTAGAAAATGAAGGTGATTTAAGATATGTATGATCTAATTTTAATATGTAGACCTTTTCTTGTATCCTAATTCAAACAAACATGCATTTTTTAATACAATGGGAGCTGTGATTACGAACTGGATATCGATGATACTAACAAATTATTTTAGTAATTGTATGAATGATAGTAGCACAGAGTGTACATTAAAAGTTCTTGCTTTTCAGAGACTTAGTCTTAGCCAATTTAATATTATAATGCTGATATTTTCTTTAAAATACCCCAATAAGGGGCGCCTGGGTGGCTCAGTCGTTAAGTGTCTGCCTTCGGCTCAGGTCCTGATCCCAGGGTCCTGGGATCGAGCCGCGCATGGGGCTCCCTGCTCCGCGGGAAGCCTGCTTCTCCCTCTCCCACTCCCCCTGCTTGTGTTCCCTCTCTTGCTGTGTCTCTCTCTGTCAAATAAATAAATAAAATCTTTAAAAAAAATAAAAAAATAAAATACCCCAATAAAAAATAGTTAAGCTAATCAAATGAAGTAACTAAATGAAATAGGTAAATGAATGAATGATATGCTATCTAACTAAATATTTAAGAGTGAATGTGTGGATGAATAAAAATGAAAAAAAAATGTCAAATTGTTGATAATTGCTAAAGTGGTTGATGTGTAGCTGGGATTTACTCTATTTTTCTCTCTGGCAAGACTCCCAATAGAATTGAAAAAAATGTCACACATTCCTTTTGTTCCTCCCTATCTTTTTTGTTAAATCCATATTACTATCCAAACAACCAAAAGCTACAAAACTAAATGAACAATTCCTTTATTTTCTAAAACTCTTGTTTGATGGCCTGTTCTCAAAACTAGTTGAAATTTGGCTGACCCCTCTTGCTATGATTATACTGTTGTTCCCTAAAGTAGAACTCTCCTTTGGAATCGTTCTCATATTACGTCATTCTGAATAAAAGCCAATACTTAAAAGTGATCGTACTGATTTTTCTCACTTATTCTATTGTTGTTTGACAATAAAATCTGTGATAAAAAAGCTAAAAAGACAAAATTATCTTTAAATTTATAATCAAATGGATTTGATATCTATTCAAATGATGGTGATTTTTTTCCACTTAAGTGATTAATATCTTCCATTACATTAAGAGGTATAAAGTTATTAAGCATATTAGCAACCCTGAAAAAAAATCTTTACTTGTATATGAGTCCAGTATTTCTAAACTTCATGTTATATTTTATCAATATTCTCTCCATACTAGACACATATATTTTTAAAAATCACATAGTAGGAAAATTTGTTTCAGCATTTAATGAGCTCCGGGCAAAACCATGTTTGGGAAATTGAGGGTTTGATTAACTCTAAAAATGTCTATATCTATTTTATTCTTTATAAATATTTAAAAAGAATAAAAATGGTAAGCTCATACACACATAACATAGAGGTCACCCATTATAATGTACATTTCAAAGGATTCAGTTAATTTACACAGGATGCAATCTTCACTACAATCTAGCCTAAGAATATTTTCATCATGACAAAATATTCCCCCCATATCAGTTTAACTAAATGACTGAAGTATTAGCTCTTACTTTTCTTTTTGAAATTATATGTCAAAAGATAATATCCTGGATGATTTTAATGCTTTGAAACTTGTTGAGACTTGTTTATGGTCAATTTGGTCAGATATCATACTGTGAATAATTTTAACATTGTACAATTTGTTGAAACTTGCTTTATGGCCTAGCAAATATAATCACTTTTGGTAAATGGTCTATGTTCACTTGAAATAAATAGTCTTGAAAACTAGTTGTCAGTCATCTCACAGCTCCTTTGACAGTAATGTATACATATTTTTTCTGGGTAGTTTGAGGATAGTGTTTTTGATGTCTGGTTGTCTTACTATGAGACATCTTGATATGTTTGTAATTATTTGGTTTATGACTTACAGACCATCTTCATCCCATGGATTGATGACCACGCCACCCATTACGCCCTATTAGCCCTATTAGTAGTAGAGTCAGCTTTGCTGTATAGTTCATAACAATAGCTTCACCTTTAAAATAGCACATTTACTGAGCTTTAAGAAAAGATACAGGAGAGAAAAAAGCAAAGAACGTTCAGTAACAGCATCGCAATGATCTCCTGACTCCCATGCATCTGATGTTCTAGTCATTCCATATTGGCTGTGGATGTTCACAAGACTAGAGGCTGAGTGTTCACAGACAATCTCGGCTCCAGAAAGCCATGCACCGTGAGATTTCTTTGGCTTGATCACATACCCTACTTAGGGAAATGTGACTCAATTCCATTCCCCAGGCAAACTGCAACTTATCCTTCTCAGTTACTCAACACTAAATGAATAATCTCAACAAAGAATTACAGGTGCTCGGTCTGTCATATAGTCTTTATTCAGATTCTCCTTCGTCTTGGATAAAATAGATAGAGGGCAGCCCTGAGTGGTTCCATGAGTAAAGGTTATACAAGTATTCAAACATGGGCAAAAGTTTCATGCATCTGGAGGCTATAATAAAAATCTTAGAACTTCTTTTAACCTGTTTCTTCAATTTTACTCCCACCCTAAACCACCCATTAAGTATTACCTTGATATCCTTGCTACAGCTTATCCAGAAATGAAAAACAAAACAAAACAAAACAAAACCCCAAAAACTTCTTAAGGGGAAAAAATTACAGAATTAGAATTCTCTTGTTAAACACATTAAACATGACCATAACCCTAATAAGCTTTCTGATAGTCCTTTACCAACTGGACTGTTTTTCATATAACTTTACCTATTATTACTTGCAAATTTCTACAGATGTTGATAGAAGTATTTAACTCTATGTGTAGCTTTACCAAAGCTAAATTTATTTCTTCTTTTTTCTGTTATTAGGCTCCATGTATATTATATCAGTTTGAACTTTAAGTCAGCTATACAAAATGTATGTTTTTCTGGACATCATTTTCTATACTTTCATTCCTATTTAACTATACATTTCAACCAAAAAAACATTTTTTATCTTTTACCCTATAGAGTTGTTGAAGTATTAGTATAATGATTAACACACCGCACCTTGGTTAATAATAATGTCAGTGTTTTATTTCTTCTTGGAAAGCAAACAAACAAAAATGCTCTTTCCCATGTACTGTACATCTCCTGAGAGTCCTTAGAGCCCACTACTCTGTAATCTCTAAGTTCCATCTTATCTGAGGGTATAACCATAACTAACCTGCAAAAAAAAAACCATGTTTTTCGACACACATTTCCAAATATCACTAAGGAAGGACACTCATTCTTACATGGAGTCAACACAATGTTGATCATTAATCTGACTATTTTAACCAACTGTACTAGGAACTATAAGTACCTTTTAAATTGGGGCACAGTGGTAAAGAAGGTGCAGCAGAAAATAGTACAACTGACAGTGGTGATTTTGTATTGTATCGGCAGACCATGGGATTCCACCAAATTGACCTCATTATCCCGAGATTCCAGCAATGCCCTTTAAATACATCAGAGCACATTGTAATTAACACATTAACAATATTTTCTTTAGTGAAGGTATACACCCTCTCCAGGATTTTCAGTGAGATTAATGCAGTGCTAATTTTGAAATAGTTGTATTTAGCTTTGTCAGCTTTTTAGGTTGACTACCAAACATGTCCAATTTCCTAGAAGTGAATGACAGTAGGGTCTCCGTCTAGGACTTACCTTGTCATCATCATTGTGCCCAAATCTCTAGATAATAAATTTCCCTTTGGATCCACACAGTCAGTCTAGTTCCTGAGATTCCCAATGCCCTGTGAATTGGGGCCAGTGTCGATTAAGTTACTACAAATGCTATGTCTATTGAATACTGTGGCATTGAAGCAATTTAAGTTAATGTATTTGCCTGTTAGAATTGTGTCCCCCAGGAAATGTGTTGTCCTTCATACCTAGGAAATTGCCTGAACAGAATGTCATTCTGATTCACAACAACACATGCATCAGATGTCGTATGCCAGTCAGAGTAAATCTAGTCAAGCTCAGAGGGAAGATTTATCTCTGGGCTGAATAGGAACCAATATTATAAAAATAATAAAAAAAAATATAACCCAAATGAAAATTTCCACGCTGCTGTATGCAAGTGAAATATCACAGGACACAGATTGATGTCTTTCCTTCAAATCATCAAAGTATACTTGTCAGGTAAATTTCATAGCTTGAATTTATTTAATTCTTCTCAGAAGATAACAAATCAGGGATGTCTTTGGAAATTGGCCATGGATTGGCACCACAACTAAGAGAAACAAGTGTGAATATTTTTTTATTCTGATAGGAGTTCTTTGAAGAGAGTGATGGTATCCTTTCTCAGCATCATTTTCCATTTAGGGGTTCATTACTTTCTGTGACAATTACCCCACCTTTTCCATTTATTACCTATTATTATGTAGATTTGACATTCTGAATGGGAGTCTTTGGCTGAGACATCCATACTGGCTACCCACAGGGTAAGTTTCAGGAGTAGACTTACCAGAGTTTCCTTTTCAGTCTGGCCTCTAGAAGGATTTGTGTTGGAAAAATAAAATACTAATGCGATTGTCTTTACCTCTGGGAGTTTGGGTGCACATATCATTAAGTCTAGTTTGGGCTCTAAAGGGAAGTCAGTCTTCAACCTACTCTTGTGTTATTCTGAGGAATTAAAATACTGTCCTGAGCAGAAACCTCCCTCTGCCAGGATAGTAAGTGCAGTCTGATGCCTGGTGTAATTGTGTCTGGCAAGAGAACGGCAAATTTTTGTGATGTAGGAGAGACAGAGAATTTTATGATCCCCTGATTTCCCCAACATATGCCCCCATTCTCACCAACACATATGAAACCTTCCCAAAGAATTGCCCATTTACTATTCTTCATATTTAGATAAAGCACACATTTGGCCAGTCCAGGCAGCCAGTCCTTCATTCCCTTATCAACCCCTTTTATAGTTATAATGGCAGTGTAGCAAATTATTTCAAAGCTTTCCTTAAAACTGTGAACAAATCACCTCAGAAAAAAAAAAAAAATCTATTGGGGCACCTGGGTAGCTCAGTTGATTAAGCGCCTGCCTTGGGCTCAGGTCATGATCCCAGGGTCCTGAGACTGAGCCCTGAATCAGGCTCCCTGCTCAGTGGGAAGTCTGCTTCTCCCTCTCTCTCTACCCCCCAACCCCACCTTGTGCTCTCTCTCTCGCTCACTCACTCTCTCACTCAAATAAGTAAATAAAATCTTTAAAAAATCTATTATGTTCTTGGATATTACTGGAAGACTCCAAGCATAAAGGCATTTGAAGGTTCACTAATTTACATGTCTGAAGGAAGATGCTGACTGACAGTGAGAAGGACCTTATTTACTTACTATCTGGGTGAATCCATGTAGACTCTCCATGTTGACATCCTCACAGGAAGGTGATTGGGTTCCAAGGGCAACAACCTTTAGAGTGAGGAAGGTAGAAGCTAATCTTTTTATGACTTATATTCAAAAGCCATATAGTATGCTTTTAGCTTAGACTCTAAGGGTCTTAGCAGTCCATAAGGCCAACCTCGGATTCAATGGGAGGGAATATAGACCTTGCCTCCCAATGAAAGCAATGCCAATAACAGCAAAAGTAGAACATATGAAATGGAGGAAAGGGCAAAAGACTAAAGAATTGTGAAAATCAATGAAAGCCTAAAAATGGGTAATTGGAATCTAAGAATATGAGGAGAGAGGATACAAAAAGCCAATATTTGAAATGGTAAAGGACATGCATTTCCAAAATCCAATGGATGATACAAAAAAGAAAGGGTGGATGCCTAGCTTGGTGGTCTTTCCTCTAACCTCAGGGATACCTGATAATTTTATTCTTTATTAAATTCGCCTTGCAACATTCACTCAAGGAACTATTAGGAATTTGATTATATTGGATCAATGATAACTGAGAATCCAGCCCAGGGCTATGTACTGAACTAAGCATCTGTATCTCATTGTCAGCATTGTTTATCAAGTAATGAATAACTGGATACGATGGGATGCAGCTGCACTAGAAAATGGACATTATTATGTATCCCTTGAGAATTTTATAGCTAGCTAGTTACATAGCCTTAAGGGAATAACGTGACCAGCTAGGGTAATCACTGAAGGGAAAGCATGGCTCTTTTGAGCTGACCTCTTCCTCAATTATGTTCATCTCTTATAATTACACACATCTTGAATGCAGAATATCTGGGTCTTTGGAAATAGAGACTACTAGTAATAGACTTTAGCTATGCTGTTTTTGGTTCCTTTATGCTCAGAAAAAGAGAATATCCTCTCTTGGCTTTTAGGTAAATAAACTTGATATGGAAAGAAGCCTATTTTTTCTCGTGAATCTGGTTGTTAGTCCAAACCCATGACCATTGCTGCATAAAAGGCAGAATGGACATTGCAGAGTAGATTACAAAGGGTGGGGGAGAAGCATAGAAAGTAGGAAGTGGCTATGAAATATCATTTTCTGATTGCCATCCATCCCTAAGTGTAGTACTTCCACTGATATAAGAGGCAAAGTAAACAAAATCAAACAAAGTAGTTGAAACATATTTGAAACTGTGGCAAGAAAAATAAAACCCCCCTCCAACATGCTGTCTTAATCCCCAAAATCTGTGTAGATGCTACTTTGTATGGCAAAAGAATCCACAGATATAATTAAGTTAAGGACCTTGAGATTTTCCTGAATTATCTGAGTGGGCACAATGTAATCACAGGAGTGCTTACAAGAGGAAAGCAGGAGGTTCAGGGTCAAAGAAGGAAAGACGGTAGAAGCAGAAGTTGGTTGGAGTGAAGTGGCCAGGAGCCAAGAAATGCAGGCAGCCTCCAGAGACTGAAAGGGTAGTAAATGGATTCTTCTCTAGAGCCCCTTGAAGGAATATAGCTCTGCTGACATCTTAATTTTAGCCCCATACAACCCATTTTTGTCATTTGGCTTCTAATACAAGATAATAAAATTAAATTATTTTAAGCTGCTAAATTTGTGGCAACTTGTCACAATTGTAAAAAACAGTTATAGGTACCAGTGACACATAAGATGGAATATACAGTGATGAGTAAAGAGGCAAGTCAAATGATATGCGCATGATCTAACCAATGGTAGAAGCGAAGATACAGGTTGCCATCACCCCATGCAAGAACCTTGATTCAACTCTCCTTTTAAGAGCACAAGAGACCGGGGCGCCTGGGTGGCTCAGTTGGTTAAGCGACTGCCTTCGGCTCAGGTCATGATCCTGGAGTCCCTGGATCGAGTCCCGCATCGGGCTCCCTGCTCGGCAGGGAGTCTGCTTCTGCCTCTGACCCTCCCCTCTCTCATGCTTTCTCTCTGTCAAATAAATAAATAAAATCTTTAAAAAAAAAAAAAAAAAAAAAGAGCACAAGAGACCATACTGGAACCTGGGCGAACCTGCCACTATGCAAGTAAGGTCTTTAATGGTATTAACAAAGTTTGGATCATTCAAAAGAAGGAGGATGGCTGACATAAAAATAATAATAATAGAAATAAGAAAGTAAACTGAGTGGCAATGTAAGATTGAATCAATTATGGGGTAATTAAAAAAGAGAAGACTGATGTGGTTGCTGCAAAAAGCTAGTGGCACATCGTTACCAGCTGAGTGGAGGAAAACCAACCTCTGGCCAGGTGCCACAGCAGCTAAAGGAACCTGTCAGATATGGACCCTTCATCTTGTTGGATGCACTTAATTCCAATAATGCTAAAGGAGATTAAAACAAACAAACAGAAAAACAGCAAGATATTAGACCAGGGTGCTGAATAAACTCAATCCTTCTGTACTAATGCTGCTAGTGGTAGAAGATGAATGACTTGAGGAAGAATATCATTGCACCAAATCTCCAGCAGGGGTTCCAAGGCTGAATGCTATAGTTAAAGTTAAATAACCCGGGGTAGAAAACACAAATTTTGGGAGAAACAGATTTTGATGCACAATATACTGGAAAAATATGCTAAAATGGAGCCTGGAAGGTAAATTCACACTATGGCAGCAGTGTTATGGTGAAACTATAGATTAACCTGTACGATTGAATGGTACAAGATGCATAATTGGAATGAAAGAGACCATAAATGGGAGCAACTATCATTGATGGCTTATAGTTGGATGTTGGGCAAGTCTGGACTTTGTTTTATTGTTATGCTAAATAGAAACTTTAGGAACTTTAGAAAGCAGAAATTTTATATTCGATGAAAGGATGGCAGAAGTAGGCATACTAAACCCAAAATATCTCCACTTGCAAGAGTCCCCACTGGCCTCTAAGAAAACTAAATAGTTCCTGAAAGTAAATGTTCACTCTGATGGCATGAATTACGTACTTTCTCTAATAGCATCTGCTGTCAGGTATGATGACAGGCTAAAGTATAAAATTGACTGTTAGGCTGTCATAGAGTTGGCTAAGGTTTCCTTTTATGTTCTATCTCAATTTTGAAGAAAGCTAAGCACATACTCTTCTTTTTTTCTTTCCTTTCCTTTCCTTTCCTCCCCCCACCCCTGCCTTTTTGTTGAGTTCATTCACTATTCTTTCCTTAGAGTGTCTGAATTTTCCAGTGTACTGTTACATCTTGATGATATGAGAATATAGACTGAATTCATTACATTGATCATATCATAGCATTATCTTTTGCAGAAGAGACAGCCAAGAAATTTTGAAAATGGAATAGCATATATGACTGAATGTTATAGCGTATGGACACTATATATTGGGATACATAAGTAATGGTAAATTAAACCATCTAAAGTACAGGACCCAAATGATTCCGCCACATTATTAGACTAGCTTGAGCATGGCCCACAAAAGACATTCCACAGACAATACGATATATAGATGTACTGCCGCATCCTTCTAACAATAAAGTACTACAACACTATATGAAACTTGTCAGATTTTGGTGGACACATATACATCACGTATCCTGTTAACATCTACACAAAAAGTTACCAGAAATGAATCTGAATTTGTCTCGGGCTCAGAACAAAAAGAGTTGTTTGAAAGAATTGCACTACCAGAGGTGCCATTAAGGAGATATGATGCTAATGCAGGAATGTGTCGTCAATGATTGTAGGTGGCCATTATCTTATCTGTGAGCTGTTTGTACCCTCCCTCTTGAAACCAATAGAACCGCAAAAGAATTTCACTATCTTGTTTGCTGACTGGACCAAAACTTCCAAGTTTCTCAAAAAAAAAAAAAGAAAAAGCAAGCTAGTTTACCAACGGAATCTTCTAAATCTCATTTCCACATTTCAGTTGGAAATCTATTGCCATTTTGCCTTCAGAAGTTAAAAAGTGAGACTTGAAAATAGGCAGAATTGTGGGAAGCATATATGGTTGTACAAGGACACCTAGAAAATTGTCCCCAGGGGTGATATTTGGGTATTTAAAATCAAATGACATGACCGAAGATCCTTTCTTATTGCCAAGCAAATGGACCCTCCTTAATTGGATAAATTAAAGCGGTTCTCCAAGGGGAACGCAATCATAGACATTTCTGTGGAGAATATGAGGGGAGAATTACATTTGGCTATGTAGCTTCCTCCAACTGCAGAAAAGAAAAGGAAAGGAAAAAAAAAAAAAACGCAGTTGCTGATTCAGATGGGATTTAGAATTCAAAAGGAGATTGCCTTCTAATTCTTGGAGGTTGCTATTTGGATATATGAAATGATAAGCCATAGAGGTGCTTGGGCTGTATCATATCAATAGAACAATACATTCCTTAGTCACAGACTAAAGCTGCTAATGCGGTAAAATGCTGTTCAAAAATAATAAAGAAATGGGGTGCCTGGGTGTCTCAGGCACATAAGCGTCAAACTCTTGATCTCAGCTCAGGTCTTGATCTCAGGGTTGTGAGTTCAGGCCTCCATGATAGGTGTAGAGCTTACTAGAAGAAGATGAAGAAGAAAGAAAGAAAGAAAGAAAGAAAGAAAGAAAGAAAGAAAGAAAGAAAGAAAGAAAGAAAGAACGGAAGGAAGGAAGGAAGGAAGGAAGGAAGGAAGGAAGGAAGGAAGGAAGAAAGAAAGAAAGAAAGAAAGAAAGAAAGAAAGAAAGAAAGAAAGAAAGAAAGAAAAGAAAGAAAGAAAGAAAAGAAAAGAAAGAAAGAAAAGAAAAGAAAGAAAGAAAGAAAGAAAGAGAGAAAGGATAGAAAGAAAGAGAAAGAAAGAAAGAAAGAAAGAAAGAAAGAAAGAAAGAAAGAAAGAAAGAAAGAAAGAAAGAATGAAAGAAAGAAAAATTATTTAAAGATAACTTCGGAAAAGAGTCTTGGAGGAAAAGTTTCAGGAAATAGTTGGCAGGAGCCCCAAGTGGCTTCCAATGGGTCCTAGAAGACATAGCTCTACCTCAGGTGCTGCTTATAGAAAAATAAGCACCTGAGAAAGAAGCACCTGAGACCAAAATAGCACCTGAGAAAGAAGTAAGCATTTGGAACAAAGGATTGTGCCTCTATGTGTTTCATTGGGTTATATGTCTTTATATTAATATAAATATTTCATTGAAGGCCATGTGGAAAAAATGCACAAAAAGGAAAATTTTGTACAGTCGGATTAGATCCTTCATAACCACCAAGTATCAGTTAAATTGAGAGTTGGAATGAGGAAATAAAACACCTGTTAACAAAAATGCAGCTGAAGAGTAACATTTATTTTGCAAAAATGATGTCTGTCCTCTCTCCTTTCTATGCCTATGCTTCCATTTGGATACTTCCAAGTGGCCTATCTCCCAGTTCACATTTTTTTTTTTTTTTTGGGGCTCTATACAACCTGTTAAATTACTGTTAGAGTTCTTAATTCGATATGTCCTAGAACATATAGATTTTTAAAAATCATTTTGTCAGATTCCAAGTCACTGTTAAATCTTCCATGCATTTTTTTCTATTTTCTAATAATTTTCTGTATATTATGGAAACTACTAATTGTGATTAGTTTACTCTTTATTAGGTAGCCTCAATACATGGATCACCTGTGGGTATAATTCTATTTTTTTTCTTTGATTTCTAGTCAAGTGGTACATTTTGTGTTAGTGTTTATATGGGTGTATATTTGTGAGTCTAGTAAAGTTTGACAATACTAGACATTTTGAAAATAGAAAAAATTTATAATCTTCAGACAATGTTATCCTCCTTTGGAAATAATTAATCTTTCCCTCTTTTAGGATGGCTATTCTCATTAATTATGGACTGTCTTCAATTGAGGCTGTATTGAAATCCCTATAAATTTAGGTTTACTTTGGATTTGCCCTTGGGTTTCCAGAGTTTTCAACTATAATCCTCTTTTATTTTGTGGGCCCATTACTCTAATGGTTTTTGAACTCTAATATTTGCCTAATAAAGCTTCCAAAAATGTTCTGTTTGCTTATCAGAGACCTTTTGCTGATGATTTTAGTCATAAATCTCAGGCAACTCCAGTATTCAGCAAATGTATTAAGATGGAAACCAGCTATGCCTTGGAAGTCTCCCCCAGAAATTCATCTAGCATCTTTGTTTAGTCACAGTGCTACTCCCTGGGCTATCATCTGGATCTTCAACCTCCTGCTCTAATCAGCATTAGAGAATTCTCTTCGAGTAGAAGTAGCTATAGGAGGTAAGTGACTCTGCCAAGATTTCTCCTGCTCTGTGCCTTTTGCCCCTCTAATTCTGATTGGCACAGTTAGCTCTTTGCTGCCTTCAAACAGATCATATCTATGTTTCGACAGCTTTTCTAGTTATTTTAGGTAGAAGCATGATAGGCTGTTAGAATTTTCTATTCTACAAAAAGAGGAAATATATCAAAGCACAGTTTATTAGACTTTTTTCATGTGAGGGGAATTAGAAGTCATTATTAGACTGCTTTGTTAGAGCTCAATGGCATATTTATGTATAAATTGAATATATAATAGCATAACAAACTGTAGAGGTTTGTATGTATATCTATACATCTTAAATTTAAAAAAATATATAGGAAAGAAACTAGACTCAGAGATCTTATTTTCCCATCCATTCATTCTTGTAAAAAAAAAAAAAGTGTGTGTTTTGTTGACCTTACAAACTCCTATGTATTGATAGTACATGCTTTAATTTTTGACCAGCCAGGCTACCTGTGCCCAGCCTTACACAGTTATTAATGATGCCATTCATGATGCGTGATGGAAGTATATAACTGCAGTGAGTTTTTGAGTGTGTGTTTTTTTCCTTCTTTTTTATTGTTGTATAATTAGCATACTATGGTATATTAATTTCAGATGTACAAACATAATGAGTCAACAATTCTAAAAATTGCTCAGTGCTCACTAAGATAGAGGTAGTCACCATGAGTGTGTGTTTTTTGTTTTGTTTTGTTTTTGTCTTTAGTTTTTTTTTGTTTTTTGTTTTTTTTTGTCTTTTTCTGATGAAATATGTCAAAGCAAAGTGTTTATATTAGAACACTGAATTGTTGCTATTTAAAGAATGGCAAAAAAAAGTTTTTATCTCATTTGGTTGTAAAATAACTATTTTCTAATAATAATATGTATTATATACATTACTTCAATCAAGAAACATTATTCACAGTCATATTTTACCTAGAAGTCTTATTAAATAAGAGTGAGTTTCTTTTCTTCTTAGTTCTAGCATTTGGTTCCTAATAAAAAATAATGTCACATCTTAATTTTTTTCTAATACCATAGTATACATTGTCTCTAATGCATTTTATATTTAGCCTCTTATTGTGTAAATCATAAGCACGATATTGAAAAAAATATTGTATTTGTTCTAGTATAGCCAATACTGAATTTTTATTACTCTTATTATCGCTAATGTTACTGTTACTAACTTCTGACCACCAAGAAAGGAAGCTTAATCAAATGGTGAGTAATTAAAATGCCTTCCCAGCTTGACCCAGTCTAATCGACCCCAGGACCAATGTCCACATTTTCTTTGAAGTAAACCGTATTGAGTTAGAATTGAGCCAGAGTACTGTGTTGTAATACTGTGGCCCTTGATTAAATTCACAGCATCTTCCTTGCAACAGGAAAAGTTTAGTCATATGTTCTGACTGAAAGTGGGGCAAAAAAAGTCCCAGTGTGGGCTATTATCTGATCTATTATGATGGCAGGTCTTTTGTTAAAAGTTGATTTGTAGGCTAATTTGGAAATTGTTAGAATGCATTATTTCTGCATGTTATCCAAAAGCGGCCTCGGGCTATTGGAAATTATGGTAGCATAATTATTATCACAGGGAGCTATATTTTGTTTGCCTGAATTCTGTTTCTGGCTGTTTTGTGGATATTCAAATTAGTGTCATTTCTGCTATCAAATAACACATGTGGATATTTTTGTGTCAATAAAAAGGCAAAACAATGATTATTAAATGACCAAGTTATTTGATCAATAGGCATTCATATTATTGGGACCATAGAAATCATAATATGATAATACACTTTGATTTTTCTGGTTTAAATAAATGCCCTTAATGACTTTCATAATTTCAATCACTATAGATATCTATCTGTTCCATTAGTAAATGTAGGTGCAGGAAACTCCCAGTACACATTACTCTGTAGTATCCCATCCCCTTAGTACCTACTCATGGGTTTTTTGTTTGTTTTGGTGATGGCAGATACTGCAATAAACATATAAAAATGATGTATTTATAATATAGTTAGCAGACAGAAATTTTTTTTTTTTTTAAGATTTTATTTATTTATTTGAGAGAGAGAGAATGAGAGACAGAGAGCATGAGAGGGGTTAGGGTCAGAGGGAGAAGCAGACCCCCTGCCGAGCAGGGAGCCCGATGCGGGACTCGATCCCGGGACTCCAGGATCATGACCTGAGCCGAAGGCAGTCGCTTAACCAACTGAGCCACCCAGGCGCCCAGACAGACAGAAATTTTTAATAAAAAGTATCAGTTTAATGTCTTCCCACTTAACCTATTATGCCAAAGAAAAATTTCTAGACCCCAAAGATCATAACCAGTTATGAACAAGAGAACAATGTTTTATATTAATTATCTCTCAAGTACTATTTCTAAGATGTATAGCATAGCCTCTGCATATGAAATCAATAAACTTAAAAGAACAATCTTCCTTTCTCATTGACTACCTTCATGTGCTTTTTGACTTCTATTTTTTTAGATTGGAGTAATTACTCCCAGATTTTTATGAAGTTGTGCTAACTATATGCAAAAGTTCATTATAATTATCATCAATTAATGATCTGTCCTGGCCCCTTCAAATCCACTACTGTTACACGTTGTCGGGACTGACAGCCTTCTCTATACAAGATGAGTGTAGAGAGAGGAGGGGTATGGGTTTTTTCATTCTGAAAGGTGTGGTTATTTTATATAAAGGTACAAAGAAAGAATGAAAAACAGATCATTTTTATTGTGGAAGGTTTATTGTGTTATTGTGGAAGGTTTTTCTCCTACACTAAACTGAAACAAAGAAAACCAAAATGTGGTGATTTCTCTAACACATGGAATGTCCAAAATATAACATAATTTAACACCCCAATTGAGGCATAAAGAGTATTCATTTCACTAGATTAAACAGTAATATGTTGAACTGTCACAAGAAAACCTCCTTGACTGAATTAAAAAGAAAGACATAAACACAAAAATTTGAGATTAGTTAAATTAAGTCGCTTCTAGTTGCAAGGAACAGAAAAACTGAAAAAGTAATGTGAAAAAGGGGATTTATTGCCTGGAACAAAACAATGAGAAGAAAGAGACACTTTTTTTTTTTTTAATTACAATAACAAAAACCACTTCTTGTGATTTCTTTAAGACCTATTGGTATGGTTAGTTACACCCTGAAGGACATTCACAATAATCAACACTATCTGCACTCCTTGGGAAAGGCTCCAACAGCTCAAGTCCAAAAAATACTGGGATTGGGGGAATCAGAGGCCAAGAGAGATTCTGGGATCCAGGAGGCCACAACCAAGCAGGAAAAGGCTCAGTACCTGAGTGGCATGAAGATGGCCAGGGTGCAGAGGGACTACTAGTGAAGAAGGCCACATTTGACATTGAGGTCAATACGAGCCCGGCACAGGCTAAGCCACCTATCAGCTTCAGGTGGCCAAGGCTAAGGAGATCAAGGAGTAGCAGGTACAAGAGTGGGTGGTGGAGCAGGCCCACCAGGTGGCAGTGCAGGAGCAGGAAATAAACCCAGAAAAAGAGCTGGACGAAGCCCCCAGAAGCCTAGAGCTACAAGCTGGAGCCCTCGCCAAAGCAGAGAAGTCCCAGCTGATTATGCAGCCAGAGGTGGAAGATGAGTGTGCGAATATGCGAGAAATCCAAAGCCTTTGCTATAGAAGCAGGAGACCCCGGGGGCGCCTGGGTGCCTGAGTTGGTTAAGGGTCCTACTCTTGATTCTGGCTTGGGGTCATGATCTCAGGTTTGTAAGATCGAGCCAAGTATTGAGCCCGCTTCGGACTCTGTGCTGGGCATGGAGCCTGCTTAAGATTCTCTCTGCCTCCGCCCCCCTCTCTAAAATAAGTAAATAAATAAGAAGCAGGAGAGCTGGGTGGAGGCTGAACAGACAGCCAAGAAGGCAAAAGCATTCCAGTTGTACCAGGAAGCTGCTCAGCCGGACATGCAACTAGAGGAGCTTCCCCAGGTGGCACAGGGGATCAGTAGTCCCTTGACCTTAGCCAATAAGATCACACTGGTGTCCAGTGGAAGCGGGGGCTGTAGGGATTGGCCAAAATGCCCCAGGAAGCAGCAGACATCCTAAGCTGCCTCCTTGAGAACATGCAGAGATGCACAGACCTAAAGCATCCCAGGTGAACCACAAGCTTCTGCCAACAGCCTGAACCCTCGACCTTCCCCAATGCTTAGCTCCATGGTTCAAGTGGCCTGAATCATCCCCATGTTGCATAGACTTCAGTGGCCTTCCTGAGCATGTTCTTTGACAGTGGGGATCCACCCATCATGTCTCCTTGCCAAATAATCTGTACCTTGCCTTGGAAAGGAAGCGTGGTTCTCCTTCCCACCCTTACATGGCAACGGTGGCCAGTCCCCCTGGGGTCCCATGCCAGTCTTCTGATTATCCGATTTCACCCCCAACTTACTTAACTTCCTAATTAAATTCGACTGTCTGAGCCTGTTGTCTAGAATTCTTTCCTGACCATGACTGAGGGATGGCCTGGAGGTTCTCAACTTCACTTGTCAAATAAATTGCTGTTGGTAAGTTTTTTAAAAATCTGGTAAATTATTTGTAACTAATGTAATCTCCATTGAGTAACATAAAAGAAAAACAAAACATTTGAGGCTGTTCAACATGATGCAAATATACTATTTTGGAGGGGAACCCTCTCCCCTCCCTAATTTTGCAAGTCTTGGTGTGAGATAGGGCCTATTTTTCCACTAAGGAATTGAATGAACATAAAAATCCCTTATTCTCATATTGGTGTTAAGGTCACAGACAAATGAAGCTCCTAAGTAAGAGTTTAAGTCTCAAGGAAATAACTCAAAAACAAAAGGTCAGTTTAAAATTCAACTACAGAGCCGTTTCTGAAAGCTGCAGAAACAGTGACCAGTGGTAGCAGTAATCTTCTATGTAGCAGCAACTGCAAACCATGAGAAAATGAGACTTTTTTTTTTTTTGGTAGTGTTGATGGTGGGGTGTCCTTATGTTTGTGTTGCTTATCTAAATGCGGTTACCAGGTAAAATACAGGATGCATGGTTAAATTTGAATTTCAGGTGAACAATAAACACTATTTTTAATCAGTATACCCCACAAATATTGCATGGAACAGTCACTACTTTTGTTGTTGTTGTTGTTGTTGCTGTTATTGAACAGATTTTCCACTTTAACTGGGCACCCTGTGTTTTTTTTTTTTTTTTTTTTGGTTCACTTTGTGATCTATCCAGTAGCCTTCTATTAAATACATTTTTATCTTGTGTTAGCAGATTCTTTGTTACCAAAAGCTTTGATTTTATAAGACTCCGTACCATGAAGGGGGAGCTTCAGCTAATAGGTACTAGTTTGTTCATTTTAATTAGAGATAGTGAGAAGATTAGAAAGGTATCTAATGTATGCTGGGTTCAGAGGATGGCAACACTTGCTAACTAAGCATTGTGAAACACTTAATAAACTGGAACATTGTTTACTGTTGGAATCAAAGGATTTGGCCTTTAGGAACTGAGCAAGAAATCTGCAGTGTTGAAGTGCATTGGTTACTTTGAATCTTGAGTATAAGAAGTCTACACATGTGCCAAGTATGGTACAAAGAGAACTTCCTTGAATAAAAGAGAAAAGAGAACAATATGGCATTGCTGGGAAAAGCCCGTTTTCCTTGCAGTTAGATATTAAATTTGACTGCTAAGCAAATAACCTAGAACCTGGCAGATTTAGAAAGTTGATTTCTCTATAACAAGGTAATGTTCATAGGAGCAGACAGATGAAGACCAGAGACTGAAAAGAATTATATGGAGCACAAGATAATCCTGAATATGAGAAGAATCAAATATCTTCTCTCTCTTGTCCTTTAAGTGATTCTACCTGACAATAGATGCGGTAAGTCAACATGTGAGGATGCAGCCACATGGAACCTAAAAGCAAAGTGCAGATTAAACACATGATGTCGTTGTGATCTCTTCTGAGGCAGGTCTAGATAGAAGGTAAAGGACATATTAGGAACACACAAGCTGCAAAAGTAGAGTATGGAACCAGATGGTTCAGAATTAAATCCTAGCTTCCCAATCTTCTGGTCGTGTGATACAAATTATCTTCACTAATGTTATTATGGAGTCACTTTCCTAAATGTTAAAATGTCAACAATAAAAAATGTTAATAACAGGAGCGCCTGGGTGGCTTAGTTGGTTAAGTGTCTGCCTTGGGCTCAGGTCATCATGCCAGGGTCCTGGGATCGCGTCCCGTGTCAGGCTCCCTGCTAAGCTCCCTGCTTCTCCCTCTCCCTCTACCCCTCCCCCTGCTCGTGCTCTCCCTCTGTCAAATAAATAAAAATAAAATCTTTAAAAAAATGTTAATAACAATTTTGTGTGACCCATACTAGTCTAGGACAATTAAATGCATTTTTATATCAAAACTATTTCTATAAATTAAGAATCAGTTATTGTTATTTGCTTCAAATACATATGTCAAAAGATAATATTCTGCATAATGTCAATGTTTTGAATTTTTTTGAAACCTGCTTTAAGGACAAAACTCTTGTCAATTTTTGTCAGGTAACATGATGCTGGTGAGGATGTGGAGCAACAGAAACTCTCATTCATTGCAGAAGGGAATGCAGAATGGTACAACGACTTTGGAAGACAATTTGTGGTTTCTTATGAAACTAAACATACTATTTGATCCAGCCATTGTGTTCCTTTGTATTTACCTAAGAGTTGAAAAATTATGTCCACATAAAAGCCTGCACACAGATATTTACAGCAGCTTTACTCATAATTGCCAAAACTTTAGAAGCAACCAAGATGCCCCTCAGTAGGTAAATGGATAAATAAACTGTAGTACATCCAAGCAACAGAATATCATTTGGCTCTAAAAAGAAACGAGCTGTCAAGCTATGAAAAGATATGGAGGAAACTTAAAATGCATATTATTAAGTGAAAGAAGCCAATCCAAAAATCTGTATGATTTGGAATATATAGCATTTTGGGAAAAGCAAAACTATAGTGACAGGTAAAAAGATCAGCAGTTTGATGATGAAGAAAATGAAATATAACTCCTATTTGACATCATTCACGAAGATAAATTATATAGGAAATATAAAACAATAAGTATACTAAAATTTAAAATAAAAATAATATATAAATCTCTGGTCTAGGGAAAATTTCTTTATAGGACATAAGAACACTAAAAAATGTCGTTTTTATAATAAGAAAAATTTGTTTTTAAATAGGTACCATGGAGTAGAAGAATGTATTTGCAACATATGTGGTCAAATAAGGAGTCTAATCCAGAATATATGTTAAGAACTCCTTCAGACCATTAAAAAAAAAAACAGACATCACAATGTAACATCAGGTAAGAGAGTACAACAGACACAGTAAGAAGATACCAGACATAACAAGAAGATATCAAATTGGCCAATGAATATATATTTTCACACTGCTTAATAAACCAGAAAATAAAATTCAAATTATAACAAAATCACTTCTTGCATCTTACTCTAGATGAGATATGAGAGAGAGAGAGACCGAGAGACCATCTTGATAAAATGAAGAGAATGTGAATTCTTTTTTTTTTAAGATTTTTATTTTTCTAAGTAATCTCTACACCCAATGTGGAGCTCAAACTTACAACCCCGACATAAGAGTCGCGTGTTCCACTGACTGAGCCAGCCAGTTGCCTTTGAGAATGTGGACTCAAGCATTGCTGGTAAGAGTGTATATTCCAAACACTCTTGAAGACCATTTGAATTAACTAAATTAAACATAGCCATAACCAGTGCTCCAAAAATTCAAATCTCATGCACATATTCCTCAAAAGTATTTGCACCTGTGCAGTGTGAGAAATGTACAGCATTGTTCATTAACAGCATTTTTAATAATAGTCCCCTTCAGACAATGAATATATCATCAAAAATAGAATGCATAAAATTTAGCTGTATATGTATATAATAGAGTAGTACACATTATGTATCATGTGAAAACAGTCTATAAACAAACTCCAGTTACCTGTTCCACTACCAAAAACATGAAGCTGGGGCACCTAGGGGGCTCAGTCAGTTAATCGTCTGCCTTTGGCTCAGATCATGATACCAGGGTCCTGGGATCGAGCCCAAGTAGGGCTCCCAGCTCAGCGGGGAGTCTGATTCTCCATCTCCCTTTACCCCTCTCCCCTGCTTGTGCTCTCTCATTCTCTCTCTCTCTCTCTCAAATAAAGTTTTTAAAAAAATGTAGGTGAAGCTGACGAAGAATGTTGTGCTAAAGAAACAAGCACAGAAGAATATATGCAATGTGATTCCACTTACTCAATATTAAGAGTGGGGGGAAATCAGAGAAAAGTATACAATAGGCTTCAATCTGTGACTATACCAAGGGCAAGATGATTATTTTCATAAATGCCCACTTTTCAATATATGTTATATTTATATATATGTTAATGCAACTACATGCAACACAAAATATGTATAAATACAACTCTGTGTGTGTGTGTGTCTGTGTGTGCATGTGTGTGTGTGTGTGTGTGTGTGTGCGTCGAATCCATCCTTCTAAATCTCATATATCCAATATGGCACTAATTTCTTTCTTTTTGTTATCCATGCTAGAATATAAGTAATCATATTCTGCTCTCAGTGATCACATTGAAAAAAAAATCACCAAATCTTGTCTTCTTGGACATAGCAAAATTGTATTTCCCACCACTCTCATCTTTCACGCTTCAGGTCCTCAAAGAATTTTTTTTAAACCTAATTTTGTAAAAAGAGCCTCCTAGTTGATCTTAATACTTCCTTTTTTGGATAGTAATTGAATAGCAGTGTCTCTCATAGCAAAATCACAGGATCAGCATGAGAATTTGGTCTTGTTTGGTATATGAGTCTGGATAAACTAGTTATGCTGAAGTTATAACCTGTTCCACTACCAACCTTTAGTGATGCATCACGACATGTTTTATTTTCCCATGCTACATTACCACCTCAAACCTGGAGGGGCTGCTTATTTTCCTAAGCCACCAATTCAGACAGAGAATGTTTATCTTGACAGGTCCTTGCACAAACTGTATCATGGAAGGGGCAGATGGGGGGATTAGGCCATGGCCCTCAGAGGCTTCTAAACTGTGCTGTGGGTTACTTCCCTCACTCTCCAATGGCCGGGCCAGTAGCATGGCCACATCTAACTTTAAGGTGTGGAGGGGAGTTCAATCCTGTATACTTATAAGTGGGAGCCCCAATTTATTTGTAGGAGTCCTCATCATTACAGTATGGAGGCTTCTTAAATTTAGATTTGTGAATAATAGGTGTTAGGTCTTAGAGTTCCCTAAAATGTACATACCATATTCTTTTTGAGTATGTTTTAAAGAGCAAGCACAAAAATATATTGTTAAAGAATGCTTTACCTCACATATATTTTTTGAAGGTGTCTTCTAAGGGCTAACAACCATGAGAAACAATTTGTCTTTTGTCTGTGTACAGTTATATTTTATCTAGTAGTGTACCACTGACATGGAGTCTTAAAATTTTATTTTGAATTTGTCTGGTTAAATTATTATCATATTAAAGGAACAGAGATGTTGAGGATGCTGTGTTATAAAATTACTTGATGGAACCACTTGAATTGCTATAGCAATATATTCAGTAATTAAGATGGTAACCTCCAGAACCATTTGCAATAGTAAAATACTGTCTTATATGAAGGCTTCTTATCCTCTTTTCCCTCCTAGATAATTAAAAAGTCATTATGTTAAATTGCCGAACTTGAAAAAAGTCATTGTCATGATTTTTCTACATTACCCTATTTTGTGAATACAGTGTATATACATGTATGTTTGTATGTTTTGTGTGTGTGTTGTATTATATTAATGCAGAATAGCTGATTAATATCTTTTTAAAATACTCTATGATATTTAAATCCCAGATTCCCCACTTGAATTACAAGTCCCCTTTAATATCCTGTATGGGAATCAGAGAGGACAGGCACAAAAGAAAACACATGTATAGTTCCCTGGGGTCCATTGATTTTTTCCAGGGTTGGCTGTGTTGATAAAAAGCTTTTAGCTCTCTTTCCTCAGTCTCTATATCCCTAGTCCCAGGTGTCAGATAGACTTTTATTTTGTTTCTCATTTTATATTTGCCTCAAGTTCTTTTCTGTCTGTAGCCTCTTGCTTGTTTGCTTTGGATTCTACTAGCCTAACATTATAATCCTCTCAGACTGGATGGGGATTGGGTCCTAAAAAAGGTTTTGAGACTGAGGCTTTTTTTTTTTTTTTTTTTTTTTTTTTTTTACCTGTATGCCACCAGCTCAGAGGGAAAGTGTTACCTGAACCTATTCTCATTATTATATCCTGGTACCTAATTGTGGTGTAGCCTCTATCTCATTTTATTTGGGAAATCTATTTCAGTTTGCTTTTCTTTCATACTCATGAACTGCTAATCTGTATCATTATTGTCTTGGAAAGTGGGCTATAGCTTAATCATGATTCAGAACGATCAACATTATATTACAAGAATTTTTCTTCATTGCACTTTAAGACTTCTAAATGAAAAACAATTCACCTACATTTGAAAGGTAAGAGCTAATAAAATACTCAAAAGAAAGTAAAAATACCTGTAATTTAATCACTCATAGAAACATAAACAAAACAACGTTGTAAGAAAATATCAATATAAGCAAAATTTGATTATGGTCAAAGATTTTATGATGAAAAGTTGCATTGACTATGAGTAGAAAATATATTTTTTAATATATTTAAACAATAAGAATCAAATAAAGCTTTAACCCCCATATATATAGTAACTTTATAAAAGAAAAAAAAAATATGACTTGCCATGATGGCAACAATATAACTTGCCATCTAGCTTCAAGTGAATTATAGACAGGTGTCCTTCTATCAGAAAGCTTACAGTCTGGTGTGATAAAGGCATATATAATTACAAGTAATTTATTTTGAGAAACTTTATGAAAAAAACAACAACAGAATAATGTGTTTCAGAGTAATCCAAGTTACAAGGGGCAGTCAGGTAACAATAGTCATCTAACGCCCTCTGAGGAAATTACATTGAAAATCATTGTCATTTTTGAAAAACAGGAACATGGGCCAATGTTATCTGCATAATAATAAAGAAGGAGAGGAGGGGAGGAAGCAGATAGGTAAGCAAGGTCTTGTTCTTTTATGACTTTATAGAAAGTAGTAATGAGTAATGAGCTCACTTACTCTTCTAAATGAAATGGAAAATTGCTCTAAAATTTAAGGAAAGGGATTACGTGAACTGAGTTGTAATTTTTAAGGTGATCTGGCTGGCGGATTAGGTTTGACTGTGATATGGCCATAGTGAAAAAAGGCCACACAGGAGGCAATTTTAATAATCCTTGTGAGAGGTAATTAATACCGTAACAATGACCACAGCCACCTTATTTCTAATTCTAATAAATTTCCCACAGTATACCTTTTCAAATGCCAGTGTAGACAGTCTGCAAGAAGAGCCCACTTGAAGAGAGACCAGCCAGCCAGCATCGAAGCTGAGACCATTGTAGACCCTCTGGACTCACCTGAGATATCAGGGACTGGACCCAGGGAGGGATTCATGTGATTTTTCAGGCCTGAGAGTAGTCAGCTGCAAAGGCTTCACCTGCAGGCCTCACAGAAGAAAGCTGTCCTCTTCACGCCGGACCTAGTTCATAGACAATGCTTTGCAGAGTCTGAAAGAGTTGTTATCAAGAACTCAGCATTACATTTGATTCTTAGGAATGAAAACATTTCAGATCCATTAAGCTTGTAGGTTCTAAGGCATGTTTGCATTCACCTAGGATTATCAACTTAATTATTTTCTAGGTCAGAAGAAGTTATTAGTATAACTATTTTTATAACCAGGACACAGAGGTACTCTGAGGCTAAATAATTGCCCAAACCCAAAAGTAAAAGAATTTGATTAACATTATTTTCCAAACATGCTTGTTTGCTAGAGGAGAAACCATGTAGAATTTGTATTTATTGAAGTATTTTACCCTACAATAAAATTCACCAATTGTAAGTGTAATATTTGATGAGTTTTGACATATGTATATAACCATGCAATGACCACCAAGATATAGAATGGTTCCATCACTTCCAAAATACCGCCTGAGTTTTTAAATCAATCTCATCCCCCTCCCAGTTCCTTGAACACCATGGCTCGTTTTCTCTTATTACGTCTATTTATTTATTTATTTTCAATTTAGTGAATGCAATATAAATGCAATCATTCAGCATATAGTCTTTCGTGTCTGGCTTGAATGCACTTAGCTTAATATGTTTGAAATTCAGTCATGTTGCATGTTTAAGTATATAGTTCTTTCCTATTTATTTTTCAATAGTATGCAAAGGTACTGACAGCCTATAATTTACCCATTCACCAGCTGATGGGTATTTGGGTTGCTTCCACATTTAGGTTATTATGAAACATACCCACACATGTTTTTGTGGAAGGTATGTATGTATGTATGAATTTTTGCGTTTCTTTTAGGTAAATATCCAGGAGTAGAATTATAAGTGCATGTTTAGATTTGTAAGATAAGGCCAGATTGTTTTCCAAATGTTTTTACAGTTTTACCTTTTCACTAGCAAAGTATTATAGTTCCAGCCAAATAATTCCCTCACCAACAATTGGTATTGTCAATTGTTTCAGTTTAGGCATTCTAAAATGTGCACAGTAGTATCTCATTTTGGTTTTGTTTTTTTTTAAGATTTTATTTATTTATTTGACAGAGAGAGAGACAGCAAGAAAGGGAACACAAGCAGGGGGAGTGGGAGAGGGAGAAGCAGGCTTCCTGCTGAGCAGGGAGCCCGATGTGGGGCTTGATCCCAGGACCCTGGGATCATGACCTGAGCCGAAGGCAGACGCTTAACGACTGAGCCACCCAGGCGCCCCTCTCATTTTGGTTTTAATTGAATTCTCTTCATGATTAATGTTTGGCATTAAAGGAAAGGGGAAAATTGGACTAATTTCCTCAATAGACACAAGGGCCATTTGAAGGATGTATATTATTGATTAGATTCAAATTTGTTCATATTTTGGAAGCCAGAGAATGAAAGAAAACACTACTATTTTAGCTATGGAGAAGAGAAAATTCAATGTTGATTGCATTTTTACCATCATAAGTAATTTTGATTAAACTCATACTAGCTACCAGCTAAGGATCAAGCACTCATGTTAAGTGAACTCCCACCTCAATATTTTTATTACTTTTTAAGTGTGTTTTAGGTAAATATTCAATATCTTGATGCTTTTAATTTCCATTGAATACAACATTTATGTAATCTAGATAAACATCTTTAAATAAAACTAGAAATGGTGAGAAGCAATAATACTTGAAAAGTATATTTTGCTTCAAAATCATTTTCAGGTGTGGCTATTCCAATTATCCCCACCCCACCCCTGAGTGTCATAAATAATATGGAGCATGGAATATAGTTTAGTGGGGAAATTACAGGTAGCATTGGTGTCATAAAAATTTGGTTTCAAATTTCCACCCCTCCTCTTCCTTGTTAGCTGTGTGATCTTGAAAAGGCAAAGTAACTTCTCTGATTCTCAGCCTCTGGTGTGTGACATACTGAATGAGCTTTGACTGGGTGGTCCTGAGACTTAAAAGTGAAAATGGGTAGAAAGTTCCTCTAGACTGTTGCTGCACAGTGAGGCATTATAAATACATAGACATGTGCACACATGTTCACACATTTACACACACACACACACACACACACACACACACAATTTAGCTTCATTTCTCTTCAGTTGCTCTCTCAAATGGATTATTTCTATCTGCTCCCCAGAAAAGAAAAGAAATAGGTTGATCAATAACAGCAACAACAAAACTAGATATATTCCTTTAGGCTTTTTACTGACCAATATCTTAAGCATTTTGCATATCTTTGCTTCTATTTAAGTAAGTTTCCTATGTTCATTAACAAACTTAATTAGGGAGATGATACATATACAAGTTAAATTATTCTTTAACTGAAATGTTATATTAAAAATATTCTGTATATCTTGAGTCACATCGCAGTATTTTTATTGTTTGCCAAAATTTTATACTTTCTTATAGCATCATATAAGGCAGCATTTTCTAATGTCAAATTATACCATAGATGAGAGTGCAATGATCTTTTACAAAACCCAGTATAAAGATAAAAATGTATATGATTTCTGTTGATGTCTGATTGTCTAATTATCTCAGAAAATTATGATAAAAAGTTCTGCCTCAGCCTTATTTTAGTGTACACGATAGGGTAATTGGAAGAATTTCTTCATACTTTTATGGAGAAAGAGAAGCATATAAAATTTGATAACAGTTGCTAAGATGTCTATCTTTAAAACAAAAGAGAAAGAGACATTGACTTTCAAAATAAATAAACCACAGGGAAACTACCCCTTATAAACTGTTTATAAAAAAAAATCTCCACAAAGCAGTTCTCAAACCATGTATCCATACTAAATTATTATACTATCTGACATCTTCCTTAGTTCACTCAGTTCACCCTCTTCTCACTCACTGAATTTCCCTCTCTCTCTCTCTTTTTTCCAGTGCTCATCATTTCTATCACACTATTTTTAAAACTTCTTTAAAATTTTTTTAGTTTCTGTGAACACTGGTATTTTATTACTATATTAAATCTCAATTCTAGGCTTATAGTAATCTTTCTTAGCATATTAATTTGACTGGCACTTTTTCTCAAGTATTTTTTTTCTTGCTGTTGTTCAGTAAAAGTGAAATGGTGAACAACAATGGGTAAGCGGTGGGAGTTTCTGCAGAGTTAGGTGCCTTAAGAAGGACAACACTGATTTCTAGAACACCGAGAGATGCAAGGCAGAGAGTGATTTTCCACACACCTAAATACTTGTTACATTTGTGTTTTGAAATGCTGTTACCATAGGGAGAGTGGGAAACATATTAGTGCAACATCTTTATGTAATGTGAATACAAACTCGATCTGTAAAAGATTTAACAGCCTGCTAGTCAATCAGGGACACCCACCCGTACAGAGCATAGCTTTTCGGTATCCATAATATGTCTGTTCTTTTTATTCCCCCTTCGTTGTGTAGGAATTGCTGTGAATACATTTCAAATTGAAAACAACTCTTTGTGGTGTGGGATATAAAGAGGATTCCCTACTCATTTTACCTGCACATCTTGAAAATAAATTATTGTTTAGCATTTTATAATTTTCAAAGTGATATGATTGATAGTAGCCTCAGAGATACTGAAATACAATTATATCATAATGAATTTGGACAGACAATTCCTAGCTTTGACACTAATAAATGGTAGGGTCTCTAAAAAGTTCAACATAAGAATGGTAGTATCTATTTCACAATATTGCTAATACTGAAAATAAATACTAAAGTAAAAGTGCTCTATAAATTGAAAATGCAATAAGTACATGGAAGATTTTCTACATAGATATAGATATATCACATTTTAGTGAATTTTCGTCATTATTCCTGAGCAGAGTTAAAATTTAAAATACCTTCCATATTTCCATTCTATGTTCCCTTATCAGAGCTTTATGATTTCATTTGAAATTTCTAGGACTTCCCGACACTAGTCATCCTCCAAATGAAAATATATTTATATTTTAATGTACCTAATGGGTTTAAAAGAGATAATTCCTATATTTATAAGCATAAATATTTGCTTAAAGATGCTTTATATTTCTCATGTTCTTCTAATATCAAATACACTTTTGAAATGATACTCAGAAATTGATTTTTGTTTAAGGTAAGACAGTATAAGTTCTTATTCAGGTGTTCTTGGAAGCATAAATATTTGACCTATATACATACAGGAAACTGTTCATGAGAAATGCTGATAGGTTCTTTTTTTTTTAACTTCAACTTTTTCATTTTTTTCCAATAAATTGTATTTGACATTATCTGTATGTTCCCTGAACAGTTCACATAATAACAAAAGCATTTTGCACATTTTATCTCATTTTTTTGCCAAAACAACTCTTTAAGCTAGATATTATTAGAATCATTTTCCAAGAAAGGAAATTGAGGTGTGAAGCGTTTTAAGCAATGTTACCAGACAAGTCATACATGATTAGATTGTCATTTGAATTGAAATCTTTGTGACATCAAATAGTGTGTTTTATGGACATATATATATTTTTATTAGTTGTATCAGAGGTTAATTAGAAACAAAACTACCAGGAGGTCAGGCAGGTGGGAAAAAAAAGATGAAAGCAATGTGGGAAAAGAAATGGCAGACAAACCTGTGAACATGTGTGGGATCCACGAAGACAGACAGGAATCAGAATTTTCTTCCACTCTGAAATCTTCAACTTCGTTTATGGGATGATCTGCAGGAGAGGTTGGACATTGCACCATGGGTTTGATACCCAATGTGGCTGAGACGTCAAAGAAGCTGAAGGAGAAGATTCGTCAGGAGCTGGACTTGCAGCAGATCTGCTTGCTCTCCTAAGAAGAAAAAGACAAGAAAGGAAAAAAAAAAAAAAAAAGGCATCCAGTAGATAATTGGCAACCTCTGTCAGCTAAAAGAGTTATCTTGTGCCTTGGTCCAAGCTGGAGGTGTAAAAAGAATATGGCTGGGACACCTGGGTGGCTCAGTTGGTTAAGCGTCTGCCTTCCTCCCGGGTCATGATCCCAGGGTCCTGGGATCAAGTCCCACATCGGGCTCCTTGCTCAGCAGGGAGCCTGCTTCTCCTTCTCTTTCCCTCTGCTTGTGCTCTCTCTGTCAAATAAATAAAATCTTTAAAAAAATAAAATAAGGGGCACCTGGGTGGCTCAGTCGTTAAGCGTCTGCCTTTGGCTCAGGTCATGAGCCCCCCATTGGGCTCCCTGCTCCGCGGAAGCCTGCTTCTCCCTCTCCCACTCCCCCTGCTTGTGTTCCCTCTCTCGCTGTGTCTCTCTCTGTCAAATAAATAAAATCTTTAAAAAAAATAAAAATAAAAAAATAAAATAAAATAAAAAGAATATGGCTATTTCACTTCTACAAAAAGCATCCCTTGTAACTGCATATATTTGGAAATAGAGAGCAAAGGGAATATTGGAAAAATACAGTTCCAGCTTAGCTATGTTGACACGCTACAAACCTACCACAGTCCAAATTTTGTCAACTGGTCCTCCACATATACCACTTCTAAACATGTTTAACTTTTAAGTAAAGACATAAAGAAAATCATGATTATATCTGATGTAATTCAACTTTTCTTCATATAATCAAAAACATGCATGATTTGAAAGATGCTTCAAAAGTTTCCTCCCAGATCTCTGTAACTATCTTTGGGTTTTGCTTTTTCCTCTGGTTAAGTCCTATGCCCCTTTGATATTCTTAAACTTAAATCTTGAGATTCAACATTAACCAGTAAAGACAATATTTATGTTACACAATAGGGGAATGGAAAAGGGTAAGAAAAAATGATCACTACATATACTTAATATAACCATTTGTAATTTAAAAAAAAGGAATGTTTATAATTATTGGAACAAGGTGCATATTAGACATTTACACTAAAACCTCGCAAAATGTGTGGGATTTTAGGTTTATTATTTAAGGTATTTGGGTTTGTCATATTTAACCCTAAGGTGAATAAAAATCTGGGAATGTATTTATTCATATGAATTGTTACTTTCACAATTATTTTATTTTCATTTAAGTCTGCTTTTATATTTAAATTTATTTTGTTTGCTAACTTAAGGATATAAAATTTATTTTATGTTTTACTCTAATCTTCTGGTAATAAGACCAGCTTCACTGTATTTTTTTTTTAAGAAAATAATTCACCTTTTCGCAATTCCACAGTAGTAAGCAAGTAAAGGATGATAACATTGATTTGGAAGAAATGATGACTTACGAGTTCCTTTCTAGTTTCACTCAGAATAATTGTGTATACACTGTTTGATTTGATAGTTGTGATTGATGGTAAAGTCCTAAAGGCACAGTTCAACATTTATAAATACATAAAGACTAATGAAACAGTAAGGCCATTAAAATGTAAGCAACATTTATTTAACAAAACCCAGAAAAAAAATCAAATCCAAGAATCCTATGAAATAAAGAGTATTGGACTAAGACACTGACAGAAGCAGATGTTCGGGATTTCACAAGTAAACATGAGTGTTTTGTGGGCTTATAAAATAACATTCTCGGACACTAGGATACACTAGGTGATGATTAAACAGACAGATGATTAGATAGATAGATAGATAGATAGATTCATAGATGCTTAGAGAAATATATAAAAACATATCCAATTGCTGAAATATCACAGGAAGACTATACCAAAGGTATTTGTTTAAAAATGCTGGGTGAAGGGTTGGGGGGCAGGGATGGGGCGGAGGAGTGATAGACATTGGGGAGGGTATGTGCTATGGTGAGTGCTGTGAATTGTGCAAGACTGTTGAATCACAGACCTGTACCTCTGAAACAAATAATACATTATATGTTAAAAAAAAAAAAAAAGAAGAAGAAGAAGATAGCAGGAGGAGAAGAATGAAGGGGGAGAAATAGGACGGGGAGATGAACCATGAGAGACTATGGACTCTGAGAAACAAACTGAGGGTTCTAGAGGGGAGGGGGGTGGGGGGATGGGTTAGCCTGGTGATGGGTATTAAAGAGGGCACGTTCTGCATGGAACACTGGGTGTTATACGCAAACAATGAATCATGGAACACTACATCAAAAACTAATGATGTAATGTATGGTGACTAACATAACATAATAATTAAAAATAAATAAATAAATAAATAAAATGCTGGGTGTTTCTGCAACAAAGGCGCAAACAAACACCTTCGAAAACCCAATTCGCTTCACATCTTCAAAAACTGGCTATAATATTGAGTAATTCAGAAAAAAAGGAAGGTGGCAAAGTATTTTTATTTGAAATTTAATTAATTTGCTTATTATTAACATGGTAAATTGTTGTATATGTATAATTTGAAGAAATGCCTTCAATTTCAAGACTCACAAATTCAACTCGTTCTGATGTGAATACTACATGAAGCATTTCATTGTCAAATATCTGGACTAAAGTTTAAGTTTTGTATGGAAATATGTTCTGATTGTTCCCCAAACATAAGAAGATATTCTGATATAAAAAGTCAGTAATTGAATGATTTACTTAATAATATATATTCTGATATAAAATATTATATATTCATTCAAGATATTCTGATATAAAAAGTCAGTAATTGAATGATTTACCTAATAATATAAAAATACGAAACTCACAAAATCTAATGCATTACATTTAAATGTTATTCTTATTACAGAAGCTTGTATAAACACTACTGCATATTGAGATATTATTATTATTAAAGAGAAAATGTCTCTTGAGAACGTGAACGAACTCTGTATTTCTGTAAGATATCAATTTGGTCTCAACTTAAAAAATGGACAGTCATACTTGCTTATTTATTCAATATTTTCAGTATTTTAACAGCTGCAAGGAGGAAGTGCAACATGTTTATCGATGTCAGATAAATTTAAAGGGCAAAAAAGCATGAGGTTGGAGACACTAAGATTCTGCAAATCTTATGACATGTTCAATAAGTCACCAGTAATTATCCATGAGTTTGTGATGACCTTTATATAGCATTTCTGTAATCAGTTATAACCAAACACGTTACAACTTTAATAAAATGTTTTATGTTTTATTTTTCAATAAAAGAAGATAAATGAATAGGATACTCTACATATAGACTTTTGTAACATAATTATTTAAGCTTAGTAATAATTATATAGGGTACCTTATTGGAACTGGCTACAGATAGACTGATAATACATATTGTAACATTTTGAGAATATAGCAGTACCTCTTTTGTTTTGACGACAAAGGTTTGGAATGACTTTCTTGAGATTGCTAAAACTAATTTAAATATTTAGTTCACATGTTATCTTTTATACCTCTCTGAAACTTTATTATGATTATTATTAAAACAAAAAACAGAGGCAATTTAGTTGTATTGTATCCCTTGCAGATAGTGCTGACATGAATCCAACATACGTTAGGGAGGTTAATAAACATGAAGCAAGCTCATTTGTCACATTAGAAACATTTAAATATTTGTACACAAAGCAGTTATATAAGAGGACATATGTAGGATTAATAAAAGTAATCATTCTTCATAATATTTTGTTCACTTCAATAACAGAAAACAAACAATGTGAGTATAACAGAAATGTAGCATTCTAACTATCTTATGCACACAATTGCAGTGATCAGGGACTAATGTACCATTTTTGTAATTTTGCCCATATTATATTTGTTCTAATTATATTTACTGAAATATAATTTTATGTGTATGGAATTAAATAATTTGTTTTACTTATATTTTATGTCATTTTTATGTCACCTTCTAAATCATTCTGTTGTTATTGAATTTTATAAAAAGTACTGGTATAGATTTGAATATAGTGGTGATGATTGAAAGGGACAGCTGGTTTCCACACAGATAATTTGACACTAACTTAAGTTTACAGATGAAGATGGTCTTAAGTTGTGTCTGTGAGCTTTGAAAAAAATGAATAAATTAAAGAAATCTTCCTAAAGTGTAACTGACTGGGGCTTGTGATTCATAGATTATGGGAACAAAAAAAGTTAGTAAATGTCCACAATGCCTCATGTTTTGGACAACAGCAACTGGCGATGTGCTGATAAATATTTAACAACCATTTCTCGGAATAGGAGGGAAACAAGCTGATTCAGGATCTTTGCTGATTTCCATGGTATAAATACACGAACCATGGCTGATTTCAAGCCACTGAACACAGTATCACTAAATGTGGAGTTGGGAATACATGCACACCATTGGCTACATGAGCCAATGCTAACCAGCTGCAGCAGATCACTGATTGTCACTGTGTCATTTACAGAAATATGCAAACCTAGCAGAGTAATGGACTTGTACAAAACAACTATAAATTTTATTTTGGATCATTATATACGTGCAGTATCATTATATGATTCAAGATTCTAGCACTCAGAAGAGATTTCTGGTATACAGAGATAAATCTATATGGAAATTCTCGTTGAAGTCACTGCAATATTTAAGGTCATGAAGGAAGAGCTTGTAAAATGATGAGATGCAAAAGCAGAAAAAAGCAATTAATAAAAGGAGATAAAGAAAGCGCCACAACTGACAATAAAAAGAAACATCTAGAAAGTTAATAAACAAATCAGTAGAGTGAATATTCACAAACTTCAAGTGAACACAATATTTCAATCAGGAGGCAATGGATGGTCTATGGTGGCAAATGATGAGAAAAGACTGTAATAACAGGTATAAGTCAGTTGGCAATAAGCATTTCATCCTATGTGCTCTTGGTATAGAAATCAGATGATAATGTTTATAGGAATAAATAAAATATTACATAATGAAGATGGAAAGGGGGAGTGGTTACATACTATTTTTTATGTATGTTTGCCTGAAGTGGGAAAGAGAGTGAGTCAGAATAAGGAGCTTAGACAATTCTGTTTTGATGGTTATTAATATTTGATAAGGGAAGAATGTTGAGAGGGAAATATTAAGATGGGGTAGTCAATAATCATAGAGAAAAGCTCATGAGGGGTTTTAATCCGGAACTCAAGTGGAAGAATTTGTTTTAGACAGGAGTAGAATGCCCGAAATGAGGGAGAAGGAGGATGAGGACAGATGCAAATAAACATGATAATGATGTTTAGCTTTATACTAGTCTTTAGTTTTGCAGGTAAAGAAAGTAAAGTTTCCATATTTTCATTCCCTGTGCTTTCAGAGGCCAATTGGAAATCAGTCTTATATTGTCCATACTTTTGATTTATAAGTTGAATGTAAACTTTAAAGCACAGACTTCTGTTATTTATTCTGTATTTAATACTCAGTAGAGAGCCTGGGGAAAACAAAACAAAACAAAACAGAAGACTACTAAAAGAATAACTAAAGGTGATGAACATGGATGGAACTTCATAGAAATTGAGCTTTTTGAAAGTCACCAAGACAACCAATGACAAAACATTCTAGCATGTAGACTCAGCATCTGTTCACTGTCTTGAAGCAGGTAAAGTGGTTGTAGTAGGGAGGAGGGGCCCACACATATCACATGCCTATGTGCAACACATACTTGTCCCTTACTGAACCTGTTTTAACATATGAGACATTAGAGAATCATTCAGTGGTAAGAGACCTCTGTACCAGACCCAGAGAAAATAGGAACTGACTCTAATAAAAGTGAATGGAGAAAATAGAGGCAACATGGCCACTGTGAAGAAAATGAGAAGGGTGTGATCGCATTGAGAAATGAAGAAATGTGTGGCTGAGGTAGAGTAGACTGTCAGCAGGCATTTGTGAGGTCAGGGACCACTGGATTTTAAGAAGATGTGAAATTAAAGAATTTAAAGTCTGATAAATTTGGGAATCACAGCAGCATTAACAGAAGAGGGGCATCTGGGTGCCTCAGTCAGTTAAGCATCCGACTCTAGATCTGGCTCAGGTCATGATCTCTGGGTCTTGATCTCAGCGTGGAGCCTGCTTAAGATTCTCTCTCTCCCTCTCCCTCTGCACCCGTGCCCTGCTTGCACACACTCTCTCTCTCAAAAAAAAAAAAAAAAAAAAAAAAATTAAAACAAAGAAGAAAAAAATAGACTGCAATTGTACAAACAGTATAATCTGGCCATTTAAAAAATTCTGCAAAACAGTAAAACTCTGGGAAAACAGAGAAAAATGAAGAGAGGAGAGAGCACACACTGCATTTGCACATGCCCATTTAGGAAAAGAAAAATATGTTTGAGACTTGTTCATGTGTTTTCACAAAAACAATCCCTGGGACTTTGGAATTTACATGTCTATCCATTTACTTATTTTTTATTTAAAAAATATTTACATTTAAAATATATTATTTCCCAATATTTAAAAGGTATTATAACTGGTGCTAGTTTCACTTTTCAGAGTCTTAGGAGTAGCAGGAAAGGGAAGTAAGATACCTGGCCACACTTCTTTGCAATCATTACCTGAGGGAATTAATGAAAAACTGCACAGATGGAGATGCTCTTAATGGGAGACTGATCCAACACACAATGGAATAGGATGTTATCAATATAGGGATGATTTAATCAACTTGATTGATTGTCTCCTTGCACAAGAATCTAGCTACTGTCTCCAAACAAACCCCAATTAACTATGAAACTGCATTTTAGTGTTCCAAAATGTTTTGCTTACATTTGTAGATTTAAGTCTAACGTGCTATTATTGATGAACAGACATTGGATTTAGATGGATGAAGGCAAGTCCTTTGTGTGTGTGTGTGTGTGTGTGTGTGTGTGAAGATACAACTAACAAGGAAGAAAATTAAACAGATGAATCCAACCAATAAACCACTATGTAGATTCTTATGACTTTGGAATGTGGGGGTGTATTATCAAGTTCTTAGAAGTAGGTGGAGATTAGTAAATAAATCTTAGAACACATTTTTAGAATTACTTTATTTTTGGCTAAAATCTGGCTTGAAATCATTTTGGCTACTGATTTCAGTGAAATCAAACCTTAAAGCACATTATTTGTCCCTAAAGAAAATGTTATTTTGTTGTTATTTTTATATATGTAGATAATGTTGAGCACAATTCCAACATGAAGCATAGGAAAGATTTATCATACAGAAGGACAAATTGGAACAAAATATAGGATATCCTAATGAAACTAATAGTATTGCAGAGTCCATAAAATTTAAGAACATAATATAACATGTAAATGAAAAGGTAAAAAAAATGCAAAAGGAAAAAGAATGATACAAATAATCATTAAAAATTCTAAATTAAATAGCAGAAATGAAAATTTAAACTACAGACAGTAAATAGTAAAATTGCTGCAATGAAAAATTGTAAATTGAAATTACACTTCTAGAATGCAAAAAAAGAAATAAAGAAATAAAAAGAAATAAAAGAAAGCATATGGGCTCATTTGGAGAGTAGAGAAATATGATACAGTCTACTAGTAATTGGAGTTCCTGAAAAGAACACATTATAATTGGAGCATTCATGATAATAAAAACACAAGGAAAAAATGATTTAGGACACTGTGATTATTAAAATTTTTCCTAAGATAACTTTACATACAGATATCACATTTTTAAATCAAAATTACAATGTGATATGTTTTAAACATGGTAGAAATACTCTAAATATTATCTAGAAAAAGAAATTCACTTAGAATTGTAATGATATGGAATCTCTGCCAATAACAACTTATAACAGTTCCTCACATAAAATAATATGTTAAATAATCAAATGGATATTAATCGAATGTTAAAATAAATATTTATTTAAAGATAAAAATAATTTAAAAAATAATGTCAGAGAATAGTAATCATTTAAAGATAGAATATAACCAAGTTTCTGGGGCGCCTGGGTGGCTCAGTCGGTTAAATGTCTGACTTTTGATTTGGGCTCAGGTCATGGTCTCAGGGTCCTGGGATCGAGGCCCTCCTTGGGCGCCATACTCAGCGGGGAGTCTGCTTTAGGATTCTGTCTCTCCCTCTGCCCCTCCACCCACTCTCTCTCTCTTTCTCAAATAAATAAATAAATCTTTAAAAGAAAGAAAATAACCAGTTTCATAATAAAACATGGACCTTAAAGAGTAGCATAGCATAGACACTAAGCAATAAATTATTGTGTGAAAACAAGCAAACGTTAAGAAATATTAATCTATTAACCTTTCATTACACATGAAAACATACTAAATTCCTTACAAATCTGTGTTTGCCTGAAGGTATATTTAAGTTTATTTTTCCTCTCTGTTTCTTGCCAGTTGAATTAATTTGTAAGTGAACTCTGTGTGCGTGTGTGCATGCATTAGAAGCTGTTTGTGTTCAAGCATGATGGTGAGGTGGGATTATGTAATTTTATCCAGAAGCCTGTAGATCTCATACACCTCTAATGTTCTTGGAATCCAAGAAGGCTCTGCAGTTATTTGGGCTGCTAGGTGACTTCCATGAAGTCTTGTTTATGGTGCTGGAAGGACACACCATAATTCTGAGAGCAGACTGCCATCTTTCAGTCAGATCCTAGGGTGAGAACCTGAAGAGATCTACCCACTGTGTTGAAAGGATTCTTGCTTTTCTACTGCTAGCTCTTCATTGGTATGAGGGAGTCCACTAACTGATATTAAACCCCTTAATGAGCTCTTTTATTTTTGGACTTTGTCAGCCAAGCAACACAGCCGTGATTACTAATGGTCACAATCTCCCATCAGTTGTGTTAAAATGACCCAAATTTGATTATTTCAAATGTGTAAATTGAAGAAGGGGAACTAGGTTCAACAAGTTTAATAGATACTATTGAGGCAAAATCAATGGAAAAACCAGAAAATATATTTAATGTTAATGAGATATTCTGAGACATATTATATTTTAAAAGTCATCAAATGGGAATGAGATATTTTTGGTAAAAATAAAAGATAATGTCCAGTTTATAAAGTTCAATATATAATCACATGAATGTTTATATCAGTTTTATTCATAACTATAAAAAATAAGAGACAAAGTATCCTTGAATAAATAAGTGGATAAACAAACCAGGAAATTAATATCAAAATTGTAAAAAAGTATATTCTTCCTTAAAAAGAATAAAACATTAAACAATATTAATGAAAATACCAATATAACAGAGCTAAAGTTGAACACAAAGTAAAAATAAACCATAATCTGAATTTTCAATATCACTAAAAAATGAAAGTATTAAGCACATGGGAATACTAGAGATCAATACCATAAAGTGAATAAATAAGATAAATTAATAAAAATAAAATCAAGACATTAATGTAATAGAAAAAAATAAAGCATTTTAACTAACCCAAATAAGTCAATATATGATAGTTCCTTATAATGTTCAATAAAGTTTATAAAGTTTTATCTAAGCTAATAAGGAAACAAGGAGAAATCACAAATAGGTATGATTGATATTATTAACCACAAAGAAATAATTAATACATACAGTTTATAAAATGACTCTGAACAGTTTTGTACCTTTTTACACTACTTTTCTCAACTCTATTTATGTAAATAAAACACACATGAAATAAAAATGTAGTAGAAATATTTAATTTATCAAAACTGATCCAGAAAGAGATAATCCAGACAAACTGACAAACGGATCAGGGGTGGGGAAATGAAGAGAACTGAAAAAGAGTTATTCTTCTCCAAAGATATGAGTCCGTGAAGGATAGAATTTACATTTCAATGGGCAGAAAACTTCATACTATTAAAATGTTCCATATATTTAAGGGGAACTTGGGTGGCTCAGTCGGTTAAGCAGCTGCCTTCGGCTCAGGTCATGATCTCGGAGTCCTGGGATCGAGCCCCGCATCGGGCTCCCTGCTCAGTGGAGAGTCTGCTTCCCCTTCTCCCTCTGCCTGCCTCTCTGCCTACTTGTGCTCTCTATCTCTCTGTCAAATAAATAAATAAAATATTTTAAAAATAAAATAAAATAAAATGTTCCATATATTTAAACCAGAAGAAAAATTTCCAAATTTTTCATGAGTAAGGTTATATGAATACCCACTCCTGGGATATATAGAATTAAAAAAAGAAAATAATAAGCTCAATCAATATTGATTTAAAAATCATTAAAAAAAATTCACGATCCAGCAATACATTAACAGCATATGATAGGTAGAGTTACTCAACCCTAGAACTCCAAGAACGTAATTCTGGTTCATTAGTATGACATCTATTAATTTAAATGAGCCTTCTGATTGACAGATTTAAAGAGAAAGAATTATACGAACAAATCATTTGATGCTAGAAAGAATTTCAAAATTTCAGCACACAATTTTGATAAAGTGACTCAATAAAATAAAATTAATAATTACTTGTTAACAGAACAAAGTATACAAATCTGTGTTGATCCAACACCATTACCTAACCTAATAGGGACATAATGGAAGTAGTCCCACCATAGTAAGAAAAGTTAACAATCAATATTCTTCTGGAGGGAATTATAGCTAAAATAATTAATTAATATCACTATTTACAGATGGCAGGTGATGTAATTGTATGCCTGGGAAACAAAAATAATCAAATCAAAATTGGTGAAATCAATGAAAGAATTTTTAAAAATACTGAGAAATAAAATCAATATATAAAACAATGGAATCCATTTAAATACAAAATAACAGTTAAAAATGTAATGTAAGAGAAGACTTCTTTGAAAGTAGCACTAACACTTATAAGATGTCTTATAATAACCTAAAGATAAATGTAGACAAGTATATAAGTATTTTTTAAAAGACTTTTGAAAAACAAAACAAAACAAAAAACCCTTGAAGATGTAGAACTCAGAAAATGAGTTGAAATGTGATAACACCAAAAAAATAATAATAATTAGCAAACGAGATGAACTGAGAGTTCACAGAAAAACAAAACAAATGATTCTTAAGTATATGAAAATACGTTCAATCCCACCAAGGAAAAGATAAATGCTAATTAAAAGCATATTGGCATCATTCCTAACTTTTCCAACTAGTAAATAGTCAAACTACTGACAACACTCCGTAGTGAAATAGATGCTAGCATATACTGGTGATGGAATTGCAAAATGAAAAAAATATTTGGGGGAATAATTTGGAAGTTTAACCTTTGACCCAGCAATACCACTTCTGGAACTAAATTCTGCATAAATAGTACACTTTTAAACTAAAGGATGTAGAAAGTTTGTAATTTGGAGCATTTTTTATGATAGCAAAATATTGGAAACAATATAAAAGTCCATCTACAGGTGGCTCATTAAAAAATAATTGTATACCCACAAAATGTATATGCAGCTATAGAAAATACTGAGAAATTTTCATGTAGTAGAGTCTATCAGTTTGGGATGATTTCATTAATATGTCTGTTAAGTGAAAAGTTTAAGATGCAGGAACTAAATCAGAAAGTTTGAGAAGTGGTAATATATTCATATCTATTACTCTGAAGAAACAAACAAAAAATAAAGGCAATGCCAGATGTGTGGATGCTTTGATGAGGATAATTTGGTAACATACCTTTTTATACAATTTTAATTTTTGAGCATAGTCAATACATCATATAGTCAAGAAAACAATTTTCATTAAAAGGCATTTAAAGCCTAAATAAGTATTTAAAAAATCAATAGATAAACTGAAAAATTGAGCATACAGTGCTGAAAACTATGCCTCCCAGAAACTGTATCAAATGAAAATACTATCTTTCAATACAAAATAATATAACAAATAAATTAAAAAAATGATTTTAGGAGTGCCTGGGTGGTTCAGTCAGTTGAGCTTCTGACTTTTGGTTTCAGTTCAGGTCATGATCTCATGAGTCATGGGATCAAGCCCCCCACCTTGTCTGCTTGAAGATTCTCTCCCTCTGTCCTTCCCCCCACTCACATCCTCTCTCTCTCTCTGTCTTTCTAAAATAAATAAATGTCTTAAAAGAATGACATTAAAGGTGACTTTTTTTGGATATCTAATATATCAATAATAGCATAAAATAATACTACAAATTATTCAGAAATATTATCCTTGTGTTTGAGTTGAGAGTAGCAAAAATGATCTCAGTTATTAAAATTGTTATTAAAATTTTATGTAGTGAAAATGATGGTTTAACTAAATATTTGTGATAATAATTACAAGTGGATATAAGGATCCAACAGGAGTTAAAAAATGTAGAATCATAATTTTTAGCATTGATAAAGAATATAAATTAGTTATAGATATTAATGTATCAAAATATATGAACCAATAAATAAATAAATTTCTACAAAAGAACACATCATTAAATGTTGCTTAGTCTAATAATTGAGAGTTCAATGACTCCTATATTAAAAACCAAAAGCTAACATTAATAATTTTAATGACATTTACTATTTATGTTTGGCATATAATACCATAAAATAAAAACTAAAAAATATGTTAGCAATGTAAATGACAAAGAAGTATAAATATATAATGTATATGTATCAATTCATAAGGAGTTATTGAAATTGATTTGCTACACAAAACAGTAGATAAAAGGAAAGAAGAGATTCATCAAAGTGTTTGTGGTGGAGAATTCCCCTCCACCCCAGTAAGGCCTTCAGGATAATCACTTGCTATATATGAAAAAAGGAGAATAATATCTCAACCACCTATCAAATTTTGATTAAGCAGTGCAGTGGACTTAATGAGTTGCATCACATGGCCCAGGTCTACATGAATAAAGGGGAAGAAAATTGGAGAATTGTCATGGTGGATGGTGGTGGTGGGGTTTTTCTTGACAGTAAAGTGTCCTACAATCTTACCAACTGGCATGCCAAAGATATGTCTTCCCCATTGCAAAGTGCCTGATCTCCAGCAGTATTGGTAATTCAAGAGTGGGACCCCCAGGGAGAGGGGATACCACCAGAAAGAGATCCTAGGAAAAAACTTCTTGTGGCAGAATCTGAGGTAGAGGAAAATGTTATTGATGACAGATAGCCAACATTAACTAATTATGCTACTTGAAAGCCCTACAGGTTCCTTAATAACAAATACATGAACCCCACCTGAGAACCAATACCTATAGTTTTCTGATATCCAGAGTGAACAGATGGCCAAGCTAAGTCAGAATATCAGGAATAACCAACCAAGAATGTCTACAGCCATGGAAAGTTTATGAAATCAATGTTTGCCCTGTTTTTTGCTTTTTTTTTTTCTTTTCCAAGATTCTCAGGAGAATAGTAAAAGCTTGAAAAAGAAAAGAGGAGTCATTTCTGAATCAAAATATACCATTTATCTCCACATCAAAGGGCCAGAGTAAGCAAGAGAAAGAGTAAAAATGGAAGTCAGACACCTTTCTCACTTCAAGTCCCTGGAGATAATATCTTTCCATTTTATGAAGAATGAGAAGAAAATATGTAATGCGATGATAAAAGATGGGCTTTTAATTTAAAACATGTAAACTGAAAGTTATAAAATTTGCTGCAATTTTAAGGAAGTAAGAAGATTTTATACAGCATAAGTTTAACATTGATTAGAGAAAAAGAAAATCATCTTATTTGCACTCTTTGATGAACCTATACTTAGACTTTGTCTATTGATGAATATAACCAAAGACTCTCTTAAACTCTACAGCCTCAGATTCACATCTCCTCCCACCTTATAATAAGGCACCAAATATAGTAGGAGAGTTAGCTGTCCTGAATTTGAACAGGGACTAAAATTTGCTTGCTTCCAAGATACTTACTATATCTATATGGCTGATAGCAATCCCCCAAAATAAAAACTGAATTATCTTTGTATCAATAAACACAACTGTATCAATAAATATGGAAAACAACTGACAGTTTTAAGAATCATGATTTACAAAGTCTTTGTCTCTAAAATTGTAAGCAAGCAGAAATACGTTTTTCAGTCTGAATTTTACAAGAAAGGCTTTTTTTTTTTTTTTTTTTGTCAGATGAAGCATCTCAAGATTTTTTTCATCTGAAGACCTGGCATTCAGTTGTAATATGTTTTTAATCTATGTAACTTCATACAATCTGTTCATATTCTCTAAATCCTCAACTTGTCCAGTTCTGAAACAAGGGTAATATATCAGAAGTTTCTAAAGTACTTTTATCTCTTTAACACATTGCAATTTTTAGTAATATGAAGAAGAGATCACTTACGGCATTTTGACAAATTTAAATCACTTTTTATAATTTTATTGTACTCTACTTATATTTCAGCATTAAGATTTACAAAATAGGAGACACATCATGTATCTGCTTGGGTTTTTGCAAAGTACCAAATTATACAATACTCACAAAAGAGCTTAGTCACAATTTCATCCTATCTGTGACCCAGAATATTACAGCTTGAGCAGCATGAAAGGGCAAGAAAGGATAAACATCCTCTGCAATTATATAACAATAAATGAACCATAGCTGATCAAGCATTATGATGGGGTGTGTCTTGAGAGAATTTATTTAGTCAGTCAGTCATTTAGGAGAATTTGCACAGGGTAAATTCATTGGGCATATGGGCAGCATGTGTTCAAGGACTCCCTGCAGCATTGGGATGACACATTATTATAAAATATAGTATACCATCTCTGTTATTATAGTGATTCTTATGAGAAAAATAAATCTATGTTTTTTATATACACAAATTTCCTGGGAATAAAATAGCATAACAAAAAAGGTGATGCGGAAAGTACCTAAAGATATTTTTTTAACTGTGAAAAGGAGTGAATTAGAATGAAATTTGATTGAGAATGGCATACACTATATAAAGATTTTTTTTTAATTTAATTTACCAGATGCCTCATGGTTTTTGTTTTGTTTTGTTTTGTTTTTGTTTTTTGTGTCATTTATTTTCTTTATTTCAAACCTAAAGTTCTTATTGACAGTTGAAATTAGGTGTTTTCTTTTTTATACTGGAAATTCAGAACAAATATTCAGGATTAAGTGTTAAAATATTTAACTCATTCTTTCAAGAATATTCACTGAGTAATATTGAGAAGTCTTGTGTGGGGTCCTGGTACACTTACATGTTTCTTTTCTAGGATTACGTTTTCCTTTCTTAACGCACAGATAGTTAACTACTACAATAAATCCACAACAATCCGTTAAATAAATTGATATTTTGTCTTCAAAAGAAATGGTTCCGGAAGAATTACTGAAATTCCCAATGTACTTTTTTACTGACCAAGAACCGTGGAAGTAAGAAAGACCACACATGCTCATATCATCTTAGGGAAATCTTATGTTTGAAAAAATATAAACAGACAAGCATGCCAACAAAAGGAGATTTGTGAAACCAGATGTATTTTCATTCTATGTCACACAATCGCTTGTTGGGTAATAAAGAAAGATCAGGCAGTGATATTAGGTATGGTATACAAATAATACTGTGAAGAAGCCAAATCATACCAGCTGTCTAGATCCAGTTGTTAAACACAGCCATGATTAAATCTATTTTATACTGATTAAATTATGTTAAAAACAAAGATAATAAAAACTTGAAACTCATTACTTTCTAATTCTCCTAATACATTCTACTATGGTCCCTTGTCTTGAGGTTATGTCAATTCTAGCTGTGTAGTGAAAATACTAAGTATCTGCTACTTTGCATTTCTTTCTTAACTCCCAGTGGTGTTAAGTTGGTAGCTTGAAAAAGGCTCACACAAGAGTGTTTGCACCAAGAACATGGACAAGAGCTACAAATCAGGGTTCAATTCATTGTTTTGTTGATTTGTTAGATGCACAAGTGATTGAAAATGTTGTGTATGTCATGTCTGTAGCTATTTTATTATCATTAAGACATAAATTTGGAGTAATGTTCTACTATTGTAAAACTATCATCTATTTCAGCAAATAAGGCACACACATCATTGACAAACTTTTGAATTTCTAATATAAGTAATAATTGCTTTGCCCTAATCATTAATTTAAATAAAAATATCAATCAAATTTCATGTCAAAACTACTCTCATCAGTCAGTTACATCCGTGGACACAAACATTTGGCAAAACATTTTAAAAGCCTTCTTGAGAACTGATTGTCTCTAAGAATTTAGAATAAAGAGAATTGTCGATGTTTGTATATGTGCACTACACTTCATATATATCAGATAGTAGAATTTGTAATAAACTTATGTATGCATACATGCACACATTTTTCAGGGAGCTGTTAAAATGTACCATTACCGGGACGCCTGGGTGGCTCAGTCGTTAAGCGTCTGCCTTCGGCTCAGGTCATGATCCCAGGGTCCTGGGATCGAGCCCCACATCGGGCTCCCTGCTCTGCGGGAAGCCTGCTTCTCTCTCTCCCACTCCCCCTGCTTGTGTTCCCTCTCTCGCTGTGTCTCTCTCTGTCAAATAAATAAATAAAATCTTTAAAAAAAAAAAAAATGTACCATTACCTATGTATAAGCAAAAATGAGGTAACTAAGACAAGTGACACTGTAAAGAAAGGGAAAATTAGAAAATAAAGAAAAAGAAGTAAGATACAGAGATTTCTCAGGCAATTCTTACTCTATGGTTAATGAAAGTGAAACATTCAGTTTCAAAAAAAGGCAAATGATTCAAATAGACATTTCTCTAAAGAAGGTTTATGAATAACCAATAAGCACATGAAAAGATGTTTCATATCATTGGTCATTAGGGAAATGCAAATCAAAACCAGGAAATAATCACTTTACACATACTAGGATCGCTATAATTAAAAAGAAAAAAATGGAAACTAACAAGTGTTGTCAAGGATATGAAAAAATTACAACCCTTATATATTACTTAGGGAATGTTAAGTGGTACAGGTTTCTCAAAAGGTTAAATGTGTGAATACCATATGTACAGCAAATCCACTCTTATGTATATCCAGAAGTAAAAGCAATGACTCAAACAGATATTTGTACACCTATGTTCATTTGTTATAAAATTTAGATGAATTCTTACAACTTATTGTCTACTTGCATGGTTTCTATATCTCTTCCTCCTCTTCTCTGCCTCTGTAGGTTAATGTGCACATCCCATCTTTCCTTGAAATTCATCCATATTTTGGGCTAAATCCGGCCTCTGTGTATATTCCACCGTAGTACAAGCCACGAAGAGATGAGCTACTTCTCCGTACCCCTGTCTCCAAACATTCCAATGAATACATGGTGGATAGCCATGTGAAGGAGTACAAACTCCACTGTGTCTGCAGCTCCCAAGGTCTCTATGAACACAGCTAGCATATTCTCAGCTTTTAGCCACTTGTTAAAAAATGTAGACGAGCGGCGCCTGGGTGGCTCAGTCAGTTGGGTGTCTGCCTTCAGCTCAGGTCATGATCCCATAGTCCTGAGATTGAGCCCCACGTCAGGCTTCTCCCTCTGCTCCCTGCTAGTGATCTCTCTCTCTCTCTCTCTCTCAAATAAGTAAATAAAATCTTAAAAAAAGGTAGACGAGTTCTTATAACTTATTACATACTTGTATGGTATCCATGTCTCTTCCTCCTCTGCCACTGTAGGTCAGTGCTCACATCCCATGGGAAATGAAGCCTTATTTTCTTAGATATCAAGCTACTTGTTTGTGCAATAACCTCCATTCTCTGATGGATTCAAGAAAACTTGTGATTTTGTAATTGATCTAGCTTTTTCTTATTGTTAGAATGGTATTCATACTCTTTCCAGCTTTACACATCACAGGAAGAATCGGAAATAATATTTTTTGAAAACACCTGTAAACCTTTTATTTTTAGATAAATATACTGAGTTCTCTATGTGAAACGAGTTGGAGAATGGGCACAAGTAATTTAGCATAACTCACTCATAAAAAGAAAAGCTCTAAGGGGGCCTGGGTGACTCAGTTGGTTAAGTGTCTGACTTTAGCTCAGGTCATGATCCAGGGTCCTGGGATCAAGCCCTGCATCGGGTTCCCTGCCCAGCAAGGAGTCTGCTTCTCCTCTGCCCCTCCCCCTACTCATGCTCTCTCTCACTCTCTCAAATAAATAAATAAAATGGAAAAAAAAAGAAAAGAAAAAAGCTCTAGAGTTAAGCAAAACATGATTCTTGGGAACCAATTTGGAACTCCTGGAGATAACTTTTTTCACATATCCATATAAAAAATGACTCATCAAATTCCAATAAATGTCCTTGTAAACAATTTTGTACTTCTAGTTTATCATTTCCAGTGATGTTTTAATTCCTTTTTAAGTCAATGTCTGGCTTGCTGTTTTAAGTCAATGTCTGGCCACTAAAACAGAATGCCATACACTGGGTGGCTCATAAGCAATAGAAATATATTTTTTATAGTTCTAGAGCCTAGAAGTTTAAAATCAGGGTGCCAGAATGGTTGAGTTCCAGTGAGGATCCTTTTCCAGGTTGCAGACGGTAGACTTGTATCCTCACATGTTAGAGAGCAGAAAAAGGAAGCAAGCTCTTTCATGACTCTTATAATGGCACAAATACTATATATGGGTTTTTATATAACTCAGGGGTTAAGTCACTGAGATTTTAAAATGTATATGAAAGGACTGGTGTAGCCTTATTAATAGGGAAACTGATAACAAACATTGCAGAACCTCCTTGGTAGATTAGTGCTACTGGTTTAGTGTTCTGAAGGGAGAGGACAAAGAAATAGATCTTTCTGGATGGAAAGGTGGAGATGTTTCTTATATAAGCAAACATTGGTAAACTGTCTCCTGTGATGATTTCCAAGGCAAATGAAATACACTGAGGCTGTAACTCTAAGAGAAATGGTTGGAAGGATTAGTGTGTTAATGTGTTTGGCTATTATCAGATACTTTAGGCAAAGTATTATAATAAATAGCTCAAGAAAGAATATTGGTTTTTTTAAGTGCAGAGAGGAATAGAGTTTAAAAATCAAAAGTATTTCAGGTTGAAAGTCTGTCGGGTTCCAGACCCCAAAGAGGAAATTATAATAATAACTGCTACAGCAACAACATTGAAAAAAAAAAAAGAAAAGAAAAGGCTTGGAAAGTGAAAACTTTGTAAAATATCTCAGTTGGATAAAGTAAAGCAGCCTTGTGTCAGACTTCAGATTAAGAATGTGGCCTTCCAGATGGTTTCAAAAAATGTCATTAAATTGAGGAAAATAGCACAGTGGAAAAGAAACAAAGGAGAACAGAAAGACTGAAACTTATGCTCAGATAAAACCTTTGTGTTTGGTTGGCTGGTACACAGAACTGACAACAATCAGGAATATTAGGAGCCTACCACATTTTTCAAGCAATTAGATAGCCAAAGAAATCAAAATCCTAGTCATTCTGTCCAAAATGTAGAGAGTTAATAAAAACCTAAACACTCATGACCAGTCTTTAAGAGAAAGAAAACTCCACCTTTTTCAGGACAAGCTATAAAGAATAATATAGAGAGAAGAAGAAAGAATAGCTTTGAGTGTGAAGCCAAGGCACATGAAGAAAAGTGTCCAAGAAGATTCCCCTCAGAGAGAACCTTCAAGAAACTTTCACCAGCTACCTCAACAACTATATTTTCCTAATTTAAAAATAGTTTTGTGCTAAAGTCTGTGGTGGGACTCCACTTCTTCTCCTGCAGGAATAAGTGTTTTTTCTTTTTCTTTTTCTGCTTATTTTGTCTTTAATTAGCCAAAATTACCATTGTTTTACCAGTCATTGAAAATTAAAACAAGTATTTCCGTCTTATTTTCAACAATTATCAAATCTTCAAAGGAGCCATCCTTGACCACCCTTCTAACATCATGTCCCCCACAACTCCACCTGCATAGGTGTGGAACCTCACCCTGCCTCTGTATGTCATTTTGTATATCCTCATTCTGATTTATTATTTTATGGCACCTTTTGCAATATGGAATAAATTAAGTATATTCATGTGTTTATTGTCTGAATCTTTCTCTACAAATTAAGCTTCTTGAGAGAAGGAACTATAGATCTCCTTCCTACCACTGTACACCCAACGACTATGTAAGTATATAAAACATAGTAAGGGCTGACTAAGCAAATAAACAGTAGATACTCATAAAATATGCATATTTTTTCCATATGCATTTGTGAGATGACTGCCTTGGTATTAACTAAAGGAGTTGTATGTATTTTGTTTCCTGGGGACAATTCACAATGGGGTTTCTGATTCTAATAATAATAAATATCCATGAGTTAATATGGAATTACAGATCCAATAATTTGCACTAATATTTTTTCCTAAATATATTCCTAGTGCAAAAATAAATATGCAGATTGTAAAGTATCCAAGGGAAATAATACCTTTATATATGTTTTATAATATTTCACTTTTTATTTCTAGGCTAGAATTCCTAATTACATATGTATCAGTTGAGGTTAAATTACCTATGTAATAATTCCACCTGCCTGATGTTTCACTTAGAAAGTTACTTTATTTTTCTTTGGTAATAAGTAATGAATGTTTATTGTGTAAAAATCAGAAAATGGCATGTAAATGTTATACATGCATAACTACTACTATTATTTTGCAGCATTTTCCAACCAGTTTTATTACTTATGTTTTTGAAGAGCGAGAGAGAGCATGGGGGGGGGGAGGAGGCAGAGGGACGGAAGAATCAGGCTCCCAGCTGAGCAGGGAGCCCAATGTGGGGTGGGGGCCTGGGAGTGGGGACTCGATCCCAGGATACTGGGATTATGACCTTAGTCAAAGGCAGATGCTTAACCAACTGAGCCACCCAAGCGCCCCCAGTTTTATTACTTAATCGTATATTATGAGCGTAGTTCTGTGATGTTATATATTCCCTGCTGAGCAAGGAGCCTGAGGCGGGACTCGATCCCAGGACCCTAGGATCATGACCTGAGCCGAAGGCAGATGCTTAACCGACTGAGCCACCCAGGCATCCCGATGTTATATATTCTTCAAAACTATCATTTTTGAAAGCTTAGTATAATCTATTATATAATTTTACCATAATTAATAAAATTATACTTTCTTCACATTATAATTTTTCTTTACATAAAATGCTATTTGGCCATATATTTGGTTATATTATTATAGAATACATGCTCAAAAAATTCTATATTATATATATACATGTATTACATATATGTATGTATGTATGCATCACATATCACATATGTATCATATATAAATCAAAGAGGTATCATAATCTTTGATATCATGTATATTATAACATATCATTGCTTAATTATTTTACCACATTTATAGTTTACTGTATTTTTACTGTATAGAATTCCTGAATAGCCTGGAAATGTCTCATTTTCTACTATCTAATACAGCAATCTTCTTAAATTATTTCTAGTTTTTAAGGTGAAAACTTGAGTATCATTTTTTTCCCTTTCATTTTCACTTCACTGCTAAGCAGTGAGTCTGGATTTGTGTTCATATATGTTGGCTTTCTTGAAATCTTCTTTTGCAAATTTACATTTCACACCTTTCATAATCATCCAAATATTTTGAAAAGAAAATGTGAGCTGAACTAAACATATACTGATAAGATCCTTGAAAATAAAGACTGACTATACAGAATTAATCAGGTATAGCCTAGAGATATCAAATCAACAACAAAATGAAATATTTTAAATGTGAATAATAAACTTTATTTATATATTTTGGTTATTTTTTTCATTACAGCTCTGATGCTCAATCACTGGTCTAGCTTTTTTTTTTTTGGTATTTTAGGATGCTGACGGGCCTGACAGTTAAAGAAGTATTGAGATGAGGTGCACATGGAAGTGTATATACATTCATTAGAGACAGTAGGTGTAGAAGATAATTCAGGTTAATAAATCTGAAAGTTTTGACATGTAGACATCATGATTCAGAAAATGATAGATGTTTTACGGGGCGCCTGGGTGGCTCAGTTGTTAAGCATCTGCCTTCGGCTCAGGTCATGATCCCAGGGTCCTGGGATCGAGCCCCACATCGGGCTCCCTGCTCAGCAGGAAGCCTGTTTCCCCCTCTCTCACTCCCTCTACTTGTGTTCCCTCTCTCACTGTGTCTCTTTCTGTCAAATAAATAAAATCTTAAAAAAAAAAAGGAAAATGATAGATGTTTTAACTATTAAAACTGAAATATTAGTTGAAGAATATACAGAATAAATAGTTCTAGAGAAATTATATTTTAAATCCAGATTACATTGCTCTCTCCTTTAGACTCCTGTCTGTTTTCCAAATTTTAGACATTCTGTCATGTCAGAAGATGATGTACAATCCATGTGCAAATTTTTCTTTTTTTATTAATGAAATAGTTTACTAATTCATGGATTTTTTCTTTTGTTAGTCCTAGAATTGAGAGTTCAATGCTAAGCTTTGTTTAAAGAACACATTTAAAAAATATTATCTTTCAAAATACTATTTCTTTATGAATTTGATTAAGGAAAGTTATATTTAGGAGATCATTTGCTAATTCACATTTACCAAAAATTTTATAATTACTTGATATAGAGAGGAAGTATTAATTCAAATTTCATATATTCAAGGCTGATCTCATTTACTAACTCTGTATGAGCCAGCTTAACTTCAACATACAGCTGGCAGATAAAATACACAATATCAGTTATTTATGGGATTCAAAGTTTTCCAAGAAGTGCAAATACCACATAGCTTTCTGTAACTCCAGTTGAATCACAGGAAAGTTTATCTTAGATGAAATTATAGAGATTATAGAGGTAGATGTGCAAAGGGCAGATTATTTTTTAAATTTTTTATTTAAATTCAATTTAGTTAACATATACTGTATTATTAGTTTCAGAGTTAGAATTTAGTGATTCATCAGTTCCATGTAACACCCAGTGCTCATTACTTCCAGTGCCCTCCTTAATGTCCACCACCCAATTACTCCATCCTCCCAACCACCTCCCCTCCAGCAACCCTCAGTTTGTTTTCTATAGTTAAGAGTCTCCTATAGTTTGCCTCTCTCCTGTTTTCATTTTATTTTATTTTTCCTTCCCTTCCCCTATGTTCATCTGTTTTTTCTTTCTTAAATTCCACATATGAGTGAAATCATATGGTATTTGTCTTTCTTTGACTGACTTATTTTGCTTAGCATGATACCCTCTAATTCCATCCACGTCATTGCAAATGGCAAGGTTTCATTCTTTTTCATGGCTGAGTAATATTCCATCATACACACACACACACACACACACACACACACACACACACACACACACACATTTACCACATCTTCTTTATTTATTTATTTATTTATTTATTTTTTAAAGATTTTATTTATTTGAGAGAGAGAGAAAGCACACGAGAGGGGGAAGGGTCAGAGGGAGAAGCAGACTCCCTGACAAGCAGGGAGCCTGATGTGGGACTCGATCCAGGGACTCCAAGATCATGACCTGAGCCGAAGGCAGTTGCTTAACCAACTGAGCCACCCAGGTACCCCTATTTACCACATCTTCTTTGCCCATTCATCTGTTGATGGACATCTGGGCTCTTTCCATATTTTGGCTATTGTGGACGTTGCTGCTATAAACATTGGGGTGCATGTGCCCCTTCAAATCACTATGTTTGTATCAAAGGGCAGATTATTAAGTCACTAATAATAAAAGTATTTCTTAAAATAAATTTACTAATAAGCCATTGAAAGTTCTAAATAATACTAATTGTTTTTAGGAATTGCCTGATAAAGGCTAAGAGTAAAAAAGATAAAAGCCAGCCTGGTATTGTAGAGAAAGGGATAGACTAGAGATTCAGAAGTAGATCTATGGGAAATAAAAAATAAAATGGGATTATGCTTAATTATAATAATTGATAGAATGGATTTTAAGCAGAAAAGTGAAAGACGATAATGCCCCCCACCCCTGTATTGACAAGAAAACTTAAATCATAATGGCTGTCCCTTGGCAATTATAAACTGTCAAGTTAGTACAATAAACAAATGTCAAAATACTAGAGAGTAAACAACAGTAGACAGTTTTGAATAGTAATCAAGTTGCAAGAATGTAATAACCAAACTTGAGTTTCTACTTTTCATAGCTTTTTCACCAGAAGGCCAAGTCCTAGCAGTATGGCATATGATAATTAGAAATCTAGAGAGAATCTTCTCTTGTTCTGTATTCAAGAACCAAACAAGAGATTCTGGGTCCCCCATAATTGTTGGAGAGTGAGGAGGGAGCCATAGAAAGCAGAGAGCCAGAGACGGGGATCTCAAATTTTCATGTATTATTCTACAAAAATTGATGATTTATACCTGAATCACTCAAGTATAGGACAAACTCACCAGACTTGAATTGAAGCTCAAGAGACAGATGTCGTTGTTTTTGTCCAAAAAAGTCAATTGTTTCTTTAAAAAATAAAATCAACTTGGGAAGCCTGAGTGGCTCAGTCAGTTAAGCATCCGACTCTTGATTTTGATTCAGGTCATGATCTCAAAGTCGTGGAATTGAGCCCCGTGTCAGGCTCCCTGCTCAGCAGGGAGTCTGCTTGGGGATTCTTTCTCTCCCTCTCCCTCTGCCCCTCCCCTTGCTCTCTCTCTCTCTTTCTCAAATAAATAAATACATCTTAAAATAAAAGAGTTACTAAAAAATAAAATCAACTTTCTTCTAAAGAACATAAAAGATTCCAGCATGTCTTATAACATTGATAATGCTCAAGATACAATGAAAATTATTTGGCACCGAAAGAAACAAGATTTTCTGTATTCCAAAGAAAAAAAGAGAGTCAATGAGGCAGACTCTGAGATGATCCTTATATTGAATTAGCACTTAAGAATTCTAAATTATTATAACCATGCTGAATGACACAGAAGCAAAAATGTTCCTAATTATTGAAAAAAACAGAAGTCTCATCAGAAAAAATAGAAAATACAAAAAAGGACCAACAGGAAATAATCGAACTGAAAAATAAAAGCATTTGACATTTAAGATACAGTGAATTGGCTTCATCACAGAATAAAGATGATTGAGCAGAAAGTCAGTAAACTGGAGGGTACAACAATAGATCAGGACTCAATCTGAAGAAAAAAATTTACCTAGAGTTTGCAATATACGCTTACAACTAATCCAAATTTTCTTTCAAATTGCACTATACCACTTTACAAGCAGTGTGAGTAGTTTATGACAAAGTAATCCTAATTCCCCTCTTCCATCCTTTGTGTTAGCAGCAGGTCCCTCCCTGCCTCTGCACAGACCTCAGTTCTTGAGTTTGGCTTAGAAAGAATTCAGAGTCAAACTCTCAAGCAAGCAAGAATTTATTAGAAAGTTTAAAAAAGCGTTAAGCACACTCTTAAGATGGGAGAGGGGACAGGCCCAGATGGGATCGTTTGTCTTTTCTCTTATGTTTGAAGAGGTTATAGGTCCTGAGGTTTTTGAGAGAGGAGGTTTTTGACCCTATGGTCCTTGTTAGAACTGTCATGGCAGCCACCCATCACAAGGGGGGGGGTCCAAATCACAGTGTCGATGTATTATAATGAAGCTCTAGATTACTATGGGGCAGTGGTCATAGGGGAGAGTGCATACATGTTCCCAGGCATCTCTACCGGCTGTTTGAAATGTGGTTTCCGTCCTTCTTAACATCAGAAACACCTGTTCCTAGTGTTCGCTGTATCTAGTGAACTGCCAATTCTATCATTTGTATCTATCATTTGTATCATTGCTGTCATTCATTTTACTGATCTATAAGCTTACATAAGTGAATACATTATTGCTATCATTATTCTAAACAAATTGTTATCGGATAGATCAAGTAAGAGTAAGAAAAATAAGTTTTTGTTTTATCTTCACTTATTCCTTCTTCGATGCACTTCCTTTCTTTAAGTAGATCTTAGTTTCTCACGTATCATTTTCCTTCTCCCTGAAGAACTTCTTTTAATATTTCTTGCAAGGCAGGTCTACTGCCAACAAATTACCTCAATTTTTGTTTTTTTGAGAAAGTATTTCTCTTTCACCTTTGAAGGATAATTTCTCATGAAGCAAAATTCTAGGTTGATGGGTTTTTTTTTTTTTCTGTCAACACTTTGTTTCACTCCACTTTCTTCTTGTTTACATGCTTGCATGTTTTTTGAGGAGAGGTCGGATGTAATGCTTATCTTTTTTCCTCTGTAGGTAAAGTGTTTGTTTGTTTGTTTGTTTTTTTCCCTTCTGGCTTCTTCCAGCATTTTTTCTTTATTTTTGCTTTTCTGTAGTTTGAAAATGATATGCCTAGGCGCAGGGTTTTGTTGTTGTTGTTTCTGTTGTTTTTTGTTTTTGCATTTATCCTGCTTGGTGTTCTCTGAGCTTCCTGGATCTGTGGTTTGGTCTGACATTAATTTGGGGAAATTCTCTACTTTTTTCAGTGTTTGTTCTCTTTTCAGTTTTGGAGGTTTCTATCAATACACTCTCAAGCTCAGAAGTTCTTTCCTCAGCTGTATCAGTCTACTAATAGGACGACCAAAGATATTATTCATTTTGGTTACAGTGATTTTTTTTTATCTCTAGCATTTTTAAAAATTCTTTTAGGACTTCCATGTCTTTGCTGATATTGCCCATCTGTTGTTGCATGCTGCTTTTTCCATTACAGCCCTCAGTATATTAATCATAGTTGTTTTAAATTCCTGGTTGGATAATTCCAAAATCCTGGCCATATCTTGTTCTGATGCTTGCTCTATTTCTTCATATTGTGTTTTCTGCCTTTTGGCCTGCATTTTAATTTTTTCTTGATAGGTAGACTCGAGGTACTGAGCCTAAGGAAATAGGTCTGTCATAATGTGGTGCTGAGATGTGGGGAGGGGAGGTGTTTTATAAACCTATGATTAGGTCTCAGTCTTTTCAGTGAGTCTCTGAAAACTTTACAAATGTTTCTCAGTTGTTTTTTATCCCCTCTCCCCACTTAGGTGGGACAGGGTGGCTAGAGTTGGATACTTTCCTTCCCTGGGTTACTTAGGCTCTGTTACCCCAGCAAATAAGGCTCTTGTTAGCTAGTTTATCCTGAAGGCAGGAATGTACTCTAGTGCATTTAAAGGTAGTTCCTTAACCCTTGAACCCCCTGAAACATGAAGGGATCTTTCTCTTATATTTACTGTGAGAATCTGGGGGCCTCTAGATGTAAAACTCATTAAAGTGTGGGGGATTCCCCTATGACTGTGGCTCCCTGGATTTTTAACTCTCAGAGTTGTTCACACTGAGCCTCCAGCAATTTGTCAATTTTCTTGATTCAGGTTTTCCTACCCCAGCACTACTTCCCGTGGAGGTTCTGCTCATGAGTATCTGCTGAAATAAGCAGACTCCCTGCATTTGCCTTTCTTCTTAAGCCTGGGGGCAGGGTTTGCTCCGAGTCTTCACCTCTCTTATCCAAGAAGGTTTTTGATTTTTCAATCTGTTTAGCTTTTTTACTTTTTGTTAGGATGGGACTTCTACTCTCCTTACATGCAGAACCAGAAATTGCCCAGCTAATTTTTCAAAGATTTTATATGCTTTCTGTTATACTTAATTCTCTAGCCCAATGAATAACAGCTTAAATGCATATATTCAACCAAGCTTGTATGAAATGGTATTGTACTAATCATGTATTTGTTGTGTTACATTTATTCACCAAAATGCATCTTTAGCCAGTCTAAATTGGCTTTCTATGAAATTTGAGAATATGCTTCCATAAGATATTTACAAAGCAGAAAATTGTCCTTTGGCAGTGGTTCAAATCATATCTAGCTCTGAGGTAATTGTCACAGCCTGAAAATTCTATTTTATGAAACTGTATAAAGAAAAAAAAAAAGGAATGGACTACTGTTATGTTGAATAGGGGTGCTAAATTCATATAAAACACTATAGAGTCCAAACAAAGTCTTATTCCTGAGATTATGATATCTTTCATATAGACTAGACTAAAATGTATTCAAGTATAGAGTTCTTGCCCAAAGGCAGTCATGAAAATGTCTTACTTACCACTTCTAGCAGAGATCAGATCCTTAAAACCAAAAGTCCCTCAGTCAGTAACTGATAGACTGATAAGATACAAACTGACTGAGATTGATCCTAAAATGGATGCCAAGTTTAAATCGAACATCAAAGAATCCATTGTGACAAAAGATCATGGCAAGAAATAAAAGATAAGGAATAAGTTTTCTTTAAAGGACAAATTAAAAATAATTAACTCAAGGCCACATGTTTTGTAAGTTACATAACTAAAAATGAATTCCAGACCTTTTTATTGGTTCTCCACTTCAAGCACTAAGCTGGAATCTTTTTTTAAAAAAAAATCTAATTTGTATTTTTGGAGTCTAGATTATTTCTGCTACTTGCTAATCCTCAACAGTAAAAATAGATGGCTTACTTTTTTTTTCCTGTTAATACATTTTGAGTTTATTTGATGGTCTCTTTTCCATTTCTTGTCCTAAATTTGTTATTCTAAAATTTCCTGAATGATGGAAAATCACTTTTACTAATCTGTTTGAATATTTTCCTTTATTACTTCCTGGAGTTTTTTGAACATCATTTAAAAAAGTATTTATATTCATTATAAAAACAATATCTAAATAACAGTCTAAGATTCTTGATGGTATTCCTTCGACATAATCAGTCAAGTTGAAATGATACAGATTAATTCACTAAAATGACAGGGACTGTGATTTACTAGATTTTGTAGATTAGTAAGCAAGCAAATCCATGCACAATAAAAAATTAAGGGTAGTGCAGCATAAATTGATTTTTTTCATTTATCTTGACAACTCTAGTTTAAATTATTTATGACATGCTTCACAGTATGCTAATGAATAGCCTCTAGTATCCTACAAAATAGAATTTTGAAGTTTAGACAACTAACTAAAATCCTGTGCTAATAAATCTTGTCTGAGAGTATGTTAAGATGCTAGGGCTTTGTGAGAAATTAGTTAAAAAAAAAGTAAAGGAAAGAAAGAAAAAGAACAGAAAACTGCTATATAGGTTGGCTTCTTAAATAGAATTTATTTTCAAGTGTGATGTGTCCCTCTGGCATATCTGATTTCTTTAACATTTCTGTGTCCCAGAAAAGTCTAGTAAGTTTTCTGAACTGCTATTTGATTTTCTTTGCTATATTCCTCTGACAACTTTACATGATAGAGATATAAAATGTTATCTTAAAAGTTATCAGAGGACCTGCAATTCAAAATTAAAGAATTGATATTATCTCTTTTAAATTCATTTTGTAAAAAGACACATTTAGAAATGAATTGTTATTTAAAATTATAATCTTATGACTTCCACATTATTTTAAGCAATTAGTTAGAATCATACCAGTGGTATGACCCTTCATTTACTGGTTTTGCAAGAAAATCTAAGATGTCAAGATGTATTCTCATTTTTTAGTTGTAAACACATATATACTTCAAAACAGAGAGAGTGCAAGGCCTTGATGTCTCACTAAAGTGAAAATTTAATGAAATAATAAACAATCTGACCAATTTTTGAATTAGAGGCAGAAGACATATAAACAATTATTTATTTCATTTTTCTTTGTTTATGTCTATTAGAAGATTAATTTTTGGCATTTATTCCATGTTACACACTGAGAATGATAGGATTTGTTAATATTTAAGACATTGTATTTTAGGTGCAAATACACACTTATATTTTATTTGGCATTAAAATGTTCCTTACCCAAAGTCATTTTTCTCCTTCCTCAACACCCAGACATGTGCAAACATACTCACTCTAAAACACACACACACAAATAGAAAAAAAAAAAACACAAATATTTTAAGAATACAAAATATTTTTTTCAATAACTATATCTGAAATTAATTCCATTTAAATATGAATTCAAGCTTTAGTTTTGTTTGTTTCTGTAACCCATATAAAAAATACAATTAGAATATCTATCATGTTGAGGACTGAAGTAGATTGGGTAAGTGTATTTGTTTCTTAGGGCTGCCATAACAGAGTACCACAGACTAGGTGGCTTAAACAACAGGAATTCATTTCTCAAAATTCTGGAGGTTGGAAGTCCAAGGTCAAGATGTTGGCGGGGTTAGGATAGAACACATCAGTATATACTGGATTAGAGGCCACCTTAAAGAACTCATTTTAACTTAATCACCCCTTTAAAGACCTTATCTTGAATGGAAGTGCTGTTTCTTCTTTTCTGCTTAGGCTCGAATGGCTGGTTTCAAGATGGGCAAGTTCATGAAACCGGGGAAGTTGGTGCTGGTCCTGGCCTGACCCTAGACTCTGGATGCAAAGCAGTCATTGTGAAGAACATTGATGATGGCACCTGAGACCATCCCTACGGCCATGCTCTGGCGGCTGGAATTGACTGCTATCCCCACAAAGGGACAGCTGCCATGGGCGAGAAGAAAATTGCCAAGAGGTCAAAGATCAAGTCTTTTGTGAAAGTTTATAACTACAATCACCTCATGCCCACAAGGCTACTCTGTAGATATCTCTTTGGACAAAAGTTTTGTCAACAAGGATGTCTTCAGAGACACAACTCTTAAATGTAAGGCCCGATGAGAGGCCAGGGTCAAGCTGGAGGAGAGGTATAAGACCGACAAGAACAAATGGTTTTTCTAGAAGCTGTGGTTTTAGATTTGTTTTGTTTCAATCATTAAAAATACCCTCCTCCCCCCAAAAAAGATCTTATCTCCAAATATGATTACATTTTAAGGTATTGGAGGTTAGGACTTCAATATGTAAACTTCGAGAGGACACAATTCAACCCATAACACTAAATCTGGATAATCCTTGGTTAATCTTATGTAAGAACTTGTAAAATGAAAAGTATTGGAGAAATGCATTTTTTTTCTCCTCCAATTTAGGAGTTAATTTTTAGTGAATGCCCAAGCTCACAGAGGGCAATTACTCCCTCATGTCCTTTGATACTTAACAACCTGGACACATTTAAGTTTCCTTCCTTCCTTCCTTCCTTCCTTCCTTCCTTCCTTCCTTCCTTCCTTCCTTCCTTCCTTCTTTCCTTCCTCTCTCTCTACCTTTCCCTCCCTCTCTTGCTCTCTCTTTCTCTCTTTCTTTCATTTTTGTCTCTGTTTCTGTCTCTGTCTCTGTAAGTGTGGGCTTCCTGACCAACTTCAGTGAACCAGGTCTGTGTTAGATGCTAAAAATAAAAATGTGAAGTCATGAAATACATCCACAGCCTTCATGGAGCTTACACTCTAGGAGTTGTGATAGATAATGTGTAATTATACAAATGAAAGACATTATTAAAACACTGCCAAATGCTAATAAGGAAGTATAGGCACTAGTTAAGTGCCAAAGTGGAAGTTCTCACCTAGTTGAGGTCCCAGGGCAATTATACTTGGAGAAGTTGTGATCTGAAGGATAAATACAAAGAAATGCCATTTCCAAAGTTTCTTAAATAGAATGTTTGGAGAACTGAATAAAGAATAGCTGGAGTTAAGTGTGGTAGATATGGGTCAATAAATCCATGGTTGAATAAACAGCATAAAATATAATAAGGAAGCATAACTTCCAGCATTCTTTACTTTGTGAAATAAGATATTTTATCAATATCATTGCTGCAGTCAAAGGGATTTTACAGCATTGCATCTCCATGTCTATGATTTTAGCTGGACATGCAATTGAAAATTTTATCAAAATAATTGGAAGCAAAGGTTTCCAAACATAAAGTGCTATATATAAAGCATAATAGAAATGTGATGCTAATATTTAAATAAAACATGATAAGAAAATAACACCTGTGATTAAATTTAGTCATTTTTCAGATGATACTCATAGTATTATATATACATATTTTCTAACTTCTCAGTGTATTAAAATTTATAATATTAAAATATATTCTTTTTAGTACCTATTTAGAAATAAGAGTGGATATTATTGAGTATCATTCGAAGGCCCAAGGAAATGCTATATATGCAATTTCAACAATTTTAGAACTTCATCGTAAACTTATCTGAAGACTGCACCTGCTGCTTGTCAACGTTTATTCCGGAATCTCTTTCTAGCTATTGTGGAGGATTTGTCCAGCATTAAAACAGAGTAAAGATAAATAAACATTGCTTTGTAAGTTGATTCCAACCTAAATTAAAATGGAATACAATGGGGTGTGCATTATTAAGTGGCTTCTTTTAGTATAAAAACTGAGAAGGAAGGAAATAAAGTAGCTGGTCTGTGATCCAATTATCTGCAGGTACATGATCAGGCACTCACAGAGGGAAGGAAATACAAATAGTCCAATCTAATATCATTGTAAGCAAGATAACCAAACCTTAAGGTAAACAGTATTTGGTAGGGGAGAGTCTTTATCTTTGAAATGCTCTTAGTAGTATATTACTAGTGTATGATTGTTTTGTGTAAATATACCTGCAATCTATGGATTTCTGATGCCTAACTCCACAGCAAATGTCAGGTAAGTAGTCAACTCTCTGTGTTAAAGAGATGGAGATGTTTCATAACATGAATGCTCCCTGCTGTGTAAGGTGATGTAGGACCTCATTCAGGGCCTCATTCACTTATTGTTCTTTACCAGGGAATGTGTGTCCAGTGTAGAAAGGAAGGGGCCATCTATAATGTGCCAGACATCTCTGCTTTGCCTGTGTCTACTTACTGTTTGAAACTGAAATTATTACTAAAATTTAATTTGGGTAGGATTGCTGATTCCTGTAGGTATGATTTTGCAAACCAATCTTTTACCTAGTTTTAGCTCAACACACACACACAAATACATATTGCAAATTCCATATCCATTTAGTTTAAATGGATATGAAATCGTCAATTTGCCTTTGGATTTGTTTCATATTTAATAACAAATCCGAGTGAAGTTTGATTTACGTATATAAAATGATGAGATTTTAAATGCACAGTTTGAAAAGTTTTGACAAATGTGTACAAATTTAGAGCAAAATATAGAAAGTTCTATTACCACAGAAAGTCCCCTTCTTCGTTTTTTGAGTCAAAGATTATCCTTTCTTCAACCAATGGCAATTGCCGTTCTTACATTAATCACCATGTATCAGTTTTGCCTCTCCTTACACAAAGAAATGCTGAGTTTTGTTTGACAGATAAATTACCAGAGAATTATCTTGATCTTGCGGAGGCCTGGCTTTTGGTTTTGTAAAGGAGGTTTGTAGGTATCTGTCCCACAGAAAACCTTTACTCCAGAGCTTACTTTAAGATATGCCATTTTGCATTTAACTGAAATGCCAGATTTTTTTTTTAAAACAAACCACTCTCTCTATGAAGTTTTAGCTTCAAGGTTTTTGTTTGTTTGTTTTGTTTTTTCTTTTCCCCAGCAGCGGTTGTAGCTAAAAATATTACTTCTAAGCTACTAATTTTTTCTGGATGCCTTGGCTTTTTGTAATTTTTGTTTTGTAATTTTCATGGACAGTTAAAGAGTACAACATAGATTTGAAGAAAACTTTATGTAGATTTTGGCAATCCTAAATTCCCTCATTGACAAATTTTCCCTTTAATTCCTAGTACCTCTGATAGCTTCAAACTTTGACCATTATTCTTGCATCTCAGTAAGATAGTATTTATTTTCCTTTTTACTCCATTATTTGGCCCTATGACCTGGGAAGTATTCTTAAGGAAAAATAGCTAAATGTAACACATATCTAGTTTATTTATCTTCTTTCAAGGATAGTGTTACTGTAGTTTCTACTTATGTTGAGTTATTCTTAAATAATTGTTTTTTTATATTTTATCTACAGTTTATAATCATTAGCTCAAGTTATAGCCAATACAATTATTCTGCTATAACCAGAACCAGAACTCCAAATTATGTTTCTTAGAGGTCAAATAAAATGTTTATTTAAAATATAAAACAATATACATTTTTAGGATGTATCTGCCACACAGCTCTTTTAGATTTATAAACTTTAGAATAACATTATTTGGCTGTTCATTTTATTCTATGAATTTCCAAAAAATGGTAGCTATGTATCCTGTGCCCAAAGACTTTACAGTTTGCTTACAATGTAAAATATGAACACACACCAGTGAGGAAGAACTCAATAACAACAACAGCAACATCAGCAATAATAATAACAATAATAGTAATAGTAGTAGTTGTAATAGTAATAATAATGATAACAATAATAAATTTGTGACTACATTGAAACATGAAAATTATTCCATAAATTTTAGAAGTGACACTCTTACTTAAAGTGTCAAGATATAAAATGTCATGTGAGAATCGTGTTTTAAGAAATGTAACTCTAGTCTTCCTATAAATATGAATTTCTGCTCAATTCAGTATGTTTATAGTATTTTTCAGCTTCTCATATTTGTCATTTTATTTTTGCCTTTACGTTCTCAGAGTTGGTTATATTATTGCAAGAACTAAGAATATCTATAGACAAGCATTTCATTTTCATAACAATAATATGTGTAATTTTAATTTCCTTTACCTATTCCAGAAGCACATGTATATTTACAGGGACATTAAAATATCTAGTACTCGGCAAGGTAAAATTGACAATGTATGGCATACTACACAAAATTACCAGGCTTGCAATAAAGAAGGAAAAAATAAAATGAAATGAATCAGGAAAAAAAAAGTCAATGAATAGAAATTGAACCAGAAATGAAACAGATAATAGAGTAAGTGAATAGAATAAGTGAACAAGAACATTAAAAGAGTTATTATGTCAATGTTCTTTTTTTTAAAGATTTTATTTATTTGAGAGAAAAAGAAAGAGTGTGTGTGCACAAGCAGTGGGGGAGGACATAGGAAGAAGCAGATTCCTTGCTCAGCAGGGAGCCCTACGTGGGGCTCGATCCCAGGACCCTGAGATCAGGACCTGAGCCGAAGGCAGATGCTTAACTGACTGAGCCACCCAGGCGTCCCATGTCAATGTTCTTTATAGGCAAGAAGCTTGAGTAAAGCTTGAACAAGTTAAGCAGAGTCATGAAAAACATAAAGAACATCCGGATATATATTCTACAAAAGTAAAATACAAGGCCAGCGAGAAAAAAGCACTATTAGAAATTAATAAAAGATTAGATATTATAAAAGTAGGGATTAGTAACTGAAAATATAGCAATAAAACATGTATATGATGTTTATGATATATGTTATATATAATATTTATGATATATAAATACCATACATATATACAGTATTTATGATATAGGGTATATATATATATATGGCATATATATTTATGATCTATATGAATATATATATAATAATATGTATATATGATATTTCCTCTTATATGTAAGATGGTTATACATTAATGTCTTAGGAACCATTCATGATTTTGAATATTTGCAAAATTTTTGCAGATATAATCATGGATATCTTTCAAGAATGTTGTTATACAAGGTTTTTGCAAGTTCTGTGCCTAGCCAAAGGTTCTGAATTGTGCTATCTTACAAGTACATGCATCTTATAATGCACAATGATAAATTTTATAAATTAACATTAGTTTACTAAAATTTATAGCTCAGGCATTAAGTCTTCCAGAAAACAATGTCAGACTAATGCAACAAAAAGTTTCCCAGAGTTGGAGGAATCTTTCTGATAAGAAATAATCAGCCCTCCCTGCTCAGCAGGGAGTCTGCTTCTCCCTCTGACCCTCCCCCCTCTCATGTGCTCTCTCTCTCTCTCTCTCTCAAATAAATAAATAAAATCTTTAAAAAAAAAAAAAGAAATAATGAGCCCTAACAGAGACACCTTACCTCGGTTTTAATTTTAAATGGGGTATTTTGGATATTCATAGAGAATTATATTTAGTTCTCGCTAAGATTAAATAGTGAAGATATTTTGCCATTGACCATTTTTCTATAGACATATAGGTTTGTCAGCAAGTACCAGTTGAACTACTTTTTTGGCTTTCTTATGCTAACAATATTTTTTTCTGCTTTCAATGTTTTATAAGAGATACCATAATAAAATAAATTCCCAATTATAAATTTAAAAAACATAAACAACACAGATCCCCAGAGTATATTCTGGATCCATTAGAGTTTCTGGCAATTTCATATGATTGTTTACATCTATAGAGCAGTCTGGTGAACAGTGGGTTTAAAATAATAGGTCCAATTATTACCAGATATACAATATCAGAGAAAAGTGAAATATTATTTGTTGTAATTTCATTTTAGGGTAAGATTTAGAGTATTGTATTTCAGAAATGTTGTAAGTAAATTATCATAAAGTGGGAATTTTGATTAATTGGATGGCAATAGTTTATAATCAACATCAGTAAATGTGTATCACACATTTGTATTATATGAATACCTTATTCCTGGTTTGATATCTACAATCATAAAATGTTGGATTTCTTAAGGAGTTCAGGAAGATTTTGTGAAATGTTAAATAATAATTGTGTTTATTATGAAATGTCCCTGCTGAATGTTTTCTTTTTTATTTTTATTTTTTTTAGATTTTTTTTTTTTTAATTTATTTATTTGTCAGAGAGACAGAACACAAGCAGGGGGAGAGGCAGGCAGAGGGAGAAGCAGGCTCCCCGCCGAGCAAGGAGCCCGATGTGGGACTCGATCCCAGGACCCTGGGATCATGACCTGAGCCGAAGGCAGCCGCTTAACCGACTGAGCCACCCAGGCGTCCCGAATGTTTTCTTTTTTTAAAAAAAAGATTTTATTTATTTATTTGACAGAGAGAGAGACAGCGAGAGAGGGAACACAAGCAGGGGGAGTGGGAGAGGGAGAAGCAGGCTTCCCGCCGAGCAGGGAGCCCGACGTGGGGCTCGATCCCAGGACCCTGGGATCATGACCTGAGCCGAAGGCAGATGCTTAACTGACTGAGCCACCCAGGTGCCCCATCCCTGCTGAATGTTTTCCTAAGAACAGTGGCAATCAAAAAGATGTCAGTGGCATTCAACATGGACATTTCATATGTACACACACACATATATGTATACATGTGTATACAGATATCCATACACACCCACTTACTTATTGTCGGTCTTGCTAGATGTTCTTCAATTTTTTCTTGATTTTGTTTTTGAGGAAACAGCTATGTTTCATTAAGTTTTGTCCATCTTTTCTTATTTTCTTTTTTTTTTAATTTTTATTTATTTATTTGACAGAGCGGGAGAGAGAGAGGGAGAGAGCACAAGCAGAGGGCACAGCAGGCAAGAGAGGGAGAAGCAGGCTCCCAGCTGAGCAGGGAGCCCAATGCGGGGCTCCATCCCAGGACCCTGGGATCATGACCTGAGCCGAAGGCAGATGCTTAACTGACTGAGCCACCCAGGCGCCCCTCTTTTATTATTTTCAATTTAAATGTGCGTGTGTGTGGTGTGTGTGTGTTTCTTTCTCTTGTCCTCATTATTTGCTTCTTTCTACTGGCTTTGGATTTATTTTGCTGTTGTTTTTTCTAATTTCTTGACACGAGAGCTTAAATTATTGATTGAAAAATTTTCCTCTTTTCTAAGGTAAACAGTGTTGGTATATATTTTTATCTCAGCACTGCTTCAGCATGGCGCTACAAATTTTAATATGTTGTACTTTCATTTCATTTAATTCTATATATTTTTGCCTTTAAAACATAACTTTTGTACACATTATTAAAATATTAAATACAAGGATAAAATAGCATATCCTTGGCTAAGTTTTTTCCATTCTAAACCTTACTTTTATGAAGATTTAATTTCTCTCATGTGCTCAAAAAATACCTTGTACAACTCTCAGTGACAGTACTTATCCCATTTAAATGTATTAAAATTACAAGTCTCCTAAATCTTAGATCCAGAAAGCAAACAGCATGTCTTTAATCTTTGAACTACCATAACTATGCAAAATTCCTCCTGTATGGTAGGATATTGACCAGTCTAATTCAACCAGGTTATTAGAATAGGAGTCACTTCTGTTTGTATGACTTTGGAAAAGTTACTTAATTTTTCTGAATTGAGTTTCCTCATTTATATATCAATTATGTTAAAATTATAAATGTTTTTAAAATTTTCAAGTTTTAATTTAAATTCTAGTTAGTAACATACAGTGTAATATTAGCTTCAGGTGTACAACATAGTGATTCAACACTTCCATACATCACCTTGTGCTCTTCACAAGTGCCCTCCTTAACCCCCATCACCTATCTAACACCCCACCTACCCACCTCCCCTCTGGTAACCATCAGCTTGTTCCCTACAATTAAGAGTCTGTTTCTTTTTTAACTCTTGAATGCTCTGCCTTTGCCAAGCTAATGAAAGAAACATGGTTATATCGTGAAAAACACAACAGCAGAGCTTATTTAAGAAGCTTACCTGAGAATAGTTAAAAATAAACTTGACACCATACGAATACTCATTTTTGTATGTCCTGCATGGTGTTGTATTGTGTGTAACTATTTTTTAGGTTATTTCCATTAAATTATACAGATCTGCCTCCCCTTACGATGAGGTCACATCCCAATAAACCCCTTTGCAAACTGAAAATAACGTAAGTCAAATGCATTTAATACACCTGACTTACTGAACATCATAGTTTAGCCTAAATGTGCTGAGAATACACAGTTAGTTGGGCAAAATCATCTAACACAAACCCTATTTTATAATAAAATGTTGAATATCTCTTGTAATTTATTGAATACTCTACTGAAAGTGAAAAATAGAATAGTTGTATGAGTGCAGAACAGTTGTGAGTGTATTGGTTGTTTACCCTTGTGACGGCGTGGCTGACTGGGAGCGGCCACTGGCTAAGTGCGGCTGCGCAGCAACACCCGGGAGCTTCCCATGACGTATAGCTCGCCTGGGAAAAGATCCCCATTCCAAATGCGGAGTTCTGTTTCTACTGAATGTGCATTGCCTTTGTGCCGTCATAAAGTCAAAAAATCTTAAGTCGAACCATGGTAAGTCAGGGACTGTCTGTATAAGCAGAATTCTGTGACAAAACAATTTTGTGAATAATCAAGAGCCACAGTGATTACCAGAAAGATATGGAAGGAAGAATTTCGCTCCATTACAGGAATCAAATACATTGAAGGACTGCAGGAATGAAAAAAAAAAAAAAAATGCAGTAAATGATTTAAAGAATATTTTATTTATCTTCTGTCTTTTGCTATCTATATGTAAGGTGGTAAAGATTAATGAACATGAAGTATCGTATGATTGTTTAAGGACATAATTTTCACTTTTAATTATTAACATAGGGACCGGGAATCATGGTCATTTTGGAGCATAGTAATTAGAAAATGAATGGGAAATTTCAAAATAAAAGATATAGGATATTTATGTTAAATTTTATGATGGACAAACTGTAGAATGGGTCAGGTGTAAGAAAAAATTATATGATAAAAATCTGATTTGATTAAAGTTCTAACAATATGGAAATTTTGAAAAATAGGAAAATACTGATTTTATATCATGTAAAACTAATTTCAGTGTTTTAGGAAATGGTTTTCATGAGGCCACTAAGAGAAACATTGCTAAAATGAAATTTTGTTGTGTTTTTCTTTCTTTTTTTTTTTGTATTTCAGCAGAATTGAATCATCAGATCATTTTTCTTCAAAGTTGTTGTATTTTTAAAATGGGAAAACAGGGGGAGCCTGGGTGACTCAGTCAGTTGAGTGTCTGACTCTTGATTTTGGCTCAGGTCATGATCTCACGGTCCTGAGATTGAGGCCCACTTTGGGTTCCATGCTCAGTGAGGAGTCTGCTTGTCATCCTCACCCACTGTCCCTCCCCCTGCTCATGCTCTGTCTCTCTAAAATAAATAAATCTTTAAAAAAATAAAAATAAATAAAGTGGGGAAACAGAATACAATATAGGAGAAAGTGGAAATGAAAACAAAATACATGAAAAAATATGGAAAATTGCAGTTTTAGAAGGACACATAGATTAAAAGTAACAAAGCATCATGGAGTCAAAACAAGACTTCTATATTGTTGTGAGAACTATTCACATTTTTGTGCTGAATAAAAGTGTGTTTTGCTTGGTACTATTATTTGTATGTGCCAATATTAATTATGTTTTAAATAAAGTTGACCAGCAATAGCTGAATTCTCTATTCATTCTTACTGTACACTACATAGGGTACATTACTACATTATTGCCTTGCAAAAACTGACTGTTGAAAGTTCACTAATCTTTTAGGTCAGTTGACATCACACTGGTAGCTTAGCATCAGCAATGGTGATTGGCTTGATAACTGGCAAATGTTGCAAATTGTTTTGGTTCCTTCCCTAAGAGCCGTTTGTTATTTACTATTATTTACTAGCTCACAGCTGATTATATGTAATTTAAAATAATTTTCCCTCACACACACACCCCCAATCTACATTTGCGTATATGCATGTAGATACGCATGTACATATGTGTATATACACACATCTACTATATATATGTATATACACATATATAAATGATATATATATTTCAAAGCAAATTTCCATAAAAATAGGGATGTTAATATCAATTTTCATATATATATGAATGTATATATGTAAATAAGTTGAAAAAAATGCTCAGGTATGGGTCAATTTCTAACATACTGTACAATTATTTGCTTTCAAATCTGCATACATATTTTACTCTGTAAAATACATAGATACCATAAAAATTCATGGGTTGCTTTTTACTAAAGGTATTCTGCTTTCATATTCCTATTTTAAATGTTAAAGACATGATTTATTCATTATTTCTCTTTTAAATAATGAGGAGTTACACTCTTTTCTATCTTTGTACAAATAGTCACTGAGATTTATGCAAAGATAAAGTCCTGTAAAAGAGTAAACTCCCAATTAGTTACTTAAGAATTTATCTTAATTATTAAAAAACTTTAAATATTTTTCTAAAATATATTTAGTGTTCTTGGTTCCTAGAAATAGTAGCTAACACCATATAGTTTTTGAAAAGTGTATACATAAAATAGTGTGATCTTCTATGACCAAGTGGTTGAATATATAGAAGTTTCATTTGATAATAGTCATGTGGTTAATATTTGAAACACTGTAATCACAAAATCTCTTTATCAATAATCAGAAACTAATTTATCAAAAATGAATACTTCTTTTTCTGCTATTTAAATCATAAATGAAACTTAAGTGTCTTTTTTTCCTCAGCAAGTATGTACCGTGTTTTCATTTTGTTCTTCCGAGTTAGAAGTTGCATCCAAAGATAAACTCAAAGATATTTTGATTATTCTTGATCCATTGCACTTAATAAAATAAACCCCAAATGAATATATGTTATGATTTTTTAAGTATTGTGTTTTTGCATCAACAAATTCTTTTAGCTAGAAAATAAAATATTTACATTTTTTCCAATGTTTAAATAAAAGTCCATGTACATGGGCTATAACACAGCATGATGAAAAGAGAAGGAAAAAAATCCTGCCTGGTAGACCATCTGCTCATAAATTTTATTTCTGTGTGTTGTGTTTATATTTTAATTTCCCATGGAAAGAAAAGTGGAATAAATATGTCTACTTTCTTGTCCATAAGTCAATTTTTGATATGTAAAAATGTATGGAACCAAATATAGTTGGCAGAATTTCTGACCCTGGGAAAAGCACATTTCATTTCTCAAACTCTTACCAATTTTATAGATGTGAGTTCAATGTCCTCTAATATGTTTACCAACTGGTCCGAGATTCACAGGTGTTCAGTTCCATCTTTAAAATATTTCTCCCTTGCAATTCATTCCAATTTTCTTTGGCCCTAATGGTCTCAGTTTCACAGATTTCAGAAATCCACTTTAAACTTCCAGCTTTTAAATGATGTGCTTGCCAGCATTTAATAGCCAAGTCCATCACTTCCCTGACTTCTTAATTGATGCTTTTAGCAGGTAAGGACTCATTTTGCCCAGATGATTTCCTGTTTAACACAACTATTAATTGCCACCGGATTCCAAAAGAGCAATAAATGTTACTCACAAGTATCATAAGGAATTTTATTTTTCTGGAAAAAGAGTGAAAATGGACTTTACAGGGTAGATTTTCCATTCAGAATGTCTCAGTACCCATTGCGCTGTAGTCAAGTTTTCTCTTAGAGGATGGAGTATAATTAGGAAAATGAAAATTAAAAAAAAAGAATGCTCAATATTTATGATCTCTATGTAACAAATAGGCTACTGTCCTATAAGGAATCTGTTTTTACTTAAAAATAAAACAAACTACTACTACAAATTTTATATAAAGACCCATTTTCATATGAATTCATTTGGCTTCTAAAGTTGATGAAACTCACCTCTGATCTAGTGCTTTGCCTCCCTGATCATCACAGTGCTAGTTACTAGTGCAGCCCAAAAGGGCAAAGGACAAAATCCAGAAGCAGCTGCTGTGTTTGGGGGCTATTCAAATCTAAAAAACAAACCTCCAGACGCCTGGGTGGCTCAGTCGTTAGGCATCTGCCTTCGGCTCAGGTCATGATCCCAGGGTCCTGGGATCGAGCCCCGCATGGGGCTCCCTGCTCAGCAGGAAGCTTCTTCCTCTCCCACTCCCCCTGTTTGTGTTCCTGCTCTCCCTATCTCTCTTTCTCTGTCAAATAAATAAATAAAATCTTAAACAAACAAACAAAAACCTCGTATATTCTACTGTACAATTAGAGGTTGTTAAATAGAATTTAATAAGTTGATGATATGCAGACAGATGTTTAAGGAAGCATGGCATATACACTGAAACCTTTCCAAGTCACAGAAAACATTTTATTATTAGCAATCTTAGATTCACATGATTAAACAAGTATATTGGATAGATATTATATTATATTAGAGAAGAATAATCATACAACTGCCCTGGATTAATTATTTTAAAAATTACTAAAATGAATGTCTTGCGGATAAACTGATGCTTTAGGGAATTTTTATTAATCTTGTATTTCTGATTTCAGTTACAATAGACAAAAACCACAATTATATGAGCATCAACACATACTTGGTGCATGGAAAGATTTAATATTCTTAACTGTTACAAGTTATTTGTAGAAATCATTGTTTTCTGAATATGGTAAATTCGTTTTCTCAAAAGTTAGAGCCTATGCACGGGACAGTGGTATTAGGAATGACTGTAGAGAGAAAGAATGGTCGTTTGGCAAAATATCCCTGCAGAGCAGATATGCCAGCATTTATAGCTGAATCCAAATGTTCAACAGATGGCAAGCTGAATAAGGTGCAGCTGGAGCTAAAATATATATTTTAGAGGAAAAAGTATATGTTGAATAGAGGTGATAATGCAAAAGAGGAATATTAACAAGATATCTTGAAACAATAGTAAAATAAGGTCAGTTGAAGTCATATTATTAAAGTTTCATGCTGAGAAAAAATAATGGGACCCTGCTGGACTAATTTCAGCTTTAATTTATGACATGACCTTTGGGCCAAAGTATGACATTATAATAAAGATATGTCTTCACTCTAAGCTAGATTTAGTTCTGTAGTAACAGTAATTTGTTTCATCATAAATCTGTATGAATATTTTACTTTAATGCATGCATTCTTATAAGCCCAAGCCATCAAGACACACATTTCCATTCACTTATTCTGTGATCCTGCTTCATGCAAAATTAGATTCCTATTATTTTTTTGAAAACTGATTTGCTACACACTTTAAATACTGCAGCAACTTACAAATATTATCAGAGCTTATGTAAATTATTTGCTGAAGAATAGCACTCTGTTCCCATATTTGTGTTATGACTTTCATTCCTTGGATGGGATTCTTGAGAATGATTTTACATTCCCATTCTTCCAATGTTCATATATCAACCTTTTTTGTTGTTGACATTTTCCAGTTAATAAACTTGTCTCCACTTTTCCAAAAGAATAGGCAACCTCTTTAATATAACCATTACTGTAGCAAGTCAAACTTGAAGCCCAACTATGATGGGCAACATGATTATGAGTGAAATGGTAAATTGTGTGAACTAGTCTCTGAATATTACCAATCTGTTAGGACTTCATTTCCCTACATTTATTCTGAATTGCCCATAAACATATGCACACTAACACTAATTTTTAGAATTATGCCCTCAAGTTTAGCAAAAAGGTAATTTAGCAATTTATAGTTAATGGACCATATTAAAAGAAAACAACACGAAAATTGATTTATTCATTTTTAGAATTCATTTTGCTGTAGTTTCACAGATATGTGTGTTGTGAAATTAAACGTCTGTGGAGTTGCAGTGACCAAGGCAAAAGATTTTAACAATTGTGATGTTAAGTTTCAGTTAAATAAATTATTGAAGTCACTCTTTCTATTATATTCAGCATTGTAAAAACTATTAATGGCTTTGTTTTTAAGTTGATATCATAGTGGTTTAGAGCTCAGTTTCTGGTGGAGGAAAGATTCTCGGACAGACCCTCCCTTTACTGCACAGGCTTCTGGGAATTCAAACCGAAGGAGGTACCTCAGTTTCTTTCTGTGGGACATACCATCATTTCTGTTGTATTCTGGCACAATGTAAAGGGGAACAGAGAACAGGAGCAGGTGAAAATCAGGAAGCAGTTCTCACTGTGGGATATCGGAGAGGATGGCTACAACAGTCTCCTTCTGAAAAGAGCTCCTGTTGGGTTTTTGTTATCAAGGCGTATAGTCTCAGAATTTCTCCTTACCTTCCTGATGATTGCTATGCAATTTATCTTAAATTGTTATTACTATTTTGTAGTGTATTCTCTAGTATAATCACCTGGCAATAGGAAGACCTTCTCATTTTGCTACCTCATTAAACATATGATAGTGTCAGCTTTCAATAACATGAGATATTTTTTAAAATTATTTATTTATTTGAGAGAGAGAGACAGAGAGAGAACGAGTGGGGGGAGGGGCAGAGGGAGAAGCAGACTCCTCGCTGAGTGCAGAGCCTGACCCCAGGACCCTGAGATCATGACCCGAGTAGAAGTCAGACACTTAACCGACTGAGCCCCTCAATAACGTGAAGTGTTTTATATTTAGCATTCCTTGCTACAAAAAGTAAAACGCTAACTTCAACTTCCATGATGTGACATTTCCATGTTTGTTTGCTGTTTCCCATTTTAAGTCCTATTATACTGCTGAAATCATAATTCAGTCCACTTTGATACCCACTTTCATTGTATTTTGGATTTCTCTCAATCTTTCTCTTTTCTTTCTTGGAAGCAGTCAAGGAAGTTACATTAAGTGACATTACAAAGATATGGTTCTGGCTGACTTATCAGCTTTTCTGCATCAAGGTGGTAACTTTTCTCCGTTTATTTGACAAGATGTAGGATACCAAGAAAAGAATAAAAGTGTTTCAACTGAATTCTGAAATTGTGCCTCAGAGTTTCATCTATGTTTTAAATCTGGGGTCGGCAAACTTCCTCTGTAAAAGGCCGGGTAGTAAATATTTAGGACTTTGCAGGATATGTCATCTGTCATAACCACTCAGCCGTGCCTTGAAACGAAAAACAGCCACAGATAATATAAAAAAAAAAAAACATGGGGCGCCTGGGTGGCTCAGTCGTTAAGCGTCTGCCTTCGGCTCAGGTCATGGTCCCGGGGTCCTGGGATCGAGCCCTGCATCGGGCTCCCTGCTCAGCGGGAAGCCTGCTTCTCCCTCTCCCATCCCTGCTGCTTGTGTTCCTTCTCTCTGTGTCTCTCTCTGTCAAATAAATAAATAAAATCTTTAAAAAAAAAAAAAAAAACATGAGTGTGGCTCTGTTCCAATGCAACTTAATTAAAAAAAAAAAAAAAAGTAGTGAGCAGGATGTGGTGCAGTGGTCCAGTTGCTGGCTCCTGCTTTAGATGCTAACACTTCCACTGACAACTTATTAGGTAATTGGCCAAAATCCTGCTGCAAAATATGTTTTAAGTTTTTCCATTTCATTTTGTTTTGCTTCCATGAATATAGCAAAGTAATACTGGGGAGAACAAAATCACGCATCTGTTTATTTATTTCTTCAAATATTTATAGAGAACCTAAAGTGAACTAGGCATTGCTTTCAGTAGTAGGGATTCAACAATTAAAACATTATCTGTTCTCAAGCAGCATACATTCTAACTTGCTCATTCCAAATTGGTGAAAAATGAAGAGGGGCATTATCATAGACAACTAGTCAAAAGTTTGAGGTAAAAATAAATGTTAACTTTAATTATATTGTAATTTAGCAGAAAGCAGTATAGTTTGGTTGCTGAAAATATATACTCTCAAGCCTGACCTCCTATATTAAAATCTCAGTTCTGACATTTGCTAGCTTGCAACCTTGGGTAAGTTACATAATGTCCTGTGCTTTCATTTTTTTTTTTTAATTTCTAAAGTCAGAGATTAATAGTACCGACCACACAGTATTGCTCAATGGATTAAATATGTTAATATATATAAATTATTTATCTCAGTTTCAGAAACTTTGTAAGCACTAAATAACATAGCTATGATACTCTTAGAAATCTATGACCATTCAATGCTTTATTTTTTTCCAAGAATGGAATATATATAGTTATAAAATATTTTACTATGTAAATTAATTTAACTTTTGGTTTTAATTAATATACCTTGAAATATTGTTATTGAAGTCTGAATAGAAATAGGTACACTTATTTTGAATCAGACATCAAAAGAATTCACAATAAGATATAGTTCATTTATAGTTTAAAAAATACAACAGAAATAAACCTATATACACAATTTGGGTATCTTTTACTAACTCTCACCAAACTTCAAGTACAGATTATGTTATTTTACATATTAAATGTCTAAAGATATCCTCATATAATAATATTGCACAGAATTTTTAATTAGATTAAAATGTATGAGATTCTACTTAGATTAAAAACAAAGAGTGATTGATGAGCTACCTATAAAATAGGTGTCAGAATCCCACACATATTATGCATACATGTGCACAAACAAAAGAAAAGTACCTGCAGATGGGCAATATAAACTTTCTTTTACTTCAAAAATAGAAAACAGTGATGCTGTTTTAAGAAACAGATTATTTGAGCAAGCCATTTTGCACTCTGTAAAATACTTTATTTCCTAATGTGAATCTTAAAACACTGAGTGTTTTGTGACCTGAATAGTTGTGCCATATTTTCTTTTTATATTTTTTCATGATATCCTAGGTTGCATTTACACGAAGTTTTAAAACTCAAAAAATTTTTTAATTTAAGTAAGTGAATCAACCAGGTAGAGGTCTGGATCAATTGGCAGAATTTTTTGCATCTCCTGGTAAAATGCAAATTGCATGAGTCACAAATTTTAATTATTTGGTATTGAACATGCTTTAAACTTAAAGTCTGCAATATATAGCTGAACAGTAAGAGTTTGATTTTCCACTATCCCACTATTTCTTTATGTAGAATTTGGGCCTGATAGGGATTAATCTGGAACAAGAAATAGAAAGGGGACATAAAGCTCTGAATTGTGTTAGGAGAGTGGATTGAAGGAAGCTTAGGTGAGACCTTGATAGTGGATGATTAAGCCATAGAAATACCTATATTTTGATAGTTGCTCCAAATGCTTTTCTCTTAAAAGCAAACAATAATAACATGTGGATTTTCCCTAAAATATAAGATCCTGTATAGGTTGAATTGTGTCCCCAAAAACATATGTTGAGTCCTAACCCCTAGTACCTGTAAATATGATCTTATTTGGAAATAGGTTCTTTGCAGGTATAGTTAAGTTATAACAAGATCATACTGGGTTAGTATGGTCCCTGATCCAGTATGACTGGTGTCCTTATAAGAAGAGGAGAAGAGACCCAGACAAAAAGAGAATGTCATGTGATGGCAGAGACAGAGATTGGAGTCATGCTGCCATGAGTCAAATCATGCCAAGGACTTTCATCAACCATCAGAAAGTCATTAGACTGATTCTCCCTCTGAGCCTCCAGGAAAAAAATCAACTCTACTTGATACCTCAATTTCAGATTTCTGGCTCCAGAATTATGAATAAATAAATATCTATAGTTTTAAGCCATCCAGTTTGTGGTAGTTTGTTACAGCAGCCTTAGGAAACAAATACAGATTTTGGTATCAATAGAAATGGGGTGCTGCTGTAACAAACACCAGAAACTGTGAAGGTGGCTTTGGAATTGGGTAATGGGTAAAGGCTGGAAAAATCTTGAGGAACATGATAGAATAACTAGATTGCTCTGAAGCGATGGTTGGTAGATAGATGATGTTAAATGCAATTCTGGTGAGAGATCAGAACTAAGTGAAGAAAATGGCAAAGTTTCCATCTTCTTGGAAAGTACATATATCATCATGAATAGAATCTTAATAGAAATAGGAATGTCAAAGATGCTTTTGGTGAGGTCTCAAATGAAAATAAGAACATGTTACTGGAAACTGGAAGAGGATGATCCTTGTTATAAAGTTTTAATTTATTTATTTGAGAGAAAGAGTAAGAAAGTGAGCACAACCAGGCACAGGGGTAGAGGGAGAAGGAGAGAGAGAAATAGACTCACCACTGAGCAGGGAGCCCAATGCAGGGCTCGGTCCCAGGACCCTGGGATCATGACCTGAGCCAAATGCAGAGGCTTAACTGACTGAGCCACCCAGGAGCCCCTGATCCGTGTTAAAAAGTGGCACAAAACTTTGCCGAATTGTGTTCTACTGTTGGGTGAAAAGCAAACCTTGCACGCAATGTATATGGATTGTTAGCTAAGGATATTTCTAAGCAGAGATTTGAAGATGTTGCCTGGTTTTCCCTTACTGCTTATAGTAATATGTGAGAGAAAATAGAAAAGTTGAGGAAGGAACTATTAAACAAAAGGAACCAGGACATGATGATGTGGAAAATTCTCAGCCTATCCAAATTGGGGGTGGGGGGGTGGGGAAGGACAAAAGAAATAAAGCTTGCTCTAGAGAGAGCATCAGTGTGTGGATGGAGAGATTAAGTATGTCATTCAAGGACCCAATCAACTGTCTTGGCAGAAATATTGTTAGATTGGACTAAAGGGGGAAGAAATAGGACAAAACAAAGGAAAGCTGTCAGACTTCTGGGATTCTGCAAGTTCAAAATGGTCCAATAGAAGGATACAGCTTGTGAACATGTGCTGTCCTTCAAGAAAAGGAGAGAATGACTTGGAGGGTGGTTCAGAGACCATCAGGGTTGCTACTATTGCCATAGGTCCAGAAGGCAAGCTCAGCACTGCGGGCTGAGAAGGTGGGACTGCTGCTCACTCAGCCCAGAGGACAGAACACTGAGCCACAGAGCTTATTTTCAGAGGAAGAATCTCAGCTTCAGATCTAGTGGAATTTACCCTGGTGGATTTCAAGTTGCTTTGGACCTGTATCCCCCTTTTGCCTTTGAATTCCTCCATTTTAAATTGGGAATGCCTAACGTATGCTTTTGGTGAGGTCTCACCCATACTTGATTTAGATGATTTGGAAGATGAGATTTGGGACTTTTTGAGTTGATTATATGAGACTTTGGACTTAGAGTGGATACTGTAATGGGTTAAGACTTTTGGGGAAACTGGGATGGGGTAAATGTATTTTGCATGTGGTAAAGTCATGGATTTTGGAGAGCCACAGGGTAGATGAATATGGATTGAATTGTTTCCCCCCCAAACACCTTGAAGTTATACACTCCAGTACATAAGAATGTGATCTTATTTGAAAATAGGGTCTTCTGAAGATGCAATCATGTTATGATGAGGTCATCCTGGGTTAGGGTAGAACCTAATCCAATATACTGGTGTCCTTATGAGAAAAGAAGAGACCTCTGTAAAGAGGGATTATACCCTGTGACAACAAAGGAAGGATTGGAGTTACTGGCCACTAGCCAAAGAACACCAAGGATTGTCAGCAATTAACAGAGGCTAAGAAAGAGGTAATAGAACAGATTCTCCCTCTGAGACTCTAAGAAGGCACCAACCCTGCCAACATCTTGATTTCACACTTCTGGACTCCAGAATAGTGAGACAATATATTTCTGCTGTTTTAAGCCACCCAGTCTGTGGTACTTTTTAAGGCAGTTTTAGGAAATTAACACAAATGCACAGAACCTGTTGTTAGTGAATATAAACTCATGGGGTGATTGCCCATCAAGAGCTCAATTAACGATAAACATAAAATCACAATTAGCCCCCGAAAGGGAGAATCCCCCAACAGAGCTTTAAGTTCTTATATGTTAGACTCCAGATAACTAGCACACACTGACTGGTATAATGTAAGGAGGACAAAACTAAACACTTTCCATTTACTTTCAGCTTGTCTGTCTACTTTTTTTTTTTTTAGCCAGATGGCTAAGTGATGGATGTGATCCATTTGTGGAGGACTGCTCCCTTTTATTTTATAGAAATTGACTAATTCTCCTACAGAAATTGACAAAATATTTTATATTTACATGTATAACATAGCAATCAATGAAAAAGATATATTGTTAGACTTTTAGATTTAATTTCTTTTGTGTAAAACTTCTGCAGAAGGTTAGGATCCATAGGATTTTTCAACCCAAACACATTCCTAAAAATGAGCAACAGTATCTTTCTCCTCTTTTCAAATGTAACTTTTTCATTTAATACAGTGATTGTGCAGTCACATCTTGATTTTTAAAACAAAGTGCATTCACTATCACCTAGCAAGCAATATGGGTTAAAAAATAGTTAAATGTGAAAAAAAATGAAGTTGTTCTAATCCTAAAATAATAACATGTCATGAATAGGATCTACTGAAGGGAAACCCCACAAATATGTTTCAGTTTATACTCCAACATATACAGAAATTTGCAGACTTTTGGTGAAACATAAACTAAGTAACCATGTATAAGAGCCTGAGTATATAATGGCTGGCTCAAACCCTGGCTTGATCATTTGCAAACATTATGCCAAGGTTCATAAGCACTCTGTCCCGAAGTTTTTCCATCTTAAAATGTGAAAATGATAGACCGATGTTATGGGATTGATATGAACAGTAAATTAGTTATGTATGTAAAGCACTTAGGACAAGGACTGATACTTTAGTATAAAAATAATTCCAAAATTTATTAATCCCAAATATTTTTAACTTCCAGTATTATTAAAAATCACAATTTTAGCAAAGATATTAAATATTATGAAAAATTATAAATAAAAACAACATATAAATTACCACTTAAATAATAATAAAATTATCAGCTGTGGTTTTCTTTCCCAAATATTTCAATCTATTTTTGATGCTGTTAATGATAGCAAAGTAAAGCTAAGTTTTGTTTTTTTTTTTTAACATTCAGAAAGTGCAAAAGGTATTGTATTCAGGTGTAAAACGAAGTATTTGAACTTAATAACTTATAATCATATTATTAGCAATATAGTTAAATTCCATTCCTAGTCTTTATTACAAATTAAGAATAACAGATACTCTTTTTTTTTTTTTTTTTTTCATTTTTACACTGGTCTACTTTTAAGGACAATCTAGTAACCTCTTGATTGTTCTCCCTGTTATCCCATTTTCTATTCATACTGTATGAGCCGGAGTTCTCCAGAGAAATAAAACCCATAGGCAATAGAATATATATCTGCTCCTGTTCCTTATAAAATGGAAGTTGGGAACAAAGGACCAGTATTTTTCAAATTCCACATGATAATCCTTATTAAAATTGATTTGTCTTTTTTCCCTAGGAAGTCATTGCCTTTATGCAATAAGAGATTATGAATAAAAGTTTAACAATATAAAGCAGCATACTGAGATGCATGTGTAAGGAGTACCAAGGAGTTCAGTGTGATGGAATTTATATTGTCCTTTGTTCTGATGGGAGAGGGAAGAGGAAAGGAGCCAAGAGATAAGACCTCCTATTAGTTAGGAAAAGTTAACAAATACAATGTCTAAACTTGTGGTTTAGCATAATATCTATTCTTTGTTCACCCCCTGTTTTTAATTCTGTCTCTGGGTTGGTCATAGATTTCTACTGTCAATGAAAATGTAAAAATATTAGATAGGAGAATATAAGATGCTAAATTTGGCAGTATAAGTGGGGATGGAAGAATAAACAATATTCACAAGTGTTGTGACTTTGTTATATTAACATTTGTTAAGTAGAGCCCTGAGATGTTCAATGGGGAGCCATTGTTCAACAAAAGACTTCAAGGCAGAGTGAAATAGAGAAGTTTATTACTCACAGGTCCTGGAGGTGGTATAAGACAAGCCTCCAGGAGCCCTCTAGAGAGATCAAAGCGGGATGCTGGCAGAGTACTTTGGGGTTCCTGGGCTAAGGCTGGATTGATCAATTCAAACCAAAAATAGTAGAGTTTTGCTAAGCTCTGCAGGGGTCTTACCTAAGAGGCACACAAACGGAAGGCCCTGGGTGGCCGAGGAGAGTGCTTATCAGGAGGGCTGTTGGAGTCCTGTTAGGACCTTACGTTTACTTGTGACCCTTACCTAGGGCACGTGTTACTGGCAGAAGGTGCTAGTGTCACTTCAAGTCCCCTGCAGGCTGCTTAGCCACCTAAAATGGATGCCGAGGCAGGAATATTATGGACTAGCTTTGCTAAACTCTCAAAGACGAGTTACTTAAAATATAGATTTAGCTAAGGTTTCTCAAGAGATGTAGAGGAAGATAGAGGAAAGGCTCAAAGGTGATGTTACAGAAGTGAATGCTGGTTGATGGAAAGATCAGGACAGAATTAGTCCATCAGTATAGGATTTGATAAAAACTGATTTGGATGTACTTGTGCCTATGCTGAAATACCAGATACATACAATTAAATGGATGTCAATGTGTCCTCTTTAATTAATTAGGAGCTCCTATAATTTAGGGACTATGATTTTTGCATCATAATTACCTGAGGGAATAAACACAGGGTCTAATTTTCAATGAGGAAAGAATTAATAAGGAAATTGCATTGTATAACATCGTAGGGTAACTCAAAAGTGATGCAAAAAAGAAAGCCGTGTCTATGCCTTCAAGTACTGTACTTTGGTTGATAAGGGTACAGTCTGCAATACAAAGGATCTGGCTCGACTACTTTCTCTACCATTTACTTTCCATGAGAATTTATTAAAATTCCCAAGGCATAGTTTATCACCCAAAAAAATGGATATTATGATAAAAGCTGCTTTCACCATTATCTCAAGGACTGAAATATATAAGACAATGTATAAAGATGCTCAGTGGCAAAACATCAATGTTCAGCAAATGGATACTAAGGTTTTATGCTGGTTTTCCTTTACACCTGAACTTTATGAGATTTTAAACAATTAACCTACATTTTATAACTTATTTTATATGATATAATAAATGATTTTTATTTATCTTATTATATCTGTTTCAAAATTGTAATCCATCAACACTACAAGGAATAAGAAACTATGGCATATTCACTCAATGTCATACCATATGACAATTAGATAAGGGACTAAAACTACAAGCAAATGAGCACATTATGTTCAGTGAAAAAAACTAGACATAAGGGGCACCTGGGTGGCTCAGGTGGTTTAGTGTCTGCCTTTGGCTCAGGTCATGATCCCAGGGTCCTGGGGTTGAGCTCTGCATCGGGCTCCCTGCTCAGCAGGGAGCCGCATCTACCTCTGCCTCTGCTCCCCCTGCTTGTGCGTGCTCTCTCTATCAAATAAATAAATAAAATCTTAAAAAAAAGACATAAATGAGTATATAGTGAATAATCCCATTAATATAAACTATTTTAATATAATATAAAGGTCAAAACAAAAGCAAAATTAATCTATTCTATAGAAGTTAGGATAAAAGTTGCTATTGTGAGCAGTAAAGGGCTTTCAGGGTTCTGCTATTTTTTTTGTTTCTAGATGCTCTTCAGACAGGTCTGATCACTTTGTGAAAACTAACTGAACTGCATACTTAAGATTTGTACATATGGCTATAGGTATGTTATGCATTAATAAAAAGTTGACATGAAACATGAACTTTATAAAATCATAGTATTGTTAAAAAAAAAAAAAAACCTGCGTAAAGAAATAGGGATTCTATAAGAGGATGAGTTAAGTGCATTCAAAAACAAGTTAATTGAATTGTATTCAATATGCTTAAGTATAAATGAGCCCACACATTTTAGAATGACCATGTCTTTATCAGCATATTAACTTACATAATGGCATATTTGTCCATTTGTCCTTCTGATTTTTTGTCAAAAGATTACTGAAAGTCAGAGATTCCCACTATTGAATGATGAGACAATGTGAGTGTCAAAATAAGAATGAATCCAGCTGATTGAAACACATTCAAATATATAGATATATATTAATTCATATGATATTTAAATATATCTACTGAACATCATTAAGTCTGCCATTATTGCATAAACTGTATTTGTGGTTAACTGAATAGTTTGAGGGAAAGTTCTTGATAATACATTCAAATGGAATGACAGACTTAGAAAATAACCATTTAAAAACTCTGAATAAAGTAATTTAAGCAATAATCAGTAATTGATAATAAAATCACTACTTGAAACATTTATTAGGCCATTTGTAATAAAGAGATCAGGCTGTTAATAACTGAACACAATGATGAATTTTAACATCCTTAATAGTGGGTTTACCATATATCTGTGCCTTTTGTTGTGGTTCCCAAAAACAGGCTTGCCAGAGTGATCCTAAATCTTTTAGAACTTCTATATTTCTCATTTTTTAAGATACAGTGAAAAAGGTGGGAACAACTAGCTACAACCAGAATGTGGAATTTTCTATAGGAAACATGTTTGTTCAACAACAAACATTGCCTTAAAAAAAAAAAAAAAAGTTTTGTGTGTGTATGGTGGTGGGGATGAGTATAAATTAGACTAAAAATGCATGACAAATGCTTGACAGTTTCAAGACATTTAGGGAAATTTTATTATGAACATAGATGATGTTAGGGAATTGCTGTTACATTAATTAGCAGTTTTCATGACATTGCAGTCATGTAAAAAGGTAGTTTTTAAAATTTTGTAACATTACATACTGAAGTATTTATGGGTGAATGAAATGATAAGTTGGATTTGCTTTAAATTACTTGAGCAAAGCAATGAAGAACTAAATAAACTCATAGAAGCCTACCTACCTACCTACCAACATGCATACTAAATACTTAACTGAATGGGTGAAATGAGATTGGATTACAGGTATATTATGCGCTTTCTACTTTTGTACTTTTGTGTTATTTGGTAAATTCAACAAATAACTGCATTTACCTTTGTTCAATCTTGAATAACCCAACACCTGGAAAAGTGACTGGCACATAACAGTCACTCGGTAAATATCTATGAATGGGTATTCATGTAATAAAGTACAGGCTTGCAGTTAGACAACACCGAGTTTGATATTCAGCATCACCAGGTACTATCTAATCTTGAAAAAGTAGTTCCTCATTTAGGAGACTAGTTTTCTTTAAGTATCAAAAGCAATAGCAATGCTTAACTTTAAGGGTTGCTAGGGAATTTAAATGAAATAATGCTTAGCAATGTACTTGGTATATAGGTTTGTTCATTCCTCCACTAACAACATCATTATCTTCCAAATTTTACAGTGTTATCATAAGGAGTAAACTATTTGTGTGTGTGACAATTAATAACGAATGTATGAATATTATTTTCAATTTAGTTATAATTCACACTATGGCTTGCTAAGACATTTCTTGTGTGAATGATTCAGGAATTCTGCCTTCGGCTGAGGTCATGATCCCAGGGTCCTGGGATCGAGCCCCACATCGGGCTCCCTGCTCTGCGGGGAGCCTGCTTCTTCCTCTCCGTCTGCCTCTCTCCCTGCTCATGCTCTCTCTCCCTTTCTGTATCTCTGTGTCTCAAATGGATAAATAAAATCTTAAAAAAAAAAAAAAGAACAGAACAAAAGAAATTAAGTAATTCTTACCACACTTACTTCATGGAAACTATAACACAAACATAATACAAATATTTACCAGAATTATATTTATGTTTGGTATTTTTCCAAGTGGAGACAGTTGCTCTAAGATTTAATTTTATTCATCAGATAAATTACTTTTAGGTACTCTGGTGGCATTTTAAGCCAATGTGCAAGAAAGACTGTTGTTCTAAGTCTCCCAAACAGAAAATTATAATTTTGGTTTATCTGAAGTATTTTTTTTAAGATTTTATTTATTTATTTGACACACACACACACAGAGCACAAGACAAGCAGGGGTTGCTGCAGGCAGAGGGAGAGGGAGAAGCGGGGCTCAATCGCAGGACCCCAGGATCATGACCCGAGCTGAAGGTAGGTGCTTAACCGACTGAGCCACCCAGGCACCCCAATCTGAAGTATTTTTGAAAAATATAGAAGAAAGTAATAATAGGCTGAAAGATGGAAAGAATGTACATTGGGTCCAGGTTTAATATAACAATTTCTTCTAGAAATTTCAAAGAGACAAGAGGAAGGGAATTTGATATTCTGAGGATGAAAATGATCCATTTACTGTTTAAAATGAATTTAAGTCTAAATTGTTGGGGAACTTTCACAAAATATATTTGTAATCAGTGTGAGGCACATGACCCACTATTTCTGTTAAGAATAAAACACAAAGGATGTGAAATTCTATCATCACTGTGATAGTTTGAGTTTTTGCATACCACCACTAAAAAGATGTAATTTCACTATATTAGTTTGTTTGGGCTACTACAACAAAGTACCACAGACTTGCTGGATTAAACAGCAGACATTTATTTCTTTGCAGTTCTGGAGGCTAGAAGTCCAAGATGATAATGCCATCGAGGTTCATTTCTTGTGAGACCTTTCTCCATGGCTTGTAAAGGGCTGTCTTCTCCCTTCCCCTCTCCCACAGCCCTAATCGCGCTTATAAGGACATCCATTTTACAGAACTGGGGCCACCTGAATTACCTCATTTAACTTTAACCATCATTTAAAGGCCCTATCTCCAAATACAGTTTACATTTTGAGGCACTGAGAGGACTTCAAAATAGGCATTGTAAAGGGACACAATGTAGCTCATGACAATCACTATTTTCTTGCCGCTATATCTTTCTTTCACCTTTATTTTTTTATGATTTATCTTTAATGTGAAAATGCTGATGTATGGTGATATTGTCATTCATTAATTTGGGGAATTTTACCATAAAGAATAGTATCTGCGGGGCACCTGGGTGACTCAGATGGTTAAGCATCTGCCTTCGGCTCAGGTCATGATCCCAGGGTCCTGGGATCGAGCCCCACATCGGGCTCCCCGCTCTGCGGGGAGCCTGCTTCTTTCTCTCTATCTGCCTCTCTCCCTGCTCATGCTCTCTCTCCCTTTCTGTATCTCTGTGTCTCAAATGAATAAATAAAATCTTAAAAAAAAAAAAAGAACAGTATCTGCATTAATAAACTCACTTTAGGCAAAGCAATCAGTTGTTATATTTGGTTATTGGTTTCAAAATATCAAAACCCCATGATCTCCATATTTGCATGATCTTTGTTGATAATTTCAGAGGGATTATTTATTAGTGAATATATTTTGTGTTAAAAAATAATTTATTTTTGATTCAGTATTCTAATTTTTCTTGTTCTCTTCCCTGAATTTAATTAAAATAAAAGTGAATTAAATATATTTTCAAATAGTATGCATAATATAACCTTGTTTACTATTCCTAGCTACATGTATTCAATTGTTCATTGAAAATTTAAATCCCGTGGTCAAACTTCTCACTCTTTAATGATGGTTTTGGTTTATTTTGAATTATTTTGTTTATTTTTTATGATTTCTTTTGAAACATATGTCATTTATAAAATGAACTGTAGGCCCATCATTTCTAAAATGAAAAAGAAACAGATAGGAATTCTAATGATTCAATAATACCTTTCATGAAAAAAATTGTAATTATTGTGCCTTGGACTCCCACTTAAAAAAATCTTCAGGTTACTTCCTTGAGAATAGTGGTGTATTTTTTTTCTTAGCTTATTATACTTGCCAAGACTCCAGGAATTATCCTTTATAAAGTACAGTATGATCTTTTATAAAACATTTCTAGCACCATTACAAATATACCCAAATTTTTCCAGAGTATAGGAGCCCACGAATATAGGTAGAATCACAATACTGGTAGAAAAATAAGTATCTTGATAACTTTACTGCTTCTCATACTGCACGGGCTCCACCTTTCTTGAAATTTCCTAAACAATTTTTAGTGTTCTCAGGAATTGCTCTTGTGTGCTTGTGAACTTATCTTCTTAGCTCATTTAAGGAGATCCTCAATTTTATTCTTTGCGTAATGCAGTCTGTTGAGATGACTCATCTTAACCAACAATTCTGTGCTGAAATATCTAATCTTGCCAAAATATGCTAGTCACTCATTAGCTACTGGGATGTTGCTATAAAACCACCAAAGCATGATGCCCTTCGATGCTTTTTTCTGCTTCAGTTGTAGGCTGATTTACTCTATGCTCATAAAATGCATAATGTTCCTAATGCAGTGTCCTCACTCCCAGAGCAGTTCTAAAAGGAAATATACCTTTCTTCCTTACTTGCTTCTACTGCACAGTTTAAAAATAAATGTATATTATGTCCACAATGTTCTATCGAGATTAAATAAGCAACCCTTTGGTATCACTTGCTTTTCATTGTAATTCCTATTCTCTGAAGTCACATGAAATCATTAGCTGGGCGGGTTCTTCTAACAGGGAGTCCCCATACCCTATTAGTTACTCTAGGCTAGAAGCACTGGTCATATTACTATTGGATAAACTGTGTGTATTAACACTTTCTTCCTTTTTTAAAAAAGATTTATTTATTTATTTGAGAGAGAGAGGGAGCACATAAGTGAGGGGAGGGGCAGAGGGAGAGAGAGAATCTTAAGCAGGCTCCACGCCCAGCGAGGAGCCTGTTGCGGAGCTTGATCTCATGACTCTGACATCATGATCAGAGCCAAAATCAGGAGTTGGAAGCCCAACTGACTGAGCCACCCAGGCACCCTCTTTTCTCCTTTTTAGTGAGTTCTCTCTCTGGTACCTTGGGTCATACCATTTACAGAATCAATATTTTTTTCAATGTTGATAAACTGAATTAATTATTATCTCGATTATCTTCTCAGGCTACTCATTTGTTTGCTTTATTATCTCCTTCTATCTTTAATTTTGGGGGCACCTTTATTATCTATTTTCATATGTGGTAGGTTAGAAATTTATCCTTTTATATAGTCTTCTGGATCAAAATCTTAATCACATCATTACATAATCTATATATCAGCAACTTATTTAAAGTGTCTATCTCTCAGAAACGGAAGATAAGGGGTGCCTGGGTGGCTGAGTCTCTTAAGCATCTCCCTTTGGCTCAGGTCATGATCCCAGGGTCCTGGGATCCAGCCTCACCTCAGGCTCCCTGCTCAGTAGAGAGCTTGATTCTCCCTCTTTCTCTACCTGCTGCTCTGCCTACTTGTGCTCTCTATCTCTCAGTCTCAATAAATAAAGTCTTAAAAAAGAAATGGAAGATAAAGTAGTGCTGGATTCATTATAGTAAGTGTGATTATAATTTTGATAGTACTAGCAAATTTCTTAAGGCAATGATTAGTATAATAAATACTCAATAAATATTACATAGTATTAGTTTCCTTTTTTTTAAAAGATTTTATTTATTTATCTGAGAGAGAGAATGAGAGACAGAGAGCGTGAGAGGGAGGAGGGTCAGAGGGAGAAGCAGACTCCCTGCTGAGCAGGGAGCCCGATGCGGGACTCGATCCTGGGACTCCAGGATCATGACCTGAGCCGAAGGCAGTTGCTTAACCAACTGAGACACCCAGGTGCCCCATAGTATTAGTTTCTTATTTGATTAGCCAATTTGGATTCCCTTCTATGGATAATTTACCTCCTCCCTTAACTCAGCAATAACTATTACCATTACTCTTGGCTTTATTGTGCTTTTCAAAACAGAAGCTTAGACATGTATGTGGAAAGTACTGAAAATCAAGCCATCCACAGGAGTTGAGTTTAAGTCTCCACTGCCACCAGAGTGGTATTTGATACAATTTTTTGGATATATATTAAATCAGTTGAGGAAAGTGATAAGAAGTCTCCCTTTCCAGATCCTTCATCCACCTTCTTTGCATGTCTTTGCATCATGGGAATATCATAGCTTGGCAGTCTTTCCTGAGTCTCTGCTTTTATGCTTCATTCTTACCATTCTTATATGGTTTTTGCTTCCCAATGAAGCTCTAAATTATTAGCTGAACATTCTTTGTCAGTGCATTGTTCTTAAAATTAATGTTCAAGTCGCATAAGAGGGGAAAAGGTTTAAAAAATATTTTTTTTCAGTAGAAAGAAAAATATATGCAACAATGCCAGGGCAAAATAGTTTCTCAACTTGTATATGAAAATTTTTTGTATAGTAAAATGATGAGAATATAAGCCATAAAACTTCTAATTTCTGGTTCTTGGTATGTATACCATATGTTTACATTTTCTTTTCTCTATGACTCAATTTCCCTTACTCTATCTAGATGGCTTATTTATGTCAATACTAATATATGACAAATTTGTGTATTATCACAATTAAGTTTTCACCCTTAGAGACTTTAGACAAAAACTAGGGAGTTTCCAACTCACAATAAATATCTTTGTCAAAGAATATATTTACTTTTTTGAGGCTTATGCCCTATCCCTATTACCCAGAATCTCTCTCATCTGTATACCAAAGAGAAGCAAATTGGGTTGACATCCCTTTATTCATGATCTCATTTGACTAAATATCTAGAGTGCACTTTCCAATAATTTATTGTTGAAAATACATTAAATACGGCTAAAATCAAGAACAAGAAACAGCACGTTTTGATGAGGATGTGGAGAAAAAGAACGCTCGTACACTGTTGGTGGGTATCCAAAGTGGTGCAGCCAGTGTGAAAAAGTATGGAGTTTCCTCAAGAAGTTAAAAATAGAACTACCCTAAGATCTGGTAATCACATGACTGGGTATTTGCTTCAAAAATACAAAAACACAAATTCAAAGGAATACATGCTCCCCTATGTTAATTGCAGCATTATTTACAATAGCCAAACTATGCAAGTAGCCCAAGTGCCCATTGACAGATAAATGGATAAAGATGTGGCATGTATGTATGTATGTATATATATAAAGAATGAAATATAAATATATATATATATATATATGAATGAAATTTTGCCATTTGCAATAACATGGATAGAACTAGATAAGTCAGTCAGAGAAAGACAAATACCATATGATTTCACTCACATGTGGAATTTAAGAAACAAACAAATGAGCAAAGGAAAAAAAAGAGAGAGAGAGAGAGAGAGAGACAAACCAAGAAACAGACTCTTAACTATAGAGAACAAACTGATGGTTACCAGAGGGGAAGTGGATGGGGGCTGGGGGAAATAGGGAATGGGGATTAAAGAGTACACTTACCATGGTAAAAAACAACAATGACCACAAATGGCAATACTAAAAAAAAAAGAAAAGAAAAGAAAAGAAAAAAGAAAACATATTAAATATATTATCCATATATTGAATGTTATTTAACGCTTAATTTTAAAATAAAATTCCTTTCCAATATAATTTTTTAAAATTTTGGAATAACTTCAGATTTAGAGAGGTTGCAAAGATGTTACAGAGAGTTCCTGTACACTTAACACCCAGTTGCTCCTAATCCTTAACATCTTGCATACCATGGTACATTTAAAACATTAAGAAATCAATACCAGTATATTACTATTAACTAAGTTTCAGACTTAATTCAGATTTCACCAATTTTTCTGCTAATGTTCTCCCCTACCCTTGTTTTCTCTTCCAGGATCCAATCCAAGTAACATTGTACTTAGCCAACTTTTTCAAAGAACCCATTTTTCTTCATTTACCTTCCTTAGCGTCTTATAAACTTTATAAAAATGTAGTAATCTGATTATATTAACTAACTTAATGCAAATGTACAGCAGGTATAAAGAGCATTCTTTTAACTCAGGGAAATGCGCCCCTGTCAGCAAAATAAAGAACATGGAGGACAATCCTGCACTGTTAAAACAAAATGTTTAGTGATTCAGTTTCATAGAATCCCTTTTTTATATTGCCTAGATAGTTGCAATGACTATGAACATTTTATAATACCGATTCCAAAAACATATGAAAATAATGCTCCTCAGTGGGAATAATATCCAGATCATGGTGTCTATGCTGGATTAATGCAAAATGTCAAGAGACATGTTATAAAATAGAAAAAAGCCTGCTGTCAAACTATGTCACTAAGACATAAACGGCCAAGTAATTTTTGCAAGCCTACTGAAATGATAGCTATTTCTTAGTAATAATAGTATTTAATTATATTATATTTTAATATTTAATTGCACGAACTTCATTGGAAAGAGGTACATCTAAATTCACATACCTTACTTTCATTCACGATACTGTTTATCTTAATTTATCATTGCTGTTTACTGATATGCTTCAGTTATAAGAGAAGGTCAAACATTCCTCCTCAGGGCATTTCAATCTCTGGCAACAATTTTTATTTGCTGATCATAAATGTACTTTAGATTTCTGCATTGTTATTCTATGTAATAGTGTCAAGGACAAACATTCTGAAGCATGTCTAATAACATTGAGATCCATTTTCTTTCCACTACAATTCAGCACCCCATTAAATTTAAAGACAACTGAACAATTCTTTAGCTTGGTAGGGGGTATTAGATTTTCTTCAAAAGATTTTGTTTTTGTTTTCTAATTGTCCTCATTCTTAGTTTGGAGAATATCTGTGCCTAGAATAACATGAAGTATAAGGGAAGAGTCTGGTGAAAGAAAAAAAATTCTACTATATTTTCTATGCTATCATTATTCTTAATCCTACTGAAGCAATAAGGAAGCATAATGATTCTGAATGTAAATGATGCATGAATTAAATGAGAAAAATTGTAATAATTTAGAATAGGTAACCTGTTAAAAACAAGACAACAGACACAAAATGGAGTCATTTATGCTAAACCCCATGACACCAAATTGAGACTTAATTACAGTTTTGGCTCTCCTCAAAATGGAATCTTACACTAGTCAATCAGGAATTGCCTGATCATCATCATCAGTTAGGTAATCTGCCTGAAGGACCCTGCCATCCCCTAAAGGAAAATAACCTTGTAATAACCAACCCACTTTTTTTGCCTACTAAAACTTCCTTCTGCTATAAAAGTGTTTCATTTTGTATAGCTCCTCAGAGCTCCCTTCTATCTGCTAGATTGGTTCATGAATTGTTGAATAAAGCCAATAAGATCTTTAAGATTTACCTGGTTGATTTTGTTTTTTTATACAAAACTATATGCTATATTCTTGTTAAAAACATTTCCTTATGGTGTACACAATTTTTTAGAGGTCACTTAGAAAATGTACAATAAAGGGCTCCTGAGTGGCTTAGTCAGTTAAGCTTCCAACTCTTGGCTTCGGCTCAGGTCATGATCTCAGGGTCATGAGATTGAGCCCCACATCTGGATATGCACTCAGCACAAAGTCTGCTTGTGCCTCTCCCACTACTCCTCCCCCAACTTGTGCACTCTCTCTCTCAAAAAAAAAAAAAGCCTTAAAAAAAAGAAAATGTACAATAAATCCCTAAGAGCTGCTCATTTGTACTTAAGCCAAATGCATTCACTACTGTGTTTTTTTGTAACAGATCAATAGACCTTGTATCTCTCATGATAAAACCTGTGCTTTTACTTGCATCCACATAGCAGTCCTTCAAAAGGTTGTTTTTTTTTTTTTTTAAGATTTTATTTATTCATTTGAGACACAGAGATACAGAGAGAGAGAGAGAGACCATGAGAAGGGGGAGAGGCAGAGGGAGAGAGAGAAGCAGGCTCCCCGCAGAGCCAGGAGCCCGATGTGGGGCTCAATCCCAGGACCCTGGGATCATGACCTGAGCCAAAGGCAGACACTTAACCATCTGAGCCACCCAGGCTCCCCAAAAGGTATTTTCTGAACAAATAATTTAATTAAAACTCCAATATAGAATCCTTTGGGGGAAATATTTCAATTTTTTTGTGTGTGTTTTATTCTATTTTGAAATATTTTTTAAAACATATAGTGGATATTAACCATTTTCCCTCATTCATATTGAAAATACTTTCTTCCTTCCTAAAATTATCTTATTATTTTTTGTGGTATTTATTTTGCCATATAAATTTGCTAAATTTTAACACATTAAACATTTTAGTCTTATGGATTTACATTTCCCCATAGTCAACTTATAAAAATTAAAAATTTTTAATGCATTTTCAAGTATTATTGTTTTATATACAGTCTGAAGTCAGACTTTGGTGTCAGATTTCCCCCAATTACTACTTACTAGTCACACAATCTATTCCTCTGTGTCCTTATCTTCTCATACTTATATTTTTATTATTTGGATACTTGTGTACAATTTAAGAGCTCTAAAGTTATGTTTATATTTTAAAAGACTTTCAATTCCCTTAACATATTTGTTTGAATTATTCATCATTCTACCAAAGATTTAAAAGTTCTCTTTTATCAAAACTGAAATTCCATCTATAAATTGGGGTTTATTTCTGCATTATATATTTTATTCCATTGATCTGTTTATAGATGTCATTTATGTATAGTTTTAATTACTTTAAGCTAGGAATCTTGATGCCTAGATGTTCAAGTCATTCAACATTCCCAAATATCTCCTTCTTCTGCTTTCTCTCTCCCTCTCTCCTTCCATTACTAAAATTAGATTAGTTTATTAACAGTTATCTTCTAGATAAAATTTAAAAATAACTTACAAAAAATATTGGAACTTCAACAAAATATGATGGAGTTTATAGGCTAATTTAGAAAGAAATGTCAACTCTACTATATTGATTCATTCAAAACCCAAAGTATGACCCTAAGTCACGTATTTATTGATTCATGTTTTCTTTTGCATATTCTAGTAAAAATGTCATTGCTTTTTTAATATATAGTCTGGTTCATTTAAAAATAAATTTATACTTTTAGTTGCTATTTTAATGGGATATATTAAGCTGTTAAATGAATTTCAATAAACTGATCCTTAAAATAAAAGTAAACTTGATGTCTCCATTGACCATCACCCAAAATTCATGCCACCTTCATAGATATAAACACTATCCTCATTGCAGTATACACATGCTCTACACTTGATATTTTTCAAGTGTGTGTGATATTATAATGCCACTATCATCTACAGCTTACTTTTTTACTCAACTATCAGACTCATTTATCAGTCTTTGTATAATGTGGATGAGCTGCTCTTTATTTAACTAATTATTAAGAAAATTGATCCTGTTCTGAGTAAATATGCCTACATTTTCTCTTGGCAACTATCCTTCAAATCAAAGTTGGCGTGCTTTACATCTAGTTATCTCGGCTAGATCTAGAAGTAGGCATATTACTTCAGTCTAGCCATTCAGAGTGTCGTACAGTGTTGATCACAAATGTTCAGAACCAATGATGTGCAACAAAGTCTGCTTGTGCCTCTCAGGGCACAGGGAGAAGCATTTGTCCTTTCCCTTCTGTAATTCAATCCGAGAGGAAGTAGGTAGGAGTTATTAGCAGTCCTTTTCCTACCAATCACTTGATATTTGACAACACATACCGTAGAAAGGAAAGACCTGAGACATGGATAAAGACAAAAGCTATAGTACTTTTAAAATTTTATGCTTATGAGAAGAAAAGAGCATCCTATTTGTTTACAACACTTTAACCAACCTTTATAAAAATATGAGGACACTGATGCAAGCATGACCAACATAAAGGACAATGTTTTTTGGTTTTTCATGTGCATTTTGAGGTATCTAATATTTCAGGAATATTAAAGGAGAAAATCAACATGATGCTATTGTTAATAAAAGCAAATTTCTGGCCTTAATCTTATTAGGGAGGAAGATCTAATGGGAAAAAGCAGAAACGACTGAATTTGGGATCCATATGTTTTAGTAGATGGTTTTTTAATCTGTATTTTTTTGTACCTAATTCTTTTCTTTAAGCCATATAATCACACACATTTGATAAATGAAATCACTTCTAGACTCTGTCTCTAAAGTAAATATAAAATTTCCCTAAATACGCAGATTTATTAAGGTAATGAGATGTATTGACATTTAAAAAGTATTATCAAGGGGCACCTGGGTGGCTCAGTCAGTTAGGCATCTGCCTTCAGCTCAGGTTATGATCTCAGGGTCCTCGGATCAAGTCCCGAGTTGGGCTCTCTGTTCAGCAGGGAGCCTGCTTCTCCCTCTCACTCTCCCTCCTTCCCTCTCTCTCTCAAAACAAACAAAAAAAAATGTATTGTCAAGGCTAAAACATAATCCTAGGTTCCTAATTCCTACTCTAGTATGATGAAAATACAATTTGATTTCATAAATTAAAGCTCAATTGTTAAAACATTATTTGCATTATGGTTTTTGTTATTATTAGTCATAATTCAGGCAATGTCTTAGGTGATTTTGCTGGAATACAAGGAAAAGTAATGAAAGACCACCAGAGGTAATACATGCACTACTGAAAAATTTTTGTTGTTTCTACTTTTCGTATTCAAGGCAAACAGTATGTGTGTGTGTGTATATATATATATATATATATATATATATATATATATATATTTAAGTTAACTGAAATGAAAATATGAAAACAATGTTAAAGGAAAAATCGCTGTGGACAAATTTAAATAGACAAAAAAAAAAAACTTTATTCAAGGTTTTTGCTTTGGAACAAAGGGTTGAAAAGCTGATGTAGGGAGGTTGTAGGACATTTCTGTTTGCCAATTGGCTTTGCACAAAGAAAAAGTAAGCTTTGTCATATCTCTATGACAGGAGTTACTTTTAAAACTGGAGCAAGCCAGAAGCTAGGCTTCGGCCTTCCTACAAAAACTAGGGGAGAAAGACATCATCTTCCTTAATGATTACTTTTCAAAAGGGTGGTTCCCAGGACCCGTAAAAGACAGGTGTTCAGGGGTTGTAAACAGGCAACACCTGTTACTCTGGACAAAATTTCTTCTGTTTCTAAATATACCAGTTTAGGGAGACTTGCAGGAGAACAGGACTAACTTTTTTTATTAGAGGAGGTTTTATAAATTTATGAGCAAGTACACTAGGCAATTATTACAGTTAAGAGTTCTCACTAATCCTGTTTTGAATTTTAATTCTATCACTTCTCGTTATGCAAGCTTAGGGAAATTTATAGCACGTATCTAGACCTTAGTTTCCTTTTTAGTAAAATTGCCTAATTTTTAGGGTTCAGGAAAGAATTTAAATAGACAATTTGAGCAGTGATTAGTTTATTATGTAGCATACAGTACATTTTAACTATTGATATTTTTATTTCAAAGACCACTTATGATTCTTTCCGAAATTTGGGGGCTGATAAGAGTGAATAATCTATAATATCTATGAAAAAAAAATCACATACTTCAAGTTCTAACTATTTCTAACATCAGAAACAAAAGTGACTTCTCTATATGTATCTGGTGAAAATAACTGCACATTCAGTTTTTCACAACTGAAAGTCCAAATAGTGCCATGGATGAAACTCACCACAGACTGGTTAGCTTCTTCAAAAAGCTCGTTGCCAACAGATTTTTTTCTCAGAACTTAAAAAGTCCATATATACAATAAAATAAATTTGTTGTTATAGCCTCTGGTCTATGTTTTGGTGCCCACCTGGATAAATAAAAAATCCCCGCTCACAATAAGCTCTCAGTCTACTGGTTTAATTCATAACCATAGGCACCTATTACAATGACTTGAAAAGTAACTCCCACATCAGAAATTATCAAATCAGAATCTTATAAGAAGGGACGCTTGGGTGGCTCAGTTGGTTAAGTGTCTGCCTTCGGTTCAGGTCATGATCCCAGGGTCCTGGGATAGAGTCCCTCATTGGGCTCTTTGCTCAGAGGGGAGCCTGCTTCTCCCTCTGCCTGCCACTCCCCTTGCTTGTGCTCTCTCTCTCTCTCTCTGACAAATAAATAATAAAATCTTTAAAAAAAAAAAAGAATCTTATAAGAAAGTGTATGGCATCAGTATTTTGGTATTGTTTAAAAAGATCCCAAGGAAATTTTATTTATTGAGGCTGGGACTAGATGGATGATTTCAGAGACTACAGTTTTAAAAAAAACGGGGGGTCTGCTGCATTTACACCAGAAAAAAAATTATTATTCAAAATATCAGGACTAGCTAAAGTACATATTTACAAAACTGGGATTTCTCTTAAAATGTACCTAGTAAAAGAAAGAAACAAAGTAAGTAATATTTAGCATTCAAAAAGAGTTGCCAGATTCATTTGAGATTTATAAGGAATGATGCTTTAGAAAATTCTATTTCAGATTTAGACATGCTATATATTTTGAGAATTGGGAGAGGAAGTAAATCTGCCTTGTCCTGCTATTTGATAAAATGCCAAAAAAGACATACAATGATGTCTTTACTAATTGAAGCTTTAATGATCTAATGAGTTGCCTATCCATGGACCATTTGAGAATTGTTCTTCATATTCTTTCATTTAAATTTTTACCCAAACTGCTTAGTTTGATAGATTTTTCCTTAGTTCTAACAATTGCTAGGATGTGTACTCCTAGGATGTAGTAGTACATCATAGCTACTGATAATAAGATCTGGAATCATAACTGAAAGAATGACTGTTCTATCATAAACAGAAAAAAGTATATAAGCACCTATTGATCATTTTAAATTGGCATCTCAATGATGAGACATCAATGTCAATCATAAATTGTGACCATTTTTTAAATTAATCATTCATTCTGCTTGTACTCCAGATATTTCCCAGAAATTAATATTTTAAGTAAGTTGATTTAGTAAAAATGTAATGAATACTTGATCCCTTATTCCTGAAACACCTATATTACTGAACATTTCAGAACTGAGACTTAATAGAAGTAGTCAATAGATTACATAGTTTCAATCTAAATTAATTTTGTCCATTCTACAAATATATTTAAAGGATAATGTTTTTGAAATTATATCTTTGATTTCAGTGAAGTTACTTAGCAAAGTCAGAGGCCATCATGATGTAAGTTCTTTGTGTCTCTCTTTGAATAATAATATTGTATAACCAAATAAAGTCAGTGAAATGTATACAATTATATTATCTAATGCTGTTTGTGATGCTTTAACACATGCTTCCTGGGAGCTAAAGAAAAATGTGTCCTCATCGTAGGAGTAATAAACACTGGCAATTATGCATAATTATGGAGATTAAGTTTCAATTAAGGCTCAATTTCAATAATATCCCTAACCACAAATCTTTTCAAGTTTCTAGTGACATGAAAGAAGATCAAGGTAACTCAAGATACTAATCTCTATTATGGTTAAAGATAAAATAAGTTTGATTAGAGAGTTCTGCATGTATTCCTGTATTCTAGCAGCATGGCTGGTTCAAGAGCATATCTCCACTTGTATTAGTGTTTGCACAGTTAGTTATAGCAGAATTTCAGAGCCCGGAAAGTTTTTATATCCCCAAACTACATTTACCACTTGCAAACATGCAAAAGAATCAGTTGTCCATCTGGTTTACCTGCAAAAGCATGTCAGTTGCAATGTTGCCCAAAAGGCTTAAGAATATTTTCAGCTTAAACCTAATATTATCCTTTCAGAACACCAATGAAAGTCTTTGTATTTTATATTGGTAATAAAAATAACATGATGACACAAAACAACATAAGAAAATGTATGGTACATCATTCCATTAAGGAGAAAGGAAAATAAAATTATTTCCTTATTTGCTTCAAAAAACAGCAGGAAACCTAAATATGATTGCTATTTTCATGTAAATCCATTGCTGGAAATATCAAAATTATACAATGATTTACACATACTGATCTAAATTATTTTGTAAGTATTGGCTATCTATTGTACTACACCTTATTTATATAAACACTATTATGATCATTATAGACATTATATTTTAATAAATTAACTTTTGCATACTTACTATGTTTTAGGCACTGTGCTAAATTGCTCTGCATATCTCCCTATTAAGTAACTGCTACTATTATCATTTTTCACAGGTGAGGAAACCATGGCATATGGAGTTTAAATAACTTGACCAATACAACACAGCTAGTGAGTGGTATAGCTGGGTTTTTTTTTTTTTTTTTTAAAGATTTTATTTATTCATTTGAGAGAGAATAAGATAGAGAGAGAGCATGAGAGGGGGGAGGGTCAGAGGGAGAAGCAGACTCCCTGCCGAGCAGGGAGCCCGATGCGGGACTCGATCCCGGGACTCCAGGATCATGACCTGAGCCGAAGGCAGTCGCTTAACCAACTGAGCCACCCAGGCGCCCTAGCTGGGTTTTAAACACATGTAATGGTCTTGCTTGCTTAACAAATTGCCTTATTCAGAGTAAGCAACCATATTGATTTAAATGTAAACATCTATTTAACTTGCTGTTACAATATTCTTTAAGCAGAGAGTGAATAGAAAGGGCTACACTGTATGTTCCATAGACATGCCCAAACTTCACTCAGTACTTAGGACTTGTCTAAGGAGAGAATAAATTAATTATAATGAATTGTCTACCTGGGATTCTATGATCAGAACCACCTTTATAGCAAAAGGTATTTCTTGGTCTGCTTCTAACACCCTTTCTACTCCACTTTCTTACTGTTTTTTTTTTTTTTTTTTAAGATTTTATTTATTTATTTGACAGAGAGAGAAAAAGAGCACACACAGGGGAAGTGGCAGGCAGAGGGAGAGGGAGAAGCAGACTCCCCACTGAGCAGGGAGACCGATGTGGGACTCAATCCCAGGACCCTGGGATCATGACCTGAAATGAAGGCAGACGCTTAACCAACTGAGCCACCAGGCGCCCCTCTACTTTCTTATTGTTTCCTTACACAGATTACTCCCCTTTGCCTATCACATGTACATACACATATCCACATAACACATTATCAACAAAAACATGGTTGGAAGCACAGTATAAGTACAAAAGAAAATGAAAATATTTAAATAAGAGAGTTGGAAGGATTCACAATTCTCTTTTCTCATACCCACATTAAGAGAATTATCTTCTGCCATAGTCTGACATTTATTTAATACAAAAAAGTAAGGTATATTGTTCCTTTTATTAAAACAATTATGCTTTCTCCTTAATGGGAACATACTGGAAAATAGCAAAGGAAATAAAAATTATATCTTCTTTATTTTTCCTGATGAATTTTTAAACTGTGAAGACATGTAAGTATCTGCCACTCACAGCATATAGCAGTCAAGAAAATTGAATGTTTACATGGTAAAAAATTAATTAATGAACAAATGTTATAACCTAGAAACTGACACTTCCTAAACAACATAAAGCCAATTATTCTACAATAGCAGGCATTTTGAAGTGCCTTTCAGGAATAAATTAAGTCTAGAACATAGTAGGATACCAAACAGAATCAATTATCTAGTAGCAATTGAACTTAACGGATATGTGGAACAGATAGGGTTCGTGCTTGATGGTCATCATTTTGTTTCAGTGCATTTTCTAATAACCCAATGAAAATAAAGGAGGGGTGTGTTATGGACTCAATGCTTGTGTCCCCCTCCAATTCATATGTTGATGCCCAAACCCCCAATATGAAGATATTCAGAGATGGGACCTTTAGAAGATAATTAAGGTTGGATTAGTTCATGAAGGTGAGGACCTCATGATGAAATTAGTGGTCTTATAAAAAGAGACCAGATGAAAGGCCATGTGAGAATGCAGCAGGGAGGTGGCCACCTACAATCCAGAGAACTCTCACCAGACACTGACCCTGCTCACACATTGATCTTGAACTTCTAAGACCTGTGAGACCTTCCAGAACTGCAAGAAAAAAATTTCCATTGTTTAAGCCAACCAGTTTTACATTATTTTGTTATGGCAAATTGAGCAAACTAAGACAGGGTGGTACAGTAAAGTTCAAGATTTTATAAAAATGCATTAATTTGGCTCTCACATTGAACAGTTAGTAAGGCAGGGTGTAAAATCTTATGTGGGAAAAACATTTTCTTGTGGGAATGTTCCAATGTCTCATAGCTTCTGCTGTCACTGGCATGAAGATCCATGACTTTCTGATTTTTTATTCTTTATGTGAATAAATATTTGTTATGATTATATTTTTCTTACCAGAAGCCTGCAGAAATTTCTTTTATTTCATTCTTCTATGCCCAGTGGATGTTCCTTCTTGTAAATCTATTTTAAAAATTGTGCTATTACTCAGTGATGATTTCTTTGAATTTGGAAAATGTAGTACATATTCTGTTGAACTTAATTGTCTATTGGATGACTTATTTTCCTTTTGTTTTCTCTATTCTCTCACTATGGGATAACTCTTTTTAAAATATTGTTACTTCTGAACTGTTTCTATAACTTTATAGCTAATCTTAACAGGTATTAACAAAATTTTGATTTGATCATAATAAAGTAATATAACATTTTACAGAGTATGTTTTACGAAATGTGAGGACTCAAACTCAAATGTGAGTTTTTAATGGGAATTATACAAAACAAAAGATTCAGAGTCCATATTAGCTTGGGAAATGCATGGTTGAACGAAATAATCAAATCTCTAACTATAGATACTATCAGAATATTTAGGATACCGTGTATTTTTTTGTATGCTATAAAACATATACCTAAACAAACAAACAAAAACATATACCTATGAAAAATGTTTCCTTGAGAGGATATCTCACAAAACTAGTTCTTAAAAGTAAAACATGGATCTAATGAGATCACCTTTACTTTTCTACATGCCTTCAGAAAGCTTTCAATATAAAACACCATCAATTTAAAATTAGCTTTAAATATACAAAAAAGGATATACTTTAAAATAGAATTAATAACTTAATTATTCAACTCAAAGGAATAATACATTCTGCTTCAGAAAAAAGAAAAAGGAAAACAAAAAGAAAAGGAAAACAAACTTGACTGAAATAGCACATGGAGAGACTAACAACTCATTTGTTTAATAAACATTTAGTGGAAAACCAATGGGCTAAGTTATCAGACTCTAGAGAGCAAAGATAGTCCCCCACCTGAAGGAGTTCATAGTATGCTATCAGACAAAGCCCCAGTGATCATCCTAGTTTATACACGGTGTTTGTGGCACAAACATTTTTCTGAGCTCATAGAGGCAGGCACCAACTTAGACTCGCTAAGTGACTCTGATTAATAATAGTTTGTTGAGGAGATGATATCTAAATTTTGAACTGCAATTTGGCCTTTGTGTGTGAATGAAGAAGAAGATGGGAATGGAGTATGTAGATCTTTTACTCAGAATGAGACCTCTTTACCACATTAAATTTGGTCTGGAGACTTAGCTAAAATGTACTGTTCTTTTTTCTAGTCTACTTTTATAGCAAATATACCCTCATCACTAGGGAGAAGAGTTTTTGTTTTTGTTATTTTGTTTGCTTGTTTTGCTTTTTTCCCCCTCAGATAAGCAGTACTCAACATCCTGAAGTAGAACAGAGTTAAATGCAGATGTTCAAGTACCTTACTCGTTCAAAAGCAAACTTACAGCAATTTATGTATGGTGCTATTGAAGCTATTTAGAGTTCATTGGCTAATTGCTTTCATTCTGTACTTGTGGTAATATATTCATTAACTAAAGTTAAAGATTAACAGTTTATTTCCTATACATCAGAAAAAAATAATTAGTACTGTTTTGTTTTAAAAATAGAAAATTCTTCAGAAAGTCCAAATTAGAAGCCTTATTATCTGTTCAAAGATATTGTAAAAATGATAACAATTTACAACATTCCCCATGTTCACTTACGGAACCTTGGAATATATCTTTTTCAATACAGATTTTCAACAAAAGGTACGATTCTGTCCTAACCTCTGAAAATGTTTCACTTCAAAGATGTATCAGGTGCAGTCTCTCCGCCTGACCACGTGGTTGTGCTCAGCAGCTGGTGCTGTCCCAGTGTAGGGAATTACGAAATTTCCATTTTTTAGTTCCCTTTTCCTGTTCTTTCACCACAGATCAGGGAATATTGGTTTGGAAGTACCAATCAATCACATCAAACACCTTTATTCAATAATTTATTTGTCTTTCCCAACCATGATTTGTTGTTGTTATTTAAATGTCTTCCCTGATAATCACTTTTATGAACTCTACAGATAAACTTTATTTGTAAGAATATGTGAAACATAATAGTTTTATACAAATTAAGAGAAATGATTTTTATGATGTGAAGTGTAGTATTTCTTGGAGGGAGGGGAATATTTGGAGGCATGCTATTGATTTATTGAGGTCATTAGAGTAATGAAATAACCATTGAAGAATCCATTATCTTTATATTTTATGCAGTTATGGGGCTACACAGATTAGCTTTAAGACTTGGAAAATGTTTCATAATGCAGCATCAAGAAAATAGACTTATTTAAGACATTTTAATACGTCTTTGATATATCCCTTGCTGTTTAAACCAAGCAAAATTTTGAGTAAGTGAATTACATTTGTAAAGTAAAAAGACCAAATTAAATCTTCATTGGATTAAGATTACTTATTCAGGAAATTACATTTCTCAAGGCATGAGGCATAGCAGGGAGAAAGGTTTTATTTGTTGTAGACTTTCATTACTAGTATCAGAATATCTAATGCTGAAAAATATATTCAGTAAATTCAAATTCATTTACATACTCTTTTTTCTTAAATATTCCAAAGACAGTCATGTGTCTAGACTAAAGAAGATCTAGTAAAAGTCTCATATAATAATCCTTGAGTCTTTTGCTTTTTCATATTACTATTTACTCCTCATCTTGGAGCTTATTTGAAGCCAGAAGGGCAGAGCAGCATGGTTTCTCAGGCCTATAGTTACTTCTTCTCATTCTGACAAATCAATATAAAATGTGAGCCTTAAACCTGATATTATCAACCACATTTTCTCAGTTTCACAGCAGGAAATAAAGTTATTTCAGAATCCAGGGCATCAAATGCATAAGTGTTTATAGTAACATAATTTTGCCAGGCAAAATACTGAACTATTATTTTCTCATAATACTGTGGCTTAAAATAGTTGATATGATATTTTTGTAAGAATATGCTGTAAAGTATATATCAGCATGAATATATACTTTTTTTGTATACGCACTTGTCGACAATATCTATTATTTGAACGTAAGTCAGTCTAGTGCAAACTGTAAAAGAAGTAAAAATATGTTTTCAATAGTTTACCTTTAATGGTATTATTGTTTATTCTATTTTTATTCACATCTTTTCTGACCCTTAGCATCCAGCGCTATTGTAGACTCTAGCCTATTTGGTATTATTAAAACTGAACTAAGAAATCATTTGTATGAATTTTAATAAAATGACCTCGTTTTTGGTACAATTTCATTAAATTAAGGAGATATTTGACATTGAGTGGTTTTCTCTTATCCATAATATCACACTACAGAGATCATTATTTATAATGTATGTTCTAATTTGTAAAGCTCAATGGATGATTGTTAAAGTTTAAGAACTAGGTATAATGGTTATGGCAATATTTTAAGCCAAATAATCATCTCTCTAAATCTCTGCTTCTTTGACATTCTGAAAAGAAGCAGGGTGAATAACATCTTGCTGCTCAGATATTACACTGGATTTCAATGTCTTTCCCAGACACATTGTACTGGCATTTCTCATACTGTGTGAAGGCTTTGGAGTAATCTGGAATCAACCCTGCTTGTGAATCTCAAGATCTCTATGACTACATTGAGCCAGAAATGAGAGTCATTAAAAGAATGAGACATAGTCAAAACAAGAGGGGAAAATACATTTTAAAAATGCTAAATATTTCTCCCAATTCACATTCTCCAGTTGGACTGGAACAGAATGAATCTAGATTTCAAGGTTTGAGAGAAGGCTTGTTTGTTTTGTGAGAGGGTTATTATCACATCATCTAGAGATGAATGCATAATTTTAAATACTATATCCTGTAGCAAGTCCCATTTCCTTTTTCCAAAACAGTCGCTAGGAATTTTAAGATGGAAAAGTTTTAGAATTGTGCTGAATGCTACGAATATTTTAGTGTTAAAAGAATTTCAGTGTCTGTAACTTTGGATTATTGATCACTTATTATTTATTTGTATTTACATTGCGATAGCATATAACATCTATAATTTCCCCCCAGCTATCCTGAGGAGTTGCTTCAGTTTATTAATTGGCTAATGTTCATGATATCTTCTTCTTTTAAATGCAAAAAACTTCTCCCTTTTAATTGTATGGGAAAAAGCAGTACCAAATATATATAAAGGAAATAAATCAGTTTGTGAAGATTCTAGGTACTTTATCACGTAGTACAGCTCCAGATGTTTCAAACATTGTTTGTCATTTCTAAGGAGTGAATGAAAATATATTTAATAAAGAAGGAGGTTCAGTGAAGAGGAAGGAGAAACTTGAAATAGTATAATAGGCCCCAAATAAAGCACATGATTATTTCTTAGAAATTGAACCAAAATTCATCATTCAACTAGCTCTCAACAGTTTAACCATTCAGAAGGATGTTTATGTTGTGTGTCAGATTTGAATACATTGGAACCATTCCTTAGGCAAACCAGATTTTAGCTCAGTAGGCACTGGAGTTGATCCAGGTAGCTGGCACAAGGTCCCGAATAAATACACATTGAAGAGTAGTACACTGAAACAGCAATGTTAAATTAAACTTGACATTCTTAACAAAAAGATTCATTATTTGTATACTTTGGGGAAATCTGATTTGTTCCCATAGTTCTCTCTTCCTTTGGTATTATCAGCAGCTGTTGTAAAATAAAATCTGTTTCTGCCACCTTAATCTATTACTCATAATTAATACTTACGAAAATACAAATATTTATAAATCACCATAATTTACTAGTGAAATTATTTAGATCATAATTAGAAGCATAATTAGAAATCACATTATTATGTAGCTATTAGCCATTTGAAAAAAATCCATTAACTTGTATTATATTACATTGTTTCCCTAGACCATACCCATCTTTACGTGACAATGATGTCAAAATAGCACTAAAATATTTATTAAACTCACCTCTAGGAGCAATGCTTGCACTTCAGCCTCTTAAATTACTTCTGAATAATGTTTGAGAACCTCTAGAGAGTTATTATTCATGGATTCACATACTGTTCCTTTTTGATGGTCGGTGGTAAATGTCAATTTCCTCATCTAGCATACTCGGGTGACAATAACTATAGATATCAACAACAAACAACCAGGTATGTGGATGATGATTTAGTTTCAAGGTGTCTGCCTGGACCATTGAGACAAATACTTCCCTCAAGATGAGATGTTTTCTCCCTAGTAAGCTGTACTCCCCATTGCTCTTTTTTCTTAATTTAAAATGTTCTATCGTAATAAGAAAAAGGAAGTGCCTTTTTTTCCCTACCAGTGGAATTCTCCATTATTTCATACCTACTCCTTACAAGTACACACCATACATCCCTGTATCTACAATGTGTATGTGACTGTATATCTCTACCTTAAGTTAATCTATATCATTATTTAAATATATATATATATATATAAAATGTAACCCAACTTGCTGCTAGACTCATTTTTGATCATTATTTTATAGAATCAACATGATTAAAAATCATATATCTTTAATTACCTAGGAATATTTAATTTTTCATATATATATGAAAATATATATATGTATATAAAAGAAAAGAGTAAAATCCCAAAAGGGACAGAAAAAATATGTATATATTATAATAAATAATTTGCTTTTATTCAAGAAAACATCCCTTCACATTACTTTTTAATGAGTCAGTGTATTTGAAAGAAGAGTTAGACTAAAATATGATGTACATTAATTCAGTTGTACAAGTATTCATTCTTCATATAGAAACTGAAGAATGAAGATAATTAAAGAATATAAATGAGAAATCTATCAGAAGTCTCATAACAGTATTTTATAACATAAAATGAGTTAAGTTGTTTCTATTTTAAGAGATCAATGGCGAAGTTTGAAAGAGACAGCTTTACTTAGCTCACAAGATAATCAACTTGCGTAATGGTACAAAGGAAGACATTATTAACAATCAATAAAATTTTAATGTTTATTTTTAAAAAGAAAGGAGTACAGTGAAAAGAAATTTTCATAATTTCACACTTGTCATAGAATAATATTTATTTGCTGTTGTATGGGAAATAAGGTTCAATTCCCTCATTTTGAAGACGATATAATTTGGTCCCAATATATTAAACGATTTATCTAGGTTCAGATACTTAACTAATAATAGATAATTGCTGGTGTTCTGAGCCATGCTTCAAATGTCTTGACTTTTACTATTAGGACATTTTAATCTATTTTGTTTTACATTAAAATAAACTATGATTTCAATAACTTTTGCTGGCAGTATTAAATTACAGATAGACAAAGTATAACTAAGCTCACAGCTGAGTGCAGGCTTTATACTGCAATGCAACAAAAGGAAAATAATTTTACAAAGAGAATGTTTAATTCTAGACCAAATAGTCATAAGAAAAATTTATCCATGATAAAGGCACAGTACCAAAATATAAAGGAGTGATGAACTATTAATAAATGAATAATTAAATATAAGTGTCTGAGTTAAGCCATACACAACAGCTCACAAAACTTCTCAAAAAAATGAAAAATAAAAAAAGTGATAAAGCCATCACTAGGAATTGATAGAACTTATGTGACTTTACATTTTCACTTAATATTAATTAAAATATGTTTTATAAAGTAGTGCAAATAAGTTTTAGAATTAAATAGATGTCAAATTTTTGACAGTTGTTTTTTAAATGGGAACATCTGCTTGCATTCACTTGAGATCACCTTTTTTCAAGCTGCTGAAAAGAAATTGATTTAGAATTGAATTTTAGAGAAAATGTCCAAATAAAACAGTTGTGATACATTTAGGAAAGTCTTTTCAGTCAATAAATACTCCCTAAAATATCAAGCACTTAGGCAAATCAAATGAACCCTTTCGTGACTTTAGGGAACCAAGAATTAGTTAATACTTTATTCAGTAGCTGACTTTGAGATTTTTAAAAACTTACTTTCATAATATATTTGATTTTAGCAAACACATTTGTCTTCTAAGAAGACACTTTTTTCCTACTTAGGAAAAAAGTGCAGCCAAAAAAAAAAAAAAAAGGAAATTAAGATATGATATGTAATATAAATCATTAGTCCACATTTCCCTAAGATTTTATAGTAAAAAATGGAAGTGCCAAGTGGGATGAGGCTGTCAATGGTAAGCTAGCCTGGTTGGATAAGCTTAATTATATTTATATTTTTTTATACATTGCAGCAAATAAAGGATTATATTCTAATAAAAGGGATATATGTGAACAAATTTTACTTTGTGTCTTATTTCATGTAATTTATCAATTCTGGGTCAGTTTAAGATCAGAATGATGCACACATGTGAAGCGGAAAAGCTTACTGACATAGCCATCTTCATTCTGAAAAGTCATGAAATTTTTGTACATGAGACAAAAAATAACAACAAAATAATAATCCCTCTTTTGTGCAGTTTCTTTCACTGTAGGTTTACTTCCTGGGTTCAAGAACAACAGTAAACAAATTGCTCACTGCCTATCATGAGCAATTACTTTATTATGCCTTAATAAATTTTATTTCTGTATGTACTAAAAAATGTGATATTATTATTTTCCAAATACTGTGTATAATTCAAGAGAAATTACAAGAGAAATTTGTTTTCTCTGATTTTTATTACCCAGTAGGAGTGGTCTAAAAATTCATTAGAATGAACTTTTTAATTATATTGTCCAAATCATCTAAAGGCTATCCTTTTTATCCTTTTGATATCTGAATTTCTAAAATTGTGTGTTGCATTTTCTCATTATGGTCATAGCTTAGATTTGTCAATTTATGGTTAAAATTCTGAATTTTTTAGGCTATACATTGTGAGAAAATATCATTGATTGTACTGAGTTTGGGGATATTTGTATCTTTTGATAAAGTGTTCCTTTTATCTTTTTGTAATAATTTACTATTGATCTAAAATATTTTTGTCCATGAGTTCATTTTTTACTTATGTATATTTTTGTTTGTATTTGTAAAAGTCTATGTACATACTCATATATGTATTTCCTTTTTTTAACCCCTTTATTGAGATTGATATATAATAAGCTGTAATTACTTGATGCAGAGTTGGAATACTTAATGAGCTGGAAAATAAGTATACATCTATGAAATCCTTACTACAAGCTATGCCATAAACATACCCATCACCTCCAAACAATCCTCCTGCCCTCTTTATTACTATCATTATTATAATTTTGTGATAGGAACACTTAACATACGATCTACCCTCCTAGTACTTTTTAAAATATGCAATGCAATATTGTTAACTATAGGCTCCATGCTGTAGAATAGATCTCTAGGACTTACTCATCTTGCAAAACTGAAACTTACACTTTGATTGATACCTTGTCACTCTCCCCTCCCCTGGACCCCTTACAACTATAACTCTACTCTCTGTTACTATGAGTTTGACTACCTCTGATTTCACATGTAACTGGTATCATGTAATATTTGTCCTTTTGTGTCTGGCTTATTTCACTTAGCATAATATCCTTTATGGTCATCCATGTTGTTACAACTGGTGGGATTCCCGTCCCGCATCGGGCTCCCTGTTCAGCAGGGAGTCTGCTTCTCCCTCTGACCCTCTCCCCTCTCATGCTCTCTCTATCTCATTCTCTCTCTCAAATAAATAAATAAAATCTTTAAAAAAAAAAAAAAAAAAAAACAACTGGTGGGATTCCCTTCCTGTTTAAGGGTAAGATTAAACTGTATGTATGTGTGTGTGTGTGTGTATATATATATATACACCGCTACAGACACTACATAAAATTAAAAAACTTCTGTGCAGCAAAGAAAAAATCAACAGAATAAAAAACAAACAGCTAATAAATTATTTCTTTCATGTATCATGCCTTTGGTGTTGCATCCAAAAAGTCATTGCCCTGCTTAAGGTCATCTAGGTTTTCTCCTATATAATCTTCTAGGATTTTATAATTTCACTTTTACATTTAGGTCTGTGATCTATGTGGGGTTAACTTTTGTAAAGGTGTAAGATTTGTGTCTAGATTATTTTTCTTTCTTGCAAGTGGGTGTACAATTGCTCCAGCACCATTTGTTGAAAAGACAATTTTTGTTCCATCACATTGCCTTTGCTTCTTAGCTGAAGGTTAATTATAGTTCTATGGGCCTATTTCTAGTATCTCTAGTCTGTTTCATGGATATATTTGTCTATTCTTTCATCACTATCACCCTGTCTTGATTATTGTGTCTATATAGTAAGTCTTGAAGTTGGTCGGGTAATGTCAGTTCTCCAACTTTGTTCTTCTCCATCAATATCACGTTGGCTATTCTGGGTCTTTTGCCAGCTATCTTTATGTTTTTACTAATTTAATTCCATTTTGGTCTGAGGGCAGAAATTTTATGATTTATATTCTTCTAATTGTTTAGGATGTGTTTTATGGCCCAGAATGTGGTCTTTCTTGGTGAATGTGAGAAAAATGTGTATTCTAATGTTGGTGAATGTAGTAATCTACAGTTATCTTTTATATTTCCTTGATTGCTGATGTTGAGGAATTCAACTATATTCTTACTGATTTTTTGATTGCTGGATCTGTCCATTTCTGAGTTGAAGTCTCCAGCTATGATAATAGATTCATCTATTCCTGTTTGTAGTTTTATTGGTTTTGCCTCACATAGTCTGACACTGTGTTGTTAGGAGCATGCACATTAAGGATTGTTATACTTTCTTGGAGAATTTACCCCTATATCATTATATAATGCTGGTCTTTATCCCTGGTAATGTTCCTTGCTTAGAAGTTTGTTCTTTCTGAAAATAATACAGCTACTCTTGTTTTCTTTGATTAGTGTTAGCATGGTATACTTTTCTCCATCCATTTACTTTTAATCTATACGTGTCCTCATATCTAAAGTGGGTTTCTTGTAAACAAAATATAGCTGGGTCTTGTTTTTTGATCCACTCCGACAATCTCTTTCAATTGGTACATTTAGGCCATTGATATTCAGTGATTATCAGATGTAGTTAGATTATATCTACCATATTTGTTACTCTTTTCTATTGCCCTTGTTTTTTGTTCATATTTGTCTTCCACTCTTTTTATGCTTTTTGTGATTGAATGAAGCATATTTATATGCCTCCTTTTTCTCTTCTTTCTTAGCATATCAGTTGTACCTTTTTATCCCCCCAAATTTCTTTAGTGGTTGCCCTAGAGTTTGCAATTACACATTTAGAGCTAATTCAAACCCACTTTCAAATGACACTCTACCACTTCATGGGTAGTATGAGTACTTTATAATAACAAAATAATCCTAATTCCTCCCTCTTGTCCTTTGTATCACTGATGTCCATTGTATATTTGCTTATATATGTATATATATAATATAACATGTAATTATTATATATAAATATACCATATATAATATATACATGCATAAATGAATATAATACTTAAACATATATAATTAAATATATTGTTGCTATTATTATTTTGAACTGTTATCTGTAGATCCATAAAGAATAAGAAAAATTAAAGTTTTTATTTTACCTTAATTTATTCCTTGTATTCTCTTTCTTTTTTGTAGATCTGAGTTTCTGACCTAAATTTTTTCTCTCTAAAGATCTTTTAACACTTCTATAAGGCAGGCCTATTGGAAACAAATTCCCTCAATTTTGATTTGTCTGAGAAAGTTTTCATTTCCCCTTCATTTTTGAAGGATGATTTCACAGGATACAGAATTCTAGGTTGGTGGGTTTTTTTGTGTGTGTGTTTGTTTTTCTTGTTTTGTTTTGTCTCAACACTTTAAATATTTTATTTCACTCTCTTCTTGTCTGCATGGTTTCTGAGAAGTCAGAGGTAAATCTTGTCTTTTTTCCATTATAAGTGAAGTGATTTGACTTGGTTTTTGTTTTCTCTGACTTCTTTCTAGATTTTTTTTCTTTATCTTCAATAGTCTGTAGTTTGAAAATGATGTGCTTATCTGTAGTTTTTTGCAGTTATTCTGCTTGGTGTTCTCTGAGCTTCCTGGATCTGTAGTTTGGTATTGGACATTAATTTGGGGAATTCTCAGTCATTATTATTCCAAATACTTCTCCTATTTCTCTCTTTCTTCTCCTTCTGATATCCCCATTACACAAATGTTATACCTCTTGTAGTTGTCCCACTACTCATGGATATTCTATTCTGTTCTTTTTTCAATCTTTGTTCTCTTTGCTTTTCACTTTTAGAAATTTCTACTGAGATATTCTCTAGTTCAGAGACTGCTCAGTCTACTAATAATTTTATCAAAGGCATTCTCCATATCTATTTCTGTGTTTTTGATCTCTAACATCTGTTTTTTGGTTCTTTTGTAGGAATTTCATCTTTCTGCTTACATTGCTCATCTGTTCTTGCATGCTGTATATTCTATACATGAGATCATATGAATTATAGCTGTTTTAAATTCCTGATAATTCCAACATCCCTGACATATCTGGTTCTGATACATGCTCTGTCTCGTTGAATTAATTTATTTATTTATTTATTTATTTATTGCTTTTTATATGTATGCTTTATAATTTTTTTCTTGATTGCCAGATATGATGTGCTAGGTAAAAAGAATCACTGTAAACAGAGTTTCAGTAATGTGGTGCTAAGGTGTGGTGGGGAGGAGAAGCAATCTGTAGTTTTGTAATTAGCTCTAAGTCTTTAGGTAAGCTTATGCTTCTGGTCTATTAACTTTACAAGTGTTTCTCAGTATTTCTTTTTCTCCCCCTTCAGATGGGAGAGAATGGCTAGAGTAAGTCAGAGTTGGGTATTTCCCTCTGATAATACAGTAGCAGGTTAGGATCTAGTTACCTAGTTTCTCCCAAGGGCAAGCCTTGTTAAGAATAGAGTACCCCAGAATATTTAAAAATGGTTCCTTTAACCCTCTCCCTGTTGAAAGCAAGAGGGAATTTTTCCCTGATATTTACTGTGAGAATCTACTGGAACTCCTTGAGGTAAACTTCACAAAATTGTTGATGAACTGCTATGATTGAGTCCTTGTGGAGTTTTTAACTCTCAGAGCTGTCCACACTGAGCTTCCAACAATTCCTCAATTAAATCTCAGGTTTTCCACCTCTGCAGGTTATTCTAGGATGGATCACTCATGAGTCTTTGCTCAACTAAGCCATGACTCCAATCCTTGGTTTATCCTGTGACCTCACCTTTCTTATGGATCTTAGAAGAGTTGTTGATTTTTTAGTTTGTTCAGCTTTTTACTTGTTAGGCTAAACTGACAACATCCAAGCTCTTTATATGCTGAACTGGAAACCAGAAGTTTTTCCCTGCATTTTGCTCTATTCCTTTTAGACCCTTTACTACAATATTGAAATTATTAGAGTGGACATCTTAGACTAGTTCCCAGTTTAGGGTAGAAGCATTTAGTCTTCACCATTAAATATGATGTTATCTTTAGATTTTTTCAGAGATGCTCTTTATGTGCCGGGTTTGGTATCAATTATTATCATGAATGGATGTTAAATTGTACCAGAAACAGTTATGGCATATATTTAAAAATATCATATGTTTTTCTTTGTGTTTCTTTTTTAGTCTGATAACATGGAAAATTACACATACTTATTTTCAAATGTTAAATAAACTTTACAGTCCCATGATAAACCCCAATAGAACATGTTATATTGTTAAAACAAAAATAGAATAAAACTATAAATCTAAAAGCAAAAGATAACAAAACTATTTACAACTAAGCTCAAACATAGAGATAAAAATAAATGAAAATAAAGCCTGGGTGGCTCAGTTGTTGGGCATCTGCCTTCAGCTCAGGTCATGATCTCAGGGTCCTGGGATCGAGCCCCGCATCGGGCTCCCTGCTTAGCTGGAAGCCTGCTTCTCCCTCTCCCACTCCCCCTGTTTGTGTTCCCTCTCTCGCTGTGTCTCTCTGTCAAATAAATAAAATCTTAAAATCAATCAATCAATCAATAAATCTATTTAAGAAATATATTAATAATAAAGCAAAAATGTATTTTGATGATGGCTAGAAGAGAACGACATAAAATGGAGTTATTCATAAAGATTAAAGTATACATATGAAAAAATGTAAAGGCAAATAGAAATTAAAGTTTGAATCATGGTTTTAATATCACATAAGGTAGATTTTAGACTAAAAATCATTACATGAGACAAAAAGAATACTTCATGATGCAAGAGACTGATTACCAAAGTTACAACCATTGTTAACATATCTCTGCATCTATAACATAACAACAATTTCTATAAATCAGCTAACTCAGGAAAAGAAAAGAGAAATATATAAACATACACCTGTGACAGAAGAATTCTATCACATTTATCTGAAATCTAGAGAAACACGCCTATTTTCAGGTGTTGAAGACAATATTTGGAATCCAGTTGAAATGTTAGCATCATCTACAAGTGAACTGCTACACTAGTTGAGAATGCCCTCAATGTAGAGTGTATGTAAAAGACAGTGAAGAAGAAAGTCCTCCCAAAGTACAAGACCTGAGATATATATATCTGGTGTGCATTTTGCCTAAAGAGGAAATGGTCAAATATGTGAATCTATACCACTTGATATGAAGTGGCTAATAATTTGGCTAAATGATCAGGGAACAAGATCAGAGGATTGTACAAGTATAGGACTTAGAAAATATATGTGACTGGATCTGTCAGAAAAGGCACAGCATATAAAAGAGATTTGTGTTCCATTTGAATGTTCACTCAATACTGATGATGTCCTTAATACTTGGGTGGGAAAGATGACTTATTTTATGAGAGTCACTCAGCCTCAGGATGCCTGGGTGGCTCAGTCGTTAAGCGCCTGCCTTTGGCTTGGGTCATGATCCCAGAGTCCTGGGATCAAACCCCACGTTGGGCTCCCTGCTCAGCGGGGAGTCTGCTTCTCCATCTCCCCCTGCCCCTCCCCTTGCTTGTGCGTGCACTCTCTCTGTCTCTCTCTCTTTCATATAAATAAATAAAATCTTAAAAAAAAAAAAGTCACTCAGCCTCTGTCTTAGGTATCCTAGCTTATGCTCAATAAGCTCATGAACAAAGTATGATGACAAGTATGGAGATATTTGCCTAGGTTCAACTAGATGAATTTTTTCTCTCCAAGGCTGACCTGATGCCAATATCCAAAAGCCGAGATCAACTGAAAGTCCAAAATGATACCATTTCCCAGGCAAGCAGTAGATGGCTTTCATTCCCCCTGAAAAGATACTTCAATTGGACATAAATGTGTATTCTTTGCCAAAATGCTCTGATAGCTATGCCATCTGTTGATTTAGTGAAAGCTTTGTTTGTATAGTGACCACAGGAAGGAGGCATGGAACAGATTCTCCCTCATTACTCTCAGAAGGAATGAACCAACCCTGGTGAACCTTCATCTTGGACTTCCGGCCTCCAGGACAGTGAGACAATAAATTTCTGTTGTACAAGCCACACAGTTTGTGGTGTTTTTTATAGGAATTCTAGGAAACTAGTACAATAAACAAAAGCATGATGCTGTATCATTTTTCTTTTAAGTTTAATTACGAGTAGAAAGGTATTTAGGAATGTTGAGTAGTGGGTTATTGCCCATTGATATTAATCACAATTCCTGCCTTTATAAGCTTCTGTCCATACTACAGTTGATGGAAACCTCTCTGGCCTGAAAGTTTCCACTTTAAATTTTGCCATTAAAAGACACTTGTGCAAAGATTTGGAAAGTGAAGGAGAAGCCAGGCTTACCCCTGCAGCAGTGCTAACTAAGCACATTGGCTTTGGCAGATGATAGATGTAAGGTTTTGCTGGTAGGCTGTGGGCATCCCCGTCAAGTCCCCCAGCTGATTGCTGCAGGCAGCTCATCTTATCTGCAGAGGCTCCTAGTGATATCTGCATTTCCTGATTTCTTACACAGGATTTATGGATTCTTTGACCTTCTCACTTCAACATTTCTGATACTATTTTAGGACTCTAATTCCCTATATTACATCCCTGGCAGTTTGAAATACCTGAAGCTGTCTGTTTTCCTAAACCAAATGCACATTCCCTCAAACTTAATAAAAAAAAAAATTTAGAAATAGAAATCCTCACATAATCCAAAAATAATGAAAAACTTTATAGAATATTACTATAAAAGCAAAATTGTATGACCTTTAGAATGAAAGACCTATTTTATTTTCCAAAGACAAATGCTAATTGATGTTCTGCTTATTTTAGCTTCACATTGTACTATAAAATTTTGTGAAATGATACATATCATAAAGCATTAATGTGAGTGTCTTGTCAACTACGGGTTGATAGTTCAGAGAACCTCATGGATTAAGCTCACTGGCAGGTCTCTATGTCTTCAAAATGATGCTGACTTATAAATGAGAAAAGTTAAAAGAGGTACCTTAGTTGGTTAGAAAACATTTTACATGTTAGATTATTTCATGTGAAACAAACTGAAACTGCTGTCAAACTGATTTTATCTTCTAGAAAATTATGCTACATTTTCTATGACAATACACACATTTATTATAAAAGCAAAGTGAATCTAGTGCATAGTTGTCATAAGATAATAACTACTCTTGGGAATTACAGATACTTGGTTAAGTTTAGTATCTTTTACTGCCTTAGGGATGTGGTTATATTATGACAAACAGCCCTCATCATTTCTTTTTTTAAAATATATTATTAGTATAGTATTTTAATACTATTAAATTTTAAGTTTTAATTCCCACATTGGAGGATTCTAGCTGTTAAAACAGTTTAGAATGGTTCCTAAACCCTTTAGTCTTGATATAACTGCTATGCCTTTCATAGACTGAGCAGTACAGGGGCATTCTGTTAGCCTAAATTCTCAGTCCTGGCTGCTATGTTTTCCATGAACTGCATGCTGATAAGGTTAAAATTTGTTTGGGGAGTTATGTTCAAGCTGAATCCCTAAATGGTACATATATTCAGGATTAGAAATAGCTGCTATTAAAAACTCATTTTCCAAATAATTCCAAATTGATGATGCTAGGACATACCTGAGTGAATGACGATGCTGCATTGTTCAGACCTCCATTAAGTCCATATTCCGTCAAAGCAAGTACTCAGTTGTCTTCAGGGCTTTGTATTAGGTAGGATAAGTCTATGGGTTTGCATATTTATAATTAAGGCTGATTTGTTTTAATCCCCGCCACAGAAAGTCCCATATCAGATGAGTATGCTTAGTGATGTAAAAATAAAATAATTGGGTAGTTTCCAGGTTCCGGAACCTTGAAAGGCAAGCAAGCGCAGTACACTCTTTCTCTCCCAGTGAATTCAGCTATAAAACCTAAACAGAGCACATGGGGGAAGTAGGTGAGGACTCCAAAAAGTAAACAGTAGCAAACGTATTCAGAAGATCAGAGTTTCAAATGTCATTGAATAATTATTTTCCTCTTTTTCTCACTCTGGTCTCAAGGCAATCCAAACACTAGCCTTGGACATCAGCACAGTCACAGAGAATACCAGAAGAAGCTTCTGGTTCAGGCTTAATGTGCAGGAAAGGATTCTTCTGGCAAGGACGGTAGTGACAGCCAGGACTCATAGGGCCTAAAACTCCGTACAAGGGGAAAATCTTCAATTCAAAAAACTATATTACCAGATATTAGGATAAGCCCCACCAATGTTTCTCTACCTCTGTCTTTCTGCACGTGTTTCAGAATGGACGTGCAGTCAAAAAATTGCACACTGGTGGGGAAAGGAGGTAAACGGAGTCCCGGTTTTCTAGCCGAAAGACCTAAAAGGGGATCTAGCTAGATGACAGGAAGGTGACAGAGAGGGAGGACACAGGGAAATTAAACTCTTGGTTCATCCCTAATGAAGCAAGTATGAATCTAATCCTAAAATAGCATGAAAATATTTTAAATACTAAGCGAAGAGTTAAATTACTGTTCAGTTCCTAAAAATGGGTACTGGCTGGTGCACATATGGAGCAAGTCAGAATAGCACTGCAAACTCTTTGAAAATTGACCTAACATTAAAACCAAAACCCACAGGAGCCTAAAAAGAATGTGTCAGCCAAATGCAGCCATGTTGATTGCCCTCTTAAGAAAAAACAAACAAACAAAACATTTTCTGCAGAAATTAAACAATATTTAATGTGTCATATCACAAAATTAAAAAATGTCTGTGGTATAACCAAAACTTATCACCAAAAGAAAAACCAAGAAAATCTCTACAAATATCAGAAAAGAGACTATCAAAAGATGCCAATGACAAGATAATATTAATGGTGTAATACTTTGAAAAATAAAAATATTAAATTAAAATAAATTAAATTAAATATAGCTATTTATAAAGTGTTCCAACAGTCATTGAGGAAGACTATTGAAATAAACAAGGTTAAAAAATGCCAGCAAAGAAATATATGTATTGAGATAACAAGGCAAGAGTCAATGACATTGAAGATATTAAAAATAATTTAAGTAGATGGGGTGCCTAGGTGGTTCAGTTGGTTAAGTGCCAGACTCTTGATTTTGGCTCAGGTCATGATCTCAGGGTCATGGGATCTAGTCCTGTATCAGGTTTGCACTCAGCATGGAGTCTGCTTGAGAGTCTCACTCTCCCCCTCCCTTTGCCCTTCACACCCTCCCTGCTCACACCCACATATGTGTGAGCTCTCTCTCTCCCCCTCCCTCTTAAAATAAATAAATTAATTAATTAAAAGATCTTAAAAAAATAAGAATTATGTCAATATCACATCCTAGGGAGGATGCAGAGCATACAGAACACTACACTTAGTCTACTGAAATGAAAAATTATACAGTCAATCTGGAAATAGCTTGGCAATTTCTTTTATAAAATTACACATACCATAGGAATCAGCAAACTTACTTATCAAGATTTAACCAGAGTAGTGAAAAGTTATACTCACGTAAAAACAAGTAAGCAAATGTTGATAGAAATTCTATTTATAAAATAATAACCTGGAAACAACCCAAATGTACTTCAAATTGTGAATGGAATGGATAAACAAAATGCAGTACATCCATACAATGGAATAATACTGAGTAATCAAAGGGAATATTTATGTTTAGGTACACAAAGTCGCTTGGCTCCCAACAGCAGGTTTTACTGATATGCACAACTTGTATGAATTTTAAAGACTAAGTGAAAGAAGCCAGTCTCAAAAGTCACTTACTGTGTGATTCCAGCTCATGACTTTCTCACAAAGACAAAACCAAATGGCAGATAACGAATCAATGCCTGCAAGAGATTAACAGTGGGGCAAGTGATTGATTACAGAGGGATAACAAGAGGGATCCTTTGGAGGTGATAGGACTGTTTTGTATCTTGATTATGGTGGTGTTTATATGAATATATACACATGTCTAAATTTCATAAAACGGTACCCAATAATGAAGTAAATTTTACTGCATGTTATAAAGTAATGTGATATTAATTATATGTGATGTTAACATTTTATTATGAGTAATCTAAAGACTCAATTTCCAAATTAATATTTCAGCTAGGATCTCTTTTCTGAATTTCACTCTTGAGTAGCCAATTATCTGACCTCTCTAAGGGTAATGGGACTGGGGTTCTCCAACATTTATTCAAATAAAATATATGAACTCTGAATTTTCAAACTACACTCCCCATTTATAAATTTCCTCCATTCTTCTTCAATTCTGAAAAGAACAATATCACTACCCAAAGTTACATTATAGAAACAGTAAATCCATCTTGGTTTCTAGGTCTCATCTCACATCAAACACCAGATCTCTCTGGTTCCACCTTCATTTTACGCACACACGTGCACGCACCAGCACACACACACACACACACACACACACACTTCTTTTCCATCCCCAGTATTTATTTTAGTCTTAATGACCTGTAGCTCTTGCCTAGAGCCTTCTAACAGGTTTTTGTATCTTTTTGCTTCATCTCTCATTCTCTTTAAATCTATTTTTTAACCAATGGGCTAATGAATATTTTAATAGTTTACTTGGACATTAGCTTGCTATAGTTTAAAGTCTTTCAATAAATTTGTACTTGGATTTATAATATAATACACACACACACACACAAAGTAAGGGAGCTATGAACTCTTTTTCTTTTTTTATTATTTTTTTTATTATGTTATGTTAATCAACATTACATCATTAGTTTTTGATGTAGTGTTCCATGATTCATTGTTTGTGTATGACACCCAGTGCTCCATGCAGTACATGCCCTCTTTAATACCCATCACCAGGCTAACCATCCCCCCACCCCCCTCCCCTCTAGAACCCTCAGTTTGTTTCTCAGAGTCCATAGTCTCTCATGGTTCGTCTCCCCCTCCGATTTCCCCCCCTTCATTTTTCCCTTCCTACTATCTTCTTCTTTTTTTAACATATAATGTAGTTTTGTTTCAGAGATACAGGTCTGTGATTCAACAGTCTTACACAATTCACCATAGCACATATCCTCCCCAATGTCCATCACCCAGTCACCCCATCCCTCCCACCCCCCACGACTCCAGCAACCCTCAGTTTGTTTCCTGAGATTAAGAATTCCTCATATCAGTGAGATCATATGATACATGTCTTTCTCTGATTGACTTATTTTGCTCATTATAATACCCTCCAGTTCCATCCACGTCATTGCAAATGGCAATACTTCATTCCTTTTGATGGCTACATAATATTCCATTGTATATCTATACCACAGGAACTCTTTCTTTTTTTAAGATTTTATTTATTTATTTGAGAGAGTGAGAGCCAGGGCCAGAGCAGGGTGAAGGGCAGAGGGAGAAGCAGACTCCCCGCTGAGCAGGGAACCTGATATGGGGCTCAATCCCAGGACTCCAGGATCATGCCTTGAGCTGAAGGCAGATGCTTAACTGACTGAGCCACCTAGGCACCCCAGGAGCTATGAACTCTTATATGATCTCGTTCGTGCCAGCTTCTCAGGTCTAGTTTGGTACAACTCTCTTGGTTACTACTAACTAGGCTCTTGAATTTCCTTCTTTTGTTTTCCTGATTAAGAGGAGCTCTTTCTCTCTCTTTGTTAATGTCAAAGCCCTCATTATGTTGGTCCCTTCGCCTGTATCACATTCTATACCTCTACTATGTAACTGTTATTCATCACAATTTTGTCTACCAAAATAGTATCTTCTGGAAAGAGCCTTGACTCCTACCTCCCAGAGAATTAATTATGCTCTTTCATGCTTACCAGTTACTTCCTTCAGAGCATTATGTCATTATGGAGTTATATACAATCTTGTGGATTTTTAAAATATCTGAAATATTAGTGGCCAGTAAGTTCCAAAAAGACAAGAATCACAAATTCTTGTTTTACCATAGCTCTAGACAAAGTATCTGAAATCATCTGCATTTAATAGGTCTTTAATATTAAAGTTAATTAATAGATGCATTTTAAACATTTGATTACTTTTGTAACAAATTATTAATATTGTGTTTCTTTGGGAAAGACAATAGTATAGTATATTTTGTCATTTATCTAATGTAATTTTGTTAAATATGAGTTGATATTATAAATAGATTAATACATATGTTTAAATCTGCTAAGACCCTTGCCAATAATGGAACTCCTGAGTGTCCATGCATTTTCAATTAATAAATGCTTCTGCGCTGCAGTTTTCTTTAAATAAAATAATCTAATTTTTATGATATAAAAACACTCATAAAAGTGAACAATTAGGGTAAAATACCTCTTGCGTTTAGTTCTATATATCCATGTTCTTTTTATTTTGTATATAGCATGTCATAATGACATATGGTATAAAAATGGTCAAAATGTTTTTTAAGTTCAAACTGGAGAATTAAGTTATCATGCCTCAGTCAAGAAGGGCAGTATATTAGTGAGGATTTTATGTTTTAAGTAACATAAAACCTAACTCAAAGTACATTAAACAAGTAGAGCATTTAATGGCACATGTTACTAGAACATTTAGAATTAGGACCTTCACCTGGAAAGGTAACAACTTCCCAGGCTTCTGGAATTGTGCTGAGTGGTTCAATGCTTTCACCTCCCAGGCTGTTTCTTTCTGCACTTTGCCATTGTTAACTTTAGCAAATAACTGGCCTTTATTTTTCTCAAGGTACTAACCAATGCAGTGGCATTACCTCCTTGCTCATCCAAGAGAGAGGGGAAGATAGAGGGAAAGAGAAGAAGAGGGAGGGGGAGAGGTATGGGGAGAGAAAATGATTCTCTCCAATCAACAACAGTAATATTAATAATAATAATAATATACTTGGGATTCACTGTGATGGGTCCAAATTAAGACAGGTATCCTTACCTAATCCAATCACATGTTTAAGGGAGAACCTTGGGTTAACTGGGTGACAAGTGTTATGGATTAATATTTAATACCACAGGCTAATGGGAGCCTCTCTTACACCAGAGGGGGGGTGAATTTCATTTAAACTGTGTGACTGCTATACAATGTGGGTTACCTCAAAGAAAGAAAATCTGAGGGCTGTAGGAGGGAAGAAGTCAATTATATAAATGCTAAAAAGCCAGCCTGGGTAGATGAAGCTGTTTATAACAAATCACAAATAATCACTTAAATATTTGATAAATTAGCTAATGAAATACTACATGAAAAACCCTTAATTATATTTAATAAAAATATAATTTTTCAACATGCAGTCATCTATTTTTTTTTTAAATAAAGCCTTCATTAGGATAGCAACTATTCATTCAAGTACATTTAGTTTCAAAAGCCTGAGTTTTGACCCTCAAGATGATTGCTTATTACTTATAAAAGTTGGATTTTCTCTTAAAAATTGCATCAATATAAAAATCATGTATTTGCTATATGTTCAAAACTATTATGGATAAGAGTACAAGAAAATAAACATATTATATTAGGTAAAAATGGCAATAATATTAATATATTCATCTCCACAAACATATTTCCATTGTACCATTATTATGGTCTATCATGTACAGTTCTATTTCACATAATATGAATTACATCACAGACATTCTTGCCTCAATGAATCCTTAGAAAATGATAAAAAGCAAAAGACACCATATAATAAAAAGTGTAATTTCACTTGCTCTAATCTTGCTAGAGTAGGCTTTTTATAAAAGGATCATTGCTTACACAAATAATCCTATCTACTAAATCTAATTAACTCTATAAGGTTTTATTGTACTCTTTTATGTAGAAGAAAGACTATCCCTAGCAATGATTTGCAGGATGCATATAAACAAAGATGATGGTTCTAAGATTCTCTCCAAAACAATGAGAGATCTGTTCAATACACATTAAATAGGACCTTTTGTAGAATTAATCATTCAACACTTTGTTTGGATGGCTCTTCTTTCTTTCATGCTAAAGACTGGGAGCATGGTGTAGCAGCTGTTTGCCTTAAAAGTTTGTAGATGTTGGCCTCACAAGCAATTCTGTTTTGTTGCTATAGCAATCGCTACAGGGAAAGAAAAATAAAAGAAAATTAATCTGCCTTACAGTTTAGGTTCCTAGAGTGCACCCACTATGTGGTAAGTGCAATAATTAAATCTTGTTTACTGTTTCTTTAAAACCTTTGATGTACCTGATGATATCATCACCACCTGATTGATTTTTTAGGTAAGGGAAACAATGAAAATTAATTGCCCTAATCTTCACTCAAGGACAACACATTTTGCGCTGAAACAAATTGTGTGTGCATGTGTGTGTGTTTTTCAGTTCAGTTTTAAACAGCTGGAGATTTTGAATTTCCTTTTCATTTCCTTTTCTGTATTATATGAAACACATTCTCAGGGATGGAAAAATTGTTGTAATCCAGAGGTTGAGATTTTGGATGTGAAGCTTGAAATGGACAGAACAAAGGATTTGCTCTTAAATTAACACAATTTCCCTCCTGATACCAAATGACAGCAGGAAAAGAAAATTCTTTTCATCTCAAGAAGCTGTATTTAAAGGAAGATATAGTTTAAGGTAGACCGGATATATTAAATTCTAAGAGGAAATAATTCTAAAAATTGTTTTAAATTTTTTTAATTTTTTAAATTTATGCAAGAGTTAATACATATATTAATGATCTATAAAGTATTATGCAGGACTATTCCAGAACAACAAAAAGAAAAATAACTTAAAAATGTATTATAAGTCTTTTTATGACTTTGTTGCTATTGTCAGTTTAAACATGGAGATGAACATTTTCACATATCACGTCATAGACATGAGTTTCTACTGATTCATCAGAGAAAAAAGTCTGTTTTTAAGAAAATAATCAACTTGGGTGCCTGGGTGGCTCAGTTGGTTAAGCGACTGCCTTCGGCTCAGGTCATGATCCTGGAGTCCCGGGATCGAGTCCCACATCGGGCTCCTTGCTCAGCAGGGGGTCTGCTTCTCCCTCTGACCCTCTTCCCTCTCGTGCTCTCTGTCTCTCATTCTCTCTCTCTCAAATAAATAAATAAAATCTTTAAAAAAAAAAAAATAAAATAAATTAAAAAAAAAAAAAATAAGAAAATAATCAACTTTCAGTAGCTAGCCTCGATGCATGCTAACGTTTACTATAATTACCTAAAACCAACATAAGATGTTCTTTCAATCCTCCCATTAATTGTTTTACTCATTCTTAATTGCCAATTTCCTTTTATACCCTTGAACAATTATTCCTATTTCTTGCCACTATCCTGTTAAATTTATATCCCTTTCATAAAGAGAGCCTAGCTTCTCATTTTATAAACAAAATGGAGAATATTACTTATGTAATTTCCTATTATTTGCTATATTGCAATTACACAATTTATATAGCCATGCCCATTTTATGTGTCCTTTCCTCTAGTCCCTGGAAGTTCCTTCTGCTTCAGGGCAATCTTCGCACCTATTATAACTCTCTCTTTTTTTTTTTTTTTCCAGAAGGCTATAGATAAACGCAAATCTCTTCTATTACCCCCTCTCAATTTTAATCCTAACTACAACCTATATCCTTTGCTTTGTCAAGCATATTTCTATTAAGATAATGTTTGCTTCTAAGTCCCTGAAAAAAACTGCATGCCCCAGATTTTTGTGTTTTCCTTAACAATACTAAGTATACTCCCCGTTAATACAGAGTAATTTCTGGTCATGCCTTAAGCATTATTTGAAAATCTCTGCAACCATTTATGTACCTCTCCTCAGTTTGGCTAGTTATCCAGGTTAATTTAAAGTTTACATAAAATGATTGCTTTTTTCTTTCTTTCTCCTGAACTCATCCTTAACTAGAGGTAATTTTTATTTATTATTTTTATTTAACTCTTGCCTCTCCTTCTATAATCTCCATTCTATGCTCCTTCAATATAAACCCTTCAAATAAGGAGTAAGTTTTTAAAATCTTGTATTGAGAAAGCCCTTCTCCACTAATATACAAAATGGAATCCGATCTCTGAGATATCTGAAAAAAACTACAATAATACATAGATTGGCTTCTGAGGCTAACTTCTATTTTTTTCTTATTAAGAAACTGATGATAACAATTAGAACTTATCTTTCAAACCAGCACACTTTTGAGAGTGACAAATACTCTTAATAATAATGTGAAAGCAACAGATTAACATCAGGAAGTAAGATCATCCTCTAATTCTGAGCCTATTTTAATTTCTTTCTAGGTCTAGATGTTCTCACATACATTTTTCTTGGTCAATGAGATTTGTGCTGGGATTCCCAGTGCGAACTCACTGTACTTATTACAATTATTTTTTTCTTGCGTGTTTTTAAAAATTTAACTTTTAAAATATTTTTTAAGTCAGATGTAAAAACAAATTCCAAAAAGCGAAGACACATATATTGTGGTGTTTACTACACAACCTCAATAAGCTTGTTTGGAGTATATCATGGAGAAACCGTGCCCCATAGGGTTAATGAGGTTGAGACTAGCAAAATTTAAAGCTTGTTTTTCAGAGAACTATTTCCCTCTAATCAGCTATTGTGTCTTTTCAGACCCCACTAACAAATGCATTAGCTGTCTCTGCAGAAGCCTGGACTCAAGGTCAACTGATACAGTTCCAGCCTATAAACTAACAAGGCCCTTCATTCCTTACCCAAGATAACAAGCCCAAGACCCTTTTTAGTTTATACCAGCCCTGGGGGCATGCTCATAGCCCCTGATCCTTGTCCTAAAAGAACTTCCTGAGGTCAGGGGCTGAATTTTGCCTTGCTCTGATGTTAAGTCTCTACCCCAAAGTAAACATGGGATATTTGTTACATATATGTTTGTTCAATGAGCATGCTCCATCTTTCCTTATGACTAGTCATAAATTCCCCCACCCTTTTCATCAATATGTATATAATCTCAATCCCGATGATTATAAAAACTTGTTCTCTCCCCCTTTGGGGAGGTGGATTTGAGGCTTTTTCTTTCCTCTCCTCCTGCTTTGGCTGCCTCTCGAATAAACCCTTTCCTAGCTGCATAGCTGATGTCTCAGCAATTAGGTTTTGTTGTGCAGAAGCAGACGGGAGTCACTGTGTATAACAGTTATTAAAATAACTAAATAAGGAGACCATTAAAGTGAAGTGTCTCTGATGCCTTCAAAGCCTAAGTAAGCAAACTGAAACCTTAACCAGAATAAATAACAAAAAATACCTTGAGGTTATGAAATCCAAACCTAAGAATAACCAATCACAAACAGCCAATTAGGCTTTCCCAAATAGGGCAGTCTCTTAAGCTACAATCAAATGATGGCCTTGATTTGCTTCTGCTTCTTTATAAAGAAGTTTCCCCTAGTTCCTTCAGTGGAGTGGTCCTAACTACTTTTGGTTTGGTGCCACCCTGTTTGAAATCCACGTTTGCTCAAATAAAGTCTTGAGAATGTGTCTCAGTTCACCTTTTAACACAACATGCCTCATATATAAGGTCATATAAAATGGGATGTGATGGCTACTTATAATAGTCTGCAATACTCTAAATGGAAGTGAGAAAGAGTACATTCCAGTGATTTTGCTTTAATTTATTGTTCTCTTTTGGGCACAATTGCCAATTTTTTTTTCCTTTATTCAACGGTTTTCAAGCTTTTAGATCCAAAAAAAAAAAAAGTTTTCCAATATTTATGTATTGTTTTTATGAGTCTTCTGATTTGCTTCATAGATATAACTAGTTAGCTACACATTTGCAAACAACACACACACTCATATATAAGCATATAGAGATATTCTTATGTATCTACTTATATATGTGTAAACTGATATAAAACAGATCCATATATTAACATCTCTGAATTTATATGACAATGATTCATTTTTTATGTGAGCAAATGTTGCTAAAATAATATTATAAATATTAAATATTAAAATAATATTACAAACAAAATAATTAAATATGCTTGTCCAGTTTCCTAACAAATAAGAGTTAGTTTTTCTTTGTCAAACATACTAATGCTATCATGACAAATCCAAATCTTATATAGAGACAAGCTGTCATGTTTTATTTTTTAATTGGAGAAGAAATAGGGGCAATGATATAAAATGTAGTAAATTTATCCTTTAATCTATATAGATGGTGTTTCATGATTTAAAACTTTATAAGATTAATGTAACAATATTATATTTTAATCTGTGGGAATTTGAAAATGTATACAGTGCAAATACTAAATGACTTTTTTCAAATGTTTATTAGATTAATATTTGTTTATCCAATAAAACTACTTATAAGTGTTAAGATATTTTATTAAGTATGAACAATTTTTATATCTCAATTGTAAAACAAAGTAGTATGATGTTCTGTTTTAAGAAGAACCAATTGATATAAAAATAGAAGAAAATCACATTAATGTTGAAGAAGTATAGTTAATTATAAGTCACACATTTAATTACATGGTAGGTTAATGTCTATGCTTACTACATTAGTCATAAAATGCTATTTGGAAAAATATACTGGAGTCTAATAAATCTTAAATCAAATAATAAAAATATTGTCATCAGAAGAAATACTTGAACTCTAATGGTCAATCACATATTTATGTAATATCTGAAGTATGCTACCTATTGCATTTAATTTGAAATCAAAGTAAATTTGATAACAAATTCACTGTGTTTTAAAGAAACAATGGAAACAAATATCAGAATCATGCCTACATGAGCGCAATCTGTGGATTGTGCAGATTGGATGTATCCACGCTGTGGTTAGGATAATATTAACTAATTCCCTCAAAAATATGTATTCATCAGCATCATGAAAGCACTTATTAATTCCCCACACACCTTACATTAATTCTTAATTAGTGACTAAAAATGTCAAAACCAAGTGGCAAATGCAGTACAAATTAAAAATAAATGAATTATTAGCATTAGTCACCAAAAGAAAACCAGAATTGTTCCTTATTACATGGTATAGGGTACTGCTAACATTCATAATGACTTTAATTATGTTTGGATTAGTAAATTTATGATAATTTTTCTAATGGTGGATTATAATTATGTATGAGTTGGTGATAAAAATAAGAAAGATGATTTGTTATATGAAAATAGATCAATCTGAGTATCTACATATCCATGTTAATTTTCTAATAAAAACCTTGGAGATTAAGTAACCTTTTGCATACAGAACACCATTTTGAAAAAGAAATAAATGGAAGAAGCATTTATTGAGGGACTAAGTCTATGTATTTGAATTCAATGTGCCTAAACATTATAAATGTACACTATAGGATGTATTACATTTGCTCACCTGAATAAATGTAATAATTTAACTATTCTAAAGTATTTTATTAACAGACACAGAGAGGTGAATTGGCTAAAAGCCAATCAGTAAATTATACTAGGAATGAAAAATGGGGAAAAAACAAACAAGGCAAGAAAACCAACAGCAAAGGAATAAATCTTGAACATCTTAATATATCTGTAGTTTCTAAAAACAGTAAACATTAAATGTGCTAAATACAAGCGTATTAATGCCAGAGAAAAAGAAATATGTTGTATACGCTTTCAATCTTGGGTTAGGAAGGCCTTTTGGTACCTGACATACAAAACAGAATTTTTGAAGACAAATACTAATAAAACGGAATGCAAACGAATACTGAAAATGTATGTGGGTAAAAAAATGTATTTAAAAAGGCAATAATCATTCTGGGGGAAAATGTTGCAATGAATTGCTCACAAGAATTTACATCATTAACATATAGTTAAGTCATATAAAAACATTTGTATATTTGTTCATATATAATTTACTTCAATAAAAATATGTATCTACATATATTATATATCTACATATATGCACATACATCTGTCCACATAGAAAAAACAAAATCAGAAGTGCACACAATTAATAAAATAAATAGAAAAGCCCAATAAACAAATAAAGATGACAGATTTTCATATATGCATTATTTATTATATTTTATTTAAATGAGTACATCATGTTAATAGAAGAATCAAGCTCTAGAACACCATGGTAAATATTGATAACATATACCAAATTCATTATTATATACGCATGTGCAGCATCAGGTTCTGCAAGCCGTTGACATGGAGTGGCTATTTATTAAAATCTCTTCTAATAAATTTACAGTTTTCAGTGTGCAAGTCTTGTACTACTTTGATTGAATTTACCGCTAAGTATTTTATTATACTGATATTGTTGTAATGGCATTACTTTTAAATTTTGCATTTCATTTGTTACTGGTATACAGAAATATGATTAATTTTTGTATGTTAATCTTGTATCCTGAGACCTTGCTGGTACAAGGGACTTATTAGTTCTAGTAATGAGGCAACTTTACAATTTTAGATATCCAGGGTCATGTTGTTTGTGAATAAAAACAGCTTTATTTCTTTCTTTCTGAATGATTTTTAATTGGTTTCTTGACTTTTTTTTTTTTCCTCTATTGCATTAGGTAGAACCTCCAATGCAAAGTTGATCAGAAGTGACAGGAGTGAAATCCTTGCCTCATTCCCAATTTCAGAGGAGAAAATCATTCTTTCACCATCTATAGTAATCCTAATTATAGGTTTTTCCATTCCACTTTATCAAAAAAAGACAGTTCCCTTCTATTCTTTGTTGCAAATTTTTATTATGAATAGATTTTAGATTTTGTGAAATGATTTTTGTGCACTGTTGAGATGGTCATGCACTTTGTCATTTGTATTATTAATACAATGTATTACATTAATTAATTTTTTTTGAACATTAAAGGTATCCTCATTCCTGAGATAACATCATTTGATCATTTATATACATGGTCATATATCTAAAGAATGTGTATAACCTTTTTTATATATTGCTAGATAAAGTTTGATAATATTTTCTCTTATATTTTTCATTTATATTAATGATGGAAATTGATCTTTAGCTTTATCTTTTATATTTCTTTATCTGGTATCAGGGTAATACTGGCTTCTTAGAACAAGTTGAGATGCATTCTCTCCTCGTCTATTTACTGAAATAGTATATGAAGGATTTGTATCATTCCTTTTTTAAAATTTGATAGAATTCTCTAATTAAACCTGGCTTTTTTCTTTGTACAAAGGTTTTGTTTTTGTTTTAATGATACAAACTCTGTTATAGGTCTATTCAGATTTTCTATTTTTTGCCAGTTTTGGTAATTTTTTTCTTTTGTGGAAATTTGGTGATTTCATGTAGGTTGTATAATTTGTTGACACCAAGTTAATAAACTCTGTTCCTTTATAATCCTTTTTATTTTTTTAAGATTATTAGTTACATCTCTACCTATATTTCTCATATTGGTCATTTTTATCTTCTCTCTTTTTATACATCATCAGACTACCTAATTTGCCAGTTTTTTTTTACTCTTTCCGAAGATCAGATTTGTATTCACTGTTTTCTCTTTTTATTTTCTGCTGTTTCATTGATTTCTGCTCTAATTTTTATTATTTTCTTGGCTGTGCTTATTTTGTGGTTAGATTACTCTTTTTTGTAGTTTCTAAAATTGGATACTTGGGCTAATGATTTTATTTCTTCTCTAGCACAGACCTTTACAGTTATAAATGTCCCTCTAAATATTGCTTTAACTACATCCCATAAATTTTGATGTGTTGTGCTTTTTATTTCATTCATCTCAAAATGCTTTCTAATTCTCTTTGTGATTTCTTCTTTGATACCTTGGTTATTTATGTTTTTTCTTAATTTACAAGTATTTGTAGATACACTTACAAATATAGCCCTTCAGTTGCTGATTTCTAATGCCATAAAGGTCAGACAACATAGTGAGTTATTTCAATCTTTTAAAATTTATTGAGACTTGTTTTATGACCCAGTATTATGATTTATCATGGAGAATATTCCCTGTGCCCTTCAGAAAAATGTTCACTGAGTTGTTGATGTGTGCAGTGTTCTCTTCATATCAGATCAGGTTGGCTAATTGTGCTGTTCAAGTCTCCTCTACTCTTGCTGACTTTCTGTCCTGTTGTTCCATCCATTATTGAGACTGTAATATTGAACTCTCCAACTATCACTGCTAGATGGCCTATTTCTCCCTTCAATTTGGCCAATATTTGCTTCATGTATTCTGTAGTTCTGTTGTTAGTTGACAACGTGTTTGGAATTGCTATAACTTTCTGATAAATTTGTCATTTTATCATTATAAAATGTCATTCTTTGACTCTGATAGCTTTTCTCTTGAAATCTATTTTGTCTTATAATATTATAACCACTGCCGTTCTCCTATTGTTTGTTGAATACTGTATCTTTTTCCATCCTAAAACCTTCAATCTATTTATGTCTTTGAGTCTACATTGTGTCTCTTGCAAAGCTCAAAGAGTTGGATCTTGTGTCTGTTTTATTTTATTTTATTTTATTTTATTTTATTTTATTTTATTTTATTTAGTAGGGTTCCCTCTTCCTTGTGGGTAAGGTATTTATTCCACTCAAGGTTTGAATATGACATGCTGTGCCTCTGGTCTTCCTTTTTTTTTTTTTTTTAAGTTAAAAAAATAGCTATTAATCATGTGCTGTATCCCTATAATGGCTGTGTCAGTTTTCTCTTCTTCAAGATTTTATTTTTGGTTTCAGTTTTCAACAGTTGGTTATGCACTATCTAGATGTGAATTACTTTCTATTTATTACACCCATTTTCTTAAGCTTATTAGGTCTGCAGATTAATGTTTTTCATCAAATTTGGGTAGCTTTTGGTCATTATTTATTCAAATATTTTTTATTTTTCCTATCTTTTTTTTATTTTCTCATCTAGAGTATCCTGTTATTCATATGTTGACATACTTGATACTTTCTCTCAATTCTCTAATCTCTTTTCATTCCTTGTTTTATCCTTCTGTTTTTCAGATAAGACAACTTATCCTGATCCATCATTAAGTTCATTGATTATTTCTTCTGCCATCTTTAAATTTTTTTTTTTTTAAAGATTTTATTTATTTATTTGAGATAGAGAGAATGAGAGAGAGAGAGCACATGAGAGGGGGGAGGGTCAGAGGGAGAAGCAGGCTCCTTGCTGAGCAGGGAGCCCGATGCGGGAATCGATACAGGGACTCCAGGATCATGACCTGAGCCGAAGGCAGTCGCTTAACCAACTGAGCCACCCAGGCGCCCTTTAAATATGTTTTTTAAAATTTTTCATTTATGGTCCTTTTGAAGTAAATAATTTTCATTGGCTCAGTAATTTTTTTCTTTGAGATTCTCATTTGATTTCTCATTGTCATTGTTTTCTTTAATTTTAACCAGTATATACTTTATTTCCTTGTACATGTTTATAATAGTTGTTTTAAAGTCTTTTCTAAATGGAATATAATGCCTAATCTGCTCCAAGACAAGTTCTGTTAGCTGCTAGCGGCTTTTACCTTGAGTATGTTACAAATCTCTTGTTTCTTTCCATGTCCAATAATTTTTGTTGAAAAGTAGACATTTTAGGTAATATGTATTAAAACTCTGAATTCCGATCCCCAGCAGGGGTGGCTGTGGTTGCTGTTGTTATTTTGTTTAATTGTTTAGCAGTTCGTATGGACTAATTCCATGATGCCTGTTTACCCTGTGATAGATAGCTGTCCATTTCTTTTCAGTTTTAATTTTCTATTCTTGTGTGTGTGTGTGCGTGTGTGTATGTGTGTGTTTTAAGCCCCTTCCTTCCTAAGGGTAATTTCTATGTCAGCTTTTTGCTTTTCCCCAGTTTCTCTTTTGCCTCCTTTGCACGTGCATATGACCTCACACTCTGAAAGCATGTGTGGATTCCCAGGGCACTTTCTGTTCCCTTCAAAGTGTGCATGTAGACGGCCAGGATGTTTATGAGTCTCTCAAAATTACTGCAGCTTTTTCATGGTCTTCATTTCCCTCCTAACTTGCTGGTTAGTCTGCCGGTCTATTGCTTGTCCCGACCAGGATCGCAGCCTCAGGTTTGCTGAGGTATCAGTCTCCATATTTCATTCCACACAGAGATTTCAACTGTTTCTGACAAAGCCCAGAGGCATCTGTTGTTTCCCCCCGCCCCCCCCCCCCCACTCCCTGCTCCAAATCAGGCAACTCCTTACTGGTGGCAGAGCTGCTCATCTCAACTGCTTGCCCATATCTGCAAGAACTACTAAGCTGGCAGAGCTGGGACAATTGGAGCAACCCTCTGTTCTTATTTTCACCATATCATGCATGTATCTCACTGCTCTTGGTTGCAAATTCAGCTGAATTATTACCAGATTTTAATTTCCTTGAGTGTGACACCGGCGTACTAACATCAGCGTGGGTATATAGTAGATATTTTATAACTATTAAAGGGAAATAATTCCAGTCATGATCATATGTATTAGGGTAACATTCTTGGTAAATTTAGCACAAGAAAGATTCAAAATTAAAATAGACAATAAAAAATGGTATTATTCATTTTTGAATAATTTGAAAAATATTTCCAGTAACTACAAAAATTGTCCATACTCTAATATTTCACTCATTATAGCCATCTTTCTTTAAACAATAACAATTCAAATAAATTTAAATATAGCTTATTGCTAGACTTTATTCACATGAAAACCTTTATAAATATGCATCTTTCATCAGTGCCATAACCGATAGTTAAACCTCATCTTACTTACCTTGAAGATTTTAGATACTCTCTGAATCATTAAAGGAATTTTACATTATAACCAGTAAATGTTATTTTTTAGTGCTTTCTTTTACACATTTATTGAAAATGACAAGAGATTTTATGTTAACACCAAATTAATCATAATATCTGACTAACTAGAATATTCAAATTCTTAAACATGCTGGATACTATGGGTAATTTGATTTGACTATTAAACTAATTTCCTACAAAATTTAGAATTTTCTAACTTAAGTCAGAATTTGTGAGCCTAGGTTTTGGTCATTACAATTATAATTTCATACCATACCAAGTGAGTATCTGAATTATTTGGTAAAACACAAGAGGGTAAATCATCTTAGGTATCATATATGAGATTCTCTTCTTGACTAAGAATGAGTTAATAAGTTAGAGTTCAGTTTCATACAATATACACCTTAGAGAATCATGTGTAGAAAAAGACTTCCTTTTTACATTAGGACCTCATTTGATTATAGAATGAGCACTAGGACATGAGTCAGTAAATGCCTGTATCCATCACTAGAATTGTTGCTACTATTTTTAATCTAACAGTAACAAAATTGACTTTAAGTGGGAAGAATCCTATTTTCCCAGTGCATTAGAGGTTTAACATAGGCAAATTTTGCATAGGCCTTGAGAATAACCAAACTGTTCAGCATAATAGACACAGAAGAATTTGTTTTACCCAGGAAGAAGGATAAAAAGTGGATGCTCAACCAGAGTGGAAATACTGGAGAGAGTCCAAGGAAGAGTGGGTCTGGGCAGTGAATGAAAAAAAAAGTAGAAGGTAGTCAAAAGAAACTCTAAAATCAGATACTATGGTCATCAAAATTATGGGAGACATTTATTTTGCTGTATTTTATTTTGTTTGTTTTGGCTTGTTTGGGTGTTACTTGTGTTACTTTTGCTATGTGCTATGTGATCTTCTCAAATGCCAACCAAAGAATTACTGAGTCAGAATCTTCCTTTAATTGGCATTTAACATGGTTTCCAGGTTACATTAAAGTAAATGGTATTTCCAAATAATTAGCATATATGATGATAGTTCATGTTTTCTTGAAGTGCATTTCCCTACCTTCCTACTTTTGGAATCATTTGGTCCAAGCCTATCATCTATTTTGGTCTCAAGGTGTCCTAATGTCAATTCCTGGTCAAGGCCTTGAATGAACATAGGTGTTTATTGGCAAATTGAGAGGGGGATCAGTAATTGCTACTCCACTGCACACACATTACCAAATTATATCTGTGTATGAAATTGATTAATTTATAGGAACTTGGAAATAGAAATAAATTGTCTAGTTGTAGAGTGTTTTTCCTGGCTGTGCTTCCTTTCCCATTTCTTTATTTCTCAACAATGTCCTTGATCCTTGTTAACAGAGCTGATTTAATTGAGCTCCTAATGGATCATATTTTTTTTACTAAGATCTCCTGTGAACAAGGTTGAAACATACCTACACCTGCTAAAGAGGACAGACATCTTTTATATTTAACAACTGATGAAGACTTTTCTTACCCAGAGAGATTTATTAATAGTTCTTCTCAAAAGTTTAACATCCGTTTCACAAAGATTTGGTAGGCTCAGCTGTATTTCATTTCAGGCAAGGTAGTTCTGTCCAATTTGAGCAGCATTATCCAAGAACCAATGAAGAAAGGATTTTAAATTTCACATGACAAACATACATACCTGATTCTGAGAGATTCTGAAACAAGCAAATATATGTCAAAAAATTTTCTGTTTGAAGGTTGAAGCATGGGGCATGGAGTAGCCATGCCATGATAATTTATCTTGTAACTTTAAAACTCATTTGTTAGAAAAAGTTTGAATTTTGGAGAAAAAAATGACCTCACACTTAAGATTATTCGATGAATTTAGATTTAAATTATATTATGATTAACTTTTTGAGCAAAATTGGCTGTAAGATTACCTCTGATGTATTTCCACTTGCACAAAAAAGCTGAGTTGTAGATTATGACATTAAATATATAACTGTGATCAGGTTATACAGGGAACTCCTCAGATTCTGCCATTTCTTTGTGATGATGTTGGTTAGTACCTGTATTACTGTTCAGAAATTTCTATTTCTCCAACTTTCCGCTAGGGAAAAACATCTACATTGCATGCTCTATACCATATCAAGAAAATTTAACACAATATCTAATGCAGAATATATATATATATATATATATATATATATATATATTTGCAACACAGAAGCTGGCACACTATGATTCTAAGGGGATACGGACTAACTAGAAATGGTAACAAATTATCTAAAGGTCACCTTTATAAAACACTTCTGGGATCCACCCAATATTACTGAGTAAGTTTTTGATGGTAACATTTTGGAATCTCTCTTTGCCAAACACAACTGTTGAATCACATGTACACTAAAGTTCAAGAACACCCGACTTAGAATCACTGAAATAAAGGATTCAATCAGGTTCATACCACCTCACTATCAAGGACAATAATACATATCCCTGACTCAACTTTAACATCATATGTACCTCAAGAAGATACTAAGCTTGGTGCTCTGAGTTAATATAAAGTACTCTAGCAGTACTTCATTAAGTACTAACTGTAATGAATTAGAACATCTTTCTATTATTGGTTCTTTAGAGCACAGGGGAGAAAAAAAAGAACTGTGCAATAAAACTTCCCCCCCATCTTCTGGATATGATGAACTTACTTTTAAATTAAAGTAATTAAATTCCCAAGGTTATGTAGTGTCAATAAACATAATTTTATTTCCACAGAAAATGGACACAATATGTCTTTATCTAATGAAGGTATTTTTCAAATATGTAACTTAAATTGTATTTTAGTCTAGCATAGAGGTTCTTTGTCCAGCATAGTTAGAGAGAATGATAAATCTGAAGAAAAAAAAAGCTATTCTAATTTTAATAAAGAAAGATGATATTGAAAAGAAAGGGCATTTATAATTGACTTTTGAATCAATTTCACTTTGTGGATATTTAAAACTGAGTGAACAGGTGCTTTTGTATGGTTTCTATTACCACAGTGTACCAATTAAAAATGATTTAAGTGATCAAATCCTTTGCACTATGTGGAGTTTTCTCACATAACTTACTTGGGGGTTCTAAATGTGACCTACTTCATAACTAAAATTGAATGAACTTATGTTAGAAGCAATTTTTAAAAATTACCATTATAGAATAAAATAATATACATTAACAAATATAACACTACTTTTATATTATAGAAAAATGCTTTTATATGAAAACATAATTTTCTTATTATTCCTGGTAGTTAATCAAAATTGAACTATTAGAAAGAATGACTGAATGAAGGTTATATCAATGACTGTGTTCTTTTCTATCATTATGAAAGGTAAATATACTCTAAGGGTCACTGTGACTGGAAGAATAAAGCTAGACTTTGGATATAATGCAATTCTTGGATATAACACAATTCTTGAAGCTTTTCTTGCCTTATAAAATATAATGAAATCCTTCAAACTATTCCTCTTAAAAACAAGATAAAAGAAAAAAGGAAATCTGAGAAAGCTGTTGTAAAATTAAGTTGTGGTCACTAGGAGGGACAGTAATTTCCAGATGACAGAATTTTGCAATAAAACTATTTAGTGGGGGCCATATGTATGTAGTAAAATTTTAGCCTAAATTTGTGCCTTTAGAAAATATGCAAAGTAAGGACTACTCTTAAGCAAAAACAGATAGTATTGAAAGAAGGTGAGACAAATCCATGAATAATTTCCTAGGTTTCAGCACCACTCTCTCACTCTAATTGTTAGAACAAGTGGGCAGAAAATTAGTAAAGATATGAAAGACTTAAATAACTTGAAAATAACTATGAAACAAATTGACTTCATTGATATTTAACATTATATTCCACGCAATAACAGAATTTTTTTTTTTTTTAAGATCGTATTTATTTGTTTGAGAGAGAGAGAGAAAGCACATGCAGGGGGAGGATCAGAGGGAGAGGGAGAAGCAGACTCCCTGCAGAACAGGGAGCCTGAGGCGGGGCTCAATCCCAGGATCCCGGGATCATGCCTGAGCTGAAGGCAGACGCTTAACTGACTGAGCCACTCAAGTGCCCCAATAATAGCAGAAGATTTTCAAGGTCACATGTAATATTTACTATCATAGGCCATATGTGGGCCATAAAATATGTCTTAATAAATTTCAAAATACTCAAGTTCATAACAGAATTAAAAGAGATGAGAATAACAAAAAGGGAAACTGGAAAATTCCCAAATATATGGAAAATAAATAACACATACAAATAACCCATAATAATAATAATCAAAGAAAAATTTTAAAGTATCTTAACCGAATAAAAAATGGAAACAACATTAAAAACTATGTGGGATAAAGCTAAAGCAATATTTAGAGAAAAATTTATATCTCTAGATTCCTGTATGAGAATTGAAGGTCACAAGTCAATGACATCAATTTCCAAGTTAATAAACTAAAAAAAAAAAAAAAAAGAGAGAGAGAGAGAGAGATTGAGATATCCAAATGAACAGAAGGGAAATAATAAAGTATCTTCACTTTAAGTGAACAGTAGAAAGAAATTACAGATCTTAACAGAAATCAGTGAAGTAGAAAAATGGAAAACAACAGAGAAAAATTGATGCAACCAAAAAAGTGTTTCCTTTAGAAGATAAAAAAAAAAAATGAGAATTTTCTTGTCAGATTTATTAGGAATAAATAGAAAACAAAAATGATCAGGAATGGAAATTACATCACTACAGTTTCCACAGATGTTGAAAAAATAATGAGGGAATATCAGGGACACATCACATTTATGTTAATACATTTTATAACTTAAAGGAAAAAGATACAAACTACAGAACCATAGCTTAAACTAAAATTAAATAGATAAATGGAACAGCTTTGTAGTTCTTAAAAAATAAATTTTTATTTCAAACAATTCTGTCCAAGTTCCATCAGGATATTGGGGAAAAGTGACTTTCACAGCTTTTCCTATGAAGTCAGAATTACACTTATAACAGAAGCAAAGAAACTATTTGCAAGAATAGAAAACCAGAGAATCTCTTGGATGGATGGAGATGTGAACATTTACAACAACAACAACAGCAACAACAAGCAAATAGAATCTGACAATAAATAAAACAGTGATTTTTCATGACAATTAGAGTTTATCCCAGTAATGCAAGGTTGCTTTAATATTGGAAAATCAATGTAGTTCACCATATTAACAACCTAAAAAGAAATACATGAAAAAAATGTATCTTTCAAAATATAGAGGTAACAGTTGTTAAAAGTCAAGATCCACCAAAGAAACTTTCAGCAAAGTTTGAAAAAATGGGTATTTATTTACCTGGTAAAGGGCATCTATGAAACCCTACAGCTGATACTTAACTTAGTTCATAAAAAGGGAATGCTTTCCCTCAAAGACCAAGAACAAAACAAGGATATGCCCTCTCTTCACTTCTAATTAATATTGTACTGAAAGTTCTAGCCCACTCAATACTGCAAGAAAAAGAAATAAATTGGCCTTTGGAGTAGAAATGAAGAAGTTACAAACTCTTTTTCCTGAAGATGGCATGATCTTCTACAAAGAATGCCACAGAATCTACAGAGAGACCTCTTAAACTAATAAGTGAGTTTAATAAAATTGCATAGAAGACAAAATCAGCATACATAATTACTTGCATATCATATGAGATACCTGAGGATAATTTTTCGTCCTGGGAATTTCTGGTCTTATCTTACAGAAACTACTGAGATAATGGGCACCTGGCTTCATTTTCCCATTTTTAGTAAATCATTCTGTGATATAATGATTTTATCAGAAATATTTGGTCTTCATCCACAGTTCTTGGAAATGCTTCAGGGGCGCCTGGGTGGCTCAGTTGGTTAAGTGTCTGCCTTAGGCTCAGGTCATGATCTCAGAGTTCTGGGGTCAAGTCCCACATAGGGCTCCTTGCTCAGTGGGGAGCCTGCTTCTCCCTCTGCCTGCTCTGCCTGACACTCCCCCTGCTTGTGCTCTCTCTCTCTACAAATAATAAATAAAATCTTTAAAAAAAAAAAAAGAAAAAGAAAAAGAAAATGCTTCAGAGCCATAAAGGTGAAATGGGTGTCTTATTATTAATCAAGGTGACTTTTGGAACTAACCCAAGGGTGGGGTCTGGTTGCCAGGAGGACCAACCATGTGATTAAAGTGTTGGGACTTTCAGTCCCACCCTGGACTTGGGGGGGTGGGAGGGGGCTGGAAATTGAACTCAACCAATTGCCCATGACTTAGTCAATTATGACTATGCAATGAAAACTCTATTAAAAAAGAAAGAAAGATGGGATTCAGAGACCTTCAGAGACCTTCCAGATTGGTGAACACATGGAGACTGCCTGGAGAGAATGGTAAGCCTGGAGAACTCATACCAGCTATTCTACCTTTCCCCATATCTCACCCTATGTATCTCTTCTTCTGGCTATTGATTAATATCATCATATCCTTTAGTAAACTGGTAAACTTAAGTATTTTCCTGAGTTCTGTGAGCCACTCTAGCAAATTAAAAGAACCTAAGGGGGATACTCTTGTAACCTCCAATTTATAGTTGGTCAGAAGCACAGCTGGGGCACCTGGGTGGCTCAGTCAGTTAACTGTCTGACTTGATTTTTGGCTCAGGTCATGATCTCATGGGTCCTGAGATAGAGCTCACCTCAGGCTCTGTGCTCAGCGAGGAGTCTGCTTGAAGATTCTCTCCCTCTGCCCTCACCCCACTCGCATGTGCTCTCTCTCTCCCTAAAATAAATACACAAATCTAAAAAGAAGAAGAAGAAGAACAAGAAGAAGAAGAAGAAGAAGAAGAAGCAGCAGCAGCAGCACAGGCAACAGCCTAAGGCTTGTGACTGGCATCTGAAGTGGGGGTTTGGGGGCAGTCTTGTAGGACTGAACCCTTAACCTGTGGAATCTGCTGCTGTGGAGAATGTCAGAATTAGGTTCAACTCTCAAACACCTTGCTGGTGCCTGAGAATTACTTGGCGTTTGGCGGGGGGAGGAATCTACCTCCCACACTGGCATTGGGTCCGAGAACCCTAGAAGACATATAATGCTTGATCTCACAGCTTTTCTTCCAAATATGAGCATAATTGTATATGGCTATCAGGTTTAGACTTTAGATAAAATTCTGACATATAAAACTCTAAATAACACCCTGTCATATAAGGCTCAAAAATGTCTATCAACTTTTCATATTAAATTCTAAAATGCTCTATTTAAACTATATCTAGGCTCATATTATTTACTCAAAAAAATATATAAAAGTATAAGCTTGATATATTAAACATAAAAATATCCATGAGATATTTTCATAATGATGCATGCATTACAACAAGGTGTCTTTTGTAGAAAATATAAACTTTTAGGGCATTTTTAGCCTAATCTGGTCTAAACTAGTATAAGGTATTAGATATATCTAAAATATAGAGTAGATAAAATAATGGAACTTTGTGATAAAAACCATATCAAATATCAACTATCACATTAGTTTTCAAACTGCACACCTTGAAGACATTTGAAGTTTACTGGTGGTACCACATGTGCCATTTTGGAAGACATGGGTACTTGATAAACACAAGGCCCTACAGCCATTTAACAAAAGCAATCCCACTTGTATTTATTTTATAAATCAAATTTCTCTAAAATTGTCTTTTAAAAATGGTTTCCATTGATAAAATACTGAAAAACCACTGATCTAATGCTATGACTCATAGCAGTGCTAAGAATCTGAGGAGCTTGGAACAGTTGTCTGGAGTGGTTGTATCATGGTAAACACCTACCAGCCACTTGGTAGCTGACAAGGGAACAGACCCCAGGTTCCTGCTTCATGGTTCTAGGTTCTCTCTCTCTCTCTCTCTTTTTTTTTTTTACTTAACATATAATGTATTATTTGTTTCAGTAGTACATGTCTGTGAGCATGGTTCTAGGTTCTTTAAACTTCAGTTAAGTGACAAAATATCATTTTGTTAATATTTGAAATAATTACTAAGATTAGCAACATTTAATAAAGTTATTTTTTTTAAAGATTTTATTTATTTATTTGACAAAGAGAGAGAGAACACAAGTAGGCAGAGCAACAGGCAGAGTGAGAAAGAGAAGCAGGCTCCCCGCTGAGCACGGAGCTCGATGTGGGACTCGATCCCAGGACCCTGGCATTATGACCTAAGCCAAAGGCAGCCGCTTAACCGACTGAGCCACCCAGGTGCCCCATAATAATTCTATTTTAAATAATCCTCATCTATCAGATTTTTGTTTCTTCTGGTCTTTGAAAAATAAACCAGACCATTGATGTAGAAATATAAATGACAATTACAACTCTAAGAAATAATTACAGTTGTATTTCTTTGCAGTATATTAAAAAGAGTAAGATCTTTCAAGTATTTAATTATCTTTGAGTCATAGTCAGTGAACCGGATTCTGTAATGATATTTCCTCTCCTTGATCATGAAGTTTTCTATTCAGTAGAGTAATAAAATAGCTTATTAAGAATATCTCCAGCTTGAGGGAAAGACAATAATGAAACTTGCTCCTTAGATACATTATGCACATACACCATTAGACTCTGGAAAATAAATTGCTTCCTTTAGGCTACCAGGTTATTACTTAATAATGCACCTTAAACACTCAAGAGTTTATTCAACACATATTTATTGAATGCCTGCCATGTAGTAACAGAGTTAAATCACTGGATATACAAAGCCAATCCATACAGGTCAATGCCTACCACCATCCTCAACCTTTCAGTTTGTGGGAATAGGAAAAATGAACATGTTAACACATAATTGCAATTCAATCTGTTAAGTGCCCTATAAAATAAATGCAATGGTTATCAGCATAGATAGGGTGGGAAGTGGGAATTTCTGGTCAGAAAAACATTCCTAGAGGAAATTGTTAAACTTAGAAATAAAGGAGTCTGCCTTGTTGGGCAGGATGTGTTGAGCCATTCTTCCTAAAATACAAGAAATAGGTAATATCCATCTTTATATCTTACATGTACACATGGCACAGACAGGTTGAGTAACATGCCCAAGCTCCTAAATGGTAGTCTAGAGTCTGGAGGCTCAACCAGGACAATCTAATTGTGGAGTCCCACTTTTTTTTTAATTTAATTTTTTTTTATTATGTTCAGTTAGCCACTGTATAATACATCATTAGTTTTTGATGTAGTGCTCAATGATTTGTTAGTTGCATATAACACCCAGTGCTCATCACAATTAAGTCCTCCTTAACACCCATCACTCCTTAATACCTATACCCCCCTTCCCCTCTGAAACCCTCAGATTGTTTCCTGGAGTCCATAGTCTCTCATGGTTCATCTCCCTCCCTACTTTGTCCTACTACCTGGCAAAACACTAAAAGAGAATAGTGATAGTGTTTTACAGTATAACATAGCTAGACACTCACTGAATTATCATAGATATGTATATGTGTATATATTATGATTTCACTGACATTAGCACTAATTACCATTCTTATTACAAATATTCATATTCTATCAAATTACTTTTATCCCTTATTTTCAACTAATTACAAATAAGTGGATCAAAAAGTATTCATTGTTTCATTAGTCTTGTGTGTATTCCTGTTCAAAAACTTGCTTACCTATATTTAAATTTCCTTATAGGTATTCATATTTCTCTTACTTCTCCAATAGGAGATTTAAAGTAAGTATGCCAGGATAGCTTATTCTTGATTTAACAGAGGGGAGTTTATAAACTAACAGTCATGTAGACTGACTAGCCTTGTGTTCTTCATTTGACATGACTGCCAGAGCCTCGGTTTCCTGTGGTATTTTGACCTCTGTAAAGAACCTCTGAGTCCTGAATTCCATTATCTACCCTGAGAGATTTCCTGTTCAATCTTTTGAAAAGCTTGAACTATAACTTATGGGATATAATTTTTAACTTTATCAATTATTACTATATTTACCCTATCATAATAGTTGAGCATCAGCTATGATTTACTAGAAAATCTAATTTAAATTTGTTCTAGAATCTTTTAGCAGTAGTGCAAATTTATATATATTTTTTGTAAATAGAAGGAGCATCAATGGACTTTTACTCTCTGCTTACCTTCCTAGAATTCAGCGGTAAGTCTCCCTTTCTGACTTCCTGAACTCATTCTTACTTTCCCTACTCTCACAAATTGCTTGCTGTGAAGCACTCTTTTAATTTTTTTTGTTCCAAGTTGAGACATCTTAGCTCAGGGGATACTGTAATATTGGCCATATACACAGGATGATAAGCCCATACCTACGGGCAAAATTGTGTCTCCACATCACAAAAATTCATATGTTGAAGTTCTGAGCCCCATTACCCCAGAATGTGACAGTATTAAGAGATAGGATCTTTAAAAAGCTAATTTGTTTAAAATAAGGTCATTAGGGTAGGCCCTAATTCAGTATGACTATGTACTATAAACAGAGGAGATTAAGTGACAGTTATACACAGAGGGAAGATCATGCAAAAATAGGAGAAAAATGACCAGAAGAAACCAAACATGCCAACACCTTGAACTTGGACTTCTAGCCTCTGGAATTGTAAGAAAATAAATTTCAGTGTATAAACCACCCAATATTTGGTACTTACGGCAGATTGAGTACACCAATACATCAGGAGAAGGAGAATGCCATGTTCTTTTCAGAGTAATAGGCACTGCTCTGTTCTCTATTAAAATTCCACATTATGAACAATAGCATACATGTTAGTCCTGTAGCCAACATTCATGAATGTAATCAATATCCATGTCAAATTATGAGCCTGGCAGTTCATATTAATGGTTCTTACCAATTTCCTCAAAAAATGAACATGTGAAAAGAGATCAAAGTGGAAATAAAGAAGAATGTGAAATTTTCTCATAATTTTCAAGTGTCAATTTCTTGACTTTATCTCCAACAATTAGTGCTCATCTAAATTAAAGAAAACAATGCTTTTAAAATGCTAGTCCTTTTGCAATGCAGGAAGATAAACTAGTGGCTTAGGTATATTTTCTCCGATGTGACCACACTTGTTGAGCTTTATGATACCTAGAAAACAAACAACAAACTCTTTATATGTAGCTCCTTATGTATGTTATGTTTGTGGTGTTCTTTGGCTATTTTTCACAAGTGTCTTGTAAATGTTATAGTCTAGGGGAGGTATGCAGGCAGGAAAAGGGAAACGTAGAAAAGAAAATTAGGCCCACAGGGACACTGGTTCTGATATTTCAAATTGAGTCTACAACTTGAAAAGTTCTGTAATTCTTCTGCCATATTGCACTATGTGAGAAAAGTGGCTGTATACACTGAAGTAATGGAGGAAGAGCATAAAGATCTCAACACTTCAATTAAATGTGTGGTAAGTCGAATTCTTAGTTGTTGTTTTTTTTTTTTTTCTTTCCCCTGGATATGCCATCTATTATCATGATAAATAACAAGTAAATAGTATTATATATCTTAAATCAGATCAGTAATCAAATATGTTAGAAAGGGTTCAGGTATTTATGCTAGTCACATTGGTTTTAAAACAAAGAAGGAGAAATAAAACAGACAAAAACAGAAATAAAACAAAGACTGATGCAGTGCCACAAATTTAAGCAGAATATTTCATGTGTATAATAAAATATTAAACAATAATGGGCTGCATTAATAGAACACTAATATAAACAGCTGATTTTTAGGACATTTTGTAAACATACTATTTCAGAACGAAGGACATTTTGTAAATATGTTGTTTACATATTATTGTAAACATGCTTGTATATTTTAGAAAACATATGGGTTTCAAAGATATAGCTAAGGGATATCTGGCTTTAGTAATTATTTGATGCTAGCATATTTAAAATTTCTAATACTATCTATATATTAAATTATCTATATTTTTTAATGAAAACAGACTGGAAATGCATAGTTTTATTATTTCATATAATGATCAGGCAAAAGAATATTCTTTTTCTTAAGTTTTTATTTAACTCCAGTTAGTTAACATACAGTGTAATATTAGTTTCAGGTGTGCAATTTAGTGGTTCAACACTTTCATACAACCCCCGGGGCTCATCACAAGTGCCCTCCTTAATCCCCATCACCTATTTAACCCATCCCCCAACCCACCTCCCCTCTGGGAGTTTATTCTCTATAGTTAAAAGTGTCTGGTTCTTGGTTTGCCTCTGTCTTTTTTCCCCTATGTTTCCCCTATTTTTATCTGTTTAGTTTCTTAAATTCCACATATGAGTGAAATCATAAGGTGTTTACCTTTCTCTGAATGACTTATTTCACTTAGCATAATACTCTCTAGCTCCAACCACGTTGTTGCAAATGGCAAGATTTCATTCTTTTTGATGGCTGACTAATATTCCATCATATATATAAAGAAGAGGTATATACCTCTTCTTTATCCACTCATCAGTCGATGGACTTTTGGGCTTTTTCCATAATTTGGTGACTGTAGATAATGCTGCTATAAATATCAGGGTACATGTATCCCTTCCAATTAGTATTTTTGTATTCTTTGGGTAAACACCTAGTAGTACAATTGTTGGATCATAGAGCAGTTCTATTTTTAAGTTTTTGAGGAAACCCCACTGTTTTCCAGAGTGGCTGCACCATTTTGCATTCCCATCAACAGTGTAAGAGGGTTCCACTTTCTTCATATCCTCGCTAACATCAGTTGTTTCCTGTGTTAATTTTAGACATTCTGACAGGTGTGAGGTGGTATCTGATTGTAGTATTGATTTGTATTTCCCTTATGATGAGTGATGTTGAGCATCTTTTCATGTGTCTGTTGACCATCTGGATGTCCTAATAAATACAACTTGGTTAAAAGAATCCAGAATGTATGTATGTAAACCAAATGTTAATATTACTGATTATAACTAATGTATCTGAAAAGACAAAATTAATAATAATAATAAATATGTACTGTAAGTTTTAATTCACAAACAATTCACTAAGTACTTATGGAGATTAACTCAATTACTTCTCAGGACAAACACTGAGGTAAGTTATTATTACCATTAGCATCTTTTTAGATGAGGAAACTGAGGCACAGATAGATGTCATAGCTTGCCCAATAACACAGAGAAAATAACTGAAATAGGAATAAAACATCACACTTTGCCTATTTATCATTTATGCTATATTTCCCCTCTAGTAATAATAATAGTAATATATATACACAAACATACATATATAAAGAACTATATGTGTATATATCTACCTATGTATATCTACATACACATGTGTATACACATATAGATACATACATATGCAACTTTATATACAGAAGAGTGTGTTATATGTGTTATATACAGATCATATGCAGTTTTTGCTTCTTTGTAAATTAGTGGACATTTCTATTCATGCCTATGAAATTATGCACATACAGGTATATTCATTTGCATATTAAGGTAATTGGACTGAAATGAAAATATATAAGTGTATTAATAGGGGCATATATGTGAATATACATGTATTTATGCATTTTAACTAATAAAAATCTCTCCAATTGATTTTCTACTTAAAAAAGGAAATATGTATACACACCTATTACTTTGCTATCACACATTAAATCATTATAGATAATCAGAAATATTTAATTACCAAAAATATCCCCAAATAATCTTTCATACAGTTTAGAGTCAATAGACGTTTATAATAACAATTGGTCTAGATATGAGACTGTTTCTTATTTCTGTTCTTAACAATGGAAAATAATTTATATAAAAGGGATTTTTTCTTGCTAATACATTCAATATTAAGAGTACAAGCCAATCCTGATATTTGATATTTGTAAAACATATTTTTCTTGTTTTCATACAATTCTTTAGAGCATCTGTTACAGGCAGCAAAGGTTTCATTAGTTTTTTTTTTTAATTCCACTATTTTTTTCACAGTTTTTGTACTACAAAAATGATACCTGACAAAATTCTATTCCATCAACTGATTTCTCCTAAAAATGGACTCATGTCTTCTATAATCTTTTCTGATATCAACTAAATCAGTGGAAGAGTGTCCCTTTGACTATATATCTTTGCAAATTTTCATCAGAAAAAATTAGAGTATATATTTAATGGGGAGACTTTGAATTATTTTATAAAATTTTATTATCTTGTTGGATATCAGAGGCATAAAGCTTTAATTAAATATCAGATAAACAATTCCATAATAAATGGATTAATATATAATATCTGTTAATAATTTAAGAAGTGTTTATCATAAATCTATGTACTATTTGCTAGTTTTTAATAGTATAATTGTTTTCCATTTGCCATAATAATAATTATTAAACAACACAGGCCCTGTGAAGTCACATTTTGTGGCAAAATGACAGTCTTTAACTCCTGTTGCTATACTGTGGAGATGGTAAATAATGCCAGATACAAAAATAACCATAGCAAAAATAATAGCTGAGTATTGTAGAGAACATTTTCCATGCAGACTTCTGAATAGAGATCTCTTTTAAAAATAAATCTCTTTTAAAAATAACATTCACTGCATTAAGCTAAGGACAGCAACAGAGTATAAATATTTTGGGTAAGACTCACATCTTCCTGATTTTCAACATGCTTTCGTATTGTAGAATATCATAAAGGTTGCAATATTTAAATTAACAACATTGCCTTTAGGTTTTTCCTATATATCTTATTTGTACTTTCTTGAAGTGTTGATGTTCAAGATGCTCTGAAAAATTATGGATTGAATAGTTGTTCTTGGTCAGGTCAGCCTCTCTTACTATGGTTAATATCTGAACAGTGTTATTCTTATACATTTAGCTCTATCAGTATGTGTAACCTTCCGTTGTTTCACTCTATCTCTTTAGTTCTCTGATTACACGTCCCTGTCTGAGATGCATTCAGTTTCCACCTTCCCTCTTGGTGGGCCCCCTCCCTTTCTTCATCACACTACTCCATCTAAATTCTTTGTAGCTTTATGTCAATTGTAATTAGCTTCATTAATTTGTTCACATACTTGATATAAATTCCATAAATACAGGGACATTATTCCATCTTATTATATGTTGCTATGTCAGCCATCTATCTAAACGCTTGAAAAGTATTAGCAGTTCAATTTGATATGTAATTGATTGAATTAATGTGTGTGGTGGTTAAGTTACAATTAATTAAGTAGTATATTAAAAACTCTATACTTTGAGTCTAAACATTGTTTGTTTTTGAGTTCAGATATGAATGGGCATGACAGGCACATGGTGGATCATCAGGAGTGTACTTGATAAAGTTTGAGGAGCACTAATGCTTTCATTAATTTTGTAAATATTGAGCACGAATACATGTCAGGCAAATGAATAAAGCAACTAAGGTTCTGTCTTCATGAAGTTTACAACCCTGTTCTTACAGGCAGAAAATAAGCTATATTTATAGCAAATAAGAAAATTATAATTTGCAACAAAGTGATACTAGTAAAAACAAATCAAAACAAAACAAAACAAAAAAAAGAGCATGGTAAGGGGTAACAGGAGTATAAGACAAAAGGTTGAGGAGAATTTGACATAGATTTTGTGATAAAAATCCGCTCTTTTCACCGTGGGTTCAATCACATTCAACTAACGATAGTGAAATAAGTAATGTTACTTAATTATAATATATTCTTGTTGGGAGAAGATAGTAAAAACAAATCAAAACAAAACAAAACAAAAAAAAGAGCATGGTAAGGGGTAACAGGAGTATAAGACAAAAGGTTGAGGAGAATTTGACATAAATTTTGTGATAAAAATCCGCTCTTTTCACCGTGGGTTCAATCACATTCAACTAACGATAGTGAAATAAGTAATGTTACTTAATTATAATATATTCTTGTTGGGAGAAGAAAGGAAGAAAGTGACATATCGAGTAAAAATTAGGTTCAAATATATTATTTAAAGTTGTAGAAGTACCTCATATCAGAAAGATATCTTTTGCTGTACTTTAAGAAATACTGGTATCTCATATTAAAACCTGGGAAATTATTTTTAAAAGGAAAAAAACAAAATGAAAATAGGGAAGAAAGTAAAACGAGTATTTTTTTTGAAAAACTAAATCCTGTGTTTTTAATGAGAGAGAAGGGATTAATGTAAAATTGTCATACGTTATCACATCTATATGTGGAAAATAAATATTAATATAAATAAGTCTTCCCCCATACAGTACACACTTCTATTTTATGAAAAAGAACATATGCCCAACAAGGCAACAGAATTACAAATCATTGCATGCAAACAAAAGAAAGCCTATAGACATACTCTGATATTTATTCCAGATAAACTATGCTTTATGAATATGTTTTATTTTTATTAATAATATTATAATGAAATGTGCTAGAAGCCTACAGCTATGCCGATGGTGCTTTTGAAAAAATTTTTTTTTTCATTTTCAAGAAGCATGAATGCTTTGCTGATAGACAATGATATGAAATTGTTCAAATTCCACAATTTTAATAAATGCTGTTTTAAGCATCAATAATCCTCCATTTTATCAAATTAATTCTGATATTTTCTCCAAAGGTAAATAAAATAGGATAGTTAAGCTATCATGCTAAAAATTGGATTAATAGAAATAAAAGTAAAGAATTCTGCTGCTGATTCTGTAGGGAGAACTTTTCAGAACGGTTTGGAGAGTTTGAATATATTAGGAATATATGTTCTTTTGTGTTTTATGATAAAGAAAAATAAACCAAAATTTTGGTGTGAAGAAAAAGAAATTTATATGTTTAAGAAAGGTGCTATACCTTAGAGATCTGAAAAATCAACCAGTGAACACAGTCACTTGGTCTTTGATCTGTTTCTACCTTCTCCATACTCTCAGCATGACAAGGTGAAAGAGAAGGAACATTTTTTAATGGTAATATTAACATTGGTTTTTCCGTGAAAATCCATTTTGGACATCTCAAAAAAAAAGTAGCAACTGAAATACTGTACTAGACTACTGAACATTTGTAGTTAATATCATATTTAAAATAAAACTAACATAAATCAAATGTTCAAAAGAATTGACATTCCTCGACAAATAGCACACATGTATGAATTATTATGTACTTTTTACTATTCACTGGCAGATATGACTATTCTAGTCAATAGTACCTTTTTACTGTGAGAAATGATTTGTTAATTTCCTTTGATATATTTGTTTCAGGGTACCATTATAAATTCTGAAGATAAAGATCACTGCAACTTTTTATTTTTCTGATGGGTGTATTAATTAACTGTGATAATCATTTCACAATGCATGCATATATTAAATCATCAGGTTGTACACTTTAAATTTGTATAATTTTATTTGTCAATTATACTTTAATAAAGCTGGGGAAAAAAGTAAGAAATTTTTTTCTTGTGAAGAGAAGTTTATTATCACAAATTTGACCTGATTCTTTAATCTATATAACTATACTATAGCCTCAGGGGCTTTCTACCATGAGATTTATTTTTCTATATTCCATAAGAGGAAATGAACAATAAAATACTATAATACCATGAAACTTAAAAAAATATTTTTGATCCTCTTTAAAAACTCAAAGTGATCATGGAAAAGCAATATGTTATGATCTGTAATGCACTTCTAAATAATATATTCTAATATACTCTTGCTGCCAAATTAAAAGGTATTGGTCAGTAATATTTGTGCATTTAAAAGATAAATTAAAAAGGAATTTTACTTTGATTTGTACATTCCTGAAATTGAGAATCCCTACCAGTACCACTCTCCTTCATTCTATCTTCATCCTCTATTTGGAGCATTACAAAATCTTCCTAACAGATGTACCCATGTCTTTTAATGCACCAGTCCATTTAATTTTCCATGGAGCATAGTGCTTTTACAGAACTATGATCATGTCACTTCCTAGTTTTAACTGAGTTAATTAATTCCCTTTGCTCTTCCATTAAAACCCAAGACCGAACACATTCTATAACGTCATGAATGACTTAGCCCATTGCCTATCAAGCCTCACCACCCCCACCTTTGCCTAATTCTTACTGCCCCCATTGGCAGGAGTTATATTAGTTACTGTGTAAGTGGCACCATTTCCCTCACATTTTTGTATTCTGAGAAGACATCCCAATTACTCTTCAGAACCAAAGAAAAATCAGCATGCCTGCCTATTAGTAGATACATTTTCTCTCATCTTTGGAAAGAATATGCGAGCATCTGTGAGATGTATATTTTATAGACCACATAATGACAGCTATTTTTCATGGAACCTTCTAACCTAGCAAGGATATCACTGATTTAAAAGGAAACTATGTGAATAATTCCAATTTTCTCAGGGAAAAACTTTAGAATAGAAAATGAGTTAACATAAAAAATACAAAATATGCTAATCTCAGATTTTTTAAAAATATAAATTTTATATTTGCAGGTTGTATTCATTTTTCAAATATTGTTAGAATTTCCCCATAAGATGAATATGAAGGGAAGCCAAAATATGTTTGAGCTGATCTAGACTTTGTTAAATTTACTGAATACAGAAAAACAAGTTTATAAATTATGAATAATAGGTTTATAATCATCTAAAATTTAAGACATCTAAAACATCTAAATGATTTAATAATATTTTCAGATTGAAAATGCTATTTCTTCACATAAGCAATGCTATGGTCTAAATGTTTGTGTCCCACCCAGATTGATATGTTGAAACTTAATCCTCAGTGTGATGGTATTTGGAAGTGGGGCATTAGGAAAGTGATCTCTTCACAGCCTTGATGGTTGTTAGTATCATTTTTGGATATTGGCATTTCATCTGCACTTCCAATTTGGTTAATATCGCACTCATATTTAAATTGATTTATCACAAGTGTTATTTTAAAATTCATTTGAGGGGGTGCGGGATGGGTGAAATGGATGAAGGGGAGTGGGAGACACAGGCTTCCGGTTATGGTATGACTAAGTCACAGGAACAAAAGGCACAGCATAGGGAATAAAGTCAGTGATACTGTAATAGCGGTGTATGGTGACAGATGGTAGCTACAATTGTGGTGAGCATAGCATAATATACACATTTGTCAAATCACTGTGTTGTACACCTAAAACTATTGTAACATTGCGTGTCAACTATACTCAAATAAGTAAAATAAAATTTATGTAAATACCACAAAGGAACTTTAAGGAGATGTTTTTACTTTTTTTGGCAGGAATGGTCTGTCTTGTCATAGAGGAATATTTTATCACATTGTTTATTTATTTATTTATTTATTTTAAAGATTTTATTTATTTATTTGACAGAGAGAGACACGGCCAGAGAAGGAACACTAGCAGGGGGAGTGGGAGAGGGAGAAGCAGGCTTCCTGCGGAGCAGGGAGCCCGATGTGGGGCTCGATCCCAGGACCCTGGGACCATGACCTGAGCTGAAGGCAGATGCTTAACGACTGAGCCACCCAGGCGCCCCTGTCACATTGTTTAAAATTACCAGGACAGGGTGATAACAAAAAGACTCACTCCTAGTCTTTATCATTATTATTATTTTTTATTATTATTATTTTAAAGTCTCTCTATATAACACATATAATTATTATTTACACTTGAGGGCAGATTGCTCCTGCCAGCCCAACAATATTACATCCTCCTTACAACTTATTCTTTTTTTTTGTAGTGGCTGGAATTCATTCAATATCAATTTAAATCTTGACAATTTTCAGAATTACTAAATTATGAAAATATACATTTCTGAACCTGTGAAATAGGGTGTGTATAGAGACAAAATTAATGTTAAGATATATGCACATATATATGTGTGTATATATATGAGCTATATTAAATGCTCCCATATATGGCCAGTATAACTGGGTGTCACATTTTGGAAATTTGCATAATATAACTTTTATAGTTAAAATATGTTTAAAAATGGTGGATAGGGATGAATTTATAAATAGTATATTGTCCATAACGTTCCAATATTATAAAGCATTTATAATAACATAAAGCATTTAACAATGTGTACTAATGGGAATTAGTAAATTTTGCCATTGTGTGACACCTATGGTATGCATGAGTCTAAATAAACAGACCAGTCCTTTTGTTCATCATATACTGAATTCTTCCAATTGCATATGATTTTCAAAACCATCTAATTATTTTAGGGTAAGATATGTTTGGATAACAATATAAGACTTCAACAAACCATCTGCTAGTTATAGAAGCCTAGAACCTATTAAATCAAATTTATTTTAATTTTTATTATTTTATTATCTTAATTTTTGTGGCAATTTGAGCAACTCTAAAAAAACTAAATATGAGCTTCCATAGCCCTCTTTTTATTTTTGCTATTTTAAAAAATGAAAGTATGTTTAAAGACATTTAATTTCCTTACCTCTGATAGAACTTAAAATGGATGCATCATATTCAGAAGTGTTTTTTGTCTGTTTTTAAAATTTTCCTCCTGCAATGTTAAATTTAATTATGGCAGTTCTGCCAGAAACACAATTGTAAAATCATGGCTTGAGGTACTTTTCAAATAAAAATCTTTGCTGTAATACCTTTTCAAAACTAACTCTGTGGGTTTTGAAGTTGGAACTTCACTAGAGGAGAAATTTTAAGTAGCTAAAGATGAAGCAAGACAGGTTTAAAGACTATAGTGCCAGAGAAACTTAAGTTATCCTAACATTCTCTTTCTTTTATTGGCCTGAAGAAAGGGGGCAGAGGAAATTGCCTTTAAAAGTAGAGAGCAGCTGAGACTTATCAGGTATATCCTGCATTAAAATGATCTACTATACTGCCAAGAAGCTGGCAGCCTCGAATTGCTGTTCAGATTTGTTGTAGTTAATAATTCTGGGTGTTATAGGGTCATCTTTGAAGCATATTAACTATACTACACTATTAAATGTCTATAGCTGAAATGCACATTATTATGAATGAGGAATATGGGTCTATGAGCATTTAGGGAGTAATTTGGTTTCTTTCGCCATGATTTATGTGTATGCACAGAGATAACTTAATCCACAAGAGATGTGCAAGTAATTTATTTCCAACCATTGAAGTAAAACTGGACAGTAATTTATATGACTTTTAATGAGATGCTGCAGCCAAGGCAAATATGACATTGAACGATACAGAACTCTTGTCACTGTACTGTTTATCTTTGGCCTGGGGCACTTGGACATTTTTGTTGCAAAATCAAATTATTCCCTTTCCACACACACACACATACACACACATACACACACACCGAACACATATTGTCCTGGTTTTAAATAGAAACTAATTAATATTCAGTGTTGGCTGTTTTTACTTAAATTGGATAGCTACCATATTTCAAGGAAAAAATATATTACAACATTATCAGGTACTGAAACAAATAAATATTGGTACACCACCTAAACAACAGATTTCACTTCACAAAAGGTATGATTTTTCCTTTCATTCTGAAGCTGTTGTAGAATTTTGCTCACAATGTTGTAAAATATTTTTTTATAGGAATGATTGTGGATATTTCCATTTTATTTTATTATAGTTATTAGTATTTTGAAATATTATAATGAGCAAAAGAAAGCATGGATTTAGTATCTAGTGAAATATTTTGGGGGAAAAAAACAATTCAGTTTTGCACACAATTAGTTATACAAAAACAAATCCAAATAGAACTTTGTCTAAATGTCAGAGAATATTATATTTATTATACTATTGTTCCTTTGTACTTAAGATAATTTCCTGAAATTATAATATATATTCATAATCTAATCTGAAATTATACGAGAAACACAGTTCAGTTTTTTAACCATAGGTAGCATAACTCTTTATTTATCAGCAAACTTGTTTCCTAGAAACCTAGATTGGCCTTCCAATATTGGTTGTGATTTTTTTTTCCTTTGAATGATACAAGTTTATTTTTATCAATTAAATAATGCAATGTCCGAATTCTAGTGCGGATAAAGATGAGGTAAACTTACTGGAGTCTCATTTCCCCACAGATTACAATTGAAAGCACTGGACAGACTACAAAGAACAACTATATGAGGACTATGAAAAATAAATAAGTCCAGGCAGATTGAAAATGAAGTCAAAACTTGAAGAGAGTCCTGTACAGCAGTGGGGGTTTTTGGTTTTGTTGCTGTTTTCCTCCAGCTTTGACCCAATGATGGGCCCCAGTCATGGAATTGGTCAGCAAGCATGGATAGCAAAACATCCAGGAGAAATCATCTCTGTTTAGAGCAATGGAAAGATTGACTCTTGTCAGTGAGAACGAGGGAAGAGTTTCTTTTAGTGGTTTGATTGGTGTGTATTTGTTTAGTTTTTGTATGACAGTTCCAGTCAAGGATCTATACTCCTGGGATGTCAGTAACTGAGAAGTTGCCAAAAACACCAAGAGAAGTCTCAGTACTAAGGACACAGGAAAAGAGATGCTACTGGTCCAAAAAGAAGGGAGAAATCACCATTTTTCCCTTATTTTATCCCACTGCATTACCACAAGAGAACTACAGCCCAACAGTAAATCGTACACTAAAATATAGTCATAGCATAATACATTTACTACAGTATTTCAAGAATGGAGTACACTAATACCAAAAAAGCAATATAGAAAAAATACTAGCTTGTCCCTTTATAGATATTACAATAAAATATGTGAACTTGGATCCACTCCCATTCTCTTCAACACTATTCCTATTATAATTCTCTGTGTAGTAATAATATTATTACTACATAAATATTACCAATTACTTGGCATCTCAGTTCCTTGAACTTTTTTTCTCCTGTGTTATTGTCTCTTAGACTATCTCAGTTATTCATGCCCATGTTTACATCTTAGATGTTAGCAATCTCTCATAATTTTCATTCTGGTTATTCCGATCTCTGAACACTGTATCCTGTGACTCAAACTCACTTATCCTGATATATCAACCACTAAAATCTAAAACACCATCAGAAACTTTCATATGACCTTAAGTCTCATGGCCCCTTTACTTCATTTTACTATTTTGAGTAAACCAAAATCCAGTCTTAGACTATTACACACCTTAACGCTATATGTAAATATGGCTGGGGTAAAATTCAAAGCCATAGTAATGAACAAATTTTTTTTAAAGACTTATTTATTTATTTGATAGAGAAAGAAAGAGCATGTTTGATCAGGGGGAGGGGTAGAGGGAGAGAAGCAGACTCTTTGCTGAGTGCTGAGCCAATACATGTGGGGTTCGATGTGGGGCTCAATCCCGTGACCCTCAGGTCATGACCTGAGTCAAAATAAAAGTCAGACACTTAACCAACTGAGCCACCCAGGTGCTCCTAATGAACAAATTTTAAATTCACAATAACTAACTTAAGTTGAGTCCTAATGTTTTACTGGAATTTCCCCAGCCCCTTTACTCTCTTACTTCTCTTTATTATCCCAGTCTCTAGATATTTTTAAGGGATCATCTTCTTTCCTTAGATCTCTGCTGAGTTTTTACTACTAATGACTTTGCCACCTATTTTACATAGGCATGAAACCCTCAGGAGACATTTGCTAGCCCCATTCGTTACACACATCTATCTGCATCTGAGCCCACAATGACTTCTCTCCTGTTACTACATTTCTCCAAATTAACTGTATTTCTGGAAGAATATTTACCATCATGTGTACATAAAAATTGCATCTCCTTTATGCAATTCCAAGAATCATGTTGACAATTCTCCAGTTTGTCTCCCCCAACATCGTATTATTCACTTTACTGGCACTTCTCACTATTATTTAATAAAAAGTTGTCTACTTTTAAATTTTTTCCTAGTTTTCCTTGAGGAATGATTGACAAGTAAAAACTGTATATATTTAGGCTGTACAACATGATTTGTTAAGGTACAGAACATGATTTATATACATATACATTGTGAAAATATTACCACAATCAGGATAATTAACACATTACCTGACATAGTTATTTTGTGTGTGTATGGTAAGAATACTTAAGATCTACTCTCCTAGCAAATTTCAAGTACACAACGCAGTATTTTAACTATAATCACCATGCTGTACATTAGACCCCAGAACTTAATTTAACTTAAAACTGAATATTTGTACTTTTTCACCAATACCGCCCCATTTTCCCCACTCCACAGTACCTGGGCAACCACTATTATATTCTCTGGTTATATGAGTTTGACTTTTTCAGATTCCATGTATAATTGACATCATGCAGTGTTTTTCTTCCTGTGTTTGGTTCATTTCACTTAACATAATGTCCTTCAGTTTCATCCACGTTGTCACAAATGGCAAAATTTCCTTCCTTTTCTTTTTTGTAAGGCCAAATACTATTCCACTGTGTATATATCTTAAAATTAAAATCACAACAACAACCACAAACCACCCCACAACCAATCCTTACCATTCTTTGCACTGCTCTTAGCTCTCTGCAAACCACAAACCTTCTTATAGATGCCACCAAAACTGATGTCTTCTATTTTTCTCTTATTATTCTATTTTCAACCACTGCAAATGAGGCTGGTCCCGTCACTGCATTGATACTGCTTAGTTAGGTCATCAGTGACATCACTACTCTTAAACCAATAGTCAAGTCTCAGTTCTCACCATTCTTGACCCATCAGCTGTCTTTTAAGACAGTTGAATGTAAGTTTTGAGACCTCTCTGATAAATGACATGAAATAAATTTGTCATCTTATATTTATTCAACCAGTCTTCTTATCAGCTACAATACACAGTCTCTTTATTTTGATGAACATTAATAATAGGATTCAACAAGGGAAAAAATCAATATTGCATAAAATATCCTTGAGATAAATCTTAACAGAATTATGTATTGTGAATGCACATAATATCAATCGGTGTGTTGGTTCCTTGTTAATTTTGTACTCAAGGCACATTGTTGATTACTGAATTTTTTTGGCAGGAGAAAAGGTGTTAAAGAATGGCTTTTAGGAATTGGAAAAATATTCAATAGTTATCACTTGGATGTCCTTCCCTATTAAGTCAATAAAAAGTAAACAAAAAAAATTTTTTTTACTATCTTGCTCATGTTCTTGTGTGTATTTAAAGTTCATGTTCTTGCGACCTTGAAAACACAAATGTAATATAACATACCTGAATAGTATATATTCTGAGAAAAAATTAACTATTTCAATTTAAATTCACCATATTCTCTGAGATTATAGTGAGTATATGAGTGCACTACATGTCTTCATAAAATAAGAATATTATTGGAAAGCATCAGTATAGTTTACTTATGGAGCTAATAATCTTTTCTATGGACACTAGATAATAGTTTTATCTGATTGCTTTATAATATCATATTTGTTGGTAAAATAAAAAGCCTCTGGAATTCAGGATTATAAAATCATGGTTTTCAAATATTTATTTTATGTTGAACATTGTAAAATATAAGATATCTTTATCCCTATCTATCTGTCTTCTGCCACGTGTATAGAACATGTGAAAAGATTATGTATACTTCTACAATGGAAATCTCAATATACTGAATGGATCTATCACAATATATATTTCCTGATTTTAATGCAAAAGAACTAATAACAAACCATTAATGATTTTAAAATAACCAAGCCACTGGAGAAAACACTACATAAGTCTTATTATCATGGATTGAATGATCTGTCATGTTGCATAAAATAATTATTGGAATACATCACCAGATGCATTCTGAAAGAAGGCATAGCCTTAATTTTAGTTTTTCCTTTTTTAATCTAAATGAATGATACTAAAAAATGTGCAGAACAATAAAGCCAAAATATAGAGACAGTAAAGTTAATAAGAGAAAATAAGTACATAGGATATTAAAAAGGCATACATGTATAGAACTTATATATAAATACTCTTTATGGATAACGCACTTAACAATAGACAAAACTGTGTAACGTAATAAAAATACAAGTTAATAGGTATAAGAAGATGAATATAATGATAAACAAATAAATCTAAAGATCTAGATATGTACGACATGCCTTGCCAGGAATAAGCTTTTTTTTTTTTTTTAAGATTTTATTTATTTATTTGACAGAGATAGACACAGAAAGAGTGGGAACAAAAGCAGGGGGAGTGGGAGAGGGAGAAGCATGCTTCCTGCCCAGCAGGGAGCCGGATCTGTGGCTCGATCCCAGGACCCTGGGATCATGACCTGAGGCAAAGGCAGACGCTTAACGACGGAGCCACCCAGGCGCCCCAGGAATAAGCTTTTTAAAACATGAACAGAAAAAGAAGTAAGCAATCCATTTATTAAATTCCCCAACTCTATTAACAAAAAGAGAAATAAATATTCCATATTATAAGTATAATTAGGACTATCATTACACAGTCATAATAAACTAAAAATAATTAGGTATTATACAAAACATAACATATTGAATTAATGGTTTTCAAATATATTTTTGAAAAGATGTAGTATGCAGCAAACACACAGCATATTCCCGGATTTAGACATATGAGTGATACATTATTCTTGGGTGCTATCAGTTTAGAGAAAAATTTGTTGGCGCTGTTATTTGTTATTTCTGTCCTCTCATGTTCAGCTCCACTTTTAAAGCCACTCTTTCTAAGTATCTATCCCTGGAACTACATTGAAATTGCTCTAATCATTGTCACTGAAGGTTTGTAAGATCATCCAGTGGCCATCTCTTTGTTGCATCTCCTTTACTGCTCAGCATAATTATTAGCTTTTCATTAACTTAAAAAAATATTTCCCAAATACATGCTGTATGGAAATAATACTCTAGTATAGTGAAATAAAACAAAAAGTAGGAAAAATAAATTTCATTAAACATTATCCCAAAGAGAAAAAATATCTTAACAATAAGTAATGTATGTAATACAATCTTAGAAAAACCACTGCAAGTCCTCTATATGTATAAACTCAGTTGAATATCTTTTTCTAAATAGTGAAAATTCTATCATGAACTGATATTAGCATTTCTGGACCTTTACTATTATAGACTACTAAATAACTAAAACATTTTTTGATTCAATAATTTGCTTAACAAATATATATCCAGTGTCTCATATGTTTAAATCATTAAAAATAAGAAAAAAATAATAAAACTAAAGAAAAAATATATTCCCCATATTCAAAGGCTTTAGTTTCATAGACCACTAGGCCAAATCTATATTAAGGCTCACATTAATCCTTATATTAATTCCTTTCTAGGAAATTGTTCATTACTTTATTATGAAATACATAATTGCAGGCATTAAATATCACATCGTTACAATTTAATAGCAATATATTCATGAATCTTTATTAATATACTTTGTTGTTACTTTTAAAGAATGATGTTCTCAGATTCATAAACTGACTTATTTAGGGCACGTATTGCATGGAGCTCTGGGTGTTATGCGCAAACAATGAATCATGGAACACTACATCAAAAAGTAATGTGTACTGTATGGTGACTAACATAACATAATAAAAAAATAAAATAAAATAAAAACCTAAATGGAATGCTACTTTCTTTCAGTTTTGTTGATACTGATTTATATAGCAGGGTACATACATTGATGTAAACTAGCAAAAAATGTTGAGTTTCCCTAATAAAAGATTGAAATTCTGAAAACCACTCTAAAAAAAAAGAAAGAAAAAAGAAAAGAAAAAGAAAAAAAAAAACCTGCTCTTGTAAAATTTTATCCAATTTCCATAGCCTCAAATATAGGGATTTGAAGCTAAACCTTTGAACTTTAGTTTATTTAATTTTATAGAACTTGATTTCTTAGCACTTGAAGTTATGCCACTCCATCCATTGTAATCAGCCTGATACATAGTTTTATTTTTCTTTCCAGGATTACTTTCAACTGAAACTCATTTCTTATTTGGTAGTGGATATAACTGACTCATATTTTTAAAAATGGGTCCTGAGATATAGAGTAATAGCCTCAGGTTCTTTGCTCTTTAACACTTTTTTCCTTTTTTGTTAAAATACCAACTTTTAAAAAGCTTCTCATTTTTTAAATTAAAAAGCAACAATTTTGTATGTACCACAATGTATGTATGTGTGTTAAAGATCTATAGGAATTTTTTAATCTCTTAACTCTCTTTTGCTTGTGTCTCATTATGGAGAAAATTAAAATAATTAATATCCAAGTTTTACGTCTTTCTAAGACCAAACTTATGCTAAATATATTAAGAAAAGATAAAAAGCTTGTTTAAATACCAAAAGCTCTTTGATATAGAGAAAGAATGATAAGTCAAAGTCACATTTGAGATGCTAATTCACAGACAATATTTTTTTAATAAAAAAAAGATCTTTAAATAGTAAACATTAATTTCTGAATATATATCTTTCAGTTCCATTTCCTCATAGGGCCTGTACACTTTTATTAAGTGATTATTATACAGATGAAATTGTGCCTCAGTTTACTTCAACTTTCTTAATATTAGTGCATGTTTAAATTAAAATTAATAAAAGTTTTAATGATAATCTGATTTAAATAGTCAATATAGAAAAAAATATTTCAACATAAATTGTGGATTCTTTTATTCTTTGAAATAAATTATGTGGTTTGAAGTTTAGAAACAGAAAAACAATGATTTATAGTTTAACCAGAAGAGCAATTACAGATTTCTAGACTTTAAAAATTAATGTGTAGGAAAATAGAAGCTTTTCCACTAAGATCTGGAACAAGGCAAAAATGTCCCCTCTCACCACTCCTTTTCAACATTGCAGTAGAAGTACTAGCTAATGCAATAAGACAAGAAAACAAAAAGTATGATAATAGAGATAGAAGAAATAAAATGGTCTTTGTTTAAAATGACATGATTTTCTCTGTAGAACATCCAAAAGAATCAACAAAAATTTCCTATAACTAATAAGCAGTTATAGCAAAGTTGAAGGATATAAGGTTAACATACAAAATATACAGAAGTCAACCAACTTTCCTATACAAACTTATTCTAAAGTTTATGTGGAGAGGCAAAAGACTCAGAATAATCAACACCAATTGAAAAAGAACAAAGTTGGGGGACTGACATTACCCAACTTTGAGACTAAATATAAAACTGCAGAGATAGTGTAGCATGTGTGCAGAAATAGTTGTGAAAGAATAGACCAGTAGATCAGTGGAACAGAATAGTAGTAGAATCATGACCTACCTTTAGGGGTTATTTAATAAGAGAACTAGAAAATCAAAGAACACTATTTTATGGTAGTATTGAAGGAGACTTAGATTTCTTAGGGTTTCAGAGCAGATATTGCTAGAAAATAAACACAAGCACTGATTATAAAGGATACAGTAATTACAGCACCAATAAGACATTCACACTGTGATGAAGATAGAGAAAGAATCTAACTATATGAAAACCAGGCTTCAGCTAATGTTGAATTGGCAGCATAGGAAGCCTCTCCCACCATAGATAATGTCTGGATAGAGGCTATAAGACTTTGATAGTATCTGGTGAATGTGCTCAAGAACTTTGAAGTCCAAAACTAACTGAACCTTTTGGATATATAAGCATGGCCCCCTCCACCTTGCCAGAGGCCAGAAGCACCAACTTAATGCCTGAAAATTGTTCAGAATCTCGACTAAATCCATGTCTTAAGCCAAAACATTACAGTCTCAGGACACCACTTCCTATTGTGGCAAAATAAATAAATAAATAAATAAAAATCAATTAACACCAAACTTACATGGCTTGACTTGAAAAAAGTGTGCTTTAATATCCTAGCCCATAATTTTCTAAAAAACTCTTCTTTTCCAAAGTATCTCATAGTTGCCTTCTTGCAGAACCTTAAATGAAGCAGTGACTATATTAATCTTGAAGAACTTAAACATTTTTTGAGACTAATTATGACATTAAATAGGAAAATGTATCAGAATTCAGTTTTCAGGCTTAAAGCTCGAAACATGTCATTTAATCCCAAGACTGAACTTGTCAGATGTAAACCAATAATTCTCAAATCAACTTTATTATGAAGTCAGCTATTTCCATCCACAAACTCATCATTTCAAGGCATTTGCTTTGATCCCTGGAATGCTCATCTCCCCTACACACACTCACAACTTGTCACTGAGCTGCCTGCTCAGAGGCCTTCTCTGACCTGCCTTCTCTAAAACAGCTATTACTTCAGCCTTTATTCCTTTGAATCACTTACCTAATTTTTCCTTTTAGCACATATATCCTACTACTCTTAGTTCTTTTATTGTTTGTTCCCCTCACTTTACTATAACCTCCATGAGAACTATTTTGTATGTTTTCTGTATCTCCAACTCCAACATTCAATGGCTAATCAATAAATATTTTTATTTTATAAATCTCTGCTTGAAACTTCATTTGTTCCTCAAAATAGCAATGTTATAAAAAAGATCCAACACCTTTTATGTAAAATGAAAAAAAAAAATTTTTTTTTCTGGTGTTCTTCAATTCAGTAAAAAGCAGTTCCTTCAAGTTGACAATGCCAGAAACTAGGGAATTTATCTCAAAATTTCCAACTTTCTAAATTTATACTCATCCACCAGCTTTTAGAAATTTTCTTCCTAAAAAACAAAAACAAAAAAGAAAAGAAAAAAGAATTTTACTTCCAAGTGTCCATCTGCTTGCCCACACTATAGCTAAACAACCTATTAATTTATAATCCACACAGTAACTAAAAGCAATATTGGGATTTTACCCTCCCCAACTTAAAATCCTTCAGGTAGAGTCCAAAATCATGACCATATGTGTTACATGATATGGCCACAGTTATCTAAACTCTCTTTCTGAGAATCTTCTTTATTCTATGATTCACTCTTTTTAGGTTTCTTTTGGTCTTTGATTTTAATGTTCTCATCCAGTTCTCAACCTCCCCATATGTTGTATGTCTAGAATGCTTACTCCCTCCTATCTCCAAATCTTTGCTCATTCAATCCCAGTCATCCTTCTGGTTTTAGCTTAAAAGACACTTCTTCTTTGCACAGTTGCAAATATATGATTAATTGTATGTAATATTTTCTTTAGTGTCTGTTTTTCCCACTTTAATAAGACACAGAACATTTCTAACTTGTTCTCTGATCTTTCCTGAGTATTAATTACAGCGTATAGGAAATGCTCAATAGGGGTGCCTGGGTGGCTCAGTTGGTTAAGTGACTGCCTTCGGCTCAGGTCATGATCCTGGAGTCCCAGGATCGAGTCCCGCATCGGGCTCCCTGCTCGGCAGGGAGTCTGCTTCTCCCTCTGACCCTCCTCCCTCTCATGCTCTCTGTCTCTCATTCTCTCTCTCTCAAATAAATAAATAAAATCTTTAAAAAAAAAAAAAAGGAAATGCTCAATAGTTTTTTATATTGTTACTAATCAAGAGAAAATGTGTGTTGGGAGTCCTGAATTATTCAACTATGGCAACTGCATTTATTAAAATAAAATTTATTGCTCTCTATAGTCACCTCAATTTTGGCATTAAGATTTCATAAATTTATCAGTCTTTGTTTTCTAGAATAATGTACTTACAGAGTCATTTGTATTACTTAACATAAAAGTATATTCCAAGGTATAAAATATCTTGGAAATTAAGTATGTGATTTCTCGATATGGGTGATGGGCAATTGAGAGAGCATAAACTATATCTTCTATGCTGCCTGGGGAAACAAATGGAACTTTAACTAGAAATATGAAGCTATCTGAGAAAAAGAAATGTTTACCAGCTGAACAGAGAAAATATCAACATTTGTGTATGTAATATAATATGTCCTCAGAGAAAACTGTTTAATATATTTTGGCAGTAATATAAGTATATGAAAGAGTAAGTCTATAAACAAAATTCACACTTAGACATTTGCTCATGGGGATCCTAAAAGAGAGCAGGGTTGAGAGATACTTGAAAAAAATTAACACAAAATGAAGTATTAAATTTTTAGTCATTAAAATTAATATAATTTAGTGATTATGTGACAAGCCAAAAATGTCAACAAGTATTGATCATGGTCCTTTACCTGCATAAAGCACAGATATGACATACTGGTTTATTAATATGGGACTGAGACATAAACAGAATGACACTGAAAGGTTATAGGGAAACACCTGTGACTTGTAAGGGATTAATTATTGCCATATTTCAGACAATATCACAACTTCAGTTAACATAAAAAATGCTGATTCATGAATAATTTACAGAATTCACAGTGATACAATAGCAGTCTTTCCAGACCACTGTAAATCTAAAGTGAAAGATTTTAAGACCTAATGAGGATAACTTGAAAAGAATATTTATGGTGTGCTGTCATAATTCCATAACTCAGAGAAGAAATATGATCCTTTCAACAGTCATCTTTTTATTTTATCAAATCACATTATATCTTAATCAGTTATGATTTTAGACCATCTGACGTGTATTGTGATTAGATGTATATATGTTCTCTATAAGTAAATTGTGAGCAACTTAAGGAATTGAACTGTATCTTACTCATTTTTTTATGTCACAGAATACTTTTTATATGAAGAGGTTCAATATATTTTGAATATTTAAATATGGAAAGAAATAGTGTAGAATTGAGATTCTAAGGTGCACTTAAGTTTTATAAAAATTCTCTTCATCTTTTTTCTTTTCTCTCTTTTTTTTTTGTTTTAACAAACCCTTGTGTTGAGGATTTTCAATAGATTGGAGTGAGAGAGCTGTTTTGGTATGTACAATACCCAGAAGAAAATTCTGTGTTTAAAATAATGGCATTAAGATAGCATTATCTCCTTTTCTTTGAATCCAGAGAAACTGAGGCGAACATGAAATCCCAATTCCATCTTAATGGAAAATAGGGCAAGCTCTCATGCTAAATGTAAGAGTAGGAAGAAAAATTCCAAGTTCAATGAAAAAAAAAATGTATTACAGAATATGAGATGATGCAGAGTGGATATCTTACACTTTAAAAATAATGAAATGTTGGGATGCCTGGGTGGCTCAGTCATTAAGCATCTGCCTTCGGCTCAGATCATGGTCCCAGGGTCCTGGGATCAAGCCCCACATTGGACTCCTTGCTCTGCAGGAAGCCTGCTTCTCCCAATCCCACTCCCCCTGCTTGTGTTCCCTCTCTCACTATCTCTCTCTCTATCAAATAAATAAATAAAATCTTTAAAAAAATAAATAAATAAAAATAAAAATAATGAAATGTTGAGTGAGTAGGGAATTTTCCAAAGTAGGTGCACACCTTAAAAAACAAAATGAAATATCCATTACTTGAACAGAGATAGATCAGAGTGAATGGGTCTGACCCATGAAATAGCAGAGAGGAGATGGTGGAAGAAAAAATTGGAGGATTTTCCATTTGACAGGGCAAAGGGATAACTGAATGGTAAACTCTCTTGCTGGTATTTGTTATTACCAGCAAGTAAAGGCTAAATACACACACACACACACATCTGGATATAGTTAGATATAGGTGTAGATTAGATATAGATACAGATACAGATATATATAGAGAGAGACACAGAGACAGAGAGAAATGGAGGGATGAAGACAAAGACAGAGAGACCCAGAAACATACTTTCATTCCTGGAAATCATCTGCATATTTTATAGCATTCTCCTGGCTCCTCTTTGGAATATAAATAATGATTGGCAGTGAAAAGATATGGGAGTTAAAAAAAAGATGTAAAATAAAGAAGGAAATTAACTAGAAGCAAATTGACTTAAATAACTACTACCATCTTAAAAAGTGACCGTACTTTTGGTAAAAATGTGGCCAAAAGTTTTTCATGAAAGCAAAGGATCTAATAAGTGACTATTGCATTTTTGAATTTAGATGTTAGTTACAATATACAATAGAAGAAAAAAACCGCAGCATAAGTTGAAAAATCATCTAGCACTGTAAAGGAAAGAAAGGTATAAGAAGAGTAAGGGAATATTGAAAAAAAACAAAAAGGGAGGATAAAAACATCAAAGAATTCAGGCAGAAGTATGTAGACATGCAAAGACATGCAAAGAAATCTTGAAGAATGTGGGCAAAAAGGCATCTGTGTGGCTCAGTTGGTTAAGTGTCTGCCTTTGGCTCAGGTCATGATCCCAGGGTCCTGGGATGGAGTCCTGCATTGGGTTCCCTGCTCAGCACAGAGTCTGCTTCTCCCTCTACCCTTCCCCCCTGCTCATGATCTTTCTCTCTCTCTCAAATAAATGAATAAAATATTTTAAAAAAAGAATATGGGCGAAAGTAAATGGAAACAAAGAATTATAAGACCATGTATTCATCATGGACTGGCTTACACTTAGCTCTGCAGAGTCTTGATTTGGGGACTTAAATGAGTTAAGCACTTAAATCATTTTAACAAACTAAAGAATTTAAAGAAGTCAGAAAAATAAAAAAATAAAATTAAACAAACCAGGAGGAAGGTGTTTATAAACATTACACATGCACCCATATACACACAATGAACTGGAGGAAAAGAAAATCTGCAGATTTCATAAACAATCTTATAGAAGATATTTGAATAATAATTTAAGAGCAAAAACAACTAGATAAACAATTTGTTGCATAACCAGGTTAAAAGAAAATAAAAATAAATCAAGAAATCAAAATGTGTTAATATCAAGATATGCAATGGAACTTAGAATGTTTTTGCTCAGTTTTTATTTAAAATAGTTGTAACAAGGGGAAAAATCAGGACATGAATTTTACAATGAACACATAATCCATGTATACAAAATGCTAAATACAAAACAGAGAAAAACTTGACACATGTACATTCTCAGCTAATTTATTTCAAATCATAAATTCCATAAATATTTATTTTTATATTTTATTATTTATTTTTCTAGTATAAAAATCTCATTTTTTGTTTTCTTGGACTTTTTACCTTAAAATTTATTTTATTTGTTTTTATTAGCCATTCTTGATTTTTGTGTGTGTATGTGGAATTGTATTCTAGTTTCTCTCTTTGAATCCTTTTAAATGACTTTAAAAAACTGTACAACTAGGTATAGTCTGAGGAGTATTTTGTACCGAAATTAACCACAGGGCACACTATTTTTATTAAGGTAAATCCAAGGTGACAAAAAAAATCATGCTGAAACAATTAGACTCCTCATTTATGATTACTCTTGAACATACCAAAATTAAAATTTTAAAGTAATGTGTTCAATTAGTTGTGTTAATTCACTTTCTGAATTACTTTCAGATTTATTACCAAATCTATGAACTAAGAAGGCCATGCTACAGAGTAGAAAGTTAATGGTTGTCCAGTTTAACTGAACTGGCTTTAAATCTTGGATCATTCCCTCTCTTCAAAAAGTTGGAAACAACTTTTAAAGTGGCTGTAGTCTCAATATTTTTATCGTCCTCATTGGCTATTATGGTAATTAAATGACACAGTGCATGTGAATATTATGCTATAGTGAATAATATAAGATGGCTTTAAAATATATGATAATTGATTTATTTTTATATTCAGTTTTGAAAAAATAACCTTTTCTTCTATAATAATCTATTTTAAAACTATATTGTATTATGGCTCAATACTCCCACAATAAGAAGCAATGGCACAACTCTTTAGCAACCAGTATAGTCCAGTAACCTATGTAAAAGCTTAGAGTGAGATTTTAGGTTCATTTTGGACCCAGGAGATATTCTTGATATGGCCTATGATTAAATGTGCCTACTGACAAGTCCTCACCTCTGATGAAACAAGGAGAGAGCAGTAGTCCCAGGAGATTAGAGGGTAAAAGTTCTTTGTCTTCTTGATAGTATTAGCAATCCCACAGGAAAGGTGAAGGTCTATCATCCTCTAAAAATGAGTTCACACAAAGGGCATTGGTAGGAAATGTGGTAAGGTTTATTACTGTAGAGTGACCACTCTTCAGAAAAATAGAAGACTTCTATACTAATGTCTTTTAGCTGAATCCTTTCAGAAATATTAAATTTATACAAAACCATCACTTCATTAAGATAAGGTAAACATCTGTTTATGAAGTTCTTGTTCCAAAGTATTATATTTAATTAAAATCAAATTATAAATAAAAGGAATGGGACAATTCATAAGCTCCATTTTAAGCCTCAATTCTCTGAAATAAGATTTTCAGCATAAACATACAAAGGCGGTATAAAGGAGAAAAACTAAATGTTTACTGAGATTATAGTTTCACCCAAAGAAAGTCAATCTTAGCTGAGTAGTCCTCAATTAATTATAGTTTCATATACCACAAACAACAATATTGTAAGTTTGATATTGTGATTTATAAGAAAAATATATATTTGGTCATTCAGATGATATCTATTTGGCCTTCCTATGCAATACCTGGCTCACAGTTCTAAAATCCCTTGGAATTTCCTAAGTGTGGAGAGTGATAAAAGTATCTTTTATTATTCTTTTTTTAAAGATTTATTTATTTATTTTATAGAAAGAGAGGTGGGAGGGAGAGGGACGGAGGGAGAGGGAGAGAGAGAGAATCTCAAGCAGAATCTGTGCTCAGTGTAGAACCCGATGCAGGGCTCAATCTCATAACTGGGAGATCATGACCTGAGCTGAAACCAAGAATCAGAGGCTTAACCAATTGAGCCACCCTTTTATTATTCTAATGAGGTAACTCTGGGAAACCCTAAGAGTGGTGACTGGCTGGCTGCCAGTGGAGCCAACCATGTGATTATGGGTTAGAATTTTCAGTTCCATTTCTCAGCCTCCAGGGAGAGGATAAGGGCTTCAGATTGAGTTCTATCACCAATGGCCAATGACTTAATCAATAATCCCTTTGTGATAAAGCCTCCATAAAACCCCAAAAGGACAGGGTTCAAAGAGATTTCTATTTGGTGAACACATGGAGATTTGGGGAAAGTGGCATGCTGGAGAGAGCGTGGAAGCTCTGTGCCCCTTCCCATGTACCTTGACCTTTGCATGTCTTCTATGTGGATATTTCTAGGTTATACCCTTTTATGATAAATCAATAATTTAATAAGTAAAGTGTTTCTCTGAGTTCTGTGAGCCACTGTAGGAGAGTCATGGGAACCTCAAATTTATAGCCAGTAGGTTAGAAGTACCGGTGATAGCCTGGACTTGCAATTGACATCCTAAATTGGAGTGGGTTGTTGTAATTTCCAATTTGTAACCATTCTGTCAGAAGCATAGGTAGTGACTTGGGTTTGTGACTAGCTTTAAAGCAGGGAGCCTTATGAGACAGCTCTTAACCTGAGGAATCTGATGAAAACTTTGGGTGGATAGTATCAGATTGAGCTGAATTGTAGGACAGTCAGCTGGTGTGCCAGCATTACTCGTTACTTGTAAGTAAATTCCCCCTTAAACAAATGCATATTGGAATTGGGTCCTAGAACCCAAAATAACAAGAAATTTTCTTTTTTATGGTATGATTAAATAGGACAATTCAATATCTAAATATGTTTTTAATAAAAATCTTATAAAATAAATAAAAAGAAATCTTTCCTATACAAAATATACACCTGATAAAGTCATAGCAGAGAAGAAATCTGACTGGCAACTAGTTAGATAGTAATTTAATATTTATTTTATCCCTCTTGGACAGAATTATAAGCTATAATATTATAGTTTATTCAATTTACACTATTTAAGCTTGTCCCAGGTGTTGAAATTCTACTTAAATCACTTGTTCTTTGATGTTATCTTCATTAACTTTATACAAAACAGCTAAATGCCCAATGTACATGAAAAATTACTGACAGCCATTCATGGTTTTGAAAGATTAATTCTAATACTTCATTGCCACACACTGCACAATGAGGAAGTAAATTGAGCTTCATGATTCCTAGACACCATCACGTATACATTAGAAATATTTATATATCTTCCAGGCAATTGAATAAATTTTTCTAATTTAAATTCAATTAGCCAACATATAGTACATCATTAATTTCAGATGCAGAGTTCAATAATTTATCAGTTGTGTATAACACCCAGGGCTCATCACATCATGTGCCCACATTAATGCCCATCACCCAATTACCCAATTTCTTGACCCATCTCCACTCTAGCAACCCTCAGTTTGTTTCCTATAGTTAAGGGTCTCTCATGGTTTGCCTCCCTCTCTGATGACTTCCCATTCAGTTTTCCCTCCCTTCCCCTATGATCCTTTGTGCTGTTTCTTATATTCCACATATGAGTGAAACCAAATGATAATTATCTTTCTCTCATTGACTTATTTCACTCAGAATAATACCCTCCAGTTCCATCCACATCGATGTAAATAAGTATTCATCCTTTCTGATGACTGAGTAATATTCCATTCCATACACACACACACACACACACACACACACACACACACACACACCACTCTTCTTTATCCATTCATCTGTTGATGGACATCTCAGGTTTTTCCATAGTTTGGCTATTGTGGACATTGCTGCTATAAACATTGGGGTGCATGTGCCCTTTTGGATCATTAGATTTGTATTTTGGGTGTAAATACCTAGTAGTGCAATTGCTGGGTCATAGTATAGCTCTATTTTTAACTTCTTGAGGAAACTCCATACTGTTTTCCATAATGGCTGTACCAGCTTTCATTCCCACCAACAGTGTAAGAGGGTTCCCCTTTCTCCACATCCTCGCCAACATTTGTTTTTTCCTGTCTAGTAAATTTTAGCCATTCTGACTGCTGTGAGGTGGTATCTCATTGTGTTTTTGATTTGTATTTCCCTGCTGCAAAGTTATGTAGAGCATTTTTTCATGTCTGTTGGCCATTTGTATGACTTCTTTGGAGAAATGTCCGTTCATGTCTTCTGCCCATTTCTTGGCTGGATTGTTTGATTTTTGGGTGTTGAGTTAGGTAAGTTTTTATAGATCTTGGATACTTCACGTATCATTTTAAGAAAATGGCAGGCAAGCCGGACATGGGGGGAATCGCCAGCTTCAATAAGGCCAAGCTGAAGAAAATGGAGACACAGGAGAAGAACACCCTGCTAACCAAAGAGACCATTGAGCAGGAGAAGCAGAGTGAAATTTCCTAAGAACCTAGAGGATACCTAAGAACCACCCTGTCATCTTCAAGACACTCCAGTCGTGATGTGGACAAAGAAGAGCCACCTGCAAGATGGACACAAGCAACAAGCTGCACTGTGAACCCGGGCATTCAGTGCTGATGTCACCAGCCTGCAGGTCTCTCAGCCCACCCCCCCCCACAATTGGATTGCCAAATTCTCCGGTTTGCCCTGGGATATTATAGCAAATTATCTGTATGATTAATGAAAATAAAACACACATCATGGCAAAAACAAAACAAAACAAAATCACATTTGGTTGTACAATTTTCCCAACGCCATTTGTTGAAGAGACTTTTTTTCCATTAGATATTCTTTCCTGCTTTGTCAAAGATTAGCTGACCATAGGATTAAGGGTCCATTTCTGGTTCTCTATTCTGTTCCATTGATCTATGTGTCTGTTTTTCTGCCAGTATCATAATGTCTTGATGATTACAGCTTTGTAATAAAGCTTAAAGTCTGTCATTGTATTGCCACCAGCTTTGGTTTTCTTTTCCAACATTCCTCTGGCTATTCAGGGTCTTTTCTGGTTCCATACAAATTTTAGGATTATTAGTTCCAGCTCTGTGAAAAATGTTGATGGTATTTTGATAGGAATTGCACTGAATGTGTAGATTGCTCTGAGTAGCATAGACTTTTAACAATATTTATTCTTCCAACCCATGAGCATGGAGCGTTTTTCCATTTCTTTGTGTCTTCCTCAATTTCTTTCACAAGTGTTCTGTAATTTTTAGAGTATAGATCCTTTACCTCTTTGCTTAGGTTTATTCCTAGGTATCTTATGGTTTGGGGGGCAATAGTAAATGGGATTGATTCTTTAATTTCTCTTTCTTCTGTCTCATTGTTAGTGTACAGAAATGCAAATGATTTCTGTGCATTGATTTTATAACCTGCCATGTTGCTGAATTCCTATATGAGTTCTAGCAATTTTGGGGTGGAATCTTTTGGGTTTTCCACATAAAGTATCATGTCATTTGCAAAGAGTGAGAGTTTGACTTCTTTGCCAATTTGAATGCCTTTTATTTCTTTTTGTTGTCTGATTGCTGAGGCTAGAACTTCTAATACTATACTGAACAAGACTGGTAACAGTGGACATCCCTGTCATGTTCTTGACCTTAGGGGAAAAACTTGAGAATGATATTTGCTGTGGGCTTTCTGTAGATGCCTTTTATGATATTGAGGTATGGTCCCTCTAGCCCTACAATGTGGAGAGTTTTAATCAAGAAAGGATGCTGTATTTTGTCAAATGCTTTTTCTGCATCTATTGAGAGGATCGTATGGTTCTTGTCCTTTCTTTTATTACTGTGATTGTGATGTGATCACATTGATTGATTTGTGAATGTTGAACAACCCTTGCAGCACAGGAATAAATCCCACTTGGTCATGGTGAATAATCATTTTAATGTACACTTAGATTCTATTGGTTAGTATCTTGGTGAGAATTTTGGCATCCATGTTCATCAGGGATATTTGTCTACAATTCTCCTTTTTGGTGGGGTCCTTGTCTGGGTTTGGGGATCAAGGTAATCCTGGCTTCATAGGAAGGGTTTGGAAGTTCTCCTTCCATTTCTATTTTTTGAAACAGCTTCAGAATAATAGGTATGATTTCCTCTTTAAATGTTTGGTAGAATTCCCCTGGGAAGCCATCCAACCCTGGACTCGTTTGTTGGGAGATTTTTGATTACTGCTTCAATTTCCTTGCTGGTTATGGGTCTGTTCAGGTTTTCTATTTCTTCCTATTTCAGTTTTGGTAGTTTATAAGTTTCCAGGAATGCATCCATTTCTTCCAGATAGCCTAATTTGTTGGCATATAGTTGCTCATAATATGTTCTTATAACTGTTTGTATTTTCATGGTGTTGGTCGTGATCTCTCCTCTTTCATTCAAGATTTTATTAATTTGGGTCCTTTCTCTTTCCTTTTTGATAAGTCTGGCTAGGGGTCTATCAATCTTACTAATTCTTTCAAAGAACGAGCTTATTGTTTCGCTGATCTGTTCTGCTGTTCTTTTGGTTTCTGTTTCATTGATTTCTGCTCTTATCTTTATTATTTCTCTTCTCCTGCTCAGTTTAGGCTTTATTTGCTGTTCTTTCTCCAGCTCCTTTAAGTGTAAGGTTAGCTTGTGTATTTGAGACTTTTCTAGTTTCTTGAGAAAGGTTTCTATTTCTATGTACTTCCCTCTTAGTACCACCTTTGCTGCATCCCAAGGGTTTTGAACAGTTGTGTTTCCATGATTTTTTAAAATTCTTTAATTTCTGGTTGACCCATTCATTCTTTAGTAGAATGCTCTTTATCCTCCAAATATTTGAGTTCCTTCCAAATTTCCCATTGTGATTGAGTTGAAGTTTCAAAACATTGTGTTCTGAAAATACACAGGGAATGATCCCTGTCTTTTGGTACCAGTTGAGACCTGATTTGTGACCCAGTATGTGATTTATTCTGGAGAATGTTCCATGTGCACTCGAGAAGAATGTGTATTCTGTTGCTTTAGGATGGAATGCTCTGTATATATCTGTGAAGTCCTGGTCCAGTGTGTCATTCAAAGCCCTTGTTTCTTGTTCATCTTCTGCTTAGATGATCTGTCCATTGCTGTGAGTGGGGTGTTGAAGTCCCTTACTATTATTGTATTATTATCAATGTGTTTCCTTAATTTGGTTATTAATTGGTTGATATAATTGGCTGCTCCCAAGTTAGGGGCATAAATATTTATAATTGATAGATCATCTTGTTGGATAGACCCTTTAAGTATGATATAGTGACTCTCCACATCCTTACTACAGTCTTTGGTTTAAAAACTAATTTGTCTGATATGAGGATTGCTACCCCAGTTTTCTTTTGAGGTCCATTAGCACGGTAAATTGTTCTCCCCCTCCCTTGCAATCTGTCTTTGGTTTTAAATGAGTCTCTTGCAGACAGCATATGGATTGGTCTTGCTTTTTAATACAATCTAATACCCTGTGTCTTTTGATTGGAACATTTAGCCCATTTACATTCAGAGTAACTATTGAAAGATAGGAATTTATTGCCATGTATTATCTATAAAGTCCCTGTTTATGTGGATCATCTCTGTTTCTTTCTGGCTTATGTTACTTTTGGGCTCTCTCTTTGCTTACAGGATCCCCTTTAATATTTCTTTCAGGACTGGTTTAGTGATCACAAATTCTTTTAGTTTCTGTTTGTCCTAGGAGCTCTTTATCTCTCCTTACTTTCTGAATGACAGCCTTGCTGGATAAAGTATTCTTGGCTGCATTTTTTTTTTCATTTAGTACCCTGAATATATCATGCCAGCCCTTTCTGGCCTGACAGTTCTGTTGCCAGCCTAATGTTTCTACCCTTGAGGTTAAGGAGCTCTTGCCTTGAGCTGCTTTCAGAATTTTCTCTTTATCTCTGAAATTTTCAAGCTTCACTATTATATGCTGGGGTGTTTATCTATTTTTATTGATTTTGAGGGGGGTTCTCTGTGCATCCTGGACTTGAATGCCTGTTTCCTTCCCCAGATTATGGAAGTTCTCAGCTAAAATTTGCTCAAATATACCTTCTGTCCCTCTCTTTCTTCTTCTTCTGGGACCCCAATAATTCTAATATTGTTTCACTTTATCGTTACCACTGATTTCTCTAAGCCTTCCCTCATGGTCCATTAGTTGTTTTTCTCTCTTTTCCTCAGCTTCCTTCCTTTCCATCAACTTGTCTTCTATGTCACTTATTCTCTCTTCTGACTCATTTACCCTAGCTGTTACAGCATTCAATTTAGATTGCATCTCAGTTAAAACATTTTTAGTTTCGGCCTGATTAGATTTTATTTCTTCACTAAGGGATTCTCTAGTGTCTTTTATGCTTTTCTCAAGCCCAGCTAGTAACTTTATAATCATTATTCTGAATTCTACATCTGACATTTTACTTATATCCATATTGATTAGATCTATGGCAGACAATACTACCTCTGTTTCTTTTTTGTTGTTGTGAATTTCTCCTTCTAGTCATTTTGTCCAGGGAAGAATAGATGAATGAGAGAACAAAATCAAAAATATCAACCACGACCCCAGCAAAATACACACTAGATAAATCTGAAGAGGTCAGAAATAACAACAACAACAACAACAACAAAAGGATAAAAGAGAATATAATCTCACAGGTGGACAAAACAGTGTGATCCACGTGGTCCTGGGTGTATTTTGGTCTGTTTGTTAGAAGACACTAAATCTGAAAATTGTAAAGAAAGAAAAACTTATATACATACAAAAATAAAATTGAATACAATGAAAGGGAACCAAAAATGAAGACTATCTATAAAATATAAATGTAAAAATGAAAATTTAAAAAAAGGCTTAAAAACAAAGAGTTGAGGGATACCTCAGTGGCTCAGTCAGTTGAGCATCTGCCTTCGGCTCAGTTCACGATCCCAGTGTCCTGGGATTGAGCCTGCGTTGGGCTGCCTGCTCAGTGGGTGTCTGCTTTTCCCTCCCCCTGATCTTGTGCTCTTGCTCTCTCTCTCTCTTTCTCAGATAAATAAAGTCTTTAAAAAACAAAACAAAAAACAAAGAGGTGATAAAATAAGAAACTAGTTGACAAGGAATAAAAAGAAAAGAGAAAAAAATTTTAACTGAAAGACTAAAGACTCAGAAAAAAACCCTCAAATTCTATATACTATTTTCCCCTAGTGTAGTTTTTCAGTTCTGTCTGATCCATAAACTTGGTATTCACCTGATGTTCCTGCTGGTCTTCTTGGGGAGGGGCCTGTTGCACTGATTCTCAGGTGTCTTTGCCTGGGCAGAGTCGCACCACCCCTTGCCAGGGGGCCGGGCTCAGTGTAAGCTGCTTCAGGTTGCTCTACGTGGCTTTTGTTCCCTGAAGGCTTTTTATGCAGCTTATAAAAAGTGGTCACTTTCTATTTGTAGAATTGCAGCAATTCATATAGCTCAGGTTGAATTCACAGGTGTTCAGAATGATTTGATAGGTATCTAGCTGAATTCAAGGGACCAGATAAAATGTGCGTCCCCTACTCTTCTGCCATCTTCCCTCCTTCCTCCTAATTGCATAATCTTTTAATCACCTTATAGAATCTCAAATCTAGGCGGCACCTGGGTGGCTCAGTCGTTAAGCGTCTGCCTTCGGCTCAGGTCATGATCCCAGGGTCCTGGGATCGAGCCCCGCATCGGGCTCCCTGCTCTGCAGGAGGCCTGCTTCTCCCTTTCCCACTCCCCCTGCTTGTGTTCTCTCTCTCGCTGTGTATCTCGCTCTATCAAATAAATAAAATCTTAAAAAAAAAAAAAGAATCTCAAATCTATGATTTGGTAGTATATTTCTTTTTTTTTTTTTTTAGTTTTTTTTTTTTTTAATATTTTATTTATTTGACAGAGAGAGACACAGCGAGAGAGGGAACACAAGCAGGGGGAGTGGGAGAGGGAGAAGCAGGCCTCCCGCCGAGCAGGGAGCCCAATGCGGGGCTCGATCCCAGGACCCTGGGATCATGACCCGAGCCGAAGGCAGACGCCCAAGGACTGAGCCACCCAGGCGCCCCGATAGTATATTTCAAAGCAACTATATATTTCTTGCATTATTCTTTAAACAAAATACTATATTTTGAAACAAAATACTATTTTATTTTAGATACTGAAATTGGATTCTCACTGTATAATTTAATGTTAAAAATAAAAAGTCTGTTTTTATTTTGTGGTTTTGCCACCCTTATAATAAATTAGTATGCAAAATAGTCTATGTCATTATAAGTTTCCTCCACCAATACAAGTAGCAACTGAAACAATGAAAGTAATGGTCAAATAATATTTTTTTAATTTTTAAAAAATTATTTTTTTGTAATTGTGGTAAAATACTCACAGAATAAAGTTTGTCATCTTAACCATTTTTAAGCGTGCAATTCAGTGCCATTAAGTGCATACATATTGTTGTGCAAACACCACCACCATCAATCTCCAGAACTTATTTCATCTTGCAGAAATGAAACTCTGTACCCATTAAACAATAACTCCTTATCCTCTTCTCCTTCTAGCCTGTAGCAACCACCAATCTACCCTCTGTCTCTTTGAATTTGACTACTCTAGGTACCTCATATTAGTGGAATCATACAGTATTTGTCCTTTCATGAATGGCTTATGTCCCTTAGCATAATGTCCTCATGGTTCATCTATGTTGTAGCATGTGTCAGAATTTGCTTTCTTTTTAAAGTAACACTTTTAAAGTAATACTCCATTGTATGTATATACCATTTTGTTTATCCATTTATCCATCAATGAACCCTTCATTTGTTTCCACCTTTGGGCTATTTTGACTAATGCTGTCATGAACATGAGTGTGCAAACACTTGTTTAAGACCCTGCTTTCAATTCTTTTGGGAGTATGCCCACAGGTGAAATTGTTAAATCACATGTTAACTCTATTATTATTTATTTTAGGAATTGTCTTACTGTTCTCCATAGCAGCTGCACCAGAAAGTATTTCTAAATTAGATTCATAGAATAAATTGGGTTCTGGAAAGTAAAAGGTGATTTCAAAATCTACTGAAAAAGATAAGTTAATGTCATGTGAAAGAAAGATGGCAAAACAGATAGAACCCAATGGATAAATAAGTATAAAAGGACAAGATACATATGAAATATAAAAGAAATAAGAGCAGTAGAAGATAAGAGGTGTAAAGCTGATAGAGATAAAAGTCAACTGTATGTTCATTTATACATATTACTACTAACATATGTGTATTCTATAAGGTGGAGTTGCTTAGAAATACTGTGTGATTTTTATGTAATATAAAGTTATTTCCAACATTTTAAAAAGTTTATTAATAAAAATACTTTGCAAAAATTTCACTCACATTTGTAGATCTTTTTTTTTCATTTTCTCGGATTCCCCATTATCACGTTCTCCAAATGGAACATATGTTTCTTTTTTATATTCTTGACAAATGCCATACACACTACAACCATTTCTGCCATTAATGCTGTGATTATAACATTATATACACATTTTATGTAATTATCACAACAACTATTGAGTTAGGTACTATTATCATTTCCATATTTCAGTTATTACCATAGAATGTTAGAGAATGTTGACAACCTATTCAGGAGTACGTAACTAGTACTTAAATGGAATTAAGAATAAAACTCTTTCTTACTCAAACTCCATTTTTCATCTCTATCTCTGCCTAAGAATAAATTTTAGCCAGTGTCAAAATATTTAAAATTTAAAAATTAAAAAAAAATATGTTGACTAAAAATGAAATCAATTTATCATATAAACATCAAACTATTAATTCATGCATTCAATTACATACTGAAGTTATTATATGAATTTGTTAAATTTAATCATATATAAAGAATGCTAAATTTCAATATCCTAAAAGATTTGCACAGTAAGAAAGTCATACTACTTTGTGTTAGAGAGTACTAACAACATTCTTTCCAAAGAAGCACAGTAACATATACATAGGAGCAATACCACTTTTTGGTGTTGAAATGAAAAAAAAAAAGAATGACATCCTGGTAGTTACCATAAACAGCAAAATATATTCGATTACCCATACTAAAAGAGAGTCTTATAATCCTTTTTATGAAATACAGATCAACATGATTTCCAACCGAACAATTATGTATTAAGTTATTAGTTTTTACAGCACATACCATTATGGCAGGTGTATATGCAGGAATGCAGGTATGATGATCTCCCTCCAATCCTCTATTGTTGTGTATTTGCCCCTTCACTTACTTGTAGCATCACTTCTACAGAGTAAGTTAAGGAACATTAGAGCTTGAGATTTGTGGGGTTCTGAAGCCAGGAAATGTTAGGTTTTCAATCAATAATCAATCAATTAGGGGTAAAAAAAAGTCTATATTTTTCCCTACACTTCTGATGCCTTCATAATCATGAGAATTTGAATAACAACATAAAAGTATAGGTTATTTGGAGGTTCATCAGGTTTTATAAGCACAGTTGTAATTATTTTATGAGTTTGACTATAAATCATACTATTTATGAGTTCACTATTTGTACTTATTGAGCATTGTTATGACAACCTACCAGAAAGTTGATGAGAAAATAGACAGTTATGTCTCATTTAAGAAATACATTGGATTTCTTTATATTATAGGGGGTGTCTTACACATTTTTTTTTTTTTGAATCACCTACCTCAAGAACAATGCTTAGTACAGTTTGCTTAATGTTTACTAGGTAATGAAAAAATATAAAAGAGATTAGTATATTTCTTTGTAGTTATTAATGCTTGCATGCTACATGTAATAGTCACTGTTGAGCCTCTTAGGCATGCTAATTTTTCTTTAACATAACATTCTTTATTGATTAATAAAGGAAGTGCCCTTTGGGTTCTGTTGGGGAACATAGGCAGATGGTTGGTTTTCTGGTTTTACATAACTAATTCATTCTAACATTCCTACCTATCCCTTAAGCCTCCTATCCCCTTCCTTAATCTCCTGCCAATGGCTTTCTGGCTTCTCCATCTCATTTGCTGTGTTCATAAATGTGTCCATGCTTTAAGGAACAATCCCATCAGTGAAGTAAGACCATCTTCACATGTTTTTGAAAAGCCATTAATTCCTGATTAATGACAGAGTGATTCTATGGCCAATAATATCCTGAAATACATAAATTCTGAGACATTCTTAAAAAAGATAACTTGGTGATAAAACAATCAACAAATTTGTGAATCAATAAAAAAAATAAAAATAAAACACAGGTGGTGAATGCTTAACCCACTTAAATGTATAATTATAATTTATCAGCTATTAAAATAATGGCTACCAAGGAGTATAAAAATGTTGCACACTTTTAAACACTGATATTGTGATAATATTGTATAAATGGGTTGATTTTATAACCAACAGATAGCTCAAAAGGAAAGGGGGTAAGAAGATGCAAGAAAATATAAACTCTTCTGTTTAAATGTGACTTTCTCTATACTTCACACCAGAAAATTAATTTTAAAAAACACTTAACAAGCTTTAAAAATTGCTACATGGTATAAAATCATATTTTAGGAAATAATTCCTATAATGAAATATTTTTATGAATTTCACAAATTATTTTAATTCACGTAAAGGTATTGGTGGTAGTAGAGTTAAACTCATTATTTCTTGGTTTGGTTCAAATTATTTGGTTCTGTTCTTGTTTTTGGCAGGACTACCTGAGGACATTCAGTCCAATCTGTCCTATCTGTCAACACCATCATCCTGGATGCATTCGTTTGCCCTTTAGAATAAAGGATGATACTGGTTGGAACAGCAGCATCAGGAGTCACCTCTTGCTAGCTCATGGTCAAAATGCCAGACTTGGCAGTCAGCTACAAGCAGCATATTGGGAAGACTGGGATAGCCATACTGGAGTGTTTCCTTTTTGGAGGAACACTCCAAGGTCAATTCTAAAAGGCAAAGATTTTTTTGTTTTTCCCAGCTTTATAGAAGTGTTATTGAAGATAGACATTGGGGAGGGTATGTGCTACGGTGAGCGCTGTTAATTGTGTAAGACTGATGAATCACAGACCTGTACCTCTGAAACAAATAATACATTATATGTTAAAAAAAAAAGAAGAAGAAGATAGCAGGAAGGGAAGAATGAAGGGGGGGAAATCAGAGGGGGAGACGAACCATGAGAGACTATGGACTCTGAGAAACAAACTGAGGGTTCTAGAGAGGAGGGGGGTGGGGGATGCGTTAGCCCGGTGATGGGTATTAAAGAGGGCACGTACTGAGAGCACTGGGTGTTATACGCAAACAATGAATCATGGAACACTACATCAAAAACTAATGATGCAATGTATGTGATTAACATAACATAATAAAATAAAAAAAAGAAATATAACATATCTAAGTTTAAGTTGTAAACATGATGATTTCATACATGTAAATTTTGCAAACTGATTACTACAATGAAGTAGTTAACACCTCCACCTCCTCCCAAAATTACCTTTTTTTTTTTTTTTTGGCACGTGTGATGATAACATTTCAGATTTGCTCTCTTAATAACTTTCAGGTATAGTATACAGTATTGTTAATTATAATCACCATGCTATACATTAGATCCCCAAACATACTCATTTATAGCCAGAAGTTTGTAGCCCTTGACCAACAAAGATTGTTAGACTGCTCCCTTCCCCATACTTCCCTGGGCCTAAGGTGGTCTCCTCCCCCTGGGTGTCTGGTTGTCGTTCTCCCTCTATATCCACAAAATATGGGCATACCTTTCCAGTAGCTATAATTTCACCTTTTTAAAATGAGATATTTTAGAATGATATTCATTCTCTGCTCATACTCAAACCCTGTCCAGCAATGTCAAGTTTAAAAAAAGACAAAAGCGTTTTCACATCAGAATTAAATGTGAATCCCCTCAGCACTGTTTGGCTAGGCCCAGTGAGTGTACCAACAAGGACAGTGTTAACAAATAAATAAATAAATAAATAGCCAACCTACCAACCTTCAAGGCATAGCTGTCATTCAACCAACACAGGTTTCACAGTAAATATGACAGGGAAATAAGGTGGGAGCATCACTAGGAAGGTTTTAAAGGATTTAAGGGTTGGAGAAGATAAAATCCACAACTCAATAGATCATACTTTTCCCATGAATGTTTACTTCCTCCTAATTCAATAGACGCATGCACAAATTTAAACTCACACATACTAAAAGAAAGAGATGTATCAATGCCCAAAATACAATACTGATATCATTAAATTTTAGTTTGTATTCTTAAAGGCATCTTAGGGGGAGTTATTTTACCCATGGAGCCAAATTAGAGCTAACCATGTTATGTTTCCATTACTAAGTGTCAAGGGCATCACCACAGCATTGCCTTTCCTGTGGTGTCAAGAAGTGTTAGGAAGACTGCTGTTATTGCTGGCCTGATACAAAACCTTTTTGTCTACAGCTTTAGTAACTGAAACAGGCAATAAATGGAATGAGAGGAGACATTAGTCTTCTGAACTTTGTTCATGGTGGATTGTTACTTGTGTGATTAATCTATCTTGTTTCCTTTCACAACAGTTCTAAAGTTGAAACCAGCATGTATCAGAGTTTATTTCTTATCCCCATTAGGTTGTTTGTAGACATTAGATCCTCAGTTTTATGTGGTAATCTTCTATCCCATCCCCATGATCAGGCCATAGCTTTATCACATGAGCTGGATGCTAGTGCAATTGTCAAAAGCAGCTCCAGTTCTCAAGCACTGAACAGAAATCCTCAGGGCAAAAATTGGTGTTGGTGCTCTCCTGTTGCCAATGATTCATGGTTTCAATTTATTTTTGATATCTGTGATTTCCTTACTTCTATGCAAAATCACCACCGAATTTTAAAGGATTCTTTAAAACACTGTATCATACATTTTATTTGTGATGATCAGAGAGGTCATTTAGTGAACCTAATCCACTGTACTGACAGAAATGGAAGACAGAAACTCATTTTTATCTTCTAAGTCACTTAAATACCCTTAATCACCTTTATTAATTTTGTTTGCATGAAATTGTAATCAGTATCATTCAGTAGCTCTATTCCATTAGATGCTTCTAGTTTAAGATGTACTATTTTTCTCTGTGGCTTCTGGACTAGAATGATGGATGAGACATAGTAAGTCTTACAGAAATGCCTGAAATATTTTGGCACATGACTTCTACCTATTACATAAAGAGAGCTATTTATTTTAACTTAACTTTTAACTAAGATATTTTAGGTGGGTACTACAATTTAAACATATATAAAGTAACATCAGAATTTTCAGACTTATTTTTTAAACAAAATCATTCTAGTAATAAAAAAGCTATATAGAGCTAACACAGTGAGAATCTAGAAGAGCTTCAAGATACTAACATCATCATATAAATCAAGGTTCTCAATTAGAGGTGACTCCCCACCACCACCCCCGAGACATTTAGTAATATCTGGAGACAGTTTTGCTTGTCCCTTTGGTTTGGAGGTCCTAACGTCTTCTAATGGGTAAAGATAGAGGATGCTGTTAAATACCTTATAATGCACAAGACAATACTTCCTTCACACTTTCATGCACCCCAGAAAGAATTGTTAAACCCAAAATGTCAATAATGTCAACATTTAGAAAGCCTGGCATAGATTTATATGATTGTACAGACAATGTTAATGATACTGGGAAAAACAGAACAGATAGCCAGACAAGACTTAAGCAACATGGGACAAACATAAGCTAAGAGGAGATGAAGATGGGTGAAAAAACTAGTGAAACAGGGAAGAAGCGATCTTAGCAACTCTAAGCAAGGACATTAAGACACAGGCTGCAAAGAGATAGAAAAAATAGAGGGAAATCATTTAATCAGCCCTGAAGGTATAGATATATAACACAAATGGTGGAAAATATGATCCAGAAGGATCAGAAGAGATTTTCTGTCTCACTCTGTCCCTCCCCACTGCACTCTCTCTCTTTCAAAGAAATAAATCCTAAAAAAAAATTCTTTCAAAAATTGGCTTGAAGTAATATAACAGATTTAGTAAGAATATTTTGGTACATTGCTTCTTTCTTATAAGCAGCAAATGGTTGGTAGAATTTATAATGATAAGAATAAACTCACCTATAGCTTATCTGTAACTCTAGTCCCCTCTATCTGAGATTAAAAAGTATATTTATAATTCTGTGCTTTGTAAACTGAAGGTTAAATTCCTGTTCAAAAAAACATGTACTTTCCAAGCTATATTTATCAATCAATGACCTTAATTCAGGGTAATTCCAGTCTCAGTGATTTTGTAGAAATTAAATTGCTTTCTACTTTAAACTGCTTACTTCTTATATTTGGCATAAATGTCAAATCATGAAAATAGCCTCCTTCATACACAAGAAAGTATTATAAGGGGTCATCCTGATCTAGGGCCAATAGGAAAAGTAAATTATCCCTGCCATTAATGCTGATGTTACAGTGGTAATTACCACATAACATCTAGTGAAATTATACTGTGAGAGTAATTTCGTACTGAGTTGATTACCACCTGGATTCACTGTTTTCTAATTGGTTAAGGAGTAGCAAGCAATAGAAGAAAATAGAAAATATCTTGTATTCATTTAAAGACACACAGATGACTCAGTCCCTAAGAAACAAAAACAGAAATGTACTACCATCTTGAAGTTTTTCATCATGAAATATATATATGCCATATATATATGAACATGAAAGTTATAATTTTAGAATGCACATATTAAAAAATGTACAAATAATCATTTTAGTAAATGAAATATTTCTAATGATGTTAGGAAAAGAAATAATATAATTTTGAAGGATATTTCTGGCTTGAGTAGTTCATTATCTTATAGTACTACTTGAAAAATGTTTGCTTTCTTTGTGGGGGTAGTTTTAATTTTAATTCCAGTTAGTTAATAAACAGTGTAATATTAGTTCCAGGTATAGAATTTAGTGATTCGACACTTACATACACCTTGTGCTCATCACAACAAGTGCACTCCTTAACCCCCATCACCTTATTTAACCCATCCCCACACTCACCTCCCCTCTGGTAACCATCAGTTTGTTCTGTATAGTTAAGAATCTGTTTCTTAGTTTGCCTCTCTCTTTTTTCCCCCTGCTAGTTTGTTGTATTTCTTAAATTCCACACATGAATGAAATTACATGGTATTTTTCTTTCTCTGACTGACTTCACAAAGCGTAATACTCTCTAGCTCCACCCATGTCACTGCAAATGGCAAGTTTTCATTCTTTTTTATGCCTAAGTAGTATTCCATTGTGTGTGTGTGTTTCTGTGTGTGTGTGTGTGTGTGTGCGCACCACCTTTTTATCCATTCATCAATTGATGGACATTTGTGTTCTTTCCATAGTTTGGCTATTGTTGATAATGCTGTTATAAACATTGGAGTGCTTGTATCCCTTCAAATTAGTATTTTTGTATCCTTTGGGTAAATACTTATTAGTCCAGTTGCTGGGTTTTAGGGTAGTTCTGTTTTTAACTTTTTGAGGAACCTCCATACTGTTTTCCAGAGTGGCTGCACCAGTTTGCATTCCCACCAACAGTGAAAGAGGGTTCTCCTTTCTCCACAGCCTCGTGGAGAAACAACACCTGTTGTTTCCTGTGTTGCTAATTTTAGCCATTCTGACAGGTGTGAGGTGATATCTCATTGTAGTTTTAATTTGCATTTCCCTGATGATAAATGATGTTGAGCATCTTTTCATGTCTGTTAAGCACCTGGACGTTTTCTTTGGAAAAATGTCTATTCATGTCATCTGCCCATTTCTTAACTGGATTATTTGTTTTTTGGGTGTTGAGTTTTATAAGCTCCTTATAGATTTTGGATAGTAACCCTTTATCAGATATGTCACTTGAAAATATCTTCTCCCATTCCGAAGGTTGTCTTTTAGTTTTGTTGATTGTTTCCTTCATTGTGCAGAAGCTTTTTATTTTGATGAAGTCCCAATAATTTATTTTTGCTTTTGTTTCCCTTGCCTCAGGAGACATGTCTAGAAGGAAGTTGCTATGGCCTATGTCAAATAAACTACTGTCTGTTTTCTCCTTTACAATTTTTATGGTTTCAGGTCTCATATTAAGGTCTTTAATTCATTTTTTAAAAGATTTTATTTATTCATTTGAGATACAGAGAGAGAGAGAGAGAGCATGAGCAGGGGGAGAGGCAGAGGGAGAGGGAGAAGCAGGCTCCCCGCTGAGCCAGGAGCCTGATGTGGGGCTTGATCTCAGGGCCCTGGGATCATGACCTGAACCGAAGGCAGACGCTTAACCATCTGAGCCACCTAGGCGCCCCTCTTTAATTCATTTTGAATTTATTTTTGTGTATGGTGTAAGAAAGTGGTTCAGTTTAATTTTATGTAAGTCTTAATTCATTTTCTATTTTCTTTAAAGACTATTTCAAAATTGTTTAAGAAATAAACGATGTAATATATAAAACGGAAAGATATTTCATTATGTTTATTATAATATTTTATATGTTAAAATACTGGAAAAAACATTGAAACTATTTGTCATCACAGACTTTCAAGAACTACTAATATCGTATTAATTACCATGAACATATTGATCAGGATAGCCCATGCATGTGATTTAAATCTATATCTACACTTTATTGTGCATTTATACTAACACAATATAATTTAAATTACTGATATAACCTTTCCATGCCACCCAATCATGTCTATATATATCATATATCTATCTACCTATTATCTATCTATCTATAGTGGAATTACATATATTAAGTGTGAATCTCACTTTATAAACACTCTATAAAGAACACTATATAGCAACACTTTTTGTAAATGATGTTAAGATACAAGATAAATAACTTTAATATAGGTTATGTTTTGTGAGAAGTATTTGGTATGAAATATAATGACTCAGAGGGAAAACAAATTATTCTAGCATGCTTTTAGCACTTTTTATGTATCATAAATTAAATTAGATAATCTGTATCTACTCGATCTATCATATAGATCTGACTGAGGAAAGATAACTTTCATGCATTCAGTATGTTTCTTAAATATGTAAATTATCTTAAGTGATAATTCAATTCATATCCTTGTAGATAGTTCATAATGGCTTGATATGAAGTAAAAATTTATGCTTTAGTTTTGCATGATATAGTTGAGTCTAGGTAAATTTAGCATGTCTTTCTACATAATATTCATGTATTAAAATATATTAAATCCATTCACATTGTTTTGAGTATTTAAAATTTCAAACATTTGGTAAATAGTATTTTGTTTCACCTTTATAATAAGAAAACATATAGTGTCCAACAATATATTAGGTAAGTTAATAATATGGACAAATATATAAATGATCATAAAATTTTTATATTTTGCCATATTAATCATACACACAGAAGGGTTGTGCTGGGTCAAACTTGGACACCTATGATATCAATAAAACTGTACCGACTTGAAAATAGGTAACAGACATGTGCTTGAATTTAGGTATATCAATTTCTAGCAGTGTGCCTTTGGGGAAGGAACTTAACCACTTTAATCCTTAATTCACCTTCTGTAAAGTGGGCCTTTGCTTAACCATTCTTTTTATAATGAAAACATGCACATAGAACTTGGAACTTACTAAACTCTAAATAATTAGTAGCAAGTATAATAATAGTAAGAAAGCACAAAACAGAACAAAAACAAATAAACATCTTTGTCTCTATAAGTTAAAAAACATGTTTAGATATGGGCTCATAATTATAAGACTTTTGGGCACCTGGGTGGCTCAGTTGGTTAAGCATCTGCCTTTGGCTCAGGTCATAATCCCAGAGTCCTGGGATCGAGCCCCATGTTGGACTCCTTGCTAGTGGGGAGTCTGGTTCTCCCTCTGCCCCTCACCCTGCTCTCATGCTCTCTCTTACTCTCTCTCTTTCTCAAATATATAAATAAAATCTTTAAAAAAATAATTACAAGACTTTTAATTTATTTGAGTACATCATGAGTATCCATGTTTGAATGTGCTGTTTGGGTTAACTTATGTCATTTGTTAAGAAAATTAATACTAACCCATGACTGGTTTTATAATTTTCTTTCACTTCATGCTAAGGAATGATATTAAAATTCTATTTAATTATAACTTTAATTTTTTTTAAGGTTCTAAGTGCTAAGGCTCTAGAGTAGACAACATGGACTTTAGATCATATAATTTTAAACTGAATATGCATTTCTATAGCAGCTTACACACATCTTTAGCAACACTGGTCACATTTTAATTATAATAGTTCCTTGATAATAATATAGACTTGTTTCATAGTTCGAATTTTTGAAATGGAATGCACTTAATGATAAATGGAATGCACTTAATGATAAATGTGAAAAATAACTTTCTAATTTCCAGTCAGAGGAGTATACTGAGATAGAGTTGTCACTGACTGCTCAAAGAATACTCAGCCATACGTGGAAAATTCAGCTTCTTATATTTTGGTTTTTTGATATAGCATACAATGGAGTTTCAATTTAAGTTGAGTCCTAAATTTTGCTTGGTAGTTTAAAAAAATGATCTTGGCAATGTTTTATTAGAACAATTGATTGGTACATACAATAGAAGGCTGATTGTCAATGTAAGAAAATTTAATTGAGAATAGAATAAAGTGCAAAATATTTTAACATTGTGTGTGCATCATTTACATATTGTGAAAGAATATAATTTGGGTACCAAGGGAGCTTCAACATGTCAGAAAATCTGTTTGTTAAATGCCTTTGTTTAAATATAAGTTCATTAAATAATTATTTAGGAAAGAGCAATAACAATATTTTAAATGCATAAGAATTTAAGATCTATGACAGGCCTCAATATCTTATTGTCAATCTAAAGACTCTAAAGTGATTAAAACTGTGAACTGGATTATAAAAGGCATTTTATAATCCATGTGGATCCTATTTGACTTTGAAAATGTAGTAACATAGAAGGTTAAGAACTCTTCAAATCAAAATATAATTGTGATACTTAAAAAGGACAAAGTACATAATCTTTTGGACAAGTGTATGCTGATTTTGATTAAAAACAACAAAATAAATGAAAAGCAATTAAGATGTATTTTATTTTTTCTGTCATTAAATCAATTGTGAATTTTACAATCAGTATTGCTAAATAAAAGAAAAAATAGTATTTTTAGTAGGTGTATTTCACTCTATATTGAAAATTACATGAGATAGAGAACATACCAGATTTGATTATTAAAATTAACACTAGTACAATACAGTGTCTGATTATATACATTTTTACTGTAGTTTTTACACTAGCATTAGAAAAAAAAAAAGAGTGTAATGTAGTCTACAAACTCCTTAAAACTGTTCACAACAACTCTTTGGCACAACCCTAAAAATATATTAGAAATTCCAATTTAAGCAGTCAGTCCAACCTGCACTTTCTTGGTTTGTCAGTACATACCTGACATTTATGTAAATTATTCTTAGTCCATTTAGTCATGGAGAAAGCACAATCATTACTCACTCCACCACTGGATATTTACATAAAGATTTTTATCTAGTTAGGATCATGATAATGTAGTTTTATAGTAAATTTTATGTAATAAGTATACTTTGAGCTTTTGCCCTCATCATTACAAATTTTTCAAAGTATGAACTCAGTAGTCTACTGCATAGCAGTGGCTTTAGGGGTTCTTATTGAGATATAATTAAAATATAACATACTAGTTTCAGATGTAGAACATAATTATTTCATATATATACACATGGTAAGATGATCACCACAACGTCTAGCCAAGATCCATAATTACATTTTTTTCTTGGGGTGAAAACTTTTAAGATCTACTCTTCTGGCAACTTTCAAATATACAATACAGTATTATTAACTACAGTCACCATGCTGTACGTATATTACATCCCCAGGCTTATGTATAACTTGAAGTTTGTACCTTTTGACCATCTTCACTCATTTTACTTACCCCAATGACTGATGCATATATTGACAATTAAGAATGAGTATAGATTTTTTTTCCTAAGTGAAATAAAATTGTTAAGTATTTTCAGAAGTCAATGCCATTTTAAGGGCACTTTTGATGCTGTGGGAAGAATACTTATGGAGGTGGGGTAACAGAAAAGCAGAGATATCTGGGAAGATGTGCCTTTAAGATTCCAGTAATATAACATAATTGCCAGAACTAGGGGATGGAGATAAACATATGAAAAGATGTTGGATTATCCATATATTTTAGATGAATAATCAATACGAAATACTACTGTATCGAGTATAAGAGGAGAGTGAATGAAAGCAGTAATCAAGAATGATTTTTGTATTTTTTAATTAAAAAGAATTTAAAATCTGTGTGTGTGACCTGACCATTTTATGTGATGGAGATTGGTTAGTAATTTGGAGGATGCAAATTCAGGGAAGAAACAGAGTTCCTATTTGGATATGTCAATTTAGATACAATTTGCAAATGAAGATTTACATTTAGGAATTGATAAAGAAAATTTAATATTTGAAGATGAAATTTCAATTTTCCTAATTTAGGGAGAAAGTATAATAATAGAACAAAATGCACGTTACACTTTGAAAAAAAATATGCAGTTCAAGTAGAAAAGGAGGTGCTTCAGAAGGATACTGAGAAGAGGTGTCTACCAAGGTGGGATTATTGGTGACTCAGAATTATTAGTGATTCAGAAATTAGGAAATGAGAGTATTTTAACAAAGACAAAGTAATACCTAGTACAAAGTGAGACACAATAAAAAGTATATGTAAATGTTACATACACACACACACACACACACACACGCACAAGTTTTGGCTCTGAAGGTAATAGGAGAGAGCGAGGTTATTGGGATGGCAATGTGGACTCACATTGTCCACATTGTGGACTTTGTTTCAATTTGCTAATTTTTAACATTAAGAGATACTAAACCCTTTGATGATGCTGATGTTGATGATGACGATGATGATAAAAATGAGCTAAAAGAAATGGAAAACAGTATCCCATGTATATATAAAATAGATTTGATTAAATTCTGATGGAAAGACACTTGTTCTTTTTCCAGATTAGATTGTGGTTACCATTGTAGATTTAATCTAGGTAAAATGACAGAGAGATTGGTAGTACTCCATTCCTGCATAAAACACTGAAAGATAGATAAAATACCTTTTTATTTAAGGTACTCAAGATAAATACATATTTATTTAAGCTCAAAAATTTTATATATAAGAACTGAACATGCAGAACTAAAATCTATTCTAGGAAATTGGGTACTGAAGTTGTTAAGTTCAAAGAAAATAGACTAAGAAACACAACACAACAAAACCTCCAATTAAAAAAAAATTAGATTTCAAAATATCTCATTCACAAACCATCATCTGCCCTGACATATGAAGACCAATTTAAAGACAGAGTTGCTGGAGGGGAGATGGGTGGGAGGATGGGTTACATGGGTGATGGGTATTAAGGAGGGAACTTGTTGAGATGAGCACTGGGTGTTGTATGTAAGTGATGAATCACTACATTCTAAACCTGAAACTAACATTACAATGTATGTTAACTACCTGGAATTTAAATAAAAACAAACAAACAAAAAAGACAGGAATTGGTAGAATTGATTAAAAAAAATGCCCCAACAATATAATGTCCATAATAAATTAATTTCATATATAGTGATATAAACAGATTGAAATTAGAAGAATGGTAATGTGTACTGTGTAAAATATAATCAAAAGAAACAAGTGTGTGGATATATTGATATGAATTACAATAAATAGGTCAACATCCAAAAAGAGAAAGCAAACTCAAATTGTGTGCACCAAACAAGATAATATGTGAAACAAAACTGATAGATCTTATAGGAGAAATCCACAATTTTATGTGCAGGCTTCAGCATCCATCTCTCAGAAACTGCCAGAAAAACTAGATAAAAATTGGCAAGGTATATAATAACTCATCAAAACCATCAAACAATAGGAACTGACATTTATAGAACATTCTACCCAACAACAGCAGAATACACATTTTTTCAAGTGCCCATGGAACATATATAAAAATAGATGCTATCCTGATTCATAAAACGAACCTTGAAATTTCTAAGAAATGGAATCATACACAGTATGTTTATCTGCTCATAATGTAATCAAAGTGGAAATTAATAATAGAAAGGCAAAAGGAAAGGTCTCAGTTTAGTGAACATGAAGAAATAGCAATAAGATTATATAAAATAAAATACAGAAAGAAATACTACAAAATATAAAAGAATAACAATATCAAAAAAGAACAGAGTATCAGTGAGCTATGAGGCAACTCTAAGTTAAATGGCTTTTTTCCCCCCAAATAGAATCTCTAACTCTATAGATCCAAAAAAATGCACTAACACCCAAGCACAAGAAGTATGGAGTAACTGGAATAACAGCTATAAATAGGTAATCTTAAAAGCAGCCAGAGCTTTTTGCAACAGTGTATCATAAAATCCAAACCCCTGTGCAGTTGTATGACTGCTTTTCTAGGACAAACTGGTACCAGCCACAGCAAGACCCTCCCCAGTGGATCAGCGTGGGTCCACACTATGCCAGCTCCTTAAAATTTGGAGTTTTGAAACCCAGCTGCTCACCTGAAATAAAACACAGGACCTGGGTGGGTGCACCATGCCGAAGCAGACAGTGAAGGCTGGGATCTAACAGAAGCCTGGGACACAAGAGGGGAGATTTTTTGCTCTTCTGTGAGGGTCTCCTGAATAGTGGCAGGCATGAACTCCCCTTTCCAGGGAAGAGAGAGGGCCAACACCATTTTTCATCCCTCCCATCAATAGATGGACTTCAGTAAGTGAAACGGCACCCACAGTGGAGGCTTGAATCACTTACACCAAGCCCTACCCATCTGGGCTTTATAGCTGCTTTTTAAATTTTTAAATTTTTAAATTTTTTAAAGATTTTATTTATTTATTTGAAGGAGAGTGAGCGAGAGAGAGAGCATGAGAGGGTGGAGAGGCAGAGAGAGAAAGAAAAGAGACTCCCCGCTGAGCAGGGAGCCCAATGTGGGGCTTGATCCCAGGACCCTGAGAACATGACCTGAGCCGAAGGCAGATGCTTAACCTACTGAGCCACCCAGGCGCCCTTATAGGTGCCTTTTTTAATAGGTCAAGTGTGATTAAAAGCCAGAACAGCAGCAGGCCCTGCCCCCAGAAGACCAGCACAAACTCCCTGCACGAACCAGGTCTACTGATCGTAGAATGCTCCAAAGCTTTAGCTGTAGTAGAAATAGGACCAGACACAGGCTTTCCTAACACACAAAAGACAGATATCCAGACAAAATGCAAAGATGGAGGAATTAATCCCAAAAAGAAAGAACAAGAAGGAGTCACAACCAGGGAGCTAATCAAAATAGATATAAGTAATATGCCTGAACCAGAAATTAAAACAACAATTGTATGGATACTAGCTGGGCTTGAGAAAAACATAGAAAAAACCAGAGAGACCCTTAGCACAGAGATAAAAGACCTAAAAATCACTCAGGCCAAAATAAAAAAAAAAATGCTATAACTGAGATGCAAAACTGACTGATGGAATGACCACAGGATGGAAGAATCACAGGAACAAATAAGTTATATAGAAGATACAATTATGGAAAATAGTGAAGCTGAAAAGAAGAGGGAAAGAAAAATATTAGATCACCAATATAGACTTAGGGAACTCAGTGACTCCATAAAGCATAATAACAGTCATATCATAAGAGTCCCAGAAGAAGAAGAAGAAGAAGAAGAAGAAGAAGAAGAAGCAGCAGCAGCAGCAGCAGAAGCAGAAGCAGCAGCAGAAGGTTTATTTGAGGAAATTAGAGCTGAAAACTTCCCTAATTTAGGGAAAGAAACAGACATCCAAATCCAGGAGGCACAGAAAACTCCCAACAAAACTGACAAAAGCTGGCCAACACCAATATATAAAGTAGTAAATTTTGCAAAATACAGAGATAAGGAAGGACTCCTGAAAACAGCAAAGGAAAAGAAATCTCTAACCTACAAGAAAAGACAAAAGAGGTTAGCAGCAGATCTCTCCACAGAAACCTGGCAGGCCAGAAAATAGTGGCATGATATGTTCACATGATATGTGCTGAAGGGGAAAAATATGCAGGCAAGAATATTTTATCCAGCAAGCCTTCCACTCAGAATAGAAGGAGAGCTAGAGAGTTTCCAAGACAAAACAAAAATAAACAAAACAAAAACCAAAACAAAACACTAAAGGAGTTTGTGACCACTATACCAGCCCTGCAAGAAATATTAAAGAGGACTCTTTCAGAGGGAAAGCAAGACTACAAAGGAACAGAGAAAATCTCCAGAAACAACAACTTTACGGGTAACACAAGGGAAGTAAATTCATATCTATCAATAATCACTCTGAATGTAAATGGACTAAATGCTCCAATCAAAAGACACAGGGCATCGGAAAGAATGAAAAAACAAGGCACACTATATATATAAAACAAAAGACTCATTTTAGACCTAAACACACCTGTAGATTGAAAGTAAGGAAAGGGAGAACTATTTATCATGCTAATGAACATCGAAAGAAAGCTGGAGTACTCATACTTATATCAGACAAACTAGATTTTAAAACAAAGACTGTAATAAGATATGAAGAAGGGCACTACATTATAATAAGTGGTCTATCCAACAAGAAGTTCTAACAATTGTGAATATTTATGCCCCCCAACTTGGAAGCACCCAAATATATAAAAACAATTAATAACAAACATAAAGGAACTCTTTGATAATAATACAATAACAGTAGGGGACATTAACAACCCACTTATAGCAATGGACAGATCATCTAAACAGAAAATCAACAAGGAAACAATGGCTTTGAATGACACACTGGACCAGATAGACTTAACAAATATATTCAGAATATTTCATCCTAAAGCAGCAGAATACACATTCTTTTCAAGTACATGTGGAATATTCATCAAAAAAGATCACATACTGGGTCACAAATCAGGCCTCTGTCAGTACAAAAAGATTAAGATCATACCATGCATATTTTCAGTCCACAAGACTATGAAACTTGAAGTCAACCACAAGAAAACATTTGGAAAGACCACAAATACATGGAGGTTAAAGAACATCCTACTAATGATTGCATGGCTCAACCAGGAAATTAAAGAAGAAATTAAAAAAAAAATACATGGGAATAAATGAAAATGAAAACATATCAGTCCAGAACCTTTGGGATGCAGCAAACACGGTCAGAAGAGGGAAGTACATAGCAATACAGGCCTACCTCAAGAAGCAAGAAAAGTCTCAAATATATAAGCTAACCTTACACCTAAAGGAGCTAGAAAAGGAACAGCAAATAAAGCCTAAAGCCAGCAGAAGAAGGAAAATAATAAAGATTTGAGCAGAAATAAATCATATAGTAACAAACAAAAAAACAGTAAAACAGATCAAAAGACTAAGAGCTGGTGCTTTGAAAGAATTAATAAAATTCTTAAACCTCTAGCCAGACTTATCAAAAAGAAAAGAGAAAGGACCCAAATAAATAAAATAATGAATGGGAGAGGAGAGATCACAACCCACACCACAGAAATACAAACAGTTATAAGAGAATATTATGCAAAATTATATGCCAACAAATTGGGAAATCTGGAAGAAATGGATAAATTCCTAGAAACATATAAACTACCAAAACCGAAACAGGAAGAAATAGAAAATTTGAATAAACCCATAACCAGCAAAGACATTGAATCAGTAATCAAAAATCTCCTCACAAATGTAAGTCCAGGGCCAGATGGCTTCCCAGGGGAATCCTACCAGACATTTAAAGAAGAGTTAATACCTATTCTTCTCAAACGGTTCCAAAAGATAGAAATGGAAGGAAAACTCCCAAACTCATTCTATGAGGCTGAGCATTACTTTGATTCCAAAAACCCCACTAAAAAGGAGAATTACAGACCAATAAATATCCTTGATGAACATGGATGGAACAATTCTCAAAAAACAGTAACAGATCGAATCCAATAGTACCTTAAAAGAATCATTCACCACAATCAAGTGGAACTTATTCCTTTGTTGAAAGGGTGGTTTAGTATTTGCAAATCAATCAACGTGATACACCACATTAATAAAAGAAAGGATAAGAACCATATGATCATTTCAATAGTTGCATAAAAAGCATTTAACAAAATACAGCATGCATTCTTGATGAAAACCCTCAATAAAGTAGGGATAGAGAGAACATACCTCAACAAAATAAGGGCCATATATGAAAGACCTGCAGCTAATATTATCCTCAGTGGGGAAGAACTGAGAGCTTTTCCTCTACAGTCAAGAACAGGACAGGGATATCCACTCTCACCATTGTTATTTAAGATAGTACTAGAAATCCTCACCTCAGCAATCAGGCAACAAAAAGAAATAAAAGGCATCCAAATCAGCAAGGAAGTCAAACTTTCACTTTTCACAGACAACATGATACTCTATGTAGAAAACCCAAAGGTTCCAAAAAAAATTATTAGAACTGATACATGAATTCAGTAAAGTTGCAGGATACAAAATCGACATAGAGAAATCTGTTGCATTTCTATACAGCAATAATGAAGTAGCAGAAAGAGAAATCAAGGAATTTATCCCATTTGCGATTGCACACAAAAAACCCACAAAACTATAAGATACCTAGGAATACACCTAACCAAAGAGATGAAAAGATCTGTACTCTGGGGGCACCTGGGAGTCTCAGTCGTTAAGTGTCTGCCTTTGGCTCAGGTTGAGCCCCGCATTGGGCTCCCTGCTCAGCAGGAAGCCTGCTTCTCCCTCTCCCACTCCCCCTGCTTGTGTTCCCTCTCTCGCTGTCTCTCTCTCTGTCAAATAAATAAATAAAATCTTTAAAAAAAAAAAAAAGTTCTGTACTCTGAAAACTATAGAACGCTTATGAAAGAAATTGAAGATGACACAAAGAAATGGAAAAAAAAATCCATACTCACGGACTGGAAGAACAAATATTGTTAACATGTCTATACCACCCAAAGCAATCTACACATGCAATGCAATCCTTATCAAAATACCACCAGCATTTTTCACAGAGCTAGAACTAACAATTCTAACTTGTATGGAACCACAAAAGACCCTGAATAGCCAAAGCAATCTTGAAAAGGAAAAGCAAAGCTGGAGGCATCACGATTCCAGACTTCACGTTATATTACAAAGCTGTAGTCCTCAAGACAGTATGGTGCTGGCACAGAAACAGACACATAGATCAGTGGAACAGAATAGAAAACCCATAAATGGACCTTCAACTATATGGTCAACTAATGTTCAACAAAGCAGGAAAGAATATCCATTGAAAAAAAGAGTCTCTTTTTTTCAACAACAAATTGTGTTGGGAAAACTGGACAGTAACATGCAGAACAATGAAACTGGACCACTTTCTTACACCATGCACAGATATAAATTCAAAATGGATGGAAGATATAAATGCAAGACAGGAACCCATCAAAATCCTAGAGGAAAACACAAGCAGCAACCTCTTGACCTTCTTGATAAAGGAGTGGTGGTATAAATACAGAATGGCATATCACTCAGCTCTCAAAAAGAATGAAATCTTGCTATTTGCAATGACATGGATGGAGCTAGAGTGTAATATGCTAAGCAAAACAAGTCAGAGAAAGATAAATATCATATGATTTCACTCATATTTGGAATCTAAGGAACAAAATATATGAACATAAGGGTTATGGGAAAAAAAAGAGAGGAAAGCAAACCATAAGAGACTCTTAACTATAGAGAACATACTGAGGGTTGATGGAGGGGAGGTGTGTGGGTGATGGGCTAAAAGAGTGATGCTTATTAAGGAGGGCACTTGTTGTACGGAGCACTGGGTGCTATATGTAAGCGATGAATCACTAAATTCTACTCCTGAAACTAATATAACATTATATGTTAACTAACTAGAATTTAAATAAAAATTTGTAAAAAACATGGCAACATTTTGAAACTTAAAAACAAAAAAATAAATAAAAGCAACCAGAGAATAAATTTTACTTGCAGATCAACAAAGATAAACATGACCAATAAGAACACAGATGACCTCATCACACTGCCTTTTTCTCCCTAACATCCTCCAGTACTTTTCATTAGCTCACCCCAGTCCTTAAAATCTCTCCCGCCCTTTTGATGCAGTGGAGTTGATTTCAAACTCTCTCCCTTATTGAAACGTCTTCAATAAAGCCTTCCTTGCCTGTTTACTCCATCCAAAGCAGATTTTCTCTGACATTACAAAAATATTTTTAAAGCAGAGAAAAATCAAACAAAAAGTCATTTTGGACACTGGCTATAAATATATAAATATGATATTAATAAGGTCAATCTTGGTTAGTGGTTTTAATTTTTTTATTATGTTCAATTAGCCAACATATAGTACATCATTAGTTTTTGATGTAGTGTTCAACAATTCTTTAGTTGTGTATAACACCTAGTGCTCATCACATCACTTGCCATCCTTAATACCCATCACCCAGTTACCCCATTCCCCTACCCTCCTCCCTTCTGTAACCCTCAGTTTGTTTCCGAGAGTCAAGAGTTTCTATGGTTTGTCTCCCTCTCTGATTTCCTCCCATTCAGTCTTCCCTCCTTTCCTCTGTAGTCCTGTGTGCTATTCCTTATATTCTACATATGAGTGAAATCATATGATAATTGTCTTTCTCTGCTTGACTTATTTCATTTAGCATAATACCCTCCAGTCCCATCCATGTTGATGCAAATGGTAGGTATTCATCCTTTCTGATGGCTGAGTAGTATTCCATTGTACATATGGACCCCATCTTCTCTATCCATTCATCTGTTGAAGTGGGTTTAATTTTTAATGACAGCTTTGAGATATAATTCACATTCTATAAAATTCATCCCTTTAAAGTACACAAATCAGTTTTTTAAGTATCTCCATGGAGTTATGCAAATATTTTAATTTGAAGATATTTTCATCACCCCAAAAGGAAACCCTGGATATTTCATATAAATGTATCATACCATATGTGGTATTTTTGTGACTGGCTTCTTTCACTTAGCATAATATTTTCAAGGTTCATATATGTAACATATATCAATTCTTACAAACCTTGTTACTGAAAGATACTTTAACAAAAGATTTTTAAGAGTTCCAGTAGATCTCTATTAAATGCTCCTGCATATTTCAGACACAAGTCATTCTCAGTCTATTCCTATAGCGGAATGGCACAAAAGGTTTAATTTGTATTTTAAATGGAACAGGAGAAACCAAAGCTTATCATCTAAGAGACTGAAGGAAATAGTTACTATAAAACTTGAGGCCTATGGCTAAATCAAGTTGGAAGAAAAAATAATTCAGCTTCTCTCTATATGCTTTCTTCCTATAAGTCCCTAATAATGATATGTTTAGTCAATTAGACCAAACTAGTATTCATTCTTGAATAAATCTAAGCAGGTAGGAAGAAATTACATCTCTGGACATATCACCAATATCCAGTGATCCTCACCCTTAGGTGGTTCCTTCACACTTGCAAATACTAGGATTTAAAATGAACAATGGTCTAAAAATTACAGAACAGATTTTGAAAATCAATATTTAGTAGCAAGGATGTTTCTACAGTATTATAAACTTCAATGGATACTCTTCCATCTCATCTTTTTTTTAAATTTTTTAAATTTTAATTTCCAGTTAGTTAACATACAGTGTAATATTAGTTTCAGATGCAGAATTTAGTGATTCATCACTTCCATACATCACCTGGTACTTACCACAAGTGCACTCCTTAATCCCCATCACATATTTAACCCACCACCCCCCTTCCCCTCCAGCAACCCTCAGGTTGTTCCCTATAGTTAAGAGTCTGTTTTATGGTTTGCCTCTCTCTTCTTCTCTTCCCCCTATGTTCATCTGTTACATCCCTTAAATTCCACATATGAGTGAAATCATGTGGTATTTGTCTTTCTCTGACTTATTTCGCTTAGCATAATATTCCCTAGCTACATCTACATTGTGGTAAATGGCAAGATTTTGTTCTTCTTTTATGGCTGAGTAATATTCCATTATACATCCATCTCATCTTAATCAACATTTTAAGTAGAACTAGATAACATAGGATGTTGCATTCATCTTGAAATAGTCTTCTGTGTGCAACAGTAATGATCTAATTACTGCACAGTGCTGTTGACAGAGTAATATGCTTCTTCTAGTAAATAGTAACGGTTCCTGCGACTCAGCTTAGTATTGCCAATGTATTAATTTCTACAAATTTCCCAAACCTATACCCCAATTATCCATTGTTTTCTCTTCTGTTGTACCTTGCGAGTGCACAGACATCTAGGTACCATATCATACCACAAGATATAGCTCTGAGTCTATTTTTTTAAAAATCCCATGTCTCCCTCTTTCTCACCCTAGTTTATTGCCAAAAACTGTCTTTCTGTTTTATTTTTTTTTTTCCTTTTAACAAAGTGACTGCATCTTTAAAAATACCAGCGTTCCATCTGGATGTTACTTCTAGTTTCATCTATTGCCTAGGTAACAAAATAAAGTTCAGTATTATTTGATGAGGGTCAACAGAGAAGCTAGTGTAACTGGTAACACATACACATGCTCACCTATATTAAAGTAGCTTGTATTTCAGAGTAGCATATTCTCAAACACAACTTTGTTTTAAATTTAACAATGCAGCTAATGGAGTAAATAACTCATTGAAGCAGCAGCTTGAAAACCGTAGCACTTGGCATCAAATCTTAGAGCAGCTTCTAACAACAAAGAGGACAAATAAGTTTTGGAACAGCTGCATCTATGATTTCTCATAGCAAGGCTGAAATGAAAAGCAAAGCCCACCTCCTTGGAAAGCTCTTCTCCCTTGGCTTTGTAACACTGTATTTTCTTTTTTGTCCTCTTCATGCCCTTTCTCTCCTATCCCATTCTTCTTAATAGAAATCAAGGTGCTTCTTCTATTTTTTTTTTTTTAAAGATTTTATTTATTTATTTGAGAGAGAGAATGAGATGAGATAGCATGAGAAGGGGGAGGGTCAGAGGGAGAAGCAGACTCCCTGCTGAGCAGGGAGCCCGATGCGGGACTCGATCCCAGGACTCCAGGATCATGACCTGAGCCGAAGGCAGTGGCTTAACCAACTGAGCCACCCAGGCACCCTCAAGGTGCTTCTTCTAGTCCTATATATTTCTATATTTCCTAGCCTACTCAGAGATTGCACACCTGGTCTCATGTTCACTGTGCAGCAGCCAGACTAGTCACTCGTCCCAAACTCCTTCATTGAAGCTTTTTTTTTTTTTTTTTTTTTTTTTAATATCTATCTAACACTCTATAGTGTTTCTTGTATTCTGGGAACTCTTGTAGGTGCCTTTCATTAGTCCATAATTCTCAGAGCAACTGCATGCAATACGTATTATTGTTATCTCTATTTTACAAATAGGAAAATTGAAGCACAGAATGGGTTAAATAACTTTTCCAAGGTCACCCATTCAGTATGTTCTGAAGTCAAGGTTCAATTCAGGCTGTCTGGATGTAGATTCTGTGGTTTAGTCTATGCTACCTATCACTAGAAGAAGTGTCCTTCTTATTTCAAATCCTCAGATTCATTGTTGGAGACACTGCAATCTTGATATTCTCTATACTCCCATCTTGGGGAATATCCATCTTTATTCTATTTTATCAATGCACTCTCATGGCCCATGATAGATTTTCTCACCATTTGGACAGCTCCAAAGCTCACTATAAGTTGAATATCCCATGTTTACAGCACATACTCCCACGTTCCATCATTCTCCTTACTTGTATTCATTACATTTATACTTCACCTGACAGCAACTTGCATTTTTCCCTGACTTCACTGACTTCTCACTCTAGTTTATATTATATGCTTATGTGGTCCATTACTTCATCTCATCTCTTGCCCATTGTAGCACATTTCCCACAATATTTTTCTATAATCAACCATGTGAATAAATCGCATCCCAACTCCCTATCTTAGCTCTATCTGTATCTGGATTGCTGAAAACCAGTGGTGAAAAAAAAAATCAAATTGATTATAGTAAAAATTCATGTTTACATTTATATACAGGGTTATATTCATGACCTTGGCCTAACATAACCAATTTCCTACTGGATGACTCAAAGGCATCTCAAAAAAAAAACCCACATTTTAATTTTAGGTCAGTTTGTTCTATGAACTCAAATGCAGAGATCTTATACAATTGGAAAGTCTAAGGTGGTCAAAACCCATCAGAAATAGAATAAATAAATATAAATATAATTAATAAATCTAATTCCTTCTAATTGCTTATTGTGTTTGATGTGAAAACTTGAATCTTTGAGCCCTTTTGTGGAAAGGCCTGTTAGGCCATGCATAAGTTAATACCCTTCCTATCTTTACTATCTCACCTTTTCCTCTTTCTCTTAATTACTATACTCTGTATGTCTTGGTCTCTCAGTTTATCAAGAACAACTCTTTCCTGCCTTAGAGCATGTGCTCCCTCTCTCTGAAGTATCCTTTCAAGCATGCTCAACTACTTTGGCTACAACAGCATCTTGCACTTCTCAGCTTAAATATCCCCATAGTAGAAAAGTCCCTGTCACCATCCTATGGCCATCGTCTTAATTCTTATCATTATAAATGTTTGTGTCATCAATTTGTTGCTTATTTATTTGTTTGCTTTCTGGTTTGTCTTTCTGGCATAAAACTATATTACTAAAAGGAAAAAAATTAAAAGTAATTAATCTTCCGTTTTAACCAGTAATGTTCAGCATTGTATCTGGCAGAATATACACTCTACAAAATTGGAGTAAACAAGAGTGAGACAAAATGACACTTAAGCAGCCCTTTAGCACTTCCTTAAAAGCCAACCCTATCACTTGTGCGAAATAGAGAGTTGTAGAATCAGTCACTTCCAGGTTTGGGAATGTATCTACCGATTACATTCTGGAAATCTCACCCTATTTGCTCAATATTCTTCTTTGCTCAGTGAGTAAATATGAGCATAAAAGGACCCTACACCTTGTGCCACGGGTATTCTTGTGTGGTAGCACTTATTCTATTCTTACATGCTTGAATTCTTTCCTAAACAAGAGCTCCATGACATCATCATTGTAATCCCTGTACCCAGAACAGTAAGTCATTCACAAGATCACTCTGAAAGTACTGTTGAATAAATGGCCTTACCTGGTTGTGTTTCAAGTTATATATAACATGCAGACCAAATGCTGTCCCTCTAAAAACAGACTCTTAAAATTCCAGAAAGATTTTAGTAACATATTCATGACATATGTATAGACACATATACATGCCACAAAAATGCCAAAGGGATCATATACTACATGCTAAGGAATTTTGGTTATTTTCATTTTACTTGTCTCCAGATTCCCAGGTTTCTTGCCATAACTCCTATCCATATCATTCTTATTTCCAAATGATATCATTTTTATAATTTGATATTTTTTATAATTTATAAAATTTATATCATTTTTATAATTTGATACATTTTTCCCCATTAGTAGATTGTCTTAGATGTTGTTATCCTCTATAATATGCTAACTTTACTTGGAGTTTTATTCATCCTTCAATGCTAGGTTTTATTAAAGGCCTTTTTAACATCTATTGATAGAAGCACATGATTCATTCCCTTAAATTTTAATATGATAGATTGTTTTGATAATTTTTAATGGTAAAACATCAGTAGTAAAAATTCTTGATTAGACTATATTTTTATCACTGGATTTTTAACAACGATTTTATTTTATTTAGAATTTTGCATCAATATTCATAGCAGAATTTGATTCTTAGTTTGAATTTTATTACACATATAAGGTTTTGGTCATGTACTGTTTTAAGAAATTTCACTGATTTCATCTATTTCTTAGTCTTGGAATAATTTAAATGGTTTTGGTATTATAAGTTCTTTGAAGGTTATATGGCTGTCCCTTGTGAGCCATCTGGTCCTGATAAATTTTTACATGTACATCTCTAATGAGCTTTCAGTCTGTTTTAATTAGTATCTTCTAGTATCCATTTGATATTGGTCAATTTATGTAATTCTTTTTTTTCTAGGAAATCATGAATTACCTATGATAAAGATTATGGTATTTGTGACTGAATACTTAGTCCATTTTTAACTTAATATACTAATGTGAATATATATATAAATATACATATATAAATATATTTGAACATGTAATCCTTAAGAGATTAATGACTTTTTTATTCATTTCTTCAACTTTAAAAGTGTGTTTTATATCTATTAAACATTTAATATTCTTAGAGATTCAATTACTTGCAATCATAAATGTGGTTTCATCTTTTCTGCTTTTTAAAAAAAGTTGACATCAATTTTTTGTCATAAAAACAGATTATTACAAATTGAAACTCTCTTAATATACTTATCAATTCAATGTCAAGTTTAATTCATACTCCATATGGTTCTAATATTATTACTGCCACTACACTTTTTAAAATTTATTTGGCATCAATTTCCACAAATTTTTATTTAAAATACTTTTTTAAAAAGATTTATTATTTATTTGTTTGAGAGAGAGAGAAAGAAAGCAAGAGCACAAGCAGAAGGGAGGGTTACAGGGAGAGGGAGAAGCAGACTCTCCGTGAGCAGGAAGCCTGATGCAGGGCTCAATCCCAGGACCCCGGGATCATGGCTGCAGCTGAAAGCAGACGCTTAACGGACTGAGCCATCCAGGTGCCCCTAAAAGTTTTTAAATGAATATTTTATGTGTATATTTTGTTAAATACATATAATTTTTGTATTTTTATTTTTGGACAATTTGGTAGCCTCTATATTTTAACAACAGTTTTTAATACATGACTGATATGATGATTGATAATTTAAAAATTATACTATTTTTTCTAATGTTATATTTTTAAGCTGTTTTAGTCATTGTTTCCACAGGTCATCATTTCACTTCTTGAAATAGCTATTTAGTTTTTTTTTCTTTGTTATTTTGGAAAGCTTTAATATAATTTCTCATTTCATTTATGATTACCTTTCTGTTCCAGTTATTCACAGTTGGACACTTTCTATCATCTTTTGGACACTATCATCTTTACAAACAAGATATGCACTGTTTTCCCCACTATGTCGCACTGGTTCTCCCACCAAGACACTGTATCCCACCCCTTACACACCCTCTCAAATCTGACTTTATTTAGAACAGGCTATTTAGGGGGAAAGAATGTTTCTACTCTTCCCATCCTCCATATTTGCTGTAGGATTTTAGACTTGAGAAGCAGTCTATTTCCCACAAAAGTCATGATTTTCTTTCACTGTCTTCTAGGTACCGGTTTTGCAAAAACAACTAAAAACAGATTGCAGTCTGATTGCATTATATTTGAGGTACCTTCATATTTTCTCTAGAATCTTGTATTTTTCTCATTTTCCTTTGAATTAGAGATTTCTGTCTGTTCTTTTGTGTGTATGTTTTTGATGAGTCTTCTAGAATTTCAGTGATACTTTTCACCTTCAGATTTGAAACTGTTTTCAGTTGAGATAATTTTCTCCTAATTTTTATATAGTCATGTCCTCTCTTCTATTTCTTTTTAAAATTTCTGCTTTTGAAACTCTTATTCTTCTTCTTTGTAATGTAAACCTTGATAATTATTTTTTTCCTTCTGTAATGCAAGTGCCTGACTGAGGTTTTGATTGCTAAGCATCCATTTCAGAGAGACATCTACATCAAAGACTACTATCTTGTTTTGTTTGTTTGTTTTCCTTATTCATAATAACTCTGTTCTTTATTACCTTTGAGTTCTCTCTTTTTAGTTTTCTTCTCAGGACAATCTTGTTCAACTCTGGCCCTGAAAATTATGCTTACATGCAGGAGCTCTTGTTAAAGGATTGTTTAGGCAGCTGTTAAATATCTTTCACGTTTTTTTTTATTATTATTATGTTGTTGTTAGCCAATGTATAGTACATCATTAGTTTTTGATGTAGTGTTCAATGATTAGTTACGTATAACACCCAGTGCTCATCACAGCACGTGCCCTCTTCAATACCCATCCCCCTGTTACCCCCTCCCCCAAACCCCCTCCCCTCTGAAACCCTCAGATTGTTTCCAGGGCCCATATTCTCTCATGGTTTGTCTCCCTCTCCGATTTCTCCCCCTTTGGATTTCCCTCCCTTCCCCAGACTACTGTCTTTAATAAACACATTGCCAGCCACAAGATGCGGTAAAGAGCCAGCCTTTCCACAGCTGAGGCACCTTTGCTTTAGAGATTTTGGTAACTAACCATCTGGGCCACCATTTGTTCATTTTTTTTTTTTTCCTTCTCCCTGCGCTTGAATTCCCTCTCTTATCTTCTAAGTTCACCAATAAGGAGTGAGCCCATGAAGCTAGGCCTCTATCCTCAAACCCAATAAAAGCAGAACCTTAGGTACCTGGGGTCTCTCTCTTTACCCTTAACCTTGCTATATAGCTCCAGGTATGTCATGTAATTTCCATGTCTTATAAATAATAAAAAAATAAAATAAATGTATTTATTTTAAATTCTATATTTGATTATTTGAACATCAGTTGATTCAACAACTATAAATATCATATTCATCATTCAGAGACAGAAATTATGACTTGTCATTTGTTAAAATATGGAAATAAATAACTGTATTTTTATTGAGGTATATTTCTAAGTATAAATAAATAATGCTATTTTATTATATATTTTTGAATATTTTTCCAGTGTTGAGAAAAATTTTAAATGAGTCTCTAGCCTTTTTTCATTTTTTTTAGGTTATTAGAAACTCTACATGTCACTTTTTTCCAATTCGTAAAATACTTATGTTTTCTGATATGCAAGATTCTATTTAATTATAAAAGTATGATTTTTTCATACCTAGATGATTGTTAGAAATGATAATTAAATGTATGACTCTTCTAACCTTTAAATACAGCTAAAATAGTGTCAATCTCTAATATTTGCTAGGCATATATAATGTATCATACAAGAATCTCTATGATAACTTCTGAAGAATTATTTTTAAACTGAATAATAAAATCCTTAAAACAATATGTAAATTTATTTTCTGTTCTGTGGAAAAATGAAAAATATGTTATAAAAAGGCACATAAAAATCAACATTTTTAAGTTTAAAAAGCATTCATTAAACAGTGATTATTTTACTTTTACTTACCCAGCTTATGTGATTCTAATGGCAGTTACCTTAGGAACATATTACTAGTAATAGTAGGTTATTAGGGAATTGAATACATGTTGCAGGTCTGCAATGTTGGTTTTTCAATAACTAACAAAACTAAAATAGCTAATCACATGTGTGCTATTATAATTTGTTGTCAATTATTTCTGATTTTTTACCAGCTTTATTGAGGTATAACTGACATATAACTTCGTGTAAGTTTAAGATGTACAACACGTTCACCTGGTACACACATATAATGCAAAATGATTACCACCATTGTGTTAGCTAACACCTCCAACATGTCGTGTAATTATCATTTCTCTTTGTGGTGAGAACATTTAAGATCTGTTCTCTTAGCAACTTGCAAGTATATAATACAGTATTATTAACTATAATACTGTACATTAAATCCCCACAATTTATTCATCTTATTGTTGGAAGTTTGTACCCATTTCCATAACCCCAGCCCCTGGTAACCACCACTATATTCTCTGTTTCTGAGTTCAGCTTTTTTGAATTCTGCATATAAGTGATATCATGCAGTATTTGTCTTTTTCTGTCTGAATTAATTTCACTTAGCCTAATGCCCTCAATGTCATTGCATGCTGTCTCTTGTGAATAATGTTGCAAATGAATATGGGAGTGCAGATGTCTCTTGGAGATACTGTTTATGTTTCCTTTGGATATATAGGGAGAAGTGGGATTGCTGGATCATATGATAGTTCTATTTTAAATTTTTGAGTAATTTCCATACTGCTTTCCATAGTGGCTAGACCAACTTACATTCCCACCTATTAATAGTGCATGAGGATTCACATTTCTCCACATCCTTATCAACAGTTATTATCTCATTTTCATGATGATAGCCATTTTACAGATGTGACATAATATCTAATTGTAGTTTTGATTTGTGTTTCCCTGATGATTAGTGATATTGAGCATCTTTTCTTGTACCTGTTGGTCATTTGCATATCTTTGGAAAAATGTCTCTTCAGATCCTTTGCCCATTTTTTATTTGGATTGTTTGAGGATTTTGTTTTGTTTGCTAATGAATTGTATGAGTTCTTCATATATATTTTGAATATTAGCCCCTTCTCAGATAATATGATTTCCAAATATTTTCTCCTATTCTGTAGGCTGCCTTTTCATTTTGTTGATCGTTTCTTTGCTGTGAAGAAACTTTTTAGTTCGATGCAATCCAACTTAATTATTTTTGTGTTTGTTGCTTGTGTTCTTGGCATCTTAGCCAAAAAATTGCTGCAAGACCATCATTAAGGAGCTTCTTTGTTCCCTCTTTCACATTAGCTCCTTCCCTAGTTTTCTTCAAAAAGTTTTCTGGTTTCAAGTCTCACTTTTAAATCTTGAATCAATTTCAAGTTCATTTTTGTGAGTGGTGTAAGATGTAAGACAGGGGTTCAATTCATATTTATGCAGTGGTTATCCAGTTTTCTCATCAATATTTATGAAGGAGACTATACTTTCTCCATTGAGTATGCTTGGCTCCTCAATCAAATATTCGTTAACTATATATGTGGGTGCTTATTTCTGGGCTTTCAGTTCTATTTTATTGGCCTATGTGTCTATTTTTATGTTAGCACCATACTTTTTTAATTACCATAGATTTGTAGCATAGTTTGAAATCAGGGCATGGGATGCCTCTTGCCTTCTTTTAATGTCATCCAAGAGTCTTATCTCCTCCTCTCCCTGCTTTCTCCCACCCCTCAATCATACAGCTCACGATTCTGTACTCCACTTCAGTCTATCCAAACTTATTCTTTGGTTCCAGTGGTGTGCTGGAACTTCTCTTCTGGAAACCTGAACTTCCACAGAGGCTCTTTCTCACCTGTAGGTGATTATCTGAGTCAATGTTTTCCTGGGGCTCCTTGGCCATGACCAAGAGGGGCTGGAGCCAATTGATGGGCCACTTTAGGATCCACAGCCAGAACCAAAGTGTGATTGCCTATTACCTGATGCATGAGTGGTTGACACTCATTCCAGGGCCCTTTGGTGTATGATGTTGGATTCCACAGATCCCTCAATGGTACCTCTGTTTGTGGATGCATGATGAATTTCCGTTGTTGAGGAAGGTAACAAAAATGAGGGATGTTTTATGCTGCCATGACGCTGATCTGACTCAGATTACCACTAGTTTTGATGTTCCTTCTATAGACTACCTTGGACTTTAATAACCAAAGTTACAGAATCAAATGCAATTTTAATTTTTACAAAAGTAATTGTAGAAGTTCACATTTTTATAGCATATTATAGTACATTTTAATTGAATAATTTATAAGTACATGTATATGAAAACATTTTGCATAATATTTTAGAATGCCAAGCTGTCTTGAAAAATTATTTTGATTCATATTAATTGCACAAAGCATTATTAATTCCAAAGTCTACTTTGTTGGAATATATTTAAAATGTGCTTTGCCACCTATCAAATAAATAATTGACTTATAATTCCTCTCTTCAAAATATGTTCATAATCCCCAGCATAAAATATACCAAGTGATATATTTTCAAGTGGTCATTTTAAATTCTATATATTTATATCTTTATATCTTATTTATGGTATAACTTAGTGTATCAATTAGTAATTTATATTAAAACATATGCTTTGGCTACTTTGATATTAAACTTTAGAGAACATGATGAATACCACATACACACTTATTTCATAAATGTAAGCAACTGCCACAGGACTTAGTCTTTAATTTTTTGCTTTAACTACCTGAATTGAAATATCTTCCTATTTTTAACTAACTAATCTGCCCTTAAAAAATGTTTTCATATGTATTTGCTATCAGATAAAATTCAAGGGAGTTTTAACATTTTTGTTATAAATTTTGTTAGATACTGATTCAATAAGTCACTCTCATTAGAGTTACACTGATTTTTTTCACTAAGATTATTTTACTAAAAAAACTGTGTTTAACTTATTTAGAACCATGCAATTCTAATACAAGTTTATGTCTTATTATTTTAAATTCACATTTCATTACTTATTCTTCCCCCCACTATCTCCCAATGTGTATGTATCCATACACACACAGACACACACACACATACAAAGAAATTGGAGACAGTGTGATGAAAATATTTAAAGAGAGTTTTTGAGATATTATTCCTCAGATTTAACTGATATTTCAATGTACTCACTAAGGAAATAAAGAAACCTTATTTGAAGCCACCATTTGGGACTTTCTTTAATAGCACTTTATAAACAAAATTACAGGTCTTTCAGGAAGAGCTAAAATACTGTCCCAAGCCAGTAATGGTCTACCTGATTGTGGATTAAAGTTTTTGTCCAGTACTCAATAAAGTACAGTATGATTTATGTCCTGTCTACTCCACTTATTCACTTGCAGTTTTACAAGGAGAATCATAATTGGATAAAATTAATCTGATGGTTTATGCAGGAGGATAAATGCCCAAGAATATTTTGAAAATGTTTAAAAAGAATAGTGAGAAATGGGTTATTTTACAGTATGGCAGAAGACTTTATAAAGCCTCGTTGTTTAAAAAATGTAATGCTGTTTTATAAAGTATAGACAAATAAACCAGTAGACAGAATAAAAAATATCCAGCTGTAGGTCCTAGTGTATATCAGATTTTAATTTAGAAGTCAAAGTTATTTCAGTTCAGATGAAAATCAAGAATGTATACAAAAAATTGTACTACAATGATGAGTAAAGCACATAGAAGAAAGTAAGCTAACACTTTCCTGTTATATCATAAATTAACTAAAATTTTACCCATATTAAAAAAACAAATGTTAAAATCTAAAACAATGTTAATGCCACAAAAATTATTGGTTACTAGCAGATAATATAGTAAATTAGAATACATGGGTGGGAAAGAAATATGATAGGGAACTAAGAAGCAATGTATAAAACTTTAGGCTTATTTACTGCGTAAAGTCTACAGTTTTTATTTATTTTTTTTTTTTTTAAGATTTTTTATTTATTTATTTGAGAGAGAATGAGAGACAGAGAGCACGAGAGGGAAGAGGGTCAGAGGGAGAAGCAGACCCCCTGCTGAGCAGGGAGCCCGATGTGGGACTCGATCCCGGGACTCCAGGATCACGACCTGAGCTGAAGGCAGTCGCTTAACCAACTGAGCCACCCAGGCGCCCTACAGTTTTTAGAATAATACCCACACATCAAGACTAACTGGTATGCAGAAGATTAATAAGAGAATTAGTGTGTTTAGGGTTAATAAAGTAAAATTATGACAAAAGTTTCAATAGAAGAATTGAAAAAAGTAGTTTAAAAAGTGTCAGTAAAGATGGGAAGAATAAAAATTAGGTGTCTTCAGCTAGTTAAGTAACAGAAATTTTGCAAACTCCCTCAATCAGCTGTAATGTCTTCCCCCATTATCTCACATTTCTCCAAATCCTACATTCTGATTTTATTGTTGACTTTATTTTTGTAGTCATTATTCAAGCATTAATGCATTCATGACTAATACAATATTATGTTTATTTTTTACACCATTTTATGCTTTTTATTTCATTAAGGAAAAATCAAACATGCACAAATACAGAGTAGAATAATAAATTCACACAACAGCTTTAACAGTTGTCAAAGCATAGCCAAAACCATAGCCAATCTTATTTCCTTTATATTCCCAATCAATGCCTACACTGAAGAATATTTTGAAGTAAAACCCAGATCTGCTCATTATATCTATACATATTTTATATTTATCTTTAAAGAAATAAAGCCTCTTTAAAAATATCATAATCATAAAAATGTCATCACAGCTAATATAATGAATAATACCTTAATACTAGCAGTCATCGAGTTAGTTTTCAATTTTTCAACTCTTTCTCTACATATCCCTTTTCCCCTATATCCCTCAAATGTCTTTCACCTTTATGTGAGGAAACTTTCCTGTGGAAAAATACAAAGTGCTTTTATATTCATGCAGCTGGATTCCCAGAAGGAGATCAGAACAGGATTGGAATCAGGGAGAAGTCAGAAAAAAGTATGTGAAGTCATAATGACTGAAAATTCTCCAAATTCAATGAAAAACATAAACATACATTTCTAGAAATTAGACACACCATAAATAGCATAACCTATGAATATACATATAAAACTCTTGATTTTACAATAAATAAACCAAAATTTAAAAAATAAAGGTGAAATAAATGTATTTCATACATAACAGATCTGAGATAATTCATCTGCAGCAGAACTGCACTATAAAAATGTTCTTTTAGCAGAAGGACAATAATACAAATGAAAACATGGATCTAACAAAAGAATTTAGATTGTAAGCAATCTTGCTATGGTCACTTCTTAGGTCCAGGAGTGATTTTTCCTAGCTTCTTTGGAATTTTCTACATAGAAAATCAGGTCATTCATAAGAATAGCCTTATTTCTTTAGGCCTAATCTGCATACCTTCTTCCCTTTCTTGTTTTATTTCACCAGCTAGGACTAATTAGTACAATGTGGAAAAAGTGTGCTAAGAAAGGATAAAATTGCCTCATTCTCAATTTAGTGGAAGAATGTTCCATTTCTCACTATTAGGTATGATGTTAGTTGTAGCTTTTTTGATAAGGTTCTCCTTACTTGTGGGATGTACATAATGACTTCCTTCCAAAAAGTATGGAAAGGGTGAAAAAATAATAATTTTATAATGCAGAAATCTGACACTATCCTAATGTGGGTAAGCATATCATCAAGAGTGATAGTTGCCAGTTTGTACTCTTGATATGATGTGATTAAAATGGTACTTTACTTCTGTGGTATTCCACTCCTAAATTCATAACTCCAGTGTAATCGAGAGAAAATTATCATAAAGGTCGGAATTGAGAGGCATTCTGCAAAATACCTGACCAGTACTCTTTAAAACTCTCAGGGTCATCAAAAACAAAGGAGTGTCTGAGAAATTGTCATAATCTAGAAGAATCTAAAAATTCATGACAACAAATTATAATATGGCATCCTGGATGGAATTCTCGTTAATAATAATGCATTGGTATTAATTCACTAATTGTAACAAATGTATAATACTAATATAATTTGTTAATGATAGGGGAAACTGGCGGTGAGGCACATGGGAACTCTCTGTATTATATTTGTGTTTGTTTTGTAAATATAAATTTTCTAAAAAATAAAGTTCGTTTAAAACTTTTCACAAATTATTTTTAGTCACTAAATGAAATAAGCACCTTACTAATATAAAAACTCAATTGTCATTTTTGACAAATAATGCCAAGTTTGAAAATTTTTAATTAAACAATAAAGGATTTATAGAAAAAAGAAAATTATGATAATATTTCTTATAATCAACAAATGTATGTGTTTTTATTTTTGTTGTTTATGGTTTTGTTTATTTGTTGATTTATGCATTCCCAATTTAATTTCAGGAGTTTTCAAAGAAGTGAATGTTTAAGATACATACACACTCATTATAAAATGTTGTATTTCTAAGATCTTTCATTGAAATATTGGGAATATTATCCTTAAAATGTTATTCATTTTCTGTTAAAACACAACATTATGTTTTTTCAATTTGTTGAGCTATGTCATTCAACTTTAAGTATATATTCATTTTATTTAATCACTTAAATAATATAAGGTTTTTCTAGATACAGCTTTTTGTGAAACTAGAATGTAATGTTCAACTATTCCTTGTTGTACATGCAAGTGAAGGAAATTTTATAATAATAAAAGTGAAGCAGGCATGAATAAGTGATCAATTGCCACTAGAGAGATTCTTCTGAGACCCTAACCACAAACCTGAGGACCCCTTGTAAAGATGTTACTACTCTGAAATAGTGTGACCTCCTGATATGTTTATAGAACTGTTAGTACAAGGTAATAGCTCTTCACTCTAGAAATGCTGGGAATAATTTGAATTTACACATAGAATGACCACAGTGTGAAGAATGGGTTAGTCCTAGGCTGGTTTAGAATCCAAGTCATGACTGAAGGTAGACAGAAAGTACGTTAGAAACAATCCAGTTTTCTGCCCAAGATGGAAAGAAAAATGGACAGCATGGGATAAAGGATCAAAGATGGAACACAAATATTAGGAAAGAATCCCTAATGTTGACCCTTTGCATAAAATAATGTGATTATGGTGTTAAGTAGTTGATAGGGAGGAAATGATGACCTGCCAAATTCTCAACTATAGAAGATATAGGGGTGAGGTCATGGGACCATATGGAATCCAAAAGGAACTAAGGAATACTGAATACAAAGAAATATTTCTAAAGTAATTTAATAAAAAAGACAGTTTGACCTACAGTGAAACAACTAAGAGATTTAGACATGTCCTGGGAAGTATTCCAGTTGAGTATTAAAGCCCTTCTTTGTCATCTCACCATCTTTCCTGGAAGACACTGAGTCCACTGGGTCCTCGGAAGAGGGCAAAAGATGACACCCATGATTTTTAGAAATATTGAAATACAAGTATTGACAAGACCTCCCATGTGTCTTGATCCTAATCTGTGTTATAGGACATGCCTATATCTAGGGTGAGCACTTTCCAATTTAAGGATGCCAAGAAAGTTTCCTGGTCTCCTACAATCTTTTTCCCTTTGTACCCAGAGGCATTACTGACCATATATGCTGCAATACATGTGAATCAGAAGGGGAAAATCCCAGACATTCCTGGGTTTCCCGGACCCATTTGTCTGAAAAGAGCCTTTAAACTGTTCCTTTCATCTGAAAGGAGGCTTTAATCTGTTCCTTGTGCTTAATGGAAACCAATTGTCTCCTCAGGGTGGGGAAATGTTTCTCTCACCTAATATTTCAATTGATAGGAGTATTCTTCAAGGCAAAAATCACTTAAAGTGGGATAACCCTGGAAAACTCTATCGAAAAATTAAAAACAAAAAAACAAAAAACAAAAAACATTGCAACCAATGAGACAAGTCTGGCTCCTGATGCTTTCGCCAACTCCATAATACACGTATAGCCACCCAGTAGTAAAAGATATGTCCCTGCTAAATTCTTCATTTAAACTTTTTTTTTAAAGATTTTATTTATTTATTTGACAGAGAGAAACAGAGAGAGAGAGAGGGAACACAAGCAGGGGGAGTGGGAGAGGGAGAAGCAGGCTTCTTGCTGAGCAGGGAGCCCGATGTGGGGCTCCATCACAGAACCCTGAGATCACGACCAGAGCCAAAGGCAGACGCTTAACGACTGAGCCACCCAGGTGCCCCTTTTCATTTAAACTTAAAGGGGTTCTAACTTAAAGAGGTTCTTACCTATAAGAGTTGCTATCTGGAAAAAAAAATAAAGTACCCTTCTTCTTGTTCAAAAGAAAGTTCAACAGAGTGCTTTAACACTCCATCAAAATAATAATATAGCATTGTTGGTGTTTTGTATTGGTTATTTCTATGTAATAAGTGAATTCTGGCTATAGCATGCCATCCATAGATCAACTAAATTATATATTAATCATGGGCCATTGCCAATGGTGATCCAGTCAGTCTCGGTCAGTCTCGAGTTGATCCAAAATAGGATTGTTAAAAGCACTATCATATGGCTCATGCCTTATAAAAGAAAGTACAATAACCAAATTACAAACTAGAGCTGATATTACATATATATACTCTGAAAACTGGACTATAACATAGAAAATAGCAGCTGGAATATATTTGGGATTGCACATTCATGCCATTGATGATGCAAATGTCAATAGACAAAACCAATATGGTTACAAAAGTAACATGAAATTCTTGGATATCCAGAAAAAAAAAAATTACTGGACACATGGGGATCTAATGACACTTGTAGAGCTTTGTCTTTTGCCATATATATGAGTATATAGCTCAAGGTGAGTTGGGCATTGTACCAAATAAATCTAGACCAGCTTACAACTTATAGATATATTTTTTCAACTCTCTACCACTGTTATTATGGGTTCTATAGAATGGTTTCAGAATATGAAAGTGCTGTTTTCTTAGCTAGATGAATATCAAGGCACTGAATGACAACCTCATTATATGAGTTGCATGTGATGTACACAGATTTGATATGATCTAAAAATTGGACTCTCTTCCAAGGTACTGTCAATCCCAACATAGGATTTTCTAAGTACACCATGACAATTACACCCAAAATGGGAAGTATCAGTAAGTATAGAAGTGGTTAATCCAAGGAGCCAGACTTTCCAACAAAAACTTTACAAGATGAATACAGACATAAGCTGCAAGGGCCTCGCTACCTGGTGAAGCTCATAGATACCCAAGAATTTGAGAATGGAAAATAAAAAGGGAAGCCCATTTGATGTAATAGAACTTAGAGTGTCTAAACACCAACAATATTCTCCTTTTTCTTTCTTTCCCACACTGATCCTGGCTAAAATGTGATGCTAGCAAGGCTGACTGGATGGACACAACTTTGGATTTTTCCTTTTTAATTTCACAGTATCTGCTGCCCATATATACTGAAAGGATAACTCTGACTTTATTATTGTCACCTGTGATTCTACGGTTCTTCCATATACCCCATAATAGATCTCTTCTCTTTTTTTAGGGGTCACTTTTAGTGAGAAAATGGTAAATCCCTTTTCAATTTTTCTAGGTTAAAGCTCATTCTTCTAGGAAAATGATCATCTGGGTCCTCTAGGAAGTAGATGACAGATTTAACTAGTGAGATGGAGGGCACTTGTGACCTTGACATACAGTTTCAAGCAGGCAACCTCAATAACCTCCTGTGATTGTCCCAGCAGTGGCAGAGAATACCATCATTCTGCCAGATTTGTCTTCATTAAATGAATACAGTGGTGAAAAACTTCGTTACCATCCCACTGCCAGAACTGACTTATGAACTAATATCAACCTGGCAGCAGCTGTGATCATTCCTGGCATAATCTGATGTGTTCAATCTAAAGCATCAGCTCTCCAGTGTTACTGAAGTTATGAATTGGGGATGGGTGCATGCACAGAAGATGGTAATAGTGGCATTGCTTCTGATGGACATTGAATTAAACGGTCTTAAAAGAATAATTAAGCTACACATAAAGTAAATGGTGAAGAACTGCCAATAAGGGCTTTGTAACATTTCTTCTATGCATGCAGATCTGACCTGGATAGCAGACAGTTCCCTGTGACCTGTTGGACTTTTTTTTTCCTGTTTGAATGGAAGGCATGTCTTTGTCTTCTTTTATGTCTGCACAATAGAAGCAACTCTAAGGGAACTGGCTGTAAGTAAATTGATCACTTGCACAGACTCCTTCTATGGCCTTGGGATAATTCCTAAGAATTTCTAAGTTATAATTTTGTATTATTTGGTTATGAAAGCATACTAAATTGTATAAGTGGTAGGTTCCACAAAACCAAGAAATGCTGCTAGTTATTAGAGTAACTGAAGATCCAGCTAGCTTGACCCCTATCCCCAGTTCTAGTTTTTGTTATGCAACCAAAACAATATACTTAAATGTATGGAGACAACTTTCCATCAATTTCTAAGAATTTACCTGGATTGGCCTATCTAACACAAAACATGGCATCTATAACCTGTCTACCTCTTAGGAGAGATTGCCAATGAGAACTTCAAGGCTTTTATTTGAAACTACTCTGTTCAGAAAACGTATCTTCCATTGTTACCAAACATTGCTTGAGTCCCTCAAAGTCTACATAATACATGTCCCTCATGAGAAGCTCTAGTGTTCGGGTGTTAGAAGAGACTGAAGTAAGAAAAGTAATCCTGAATAGCTCTTTTACCCTGAACCCTCGTTACTTCCCTCAAGGAGTCTGATGCAACTTTATTAGTGCTTCAAAGTATCCAGTTGAAATTATAATGGGTATGCACTTCACCAGGAGACAGCCTGAGAAAACAAATGGTTGTCACTCCAAGGATAATCTCATTGCAAAGCTTAAAGTCTTGTGAATTCATCAGTGCCACTCCTCAAATATCCTCATTATGTTGGTCAAGCAAAACTAATATGTTTAGTTCTAGTAGAAAAAGGGACAGGACTCCCTTCGCAGTCTTATTAGTGTATCAAAATAGGGAAATTAGAAAAGGCTTTAAGGCCCTGGGTGATCTTAAAGTAGATCTTGTAAGGAGAGGCACTGTTTTTGTTTGTTTGTTTCATTAATATTTTAGTATTTATCTTCAAGTAATACTTCAACACCTAATCATAAAATTTAATTATAAAAGTAAAGTAGAGATATAATTCAAAATAATGTTCATTTTAAACTTTTATCTTGTTCACATAGAGAACCATATGCTCTACTATTTTGGAATTAACATTGAGAACATATTTAAGTTAAGCAGCCAATATTTATACACTAACCTGAATTCTTATAAATATATCAAAAGAAAATAATTTATTCAAATACAATTTACTTTGCATGTTAATTCATACATATCATGTGTGCAAAATGGTATAGTATGGAGTAGGAAAAACATATTAAGTTGCCATTTAAGAGACCGAAATAATTTAATATTCCTCTGTCCAAATTATCAACTTCTCTAAAACCACATTTATTCTTCATATTGATTCTTCATGAATGTCACATCTCTAAATCATATTTTAAACTCTTTGAGATCCATGATGAATAACTTAAAATGCATCCTAATTCCAAATCACAAAATTGAACCATGTCAAGGAGTGATTTAAAAATTCCTAACAGATTGAGCATGGGCTGAGCACTTAAAAGCTATTAGTGTGTTCTCCACCTAACTCTGAGACTCTTGTGATACGATAAGTTGGTCACGAAATGGGTTACGTTGACAGTAGATCACCCACCAACCTCAAGAAAATTTCCATGCAACACGGTACGCTGTAAAACACCATAAAATCCTCAACCTAGTAGCACATCCTGCTTAGGTATTAATTTGGCATTGAAAGTTCTAAGCCTTAGCTAAAGAAATTAAATCCTCAAGTTTCAAAGAATTGAACCCACTACTGAAGCAGGAGAGTGAGGTTCTTGTTTCACGGAGTCGAAGAATGAATCTTGTGGACAAAGGAGAGTAAGCAAAGCGATAGAATTTTATTAAGCAAGGATACAGAGAAAGTTCTCAAAAGTGAGAGAGGTCCTGACGCAGTTGCCAATGAGGGCTTTTCATCTCTGTCCTTTTATTACGACGTTACCAGGAAACTTGGTGGTGGTTAGGTCAGTGGGCTGGAATTGACGTGATTCTTATACATTGTGTGAGTTTTTGTTTTGTGACATCTGTTATCTATAGATATGTATTGCTAGCTCTGCTTAATCTTTATAGTGAAGTTTTCCTTTGAGGCCTGATTTGTTTTTGTGGTTATTTTTATTTTCTGTGGTTACAGTGTAATTATTAGAAAAGCATTTTAAGCCTAGTAATTGGGATAGGGTGCTCTAAATTTTCCTGATCTTTGTTCTGTCTCAGCGTCTGCATACCTGAAATACCCTTGGAACCTAGTTGGGGACCCTGTTCTTTCCCTACCTAAAGTCCCATCCTTTCCCTATTCACTACCTTCCAGCACATATGCTTATTTTATGTCTAAGAACTGTGGTCCTGGAAACTCTAGATATTTACAAAAATGGCAAACTCTTACTAAGACAATCTAGAATTACTATGTTCATCATGGGGAATTTTCCAGTTAGGTAAGAATATTCATTTAAGAGCAAGGATTCCCAAATCAAACAAACCAAATGGGATACCCATCTTAATTGGCATGCAGAATCCTCCAAAGGGCTTGAAAATTCTAAAATAGCTTCATCGAAAGATTCATTGCAAAAGGCTAATGAAAAATGAAAGACACAGGAAGTATACCTAAAACAAAAGATTAAGACAGATATGACTTCTACTACTCCCCTCTGTCCTCCTTATCTGAGTATTCAGTCTACTAATTCTTTTTTTGAAATGTCTTTCCACTCTGAAAAGACTACAAAACCATAAACAAAAGTCAAAGTCTTCTATACCTACTCCAACACCCCCATATCTACCCTTGAAGGAGGGCCCCGATATTCCCCTCCCAGGGTTGTTGGGACTCTGAGGGATGCTCTGGTAAACCGCTATCAGTTATTCCCTCAAACAATCAAGGGGAAACTAATATTAAAATTAATGAAAAACCTTGCCAAATTCTAATAGATACTTGGGCTACACTGTCTACTTTAAACCTACTTGCTCCACAGCCCGTAGGTGAGATGTTGGGAAAATTGACAGAAGCCAGTAGAGTGAGAATTCTTACCAGAGTCAGTTCTCCTTGATGTCTGTATTGCCCAGGCAAGGAAGGAAGGTAGAATTTCACATTGCCCCTTATTGGTTACCACTCCTTCTCTCTCCCACGGATAGCTATTGCCTTCTTGTTTGTCTTGTTTTGTGTCCTAAGAACTTGGCTTGGTTTTCTGCCTGCCTGGGACATGTAGGTTGTAGGTTCTTGCATATACAGAAGTGGGAGAGCTAGGTTCTTGTCTCACAGAATCAAAGAATGAATCTCACGGACAAAAAGAAGTAAAGTGATAGTTTTATCAAGCAAGGATACAGAAAAAGCTCTTGGGAGTGAGAGGGGTCCCGGCAGGATTGCCACTGAAGGCTTTTAGGGTTGGCCTTTTATAGAAAGCTAACCAGGGAACTTCAATCTTTTTGACTTCTCTACTGGTGGCACCATTGATTAAGGGCTATTGATAACATCTTTAATGGTTTACTTCTTTTTAGGGTCTGGTTATTTTCTCTGTTGACCACAGGAGACTGTCATAAATAAGACTTCCCCTTTGGAAACCTAGGACAGGGTGGTCTGGAGTGTTCCTTTATCTCTGGTTTCTTTACACCTCCACATTCTGGGGATTTCTGTGAGCCTGATCACATAGCCCCCTATTTATCTCTCCCTACCTAGCCCCGCCTGTTCCTTATTCACAGACAGCTCAACCATCAGGCTGGGGGCTCAAAAATATGGCCAGAGAGAAATGTGGGTTGCACCCCATTTTTGGTTAGCTATGGCTGGACAGAAATGTGGAGTGCACTATATTTGCAGCTAGGGTCCTACTAACTATTGCCAGCTTTCAGGGAATTGTCTTAAGTCTTTTTGACTTTGGGCTGTCTTTGGGAGTGGCTCTGGATCTTGGGAAGGTAATATTTTTTACACCCTCTTTGGGGATGCTTCTTGGATCCATAGGTTGTTCAATACTGTCAGGAATATTTACTATTTGTCCCAGCTGAAAACTGACAAGATATTTGAAAGGATTTTTTATGTAAGTCTGTGGTTATAAGTTGACCAAATTGGAAACTGATATTCAAAGTCTGATAGGAACTTTTTTCTAAGGCCTTCTCTCCCAAGCTAAATGAAACTGTGTACCCAGAGGGAAAGAAAAACATTCCAAAGACAAACAGCTCTAAAGCTATTATATTGGAATCTTTTGATTTCTATCTTAGCTGAAGATTTTATCCCTGATATAAAAAAGAAATTTAAGATAATGTAGTTGTATGGGTGGTGGATTAGCTCCTTGATATCATTCAGGTTGCAACCCAGTTCTTTAAGGAATTAAGTAAAACAACTGTCCTACAAACTGAGGACAAACTGTACAACTTGTTTTGCAAATTGAATCTTCACAAGATCCAGAAGAGCTCACCTTTCGTTTTACCAATCCCCAAAACTCCCCTATTCATCTCACAAGGCTTGTAGGTACTGTAAAAATCTGTATTTAGGAAACAAACTTCCTTCTCCAGGAACTTTGCATTCTTTCTCTATGCCTTTGAGATGTAAATGTTCTTCCTGGTTTCTCTAGGAACTGAGGGTCATCTCTTTGAAATGCAGACTTCAGGGAGGTAATTCTTATCAGAAGGGAAAAAAAAAGGAAAAGGCTATTTGGAAACTAGGTGAATGAAAAAAAATCTTAAAATTCTTTTCCATAAATAGTAATAAAAAGTTTAAGCAGGTAACCTTAATGTATTCTATCTGCCAAAAACACAATTTGGATCTAACTGGCTTTTTTTTTTTATAAACCAGTGAGTTTTGCATTATCATCCTGACTAATGGCTAAAATTTTTAAAAACAGGAATTTATAAGATCTGTTTGTTGGTTTAATTAAAATGGGCATGTCTTTAGGGATGCCTGGGTGGCTCAGTCGTTGGGTGTCTGCCTTCGGCTCAGGTCATGGTCCCGGGGGTCCCGGGATCGAGCCCGCATTGGGCTCCCTGCTGGGAGGGAAGCCTGCTTATCCCTCTCCCTGTCAAATAAATAAATAAAATCTTAAAACAAAACAAAACAAAACAAAACAAAACCAGGCATGTCTTTAGAGATATCAGCTTTGAATATAACACTTTTATTCTACCTAGGTTTACTAAAAGTCAAAGAAGCTCATGTTATATTTGTTACAGAATTTGACAGCAAGAAAGATAATTTAAGATGTTGGTTAGCTGTTTAATGTCTCATGAAAATTTCATGAATTATCTAAACATAATCATTAATAAGTAAATTAAATAGATGTAAATAAAAGCTTATAAATGGATTTTTCAACAATGATTATGATTCATGGTATGTCTGATTAAAAGTAGTTTCCAAAATCTTTTTGGCAACTTGTAACCTTAAAGTTATACTGAAATAAATCAAATGATGAATTTTCAAAAAAAATAAATAAATAAATAAAAATTCCTAACAGATTTAGAAAGAAAATGATGGAGATCAATTGCAAATACAGAACCACCTACTTTTTTTTAAATTTAAGTTTTTATTTAAATTCTAGTTAGTTAACATAACAGTGTAATATTGATTTCAGGAGTAGAATTTAGTGATTCATCACTTACATATAACACCCAGTGCTCAGCACAACGAGTGCCCTCCTTAACTGCCATCATCTATTTAGCCCACTCCCCACCCTCTTCCCCTCCAGCAACCCTCAGTTTGTTGTCTATAGTTAAGAGTCTCTTATGTTTGCCTTTCTCTCTTCCCCCACTCCCATGGTCATCTGTTTTGTTTCTTAAATTCCACATATGAGTGAAATCATATGGTATTTGTCTTTCTTTGACTGACTTACTTCACTTAGCATAATACACTCTAGGTGTATCCACGTCTTTATAAATGGCAAGATTTCATTCTTTTTGATGGCTGAGAAATATTCCATTTCATATGCGCACACACACACACACACACACACACACATATCCCACATCTTCTTTATCCATTCATCAGTCGATGGGCATTTTGGCTCTTTCCATAATTTGGCTATTGTTGATAGTGCTCCTATAAACCTCGGGGTGCATGTATCCCTTTGAATCAGTATTTTTGGTATCCTTTGGGTAAATACCTAGTAGTGCAATTGCTGGGTTGTAGGGTAGTTCTATTTTTAAGTGTTTGAGGAACCTCCATACTGTTTTCCAGAGTGGCTGCACCAATTTGCATTCCCACCAACAGTGTAAGAGGGTTCCCCTTGGATATTCCAGTTTTCCCATGTAAAAGGAGGATACTATGATGTTCCCCTGTGTGTTAAATGGAATTTACCATCCCACATTGACTTCACAAAATGACAAGAAGTGATTCGCAGTGGTAAATCCTGCACTTATGAGGAAGACGGGTTCAATGGTGGCCATCAGAAATATTTCCATATCCAATATAAATCCAGCAGTTTTAAGGCATGGGAAATAATGTGCATTTTTGAAATCATTTATCATCACAACTGTCTTGACCACATAATACTCTTATTTCTTTCCTGAGAAAGAAGAAAACGGGTTCTAAGTTTCAGTAAAAGAATCAAAATTAAAAAAAAAACAAAACAGACTTGGGGTGCCTGGGTGGCTCAGTTGTTAAGTATCTGCCTTCGCCTCAAGTCATGGTCCCAGGGTCCTGGGATTGAGCCCCACATTGGGCTCCCTGTTTGGCGGGAAGCCTGCTTCTCCCTCTCCCACTCCCTCTGCTTGTGTTCCCTCTCTCACTGTGTCTCTCTCTGTCAAATAAATAAATCTTTAAAAAATAGATAAATAAATAAATAAATAAATAAATAAATAAATAAATAAAAACAGACTTGTCTTATTAAAATGCCTATCTCAACCTTTCTCTCTCTTTCACTTATTAGTCAACATTTGTAGAGCACTTCTTCTTTTTTTTTTTAAAGATTTTATTTATTTATTTATTAGAGAGCGAGCGAGAGAGAAAGAGCATGAGAGGGGAGAGGGTCAGAGGGAGAAGCAGGCTCCCCGCTGAGCCGGGAGCCCGATGTGGGACTCGATCCCAGGACCCTGGGATCATGACCTGAGCCGAAGGCAGTCGCTTAACCAACTGAGCCACCCAGGCACCCTGTAGAGCACTTCTTAAGCAGTATTATTGATAATCTTGGAGATATAAATTAAAAATACATGTTTTTTCCAAATCCTGATATTGATTCTTTTAGATCATTGCACTACTATTCACAATAGCCCAAATATGGAAATAACTCAAGTGTCCATCAACAGATGAATGGATAAAGAAAATGTGGTACATACATACAATAAAATATTATTCAACCTTAAGAAAAAAGAAGAAAGAAATCCTGACATTTCTGACAACATGGATGAACCTGGAGGATATTCTGCTAAGTTAAATAAGCCAGTCACAGGACAAATATTTCATGATTCCAGTTATATGAGGTATCTAAAATAATCAAACTCATAGAAGCAGAGAATACAACAGTGATTCCAAGGAACTGAAGGGTGGGGGGAAATAGAGTTATTTAGTGGGTATAAAGTTCCAGTAATGCTAGATGAATAAGTTCTAGAGATCTGCTGTACAACTTAGTGCCTATAGTTAACAATACAGTATTGCACTCCTCAAAATTTGTTAAAAGGAAGATCTAGGTAAGCCTTTTTTATTAACACATACAAAAAAATACAACAAAAAACAGAGATGCATAGGTCAACTCTGGGAGGTGTTGGATATGTCTATTATCTTGATTGTGATGATGTATCATGGGTATTTCCATGTTCCCATACTTATCAAAACTGTACACATTAATTATGTGCAGTTATTTATCAATTAGAACTCAATATATCTGTTAAAATTAAGAATACATGTTAAGTCTCTGCCATCCCAGAATAGTCCATAATAGTATACAATCATCTATAATGTAAATCATACAATGTTACCATTAAGTTGATATAAGTGCAATATAAGTGATCTAATATATTGGAAGTTCATAAAATAAAGATAAAACCACCAGGTGAATTAATTAGAGAGATAATGGGAAAATACGTAAACTATAGGTAGCTAAATGTTTGTAATAAGAATATCTTAGGGGCACCTGGGGGGCCCAGTTGGTTAAGTGTCTGTCTTCGGCTCGGGTCATGATTCTGGAGTCCTGGCATCGAGCCCTGAGTTGGGCTTGGGCTCCCTGCTCTGTGTGGAGTCTGCTTTTCCCTCTCTCCCTCTCCCTTCCCTCCCCCCATGCTCCCTCTCTCTCTCTCTCATAAATAAATAAAAATTTTAAAAAAGAATATCTTAGGAAAATATTATATATGAGCAATAGCAAAATGGCAATTTGGGCCACATGAGTTAGAGAATGAAAACAAACCAGTTTTACTGAATTAAGTGACAGCACTTGAAATTTTTGAGAAACTCCAATTCTAAAATAAATAACTAAACATCAGACAGTAGGTGGTAAGTTCTTGATCAAGTATAGAATTTCTTTACAGAAGCATCTATTTATCACTAAAATGAAGAAAATAAGAATCTTGAAGGCTGTGATGAGGACTGGGGAGAGTGCACAAAAGGCATCTGGCACACCTCCCGCGGTGGGCGTGGTCACAGAGTTTGGCAGCAGACATGATCTGATCGAGGTAGTATTCTTAAAAAGTGAATCTGGAGGTGATGACATAGGAGTGATATTTGAGGAACTGGTTTCAAATACCCTCTTTTTGTAACAAAATTGTAGCATTTTTAGCAAAATTATCAAATGAAAGAAAATAAATAGGCACAGAAGATTGGTTCCTTAGCAAAATACTATCCTCTTTTCATGCAAAAGCACCAAAAATATAGAACAGCAGTAGAGGAAATAGAGAACCAGTATGTTATCTCAGCAGATTGTCCATTAGTTACATTTTTCTACTAGTGTTTAATGTGGAACATCAGCAGATTTTTAAGTATCTTGGGATAACTGCCAAAGAATCAGCAAAACCAAAGCTAAAACAAAACAACAAAAAAGTACCAGTTTAAAACTAAGAGGAAATGTTTACTATATTACAATAGGCAGTAAAAAAAAGGAAACATTACACTTTATCACAACATCTTGCCTTCTAAGAATGATTTGTGAAGAGCAAACACCCACTACTGTGTCCATGCTAGAACCTCCATTGTCTGATCAGTCGGTTGATCATAAACTGAGGATGCTGCACTTTATAGCAGAGAAAACACTGCTAGTTTGGCTATTACTCTACTGCAAAGCAGCTGTGATCACAACCTCCTGAGCACTGAAAATACTTCCTCCCAGACTCACGTAAAACTTTCATATGGAAAACTTCCAAAAAAGCTAAATATGCATATTTCATAATTTACTGAGATATATTTGCATCATGCTGTTATATTCTGCAACTCAGCAAGAATAAATATCATATCCTGGGACTTTTCCACTCATAAAGTGTGTAACAACAGTCAAGTACAAGATATAGCTTTTTTTTATAATCAATATAGTTCATTTGAGCTTAAGTGGCAACCCTGGGGAGAAAATAAAAAAGAAAAGCATAGCTAATCAAAGGCTTCCATAAATGTCATCTCCCCATCCCCCGTGCAGTTCATACTTTTTGTTTTAATTTGCATAGAATTTTCGTAGTCTTAATGAATTTATAAAAATTCCCATAGTTTTATTTTTAATCTAAAGTTGTAAGACATTTATATTTGAAATATATCTCAAGGATATTAAGAATATTGAAGCAATATTATGATTTTGGGAACCTAATTTTGGAATAAACACTACACATAGAAATTGATATGTGATAAAAAACAAAACAAAACAAAACAAGCTTTATTGTAGTGAATGATAACCAAGTATATCTTTCTGAATTTTAAAACTGAGATGTTAGTGAAAATGGCATTGTCATCAAAAGAATACTCTCTCTGTTGATAAATAATTGAGCCATGTGCTCTTTTTCAAGTACTTCTTTGGTTTTTAAAAAATGTTCCTAAGTAAATAAAAACGCAAAATTATTCATAGATAGCTTAACACGATCTTCGTGTTTCCTCAATGGTACATTTACGGAAATGAGTAAGTCATATTTATGTGTGAAAAAATTTGCACCAAGGTGGATATGGAGACAGTAAGGTCTCAGCATCAAGGTAATTGAGAATGTTGGTTGTTTCTTTTTCAGAAGACTGCACTTAACAAGAATCTCTGTAAATTTAGCATGTATCTGAAGACATTAATAGGTTTAATGGACCTGAAAATTTTAAGGTGCTTCAAAGAGTTAAGTCATTGTTGTAGGCTTCAATACTGATGACCATTGTATGATAACTCAGGTCAGCACATAAACAGAATCTTTTCACATTGCCCTGCATTCTTAATATTTATCATACATATGGATGATGATAAATAAAAACAATCACAAGCAATTATTGAATCATATAAATTTCATATCATCTCAAAGGCAGGGCATAAAAAATATCCAATATATAATGTGTAATCACCTGATGTTCTGTACCTGAATGTAGCCTCAGGTCTCCTGCCACTATTATAATAATCACAGTCCCTGAGCCTTTACACTGAGTATATAAGTAGAGTAGAGTCCTTAAGGTCTTTGAAAGGCTTGGAAACTGCCCTTTTGACTCAGAAAAACTTCAGTAGTCAACTTAGATCCTAGATAAACCAGTCAAATGTCCTTTTTTGTATCTTCATAAAAAAGTTGCAATCCTCCTATAAATGCCTTTGATTCCAATCAAGCTTTACACCGTCTAGTATTCTGTTCTTTCATTTGGTGCCGTGTTTAACTCATATTCTGAATCCCCCCTTGCAATCTTCTCTGTTCACATAAAATTATAAAACTGGGGGGCTGGAGGAAATGAGTGAAGATAGTCAAAGGGTAACAAACTTCCAGTTATAAGATGAGTAAGTTCTGGGGATGTAATGTGCAGTATAATGGCTATAATTAACTGTGCTGAACATGGAAAGTTCCTAAGAGAGATCTTAAAAATTCTCACCCCACATACCCTTATATGTCTCTGTACTTGTTACCTATGACCATAGTTATGTTTTCTCCTTTTTCTCTGACTGATAGACTTATTCTTCACAGATATGCATAAAGAACACTTAATCAAAGCTTTTATCCCTACTTAGCTGGAGATGTGCCTTGACGTTAAAACAATTTTTCCTTTGTCCTTCTTTTCATACTCATTACAATGGATTGCACTTCCTCATCATGCACTTTTCCTGCCAGAGAGATTGAATACATGCCAAGGGCAAAGAGCATGACTTATTCTTCTTTGACTTTTTCTTAATGCCTATCACATTGCTGACACATAATAGTGTTCCATAAATATCTATTGAATAATTAAACACAATGACTTATTTGACTGCCTTGTTATTGTCTAACTATACAGCCATTTTGTAAACCCTGGAAGGGGAAATGAATGAGAAAGACACATTCAAGATTTTTACTACCCTTTTAAAGGTACTGGGATACTATATGTTAAATCATCTGACTGAACAGAAAGTGTTAATACAGTTGCCAGAAGTTAAATTTAGCATTAAGCATTAGAAGAATCAGATTATGAATAATTTTGAAAATTCTCTGACTATCATGAAGGTAAATTTACAGTTAGAATATTTTATATAATATTTAAAAATTCTACTTATTTTTTGCTAAACAAGTTAAAAACATAATTTGATAGACTAGTAAAATTTTAACATACTATAATGATGTGAAATGTGAAATATAATAAAGATACTGAATTATGCTGTAATGGTTTTATCAAAATATTGAAAGTTGAATATATATAAATAAATCAGATGACAACAAAGCTTGATTATAATGAAATAATGTGAAATTAAAAAACACTTAAAACAGGAGAAAGGTATACGTTAAAAAGTTTTTGAAAAGGAAAACAAATTTTATTTAATTCTTTCATTATGATTAAACATATTTAAGAATATTTACTATTTGTCATTTGGACTAAATACTGGTAATAGTTCATTAAAGTCAGAAATAGACTTTGCTCTTGTAAGGTAAAATCTTTATTAAGAAAATAACACATTATCAAAAATCACTCAAGTATATTTCCTATGGTAATTGTTGATTTTGAATTGTGACACCCCTCCTTTTATAAAATTTATCAACTGAGGTATAAATGACATATAATATTAGTTTCAGGTGTACAACAGAGTATACATTGAAAAATGGTGACCATAATAAGTCTAGTTACCCTCTACCTTACAAAGTTATGATACTATAGATTATATTTCCCATGCTGTACCCTACATCCCCGTGATTTAATTTATTTCATAATTGGAAGTTTGTACTTCACTGATTTCACACTACCCCCCAATACTCCTCCCCTCTGGCAACCACTAATTTGTTCTCTGTATCTATGAGTATGGGTTTTATTTGGTTTTGTTTTATTCATTTGTTTTGTTTTTCAATTCTACATATAAGTGAAATCATGTAGTGTTTGTCTTTGATTTATTTCACTTAGCATAATAGTTTCAAAATCCATCCATGTTGTTGCAATTGGTAAGATTTCATTTTTTTGTCTGAGTAGTATTTTATTGTGGATATATACCACATATTCTTTATCCATTCACTTGCTGATGGACACTTAGGTTGTTTCCATATCTTGGCTATTATAAGTAATGTTGTAGTGAACATGGGAGCGCATATATCTTTTTGAATAAGTATTTTATTCTTCTTCAGAGAGATACACAGTAGTAGAATTGCTGGATCTTATGGTAGCTCTTCTAAGGCTGGTTTAGTAGTGATGAACTCCTTCAGCTTTTGCTTTTCTGAAAAACTATTTCTTCTCCATATCTAAATAATAACCTCCTCAGGTAGAGTATTCTTTGTTGAAAGTTTTTATTGTTGTTGTTATTGTTGGTTTTGTTTTGTTTTCCTTTCAGCACTTTGAATAGGTCGTGCCACTCTCTCTGGCTTGCAAAATTTCTGCTGAGAAATCTGCTTGAGAGCCTTAGGGGATTTTTCTTGTATTACAACAATTTGTTTTCCTCTTGCTGCTTTTAAGATCCTCCTCTATCTTTAACTTTTGACATTTTAATTATAATGTATGTTCATGTGACTTTCTTTAGGTTCATTTTATTTGGAACTCTCTAGACTTCCTAGACTGGGATGCCTGTTTCCTTCCCTAGATTAGGGAAGTTTTCACCCATTATTTCTTCAAATAAGTTTTCTGCCCCTTTCTCTTTCTCTTTCTCCTTTCAGAACCCCAATAATGCAAATGTTATTCTGCTTGATGTTCTCTCAGGTCCCTTAAGTTATCTTCACTTTTTTAAAATATTTTTTTCTTTTCATTGTTCTGTCTGAGTTAGTCCATTGCTTTATCTTCCAGCTTTCTGTTCTGTACTTCTACTTTCATCCAATCTGCTGTTGAACACTTCTAGTGTATTTTTCAGTTCAATTATTGTATTCTTCACCTCTGTGACTTCCTTTTTTTTTCAGAGTAACTATTTTTTTTAAATTTTTATTTAAATTCAATTTAGTTAACATATAGTTTGTTACTAATTTCAGAGGTAGAATTTAGTGATTCATCAGTTGCATATAACACCCAGTGCTCATTACATCAAGTGCCCTCCTTAATGCCCATCACCCAATTACCCCATTCCCTCCCCCTTCCCCTCCAGCAACCCTCAGTTTGTTTCCTATAGTTAAGAGTTTCTTATGGTATGCCTCACTCTGTTTTCACCTTATTTTATTTTTCCTTCTCTTTCCCTAGGTTCATCTGTTTTGTTTTTTAAATTTCACATATGAGCGAAATAATATGGGATTTGTCTTTCTCTGACTGACTTATTTCGCTTAGCATAATATCCTCTAATTCCATCCACATAATTGAAATGGCAAGATTTCATTCTTTTTGATGGCTGAGTAATATTCCATTGTATGTATACGTGTGTGTGTGTGTGTGTGTGTTCTATATTAAACCGTAATACTCTTGTATCTTCCCTATTTGTGTGTCACCTGTTGACTAGTGGTCTGTCTATTAATAGAGTTCTCAAAGTCTTTGGTATGCTAATTAAGATCAGATATATGCACCTGTAGGTCAGGTTGAATTCTGGAGTTCAAAAACAGTTTTAAGACATTACTTTCATGAGTTCTGTCATGTCCAAGACTTATATGTTCCCTGCAGCTCCCTTTTTTTGGCCATCTAGCCAGAAACCTGAGTTGATACGTACTTCACTCTTCCATGTCAGTTCATGTTGGTAACACATCCATGCTCTAGCACTGGACGGGCAAATAAAGAGAAAAAAATAGATAGCAATAAGGGTTAGCTCCACTGTCATGGGATCTCATCTCTGAGAGTTTCCTTCTCTCAAAGTTTTGGTTCCTGTTGGCCTCTTAATACTGGTTGCTGCCACTGTGGGATAATTATTACGGAAATGGAATAGGAGAGAATGGAGAAAAGGGACAAAAGAAAAATAACTGTATTTCTGCACTATGAATAAGTATTTTCCTGTTTGTCTCCTCAAGCCAGAACTATAGGACTAGAATTTTCTGTGCCACTGAGCTCATTTTAGATTGTAGATTATATTACAGTCATACTGAGTATAGCCTTTCCTTCTTTCCTGGAGGGGAAGAAATGGTAAATTCATGGCCAGTTTGGTCAGACTTTGGACCTCGATGCTTATTGCTGCTTCACACTGCTATTTACTTTGCACAGTCCTCATATGGTTGCTGCATGTATTCTGTCCCATTTGTACCATTGTTATTAAGTGAGAGAGGCAGTCAGAGTATGCTAAATCCATATTACCAAAAAACGGAACTGTAGGCTATTGTTTATTAGGCTAGAGTATCATTTGTAATGCAATTCTCTTAAAATCTTCAGAGGCTGCCAATCCTCTGAATCATAGACAGATATAAACACTATTCAAATCATGATCCATGACTCTAATCTCTGTTTTTTAAATTCACATTTTATTTAGCAAAATGCTTTAGTGCCTTACCAAAAGGCACATGTTTCAGCTCTCATCTTAGATTTTGTCCTGAATCAATATACTTGATATAGCTGAAGTTGTAAAGTAAATTTTATTCCCCATGAAACCCCATATTTACAATTAACCTAGGTATTTAATGGGAAGAAATTATTTTTTATTTCATGTAGGAAATAAAAGCCAGACCAGAATGCCTTTTGAAAGGCTTAGAGGATCAAAATCCCCTCAAGTCTCTGTGTTTTCCCATATCACAATATTATCTTACATAGTTTTATCCACAGCCATTGGTCAAGGTGACTTTATCTTAGGGTAAAAAAAAAAAAAAATGATTATGCAGGTCAGTAAGTCATATGACTATATAACTAACAATGATCCATTTTGAATTATTCTGGACTAAAAAAAGGGCAATAAATTCCATGTTCATACTTTCTGGACTTCAAATACCCTAGCATGTAATTAAATACACCCATCCCTTGCAAAAATAAGAAGTATCCAATCTATCCAACATCCTGGTAATATTTCTATAAATTCCTGTAAACTTCAGCATCAGTGAAAAATAATCTGAGGCCCAAAATACTAAAGGTAAAATTTCAGCTTCTTCACTGTGGGTTAAACAGGATTTGTTATATTCAGCCAGGTATTACAGGGTCACCATTGCACCCAAACTAACTTATAATCAACTAATACCACATCATTAGACACATGACTTGAACAATTTCATTTTCAACTACAATTTAAGTAATAGAAGCCTCATTTATGCATGGCTAACACTAACTTGGGCAATCATAATTCAGGGCTCTTTTATTCCAGTACCCTTGGAACTTTACCTGGGTCAATTTCTTACCCATTCCATCACTCATTACTTTTAGATTTGATGGGATTCTATGACTATGCAAGTCATCTATCCATCTCTGTGCCAGTGGTGATGGGTCCTATGATTTGGAGACTCACCAGCAACAAGTGTATTGGGGGAGAATCCCTGCACTGAAGGAATTATAGGCAGACAAAACATTTTCTACTCTACATTTCTCTATTTAATCTGCTATTTTGTGCTGAAAGAACATCTGAAGAGTTCTCATGTAGTTTCTTGCTTTATTGATGCTTTTTATTTTTTCCCCTATATGTAAGACTATATCCATGTGCTCATCTACTTTTATTGTTACTAACCAATTTTTGTGAATATTTTTAAGTTCTATATTGAATCATTTCTGTCTCTCAGAGCTAGGCCTAGTATACTTTCTATGGTTATATTTCCTAATAACTTCTTTTTATATTTCTTGAAGTGGATTATCTGTATCACCAGCCTTTTGTCCATTTACTTTGATAAAATAATAAAATAATTCAGTTATTCATGAATCATCTGGAAAATAAAATTAATTATTAGTCTCTTACAAACCAGAATGTAGATAGTCAAAAGTGATGCATATACATGTTGCCATATGGTATATAAAATTTTGGTAATTTAGATATTCTAACATATGGGAAAGGGTCTTATCACTTTCTATTGGAATATCTAAGGAGTTAACATTCACAGAAAAGGAGGCATATGGAAGCTCCCTTTCTCTTCCTATGTGGTAAAGGGTAGGTGAAGTTTTAGTAAAAAATAAATCTATTTCAACTTTTTGATCGTATTCTCTTAATTATCTTTCCCAAATATCTCATATCTATATTGTGTTAAGAGTGATATTAATCTGATATATCCTTGTTTTATCACCCAACTGTGCCACTGAGACTGCTTATTACTCTGCAAGGCTGCTCATCCCAAGTATAAGCACAGCATAAATTCTGCTGTGATCTCCTTCCTCAGTTGGCACCCTGAATCTTTGTGTTTCTTGATGATGTTAGATCAACCAAGATATTCTTGCTGATATTCCCATAGACCCTTCTCACTTGACTTTTAATAACAGAGATATTAGTTCAGTTTGGCTGATGATTTTTCCATTTCCCAGGCCAGCCTTGTCTTCATATTCAAGGAACCAAAGGGTGGGTCTTCCATCCTCATGAACATCTGGGCCTAGCAGTAATTTGATTACATTAAAGAAATATCTATGTCAGGAGATTCAGGCATATTCTAATTAGGATGTGTGAACATACTTTTAAACTTTCATTCTCCAGAGAAAAACCATTTTTATTTCATCACATGTTTCCCTCAAGAGAACTTTTCATATCATCCTGGACTACCTAAACTATTAATGAAAAGGTGACTGTAAAAATGGTTTCTATTAGTTAACATAAGACATAAAAATGTCTTCATCAATTTTTCATCAATTTTTTTTGTTCTGAAACTCCCACAAAACTTTGATTCTTAGACCTCTGTGACATAACTACAAGTAACCATAATACATTAAAGATAGGGAATGAAAGGGGCGCCTGGGTGGCTCAGTCATTAAGCGTCTGCCTTCGGCTCAGGTCATGATCCCAGGGTCCTGGGATCGAGCCCCACATTGAGCCCCACATCAGGCTCTCTGCTCAGCGGTAAGCCTTTTTCTCCCTCTCCCAACCCCCCTGCTTGTGTTCCCTGTCTCACTGTGTCTCTCTCTGTCAAATAAATAAATAAAATCTTTAAAAAAAAAAAGGGAATGAAAACCTGTCACCCACTGAGGAGACACTGATCCATTGCACTGGGGAAAACACAGCAGCTCAGAGGAAATGGTCACCCACTGAGGTGTACAGCTTATCCAGATGTTTTGCACTAGAATGCAGGCATGAAGTCCCTCCTATCTTTAACCCAGAGCAACAATAATTTAAAATCAGTTTGATAGTATGAGCAAATCCTTCCAGGTTTTGTGCTGTGAGATGATACACAGGAGGATGTAGGGGTACCTGGGTGGCTCAGTTAGTTAAGTATCCGGCTCTTGATTTTGGCTCAGGCCATGATCTCAGAGTCCTGAGATTGAGCCCTCTGTTTCAGGCTTCACATTCAGTGTAGAGCCTGCTTAGGATTCTTTCCCTCTTCCTCTCCTTCCCCTTGACGCCCCTAAATAAATAAATAAATAAATAAATAAATAAAATTTATTTTAAAAAATTAAAAAAATGAAGGGTATGTTTGGTTTGATCTAACTTTAAACATAGAATATAGAATGCATAAAAAAATTCATTTTGCAAACTGAAAATCACCTTACAAACCTAGGCAGTCTTCACCAAGAAAGGAAATCTAGTTACAATAAAAGATGTATTGGAATGCAAACTAGGAAAGATGAGAGTTACATAAAGATCTCATTGAAAACAAAATAAACAATGATTTTAAATATCAAAGAAACTGAATAGGCTGACACCTAGAATTACAGACACTGATTTGTGATCAAGTTGATTCCCACCAAGCAATTCTATGTCACATGTTCCAGAGTGAATGTATTCAAACATTTATATAATTTATAACATTCATGGTTCACTTGAGCAAAGTTAGTACATATTATCTCAGAACAATTTATTAGTCACATTCAAATAGTCAATAAAATACATAGCACTTGGGGATAATAGAGAAAGAAAATACAGAGTTAAAAAAAGATGCAAATATGAAATATTCAGAGTAATAAAGTGCCAAAAATGCTGTTAATGCTTCATTATACTTTTCTGATAATGCAAGTTATGCAAATTTTTAAAACTAAAATATATTCTTACTTGGTTTGCTTTAAAGATAATATTTGTATAAGTACAATATAAATAAAGCTCTTTTTCATTTTAGCAGAAATTTTGTACCCATTTTGTACCTCTATAACTAACATAGCACAGGATGTGTCACAAAATATATATAGCTCCAACTTCCCAGAGATGCTATGCTTACTTCCTTGCTTTAATGATTATTTCACTTTCAAATGGATTTATTAACAGAAATAAGCACACTTTAAACAGATGGTTGTCAGAAATCTGCTTACTTCAATAAAATAATGGAGAGTTAACAAACATTTGCAGCTTGGTGTGGTATAAAGCATCACTGCATTAAGTTGCCATAAGGAATGAAGCACATAGAGCATTTTATAAAGATAACTCATGTTTATGTAGTTTTGATTTCAGTAATATTAAAAACATAAAGTGCATGTGCAAATGACTAACCCAAATCTATAAATAATATTCATTAAACAACACCTATAATCTTTAAAACTTACATAAACTTTGCTGAAACCCCTGTAAAAATAGGATCAGCTCATCCAAAATGGGGAGAGATTAATGGTAGTTTTTACTTCAAAAAATAATAAGCCAAATGTCTGAATATTTATGATTGAATTCCCTTAAAACTTTTTCTCCATACCTTCTGTATCATAAAATAAATAACTTTGAGAACATCCAAAATATGTCAACTGCAATAAAAAGTGTCAGATAAAATGCAATATTAATCTTTCTATACCATATTAAAATTCTGTGTAGCTAGTAGCATGTCATTGCAACATATGAAGGTAAGACATTATGATTAAAATAAAGCAAAGCTAGAGAAACTTAACATTTAATGGGGAAAATGTTTAAAGTTAAGGGTTTTGTTTTAAGTGTTAAAGAAAATTAATGGATAAAGTAAGAAAAATCACATGAAGAAATGATTATTCCTTTCTTCTGAATGCATAATCTTTCTTTTCTAACTGGGAGATACACTGTCTACTCTCTGTGATTCTCAGACTTATAGGTTTTATTTTCCTATCAATTTAGTCTGTCTCACAGTGATTAATTAGATAGATAAATACATAGATGTATGTTAAGTATGTATGTATGTATCAATCTGAGTATAGATATGTGTATGTATATACACATCTATATTAACTCACTGTGCTTAGAATAATCAATTTCTTAGCATTATAATTTAATAATTTAAAATTCTCCTATTAGACTTCAAGCTACTTAGATTTCAGTATTCAAACTTATTAATACCTAAAAACAAACAAACAAACAAACAAAAAAACTGGGATAAATGAATAAGTCAGGGGAATATATAGAGAAAAAATTTAAAAATACATATTTGAAACATAACTCATGAAATTTATTTTGCTATAAGGGAAGACTATTCTTCTATAAAAATAAATTATTCATATTCAAGGAACCAAAGGGTGGTTTGGTTATTATTCATATTCAAGGAACCAAAGACTATAAAAATAAATTATTTTACACAAATTACACGCCAGAATTACTTTGTGTTTTATAATTTATAATAAGAAATACAGTCTAAATCCTTACAAACAGTATCTGGTAATTAAATTTCCCTGTTAAAATGGAATTAGTAGTTTCTCATCTCTGTGTTTTAAATGGACAGGCCAAAGGAATACAGTCAATTTGACAAGCCGAAATTTCTGGTGGTAATTGAGTTCAATATTTATTCTAAAATAGCAGTAAAGGATCTAGTTTCGAGAAGGTAGGTTGAATAAAATTGTCAAAAATCGATCTGGTAAGTTTTAGCTGATTTTGTTTAGCAATGTTAGACTTTTTTTAAGTTAATAACTAGTAATTATAAATTCTGATTTTTTTTTTTCTATTTGCTCACCTGCCCTCTTGTATCTTGCATGGGGGACACCAGATATCAGAGGAACTGGACAGCTTGCTATAATAATCTTATCTGAGTAGAATGGGTAGAATGGTACTCTACTTCTGCTGCCAGACACAAGTACAATCCATTTTACCAGTTGAAACTGTGTAGTCATTGAAATGACCATCATTCAGCATTTGCCTAGAATGATAGTCACAAGGTTAATGTGATTAAAATAATGACAAAGTACATTCCCTGAAAGATGGTTTATAAAACCAAATAATAAAAATTCTATCTGGCGGCAAGAAATAAAATTTCTTCCTGTCTTTGGGTTAATTGGTGGAGTACTGTAATACAGCAGGGACCCGCTCGTCTTCCACAGAAATAGTTCTTTTTAGTATCCTCCTGTTTTTTCAACTTCACTTTTGTGATATTCAGTGTAATGAACTTATGTTATAGTTGCTTCAAAAAAGACATTCTTAGTCCAATTACTTATCAAAGAACACTATATACGAATGTCACATGCATTATATTAAATCATTTTTCTGGTTAATTATTTTAGTTAAATATTTCATTTCTTAACAAGCTAGGCCACACAAAATACTGAGAAGGTAATGTTTATGGAGGAAAAAAAGGCAAGAAGTCCTGAGTCTCGTCAAGTGCTAAAGACAGATGTCAAATAGAACATGGATTTGGCCAGCAGAAACAGAGTTTATAGAAAGACCATAAAGGTTAACTAAAAGAGGTTAAAGTTGGCAAAGATATACTGATCATCCACTCCTTCTAAAAATGCTTGAGATTAAATGCTCTAGAAATGAATAATCAGTAATTGAGAGCAATTCCTAATTGGAAGAAAACAATATACTAAACTAAATGTATTAATTCTTTTTTCTTGATTTTTCTTTTCCTTTCTTTTTTGGCTTGATCTTCTCTAGTGCCATATTGGTGCAATACCCTACAAATTGTGACTGTTGGCTATAATTGAGTTTACTGTATCAGTTTAGCAATAGAAATCAAAATGTTTATTTTTCATTGAATGCATGTTCTCTTTTTATTAATAATGTTATACATGCTTATGTTTTTATGAAATACAAGTTTTTAACTTGAAAATGAAGTCACATATGTTTTAGTTATGAACAATCTAGTCTGTTTTTGAAGGAAAGGCACAGAAACAGTGTTATAATCCAATATTTAAATGGGACAGGTGTTTAAAATATTCACCAAAATAATTGTAATAGTTTTCCATTAAAAATATCTTTTCTGGTAAAATTTTAATAGCAGTAGTATGATCTAGCAATGTTATTTTCACAATATAACTGAAAGCTGCAATTAGTCTACTTAAGTTAAGAGATACAAATTTTGCTGTTACTATCATCGTTCTTCTCCATTTATGGGTAGTAAAAGTAAATGAAACAAACTTATCCTACTGAAAAATTACTACTTCTGTCATTAGAAGCTTTACACTTGCCTTCTGTAGACATACTTGGAAATTCAGCACAATAAAACAAAACCATTACCAAAATGGTTGAATACTTTGAATACTTTGGGAAGCCAGTATATTATAAAATAAAAAGATACATATTAAAATTCTGCTTGAGTATTAAAACAATTAAATAAAAATGAAATAATTACATAATTATTTAAATTTTTTAAATACCTAAAGGGATTATTTTGGTCATGATAATTTTTGTCTATTCAATTAAATTTTAATATATATCAAATGGTTCCAACTTTCAGTCATTTTGTATTAGTGCCAAGTAGTTTACCTAGATTTCTTTCTTCCTTGTGTGTATTGTTTGTATCTGGCAATGTGTGTGTGTGTTGTTTTTATTTGACCAAATAGTTGTTTCATATTATACCTTCTTTTTTTTACATTATATTTGTATACATCTGTTTTTAAATAATTTTATTGTTTATTCTAGCGGTTTGACCATATATCTTTAATTTATCACAATTTATGTAATAGTTGAATTAAAGTTTCTATTACTTCTGGGTCATCCTAGAATCTGTTTCAATGATATAGTAGTGGTGTAATAGTCACATTTTCTACTTCTTTACATGTCCAGTATTTTGTCAATTATATGTTAGACATTGTGGATGTTAATTATATTATCTTCTTTTAGGGGTGTTGAATATTGCTATGGCACACAATCTGACTGCTGGTGGAGCCTCTCGATCTTCTCAGGTATGGTTTTATGTTTTGTTCTACTGGTATATTTCAGTCTTGTTTTAGTCAGTTTTGTTCAGTTGGGTTCTAGTAATAAGTTGTGGCCTATAGTCTAGGGTGGCCTTTACTTATTTGGCCTTTAGCTTGTCTCACCTGAATACCTGAGATATTAAACAAGGTCTTTTCACTCTTCATTTGGGGAATTCCAATGTCCCCAGCACTACATGACCCCTAGGATCATACCTGTTAGCTATCAGCCTCACAGTGTCTTCTTTCTGCTAGTCTGAGCCTTGACTTGAATTTACAAAGCCCAGCTATCAGTTAAAAAAGTATAAGGAACTAGACACAGACTTCCCTCACCACCCTTCCAGAATCCCTTTTTTCCGATAATCTGTCCTGCAAATTCTACAGGTTGAGATCAAGTGGGTCAGCACAAATGTGGTGGCCATCCCACTCTTGAGGGAGCCACAAACAAAAGGCTCTGGCAGTTTTATGGACCCCAGGGTCAGGAAGCAGCCTAAAGGGAGGGCTAGGAATGGGAAAACACTGAATAATGAGTCAGGGAAGGGGAAAGTGTCTTTAAGGTTTTCCTCTTTCCAATCCTGTCCCCAAAAGGAGGCCTCAGCAGATGCACATAAAGATGCCTAGAGAGGGCAGATTTTTCCCATGAGGCCCTCCAGGGAAAGCCTTAGTCATTGCCTGTGGTCAGGTGTGAAGAATTACACACAGGTTTTTAACCAGGAATTGAACCCCTCAATGTCATACAGGCATAAGTACCAACCAGAAAAAGTTCATTATATCCAAGCAAAACCACACACACACACACACACACACACACACACACAAATAAATACATAAATAAATAAACAAATAAACAAACCAATAACAGTAGTATTGGACAAACCAAAGAAATAGAAAATCATCATTAGAACACCTCAGCAATAAATGCTGCAGGTAAGATTCACCAATAAATATTAAAATTAATGGGAAAGACATTTTATACACACACAAACACACACACACACAAAATGGAATATTACTCAGCCATAAAAGGAATAAAATCTTGCCATTTGTAACATGAATGGGTCTAGAGGGTGTAATGCTAAGTGGAATAAATCAGTCAGAGAGAGACAAATACAATATGGTTTCACTCATATGTGGAATTTAAGAAACAAAACAAATAAAGAAAAAAAAGAGACAAATCAAAAAACACTCTTAACTATTGAGAATAAACTGATGGTTACCAGAGGGGAGGTAGGTGAGGGGATGGATGAAATAGGTGAAGGGGACTATGAGGACACTTATCATGATGATCACTGAGTAATATATAGAATTATTGAATGACTATATTGCATACTTGAAATTAACATATGTTAATTATACTGGAATTAAAATAAAAAAATAATAATGGGTGTTTGGATACAGCAACAGGGAGGTGGACCTCAAGATCCAGATGGCTTCTAGGAGATAAGAACTCCTGGCCAACCAGCTCCAGTGATAGCATAAGAGAGAAGTCTTGCCTCAATCATTTACCACTCTTGAGACTCTACCATCTTTACCTTCTACCCTAGAACCCTAAGGAAGGAGGGCAGCTTAAAGAACCTTACTTTGTCTGGTAACATCAGACAAAAAATATAAATAATGGGTGAAACTTTAAGAAGAAACAGCGTATTTACATAGTCTCTATGGTGTGTCTCAAATAATATTTATTAATCCAGTGTTTGTTTTCACATTTTTAATATATATTTTAACATTTGTTTTCTTTGTTCTTTGTTCTTTGATATTCCTCTTTCCCATTGTTGTAACTTAATTTGTACCCCCTGAAGAGTGACCCAGACACTTCTAATAAATATAGTGGGAAAAAATTATAGATATGAATATTGTACAGAAAGGGAAAAACAGAAATATGTTATACACAATCTTAATCATGATCAGTGTTAGCATCACTAGTAAAATTCATGTTGACATCATGTCCTCATTTGTATAAAGAGAAGGGCACTTCACCTGTGTGAAATTTTAAAAAATCCATAACCCCTGTCTAATCATGAGAAAATATCAGGCAAACCCAAGAAGAGGGAATTCTACAGACTACTCAACCTACACCATTCAAAAGTATGAGGGTCATGAAAACAATAAAAGACAAAGAAGCTGTCATAGACTGGAGGATACTAAGGTGACATAACAACTAAGTATGACATTATATTCTGGATTGGATACTGGCTTAGAAAAAAATTACACTGGAGGAAATTCTGGTGAAATCCAAATAAAGTGTGTAGTTTAATTAATGGTATTGTACCAATGTTAACTTATTAGTTTGGTAATTGTAGCACACTTATGTTAACATGCAGGAAGGCTGGTAAAGGATATGCAGTAATTTATTGCAGCTGTTGGCAACTTTTCATTAAATCTAAAGTTACTACAAAAAAAAGTTTAAAGTAAAAACATATTGATTTGAAAGAGAAGATGTTCTCTGATTTCATAAAATCCTTTATATTCTTAGATTAGTGAGGAGTCAAATTGGCACTGGTATATTTTTATTTCCATATCTTTTGAACATTATTCTTATTTTTTCTGGAAACTTGAACCTATTCAATTGGATTTGAGATAAAATGTGCCAATCTCACCATTTGATTTTCAACTGTTTATACTTGCTCTGATATTCATATAGCGTTCTCCCTAATTATCCAAAAGTTACATTCAAACAAAATTTTATATTGTTATCTTAGTTAACAATGTTGTATTGAGGCTATTTTAGTGTCATTCTCTGGATTTACAAAATAATAGAAACATGGCCCATGGTATTAAAAAATTATGCACATAAAGAATTATAAAATTTATAAGAGAATTATGGTTGGTTATGAAGGAGAAAGCACTGGTTCTATTTTGTGAACAGAAAGAAGTTTCAAGAAAATCTTCATGGAGATTCAATGCATATCTATAAAAAATACTAATTTATTGTTTAATAGATTTGTCATTTTTAAAGTTGTTAAATTTTTTGAAGGTAGATTAAAATTGTTTATTTTTGGCTAATTTTTTGAAACTAAAATGAAACATACTCATGTATATAAACATATGCAATTACACAAATTGATAAATATATATGTGATATAAACTATTTCAGGAATGGATAGTAGGGATATGAATCATATTAAAAAAATCTTATATTCTCACATTTTCATATACCATCTTCTAGACTTGGGGACCTCAATTATAATAACTAAACCACATAATATCAACTTATTTCCATCATGTGCATTTATTCCAGAATGTGGAATATCAAAATCTTGTACTTCAAGACCCAAATTATTATTTGGGGAATAGAACCAGATTTCAAATAACAAAATGCTAACACATAGAGAATATAATATAATATTTTACAATATTTGCATTTACCATTTTAATTAAAACACAAAATGTATATTGGGATTACTCAAAGCAAACAATTCTGGAATATCTAATCATTTTCTTATTTTATTTATCTTATTTGATGATATGTGTTCATTTTTTCCCACATCACTCTGTAGCAGCGATTCAGAATGTCAATAAGAAATGTCTATGCTACAGAAGTTAGATATCTAGGAAGATATCACAACTTACAATATTTATGAATCTAGGTAGTGAATAAGCTATTTTTTAAAGTATATAATCAGTTTGGTATAGTGATTCTGATACCATAGCAATAAAATTTTAGTAGCTCATGATTCCAGACTGACTTTGAATAAACTGTATCATTATTTCATACTCATTATCTGAATGCCATCAGCTATCCTACTTGATTCAAAGGTTGTTTTTATATTGCACTCCTGAGTTTGCTCCAATTTATAACTATATTTTACTCACCTGCATTTTTTCATAGTTCTATGAATAATTTTTGATGTATACCGTAAGTGAATTTTTATCAATTTGATAACATGATCTTAGATATTGATTTTTATGTTATTTTAATCATGTTTTTGGTGGGGTTTTTGTTGTATTTATGGTAATCTTTTGCATATCAAATTTATTTTTAATTTAAATATATATGTGACATTCTCCATATAAAAACTATCTAGTAAGATTCATTAAATAAAAATAATAAAAATATTTTGTACAAAATTCTTAAATACCAGACAGACGTTTCAGCAAGAAAAATACAGGTTTTATCTTATCATCTGTTTTAGGTGTATACTGTGTTTGCTCTTTTAGGAGTGTGTCCTTTCAGGATTTTAAAATAATCAAATATCTTTCTAGAAATATATTATCAAAATTTGTCAAGAAAGATCATTTTTCTTTAAAGTAGGAAATGTGCACAATTTATATTAAGAATATGTACTTCTAGAGTAATTCCTGGAAGAAAACTGAAATATACTGATAACTAAAAATAATCTATGCTATTACTTTAAATTAATCCATAAAATGGTATATTTTTATGATTCAACCTTATGGAAAATTTTATTTTCTGTTTTTTACAACATTTGAAAAATCTTATTTCATAAGAATTTGCACAAAATATGAAGATTTTAAAAGAGAATGTAGAAGTTAACTATGTATTTACGTAATTAGCAACTGTTGTGTTGTAGGTTATATTTCAATACATAATCCTGTAACTTATTTGAAAATATAACTAAACACTTTTCAGTATTAAGAATAGACATACCTTTTTGAAATTTTTATTTATTTTAGTTCTGATGCTTATTTGCAAATTATTGGCTTGCTATAAAAATCATTTATCTTAGATAACACCTCACTTTATATTATAAATGTGGATATATGACTTCTCTAACTAAGACTATAAACATGAAATTTTCTCAGGTAAGTTTCTCCATCTATTGAGGCATAATAATTTTCACTGCCTACCTCAAAAATATGAATTAAAGAACAGGAAAATGTAATTCTCTCAGTAATAGAAATTATTCCAAAGAGCAAAAAAATACAGATACTAATCAATGTAGCTAAAACTGATATTTTGGCAAATGTGCATTTTATAATGGGTTGTTTTGAGCCTAATTATTATATTTATTCATAATATAATTTTAATATGATTTATATTTGCTAGGTATTAGAACAGCAAGATTCTTAGCATATTTCCACTGTTAGCAACTATACAAAAATGACTTTTAAAATATCTAAACATACCTCTTTATTTGTAAATATAAATACTTGCCTTAATAGTTGTTTCAATTAGAAGAGTAAAAAGATATATTACCGTGAAGCACAACATATAAAAGAACTTTTATCCAGAAAAAATAATCACTTTTTTCTTTACCATTTTTAATTATATCTTTTGAAGAGCAAAAGTTTTTAAGTGGAATTTGATATTGTATTAAACTGTCATATTCTTTTCTGTTTTGGATCTTGCTTTTGATATTGTATCCAAGAAATTGTTTCCCTAAGGAAAAGGCACAATAACTTTTTCCTAAGTTTTCCACCCAAATTTTGGCTTTACCTGACAATAGGGTCTCTTTATTAATTAACCAATGTGCTTAAGGTGGAAAGGAGGAGGGAGGAGCTAAGATGGAAAAGTAGGAGGACCACAGGCTTGCCTCAGCCCTCCAACATAGCTAGCTAGATAAATATCAAATCATTCTGAATACCCAAGAAATCAACTTGAGGACTGACAGAACAAACTGCACAACTAGAGGGAAAGAAGAACCCACATCGTGGAAGGTAAGAGGTCAGAGATGTGGTCTGATGAAGAAATGGATCATGGGTGCTGTGGAGGGGAGGGAGCCCTAGTCACAGAGACAGGAGAGAGAGGGAGAGAGAGAGAGGGAAGAGTGTACAAGGGATTGCACAAGGAAAACGCCCAAAGTCATTGACTAGGAAAATAAGAGGGGCTGATTTTCATGAATTTTACAACCAGTGGAGGTCAACGACTAGAGTTTTAGAGGTCTCCTGCATAGTCAATGTGGAGCCCTGATGGTGCTGCAGTGCTCCTATGGAGAAGGAGGGCAGAGGCCCAAGAGCAGACAGCAGGATCTGAGGATCCCCTGGGATGCACTGGGAGAGATGGTTCCCCCTTCTCGGAGCACATCTGTGAGAAGTGACACTGCCTCTCTGGGGACAAAAGAGCTGGCAGGTGCCATTACCCTCCCCTGCCTCTCAGCATAGGTATGGAGACTGCAGCTGAGGGTGGCTAATCTGGACACCAGCTTTTGGCTGCACTTTACTCCAAACTCCACATACTAACCATTTGGTGTGATTACCCTTCTGGGACAAACCTGCATCAGTCCCAGCATGGTGAGACCCTCCCCCAGAGGACCAGCGTGAGTCTGTTCCTCTCCAGGTCCTTAAAGTTTGGAGTTTTAAAATTCTGCAGCCCTGCCTGGGATAGAACCCAGGCACACTGCACTGCAAGGCCCCTAGATGGGCCAAACACAGACAGGATGAAGGCAGGGATCTGAGGGACTCCTGGGACACACGAGGGGAAATTGTTCACTCTTCTGGGAAGACTTCCCAGATAGCAGTTGGTGCAAACACCCTTCTCCAGGGATGAGGGAAGGGCTGGTGCCATTTCTCTCTCCCAGCCACTCAGCATAAAATAACTTCAGTAAACAGCACAGCGTCAACGGTGGCAGCCTAAAGTCTCTTACACCAAGCCCTCGCCCCCTGTGATCTGAAGGTGCTGCTTTTCTTGGACAAGTATGCCTGAGAACCAGAGCAGAGGGCCCCTCACTCAGAAGACCAGGAAAAATTCCCCCCAAGCACCACGTTTACTGACCATAGAGTTCTGTAAAGCTTCAGCTCCAGTGGAAATAGCATAAGGATTCTTTTAACAAACAGACCACAGTACACTGAGGTAAAAATCACCACAGTCTGGCCATGGTCCAAACAATCCCCACTGCAAGCAAGGAGAAACTCTGCAGAGGCCCGACCTGAGGGAAACACTAGCCAAAACACAGCAGCAGAGTGCACACAGCATACACGAGAGAGAGTTCCTGAAGCACCAGGCCCTGGACAAGATATGACCTCTTTTTCATAAAGCCATTACTCTCAGGAACAGGAAACATAACAGGTTTTTGTAACACACAGAAGACAGTGACCTAGACAAAATGCCAAGAAAAAGGAATTCATTCTAAAAGAAAGAACAAGAAAAGGTGATGGCAAGGGATTGAATCAAAACAGATATAAGTAATATGCCTGATTCAGAATTTAAAGCAACAATCATAAGGATACTAGCTGGGCTTGAGAAAAATATAGAGGACACCAGGGAGTCCCTTACCACAGAGATAAAAGACCTAAAAACTAGTCAGGCTGAAATAAAAAAAATGCTATAATTGAGATGTGACACCAACTGGATATAATGACAACAAGGATGGAACAAGCAGAGTAATGAATAAGTGATATAGAAGATAAAATGATGGAAAATAATGAAGCTGAAAAGAAGAGGGTAAGAAAAATATTATATCATCAATGTAGACTTAGGGAACTCAGTGACTCCATAAAGTGTAATAACATTCATATCATAGGAGTCCCAGAAGAGGAAGAGAGGCAAAAAGGGGCAAGAGATTTATATGAGGAAATTAAAACTGAAAACTTCCCTAATCTGGGGAAGGAAACAGACATCCAAATTCAGGAGGCACAGAGAACGTCCATCAAAATCAACAAAAGCAGGCCAACACTAAGACATATAATAGTTAAATTGCAAAATACAGAGACACAGAAAAAATCCTAACAGCAGCAAGATAAAAGAAGTCCCTAACTTACAAGGCAAGACAAATAAGATTAGCAGCAGATCTTTCCACAGAAACTGGACAGGCCAGAAGGGAGTGCCTAGATGTATTCAACATGCTAAAACTGGAAAAAAAAAAAAAAATGCAGCCAAAAATGCACTGTCAAGTAAGGCTATCATTCAAAATAGGAGAGATAAGGAGTTTCCCAGACAAAAAGAAACTAAAGGAGGTCGTAACCACTAAACCAGCCCTGCAAGAAATATTAAAGGGGATTCTTCAAGTGGGAGAGAGAGACAAAAAGTGACAAAAGCTAGAAGGAAAAAGAGAAATCTCTAGAAACAACAACTTAACAAGTAATGCAATGGCACTAAATTCTTATCTATGAATAATCACTCAATGTAAATGGACAAAATGTTCCAATCAAAAGACATAAGGTATTAGAATGGATTAAAAAAAACAAAAAACAAAAAACAAGACACATTATATGCTGCCTTACAAGAGACTCATTTTAGACCTGAAGACACCTGTAGACTGAAAGTGAGAGATGGGGAACCATTTATCAACTAATGGAAGTAAAAAAATAAAGCCAGAATAGCCATACTTATTTAGACAAACTAGATTTTAAACCAAAGACTGCGATAAAAGATGGAGAAGTGTACTATATCATAGTAAAGGACTCTATCCACCAAGATGATCATACAATTGTAAATATTTATGCCTCCAACTTGGGAGCACCAAAATTAATAATTAAATTATTTACAAACATAAAGGAACTCACTGATAATAATACGATAATAGTAAGGGAGTTTAACATCCCACTTATAGTCATGGACAGATCATCTAAGCAGAAGATCAACAAAGAAACAATGGCTTTGAATGACACACTGGACCCGATGGACTTAACAGATATATTCAGAACATTTCATCCTAAAGCAGCAGAATACACATTGTTTTCAAGTTCACATGGGACATTCTCCAGAAAACATCACATACGAGGACACAAATCAGGCCTCAAAAAGTACAAAAAGACTGAGATCATACCATGCATATTTTCAGACCACAAGGCTATGAAACTTGAAGTCAACCACAAGAAAAAATTTGGAAAGATCACAAATACATGGAGGCTAAAGAACATCCTACTAAAGAATGAACAGGTCAACCAGGAAATTAAGAAGAAACAAAAAAAAAAATACTTGGAAAAAAATGAAATGAGCACATGAAGGTCCAAAACTTTTAGGATGCAGCAAAGGCAGTGATAAGAGGGAAGTGATAGCAATACAGGCCTACCTCAAGAAGCAAGAAAAATATCAAATATGCAACCTAACCTTACACCTAAAGGAGCTAGAAAAGGAATGGCAAATAAAGCCTAAAGCCAGCAGAAGAAGGAAAATAATAAATATTAGAGCAGAAATAAATGATACAGAAACAAAAAACCCCAGTAGAAGAGATCAATGACACCAGGAGCTTTGAAAGAAATAATAAAATTGATAAACCCCTAACCAGACTTATTAAAAAGAAAAGAGAAAGGACCCAATCAATAAAATCATGAATGAAAGAGGAGAGATCATAGCCAACACCACAGAAATACAAACAATTATAAGAGAATATTATGAAAAATTATATACCACTAAATTGGGCAACCTGGAAGAAATAGATAAATTCCTAGAAACATACAAACTACCAAAACTGAAACAGGAAGAAATAGCAAATTTGAACAGACCCATAGCCAGCCAAGACATTGAATCAGTAATCAAAAATCTCCCCACACACAAAAGTCCAGGGCTAGATGACTTCCCAGGGGAATTCTATCAGACATTTAAAGAGGAGTTAATACTTATTCTCCTCAACCTGTTCCAAGAAATAGAAATGGAAGGAAAACTTCCAAACTCATTTTACAAGGCCAACATTAACTTGATTCCAAAACCAGACAAAGGCCTCACTAAAAAAGAGAATTATGGGCCAATATCCCTGATGAACGTGGATGCAAAAATTCTCAACAAAATACTAGCAGATCAAATCCAACAGTATATTAAAAGAATCATTCACCATGATCAAGTGGGATTTATTTCTGAGTTGAGAGTGTGGTTTAATACTTGCAAATCAATCAACATGATACACCACATGATAAAAGAAAGGATAAGAATGATATGACCCTCTCAATAGTGTGGAAGGTATAGCACCCATTCTTGATAAAAACCCTTAACAAAGCAGGGATAGAGGGAACATATCTCCACATCATAAAGGCCTTCTATGAAAGAACCACAGTTAGTGTCATCCTCAATGACAGTTGTTCCTCCATGGTCAGGAACAAGAAAGGGATGTTCACTCTCATCACTGTTACTTAACATAGTATTGGAAGTCCTTGCTTCAGCAATCAGACAACAAAAGGAAATAAAAGGTATGCAAATCAACAAGGAAGAAGTCAAACTTTCACTATTCACTGACAACATGATACGCTATGTTGAAAACCCAAAGGACTCCACCAAAAATTTGCTAGAACTGATACACAAATTCAGTAAATTTGCATGATACAAAATCAACATACAGAAATCTGTTGCATTTCTATACACAAATAATGAATTAGCAGAAAGAGAAATCAAGGAATTGATCCCATTTACAACTGCACCAAAAACCTAAGAATAAATCCAACCAAAAAGTAACAAGATTTGTACTCTGAAAGCTATAGAATGTCTTGAAAGAAATTGAAGATGACACAAAGAAATGGAAAAACATCCCATGCTCATGGATTGGAAGAAAAAATATTGTTACCATGTCTATACTACCTGAAGCAATCTATATATTTAATGTAATCACTATCAAAATACCACCAGCATTTTTCACAGAGCTAGGACAAACAATCCAAAAGTTTGTATGAAACCACAAAAGACCCGGAATAGCCAAAGCAATCTTGAAAAAGAAAAGCAAAGCTGGAGGCATCACATTTCCAGACTTCAAGTTATACTACAAAGCTATAGTGACCAAGACAGTATAGTACTGGCACAAAAACAAACACATAGATCAATGGAATAGAATAAACACCCAGAAATGGACCCACAACTATATGGTCAACTAATCTTCAACAAAGCAGGAAAGAATATCCAATGGAAAAAAGACAGTCTCTTCAACAAATGGCATTGGGAAAAATGGACAGCAACATGCAAAAGAATGAAACTAGACCACTTTCTTACACCATGCACAAACATAAATTCAAAATGATTGAAAGATCCAAATGTGAGATAGGAACCCATCAAATTCCTAGAGGAGAACACAGGCCGTAACCTCTCTGATAGTAGCAACTTCTTACTCGATATGTCTCTGGAGGCAAGAAAAACAAAAGTGAAAATCAAGATAAAAAGGTTCTGCACAATGAAGAAAACAATCAACAAAACTGAAAGGCAACCTTTGGAATGGGAGAAGATATTTGCAAATGACATATATGATAAAGGGTTACTATCCAAAATCTATAAAGAACTTATCAAACTCAACACCCAAAACCCAAATAATCCAGTTAAGAAATGGGCAGATGGCATGAATAGACATTTTTCCAAAGAAGACATTCAAATGGCTAACGTACACATGAAAGTATGCTCAACATCATTCATCATCAGGAAATACAAATCAAAACTACAATGAGATATCACCTCACACCTGTCAGAATGGCTAAAATTAACACAGAAAACAGATGTTGGCAAGGATACAGAGAAAGGGGAACCGTCTTGAACTCTTGGTGGGAATGTAAACTGGTGCAGCTACTCTGTAAAACAGTAAGAAGTTTCCTCAGAAAGTTAAAAATAGAACTTCCCTATGATCCAGTAATTGCACTACTAGGTATTTACCCAAAGGATACAAAAACACTGATTAGAAGGGGCACATGCACCCTGATGTTTTTATGTTTATAGCAGCATTATCAACAATAGCCAAATTATGGAAAGAGCTGAAATGTCCATTGACTGATGAATGAATAAAGAAGAAGTGGTACACATATGGAATATATATACACAATGGAATATTACCCAGCCATCAAAAGAATGAAATCTTGCCATTTACAATGACATTGTTGGAACTAGAGAGTATTTTGCTAAGTGAAGTAAATCAGTCAGAGAAAGACAAATACCGTATGATTTCACTCATATGTGGAATTTAAGAAACAAAATTGATGAACAAAGGGGGAAAAAAGAGGCAAACCATAAAAGAGACTCTTAACTATAGAGAACAAACTTAGGGTTGCTGGCGGGGAGGTTGGAGGGGGGATGGGTTAAATAGGTGATGGGTATAAAGGAGGGCAATTGTGATGAGCACTCGGTGTGGTATGTAAGTGATAGATCTGTAAATTTTACTCCTGAAACTAATATTATACTATATGTTAACTAACTGGAATTTAAATAAAAACTTGAAATAAAAATAATTATAATAAATAAGCAAAATTGTACTGTCAACCAAATCCACATATTCTACCATTTCTATTAAATCTACTTGTTATCAGAGGCAAATATATTTACTTTGCTTTACTTTGAAAACAAAAAGATGAAAAGAAGGGAAAGCAGGCAAAATTGATCTAAAATTGATTCTTGACAGGGCTTTTAGCTATTGTTACTCTAATTTTACTGGTGAGGAAGTCAGTAAGTTAAGAGGTCAATTTTCTGGGAGAATGGAGACGGATAATCTTCTTAACTCCATTCTTAGACTCATTGGAACAGAATGCATGCATCGTTCTCCTTTTCTATACTCCCACAGTGCCAGTGTCATGTTTAGGGTAAAACTGTGAAATGAATGGAGAGGTGGTGGAAGAGACCACACTGTTAACACAGTCACTGGAGGGAAAGCTTAGGACAGATTCTTGACTTGGCTCTGTAAGGGCAATTATAATAATACTATATCTTATTTCAAATAAAACAACAAAAAGTTGCTTAATGTTATATTTTGAAAACTGATCCTTTAGTTACTCCCTCATTTCCTCTTTGTAAACACGTCTGCACTTAGATATACATTCATAAAGTTTAATTCCCCAAAGGATGACATTTCATATCCCAAACAGTGCTATCCTATATATTTTAGAGTAATGCTGATTGATATGTCCTTCTTGATATTTCCTTTAAACATAAATCAGGTTTAACAAATACCCAAATCCTTTTGCACTTGTCCCTGGTTTTAGAGCCACATTTTAAAAACTTAACCCCTAAAGTACCCTGAGCATTCTGTATTTCCAGTGTACTTTTACAAATTAAAACATAAAACTGACCCTGAGTTTCACATATAAAAAAACATATTTCACTATCAGACTACAGTTCCTGGCTGGCAGAGAATAAGTATGCCGAACTTCAGTATAAGGTATTGCAAAGAACATCCTGCTTGTTAATTTAAGCAGTCCGATAAACCGGCCTGTCTCCTGCAAGGTGAAGGACGCTTCAGAAACCTTAATGAACATCTTTCTGAATAGCAGTTACAAGCTTAGCCGCTCACCATGGAAGACTGATTAAGTTAGGGAGGATATTACCTTTTTATCCAGTCTATCCTCTCACACACTTTGCCACTGAGATTGAACTAGCTAGTGTCTGCGGTGCAAAGATAGCATTGCTCAAAGCATTTGTGTCCTGTAAATCCACAGACAGAATCGTTTATCCTGGAAGCTCTTTATCAAAGTTCTAGCCGATGATTATATAGTTGTCCCATACGTAAAAGTAAGTACTACAACATATTTGATTCGATGGAAAAAATGGTGAAAATTATTCTTGGATAAAATTCTATATCAAAAGAAAACAATGATTCTTGTATTTCAATGCATTCGAGTGTAAAGTATGATTTCTCATTAGGTAAATCAAGATCTCATTACATTTAGAGAGAGAAATTCAATTGTCCCTACTAGATTTATTCACATTTCAAAGTTTTAGCACTTAGTAGTGTTTGATGGATACAATTTTAAACAACCTAATTGCCAAGTAAAAGAAAATCACAAAAATAATAAAAGCCACATTATAAATTAAAATATATGCCCTATATATAGAACAATAGAGATTTTAGTATTATCTGAGCTGATCTCTTTCATAGGGTATGTTCATTATTATCAAACAACCTTTAATAATGTATTTATATTTGCCTACCCTGGGCAGAACTGAACCAGGTTCATCTTTCTGGTAATTGTATAACCCCAAGGTAATCATAATAAAACAAGTAATAATTTTCCATAAATAAACTTTTAAAATAGAACAGTGCTGGTACGGGAATAACTGAGGCCCTCATATTCTCCTTTCCAAGAAAGTATCCCTTTCATATCAAGGAAAACAATATCTAGCATCTCATTTCAATAATTATCTTATTTTTATGGTGTTTACATATATTAAAGTAAGTAAAAAATATATGGCTTGGCTTTCTAGTTTTTCCTGTGTTCTTTTTCTCATTATAATGGAACTATACTGGTAATATTCAATGGACCTTGGGTACTTTCAGGTTTTAATATTTACTCAAACAACAAATAATAAGTACTAATCATGTTCTAGGCCCCATTCATGGCTTAGAGAATATGTCAATTCAAAAAATAAATAGAAATCCATGTCCTCGTGAGACTAGCATTCTATTGAGAGAACAATGATGATTTAAAAAAACTATTAAAAACATAGTGGACTGGATGGAAAGAAATCCTAAGAAAAAACAGCAAAAAAGAGAGATAGAGAGGTCTGGAATGCATTGCATTTTAGGTACAGTGAACAGTGAAGGTCTTACTTAGATCAAAGGCCATGAAGTAGCAGCATGCTAGACCTGTTTGAGAATCTGTCAAGACCTGAGTATATTACCAATTGTTGCCTGTAAGGTTCTTTGGAAGCAGAGGCTGAAAGGGTAATTGAAGCAAAAGCATACATTAGTAATAAACACCCATGATATGATAGGAGAAGTAGCACTGAGCAGAGGAAGAAGACACACTGCAATTCAGGTCTGACTGAGCCTCCATCCACATGATGGGAACTCTAACTCTCCTGTCAGAATATCCCACATCTCTTTGAAATTTCCAAGCTTTTCTTTGCCACTAGTTGTGAGCTGACTCTGGAAGGGACAAGGAGGCACTTTGCAGTGAAACTAAGGGCTGGAGGCTGCCTGACTGACCGCACTATCCTGGTAGCCAGGCAGAGTCCTTCCCTGAAGGAGAAGCGGCTAGTCCTCATGTGTCCCCCACCAATTTGGTACCACTGTAAATTAAATGTTTGCTTGAGGATTTTTTTCTCACATAGGCAATGAGCAATCTGATCCTCAGCATAGTTACATGACTTCCTTATCTGGATTTCATCTAGAATTTTGCTAAAAACAGAAGCTTTATCACTGGATCTTTATACTGCCCTGCATTTTACAACCTCTTGGTAAATCTTTGCTTAATTTAATAACATGGCAATTCTTCTGCTCACTGCTTCTTTTTCCCCCAACCCTCTGTTATTATAAATCTACAGATGTTTCAGTAATTTCTCCAATTTTAAGCTGAAGAGCCTTTTTAAATCCTTAGGATTTCAATTATGTGAAGTCATTTTTTAGGACTTGGAATTTTAGCATTTGGTTTTACTTTCTCCTTATATGAATATGGGCAAATAACTATTGGACGTTTTAGCATTCTTTAACATCTTAAAATGCTTATTTGGAATTCCTATTAGTAAGTGAGTTTGCCTATTTCTTTGTTTTCTTTTTGTTTCTAATATGCAGTTACTGCATTTTTTTTCTTACCCTCATAGTGTGCTTCCATATATCTATGTTTGTGATTTGACTTACAATATTATACCAGAATGAATATGGTGCTCATTTATACAATTGTTTGGGTAACACTTTCCATATCATTCTTTTTTTTAAGTACACATTCACCCTTATCTTTAATATAAGCAATAATTGTTTTGATATTTATTGAAAAACCTTTGAAGATTACCTATAAAATAACACTACTCTGACATAAATGTAATAAATCAAGAGATTTTTCTTGATTAATAATATATTACAGGTCTCCTTAAGATTATGAGAGATTGGAAGAAACCATAGACACTTAAAAATTCCCAAATTTTCCCCATCTTTTCCCAATAAAAAAGATTTCTCTCTTTCTCAAAATCCAATTAAAACAAGACAAACTATTTCATGGTCTATCTTCAATGGTAACAGAGGAATGGTTAAATGAAGAAATGTGCTATACTTCAGTGGGACCAACTTTCCTTTAGATCCTATCAACTCTAGAATACATATTTTTGTTGTTGTTGAAAAAGAAGTGAATACATTCTCTCAAATACATCTAATTCAACATATTATTTACACATAATTTTCTGACACATATCTATTTGATCTTCTTTAGTATTTCCTATTTGGGTTATTATTAACATCTATTCAATCAATCTGAAAGTTACTTCTTTAATTTTACATATCCAATGAGACACGAATACTGGGGAAGTTTTTAATTGTTTTCATAAGATGACGTTAGTATTCATGGTTTTGTGCTTCTGCAAGTGTTGATATCTTCTTGCACCAGGTAGCCCTTCCTAATATTTTCTGCTGGGGAAATCCTACTCATTCATATACATTAAACATTCACATTTACAACAGCGTTTTCATCTTCTCCTCTGTTATATTCTTTGTGTTATACATGTGTTAGCATTTATTAAATTGTTTCATGATGTTTGTCTATCCCACTAGATAATTTACCTTCTTGAGAACGAAAGATCCTGCCTTATTCAGGTTTGGATGCCCATGGTTTAATTCAGTGCTTGTACTACAGCAACAGTAAAGCAAGTATTTCTCATATAACTGAATGTTGTCAATTGCTTTATGCACATCCTAGCCTCCCCATGTTACTAAGAATTTGAAATGTGTACAAGAAATTATCTACCAATTTTACCAGTACTTTTTATGCTCAAGAACCAGATGTGGTCTTAACAGATATAGATGTGTAGCTATAAAAATAAATGAAACATGGAGGTGGTTGCAGGAAAAGAAAGATCTAAAATGAGATAAAGTGATGAACATAGTGGGGGAAAAGAGAGAGGCAAACCATAAAACAGACTCTTAACGATAGAGAACAAACTGAGAGTTGCTGGAGGGTAAGTGGGTGGGGGATGGGCTAAATGGGTGATGGGTATAAAGGAGGGCATTTTTGATAAGCACCGGGTGTTATATATTAAGTGATGAATCACTAAATTCTGCTCCTCAAACTAATATTATACTCTATGTTAACTAACTGGAATTTAAATAAAAATTTGAAGTTACCAAAAAAAATGAGATGAAGTGGAGCCACATGACTTAAAAAATAAGAATGCATGTTTGGGGAAAAATATTTCCTGAAAGAAAAGTATAATGACTTGTTTAGAGTTTATCAATAAAAGTCATATTCTGTGAGATTAAATGACTGGTGAATTATTCATCTAAGAGTTATTTAATGTCATAACTCATCACTTTTTGAACATTATTCAGTATTATGTCATGTGGTATATGAACAACATGCCACATATAGCAAATGTCCTTACCTCTTATAAACCATGAAAATAGAAGATAGCAACCTTCCACAAGAGAACCGCCAAAACTACTAGTCCTAACAAACATTGAATCATTCTGTGTCTCTGTGAGACAAGTTTAGCCCTTATATCTAAAGCTAACACCACTAAAAGGAGCAACTCTGTTCTACCTTGTTTGGAAACTGCTTCCTCACATTGTATTGTCATACATGTATTCTCTGTTTCTTCTGATCAACATTAACATAATGACTGTCACTTAATATGCACTCTTCTAGTGTCAATATAGTTGAATACAGCAAGACAGAAACAAAGTCCATATTCTCATGAAACCTATATTTAAGCTAAAAAAACAGATAAAATATAAACAATTTTACACACGTATGCACTACACTAAAGATTTAAATAGGGAGGTCCTGAGTAAAAGGATGATACTTAGACATGAATATTTTGCTGTTAAAAGCAACAAGGAAATGAGTCAGTAGATAACCGAGTAGAGTTCTTGAGGAGAAGTGTTCATTGTTTGACGATAAAGAACACTAAACATGTTAGGTAGAGAGGAAAGAAAAGAATTGAGATACAAATTCTAATTGGAAGAATGTTACTTATACCCAGGTAAGTATTCTTTGAAAGCGGTTCTTTATTCTTCACTAATCTAAAATTCATTACTCATACATCAGCTTAAATATTAGTTATTCAAATATCAAATGATTCCATAGTTTAGGTCAGATTATTTATTTGTAATCATTAATATGTCACCTTATATTTTACAGATATCTCATGAATAGGTAAAAGGACAAATGAATGAATATCAAGCCGACACATATACATTGATCACTAACTCTCTCTGTATGGTAATTGTCCTTTCTCCCTTATTGGGACATTTCCATCCTCTACTAACCTTTATTACCTTAGAATCTTAAAAATCATCTCAATATCCAGTAGTATTTTCATTAGCATTTTGTAAATAGTAAATACCCCTCAAAGTGAAAATTAACTCTTTCAATTTTATTTAAAATATTAGTTTGTTGCCTCAAAATTATTTTAGTATCATGGATTAAAGAAAATAGTCTCCAATGTAAACAACTTGAATTAATTGAAATGTTTTAAATGGAATTATACACAATCTTACAAAATCATAAACTAAAAGTTACAAAAATTTAAAATGTATGACTGCCTAATTGGTAAAATAAATGTTCAAACCATATTATTAGATAAACCATGAAAAGCAGAGTCATACAAACCCTAAATATTTTAGGTACAATATCAGTAATTATGTTCCAGTTTTTAAATGTTTATTTATAATGTTTCATCAATATAGAAAGAATAAAGCATAAGACTCCTAGTAAAATTACTATACAAATACTTTAGAAATTTATATTAACCAACCATTTGAAAAAATACAAAAGATACTAAACACCAAAAATGAAACTAAGATTTATGTTAAACAAATACTGTATTCATAAAAAATTGGTCTCAGCTTTCCAAGGTATTGGGAGATGATAACTTATAAAAACTACTTCAATGATGAACAAAGACATAAACAGACTTTCAAGTTATTTGATGAAAATCATGTAACAAAACTAATCTTCAGACAATTACATTTAGAAATGTATATATGAATAACAGATTTAAAATCTTTCCTATATCCTATAAAATTCCATAGATTAGTTCACTGTTGAATGTCCAATAATGTAATGTGACTTAGATACATCAACAGCTGAAATAATCACCATGCAAAGCAGTTTTTCAAATAATGCAATCGTGTTCACACATTGCCATCAAACACACACACACACACACACACACACACAGACCTTCAATACATAAAAGCTCATAAACACTAATTTGCACTCCTCTCCAAACCATCTGTAAAGTGTTGATATATAATAGCCACTAAGCAGAAGAATGCTGATGCCACATTGTTCTTTACAGAATAGGAAAACTAAAGCATTGCTTGAATAATTTGGGGAAGATAATACAGTAACAATCTTATCTCTAGCCCAGAGGTACCAAGGTTTCCCCAAGGTCTCCAGGCATAATGAGTACTTTGATGTTTCAAAATTAAAAATGGTGATGCTTCCAGGGTGAGAATGTGTCGTTTAGGTTGGTGGTTTGGGGCGGGAGGTTCTCTTCTTAAGAGAAATAGCCCTTTCTCATTTTGAATTTGTTCTTCTCTAAAAGGGTGAATAAAGATTCTTAACTCTACCCACATGAGATAATGTGACTCAAATCCAGGTAATAACTTGGCATTATTAGATTGTTGTCATGTGGACATGAAAGACTGGGATCTCTCCAAGGTAATAAAAATATATTTTGGCCCAATTTTTAATGAGAAAAACCAAGCTAAGGACAAATCAAAAGAGAAAAAACTAAAAATCTCAGGGGTGGATAAGAACATATAATTTATAGCCAAACAATTTAAGTCTATTATAAATGCTGGACTTCATCCCTTAATAACCATAAGATTTTGCACAAATTTTATAATCTCTGTACCACATTTTCATTACAGGTAAATTGGGGTAAGTATATTTACATGATATTTTTAGTGTGAGGATAAAATAAGATAATGCAAATAAAGAATAGTGACTGGGATGGTAAATTCTCAAAAACTGACCCCAGATATTATTACTTATTATTATTCCTACCACCATTAATATTTTTCAGATTTATATTCTAATGAAGGTAATTTCCATTTATGTTTATTAGTATAAAAACTTTAAGGTAGATATGCTCTTTCTGGGTAACTTCAGCTATGATGTTCAATAAATATTTGACTGAGTGGTTTTATTCAATGAGCTTCTAGTATACAGTCTTCTTAATACATATTTAAGCATAAAATCTAGTTATTTTAAAATAAGTATTAAAAATCCTAATGCCTCAGGATGCCTAGGTGGCTCAGTAGGTTAAGCATCTGCCTTCAGCTCAGGTCATGATCCCAGGGTCCTGGGATTGAGTCCCGCATCGGTCTCCTTGCTCAGTGGGTAGCCTGCTTCTCCCTCCCTCTGCCTGCTGATCCCCCTGCTTGTGCTTTCTCTCTCTCTGACAAATAAATAAATAAAATTTTTCAAAAAAAATCCTAATGCCTCTTAGTATAAAAATACTAATAAACAACTAATATATGAGAAATTATAAAAACAAACTTGAAATTGTTTCTGACTTTGAGGTACATAAGAAATTATAAATTAAAATACAGCATTTTCAATATTAAGCCAAAAATAAACAAAATATTGTAAGATATTTCTAATCAGTTTACAGTACTATGTCATTTGATTTAATAATCACAACAAGCTTGAGTCTGGCATTATTATCCCCATTTTATAGTTATTATATACTCCAAGATTAATGGATGTCCCCCCTGATTCCAATCCAGTAAGTGGTGGAACTAACATCTGAATGAAGGTGTCTGACTTTAAAACTTGGGCTCAAGGTAAGGTTACTAAATATTTTAAAAAGTTTATTGTGAAGTCTTAAGAAAAACATCACTTACATAAAAAGAAATATGAATTTTCCAAAATGTCATGTAGATGTGACCTGATTAATTGCCTCTGTGGAAGACAGTTATATCCTTTTAAAAGTAAACTGAAGAAGATATCCTAGGTGAATTTTACTGAGAATTGAAAGGTACCCTGCTCTTAAGAAAGGACTGAATATTTTATCGTACTGGTAACAAATCAACAGCAGAACTAATTTAAAAACCTCTCTGAACAATCAATGACAACTGACTTTAGTAAACACAGAGCTGAAAGCTAACCAATCAGTGGTAGCTCCCCCACCACACACACCTTTTTGAAAATTAGCCAGTTTGGCAGAAGATGCATGAATTAGTTTGTAAGGCTGATATCAACTCACTCCTGTCTCCTTGACTCTGTAACTAAAAGAAACTCAGAAGGAATGCTTTCCAAAAATTCAATGGAAGACTAGAAGTTTGCTCTGCTTAATGAAACCATACCTGCCCAGGCTATCTCCCTTACATAAGTGAAGACAATAATTCAATTTTATTTTAGATATTAAGTAATGGTTTCATTCTCAATACTACTAATACCCACATCATATGGAGGATGATGGTTGAGTCTGGGCTGACCTTTGTGGGGGTGGGGATATGGGGAAGGCAGGAGACAAAATAAAGGTATCTCCAATTCAGATCCTTTAGGCAAGGTAATAGGATGGGGAACTCAGTTTGGTACTTACACCTAAATCACAACACAGATGAGCACACCAGATGATGGACATGGACACCAGTAGAGTTTAATAAATAGTCTTTGCTGCAAAACACACAAAGTGATGATACAACCTAGTGGTTAGGAGTCTTACTGCAGGGTCAAAGAGGAATGAGAAGGCTGCTCTCCTGTTTACAAATGCTATCATCTTGCACAAACCAATTATGCTCTTGAGGATCCTCCTTAGGCCTTATTATCTTGAAGTATAAAATGAGAATAATGGTAACTTTTCAAGGGGATATCAATCATGGTTGAGTATATTAGAATCACTGGCATTATTTTTCAAAGATGCTATTCCCCAGAAATTCTCATTTGATTGTCTAAGAGGCAGCAGAGGCACTGGTATTCTCCCTGGGAAATTCTAATGTGCAAGCAGTGTTGAGACCACTGGATTAGAATTAAAGTCTTTATGCTTGGAGGGTACTAAGAAGAATGTCTTTTTATAATAAGTGCTTACTACATGATATTTTTGTTGCTACTGTAGCAGCATTAATAGTAGCATTAGTTATCAGCATAGTGGAGGTTGTTATGGGGATGTTGGTAGAAATAGCTATGAAAATTCCTGCTGCCTGATTGTGTCAAGCCCTGCATCTCTCCTTAGCATGTGGGTGGATTGCTCCATCTGAAAATTTAAACTATAATAAATCCAAAAGTATATTCTCCACTAATCTGGAACTAAAATATCTGGAGACATACAGAATATCAGAGAGAATCCATTTTCCATCCCACACCAGACAAGTACAGATATCCTTCTAAAAATATAAGCCAATAGATAAAATCACAAATGAAAAAAGATTATGACTGAAATAATGTCTGTTGTAATAATGTAGTTTATAATAAAGGTCCATAATGTCTATAATAATTTATAATGCCCATAATTATAAAAATAATATCTAATAATAATAAATCAATGCTAATAAACAGAGATATTGAAAAAAATAGGAAAGATTTAATTTTAGTTTTCAACAAGAGTACACCTATGAAATTAGACAAAAATTGTTCTAAGTACAGCAATCATCCAAGTAAATAAAGATGACTATTATTAAGTTAAAAATGGCCATGCAAGTGGAGAAGAAGAATTACATCATTAAGTGTAATGTTACCATATTAAGTTTTTTGCTTTCATGATATTGTGTGCATTTTTGTGCTAAGAAGGAAAAATAAAGCTATTTCCCACCTAAAAAAATTCTCAATATTCTCTTCTAAAATTTGACTTTTACATTCAAAATTTTAAATAATCTGGAGCCATTTTCTATATGTGGTTTGAGACTAAGCCTTGACTTCACTTTACTATTCCCAAACATTATTTATCTCAGCATCATTTATTACCACGTTAGATTCATGTTACTAATTCTGTGCCACCATTTTAATATATTAAAGACTTTATCTCTATTAAATCAAAATATATTCATTTGGGTTCTGTGCCACTGAACTGCTCACTTGTTTCTAAACTACTACTTTAATATTTTTGGATTTCTGGGATTGCACTGGGATTCCAAGTTCTACTCTGAAACCATTAGTCTTTCAAGATATTCTACTTTGTTACATACTTGTTCTACAATTACATTAAGGTAATTTACACACACACAACCATACAGACACACAGACACATACTTATGCATTTTTGCTTGCATGATTAAAGTTCCGCTATTGATCATTTTTTAAAAAGATATTTTAAAGACAAATAGTAACCCTCCATATAAATCTATAGACAATATTAATCTTGGTTCAAAAAAGAAATAAAATGGATTATAACAAAAAAAATATCAAAATAGTGGCTATAGCCAAGATAGATGCTTGTTTTTCTAGATTGGAAAGTAAGTTCTGGACTTGAGCACATCTGTACTACCATGAGATATGATCACATTCTTGAGATTTTCTAATTTTCCACTATACTTCTTGGTGATCCTCATACTTATAATTATAAAAAAGTTTAGAGATCCAGCCAGCATATCAAAATTCCAAGCAGGAACCAATAAAAATAAACAAAGAACATAAGGATACACAGCAACAAAATCAGCCCTTTGTTATAAGTGCTTTACCAGAAATCCCACCCAGTATACTAGAATTAGGTTGGCCAGATGTTTACAATAAGACCCTTCTTAGCTATAAGGGGAAATGGTCAATGCTAGGTGATAGTTGGGCACTGTGCTGGTCCACAGGGACACAGGATTATCTAAGAGGGAATGAGGAAATCCGTCTCTGTCATAAACACATGTATTTATTTCTGTGACTAGTAGAATATCCAGATCACCCGTAGTGTGGAAATGGTAGTGGGTAATCTCATATGCAGATAAAAACATATTTTAATATTTTTAACATGGAACTAAGTGACAAATATTTATATTCATACTGCAAAAGAAAAAAGAATACACTGAAAAAGTTTTCAGAATAGTTTACTTAAAGAATATAAATGGAAGGATTTTTTTTTTTTTTGAAGTTAAGAACCAATTCAAATCTATACACATGAAGAAAGAAAAACTCAAAAATTATAGCAATGAAAGACAAGAATTTTGAAGTTTGTGAACACCACCTGACATTTTCAGAGTTTGGTATTTTTATTTTTAGGTAACTAAATTAAACATAAGTGGTAAAAATAATAGATTTTAAGTTTACTATAAATAATGATTTTTCTATGTTTCTAGAAGTTTTTTATTTCCTTCTATGTCAGGTAAAACTATCACTCTCATTAAGACTGGACACCTAAATTTATTAAAAGAATTTAAAGTGACAAATACCATTTATCAAGTGATTGTGGCTTTGTGAATATATGTGAAAGATATGAAGAGTAGTATCTTTTGATACTGTTGACGGCGGCTCATTTTGTACACGTTTCAATTGAATGCTCACAAAAATCATGCCATAGTTTATTTGAAATGAAAAGATGAGACCATCTGGCAAGTACTGTGATTGTATTTATGAAATGATAAGATTTTTAATCACTTAAACAGAACTACTTTGGCAATAATATACATAAATATGGCTTAGTAAAGTAAATCTATAAAATTTGTAAAAGCAGATAACCCAAAATGAAAATATCTGAAAATCATCTAAACAAATATATTTGAAGTAATGAACAAAAGCATGATCAGTTAATTTAAAAATACGTACTCAAATTTGATTAATAGAGTCTAGAGAATTGAAAAAAAAAGTTTCATTCTATCTTATCTACTTATCCTATTTATCTATTTTATCTATCTATTCATCCTTTTATATGAGAAAGTTTCTCATGATTTATATGTATAGAAAAGAAAAAAAGGAAAATTTATGATGAAATCTGTCTCATTCCAGGAACAAATCCAAAAAATTTGTGTTTTTAAAAAAGATTTTATTTATTTATTTGAGAGAGAGAGCACGTGTGTAAGCAAGAGAGAGAGAGAGCAGGAGCAGAGTGGAAGGGCAGAAGCCGACTCTCTGCTGAACAGGGAGCCTGACATGGGGCTGGATCCCAGGACCCTGAGATCACGACCTGAGCCTAAGGTAGACGCTTATTGACTGAGCCTCCTAGGCGCCCCATGAGTTTTTAACTAATTAAAAAAGACAATGATTTAAGAGAAATTCTTTCTAAAACATTAACATTTATATTTAATTATCATCAAAAATTTAATCTATTTTGTTTCACTTCCTTTAAGGTTGCTCTGTTTGAATATGTTTGCTTCATAAACATGAATATCTGCTTATAAATTTTTTATTCGTCCTTTATTCAACATTGTATTTGACATTTTTTACCTTATACTATATAAAATTAATAAAATGAGCAATTTCAAAAATACCATTATTTTGTTTAAGATCATATAATCTGTATTATGAAGGGAAAGAGAACAATCCTTTTGCAAACCCACATCTAGTTAGGCTTCCCATGCATGGACCAAGTTGTTCTCTTTATTAAAAAACAATCTCTTTTTTAAAAAAACATACCATATGTCTTATATATTTTGCTATTATGAAATTGAACCTTTTAGTGTTCCATGCACTATAACATTTTATTGCTTTTTTATAAGAAAATTCAGATTTTATATGTTTACATGTACATGGCATTCTTCCATATAAATTTCTTGCAAAATATAACTTGTTTCAATTTTATTTCCTTGTTAAAAGTGATTATAAATATTGTCTTCTTTAGAGTTTGTCTTCTCTTACTGTACTAGTTAAAAACCCCAAATTTTTCATTGTATCTTATAAGAAATTATTATGGGAAAATCTATTATTTCACTGTGAATTTCACTGATGTTTGATTTCAGATAGTCTCTATTTATCCTCTTAAATAAACAATATTTTATTTTACATTCATTAATACTTTTTCATAAGAAGTTAATTTAAGGGGTGCCTGTGTGGCTCAGTCAGTTAAGCATCTGCCTTGGGTTCAGGGCATGATCCCAGGGTCCTGGGATTGAGCCTTAAGTCAGGCTCCCTGCTCAGTGGGGATTCTGCTTCTCCCTCTCCCTCTGCCATTCCCCCTGCTTGTGCTCTTTCTCTCTCTGTCAAATGAATTAAAGTCTTTTTTCAAAAAGTTAATTTTAGAAATATATAGTATATTCTTACTAGATTTAATCTGTATTTTTCTCAGTTGACCTCACAGTGTGATAAATTTTGATAGTAGGCTTCTGAAGGTGGAGCAATTCTTGTATACTGTGAAATTCAACATATATAACTCATTGCTATAATTTTCTAGACTAAAAAAATATATTTTTATATTAAATGAGTCATTTGGTTCTTTTTTTAGGTTTTGGCATGAAGTTAATCTAGTTGTACAAGATAATTTGGCAAAATCCTTTTTTTTCTATTCTCTAATAGCATTTTTACATAGGAGTAATTATATATTAATAATGCTTTGGGGCCCTGTGCCAGGTCTAAAAGGCTAATTCTGTGAGGTTTTTTTCTCCTTTATGACATTAAGTATTTTTTATTGAGGTTTTCTGTGTCATCTTGGGTCCACTTTTATAATTTTATAAATTTTATAAATTTATAAATTTTATAAATTTATAAATCTAAATTTATAAAATTATCTACAGTCAATAATTTTAAATGTATTGACATTAACAACTGTAATCTTTCATCTCTTTTATCTCTGCTTCAAGTTCCCCTTTATAATTCTTTGTGCTGCCTGCTTGTACTTTAACTTTGTCATAGTTCATTTCAAAAAAAATGAAATCTTGAATTATATATCTATACTTTTTTGTTTTATATCTTCTAAATAATTAATATCTGCTCTGAATTTTACCTCCTCTGTTTTTATTTTTCATACCCTTAATAGAGAAAATTTATTCATTTATCTTTATTGAATTCTTATAAATGACATTTACAAATTTGTATCCTTGCATCCAATTAAATTCAACTTTTCCTAATGTCGATGAGGTTTTGTAAATCTTTTATTAAAGCAACTATACATAGGGAAAAGAACACAAATCATAAGCATACACCCTGATGAATATTCACAAAATGAACGCATCTGATAGGCACCATTCTGATCAGAAAAATAGAACATTAAGAACACCTTAAAAGCCTCCTTGGGCTCCTCCCAGCTAATGTTCCTTCTCCAAAGTTAATCATTATTATGATTTTGTTATCACAGAGTATTTTTGTTTATTTCTGGATTCTACACACAAAGAATATATGGTATGCCTTCTTTTGCTTGCCTTCATTTGCTCAATATATTTGTGATATTTGTATTGTTGCATGCAATAGCTATTCATTCATTTCACTGATATGATACGGTATTTTATTGCATGAATGTACTACAATTTAGTTAACAATTTTATGATTGATTGATATCATTTCCAGTTTTTGTTGTTCTCAGTTTGGTACTAATACTAAGAATATTATGCGAACATTCTTAACCATGTACTTGGGTGGACTTACAATTACATTTCTGTGAATTATATACCTTATAATAGAATTGAGGATTCATAAAATATCCCTATTTTCAATATGTAAATTCTGTCAAATTATTTTCCAATGTAGTTATATGCATTTACAATATCACCAGCAGTGAATAAAAATTCTAACAGCTCCACAATTGCTAACTCTTAATAATTTCTCTCTTTTAGTTTTTACTAAAGGCTAGTATATCTATGAAGGTATCCTACTGTGGTTTTAATTTGTGTTTGAGAAATAAGGTTCAGGGACACCTAGGTGGCTCACTCAGTTAAGCATCAGCCTTCGGCTCAGGTCATGATCCCAGGGTCCTGGGATTGAGTCTCACATCAGGCTCCCTGTTCAATGGGGAGCCTGCTTCTCCTTCTGCCTGCCACTACCCCCGCTTGTGCTCTCTCTCTCTCTCACAAATAAATAAATAAATAAATAAATAAATAAAACCTTTAAAAAAAGAGAAATAAGGTTGAAAACTTCATTACTATATTGACTATTTAGACATTACTTTTTTTAAATTGCCTGTTCAAGTTTTTGCCCATTTTTATTTTTTCATTTCTTAATTTAAATTCAATTAGCCAAAATATGGTACGTATATCATTAGTTTCAGATACAGTGTTCAATAATTTATTAGTTGTGTATAACACCCACTGCTCATCACATCATGTGCCCTCCTTAATGCCCATCACCCATTTACCTCATCCCTCCAACCACTTCCCCTCCAGCAACCCTCAGTTTTTTTCCTGTAATTAAGAGTCTCTCATGGTTTTTTCCCTGACTTGACATTTATCTATAAAGAATTTATCAACACCCAAAACCCAAATAATCCAGTTAAGAAATGAGCAGAAGACATGAACAAACATTTCTTCAAAGAAGACATCCAGACAGCTAACAGACACATGAAAAATGCTAAACATCACTCATCATCAGAGAATGCAAATCAAAACCACAATGAGATATCACCACACACCTGTCAGAATAGCTAAAACAAAAAAGACAAGAAATAACAAGTATTGATTTATCAGAAAAAGCTCTAGGGATGGTGGAGTAGTAGGAAGACCCTAGGTTTGCCTCATCCCTCAAACAGCTAGATAAATGCCAAATCATTCTCAATACCCAAGAAATCAATCTGAAGACTACCAGAACAAACTGCACAACCAGAGGGAGAGAGGAGGCCACACTATGGAAGGTAGGGGGTGTGGAGGTGTGGTTTGCGGGAGAAATGGAACGTGGGTGCTGTGGTGGGGGTCGGGGGAGTCCTGGCACAAAGGTAAGTAAGAGAGAGAGGCAAGAGAAAGAGAGACAGAGAGTGAGAGAGAAAGAGAGAGAGACAGATTGAGAGAAGGAGGGGCACACAGGGAATTGCCAAGGAAAACACGTCCCCAAACCATTGACTGGGAAAACAAGAAGTGCTGATTTTCATGAGTTTTGACAAACAAGAGGGCTCAGATACTGGAATTACAGAGGTCCATGGTACCCAGCATGCAGCCCTGAGGGTGCTTCAGTATTCCTGTGGAGAAGGAAGGCAATAACCTGGGGTAGACTGTGTGATCTGAGAATGCCCTGGGATGCAGTGGGAGAGACGTTTCCCCCTCCCTGGAGCATACCTGGGAGAGGTGGCATTGCCTCTCCAGGAACAGAAGAACCAGTGGGAGTTATTTCCCTCTGCCACCTATCAGGATAAACTAACTTCACTAAGCAGCACAGCACCAACTATGGTTACCTAAATCACTTACACCAAGATCCCCACCCCCAGACACCACTCCCAATACCCCTATTGGTATTGATTTTGTCCTACAAGTCTGCCTGAGAACCAGAGCAGAAGGTCCCACCCTAGGAGACCAGCACAAACACCACACATGCACCACATCTACTGAACACAGAGCTCTGCAAAGCTTCAGGTCTAGTGGAAATAGCATCAGCTCTCTTTTAACAGAGAGATCAGAGCACACTTAGTTAAAAATCACCACAATCTAGCCAAGGTCCAAACACTCCCCACTGCAAGCAAGGAGAAACTCTGCAAAGGCCTGACCTGAGGAAAAGACCAGCCAAAATACAGCAGCAGAGTGCACACTGCATACATGAGAGAGAGTTCCTGAAGCGCCAGGCTCTCGACAGGATATGACCTATTCTTCATAAAGCCATTACTCTCAGGAGTAGGAAACATGACAGGCTTTCCTAATATGTAGACAAAACCCAAGATGGAGGAATTTATCCCAAAAGAAAGAACAAGACAAGGCATAGCAAGGGATTAAATCAAAACAGATATAAGTAATATGCCTGACTCAGAATTTAAAGCAACAACCATAAGGATACTAGCTCAGCTTGAAAAAAAAAAAAAAAAAATAGAAGACACCAGGGAGTCCCTCACCACAGTGATAAAAGACCTAAAAACTAGTCAGGCTGAAATAAAAAAAATGCTATAACCAAGATGCAAAACCAACTGGATATACTGACAACAAGGATGGAAGAAGTAGAGGAACAGTTAAGTGATATAGAAGATAAAATGATGGAAAATAATGAAACTAGAAAAGAAGAAGGCAAGAAAAAATATTGTATCATGAATGTAGACTCAGGGAACTCAGTGACTCTATCAAGTGTAAGAACTTTCGAATCATAGGAGTCCCAGAAGAAGAAGAGAGGGAAAAAGGGGCAGAAGGTTTACCTGAGGAAATTAGACCTGAAAACTTCCCTAATCTGGGGAAGGAAACAGACATCCAAATCCAGGAGGCAGAGAGCACTCCCATAAAAATTAACAAAAGGAGGACAACACCAAGAAATACCATAGTTAAATTTGTAAAATACAGAGATAAAGAAAAAATCCTAATAGCAGCAAGATAAAAGAAGTCCCTAACTTACAAGGCAAGACAAATAAGGTTAGCAGCAGATTCTCCACAGAAACATGGCAGGTAAGAATGGACTGGCATGATATGTTCAATGTGCCGATGGGAAAAATATGCAGCCAAGTATAGTCTTTCTATCAAGGCTATCATTCAGAATAGAAGGAGAGATAGAGATTCCCAGACAAACAGAAACTGAAAGAGGTTATGACCACTAAACCAGCCCTGCAAGAAATATTAAAGGGGATTCTTTAAGTGGGAGAAAAAGACCAAAAGTGACAAAGACTAGAAGGGAAAAGAGAAAATCTCCAGAAACAACAACTTAACAAGTAATGCAATTGCACTAAATTCTTATCTATAAATAATCACTCTGGATGTAAGTGAACCAAATGCTCAAATCAAAAGATATAGGGTATCAGAATTGGAAAAAAAGCAAAAACAAAAACAAAAAAAACAGGACACATCTATATGCTGCCTACAAAAGACTCATTTTAGACCTGAAGACACCTGTAGATTGAAAGTGAGGGATGGGGAACCATTTATCAGCTAATGGGAGTCAAAAAAAGCCTGAATAGCCATACTTACATCAGACAAACTAGGTTTTAAACCAAAGACTGTAATAAGACATCAGAGTTATAGTCTCCACTTATAGAAATTTGGTGGTGTTCTGTCTCACATTTAGGTCTGTCATCTATTTTGAATTTATTTTTGTGTATGATGTAAGAAAGTGATCCAGTTTCATTGTTCTGCATGTTGCTTTCCAGTTTTCCCAACACCATTTGTTGAAGAGACTGTCTTTTTTCTGTTGGATATTCTTTCCTGATTTATTGAAGATTAGTTGACCGTATAATTGTAGATCCACTTCTGGGTGTTCTGTTCTGTTCCATTGATCTATATGTCTGTTTTTATGCCAGTACCATACTGTCTTGATCAATACAGCTTTGTAATATCCACTTATAGTCCACTCCACTTACAGTCATGGACAGATCATCTAAGCAGAAGATCAACAAAGAAACAATGGCTTTGAATGACACACTGGACCCGATGGACTTAACAGATATATTCAGAACATTTCATCCTAAAGCAGCAGAATACACATTGTTTTCAAGTTCACATGGGACATTCTCCAGAAAATATCACATACGAGGACACAAATCAGGCCTCAAAAAGTACAAAAAGACTGAGATCATACCATGCATATTTTCAGACCACAAGGCTATGAAACTTGAAGTCAACCACAAGAAAAAATTTGGAAAGATCACAAATATCATGGAGGCTAAAGAACATCCTACTAAAGAATGAACAGGTCAACCAGGAAATTAAGAAGAAACAACAAAAAAAAATACGTGGAAAAAAATGAAATGAGCACATGAAGGTCCAAAACTTTTGGGATGCAGCAAAGGCGGTGATAAGAGGGAAGTGATAGCAATACAGGCCTACCTCAAGAAGCAAGAAAAATATCAAATATGCAACCTAACCTACACCTAAAGGAACTAGAAAAGGAATGGCAAATAAAGCCTAAAGCCAGCAGCAGAAGGAAAATAATAAAGATTAGAGCAGAAATAAATGATACAGAAACAAAAAACCCCAGTAGAAGAGATCAATGACACCAGGAGCTTTGAAAGAAATAATAAAATTGATAAACCCCTAACCAGACTTATTAAAAAGAAAAGAGAAAGGACCCAATCAATAAAATCATGAATGAAAGAGGAGAGATCATAGCCAACACCACAGAAATACAAACAATTATAAGAGAATATTATGAAAAATTATATACCACTAAATTGGGCAACCTGGAAGAAATAGATAAATTCCTAGAAACATACAAACTACCAAAACTGAAACAGGAAGAAATAGCAAATTTGAACAGACCCATAGCCAGCCAAGACATTGAATCAGTAATCAAAAATCTCCCCACACACAAAAGTCCAGGGCTAGATGACTTCCCAGGGGAATTCTATCAGACATTTAAAGAGGAGTTAATACTTATTCTCCTCAACCTGTTCCAAGAAATAGAAATGGAAGGAAAACTTCCAAACTCATTTTACAAGGCCAACATTAACTTGATTCCAAAACCAGACAAAGGCCTCACTAAAAAAGAGAATTATGGGCCAATATCCCTGATGAACGTGGATGCAAAAATTCTCAACAAAATACTAGCAGATCAAATCCAACAGTATATTAAAAGAATCATTCACCATGATCAAGTGGGATTTATTTCTGAGTTGAGAGTGTGGTTTAATACTTGCAAATTAATCAACATGATACAACACATAATAAAAGAAAGGATAAGAACCATATGACCCTTGAATAATGTGGAAAAATCATTTGACAAAGTACAGCATGCATTCTTGATAAAAACCCTCAACAAAGTAGGGATAGAGGGAACACATCTCCACATGATAAAGGCCTTCTATGAAAGAAACACAGCTAATATCATCCTCAATGCGAGCTGTTCCTCAATGGTCAAGAAAAAGACAGGAATGTTCACTCTCACCACTGTTATTTAACATAGTATTGGAAGTCCTTGCCTCAGCAATCAGACAACAAAAAGAAATAAAAGGTATGAAAGAAATTGAAGATAACACAAAGAAATGGAAAAACATCCCATGCTCATGGATTGGAAGAAAATATATTGTTAACATGTCTACATTACTCAAAACATGTCTACATATTTATGCAATCCCTTTTCAAAATACCAAGAGCATTTTTCACAGAGCTAGAACAAACAATTCAAAAATTTGCATGGAACAACAGAAGACCCTGAATAGCCAAATCAATCTTAAAAAAGAAAAGCAAAGCTGGAGACATCATATTTCTGGACTTCAAGATATATTACAAAGCTGTATTGATCAAGACAGTATGGTACTGGCATAAAAACAGACATATAGATCAATGGAACAGAACAGAACACCCAGAAGTGGATCTACAATTATACGGTCAACTAATCTTCAATAAATCAGGAAAGAATATCCAACAGAAAAAAGACAGTCTCTTCAACAAATGGTGTTGGGAAAACTGGAAAGCAACATGCAGAACAATGAAACTGGATCACTTTCTTACATCATACACAAAAATAAATTCAAAATAGATGACAGACCTAAATGTGAGACAGAACACCACCAAATTTCTAGAGGAGAACACAGGCAGCAACCTCTTTGAACTCGGCTGAAAGCAACTTCTTACTAGACATGTTGCCAGAGGCAAGGAAAACAAAAGTGAAAACTATAGGGTTCATCAAGATAAAAAGATTCTGCACAACAAGGGAAACAATCAACAAAACTAAAAGGCAACCTTCAGAATGGGAGAAGATATTTGAAAATGACATATGTGATAAAGGGTTACTATCCAAAATCTATAAAGAACTTACCAAACTCAACACCCAAAAAACAAACAACCCAAATAAGAAATGGGCAGAAGACATGAATAGATATTTTTTCAAAGAAGATATCCAGATGGTACCAGACACATGAAAAGATGCTCAACATCCCTATCATCAGGGAAATACAAATAAAAACTACAATGAGATATCACCTCATACCTGTCAGAATAGCTAAAATTAACACAGAAAACAGCAGATGTTGTGGAGTCTGTGGAGAAAGGAGAACCCTCTTGCACTGTTGGTGGGTGCAATCTGTTGCAGCCACTCTGGAATACAGGATGGAGGTTCCTCCAAAAGTTAAAAATGGAAATGCCCAATGATCTACTAGGTTTTTACCAAAGGATATAAAAATACCAATTCAAAGGGATACGTGCACCCCGATGTTTATACCGCGAATAGCCAAATTATAGAAAGAACCCAAATGTCCTTCAACTGATGAATGGATAAAGAGCAGGTGGTATATAAATGCAATGGAATATTACTCAGCCATAAAAAAGAATGAAATCTGACCATTTGCAATGACATGCATCAAGCTAGAGAGTATTATGCTAAGTGAAGTAAGTCAGAGAAAGACAAATACCCTATGATTGCACTAATATTTGGGATTTAAGAAACAAAACAGGTGAACATAGTGGAAAAAAAGAGAGAGAGTCAAACCAAGAAATAGTCTCTTAACTGTAGAGAACAAACTGAGGGTTGCTGGAGGGGATGGGTTAAATGGGTGATGGGTATTACAGAGGGCACTTGTGATGAGCACTTGGTGTTGTATGTAAGTAATGGATCACTAAATTCTACTCCTGAAACTAATATTACACTATATGTTAACTAACTGGAATTTAAATATTTAAATAAAAATGTGAAACTAAAAAAAAAAAAGAAAAGAAAAGAAAAAAAAAAGAAACAAGTGCTATTGAGGAAGTGGAGAAAAAGGAACACTTGTGCACTCTTGGTGGGAATGCAAATTGGTATAGCCACTGTGGAAAACACTATGGAGGTTCCTCAAAAAAATAAAAATAGAAATGGAATATGATCCAATAATTCCACTACTGGGTACTTACTCAAAGAAAATGACAACACTAAGTTGAAAAGATATATGCACCTCTATGTTTATCACAGCATTATTTACAATAGCCAAGATATGAAAGCAAACTAAGTGCCTATCAATAGATAAATGCATAAAGAAGATGTAACACACACACACACACACACACGCACGCACGAGTCAAATGCTGGAATATTACACTGCCATAAAAAATCTTATAACATTATCTTGCAATACAGAGGTTAACATCTAAATATGTACTGATTGTTGTTAAAGCACATATCATCATTAATGTCTTTACAAACAGTTTTCTCCACAGTGGTTTCTATTAACATCTTATCAATACCAAAGAAGTAACACTTTAAAAAATTAAGCACATTGTAAATAATGTTAAAAAATGAGTGTTTAATCACCTAGATTGTACTCTATGTAAATACAGCAGAATAATTCAGGTCACAGTTATTGAAAGTCATGAGACATTGAGTGATTTAATATAGAAATAGATGTGGTTTTACAGTTTCTTTTTAGGAAGTTTTATTAGTTTCATTAGAGACAAAGAAAATACCATAAAAATTATTTTCAATATGTGCACTGTTTTGCTAATATATAAATATACATTATAAATTAAAACAGTCCACTTAGTAACTTCCAAGTTTCTATAATATCATATATTAGTTACTGATAACCCTTGTACTTTTGATTAAAAGAAAACCAGAATGTCAATAAATTTGAGTAAGCTACAACATATTCTTAAAATGAGGCAGTACACTGACTGGCTTTAACTTTATATGTAGGTGACTCACTGGGACAAATGTGTATTTAAAGATCCTCATTAAACATTGTTTATAAATATTCATGTAAAACATTCTTATTTGCACATGCTGAGAAATAAATATTAATAGATAGGCTACTAATATGAAAGCAAAAAGACTATGATAAAATATCTACAACATTTAGGACAGTACATTACATATAGTAGTGGTTGTATACATATTTCTTAATGTAATTATGGTCTTAAGCTATACCAACTCTCTTTTATGTGAATAAACTATTTTTAAAAATCAAATCTTCCTAAGAAACGTTTTATACTGAAGTTGTATTTCTATGTGGTTAATATATGATACTAAAATTTAAGGGTTTGAAATTTTGAGGCACACATTTTAAAGGAATTGTCTCAAATTTAATAGGATTATTTTATTTATTTAGGTGATTAGTGTGATGCTATGACTGTTTTATCTTTGTAATTCTCATGTTTGTCAGAACATAGAATCAATTTGTAATAAGTGCTTTAAAGGCAATATTTTTTATTTATTTTATCTATGCATATCCTGGTTTGTTCCATAAATGATTTAATACATTTGGTTCTTTATTTTATCAGCATGTATATCAGACTTAATGTACTACAACTGCCCTATCATAACAGAAGACTTTAACATTAAAAGTGCCTATATATAATGTGGCAACTGATAATACAGCAAACGTCTCCTGGATGTGCCTAAGAATGATATTTTTTTCCAATAAATATACATCAAATTCATGAATATATTTTATAGCTAATACCTTCATACTAAGAAAGAATAAAAAGACCACATTTATATGAAGAAATATTAATAAAAGCACTGGAGTTGTTGACCCATGTCACAACTAATTAGAATCAATTCATGCCAGGAGGAATGATTTGTTGCAAATAAGCTTCAAAGGCACTAGTTAAGACTTGTTTTTCCCCCTTAGATCTCTAATCTGGAGTAGTACTACAGTGATAAATGTATTTGAATGATATTTTGTTATATTCATTTAATCTTTCCTTGGAAAAGTAGTTTTATTTTTTCAACTTTCTGACATTTCAAAGAACAAAAGTAATTAATATTTTAGTAAAAATATTTTCTATACTAAATATTTTTCCCCAGAATATTGCATTCTTGAAATAATAAGTCCTACAAGTTAGTAAATTTAGTTGAGGTACATTTTTTTGGAATAAATAAATATGCTGAATGAAAATAGGTATATAAGTGTCTTTGTATCTGTTTTTCTTAAATTATCACTTCCATTATCTCTATCTCCGTCTCTCTATACATACATAAGAAATAATTTCATTTCTGAAGCCAGTACTAATATCAATGCGTTATGTATGACTTCTGTTAAAAAATGCAATAGAATTAATTTTGATCAATGTATTTTTATGTCTTTATATATTCGTCCTATTTGTTGGACACTAACACTTCACTTATGGGAAATGTGATATAACAGATAATTTTAGTGCCTTTTATGCCAGACTTTGTGTTGACTGAATATACAAGATAAGAATATATAGTTAGTCTTTTAGAAGCTTATGCTAAACAGGAACCCAAGGGACAATAGTTTAACCATAAATCAACCATTTTTTTTACAAGGATGTATAGAGGGTGCTAAAGAAATTGAGCAAATAGGTTCATTTCTGAAAGTTAGAGAGATTTTTCTAGAGTATTAAATATTGCACTAAGATTTGAGGAATGGTAATAAATTCTGCGTATGAGAAATCAGTGATGCAAAGGTATAATAGTCAAAGGAAGCAAGATCTATTTAGTCAGTTATTAAGAAAGTATTGAGCATGTTACTACCAGAGGTGGGGATACATTGGGATAGATGATAGATAGATGATGATAGATAGATAGATAGATAGATAGATAGATAGATGATAGATAGATGATAGAGATAAACAAGTATAGAACTGCACATGCATAGCCCCTGGGGAGAATCATTGTGAATATATTAAGCATGCTTATTTATGTTGAGTACCAGTGCCCCCCCTTTCCCCTTTCCACACACACATTGGTTGCCAATCACAGGTACAAAAAATGCATATGTCTCATATTATGAGCTTGTTTACATATCTGCAATTCAAAACTTTCCCTCTCTTAATATTATAAATTAATCAAATACATATATGCAAATATACCAACAAATTTCCCAATAGGAGATAGCTAATTTCATATTCAGCTATACAGTTCAAAGCAATGTCAGGAGACATTACACTCTACATTCCAAGAGCTCCAGCTGATACCATTTTTCTCAATTTCTGATGTACTTTTTCATGATATGTATCTTTCAGGCTAAAAAAATATATACAATGGTGAAGGAAAATGACATAATACTGGAAAAGTTCATTTAAATTTTTTTTAAAAAAATTGACAAGCATCAAATAACAGACACTGAGCCAATCTGTGGTAATGTAGACTATAGGAGAAGTATATAGGTGCTTCATTGGTAGTGGAGTAGAATCCCTGGACTGCAAATCTGACTGACCCTGATTATGCTCGCAAGAGATTTCCCTGTTTATAGCTCTCCGTGGTGATACCTGAGACTAGGGACTATAGGAGAACTTTGTAAAAGTTGGTCTGCTTTACAACATTTCAGAAATTACTTTAGCAGTATAAAAATCACTAGCTCATTGAGATATTTCCAGCAATACAGTTGTCTTAATACATTTAGCTGTTCTTTCATTTCAGAAATGAGGACTCTTCACTAGTATCAATTTCAGAATCTTCTTTATTAGGATCCTTTTTTTTTTCTTTGAATAATGACCTGGTCCTTGAAAATCATTTTCATTACTCTCAGCTGTGAGAACTTTACTATAGTTATACTAGCTCTCATTTTATGTCCTTCTGTCTTACAGCTTTATAGATATCTAATTTTGGCCTCAGGTTATGTCCTATATGATTTTTCTTTATGATGAATAACATCAGGAAAGGATGCCAAACAGGGACCTGGATGGGCACAAAAAAACTCCCCCACTTTTCTGTTTATTTTAGACTATGCCCATTACTCGTTTGTATAATCCCTTCAGCAAGGGACAGAAATTTTCCTTTTGCAAAGTGGGACAGCACTTGGTTTCTTAAATTTTGTTAGTTTTGGACCAAGGTTATATTCAGAAAAGTCCTCTCCTAACAAAGTTATATCCTTTCTTTATACCAAGGGGCCAAGTTCAACAAATATATATGTATTATATATATACTAACTGCTGTAAGAAGTAGTCAACATCTTCCTGTGTCTATAACCTTTTCTATTTTAAGAATGTGGTCAAAATCCTAAGGTAATGGGCAATAATTCAAAGTGTGCTTTACTGTGACCTAACAGGAAAGGCTTACTTGGCCTGCCATGGAGAGATCCGTCACTATTCCTATCCTACCCTGAGTCAGGCAGTATCATATTTTAGTCCTATTTTTCACAATGCTGTACTCCAGACATAAGCATCTGTATCAAGACTTTTCCCAAAAGTTGGAAATGCAAGTTAACCAAACAAAATGAAAAGCAGTGCTAATTTATAGTACATGTAATAATCCTGCCCTACACATTGGGAGAGGCACAATGTCACTGGCTTCTGAATGATTTGAATCAAAGTCTCAAGTACCATCTTTATTTTTCTTCTCTGCTTCTATCTGCCTTTTGGCTTAATTTTTTTCAAATCAGGTGGAAATAAATGTAACTGCTGGAATCTTCAAGTTTACATACAACATACCTTCTTTGAGACAAGAAGGAAATAAGGAAGAAGTTAAAAAGAAAATAATTTTGCATTTCAGATTCAGAAAATCTCAGGAAACATAAAATGTTTTAGGTTGTTAAAACTTTAGTCACTAACACATTCCTTATTTTAGTCACTAAGTCAGAGTATTAAGAAGTTATGATTGGCCTAGTTTAGGTCAAGGGTCATGACCCCAGTTTGGGGTATTGAAAAGTGTTATGAGAAGGAAAGAATAGCAGTCACATCACTTTTTTTTCAACTTTACTGAAGTATAACTGATAAAGTTGTAATATATATAAAGTGTAAAACATGGTGTTTCAATATATGTATATATATGTGTGTCAATAGATTCCATAACTGCGTTATTCAATGCATCCATCAAATCATGTATTTAACCTTTTTTTTTTTTGTGATAACACTTTAGTTCTATTCTCTTAGCAAACTTCAACTATATAATATAGTGTTATCAGCTATAGTTATGTTATACATTCTCAGACCTTATATATCTTATAACTAAAAGTTTGTACCCTTTTACCAACCTTCCCCATTTTCCCTTCCCATGTCCCAGGCCCTGGCAATCTGGCGATCACCATTCTACTCTCTTTTTCTGTGAGCATGAGGTTTTTTTTTTTTTTTTTTTAGATTTCACAAATACAATGCAGTATTTGTCTTTTTCTTTCTGGTTTATTTCACTTAGCTTAATGTCCTCCAGATTCATCCATATTGTCACAATGGCAGGATTTCCTTCCTTTTTAAAGCTGAATAATATTCTGTTTTATTGATTTATCATCTATCTATCTATCATCTATCTTTTTTTTTATTATGTTATGTTAGTCACCATACATTACATCATTAGTTTTTGATGTAGTGTTCCATGATTCACTGTTTGCGAATAACACCAGTGCTCCATTCAATATGTACCCTCCTTAATACCCATCACCGGGCTAACCCATCCCCCCACCCACCTCCCCTCTAAAACCCTCAGTTTGATTCTCAGAGTCCATAGTCTCTCATGGTTCATCTCCCCTTCTGATCCGCCCCCCTTCATTTTTCCCTTCCTACTATCTTCTTCTTCTTTTTTTTTAAACATATAATGTATTATTTGTTTCAGAGGTACAGGTCTGTGATTCATCAGTCTTACACAATTCACAGCGTTCACCATAGCACACACCCTCCACAATGTCTATCACCCAGCCACTCCATCCCTCCCACCCCCCCACACTCCAGCAATCCTCAGTTTGTTTCCTGAGATTAAGAATTCCTCATATCGGTGAGATCATATGATACTGGTCTTTCTTTGATTGACTTATTTCGATTAGCCTAATACCCTCTAGTTCCATCCATGTTCTTGCAAATGGCAAGATTTCGTTTATTTTTTTTGTTTTTTTTTTTCTGATGGCTGCATAATACTCCATTGTATATATATACCACATCTTCTTTATCCATTCATCTGTTGATGGACGTCTTGTCTCTTTCCAAAATTTGGCTATTATGCTAGAAACATTGGGGTGCACATACTCCTTCGGATCACTATGTTTGTATCTTTGGGGTAAATACCCAGTAGTGCAATTGCTGGATCGTAGGGGTAGCTCTATTTTAAACTTTTTGAGGAACCTCCATATTGTTTTCCAGAGTGGCTGCACCAGGTGGCATTCCCACCAACAGTGTAGGAGGGTTCCCCTTTCTCCAGAATCCCGCCAACATCTGTCGTTTCCTGACTTGTTCATTTTCGCCATTCTGACTGGTGTGAGGTGGTATCTCATTGAGGTTTTGATTTGGATTTCCCTGATGCCAAGCGATGTTGAGCACTTTTTAATGTGTCTGTTGGCCATTTGGACGTCTTCTTTGGAAAAATGTCTGTTCATGTCTTCTGCCCATTTCTTGATTGGATTCTTTGTTCTTTGGGTGTTGAGTTTGATAAGTTCTTTATAGATTTTGGATACTAGCCCTTTATCTGAAGTGTCATTTGCAAATATCTTCTCCCATTCTGTTGGTTGTCTTTTGCTTTTTTGACTGTTTCTTTGCTGCGCAAAAGCTTTTTATCTTGATGAAGTCCCAATAGTTCATTTTTGCCCTTGCTTCCCTTGCCTTTGGCGATGTTTCTAGGAAGAAGTTGCTGCGGCTGAGGTAGAAGAGGTAGTGCTGCCTGTATTCTCCTCTAGGATTTTGATGGACTCTTGTCTCACATTTAGGTCTTTCATCCATTTTGAGTCTATTTTTGTGTGTGGTGTAAGGAAATGGTCCAGTTTTATTCTTCTGCATGTGGCTGTCCAATTTTCCCAACACCATTTGTTGAAGACACTGTCTTTTTTCCATTGGCCATTCTTTCCTGCTTTGTCGAAGATTAGTTGACCATAGAGTTGAGGGTCCATTTCTGGGCTCTCTATTCTGTTCCATTGATCTATGTATCTGTTTTTGTGCCAGTACCATACTGTCTTGATGATGACAACTTTGTAATAGAGCTTGAGGGCCGGAATTGTGATGCTACCAGCTTTGCTTTTCTTTTTCAACATTCCTCTGGCTATTCGGGGGACTTTTCTGGTTCCATACAAGTTTTAGGATTATTTGTTCCATTTCTTTGAAAAAAGTTGATGGTATTTTGATAGGGATTGCATTAAATGTGTAGATTGCTCTAGGTAGCATTGACATCTTCACAATATTTGTTCTTCCAATCCATGAGCATGGAGTGTTTTTCCATTTCTTTGTGTTTTCCTCAATTCCTTTCATGAGTATTTTATAGTTTTCTGAGTACAGATTCTTTGCCTCTTTGGTTAGATTTATTCCTAGGTATCTTATGGTTTTGGGTGCAATTGTAAATGGGATCGACTCCTTAATTTCTCTTTCTTCTGTCTTGTTGTTGGTGTATAGGAATGCCACTGATTTCTGTGCATTGATTTTATATCCTGCCACTTTACTGAATTCCTGTGACTTCTAGTAGTTTTGGGGTGGAGTCTTTTGGGTTTTCCACATTAAGTATCATACCATCTGCAAAGAGCGTGTTTGACTTCTTCTTTGCCGATTTGGATGCCTTTTATTTCTTTTTGTTGTTTGATTGCTGTGGCTAGGACTTCTAATACTATGCTGAATAGCAGTGGTGATAGTGGACATCCCTGCCGTGTTCCTGACCTTAGTGGAAAAGCTCTCAGTTTTTCCCCAGGGAGAATGATATTCGCTGTGGGTTTTTCATAGATAGCTTTTATGGTTTTGAGGTATGTACCCTCTATCCCTACACTTTGAAGAGTTTTAATCAAGAAAGGATGCTGTACTTTGTCAAATGCTTTTTCTGCATCTATTGAGAGGATCATATGGTTTTTGTTCTTTCTTTTATTAATGTATTGTACACATTGATTGATTTGTGGATGTTGAACCAACCTTGCAGCCCAGGAATAAATCCCACTTGGTGATGGTGAATAATCCACTTAATGTACTGTTGGATCCTATTGGCTAGTATTTTGGTGAGAATTTTTGCATCCATGTTCATCAGGGATATTGGTCTGTAATTCTCCTTTTTGATGGGGTCTTTGTCTGGTTTTGGGATCAAGGTAATGCTGGCCTCATAAAATGAGTTTGGAACTTTTCCTTCCATTTCTATTTTTTGGAACAGTTTCAAAAGAATAGGTATTAATTCTTCTTTAAATGTTTGGTAGAATTCCCCTGGGAAGCCATCTGGCCCTGGGCTCTTGTTTGTTGGGAGACTTTTAATTACTGCTTCAATTTCCTTAGTAGTGTGGGTCTCTTCAGGTTTTCTATTTCTTCCTGGTTCAGTTTTGGTAGTTTATACATCTCTAGGACTGCATCCATTTCTTCCAGATTATCTAATTTGCTGGCATATTGTTGCTCATAATATGTTTTTATAATTGTATGTATTTCTTTGGTGTTGGTTGTGATTTTTCCTCTTTCATTCATGATTTTATTTATTTCAGCTGTTTCTCTTTTCTTTTTGATAAGTCAGGCCAGGGGTTTATCAATCTTATTAATTCTTTCAAAGAACCAGCTCCCAGTTTCGTTGATCTATTCTACTGTTCTTTTGGTTTCCATTTCATTGATTTCTGCTCTGATCTTTACTATTTCTCTTCTCCTGCTGGGTTTAGGCTTTATTTGCTGTTCTTTCTCCAGCTCCTTTAGGTGTAGGGTTAGGTTGTGTATTTGAGACCTTTCTTGTTTCTTGAGAAAGGCTTGTATTGCTATATATTTTCCTCTTAGGACCACTTTTGCTGCATCCCAAAGATTTTGAACAGTTGTGTTTTCATTTTCATTTGTTTCCATGAATTTTTTAAATTTTTTAAATTCTTCTTTAATTTTCTGGTTGACCCGTTCATTCTTTAGTAGGATGCTCTTTAGCCTCCACATATTTGAGTTCTTTCCAACTTTCCTCCTGTGATTGATTTCTAGTTTCAGAGCACTGTGGTCCAAAAATATGCAGGGAATGATCCCAATCTTTTGGTACCAGTTGAAACCTGATTTGTCATCTAAGATGTGGTCTATTCTGGAGAATGTTCCATGGGCACTAGAGAAGAATGTGTATTCTGTTGCTTTGGGATGGAATGTTCTGAATATACCTGTGAAGTCCATTTGGTCCAGTGTGTCATTTAAAGCCTTTATTAACTTGTTGATCTTTTGCTTAGATGATCTGTGAATTTCAGTGAGGGGGGTCTTAAAGTCCCCTATTATTGTATTGCTGTCAATGTGTTTCTTTGATTTTTTTATTAATTGGCTTATATAATTGACTGCTCCCATGTTAGGGGAATAGATATTTACAATTGTTAGATCTTCTTGTTGGATAGACCCTTTAAGTATGATATAGTGTCCTTCCTCATCTCTTATTACAGTCTTTGGTTTAAAATCTAATTTTTCTGATATAAGGATTGCCACCTCAGCTTTCTTTTGATGTCCATTAGCATGGTAAATTGTTTTCCACTCCCTTACTTTCAATCTGGAGGTGTCTTTGGGTCTAAAATGAGTCTCTTGCAGTCAGCATATCAATGGGTCTTGTTTTTTTATCCAATTTGATACCCTGTGTCTTTTGATTGGGGCATTTAGCCCATTTACATTCAGGGTAACTACTGAAAGATATGAATTTAGTGCCACTGTATTGCCTGTAAGGTGACCGTTACTGTATATTGTCTCTATTCCTTTCTGGTCTATGTTACTTTTAGGCTCTCTCTTTGCTTAGAGGACCCCTTTCAATATTTCTTGTAGGGCTGGTTTGGTGTTTGCAAATTCTTTTAGTTTTTGTTTGTCCTGGAAGCTTTTTATCTCTCCTTCTATCTTCAGTGACAGCCTAAGTGGATATAGTAGTCTTGGCTGCATATTTTTCTCGTTTAGTGCTCTGAATATGTCATGCCAGTCTTTTCTGGCCTGCCAGGTCTCTGTGGATTGGTCTGTAGCCAATCTAATGTTTCTACCATTGTAGGTTACAGACCTCTTGTCCCGAGCTGCTTTCAGGATTTTCTCTTTGTCTCTGAGACTTGGAAGTTTTACTATTAAGATGTTGGGTTGTTGACCTATATTTATTGATTTGATCTGTGCCTCCTGGATTTTGACGCCTGTTTCCTTCTCCAAATTAGGGAAGTTCTCTGATATAATTTGCTCCAAGAAAACTTCTGCCCCTTTCTCTCTTTCTTCTTCTTCTAGGATCCCAATTACTCTAATATTGTTTCATCTTATGGTATCACTTATCTCTCGGATAATTCTGCCCTTGTGATCCAGTAGCTGTGTATCTCTCTTTTTCCCAGCTTCTTTATTCTCCATCATTTGGTCTTCTATATCACTAATTCTTTCTTCTGCCTCATTTATCCTAGCAGTTAGAGCCTCCATTTTTGATTGCACCTCATTAATAGTCTTTTTGATTTCGAATTGGTTAGATTTTAGTTCTTTTATTTCTCCACAAAGGGTTTCTCTAGTATCTTCCATGCTTTCTTCAAGCCCAGCTAGTATCTTTATAATCATCATTCTGAACTCCAGTTCCGACATCTTACTAATGTCTGTACTGATTAGGTCCCTGGCAGTTGCCACTGCCTCTTGTTCTTTTTTTTGAGATGATTTTTTCCATCTTGTCATCTTGTCCAGAGGAGAATAGATGAATGAGAGAACAAAATGCTAACAGGGTAACAATGGCCCCAGAAAAATATACACTAAAGAAATCAGAAGATACCCGAAACTGGGGAGAAAAGAAAGGGAAAGAAAGAAAAAAAGAAAAGAAAAAAAAAAAGAATATGATCAAATATGATCAGGCTGGTGAATTGATCAGTAACACACACCAGATTTTGGGTATATTTTGGTCTGTTTGAAGAAACTGCCTCCCAGAATTTTAAAGAAAGAAAAACTTATATATGTACAAAAATATGGGTAAATACGATGAAGGGATGGAATATGACTGTAAAGATGAAAATCATAAAAGATTTTATAAAAGGAATTGATAAGAAGCTGGCTGAAAAAAAAAAAGAAGAGAAATTAAAATAAAAGGGAGAGAATGTGATCAGGCAGGAGACTAGAACAAAGCCATACACTAGAGATTTAGGGTATCTTTTGGTCTATTAGAAGAAACTGTATCCCAAAATTTTAAAGAGAGAACAACTTATATATATATATATATAAAGCTTATATATATATATATATACAAAAAATAAGGTTAACTACAGTGAAGGGATAGAATATGACTAAAAATGATAAATAAAAAAAGATTAAAAAAAGGGATTGATAAGATGTTGGTTGAAAAAGGGAAAAAGAAAAATTTTAAAAAATAGAAAAATAAAAAAAAGAAAATTAAAAAAATTAACTTTGAAAGACTAAAGTATCATGGGAAAAAAAGCCGTGAATTCTATGTGTTGCATTCCCCTAGTGCTGGAGTTCTGCCGTTCTCATTGATCAGTAAACCTGGTCTTGGCTGGCTGTTCTTGCTGATCTTCTGGGGGAGGGGCCTGTTGCTGTGGTTCTCAAATGTCTTTGCTGGAGGCAGAATTGCCCTGCCCTTGCCGGGGGCCGGGCTAAGTCATCTGCTCAGGTTTGCTCTCAGGAGCTTTTGTTCCCTGCAAGCTTTCCGTACAGCTTTGGAGGATGAGAGTGAAACTGGGGGCCTCCCAATCTCCACCCTGGAGGAGCAGAGAACTTGGGGCCCCACTCCTCAGTGAACCCCCAGAGAAAAGGAGTCAATCACTCTGGTCTCTCCGGTCTCCAGCGCACTCCGTGCTCACCTGGCCTGTGACTGAGCATTTCTATCTCTGGCACACAACCCCGTGTGGAGTCTCCAAACCCAGCAGATCCCTGCGGTGCGCTCCTGCGCTGCTCCTCCCGGGGGAGGAAGGGGAGTCTCCCTGGATCTGCTGCTTTTTGGAAGAACAGTGGCCTGACTGTGCTGTGGATCACAGTTTATGGCAACCCCGAGCCGAGAGCCCACGCCTCGGCTCCGTCTCTGCAGCCGGCTTCCCCGCTCTGATACCTGGGAGCTCTGTCACACTCAGGCACCCCAGGACTTTCTGTGACCCTGAGGGTCCTGAGACCACACTGTCCCAGAGAGGGTTCCACCCCCTGCTTAGCCACTGGAGCGACGTCCCTCAGCAGAGCAGACTTCTAAAAGTTCTGATTTTGTGCCCCGCTGCTCTATCACTTGCCAGTAGAGGCTGACGGAAGCCCCCTCCCCCACCGTCTATCTTCCCGAATATAGCCTCGGATTCACTGCTTCGCACGTCCTACCTTCCAGAAAGTGGTGGCTTTTCTGTTCAGAGAGTTGCTGCTAATCTTTTCTTTGATCTCCTTTTGAGTTTGTAGGTGTTCAGAATGGTATGATACCTATCTAGCTGAATTCCTGGGACCAGAAGAAATTTAGGTCTGCTACTCCTCCTCCCTACCTTCTATCATCTATCTTTATCCGTTCATCCACCAGTGGACACTTGGGTTGTTTCCATGTCTTAGCTATTGTGAATAATGATGCAATAAATCTGACATTTTAGATAGCTATTCAAGATAATGATTTCATCTTCTTCAGATACAACCCATAAAATGTGATTACTGGATCATATGGTAGTTCTATTTTTGTACTTTTTGAGGTATCTGCATACTGTTTTCCATTGTGGTTGTACCAATTCCCACCAACAATGTATATAAGAATTGTCTTTTCTCCACATCCTCACCAGCATTTGTTATCTCTTGTCTTTCTGATAATAGCCATCCTAACAGGTATAAGGTGATATCCCATTGTAGTTTTGATTTGCATTTCCCTGATTGTTAGTGATGTTGAGCACCATTTTATGTACCTGTTGGCCATCTATATATCTTCTTTGGAAAAATGTCTGTTTCTTCTGCCCATTTTTTAATTGGATTATTTAATTTTTTTGTTGTTGAGTTGTATGACTTCCTTTTATGTTTTAGATGTTAACTCCTTATCAGATATATGGCTTACAAATATTTTCTCCTATTCTGTAGGTTACCTTTTAATTTTGTTGATTGTTTCCTTTGCTGTGCAGAAGCTTTTAAGTTTGATGTATGCCCACTTGTTTATTTTTGATTTTGTAGCCTTTACCTTTGATGTCAAATACAAAATACATTGCCAACACCAATGTTAAGGAGCTTACTCTTCATGTTGTCTTCTAGGACTTTAATGGTTTTGGGTCTTATGTTTAAGACTTTAATCAATTTTGAGTTGATTTTTTTATGTATGTTGTAAGATAGGAATACAGTTTCATTCTTTTGCATGTAGTTATCCAGTTTTCCCAACACCATTTATTGAAGAGACTACTATCTTTTCCCCCATTATATATTCCTGGCTTCTTTGTCAAAAATCAATTGACCACATATGCATGAGTTTATTTCTGAGCTTTCTATTCTATTCATCAAATGATTAAATAATTGTTTTAATGGATTAGCTACATATTACTGTATGCCAGTTATCATGATAGGATTGGACTACAAGAGCTAAAATTAAAGAATAATTTGGAACAGAAGAACAATGGACATATTGGAAACCATTAAGAGGCCGCTACTAAAATCCTGATGAGAAAACTGAGTGTGTTCAAAAAGATTGGAAGGGGGCTGGAGAAAATTCAGGTGATATAATTCTTTGCAAAGTATACATATGTAGGCTTTGGTGACTGGAATTTGGTATAAGATAGAGAAAAGACAAAGATAAATTTCAGATTTCTGACTTAGACAATTGTGTGGGTGATAGTATCAATCACTGAGAGACTTCATGCAGAAGGATCAGTCAGAAATAAAGATTCTGGGGGCACCTGGGTGGCTCAGTCGTTAAGCGTCTCCCTTTGGCTCAGGTCATGATCCCAGGGTCCTGGGACCGAGCCCCGCATTGGGCTCCCTGCTCGGCAGGAAGCCTGCTTCTCCCTCTCCCACTCCCCCTGCTTGTGTTCCTGCTCTCACTATCTCTCTCTCTCTGTCAAATAAAAAAAAAAAAAAAAAAAAAGAAAGATTCTAACTTGACATATTTGGCTTAATTAATCTGTGGGACAGACTAATATGTCAAATAATTTGTTCTATCCTAAATTTAGACAGACTTCTTCTCTTAAGCCAATTATTACAAAGGTAAAATATCACTTAAATTGAACATTGTATCTAAAATATATCACCTCTATGGGGGTGGTTCAGTCAGTCAAGCATCTGATTCTTGATTTCAGCTCAGGTCATGTTCTCAGCGTCATGAGATTGAGCCCTGTGTTGGGCTCCACATTCAGTGCAGAGTCTGCCTGAGATTCTCTCCCTCTCCTTCTTCCCCTCCCCCTGCTCTCTCTCTCTCTCAAATACATAGATAAATAAAAAAAAAAACTAGCTAATTAATTAATTAAACCTAAAAAAATTGAATATATCACCTCTATAAACAATGAGGAATGGAGGCTTTTGGTTAGTTGATTATTCTCTTCAATTATCAAGAATAATAAATATCATGACCACTATTTTATTCACTGCTTATTTTCTTTCAGATATATTTTAAAAAATTCACAAGAATCTTGTGGAGCCAATATTATTAGCTCTATTTCATGATTGAGGACACTGAGGTACAGAGAAATTGAACACACTTGTTCAGGTTCACATGGTTAAATCACAGGAGTACAAAACAGAGCAAGCCAAAATGTGAATGCACATTTAAAGCCTCTGCTTGCTTTACATCTATCAATAGTCCACTAGCCAAAATAAATCACACGATTGAGTCCAAAGCTAAGTCTAACTCTATTCACTGCAAAATCAGTTGGCAGAGGGAAGAGTAAACAATTTGAAATAATGAATCATTCTATCAAAGAAAAAATAGAAGATCAACCATGTCTTCCTAGGATATGGATTACAAATAGCTGATTCTTATAACACTCTCTTCTCCAAATCACTGATCTCACAATAGAATACTTTGTGCAGACAAGATGTTAACTGCTGTGTGATCCTTGAACCTTTTTTGTAGGATCAGAGGGCAAGTAAGATCTGTCTACCTAAAGTATTCTGACATCTATGAGCCAGCATGTCTCATGTCTTGAACATCTCTAAAATATTAAAATTAGAATATCCAATGTTTGACAATCTACTAATATTTTTCCACCTGCTCAAATGATCACATGAGTGTACTTTTCAACCATATCTATTATTCCTTTGATTCATAATATCTCTTTCCATCTGTAAGCACAATCCTACCTCAGTCTGGCACCCATAGGATTTTTACATGAAAATCTTAATATCAGGGACGCCTGGGTGGCTCAGTCAGTTAAGTGTCTGCCTTCGGCTCAGGTCATGATCCCAGGACCCTGGGATTGAGTCCCACATCGGGCTCCTTGCTCAGCAAGGAGCCTGCTTCTCCCTCTGCCTGCCTCTGTCTCTCTCTCTCTCTCTGACAAATAAATAAATAAAATCTTAAAAAAAAAAAGAAAATCTTAATATCAAATTACTCTGATGTTATCTTCTTGGGTCTCTCAGCCAATGAGTTAATTACTGTTATCAAAAAACTCCACATTAAGCAGACTGGTTTTTGTATAAATAAATGATCTCGAAACTTAAACTTAAATTGACTCTCAGATGTATTCTATCAACTAAATCTAGCCTCTATTTTTCACACCTGAGCAAGATAATTTTATATCTACTTTCCTTAAACCTCTAAAATTTTAGAGAGTATTTTTTAACATTTAAAAATTTACTAAAAAGTTAGTATTAACAGGCCATTCTCATTTTGTTTCTAACAAGCTTAAGAGCCCACTGACTATACTTCGATCTTGTCTGCCCTATTTCAAGGGAGGAAGTTATCTCTTTCCCTGATAAGGGAAAGAACATAGCCAGTAGTTGTACTCAGGAACTCACCCTCAGTCTCTGAAGGACTTTGCTCTGTTAGTTTTTCTATGCTCTGTATCATACATTTTCCTCTTCTATTGTGTCATCCTCACTGGTATAATGATAAACATAAACAAAACAAATTCTCTTAAACCTTAGTTCTACATCTCTGCATAGCTACAACTTTTTTTTTTTTTTGTAGTTCATTTTGTAATAATTTGTTGTACTGTTTCTTTTTCTAAATGCCAACTCATCTTACAAAACAATATAACCTGGCTTTGCACCAACTAAACCACTAAAGCTCTTTTTATCAATGTCACCAACAATCTCCAGGTTTTAAAATCAATGGGCCCTCTCTGTCATCTTTTACTCATACTGTCAGTGTTACTTAATATGGTTCATCACACCATCTTTTATGAACCACCTTCATTTCTTGGCAACTCTGACAATACTCTCTTATGTGCGGTTTGTTATTTGCTTTTCATACATAAACAGTCCAGCTTTCTCAGGATACTTCAGTTGTCCCTCCTTCATTACCTAATCTGTAAAGGTTGGTACTCCTCAGGGCTCAGTACTTTAAGTTCATACTTTTTCTCTCTACACTTCCTACTGATGTAAATACCACCTGTGATCTGATGCCTCTTAAATATATACAAGTAAGTCACATAATATTCACATAAAATTAGAGAAAGCATTCACATGCACTAAAATAAAATAATAAAAAAGAAGAAAAAAAAAGTTAACCTTTCCTCAGAAAATTATAAAGTAAAATTTCTCCTAATGGCAATTTGTATTTTAGTGCTTGGTGTTTGGCTTGAGAACATAATATAACTGCCTGTACTATTATATTTTTAATCTATCAATCGTGAAAATTAGAAGTAATTTAATACTGATTATATTTAATTACTTATCTTGATATTAAAATATGTCATTTAGATTCTAAATTATCTTAGGCAGTTACAAAAACATAGTTAATTGTCATTATGAATAAAATAAGTACAATTTTCATTTTGAAAAATTCCTAGAAATATATCTATTTCCCAAATTGAGTATCTATTCCTTTTCCATCATCTGAAATATTGGATTTACAACTAACCAAACTTCTAAACTAAAAGGACTGTCATAGTTAATTAGTGAGAAAATATTAAATGCATAGACAGCTTGATTTCATTTTGTTATTTCTCTATACATGCAATAATACTAAATATTTCAACTAATAACTTCTGAAAGGAAAAATGGAAATTCAATAAATTCTCATTTCTTTGAATTGAAAATGTTTAGACTTTCTCACAAATGAAATCTTACATCATTTTTATTGCTAATTATCTTTAAATTAGTACCATCTAGGGGAAAATTATTTCATTTGAAATCCATACTGTTATCAAAGCTGGTTGTGAAATGCTATAACACAGTTAATCATGTGTACTCTGAATGTTTCTGAACATTTAAATAGAGGCAGAGTGAAGAATGACAGAGTTCTATAGTTATAAAAGTCTATAATTTTAGTTTAGGCAGTTGCAAACAGTGGCAAGCACTTACATCACTTACTATATACTGGACATGACTCTCAGTGCTTTTATGCCAGTTATCATGGAAACACTTCAGAAACTCTCCAATCTCTTCTTTACCTTGGGAACCTGAACTTATTGGACTGTACCCATGAGCTTACTTATATTTGGTTTCCAGTGGGTTTTAGGCAATGGGAAACTATGGCACAATATAAAAAGGAGTGAAGAGAGTAAAGGGAGAATATTTATTTCCGTAGCTTTGCTCCAGTATGATCACTTTGGACTGGCCGCGTCCTCTAATTCACAGATCCTCTTAAGGCTGCTTGTCTATATAACTCTCTCTATAGAAGTTGCTGTAGTAACTACCTTCCCTGGTCCTTTCATATTTGGACTGGCATCTCTGCTTTCACTGGTCTTAAGGATCTATACTATCCTTTGTGAGTTTCTTTCATCCTTCTCATAGATTTAAATAGTTGTATAAACTTGAGTATATAAAACATCCCCCCCCCCAATTGGGATAGCCATATAAAACTTAACACTTAATCTCTACCAAAAATCACTGAGATGGGAAGATTTTTATCTCCATTTTGCAGATCAGAGAACTGAGGCAGAGCAGGTTTAGGTCACACAGCTGTTATGTGGTAGAACTGAGATTCAACTCAGTTAATCTAAAACTAAGATTTATTCAACAGACACACAGATGCAACACATACATGCAACACTTAGACACACAACTGAAATATTATAGTCATGTCAAGATTATAGGAACATTTTAATAACTTTCTATGATAAAAATAGCATAGGAATAGACCATTTGCATTGATCATTTTGATCCTTCTAATAATATTATTTGGGAAATATGTTTAAGTGAGGACACAAATTCATGGAAATGACCAAATTTGGTCAAGGGCATATATTGATTAAGGTTTTCTAGGGAGGTTTAAATAAGCTGACAAACTCACAATAAAGGGTATGATTACATTAGTCCTTTGTTAACCACAGCAGATATTAGTGTAAAGAATGTGAGTGTTGCAGGAAGAAAAGAATAGAGTGTCTCACCAGAAGTGTTCAGAGCTGTGGAATTCTGCTAGTAAGTGTCTCCAGGGCAGCAGAGGATCCTTCTGACTCTGAGCACATGGGACACTGGACTCCTGCTTATGGCAGTCTTTGAGAAGTTATTATCCAAGAGACAGGGATCCTTCTGGACTTCTAAATAATTAAAAAGATATGACTAATGAAAAAAAGAGCATAAATCCACTTAGATACCATGCATAACTAAAAGTTGTTTTCTATATTGAAGAAAAGCAAAGTGCTGCAAAAAAATCTGATTTCTCATAACCAATAATTAATAATGAAATTGAACTCACAATGTCAATTAATCAGTCATCTGCTTACTTGTGGCTAGCAATCCTGACAAAAATCATTGTTTCCTGGGCACATCTGTCTCTCCCTGGTGACTGATCCTCCTACAATAACTCTGGGTTTCACTGTAAGGGCACAATCCTTCCCCTGATGTCTCTGATTACATCCCTTACTATGAGACTTATTGAGTGTTTCCTGAAAATGGCAAGAAATTGTAATACAGATGATAATTTAAACCGCTGCACAAGACTTTGCATCATGTACAGTCCAACTTCTTGACGTCTCCACATGTCTATACATTTGTATTAAACACACAACAACTCCAGAGAACAAATTGTTTTCTGGTCCCAAGATAAGACTGAATCCTTGATATTAACATTTCCTGTCATAGGAGTGAGTCATCATTTATCAAATGCCTTTTCCTTTTCTTGCTTTATATTCTCTCCTTAGGTATCATAAACCATGCCTAGAGAAAATATATTTCTAGTCTAAACATTCAAAATCCCTTCAGTGAGTTTCATATTTGTATACACAAGTCTATACCTGATTGCTTCACTCAAGGTCCCAAATTTATCTTGCATCGAACTGTTTAAATACAACAACATAGTTTCCTAACACTTAAAAATGTTGTCCTCAGAGCAGCTGGGTGGCTCAGTCAGTTAAGTGTCTGAGTCTTGGTTTTCACTCATGTCGTGATTTCAGGATTGTGAAATCAAGCCCCATGTAGGGCTCCACACTCAGCGTGGAGTCTGCTTAAGATTCTCTCCCTCTTCCTTTGCCCCTGAGCCACGCCCCCAGGTACTTTCTCTCTCTCCCTCTCTCTTTCTCTAAAAATAAATAAATCTTTAAAAAAACGTTGTCCTCTTCTAGGATAACAGGTAAGGAAAACTCTATCCAAGAAGCAGTGATTTTAGCTGGGTTATCAGCCACAAGTAGGCAGAGAAGTGATGAAGTAGCTTGCTTTTTTTTTTTTTTAATGGTACCAGTATCCTTCCTATTATCAAAAGCAGTAACATAAGAAATCATCCTTGATATCATAGCTTCCCATACTGAAGCTGTCCCCAAATTCAGACCTCCTTCTATATAACTTCTTTTGAAGCTATCAACATATTCTTATTCCTTGACATTACTTACCTAAATTACCATCATCCCTCAAACCACTGCATTTGCCTATTAACTGGTTTTATTCCATCTTCTCTGCATTCCCCTTAAATATAGTCACCTATATATGCAACTAGTCTTTTAAAACAATTAGTTCTGGGGTGCCCGGGTGGCTCAAATGGTTAAGCGTCTGCCTTCGGCTCAGGTCATGATCCCAGTGTCCTGGGATCGAGTCCCACATCGGGCTCCCTGCTAGGCGGGGAGCCTGCTTCTCCCTCTCCCTCTGCCTCTCTCTCTCTCTCTCTCTGACTCTCATGAATAAATAAATAAAACATTTTAAAAAAATAAATAAAACAATTGGTTCTGCCATCCTAGATCAAAATGAATCAAGAAAAGTCAATTGTTCTTAAGATGGAGACCAGATCCTGCACAACCTAACCTCCTTCTCTTTTACTTATATAGCACTATATGTCCATACTCTCCAGGTACTCTGATTTCCTTCTCCATGTAAAAATTACCGGGGATAAAAGGAAGGAAATGAATTTAGTGATGTCCACTATGTTAAAAAAAATAAAAAGAAAAACAACTATGATAAAGTTTTGCTTAGATGGAGGCACTCTTTTTTTTTTTTTTTTTAAGATTTTATTTATTTATTTGTCAGAGAGAGAGAGAGAGAGAGCAAGCACAAGCAGGGGTAGCGGCAGGAAAAGGCAGAAGCAGGCTCTCCGCTGAGCAAGGAGCCTGATGCAGGACTCATCCCAGGACCCTGGGATCATAACCTGAGCCAAAGGCAGATGCTTAACCAACTGAGCCACCCAGGCATCCCTGGATGGAGGCAATCTTGACATTATCTTGGGCATCTGACAAATATAACTTTCTTTCCTTTACACTCTTATAAAAAAGTTTTTATTTAAATTCTAGTTGGTTAATATACAGTATAATATCAGTTTCAGGTGTACAATATAGTGATTCAACACTTCCATACAACATCTGGTGCTCCTCACAGCAAATGTACTCCTTAATCCCTATCACCTATTTCACCCATCCCCCACCCACCTCCCGTCCAGTAACTCATCGTTTATTCTCTATAGTTAAGAGTCTATTTCTTGGTTTGCCTCTCTCTTTCTTTTCCCCTTTGCTCATCTGATTTGTTTCTTAAATTCCACATATGAGTGAAATCATATGGCATTTGTCTTTCTCTGACTGATTTATTTCACTTAGCATAATACTCTCTAGCTCCACCCACGTCATTGCAAATGGCAAGATTCCATTCTTTTTATGACTGAGTAATATTCCATTGTTCATATATACCATATCTTCTTTAACCATTTATCAGTCAATGGACACTTGGTCTGTTTCCATATTTTGGCTATTGTAGATAACACTGCTATAACCATTGGGTGCATGTATCTATTTGAATTATTATTTGTGTATACTTTGGGTAAATACCTAGAAGTGCAATTGCTGGTAGTTCTATTTTTAACTTTTTAAGGAAACTTCAAACTGTTTTCTAGAGTGGCTGCACCAGTTTGCATTCCCACCAACAGTGCAAGAAGGTTCCCCTTTCTCCACATCCTCACCAACACCTGTTGTTTCTTGTGTTGTTGCTTTTAGCCATTCTGACAGGTGTGGAGTGATATCTCATTGAAGTTTTGATTTGCATTTCCCTGATGATCAGTGATGTTGAGCATCTTTTCATCCTTTACACTACCGACTAATCCCTTGATACACAAATGTTTATCTAACATATAAAATAAACAATGTGAATTTATGAAGGTGATACTAACAGAGAATGAACAAGAGGCAAAGAGAAAAGTGAAAGAAGGAGAGAAACATAAGGAGAGAAAGAAATGGAGAGAAAAGAAGAAAACACAACTCCAACAATGAAATACCTGGAGAATAATTTGTATTTCAACAGACAGTCTCTCCATAGAACATTCTTTCATTGTGTATCTAAATCACAGAGACTTTCAACAAAAATTCTGTTCTCACTGCTCCTGCCTTGTGGAATCTCCAGAGTGAAGAAGTTACTTAAAACTCTCACTTGGTAAAGGCCTTGCAAGTATTCTCAGTTGCCAGTGTTCTTCGATGGACCTCCAGCTATTCCCACTGATCTGAATTACTCTCTTCCATAAATAACTATTCTTGTATCAAGTAAATAGAAAGGAAAGAGGCATTTCTTTTTTTTATTATGTTATGTTAATCACCATACATTACATCATTAGTTTTTGATGTAGTGTTCCATGATTCATTGTTTGCATATAACACCCAGTGCTCCATGCAGAAAGAGGCATTCCTAATAAGATAGTTGCACATAGATGATTAATTGAAAATAATGCAACTTTTCTATCTACTGAGCTATTGTCAGAAAAAAAAATATTCAGCTTATTCTTTAGGGAACTTTAAGTCTAAAGAGTGTATTACTATTTGAAATATTTTGCAATGATATGAATGATATGCCCTTTTTGCATAAAGCAAGCCACAACCAAGTTAGCAGTTATTATTTCTGAAATCCCAACAATTTTTGACTTTGTACTCTACTCCATGAAATTCATTTTTCCCTATATTCACATATTTACAGTAGGAGATAAACTATCATATGCCTTTTATCCTTTTAAACAGAGCTGTTATATAATATTTGAAAATAAAACGTAAACAATCTGATAATTTATAAAACAAAGGCTTACTGAGGGATTTGACATTTACTTAACATTATGCCGTTTAAGAAAGTTATAGTTACATAACTTCCAGCATTGCATTTGTGATTAAAAAGGGATACGTGATTTTTTATGTAAAGACATCTATTCAAAACACAATATTAATTAGAGCATTGTCTTCTTTAAAATTTGAACTTTCCAAATAAATGATTTTATACTTGTGTTTACAGATATTTAGAGTTCAGTCACTGTTAAATAACAATTGTTAAGAGCATGAGCTTCAAGTTCAGAGAAGCCTGCTTCAAGTTTCAAATAAACCATTTGTTAACTGTGAGGCTTCCGTTAAATTACTTAACACTTCAACACTTCAGCTTCCTCACATTTAATAGCTGGGAGGATTAAGTGACATAAGGCATGCACGTAAAGTGCTTAGCCCACATTGCATAGCATATTACATATTCAGTGATATTTGAAGGCACCATTATTATTACTGTAAGTGTAAATTGCTGGCACATGATGAATATTGCTACAAATGCATTTTTTCTTCTACTAAAAGCAACAGAGGTTTCTTGGACAATTGAGTCCCAACAGTTTTAAAGAAACTGAATTACAGAACCAATTTCAGTAATATTTTCCAGATATATGTACATATAGCCTGTAATATAGTAATATTTTCCAGATATATATATATATAGCCTGAAACTTTATTTCATGCTGTTGGACTGTGATATGAAATCCCTTTCAGTATAAGAAACTAGCTTCACATTTCCTCTCTCTACCAAGTCAGTTTGAAATGAATCTTTGGTGAAACAATATAAACACAAACTTTGAAGAAATATGTGGAGAATATATATATCCTATAATTACAGCTTATATTGTTTTTCTTTCTCTTTTTAAAAATTGATGGATATTTGGAGATCCTGGCAAAGTAGCATTTGAAGAAAATTAAATCCAGAGAATGTTGAAGGTATGAAAGCCTAAAATCTTTACCCTAGTGTGAAAACCTTAAAGACTTTCTCTATCACCCATTTTTTTTTCTTCAGAATATTTTCTGTAGCTGAGTAGTTATTTTAAGCATTCCTCTTTATTGGTTATGTCCTACAGTGAGTTACTGGGAAAACTGTTGTCCTTGATCAGGTTAGCTGACATTTCCTTCATTGAATTCTATCATTTTTTCTAAGGTACAGAAAAGATCTATTCCTTATCATTTATTGCTCTTAGGACACTAATAATACCCCATCAGTGATTTATGAGTTATAACTTCAAATATGTCGTCTAATTTCTACCAGGTATGACATCTGTATAAACAAAGCAGTCGAACTAGGAAAATGTCATGACACTTTACAAGCAAGCACTCACCAAAAAATTATGCAAATCTAACTTGAAAGTCAAATTCTTTCTTTTTCCCCACAAAGTCTCTCTCTTGCTCCCTCTCTCCAGCTCTTTCTGTCTCTCAATCTGTGTTTCTTTCTGTCTCCCTCTCTCTCTCTCTCTCTCACACACACACATGCATATAGTATAATAGTGTGTAATGTAAAAAGCAAAAAGCAGGACTGTCTCAAATATGTTGATGCAAATGATCGCATTCTATAAAGTATTCAAAGCCTTCAATCTTGTCCACTGTGGTTCTAATTATGTCCCTGAGACTGATAATAAAGCACACCAGATTTTCAGTATATAAGCGTCAAAAAAATTTTCAAAGTCAAATGAACTATAAGGCAAATTCATGTTTAGATAAATAAAGAGAATGTAACAGTCCATCATGCAGAAATGCAATTAATTGTGTTGCATGAGTAAAGAAGGTCAAAGACAAGCTGTTTGCTTTTGTCAGCATTTTGAAGACACTAAAAATTCCACACAACCTAAATTAACCCAGGCCTATTTCCTTATGATATTATTAAATTCACACTACCTATTGCACCATAATTTCTTATAATACACCTGCCAATATTGATAAGACTTTATCTGTTTATAAGGAAAATGTATTTTCCAAAATCATCGGAATTACATAAGCTAGAAAATGTGTAGAGCTTTTCTAAAAATATAGAATTATTGTTTTATCATTTTTTTAAAATTTTGATTTCTTTCCCTTAAATATTATTTTAAGCCTGATCACTTTGCCCTTAAATTCATTTAAGTATATCATTCTGAAACTAATATATGTAGTATTCAATAAATAAGTGATATACATCGTTATCTGATTTTCCAGAAGTGCTTATCTGTTGTTGAACAACTCTACTTAATGTGTGAATAAATCTATTTATGTTTCATATCTCAAACAGAAAATTAGAAAATCAGTCCTTAATAAAAGCAAACATAGATACATGTTTGACTTGGAATTGTACATTTTACGTATCTATACATTTGTTGATGATATATATTTCATATATATCTCATAATACTTATATAATACTAATGTTTATTACTCTGCTATATTTACTATACTTATTCACCTCCTCCAAGAAATTGAGATCTCCTGTGTATCACTTGCTAACCTATCTGGTTAGCAATAACTTGAAGATAAGGGCTAAAACAGAAGGGATTAATGTGACATCCCAAGTTCATTTAAAGATATACACTATAATCTAGGCTAAAATTCTCACTGACCCATCATCTCCTTATACACATCAAGGAGCAGGCAAGAATATTTGGTACTTTAATGCTTATTTTTTGGATGCCCTCATCTTTATGATCAATAAACTTTAATATTTCTTGGAGACATGACTAAAACTTTACTTTTGGATATCCCAAATTGCCTAACTATACATGGCAAGAAGAAGTTTAACTCCTACTAGAGATGTAAAGGATATCAGTAAAAGAGAAAGTGAAGAACAAAGATTACTTTAAAAGATAAGCTATATCATGTCAAGATATACAAATAAAATCTGCATACAGACTAAGGAATATTGAATCCTTCTAGGCCACTGTTAAGACTATGAATTCATTCTAAGTGCAATGTCTTTGGCTGAATGTCATATTTCTAACAATAGATGGGGAGCAGAAGAGACTTCTACAATGCTTCTGTGTTCTTGTATTATTTATTTATTCTTTTTCTTTTTAAATATTTAATACTGTGAAATATATCACATAAAAGAATGCTTAAATCACAGATATTTTTTTTTTTAAAGATTTTATTTATTTATTTGACAGAGAAAGACACAGCGAGAGAGGGAACACAAGCAGGGGGAGTGGGAGAGGGAGAAGCAGGCTTCCCGCGGAGCAGAGAGCCCGATGCGGGGCTTGATCCCAGGACCCTGGGATCATGACCTGAGTCGAAGGCAGACGCTTAATGACTGAGCCACCCAGGCGCCCCTAAATCACAGATATTGAAATCAATAGTTATGAAGCATATTTTTCTATACTAAGTCTCTATCTTTTCTGAAGAAAGAGATTATCATAAATAGAATTTTGCATAATTTATCATTACATAAGCATATTAATATATAGACTGATGCATACTCATGTAAGCACTATGACTTTCTTGTAAGCACTATGACTTTCTTATTTTGTTATTTGAATATCCTTTTAAATAAGAAAGAATTTTTATCTCCTAAAATAAAACCCAAACAATCATAAATCATTTTAACTTCCATGAATTTTAAAGAGAAAGAGACATATAAATTGCTATTGGGTAAGAACATATAATTTGAGAGCTTTTAAATCAAGGACTTTTATAAATCATACAGAATAATATAGTATTTATAAATCTTAAGGGACAAAGTTTATGTGACTAAATCTTACAAGATTATTTTTCAGTAATTTTAAAAATTATTTTAATCCATTAGACAATTACGTAGAATTGTTTTCTTTTTCCTTTTTTATTAATAGTACATTTCTAAATCTAATCTTTTGTCTGAAAGGGTAAATCTCTGAGGCTTCTCGCAATGTTTATTTGATTTTTTTTATAACCTTGGTAGCACACCATACATTCAAGCTTGCATATTCTATAAATTGCAGACTAAAACCAAATTATAGCCTTAAAGTAGCCGAAACCTTAATAATGGCTGTGAGTTAAACTGAATTAAATTAATGTGAATTAAATTAAATTTACTTTTATAAGATACATACCATGAGTATGAGTATGCATGCTTTAGAAAAACAACTTTGAATAGTAGTAATCAAGGGAAATTGCATCAAAATATTATTTGAGTATCAATATAATATGCCTGCCATTTTGAATACTGAAAAATCCACATTTTGGTACAAAAAGTGTAAATGTATTTTCAAAACTTGTTTATTTGGGAAATACCATGTATTTAAAACATTGTATATAAAACATTATTTCATCAAGATGTGGCCTTCTACCTAAAATCTCACTGAAATAGCCTAAAGAATATAAATATGGGGAAAAAACCTACCGGAAGTTGGACACGATGGTTTTCATTGAACAATTCATAGTTTAATACAAGAATATGGACATTCAGCTTAAAAGTAAGTTTCCTTGCTATCCTGAATTGAGTCATGTAAATTTTGGATGCTCAGGGCAGCAGGAGTAATGACTGACTTTGTGAAGGGTATCATACACTTGGAACTGTGTTTTCTCATAAATGATCACAAAAAGGGAATCCTTTCAATTATAGAAGGGACAAGTAACATATGTATTTTGTCAAACCAATGGAAAACATACTTTTCACAACACTGGATTATAAAGGCGTGTAAAGTGAAGTGTGTAAGTTAATTGTCAAGTATTTCCTTTTCTCTTTGCCACTAACAATTCAAGATCTGACTTAAAACAGATAAAGCTGACAAGAAAGTAATATGAAGGACACAGGGGAATTTGTAGAGGGGCAAATTAAAACTTAGGAAGAGATTTAAGAAATTTAATAACCAGAATTCACAGGTGGAGCTTCTAAATAAAATTGTCTAAAATCCTTGAACTTCCTTGCAAGTGACTACAATTCCCTTAAAATATACCTTACTTCAATCACCTACTTGGAACCATGACCTAACAAAATGAAGTTAAAATAATATCATTATTTTACTAAGAAAAATTACATGTAATACATAAAATGTTGCTATACATATATACATTCATATACATGAATAATTGACTAGGAAAAGAGTGGAATAATAACCTACATAAATCTCTGACAAAACCCACCAATCTACCTACAATTCTAATTCAGGGAAGAGACTTACTGCATTAAAGAAGAAAACAAGACTTAGTTGATATTCTGGTGTGCCACCAAGATAGATCACCTTAATGACCAAAGAATTTATTTTCCAAAGTTCTAAGAAGTTTGACTGCTTATGGCTTGCAACTACATCTTTTTTTCTGGGAGTTACTGTCTACCACAGGAGCTGCTTCCCCTAAGGGCCAATATCCAGGGCCGGCCAATATCCAGGGCTACCCTATATCCAGTGACTTATTGATGAGCAGATATAATAGTAGCCTTATCCACTTTTTCCAATTCAGGATATTTTTTTAAACACTATCTTAGCTTAAAAGCACCATTTAGGGAAGTATCTACCTAAGTTATTGGGAATGTGACTGCTGAATCATATGATGTTTCTATGTTTAACTTGATAAGAAATTCCAAACTGTCTTCCAATGTGGCTGTCCCAATGTGCATTCTTACATACAATAAATAAGAGTTCCTGTTGTTATACACCCTCACCAACATTTGATATTTTCAGTGTTTAGGGTTTTAAACATTCTAATAGGTAAGTAGTGGGAGTATCTTAATTTTTTTTAGCATTTCCTTAAGGAAAATTATGTTGACCAACTTTCTGTGTCCCTTTTCCATACTGATTCTTAAATATTTTCTTCAGTGAAGGGTCTGTTCAGACTTTTTGTTTTGTTTTTTGTTTGGGCTGATTTTTTAAAAGATCTATTTCTATACTTTGGTACTATTTATTTTTATTTCTTTGTGTTTTAGGGGAAAAAAAGGACAAGGGATTAGAAGAGTAAAGATAGAACAAAAAATAAATACTATATTCTACTTTTAAAAATGTCTTAAATACCTCAAATAAATGAACACTTCCAAAATTTCCTAATATCTTATAGTAGTATTTCTTAAAATGTATATCTAAAAAAAAATACTTATTATTTGTCAAATGTTATCTATCTTTAAAATGCCAAATAATATAAAATTGCCAAATTGCAGTAAGCAGTAGATAGCAAAAGCAGACAAAACACTTCATTTTTTCTCTCATATTTTCATATTTGCCTAATTTCTCCTTTCTTCTGAAAACATCCTGTTATTAGTATTCTCATTTTATTTTTTTCTGCATCTATCATGCATCTAAGGTAGAACAGCAATTATTCTTTCTCTCAATACTAAGAAAAATGAATTTGTAAAAAAATTTGTTAGCATCCTAAATCAGGCCTTCTTCCATTTTCTACTATAATCCTAACTACCCCATTTTAGTATGTCCTACTATCCCAACTCCCTTCTTCAGTCTAGCTACCACTACATTTCAGACTATTGTGATAACAGCACATAACATGAAATCTACCCTTTTAATAAAAATTTAAGTGTACAGTATTGCTAATGATAAGCACAATATTATACAGAAATTCTAGAACTTTTATTCTTTAATGACTAAAATTTTATACTCACTGAACAGCAACTCCCATTTATCCTCCCCCCAGCTTCTGGCAACCAACATTCTATTTTCTGCTTCAATGATTTTGAGTATCTTAGATAACTCATATAAGTGGAATTATGCATATTCACACTTTTGTGACTGGCTTATTCACTTAGCAGAATGTCCTAAAAATTCATCCATGTTGTAGCATATAATAGGATTTTGTTATGGCTGAATCATATTCCATTATATGTATATTCCACATTTTCTTTTTCTAATCACCTGTCAATAGAAATCTGGGTTGTTTCTACTTCTTGGCTATTGTGAATAATGGTGCAATGAACACGGGAGAGCAAACATCTCTTCAAGATCATGACTTCAGTTCTTTTGGATAAATACCCAGAAGTAGGGTTGCTAGATCACATGGTAGTTCTAGTTCTAATTTTTTGAGGATACTCCAGACTATTTTCCATAGTGGCTATACCAGTTTACATTCCCACCAACAATGTACAGGGTTCTAATTTGTCCACATGGTTGCCAACACTTGTTATTTTATTTTTTATTTGTTTGTTTAATAATGGCAATCTCATCAGGTAAAGGTGATATCTAGTGCTTTTGATTTGCATTTCTCTGATGACTAGTGAAGCTGACCATCTTTTTATATACTTGTTAGCCATTTGTATGTGTTCTTTGGAGAAATGTCTTTATTCAAGCCATTTTACCATTTTTAATTAGGTCTTTTGTTTACTTTGCTATTGAATTATGTGAGTTCTCTATATAAACTGAGTATTAACTTTTTATCACAGGTATGGTTTGAAAATATTTTCTCCCATTTAATTCTGTTGATTTTTCCATTTTGCTTTTTATTCTGTTGATTTTTCCTTTGCCACACAGAAGCTTTCTGTTTGATATAGTCTGACTTACCTATTTATGCTTTTGTTGCCCGTGCTTCTGATGTCATACCCAAGAAATCAGTGCCAAGACCAATGTCATGAAGATTTCCCTCTTAATGTCTTTGACTTGATAACTATGTATGGTCTAAAATGAGTGTCCAGTTTCATTCTATTGCATGTGCATATCCAGTTTTCCCAGAATCGTTGTTGAAGAGACTATCTTTTCCCCACTGTATGCTCCCTATTGCGGCAATCTTGTCAAAAATCATTAGAAGACCACATATGTGTGGATTTATTTCTGAGTGCTCTATTTTGTCCCACTGGTCTACACATCTGTAATTGTCCAGTACCATATTGTTTTAATTACTGTAGCTCTGTTGTATGTTTTAAAATCAGGAAGTGTGTGTCCTCTAGCTTTGTTCTTCTTTGTCAAGATTGTTTTGGGGTCCTTTTTCGTTCCATATGAATTTTAGGATTATTTTTTCCTTTTTGTGAAAAATGCCATTGAAATCATGATAAAGATTGCATTTAATCTGTACATTGTTTTGGGTAATATGGGCATTTTAACAATAGTAAGTCTTCCAATTCATGAACACAAGATACCTTTCCATTTATCTGTGTCTTTTAAAAATTCTTTTCAACATGTTTTGTAGTTTTCAGTGTGCATGCCTTTTGCCTCCTTGGTTAAGTTTATTCCTAAGTATTTTATTCTTTTTGATGCTCTCATAAATGGGAATGCTTCCTTTCTTCCTTTTTCTTTTTCTTCCTTTCTTTCTTCTTCTTTTTTTTTTTTTTTTGGAAACTTGTTCAACAGTTATGAGTTGGTCCCTTGGTTTTCAAACTCAAGTGTCTCACTGTCAAATGAAGGCAGCAGTGTTGCAGGAATAGTCATAATCTCAGAATTGTCAATTACTAAAATCTTACAAAACATTTCCAAAAAGGTAAAAGTTCTTCCAATATTTTTTGTTGTTGTCATTATTGTTAAAAATGAGTCTTTTATCTCCCTCACACAGAATACTTTGTCTTGTCCTTCATCCTGGCTACATCATGGTAGGGGCCTCTGAAGATACCGTGTCCAGGAGTTGCCAGTGACATTCCATCAGTGCATCCTACAGCTCTTTTCTCTGCTCCATGAACTCCTTGTTGGCCTCAATCACATCCATCTGTGACATGGGGTCTTCCAATGTGTCATCCCTAACTTCTTCATATCTCTACATAGTGCTCTGGGTATAACCATACAGGGGGTAGCCAAATCTGTAGCTGCCTGTGTTCTGGTCCCACTGGGCATAGTCGTTCTGGTACTACTGGTAATAGTGGTTGTAGCTGTAATTGTACATCTGACTTGACTATACTCCACTGACATCATTTGGCTTGCTTTGAGGATTGCCATACTCAGCTGCACTGGTTTAGGCCCTAGGCCGACTGCTCCTTGGCAGTCAGTCAGGGCTCACTTCTGTTCCAGGTCATCTGTGATTTTCACAAAACCATAGTTGTTAGACACACCTGTTTAGTCCAAAATCACCTTGCCTCCCTAATAGGAGGGGTAGACTTTGATGAAGAATTCATACAGCATGTTGTCATCCACAACCAGGGTCAGGTCCCCCACAAAGAGGAAATACTCAGGGCTGTTATCTGGTTATTTTCCAGAAGTGGCATAATTCAGTTTAAAATGTTTTGCCTTGGACAAAGCATCTTCTTTTCTCTAAGCCACAACTTTTTCTCCTGTATAAAATGAAGGGTTGCACAGATGATCACTAAGGCCAGCTCCATGGTTCTATGAGCCCAGGTGTGTCAGGTTGGTGCAGCTATAAGCTAAGTAAAAGTGTGGGTCCTGGAAGGGGTTTCCCATTAATTTTGTGCAAACACCTCTTGGCTATGGCCAAATCTCCAAATTCTACAAAACAGTAGCCAGCTGAGATTCCAGTGAGGTGGTTTTGGATAATTTTGACGCTCATCACAGTGTCTTCCATGGTGGCAGAGGCTCTGGAGATGAAATTCTCATTCATGCAGGGTTCCAGCTCATTCATGCACAGGATGGCCACCATGCTTGGAGCCTGAGTGGGATTTTGCAGGCTGAGAAGTCCTGCATGGGTTTCAGACTGTGCGGCAAGAAATGGGATTGTTTTCTTAATTTATTTTGTTAGATAATTCATTATGTAGAAGTATGCAAATTATTTCTGTATCGTGATTTTTATATCATTTGACTTTACTGAATAGAATTATTAGTTCAAACAGTTCCTTTTGTGGACTCTTTGTAGTTTTCTATATATTAGTTAATGTCATCTGTAAATAGAGATCATTCTGTTCTTCCTTTCTGATTTGGATGCCTTTTATTTATTTTCCTAGCCTAACTGCTCTGGCTAGGATTTCCAGTGCTACATGTTTTGTTTTAGTTTAGTTTAGTTTTTTAAATTTTCATTTTATTTTTCACCATGACAAGTATACTCTTTAATCCCCATATGCCCTATCTATTCCATCCTCCCACCCACCTACCCTCTGGTAACCATCAGTTTGTTCTCTATAGTTGAGAGTCTATTTCTTGGTTTGTCTTTCTTTTCTTTTCCTTTACTCTTTTGTTTCTTAAATTCTGCATACAAGTGAGAGAACATGGTGTTTGTCTTTCTCTGACTGACCTTATTTACCTAAGCATTATACTTTCTATTTCTATCCATGTTGTTGTAAATGGCAAGAGTTCATTCTTTTTTATGGCTGAATTATATTCCTATATATAAATATGTATATATATATACACACACACATACACACACATACCACATCTTCTTTAGCCATTCATCAATAGATGGACACTTGGGCTGCTTTCATAGTTTGGCTATTGTAAATAATGCTGCAATAAACATAGGGGTGCATGTATCCCTTTGAATTAGTGTTTTTATATTTTTTGGGTAAATGCCCATTAGTGTCATTCCTGGTTCAAAGGGTAGTTCTATTTTTAATTTTTTGAGGAACTCCCATACTCTTTTCCACAATGGCTGTACCAGTTTGCATTCCCACCAACAGTGCATTTTCTCCACATTCTTGTCAACATTTATTGTTTCTTACGTTTTTTATTTTAGCCATTCTGATAGGTGTGAGGTGATATCTCATTGCGGTTTTGATTTGCATTTCCCTGATGATGAGTGATGTTGAGCATCTTTTCATGTGTCTGTTGGCCACCTGGATGTCTTCTTTGGAGAAATGTCTGTTTGTGTCTTCTGCCCATCTTTTAATTGGATTATTGTTTTTTTGGGTATTGAGTTGTATCAGTTCTTTGTATACCTTGCATACTAACCCTTTATCAGATTTGTCATTTGCAAATAACTTTTCCCATTCCGTAGGTCGCCTTTTAGTTTTGTTGATTGTTTCCTTCGCTGTGCAGAAACTTTTTATTTTCATGTAGTCCCAAGAGCTTATTTTTGTTTTTGTTTCCCTTGCATTGGGGGACATAACTAGAAAAATGTTGCTATGGCCAATGTCAGAGAGATTACTGACTATGCTCTCTTCTAGGATTTTTATGGTTTCAGGTGTCACATTTAAGTCTTTAATCCATGTTGAGTTTCTTTTTATGTATGGTAAAAGAAAGTGGTCCAATTTCATTCTTTTGCATGCAGCTGTCCAGTTTTCCCATCACCATTTGTTGAAGAGACTTTTCCCCACTGCATATTCATTCTTCCTTTGTCAAAGATTAATTGGCCATATAATTGTCAGTTTATTTCCAGATTTTCTCTTCTATTCTGTTGATGTATATGTCTATTTTTATGTCAGTACCATATTGTTTTAATTAATACCTCTTTATAATGTAACTTGAAATCTGGAATTATGATACCTCCAGTTTTGTTTTTCTTTTTCAACATTAGTTTTACTACTCAAGGTCTACTGTGGTTCCCTATAAATTTTAGGATTATTTGTTCTGGTTCTGTGATAAATTGGTATTTTGGTAGGAATTGCATTAAATGTGTAGATTGCTTTAGGTAATATAGATATTGTAACAATATCTGTTCTTCCAACCTATGAGCATGGAATGTCTTTCCATTTCTTTGTGTTGTCTCGAATTTCTGTCATCAGTGTTTTATAGTTTTCGGAGCACAGGTCTTTTACCTTTTTGGTTAAGCTTATTCCTAGATATTTTATTGTTTTGGTGCAATTGTAAATGGGATTGTTTTCTTAATTTCACTTTCTGCTTCTTTATTAATAGTGTATAGGAATGCAACAGATTTCTGTATATTGATTTTATATCCTTTGACTTTATTGAATTCATTTATTAGTTTTAGTAGTTTTTTTGGTGGAGTCTTTAGTGTTTTCTATTAATAGTATCATGTCATCTGTAGATAGTGATAGTTTTACCAATTTGGATGTCTTTTATTTCTTTGGTTGTCTGATTGCTGTGGCTAGGACTTCCAGTACTATGTTGAATAAAAGTGGTGAGAGTGGACATCCTTGTCTTATTCCTGACTTTAGGGGAAAAGCTCTCCATTTTTTACCATTGAGTATGATGTTGGCTGTGGCTTTTTGATATATGGCCTTTATTATATTGAGATATGTTCCCTTTAGACCTACTTTGTGAGGAATTTTCATGAATGGATGTTGTACTTTGTCAAATGCTTCTACATCTGTTGAAATGGTCATGTGGTTTTTATCCTTTCTCTTCTTGATGTGATGTATCACAATGATTGTTGTGTGAATATTAAACCACACTTGCATCCTGGGAATAAATCCCACTTGGCTGTGGTGTATGATTTTTTAAATATATTGTTGGATTCAGTTTGCTAATATTTTCTTGAGGACTTTTGAATTTATATTCATGAGAGACATTGGCCTGTAGTTCTCTTTTTTTGTAGTATCTTTACCTGGTTTGGTATCAGGGCAATACTGGACCAATAAAATGAATTTGCAAGTTTTCCTTCCTCTTGTAATTTTTGGGATCATTTAAGAAGAATTAATTCTTCTTTAATTATTTGGTAGAATTTGCCTATGAAGCCATCTGATACTGGACTTTTGTTCATTGGTAGTTTTTGATTACTGATTCAGTTTCATTGCTGCTGATTGGTCTGTTCAAATTTTCTATTTTTCCTGCTTTAGTTTTGGTAGGTTATATTTTTATAGGAATTTATCCATTTCTTCTAAGCTGTCTAATTTGTTGGCATATAGGTTTTCATAATATTCTGTTAAAATTATTTGTATTTCTGTGTGGTGTTGGTTGTTATTTCTTCTCCTTCATTAGTAATTTTGTTTATTTGGGTTCTCTCTTTCTTTTTCTTTTAATGAGTCTTGCTAGAGGTTTATCAATTTTGTTGTTGGGGTGCCTGGGTGACTCAGTAAGTTAAGCATCTGCCTTCAGCTCGGGTCATGATCTCAGGGTCCTGGGATTGAGTCCTGCATTGGGCTCCTTGCTTGGTGGGGAGCCTGCTTCTCCCTCTGCCTGCTGCTCCCCCTGCTCATTTTCTCTCTCTCTCTGACAAATAAATAAAAAATCTTAAAAAAAAACTTGTTGAATTTTTCAAAGAATCAGATCCTGATGTCATATGTTATCTATTCTGGAAACTGTTCTGTGTGCACTCAAAAAGAATGTGTATTCTGCTTTTTTAGGATGAAATGTTCTGAATATATCTGTTAAATCCATGTGATCCAGTGTGTCATTCTAGGCCATTATTTCCTTATTTTTCTGTTTGGATGATCTGTTCATTGATGTAAGTGGGGTGTTAAAGTCATCTACTATTATTGTATTATTATCAATAATTTATTTTATGTTTGTTATTAACTTTTTATGTATTTGGGTATTCCCATGTTGGGTGCATACATATTTACAATTGTTATTACTCCTTATTGGATTGTCCCCTTTATTATTATATAGTGTCCTTCTTTGTCTCTTGTTACAGTCTTTGTTTTAAAGTCTATTTTGTCCAATATAACTATTGCTACCCCAGCTTTTTTTTGGCATACATTTGCATGATAAATGTTTCCCCATCACCTCACTTTCAATCTGCATGAGTCTTTTGGTCTGAAATGAGTCTCTTGCAGCATGTAAATGGGTCTTGTTTTTGTTTTTGTTTTTTATCCACTCTGTTACCCTATGTCTTTTGATTGGAGCATGTAGTCCATTTACATTCAAAGTAATTATGATAGATATGTATTTATTCCCATTTTGTTATTTGTTTTGTGGTTTCTTCTATAGATTTTCTCTGATCCTTTCTTCTCTTGCTCTCTTTAATGGTTTGTTGGCTTTCTTCAGTGATATACTTGGATTCCTTTCTCTTTATGCTTTGCATATCTGTTACTGGTTTTTGATTTGTGGTTACCATTAGGTTTGTACATAATGTCTTCTGCACATAGCAGTCTATTTTAAGCTGATAGTTGCTTAAGTTTAGACCCATTCTTTACTCCTCTCCCTCCCACATTTTAGATATATGGTGTCATATTTTACATCCTTTTATTATATGAATCCCTTGATTATTTTTACAGAAATATTTATTTTACTGCTTTTGTGTTTTTGACTTTTTATACTCTCACTTATGGTCTTCTTTTCCACTCAGAGTTCCCTTTAAAATCTCTCGTAGGTATGGTTTGGTGATCATGAACTCCTTTAGCTTTTGTTTCTCTGAGAAACTCTTTATCTCTCCTTCTATTCTGAATGATAGCCTTGCTGGGTGGAATATTATTGCCTGCAGATTTTTCCCTTTCAGCACTTTGAATATATCATGCCACATTTTTCTGGCCTGCAAAGTTTCTGCTGAAAAATCTGCTGGTAGCCCTATGGGGCTTCCCTTGTATGTAACTGTCTTCTTTTGCTGCTTTTAATTTTTTTCTTTATTGCTGCTTTTTGCCATTTTAATTATTATGTGTCGCAGTGTGGACTTCCTTGGGTTGAATTTCCGGGGGTGGGGTGGGGGAATCTCTGTGTCCCCTAGATCTGTATCTCTGTTTCTTTTCTCAAATTGGGGAAGTTTTCAGCTATTATTTTTTCAAATAAATTTTTGGCCCTTTACCTTTCTCTTCTTCTTCTGAGATCCCTATAATGCAAATATTATTACCCATGACAGAGTCATTTAGTTCCCTAAGACTATTCTCAATTTGCTTAATTTTCTTTCTTCTCCTTTGGTCATTACTCTGTCTTTCACATTGTTAATTTGTCCTTCTGCTTTATCTAGCCTGCTATTTATTCCATCAAGTGGATTTTTAATTTCATTTATTGTGGTTATTGATCTCTGATTGGTTCATCTCTGTGTTAAGGGTCTCACTGATGTCCCTCACTCTTTTCTCTAGTCCAGTATCTTTTTGATCATTTCTTTAAATTCTCTATTAGGCATATTACTTATATCCACTTTACTTTGGTCTCTTGCTGTGGTTTGGGCCTGTTCTTTCATTTGGAAGATGTTTCTGTCTCTTCATTTTTTCTGACTTTGTCTGTCTCTCTGTGTTATGAAAGTCAGCTACTTTTTTGGTCTTAACAATAAGTCATATGAAGAGGTCCTGTAATGCCCTGCAGTGTGCTGTCCCCTGTTGCTCAAGACCTGGCACTTTTGGGAGTGTCCCCCATGTGTGGTGTGGTGTAGTGTGTGCTCTTCTTTTGAGTCTTGGCCTCTTTTTCCTTCAGTCCAGTTGTCTGCTGAGTTTCTTTGCCTATTGTGGATAGCAAGGTGTTCAGTGGTCTGCTTGCAAAGGGAGACCTACACCTACCACTGTCAGACTGAGGTTCCACAAAATGCGTGGGTCAGGAGATGTGGTGTTGGCAGGGTTTGTGCTGGGCTTCTGGAGGAGGGGCCTGCAGTGCTGGAACTCAGGTACCCGTGACCGGGAAGGGTGAATCCACCAAAGCGAAGGGGTGCTGGGCTTGGTGCAAGCAATTTAGGTAAGGAGCATGGGCCCCATTTTAGTTCCAAGTGGCTGGAGGGTGGGGGAAGGAAATGGCACCTGCTAGCTCCTTTGTTCCTAGAGGGGTTTCCCCTGATCCCTGTTTCTCTAGGCTATGCTCTGAGGTGAGCAAGTCATTCTCCCTCTCATCTGCCCCCAGTGCTTTTCAAACTGCTGGTTCTATACTGTATCTACATGGGCTGTTTGTTGTCTGTCTCTTAAAGAGCAGGAACTTCACTTCCTAATGCTCTCAGGGCTCTCTCAGAGACCAACTCACTGATTCCTAAAATTCCAGGCTTTAAAGCCTGCTGGTTTTAAGAACTCATAAAATCCAGCCCCTCTCACCTTCCAAGGCAAATATTACAGAGATTCATCCTCCCCGTTCATGGACTTTCTGGTGTGAAAGTCTTTTTTCTGCCCTTCTCCACACCTCTAGTTTCTTCCCCACTGTGGATAGCCACTGTCTGTTTTCCTCACAGACAACGTCTTTGCCCTTCTACCTTCTTCAGTGTGGCCTCTTCCTTGCCTTTCATTGTGGAGTTTGTTCTGCCAATCTTCAAGTTATTTCCTGGGTTATTTATGCTGATATAGTTATTATATAGTTGTATCCATGGGATGAGGGGAACTTAGGGTCCTCCTACTCCACCATCTTCCTAGTTGACCTCTCCCAGTGCTATGTTTAATAAAAGTGGTGGAAGTGGGCATTCTTACCTTATTTCTGTTGTCGGAGGAAAAGCTCTCAGTTTTTGTGGGCTTGTTATATGAAGCCTTTATAGGTTAAGATCATTTCCTTTTATTCTAGTTTGTTGAGTATTTTTATTATGAAAGAGTCTTGAATTTTGTCAAATGCTTTGCATCTGTGAGGAGATTATGTGATTTTTATCTTTTGTTATACTGATGTGGTATATCATATTAATTGATTTTGGTATGTTGAATCATTCTTGTATCCCAGGTATAAATCCCACTTAGTCAAGGTGTATGATCCTTTTAATGTGCTATTGAATTCAGTTTGCTAGCATTTTGCTAATAATTTTGCATGTATGTTAAGCAGGAACACTGGCTTGTAGTTTTCTTTTCTTATAATGTCTTTGGCTGGTTCTTAATCAGGGTTATTTCTGGCTTTATAAAATGAGAACAGAAAGAACAGATATGTTCCCCTTTCTTAATTTTCTGGAAGCATTTTATGCTTCCACTGATGCTAATTCCTCTTTAAATGTTTGGTAGAATTCACTAGTGAAGCCATCTGCCCTTGGGCTCTTTGTTGCGGGATTTTGGATTACTGATTCAATCTCCTTACTAGTTCCAGACACTTACTAGTTCTTTTTTATATTTTCTATCTCTTTGCTGAAATTCTCATTTTATTTAATCATTGGTTTCACAGGCTTGTTGAGTATCTTTGTGATGGTTATTTTGAATTCTTTTTCAGATAACAAATATATATATCCATTTTTTTAAAAGATTTTATTTATTTATTTGACAGAGAGAGACACAGCAAGAGAGGGAACACAAGCAGGGGGAGTGGGAGAGGGAGAAGCAGGCTTCCTGCGGAGCAGGGAACCCGATGCAGGGCTGATCCCAGGACCCTGGGATCATGACCTGAGCTGAAGGCAGATGCTTAACGACTGAGCCACCCAGACACCCCTATATCTATTTTTTTAAGATTGGTTTCTGGAAATTTATATTGTACCTTTGCCAGGGCCATTTCACTCCCCCCCTTTTTTTTTCACATGCCTTATAACTTTGTGTTGGTATCTATGTATTTGAAAAAACAGCCACTGCCTTGGTACAAGGAAAGACCTTCACTAGTTAGCTTACCTAGGGATTCTGGGGGCCTCTCAAACTGTGTATATGTCTCCTCTGGACTTATGCATGTAGATTCTTGATTAGAAGGATTGGCTGGCTTCTTTCTTTCTTTCTTCTCTTTCTCTGTCTTTTTTTTTTTTTTTTTTTCAGGAGCTTGTAATCTCTTGCTCCCTCTAATGTTTGTCTAATGTACTATGGATACCCTGAAGCAGCAGCACACTACCCAGCTCATTTTTGTTCTCAGTAGCCCCCAAGCATCTAGATTACACTTAGTCCCATCAATGCCAAAGTCAGGCTAGCCAAAAACTAGTACCTTAAGCAGTCCCCTGAAAAGCTAGGACATTGGACATATATTCCATTCTTCTCTTTCCCTCTGGGAGGAGAGGCCCTCAAGCTTTATCAGCTTATCTGTTCTACTGCAGGTCTGCTGGAGGAGTAATATGCTGCTCAGCTTTTTTTTTCTTCTCAATGATCCCCAGGCATTTAGAGTATGCTAGGTCCCATCCACACTCTCCTACAGGTGAAACAGAAACCAGTCCCTCAGGCAGCTCCCCGAAACGTCAGAATATTGTATGGTCTAGCATTCTCTTTTCCACTCCAGAGTTAGATTGGGAGGTAGAAGTTTCTTCCTGATCACATGGAACTATGATGTGTGGGAGGGACTATGGTGAGAAGGTGCCATGAATTTTCCTACTAGCTCAATGAAGCTGGTTTTGCATTTACCTGAAGTATTGGAGCCCCTTAATTAGTTTCTGAATTTTTTTTTCACAAAAAGAACTAGTCTGTGTTTTGTTTCCATGGGAGGAAGGAGGGTCTGAGACTTCCTATTTGCCATCTTCGTAATGTTCCAGATTAATATTTAAAATAAAATTATCATGTATTCATGTCTTTCTTGGTAGACTACATAAATCATTCTCTAATTCTTAATTATAAAGTTTAGTAAATTTTATAAATTAATTATATAAAATTTAATTATTTGATATAACATTTAAAATTTAATATTAATTTATTTTAATTTATTAGTAATCTGGCATTCCACTTTCCCCAAAGCTTCATATCATATAATTGTTCAGATATAATCCTCATACTGCCCTTCAAAAACAATAAATCAAACACAACCGAAGCAAACAGATTTTACTAAATGTTTCCTTTAACATGCTTATTTTAATCTCCACAATTTTGCACTTTGTTCCTTCTTGTATAAATCTCCTTCCGTACATTAGTCCAACATATTTTTTTTCCATTTGATCTCATGTTATCTTTAGGATATTTTCATCAATGTACAAAACCACAGTACTCCCTCCTCAGCTAATCATTTTTAGGATACAATGTACCTAACAGTGGTTTTCAAGTTGTTTTACTCATTAATTCTAAATAACTTTTTGGAAAAATCTATATTCCTCCTTCACACAATTTCATGATGACAGCAAAATATAAAAACATAAAATAAAATTAGCATATATTTAAATTTTCCTATATTTTTAAATAAAATATATTACTGATGTTTTTAAAAATGTGGTTACTGAATAGTTGAAAGTATTTGGTGTTATGTTAAATTATTAGTAAAAATAAAAATGCATGTGGAGTAGTGACCATAAGCCACAGGATACAGTATTCATATGGGTCTCTAACTACACAGACATCTGTTAGGTAATAAATCCAGGCATGAACAGATCATCAAATTGATTCATAAGTTACATAGAGGACAATCTTATGACCCAAAATGTTAAATATTGAGAAAGTGCAGAGAGCACCCCGAAACTATATTTTATCAATGAAATTGTTGTAAAGATATAAAAACAGGAGAGTTTGATATGAAGCAATTTAAATGCAATATATTAGGGTATAATTTAACTGGATATATGTTTGGAAGACAAGATATATATAACAAGTGAAGATGAGGCTCCATATTTTTAAATGGGCAACACATGAGACTTTGGTTACTTTTCCAATTAAAGCATGTGAAGCCTACACTGTTACCTAAATGATTAGGAATATCTTTTAGTAACTAGTAACTAGCAATGTAAAGGAATTATCCCTCTGTTTTAGAATAACAAATGTCAAAATATGTCATATGTTTTCAAAATTACACAAAATATTGCTGTGATATAAGATATATAAGCCAAGGTAAAATACAAATACATGTGGAGTAGTGACCATAGAACCAGATACAGAGTAAGTCCTCAATCATTTAAACTCTAACACTTTAGATCATAATAACTCTAATCAAATAGCCAATCTGGAAAAGCTGGCATAGGCTTATGTATCCCTGCCATCATTCACCTTCCTTCAACCAAGTACCTCTATAAACCATGGAAACAATGCAAGAGGCAGCCAAAGGAGTATTCTGAAAAGTAGAAGGAGAAAGAAAGATTGGTCAGGAACCCAGGACTGGAGGACCAATATTCAGGCAAGGCCTCTTATAACCTATCATTCAAAAGTTGAAGGCTCAGCATCTCTTGAGTCCTAACCTTGCAACAGAAGTTGGCTAATTCCTCCATAAGGTTGAATTAGATGTTCTCGCAAGCCCAGGGGTACCACCAAGAAACATCAGCTAAGAAGCCAAGCTGACAAAAAGCAGCCACAATTCAAATTCAGCAACATATGTAGATTTAACATAAAAGAATAAAAATGATATTCCATGAAAACATTAATTGCAAAGGGAAAACATGAGTGATTATATTAATACCAGATAAAGTAAGCTTTAGAGCAAAGAAAATTACTATAAGCAAAAAGGGACATTACACAATAATAAAAGGATCAATGTACCAGGAACACATAATAATCTGAAATAAGAAAGTAGCAAACAACAGAGCCTCAAAATATATGAACCAAAACTGACAAAGTTGAAAGAAGCAATACACAAATCCACAATTATAGTGCAGCCTTACAATTCCTACTCTCAGCAGCTGATATAATTCTGAGACAAAAAATCAGCAAAAATATAGAAAATCTGAGCAATATTATCAACCATGAACATGATTTAACTGACATATATAGAACACTCTACCCAAGAGTAGAATACATTTTCTAAAAGAATGTTAAAATACCCCATAACCTTAGAAATAATATAAACCTCAACAAATTTTAAAGAAATAGAATAGTACATTTTTATCCTTTATGGAACCAACTAGAAATCAACAAAAGAAAGACATCAGTAAAATCTCTAATATTTGGCAATTAAAAACAATACTTCTAAATAATCTATCAATCAAAGATGAAGTTTGAAAGGAAATAAAACATTCATAAAATTAAAAAGTGAAAATGTAATATGTCAAAAATATGTGATGTGATTTAAAGCAACACAGGAATATTTATATTAAATTCTTACATTAAAAAAGAGGAGAGTTCTCAAATCAATAATTAAACTTCCAACTTCAACAAACAATAGAAGGAAGAACAAAAAACAGAAAGCAAAACAAGTAAAATGAAAGAAAAAGGATGAGATTTTAAAAATCAATGGAATCATAAACAAAAATAATAAGGGAAAATCAATAAAACAAAATACTGATTTTGAAAAAAGTCAACCTCAGAAGTTAATAGTTTCTTTCTATAACATTTTGAAATGAAATTATAGAGATGGAGACCAGAGTAGTTGTTCACAGGATTAAGGAAGAGAAGAGGGAGGGAGGTGGATATGACTATAAGAGGGTATCATATGGGATCCTTGTGATAGAGCTGTTGTGTATGTTTACTACAGTGATAATTTCATGAATGTACACGTGATAAAACTATATAGAATTATATGCACACATACAAACACAGACACAAACAACTGAGTTGATGTAAAACCTGTGATATGTGAATAAGGTTGGTAGACAATATCAATATTAATTTCCAGAACTACAGTTATGCAAGATGTTACTATCGGAAGTAACTGGGTGAAAGTTATATAAAATATCTACTATTTTTTTTACAGCTTCATGTGAATTTACAATTATCTCAAAACAAAAAGTTTTTAAAAAGCACCATAAGCAACACTAAAATACAAGTGAAAATGAATAAAACAAAATCAGCACAATATTTTCATCAAAATGAGCAAAAAACATTGGCACACAGTTTCTAGGCGCCCCTACAGTAACACTTTTTAAAGAGAAATTTCTACATTTCTACATTCTAAAAAATTCCTACAGATGAATAAAAACAAAATAAGTCAATAGTGAAAATGGTAAAGTATATGATTAGGTAATTCATGGAAGAGGAAATGGATACTAAATATATAAAAAAGTCAACCACACACTCTTAAAATAATCACCAGTTTCAACTCTTTGCCACCGTCAAAAGCAATAAAAAGAGAGCCTTAAGTATGACAGAGGAAGCCCTATGACTGCTGTATGACCAGTGCCTGGAACAATGACTGGCATATTGTACATTATTAAATAAATAAATTCTCTATCAGTAGTAATCAAAATTAAGTTGACATAGGCTAGCAAAAGTTTAAGTGACAATATCAACTGTTGGTGAGTATGTTACAAAAGGGGTACACACTGTAAGAAAATACATATATTAGAGGAAACTTAAATTTGGTAATATTCATATAATACATCTACTTCAGCATTCCAATTTCTTATTTTGATCCTAAATAAAAACTAGAACATATATACAAAGGGACAAAAAGAAAGAATTTTTATATACTTTTGTTTGTAGAGAAACATAGTTAAAAGTGACTAGAATACCCACTAAAAGGGAAAGGTCAAATATAAACCTATTCCATAAACAAGAACTATTACAGCAATATCCATACATTTATATATTTATTTAACAATTACTTAAATGGTGCCTAATATTTGTTAGAGACTGTTCTCAGTGCTTTATGATTATTAACTTATATGATATTGATAATCTTGTGAGGTAGGCACAGCTTTATCTTCACTTAAAGATGAGGAAACTTCAGCAAAAAAAACATTTATAAAATGTGTCCAGGGTCACAGAGCTAGTAAAAGGTGGAACTGAAATCCAAACCCAGGCAGTCAGGTCTTAATTGCTCTCAACCATTATGCATGTTCACACACACACACACACACACACACACACACACACACACACACACATTGTTGAATAACATTAGTAAGAGGAGGAATGGTCTTCACAAAATGTCAATTATAGATATTTTAGAGTATTATATAAAAATATTATAAAGAGAGACACATATTCCTGCATATTTTATTTATTTATATTAATTTTTATGAATTTATTTGTATTTATTTTTACGTATGTATGTATGTATGTATGTATTTTTAGTTGTCATGATAAAATCAAACTCACGTTTGTAATTATCTCTAAAAAACTGAAGAGGGAGCTGAGATTTGGGGATAAAGTTGATTACAGCTAAAGTTGAGGTTAATCATTTTAACTTAAGGAAAAGAGGTCCATATAATGTCAGCCAATGACCTTTCTTACTACCTAACTGAGGTTGAGCGGGAGGAGCCAATTAAATCCTACAGACTCTTTCCATAATGTTGATCCACCTAACCAGAATCTGTACTCACACACAGTTTTCCAGCCTATCACCCTGGCTGAATTATCCATACTTTTATTTAGAGCTACTCTCACCAGGTATTCACTAAACCACAATCCTTTCATCTGTAAAAGACTATAAGCTAGTGATTCTTCTATATTTATTACTTTATCATCATGTTTAAATATCTAGTGGTGGGGGTTGCATTGCTTTATATACCTGATCTTATTTCTCCTATTCTAAGCAAATTTTTAAAAATAATAAAAACTTTCCATGATTTTGTTTCTTCACCCAGCTGCTACTACCATGCATCTGTTCCACTTTTTTTCCCACAGAAATAAAAGAATTGTCTTAAAAGAATTTAAAAAAAATTTCTTCATATTTCTATTTCTTCAAGCCCTGCCAGTGAAAATATAAATGAGTATAAAAAATATAAAATAGAGGGAGAAGCAGGCTTCCCGCCGAGCAGGGAACCCGGTGCGGGGCTGGATCCCAGGACCCTGGGATCATGACCTGAGCCGAAGGCAGATGTTTAACGCCTGAGCCGCCCAGGCGCCCCGAGAGAGAGAGAGAGTGAGAATCTTAAACAGGTTCCATGCTCAGCATGGAGCCTGATGCGGGGTTTGGTCTGACAACCCCAAGATCATGACATGAGCAGAAACCAAGAGTCAGACTCTTAACTGACTGAGCCACCCAGGCGCCCCTACAGTAACACTTTTTAAAGAGAATTTTCTACATTGACTGTCTCCATCTTCTCATCTCCATTAACTTCTCAAACAAATCTACCCGATGACTAGCAACAACATTTGTCCAAATGAGCACTCACAATGTGCCAATAAAGTTCACATTCCTATACACACAGCAGACATTTTTCAACTATCTTACTTGACCTCTCAGTAGGGTGAACACAACAGTATTCTTTTCCTCCTTGACGCTATCACATTCTCTCAGTTCAGGGACAAAATAGTATTCTGTTCTTCTGTTGCTGTTTAAGCACTGCTTCCATTTCCCCTTTATTGAATTCATCTTCTAAGGGCATTTAAAAGTTGGAATCATCCAAGACTTCTCTTTCCTCACTTTGAACATTTCCTTTGGGTATTCTGTCTATTGACTATAATTGGTGATTACTAAAAAAATTGTACATCTTCATTCCAGGCTTCTCCTTTCCATTCCAGGTTCCCATATCTACTTTTCTAGTTACATCCTGTTATGGTTTTCAGATGATAAGTAAAAGAATAAAACTCTTGTATCCATTAAGTGATGAACCAATTAACAAAAGAGAGAAAAAATTCAGGTAAATGGAAATCTAAGTGTCATCTTTATTGCTGACCAAACTAGGTTGTAAGAAATAGACTGGATATAAAGGCAAATAACATTGAGTTTTGCAATGAATGAATCTATTTCTCTGGCAAGTATATCTGAAATCTAGATCTTAAATTATACTCTCCTGTGGAAGAGTAAGTTAGGAGGTTTATTGGGCCAGGAGTGCTATTTTAACTGGGATTCCCTTACTTGGAAGCAAGAGAAATAAACAAATTCATGTTTCCCTTTAACATTTCCTAGCTGTGTCTTTGTTGTTATTATTGTTACTGTATTTTGTTTTGTTTTGTTTACCATTTGGACCTAGCTCTTACGTCTATGCCATCCAATCATATAACTAACCATCACAAGTACTTCTTGATGTCTTGAGCATCCTTTATTCCTGGAGACAGTATTTTTGGCACAGGCATTTAAAACCACATACTTTTTGGAGTTTATAAAGTTAATATACAAAAGCCAAATGAAAGTTAATATAAAGAGATGCCCCTAGAGAACTTAATCCTTCCAGATCCTTCTTGACTTTGCAATTATTGAAATTGGTGTGGAAACTTTTGCATTGTCTACCTAAGCCTGTAAACAAGAACTGGAATTAAAACCCCACGTATTAGGGCTTTATGGTTCACATGGAACTTAACTCACTTTCCACTGCAAAGTCTGTTTTGGTCTGCAGATCCTGCTGTAAACAAAGTAAACTATCAAGCATTGTTCTGTACACCTATTCTTATTCAAAACTGATTCTTGGTGTAGACTTTCTTGAAATGCTAGGCCAAAATGCATATAATCAGCTTAATACTGAGGTATAGCAGCTCTCATCATCTTTTGAGTTTACTAAGGCCCTCTCCTGTCAAAAACCATTCTGTCTTTATAGGTAGGGAGGGGTAGGAGGAAGAACTGCCTATCAGAAGTTGAAGTAGAGAAAAAAAGTCAAAATACCACATATTCCATAATGATTAGTGCCTAAACCAAATGAAGATCACATAAGAAATGTCAAACTTTATGTTTATTTTGCTGGCAATGTTCTTATGTTCTTATATTTCCTCTCTTCCTCTTTTGTTTTTACTTGTTTGTTGATATGGTAAGATACATATATTAATAAAGTGCATAAAGTGAGCCGAGTGATAAAGTGTGAAAGAATGTTATCACAGTGTAAGAGGTATATCTATTAAATTTTTAGACAAATGCAAGGTTTACTTGTTTCCTGTCCCAGTCAATATCTGCCTTCCTCAATGTAACCACTATTATATTACTTTTGATTTGTTTTACCTGTTCTAAAATTTCATATAAATGGAATCCTAGTGCATGTACTCTTGTGGAATTAGCTTCTTTTCTTGAAATTAGGTCTTTATGATTTTTATCATATATTGTATTTATCAGTATTTTGCTTTCATTTTTCTATGTAGTATTTTATTTAACAAATAAGATGTTTATTCATTGTCTTGTTGATGGATAATTTTGCTGTAATGCTTTTGAGCAATTACAAATAAAATTCTAATTTCCATTTTTATGCATATCTTTTTTTGTGGCCACATATGCTCATTTCTCTTCAGTAGGTACCTGTAATCAAAATGTTGGGGTCATAGGCTGGGCCTATGTTTTACTTTCAAAGATACTGACAGTTTTCCAAAGTGTCTGCCAATTTACACTTCCTTTAGCTTTGACTGACAGTTCCAGTTGCTTTCCATCTTTATAACACTTTATATTGGCAGGCTTTTTAAGTTTAACCTTTGGATCTATATGAAGTGGTATCTCCTTGTTTTAATTTGCATTTCCCTGAGGAATAATGGGATTAAGCACCTTTTCTTATGCTTGTTGGACATAGGCATATCCTCTGCTATAAAGTGCCTTCTGTAGTTTTTGATCATTTGTAAAAGTCAGATTGTCTTTTTCTTATTTTTTTGTGGGAATTATTTTTATATGCTGGATATGACAATATATCCTTTGTCAGTTATACATTTTGTGAATATCTTTTTATAATCTGTGGTTTGGCTTTTCACTCTCTTAATGTTGTCCTTTCATGTACAAAAGCTTTTAATTTTAATAAAGTTCAAATAATTATTTTTTAATTTTATTTATTTATTTGAGAGAGAGAGAATGAGCATGGGGTGGGGAAAGGTAGAGGGATCAGTGTACTCCCCACTGAGCAGGGAGCCCGATGTGGGGCTCCATCCCAGGACCCTGGGATCATGACCTGAGCCAAAGGCAGACGCTTAACCAACTGAGCCACCCACGCATCCTCAAATAATTATTTTATGATCAATACTTTAATGGTCTATTTCAGAAGTTTTTTCTTACCCAAATTTATAAAGATATCCTTCCAATCTTTTTCTGGATGTTTGTTTATATTTAACTTTCATTTGAACTCACTCCTCTCTAAGATGTGAAGTATAGGTCAAATTATTTTATTTTTCCATAGAAGTATGTAATTGTTCAAACAACATTTATTGAAAGGGGCAGCCATTTTTGGGTGATTTGCAGTGGTATCTTTGTCAAATATTAAGTGACCATATGTATATCTATTTTTGTACTCTGTTTCATTATTTTATTTTTGCATTTCTTTTTGCCAATAAAACAATATCTAAATTGTTTTCTTAAAACAAGTCTTGGGCGCCTGGGTGGCTCAGTCGTTAAGCGTCTGCCTTCGGCTCAGGTCATGATCCCAGGGTCCTGGGATCGAGTCCCACATCGGGCTCCCTGCTCTGCGGGAAGCCTGCTTCTCCCTCTCCCACTCCCCCTGCTTGTGTTCCTGCTCTCGCTATGTCTCTCTCTGTCAAAAAAATAAATAAAATCTTTAAAAAAAAAAAAACAAGTCTTGATTTCTCATAGTGTAAGTCCTCCAAGCTTATTTTTCAAGATAGCACTGGCATTCTAGATCTTTCTCTTTCTATGTAAATTTTCGAATGTTTGTCAATTGACAGATACACATACAATTTTACTGGGATTGCATTGAATTTATACGCTAATTTTAAGAAAACTGATATCTTAAAAATACTGAGTCTTCCAAAGCATAAATATAGTATTGCTCTCCATTCTTTCAGCTCTCCTGTCATTTTCCTCAGCAATATTTTGTAGTTTTCAGTGTAGTGGTTTTCCACATTCTGCATTAGGTTTATTCCTAGGTATTTAATTTTTGTCCTATTGTAAATGGCATTGTATTTCAATGTAAAATCCCAAATGCTGGATGCATGTATATAAAAATATAATTGATAATTGTTTACTATCTGGCAGCCTTCATAAATTCACTTATTAATTTTAATCATGTTTGGAAATTGTTTTGGTTTTTCTATGTATACATTATGACATCAGCTAGTAATGACAGTTTTGATCATACTTTCATATCTTTATATATGTAGTTCTTTCTTCTTGTCAAATAGGAGTATAATAGTGAATATATTTGTTTTGTCCTTAATTTCATGGGAAAGTATTCAATATTTCTCCTTTAAGATGTATCCTGAAGGTATTCTGAAAATGTTTCAGCAAGAGAAAGTTTCTTTCTATTCTTAATTTGCTGAGAGGTTGTTGAATTTTATCAAATAATTTTCTACATTTATTTAAATAATTATATGTGTATTTTTTCTTTTTTTCCCCCTTCAAAATTCGACTAACATAGACAACTAAATTTTGGGGGTTTCTAATATTAAACCACCTTTGCCTTTGTTGAATCTAGATAATAGGCATATGAGCATTCTTAATACATGTCTTTCAACTTTTCTGCATGTTTGAAATATTTCAAAATAAAAAGTTAGGGGAAAATCAAGTATGGAGTACATGGGCAAGTGGAGTTACTCATTTTTGATTAGTGTACAACACACACTGAAACATTAAACACATTTAAATGACTATATAAGGAAAACCATGTACTACATCACAGAGGGATTGGCCCTTGACCGCATGTTGAGAAAGCAGACTAGAATTCATCTTTTCTGTAGGCAGATACATACAAAAGAGGATATGTAATGTTTGGAAACATCCATACATTTTATTTTTCTCCCACACATAAATCAGCTTTAATCATACCTCCTCTCCTAAAGAGAAGTGAAAGAAGAGATGAATGGAATCCTGAGGCAATGTGTTTTTGAAATTCTTTCATATGGAAGCAAGATGAAAGAGAATACATACGCTCCCATAATAAGGTAATCTTACATGCTTCAACAGCATCTTAATATATCTTAAATACATAATCTCTCTAAACTTGGTCTTCAACTCTACTGTTAAGATTAGAAGTCAAGCAATCATCCTTGAAATATTTCTTTAATTTGAACCTATATCTAATTCATCATTAAATGTTGGTGCTAATTTTACCTGCCAAAGCATGTTTCACCAATGCTGTTTTGTAATAGCTCACAAGATTTTGTAATGAGTAAAGCTCTGTAAAAATACAAAATTCAATTTTAACAACATAAAGATGTCCAAATTTACAATAGTGAGGTCCTTCCCACTATGAGTGTTCCAGAGGTAGTATTGAATTCCCTTTCATAGTAGATTTGAGTAAAAAAAAAAAATGGTAATATTCTTAAATAAATCTCCTATGTCTGGACCATTTTCATTATCAGCAAACAGTAGTAATTTTTCATGATATTTTTCATTCCTTTACTTTTCTTCACATATACCACTTATAATTCACCTCTGAACAACCTATCAGTCTCCTATGAAAATAGCCTCTTGACTAGTTTACACTAGTCTGCTCTACCGTTCTCTCTGGTGCTCATTCTCTTTACTGTGGCTGAAGGATCTCTTGAAATGCAAGTCAAAGTACTTTGCTATCCCAGCTTAAAGCCATCAAGGCATCTCATTGCTCTTAATATAGAGACAGAATGCATTAAAGTAAACTAAAGTTTTTAACTCTTAACATATTCTGTTACTGGGCAATAAGGAGGGCACGTGATGTAATGAGCACTGGGTGTTATATACAACTGATGAATCACTGAACTCTACCTCTGAAACTAATAATACACTATATGTTAATTAATTGAATTTAAATAAAAAATTAAAATTAAACAAACAAACCCCACATTCTGTTACTGGTCTTATTTCCAGCTTACCCAGCACTGTACACTAATTCTGTACCTCTGCTCAGTCCCTCACCCTAACAGGCTCATTGCTCAGAGACAGGAAAGCGGGGCAACATATGAATGGAAGGAGGAGATTGAGGAAGAAGAGGAAGGGCAAGGGAGAGGAGGAAAAGAAGAAACAAATGTAATCATGGGTGGTGACTACAATATTTGAGGTATGAAGAAAGGTCTACGTAAGAGCAAATGCTAAAAAAAAACAAAAACAAAAACAAAACCCCAAACAGGCAAACACATATTTTGAACACTTAAAGAAAGGCTAATATCTCTAACCTGAAACTCAAGAGATACCTGCTCGGATCCGCCTGATATAAAATCAAATTTATGTGAAGAAATCTGATACATCAGGAAAAAATACATCAGTGATACAATGAACGGTAGATATCCTTACGGCAGTGGCTCCAAGCAATTCTTGTTGGCATCATTATAACTACCCAGATTTTCTAATAAACTGAGCATTTAGCAACTTGCCTGAAATCTAAGTATGTCCATTTGCATTCCAAATTAGCTCTCTAATCCTCCATCCTTCAATCCTTTTTTATGGTAAAATGCATTAAACACACACACACACACAATCCCACTTTTATTTCAGAATTCATAGCAGGTTCTTTGTTGAAAAATCAAAAGTAAGACATTTAAGCATGTATCTTCCAAAGAATGTGCTCAAGATCTCTTTGAAATGTGCTAGGGAAGTAAGACTTCCTATCCCAAATAGGGCACTGCTACCTTTTTCTGAATCCATCCTTTTTTTTTTTTTTTTTTTCATTTTAATCTTGTCTTTTTTCAAAAACTAGAGGTTAATGACTCTTACTCCAAGGCTATTTTCTCAAAGAAGTGTTGTATAAAGCCATAACTCTTTCATTTTTATGGTCATCTTTAAAATTATGAAGAAAAAATAAAAGAAAAAATAAATAGAGAAAAGGAAAAATAAAATGTAAAAAAAGAAAAGAAAATCTTGATGGATGTTCCAAAATTTTCTTCATTTATTTTCACAAGATGCTAAATACAGCACAGAAACACATTTGTAATTTTAGTTGTCTAAATGGCATTAGAAATTCTTGGTTACCTATAAAAGATAAACAAAGCTCAAATAGTGGCCTTGGTTCACATATGTAGGTTTAGTTTCCCAAACTTAATAATAAAGAATACAACCTATTCACCTTTTTATTCACCATCAAGTTGGAAAATAATCACCATATGATTTTTCTCACTATGTAAGAGACACTGTAGTGAGTTATTTTTCTTTGTGATCCTTAATTGAAATCCGGAGCTATTTAACTTCTATATTTATATTCTTGGCCACTATTCATGAATGTTTGGCCAATAGACTTATGAAAGATGCTAATGTAAATATCAAAATATGTGCTGATAATTAATTTTAATTTTTATCCAAGTAACTATTAGTTTTTCCAGTCTTTTTTATGGAACAAATCATTCATATCCAAAGCTAAAATTTTAATAAGAATATCTGAGGAAGAAATTCAGAAATCATCTAGGAAATGCAAGGAAAAAAATCTGCCTTTAAGAAAAAGTAAATTTGAGGGGCGCCTGGGTGGCTCAGTTGGTTAAGCGACTGCCTTCGGCTCGGGTCATGATTCTGGAGTCCCGGGATCGAGTCCCGCATCGGGCTCCCTGCTCGGCAGGGAGTCTGCTTCTCCCTCTGACCCTTCTCCCTCTCATGCTCTCTGTCTCTCATTCTCTCTCTCTCAAATAAATAAATAAAATCTTTAAAAAAATAAAATAAAAAAAAAGAAAAAGTAAATTTGAGGAGGATGAAATTTTATTCATATTGCTCAATTTCTCATAAATTTGCTCAACTTTCCATATAACTGAGCAAGTGTTACCTGAATTTTTAAAAAAATTATTTAGCAAAAATTGTATTTGTCTAAAATATGTATGGCAAGAACAATGTATCAAACAGACACTCACATATTTTCACAGAGCCACTTACAGCAAGTAAAAATTCATTATGATAGATAAAAGAGCCCTATACTTTTGGAAATGCTGCATAACTTTCATAAATACATATATGCCTTCATCTTAAGGTGTTTATGCAATGATCCCTTGCTACATTCAGGATTAAATATGCACATTAGAAGAAACATGAAAAAAATAGTATCCATTTTCTTAGATAACCTCTTGCCTTTAAAGTAAATCCAGCAATTAGTTTATTGTGTTAAATCTAATATACTGGGAATAAAGAATCATAGCAAATCTGAATTACAGACCTCTTTAAAAGACAGACCCTATAACAATCTCAGGAATAATCTTGTAAATGGATATATTTTAAATCTGTATCATACATCGTCCTAAACTAGTTTGCATAGAAATTTAAAAAGCAGTTTGCTGAGTTCCTACTACTAGAATGTGCAACAAAATCCTGGGTAAAAATCAGTAAGAGTGGAAAAGATACTATTTCCTCCCTTTTTTGGGAGGTTGAAGTAGACTTGATCAGTACACTTTCAGTTCTGACTTAATGATTCGAATTTCAGGACCATTGTGCAGTACATTTGCATTGTGAAATGTTTAAAATGTTTTTAAAAAGTTGAAAAAATGAACATACCATCAGAAAAACTTATAGAAGAGTATCAACAGAGCATCAAATTATATAAAACTGTCTCCCACATTCCCTCAGGTCAAAGTCATACCGTAACCCTAACTGCCACTGACCTTCACTTAAACCTTCCAACCAGGAAAAAAAAAAAAGTATGATTTAAGTAAAAACATAAAAACAAAAGATCACTTACATGACAATGATAAAGAAACTACCACAATTATATTTTACACAAGCCTTTCTACCTGAATAATTCCCTTTGAAACATGAGCATAATGAATCAGGACATTACAAATTACATGATATATTTATTTTTATAAAGATAATCAAATAGAACTAAAGTGGTTAGAAATTATGTTTCTATAGACTGGGAAGACAACTTTATACACCTTCTTTCCTTTCCTATAGCAAGTTGTGCATTTGTTGAAAAAGAGATTTTCCTGACCCCATTTTCACTGGGCTACTTTCTCTACAAATAGCAAAGGTTTAGTTATTATTAGCAGTGCCCAATAGACCTACAGGTGAAACGATTATTGAATATGGCATACATTTTGTTAGGAAAAGGCACTAGAAAGAAAAATACAGCTGCAAGTTTATTATAAAAATATGCTTTTGCTTAAAGGGAAATTGCAAAAAAAATTTTTTTTCTCTATTTTAATTGGGTAATCCCAGGCATATTTTATGTGCATAATACTTCAAATGGTGAGGAAAACGAGTGCAATTTAGCAACTAATAGTTTTTAAAATAGCCTTTTAAGATATTTTTTTGTTGGTCTCTTGAAGTTCTACCAGCTGGTTTGCAATTATAGAAATGCTATAGAACGTATCACTCTGGGACAGAGGAATTACTAGACACTTTAGTGGAGTAGGATCAAAGGCTGACAAGGGGCTCTACTTAGAAGATAAAGAAAGTACAATAGGGTTGTGAAAAGTTTTATCTGAGATCATTTCCTTATTTCTCAAAGACTGAATAAAACTTGTGAAACATCAGCAATCCACTTTCCTCTGACCTGAACTTCTATAAGCCAACTGCTGTAGTTTAATAGTTTGATTTGTTGGGGGGGAAAAAAGGAAGAAGAAGAAAAGAGAAATAAGCTGGTTTTGTTGTATCAGGTATGTAGTCATGTCAGGAGATGGAGTGCTTTGTTTATTCAAATGTGCTTTTAATTATAGAATACCTATATCACATACATCATATACATATAATAATAATACAAATAGAATTTATATTAATAAAATAATGCAAATAAAATTTATACTAAGATAATATAAATCATTTCTATAGATAGAAATTGACTAAAATAAGATGTCTATTATATAACCTTTAATCTAGTCAGTCATAACATAAGATTTTATGACATTTTTTACTGAAAAATTAGAAAACATTTGGTGGACCTCCCTTTCCTTTCCTCTCTGATTTATTTTCCAAGCACCTACTGAAAGGTATCAACTCCATTCTAAAATGGATCCATCAATCTATTACATAGACTAAATATCCTATTCCTGTTTTAATCATCACTACTTTCTTCAGTATCTTCAAGCAGGTTCTCTCTAAAGCACTTTTATAGATATTTACTTAAATATCTCCAGTAGTGGAAAACAAAAACAAGAAAAAACAAAGCATCTTTTCACGTCCAATGTGTCCTAATTCTTGGTTTCACTCCTGTGCTTTCATGTTAGCAAATGACAGTTTAGAGAGCAAATTTTACACCTCCTGTCACTCTGTATTCAACACCCACTATTTTTTTACTCATTGATTTATACTCCAATCCTATTAATCTACTGAACTTCAGTTGTCAAGGTCATTAATGACACTCATATTACTAAATCTGATAAACATATATTTTTTTCTTATTGAAACTCAGAAGTATTTTTCATTGTTTAGTATTGCCTCCCTACCTCAGAGTTTTCTCTTCTATTGGCTTTCTCCTATTTCTCTGGCTATTTCTTCTCAGTATTTTTTGAGTGCCATAAGCTGCACTAAAGTGTTAAATGTTGATTTTCCCAGGGTTTTTTCTCTTATCTCATTTCTCTTCATTCTGCATCTACTCTTTTTGTCAGGGTGATCCATTCCATGAATCTACCTTCTATGTGCTAATAACCACAAATATACATTTCAAACTCATCTCTATTTCTCGAGTTCAACAATCATATATCCTGGTTTTTGGCATTTGAGTGCCATACAGCATCTCTGATCATAGCATAAAATAAATTCATTGTCTTTCTTCTCAGAAATGATTTTCTAGTATTCCTTGTTTTAGAGCTGGATACTACAATTCACCACTATACATGGCACAGACATTCATACTGTTTTTATCTCACCTTACACCTATGTTATTGTCTCTTCCATCAAAGTCTTGTATTTAATCTCTGGCTATACACCTAATTCCTTGAATATTTGGCTTTCTAGCTGTCTTAGTCCATTCCAATTGCTATAACAAAAATACATGGTACTAGGTTGCTTAACAATAAATGCAGTTCTGGAGGTGGGAGTCGAATACTAAAGGACTGTCAAATTCTGTGTCTGGTGAGGGAGGGCTTACTTCCTGATTCATAAACAACTGTCCTCTGACTGTGTGCTCACACGGTGGAAGGGACAGCTCTTGAGGATCTCTTATAAGGCACTAATCGTATTCATGAGGGCTCCACATTCATGACCTGATCATCTTCCAAAGGCCTCCCTTCCAAATATTATCACACTGGGGATTATGATTTCAACACATTAATTTTGGAGGGATATACACATTCAGTCTATAGTACTAGCTCAGAGTGTCTCTTAATACTTTGATCTAGAAGTCATCAAAGGAGATATTGGATGGCCATATTACAATATTACACTGTAGCTTCACTGTTCTTATTTTGACTCTGAGGCAATTATCAGAAAAGAAAATTCAAAAATTAGTGTTAAGAAATGTAAGCCTTTCAATCTGATTCTTTTCTTAACCCTCAAGTGATGTACAGAAACCTCTGATAACCTATTTTATCTTATGACTTGACGGGGAGAGAGGATTAGTAGAGCAGATGATGGCCTGGTAAACTGTTTCTTTCTCAAAGAGTCTAAAGTAAAACTTTCTGTAGTACATGTCATCTACATAGAGCTTCTCTCAAATTTACCATTCAGAGAATATAATTGTAGAAATAATGACCTAATAACCTACTCACTAAAGGAGTTTGGCATCCACATCAATAATTTTCTTTATAAAAAAAATCTTCTATTAATCAGGTACTTAAGGGAGAAAAAAAGAGCTGTAGAGGTTAAGTATCCCAAAAGAAGGATGATAATTCCCTCCTTTTTTAGAGGGAAAAAAAGATAATTTAAGAAATGAGATATTTAACACTTTTTTGAATTAGTATTCCTCAATTAGAATTGAAAATCTATTGTAGTTTGTAAAGAAAATATATTGAAGAATAGCACATTCAGTTCTTATGTATTCAACATATTTTACCCTCCCCAAAATAATTCTGATATAATGGTTAAAAAATAAAGTCAACTAAATACCCAAAACATAATATAATTGATAAAGTTTTAGAAAATATTTGAGAAAAGTTAGAAGTTCCTTAATTTTCTAAAACTATAATTCCTTAAGAACTTAGGCATAACTTTTTTTTTTTTTTTAATCTGTGTGGTTAAGTGCCTACCTATCTCTCCTACCTCATGTCCCACTAGGGACATGCTCCTTGACATCTGTGCTCTAGCCAAACCAACCTTCTTTTATCCAGATCATGCTTTTTCCACAAGGACTTACAGATGCTGGAAAGTAGTGTAAGAACTTTTCTTTCAGGTTATCTCCTACTTATATTTCTGATTGCAGCTCATGTTTCCCATCCTTCAAAAATAAAACCCTGCTTTTATGAGTTTGGCTACTAAAACACTTAGCTTATCTCATATAAGTAGAATAATACTCTATGACTATCTAATTTCACTTAGCATGTCTTCAAGGTTCATCTATATTGTAGAATATGACAAGCTTTCCTTCTTTTTATGGCTGAATAATATTCCATTGTATGTATAAAACTCATAGAAATTTAAAATATAATAGTGTTTTTCAGGGGCCCTGGGTGGGGAGAGAATTGGGAAATAGCTATTCAATAGGTAAAGAGTTTTACTCAAGCAAGATGAAAAAATTCTAGAGATCTGCTACATAATTTTATACATATAGTTAATAATACCATTCTATACACTTAAAAATTTCTTGAGAGGAGATTTCATGTGATGTGTTCTTACAATAATAAAAAAATGTTTAAGAAAATGTACTCTGAATTTGGTCAGCAAAAAGATATAGGAAGCAACTTAAATATTTTTATAATTAAAAAAACAGTATCCAAACCTAGGGGGAAGGAAAAAAAAGGCAGAAAGAAAACAGTAATCTTCTTATTTCATATGGCCCTAATATAAACTTTCATGGAACCATGAGAACTATTCTTCCTTCTTGCTACAGGTACCATTCTATGCTTGTTTGAGGATAATCATAGCTTAGAGTTTAAGGGCAAAGTCTCTGAAATTAAACTGGCTTAGTTCAAATCCTGGTTCTGCCACTAGCTATATAAACATGAGCAAGTCACTTCACTTCTTCTCTGTTTCCACATCTGTAACATGAGTACATTAATAAGATCTATGTCATACACTTGTCGTCAATTATGAAAGTAATATATATATAAAGTGATTATAGTCAGATCTAGCATACAGTAAGTGCTCAATAAGTGCTAACTATTTAAAAAACAATTATTTTATATTATATATGAAATATATATACAAACATATATAATACATATTAATATAATATACTTTTATATTACATATAAAATATTTTATATATATTTTGGAATATGTATATTCCATTCACTTGATTCTAAGAGATATGAGAACAAAGATAAAGTTTACCTTGGCACACAATTTATGTTTGGATCTTTTGATTACTATTAAAAAAATTCATCAGTGTTGTCCTGAAAATTTTTAAAGTTTATTTTGAGTTTACAAAGTCAAGAGGATAGTGCAAAATGGTGACGTAGAAGGCTAATGAACATCTCTTATCCCACATATGAGCCAAATATCCAACTACACATGCAACAATTCCCTCTGAAAGAAATTAGAAACTGAATGATTCCTATACTTCAGGCAATGGGAAAAATATCAAAATCCAAATGGGTAAGAATGGTTGAGACACACTCTTGCTATAAATACTACCCTCAGCATAGTGTCATATAATTAGAAGGAAACCCCCAACTCTCAGTTTTTCTCTGAGGAGCAAAATAAAACCATCCATCACCCCAAATTTTGAGTCTTCCATCTGAGGGACAAGCCCCTAAAGCACGTAGCTCTGAAAGCCTGTGGAGCTTGCCTACATGAGACCCATAAGACTACAGCAAACAAGAAGCAGTTCCTAATGAGCATGGGAGACCTTGTTGTGACTGCCCCTCCCCAGGATTCAGTGCAGACGGAGTAGGCAAAAACACACCCATCTTTCAATATTTCCCTGAAAGAGGTCTAACTGCATACTTTATAAGCAATAGGGGCTGGCTGTGATCCTCCCTGGAGCCCAGGAAGCCAGTGGACACTTTCAATAATGGATAGATCCTCCAGAACAGATACTTTCACTGGTGAAGTCTACTAAACATTTAAAGAAGAATTAATGCCAATCTTTTTCAAACTCCTCCAAAAAACAGAAAAGGAAGGAATACTTCCAACTCATTTTGTGAAGCTAGCATTACACTGAAACCAAAATCAGACAAGGACACTATTAAAAAAAAAAAAAAAAGAAGTAAAGAAAAAGAAAATTATAGGCCAATATCCCTAATAAATATAGATGCAAAAAATTCCCGACAAAATATTAGCAAACCTAAGTCAACAGTACACTAAAAGGATCATACATCATGATCAAGTGAGATTTATTCCACAGATACAAGGATGTTTCAACATATGCAAACCAATACATGTGATACACCACATTAAAAAATGAGTAATAAAAATCGTATGACCACCTCAGTAAGATGGAGAAAAAGCATTTGACAAAATTTAGCATCCTTTTATGATAAAGGTTTGTAGAAGGTATGTACCCCAAAATAATAAAAGTTATATGTGATAAACCACTACTCACATCACACTCAATGATGAAAACTTTGGAACAAAACAGTGCAAATGAAAACTAAAATGAGATATCACCTCATACCTGTTAGGATGTCTATTATAAAAAAAAAGAGAACAAACGCTGGCAAGTATGTGAAGAAAAGGGGATGCAGGTGGAAATAAAAACTGGTACACCCACTATGGAACACAGTATGAAGATTCCTTAAAAAATTAACAATATACTACTATATGATCCAGCATTCCCACTTCTGGATATATACCAAAAGGAAATAAATCACTATCTTGAAGAGATAAAAGTACTCCCATATTCACTGCAGTATTATTCACAATAGCCAAGGTATGAAAACAACCTAAATGTCCATGGAAAGATGAATAGATAAAGAAGATGTGGTATATATATGCAACAGAATATTATTCCATTTTAAAACAACAACAACAAAAACAACAACAACAACAACAAGGAAAGCCTGCCATTTGCACCAACATGGATACACCTGGAAGGAATTATGGCAAGTGAAATAAACCAGACAAAGAAAAATACTGCATGGTATCACTTCCATGTGGAATAAAGAAAAAAAAAAGTCAAACTAATAGAAACAGAATAAATGGTGGTTTTCAGGGAATGAAGGATGGGGGAAATAGGGAGAGGTTGGTAAAAGGGTACAAACTTTCAATTAAAAGAATAAGGTCTGAGGAACTAATGTATACCATGGTGACTATAATTGCTAATACTGTATTACATGATTGTAATTTGCTAGGAGAATAAAACTTAAATGTTAAAAAAGAAAAAAATTAAAAGTCAAGTGAGAGAGTTTTCAGAGAAGATTAAGAGGAAACAACTGGAACCAAGAGTATAGTGAAGTTAGCTTTTATATTTATTTACCAGTACTTCACTGTCCATTTCCATACTGGATTTCTTTGGATGTTTATTCTTTGTGCCTAAGACTCTAGAAACTGTCCACCACAAAATATCTTGAAATTTTCAACGTAGCTTAATTATTCATTTTAATTGAATAATTTTTTTTAAAAAAGTTTGTTTTTATTCTTGTCACTTAAAAGTTCAAAGAATGTTACCAATATTAGCAAATGAAGTTGCTGGGCTTTTTTCTTTTATCTCCTTCTGACTTTCACAATGAGAGCATCATTATCATTTGAAGGCTCAGTCCTTTAGCATCACATGAAGGCTACTGATTGCAAATTGGTCCACAGGCTTGAACATTTATACCTAACTGGAGAAAAAGAGTGAGCTTCATTCTCTGAAGCCACCAGAGAACACATATCACATCCCACTGACCTGAAGTAGACTATGAATAAACTGACAAAATGCTGTGATTATGGAACTGAGATTTTAAAAGCCAATCAAGGCCCATCCCTATTCTTGGGGCGAGGCAACCCTACTGAAATCATATGGCTCAGTAGAAAGGTAGACTGAAAGCTTAGTAGGCGACCAGCAAATCTCATTATGCCTCAGGACCATAGCACAATTCTTAGCTTACAGAAGGCAATCTTTTTGGGTTTATTAAATAATGGCAAATATATAATATATAATAATAACAATGCCATATCATTATAAAGCACTTAGCATCTATGAACCTTAAATAAATAAGTGTATTTATTTCTCATAAACATTCTGTTATTAAGCTATTCCTCTTCTTCTAAATTTATAGACAAGAGAATTAAGTCACAAAGAACTTAGGTAATTTGCTTAGAAATTTACAACTCTTAAGAATCCCTTTTCATAAACAAACCTTTACTGCTTACATAAAGTAACATTTGAAGGATAGTCTTTCAGTTTCAATTTCCTCTGCAGATATAACCTACTGAACAAAAATTAAGTGTTTCTAAAGAGGGAAATGGTTAAATAAAAATAATATAAACTTGCTATATTACACTTTGAAACCACTAAAATCTGTATGAACACACATGAGAATATGGGCTTTTCCTTTTCTCCTTGGACAAGGATTATCTTCTATCTCTGTATCTCTAAGTGAGAATGGGTTGACTTACACATCCTTAAATTTATTCTGTATTGGTCATGGTTCTCACATCTCATTAGTCATAGTTTCGTTAGGACTTAAATTAGCCCACTCAACCTGCACTATACAATTGCATTTTGCAATTGAATCTTCTGTTTTGTGAATGGATTCTTACCATGAGTTATATTGCTGATATTAAATTTTGATCATTTTTGAGAATTTGGTAGAGAATAAAGTGCATAGGTCAGATCTCCTTTGCCACTTATACAGGTAGTTCATTTAAAAATAAAATATGCATAACATTTAGTAATTCATAGGCCATGAATTGTTCTATGAATATGGAACTACTTCACTTAAACAGATGGACCTATCTCATCCCTGAAACTTACTTAATTTTGCAACAAGTTTTGTGTGATGTGATTCTTTGCTTTTTAGTTATTGATAATTATAAGCAGGAATAAGCTTTAATTTGAATTTAGTTTTTAAAATTTGTATTGTGAATAAATGTAATTTCAGAATGATAAAAGATATTTGTTTCTATTTATGCCATTAATGATTCTTTGCATTGTGTCTAAGTGAGAAGCATAGACCTTTGTAAATTTTTACTAGAAAGCTATCATAAGATTTATTATTCTAAATAAAATGTGCCTACCATTCAGTTCCTTCTTGGTAGTTCCATAAATGTTGATTTAGATTTAAAAAGGCTTAAAATAATTATTGAGTTAGGCTTGATTCTGCATATTCATTCAATGTACTCAATAGTTAAAACAGGTGTATTTTTGTTATTCCAGGGATGACTACATACACTTTTCTGTGCTATCTTTCTTTTTAGTTTTATCTAAAAATACAAGGCTCAATGTCTATCATATAGCAGTGAACTATTTTAATCTGATTTGGTTAGAGTTTATTTTAGGTTTATCTATCATTCAAAACACACTTACATTGCAAAAGGAAGAATGATTAATGTATTGTGATTCACATATTTGAGAGACTACATACATTCAATAAATGCAAATATCAATATACATATCATAAATTTATTTAGCAAGCATTTCTATGTTTATGATGTCTAGGAAGCATTTTAAATGCTCTGAAAATATCAATTTATTTAATCTTTATAACAAGTCCATGAGGTAGACAATGATTTTAGAAATGAAAATATAGACACCAAAGGATATTAAGTTAACTACCACAGTAGTTCAGCAGGCACATTGAAAGAGCCAGAAATCAAACCTGTATTCCAGTTAGAGAATCCATGCTTTTAAAAAGCCACATTACCATATTGCATCTCAGCTGGGTTAAAATATTTGAGACAAATCATTTTAGATTCTTCATTCTTAGTCTATTTTTTAATCTCCAGTCTCTCCATGTGCTAAATAAAGAAAATGAGTTGAGATTTTATTTAAGATTTTACCTATGTGTATTGATCTACAATTTAACTTATTTTGGTTTTATTCTTACTGGTGCATGGTGGTTTCAGTATCATGAAAGGATCTCCTTTTTAAAAACTCTTTTATCTCTTTTTAACTCCTTTATCTCCTTTTAAATCCACTTTCTCTAGCTGCAACTGAGACCAAGTCCCACCTTGGGAAGGATCTAGGCACAGAAGCCTGATTCCATTCTTTTCAGAGTAAAATTATACTTGGGTGTTTATTTCCTTTTCTGTTCTCATTTTGGGGTGTAAACACTAATTGGACAAAATTATGATGAGACCCAGTGAAAATAGGCCTATGAGTGCCAAAGGGATCCTCAGTTTATCTTCCCAGCTCTGCTTAAGATGCCAAGAGGTTGCACGTGGGGCTTAGCACCAAATCCTCCTTAATGACAAACTGTGAATTTGCGTCCTCTACAGAGCCTCCTGTCAATAATGTATGTCAATGGCAAACAACTGGTTCAAACTCCAGGTGTTTATGATCCCAGGTAATTCTCTTTTCATAACTTGCATCTAATTACATATATCCTACTTGTTAATCATTAGACTTGGGATTTACACATATTCAACAACAGCAAAAAAAAAAAAAATATTAGTCACTTACGTGAGTAAATCACTGAGTAAAATTAATGAAACAAAGGTTAAATCCCTTTACAATAAATTATTTTACAAGCCAAATTTCTGTATGAAGAAAAAATTTTTTTTCAGTTCTGGATATATATCCCATTTACTTAAAGAGTTTTTGATGTAACAGATCATAGTTCAATAAAGAAAATCTGGAATTTTCACTGTACTATAATACATTTAAGAAATAATGCAAAACATATTACTACAATAATTATTTTTGAATAAACACAAGAGATTTTAATGCAACATAATATTGGTTGTTAGGTCTATTCAAATGCCTGAAATATTTCAAAGCTGTTTTTACTTTTTAGGTAAAATTTAATGACAAGCAAAATAACCTCACTTGTGGAGGCTACTTCAGGCAGCCTACAAGGTGCAGCAACAATGGCAATGAATCAGGTCCTTGTGACTTTGTAAAAACTGTTAATAGTATCAGAACAAAAAGGTAAAAAGATATAAATGGACCAATGAATGAGATTGGCTACCATGTCAACCTCTTCCTCAGAACCCTGGCATAACTGAGACATGCTCGGTGTTACTTGTACTAATTTCTGTAGGCAAGAAATTGCTGGGGTCTTAACATCATAGGCCCATGTATCTGCACTATAGTGACAGGCATTAATAGGAATAAACAGTTTTCTGTATGATTACTCCTCTCTATCTCTTTACTCGTCTTACCCCACCAGCTCACTCTTATCTTTTGTTTATTACTTTCAATCTCATAGGCTCTGCTTGCTCAGATGTTCAGCTTTCTCCTAAATTTGGCTTGCTGTGATCACCTTATTGACCATATTACTCACATGTTTTTTCTCTATGCATCATTTCTTCTCTAGTTTTGGTGTATAAATGCCTTATTGTCTAGTTATTTCACAGTCCATAATCCTGTTAAAGAGAAGCTACTGGCTCAGTACACATTTCTGAGCCAGGCCTAACAGCAGTGACCAAAATGAAGGCAAATGTGCTATAAAATATGGTCATCAAGGACTTTCCATGGGGAACTCTATATTAGGCAGCTTCCTTAGGAGAGTTTGGGGACATAGTAGTTCACACAATTAATAAGTCTAGTTATACACATATATACACACAGAGATGTCTTGTGTACATACACATTAAATATATATGCATATGTATATATATATAAATTTCAATTCTTATGCAATTCTTACATAAATTCTTTCATAATTCCTACACAAGTCCTTTCATGTTGGTACTATTATCTACAAAGTATGAAAAAACTCAAAATAATAAAATGACTCACCTAAGTTTAGACAGCTTGTAAACAGCAGAGCAAGTAATTGAATGAAAGTTTTCTTTGGTTTATACAGATCTTTTCCCAAAACAGACATTTTTCAAACCCAGCATTTCAAATGTGCTCCATTATATTTCATGGATCTTATTACCAGTATACTTAATCATCACATAGTTCTACAGGCTATTAAATGAAATATTATTTTTCCTATGTATATGTGTTGTGTTTGTATAACTGTAGAAATATTGAAAATGCAGTTGTATAAAGAATTAAAACAAATCACCCAGAATAGTTAACTCGTGTTAATTATAATAAAGAATTTATTGGTTTTCCTTGTTACATAGGCAGATATAGACATATGATATAATTAAGAAACAAAAGAATGTGTCTAGGCTACTCTTACTTAGAGAGTAACATGTACTAACAAGTACAGTCTCGTGTTGCTACACTATTTCAAAAAAAATATGTTAATGGATACACAAGCAAATTTTATGTTTAAAGAAGTGCTTTCTATAACAAACAAAAACTTCCTATATTATTCCCAGTTTTCTTGGCAGTCTTCTCATTGTGTTCCCATATATTAAAATTATGTGCACATCTAAAAATTGTTTTGTTTTATTAAAAAAGTCATAAAAAGTGGAATTACTGGATCAAATTTCATAAACATTTTAGAGATTTTAATGTGTATTATAAAATTCCCTTTCCTTAATTTGAACCTTATTTATAATCTCATCATTATGATAAAAATATCTAAGCAAGATATCTGTCAGCTTTAAAGAGCGCCATTAGCTTTAAAAAGAAATAAAAAGCCATATCCTGAATTTTGGTAAGAATTTCTTAAACCATACTGTAACTTAGAAATATTTGACATACTTATTATATCTTAGCTTTATAGCCCTGAGAAAAATCTATGTATTTGAGTTTTATTCTATTTTTTTAGTTGCTGCTTTCTCCATATAAGTTGATTACTTGTAAAGTTTATTATTAATTTTCTGTAATTCCGTGTACTGTAAGATGTTAAAGGCATCACTGACTTAGTACTGAAAAAAGAAATATAAAGAGAAAAACTAAACAATAAAAAATAAATAAAAATAAAATTAAAGTCATGATTGACATTCAAGGTGAAAATTTTTCTCATTTCATGCTCAGACCAATAACATGGATGACTAATTTCATGAATCTTTAAAAAAATCTCTTAACTTCCCCTATATTGGAAATTTCTGGGCACTTGTCTTATTATTTAAATTAGAAAAAAAGAAGTAACATAAGCTCAGATTTCTCCTTCTGTAAAAGTCTATAGTATTAGAATCAGCGGTGTGCTGAGAGTCAGCTCATGTCAGTCTATGGGAGCTTATTGTGACATTTTCATGAATTTACTAAATGGTTGTTAAAGTTGTTATTAAAAATTCAGCTAAATAAGTTTATAATTATATAAACTGACAAAACAAAGATAAATATTCAAATTGCATCAATACCTAAGTATTTTACTACATTTTATCATTATTTCTGTTTTGAGATATTTATATTCATATTATATACTCATACATTTATTTATATTATATAAATTACATATATATTAGACATGTCTTGAAAGAGGTTGCTGTGTTGGCGAGGATGTGGAGAAGGGGGAACCCTCTTACACTGTTGGTGGGAACGCAAGCTGGTACAGCCACTCTGGAAATGGAGTTTCCTCAAGACGTTAAAATTAGAGCTACCTTACCACCCAGCAATTGCACTACTAGGTATTTACCCAAAGATACAGATGTAGTGAAAAGAAGGGGCACATGCACCCCAATGTTCATAGCAGCAATATCCACAATAGCCAAACTATGGAAGGAGCTGAGATGCCCTTCAACAGATGAATGGATAAAGAAGATGCAGTTCATATATACAATGGAATATTACTCAGCCATAAGAAAGGATGAATACCCACTATTTGTATCAACATGGATGGAACTGGAGGGGATTATGCTAAGTGAAATAAGTCAAGCAGAAAAAGACAATTATCATATGGTTTCACTCATATGTGGAACATAAGGAATAGCGTGGAGGACCACAGGGAAGGGAGGGAAAACTGAATGGGAAAAAATCAGATAGGGAGACAAACCATGAGAGACTGGACTCTGGAAACTAAACTGAGGGTTACAGATGGAAGGGTTGGTGGGGGGATGGGCTAACCAGGTGATGGGTATTAAGGAGGGCACATGTGGTAATGAGCACTGGGTGTTATACACATCTAAGGAATTGTAGTACAAATGATGCTGGCTAATATGCTGGCTAATTGAACATAATAATTGAAGATAATTGAACATAATAAAAAAAAAAATTAAGAAAGGATTTAAAGTTAACTGGAAGAATGCTTTATGTCCATGAAGATTCTGGTTCTAAATACTTATTGTTTTCAAGTAATAAATATCGTATCAATGTCCTGAAATTATAAAACCAGGGCTTTAGTGTGTTTTTGTGTTATTTTCCTCTCTAATTCTCCATGGTTCATGGAGTGAAGAAGTAGCAGTGTATAGCAGAAATGAGATGTCTGATCTGAGAGACTAGGGTGAAACCTCAGGAGATAGGCTGCACTATCTTTCAGAAAGGTCTTTGTATTCATTTAGTTATTGTGCAAAAGTGTCTGTACTTTACTAAAGAAAAAAGAAAAAAATCTATAATCACTAATGTCCCAGGGGAGATATATAGTGAGGGTGCACCTAGTTAATGTTATGGTTGCCTAGAAAAATGGGGAGAAAACAATGACTATGAGCTAAACTCAGATACTGCTGGAAGATTGAAATTACTTTCAAATATAGTAGAAACTTTTACTCCACTGTGTGCAGAATCACTAAAGGAAATATAAAATAATTAGTGTTAAATTTTGGAGAAAGCAAGAAATAAGTTGGCATTAGGTTTCTTGCTATGAGATTCCTAGTTGTTATAGAGTAAACAGTGCCAATGATGACCAAATTATAAATCATTTAAACACTAAAATAATGCAGAGACATTTCAGCCAACCTGAAGAACATGAATTGTATATTTCTTGAGTGTCTCTTGTATTTTCATATATATATTTAGTGGCCTAAAAGCATTATTTCCTTTTAAAAGTCTCAGTAACCTAATTAAAATGCAATTGTTCTTTCATCTTCCAACATAATCTATCTTTATTTCATTGGAAGTTACCCTTTTAGTTTTAAAAATATAAATTTTTACATATAACATATGGCCAGAATATATTTCATAACTTTAAGGTAACTTTCACTGTAAGAAATTGAAGAAAAGCATACTAAAATAGCTGCTGTTCCATTGAGAATTTAACCCAAAGCACAATGCCTTGGGGACATGGCTTACAAAGAAATACAATTATTTGTGTCATATAAGTTTATAAGAAGTGATACCTCATACCTGTTATTCAGTGGAAAGAACACTGAATGTAAAATAAGACCCAGTTTCCAAGTCCTAAGTATGCCACTTACTATGATATGGCTGAGGACAATTAACTTAAACTCTATTTGCATCATGTACAATGAAAATAAACTTTCTCTTAAGCTTTGTGCAAAGAATTATGTGGCAGCACTTTGTAAAATTCTATGATTATTTTACTGATAATCATATATCACTCTTAACACCTCATTAAAGAAACCAAACATATCAAAAAAAAAAAAGAAAGAAAGAAGGAAAGAAAAAAGAAAGAAAGAAAGAAAGAAAGAAAGAAAGAAAGAAAGAAAGAAAGAAAGGAAAAACCAAACACATCCTACAATTGGAAATAAGAATTCTGTTATTTCCCACAAATGCATTTTCCAGGAAGATAAAAATTTATCCTTTTCAATTAATTATTAATAGTTCATAAGTCAAATATAAGGCTTTGAAAATTCTTGCTGTATAAAAAAATACTGGAATTCATAGTATAAAATAAAACTCTAATAAAACAAAGACTTTGAATATTGAATGAACATTATGAAAATTCTAAATAAAGAACTGCAACCATGCTGCTTAAAATTTTCCTAAAATTCGGTGCAGAAGATCCTCTATAGTCCTCTACAGAATGAAAATTTTGACTGTGATTCATAATAGTGAAGATCCTTTTTATTTATTGAGGTAGGCATAATTCTAAGGATATACCTGCCAAGATGTCTATTCCCTCATTATTCATTCAAATATTAATCTAGGTACCATGGTAAAGGGATTCTGCAGATGTAACTGAGGTCTCAAATTAACTGAAATTAAGATAAAAAGATTATCTCAGTGGACCTGAGCCACTAAGGTGAATCCATTAGAAGAATAGAATTTTCCCTGGTGAGTGGAAAAGGGAAGTGAGAGAATCAAAGCATGAGGAGAATTTAACATACTGTGGCTGGCTTGAAGATGGGGGCATGAGGACTGGCAACACATATGACAAAGAATTTGTATATCTTCTAGAAACTGAGAGTAGCCCATGGATAACAGCAAACAAGAAAACAGAAACCTCTGTCCTACAACATCATAGAAGTGAATTCTGGTAGCCATCTGAATGACCCTGGAAACATACTCTTCCCCAGAGATTCCATATATGATTCCCACCTAGCCAACACCTTGACTTCAGCCTTGTAAAACCTAAACAAAGACTCAGTGGAGCTTGCTAGGATTTCTGACCTATAGAATTATTAAATAATAAGTGGTATAATTTTAAGCTGCCAAGTTTGTTGTAATTCAATAAATTCATTCAACAATTGTTTTTTTGTGCCAGCAATATTTAAGGCACTATGTTGACTGATGTGAGCAAACAAGCATTAATCAAATATGAAGGTTGCTCTCTGAAGAATATATGTATTAGCTAAGGACATAAAATACATGAATAAACAACTATATAATAAGAGAGAAAGGCATTCCAGAAAATATATGAAGAAAAATGCTATAGATGCAATATACTGTTTTGAAAGAAAAAATGACAGTTGGTGTTTTAAGGTTCTGGAAGAGCAATCATGGTTGGATATGAAGACAATTTTACAAAGACAGTCCAATAAAATACTAAATTATCTGAGTTTCACACATCAATTGAAAATATTTATTATTTTTACATTTTTAAACATTTTTAAATATCCTGAAGAATTGCAAGAAATACAATGCAAAACTGAAATTATGTATGCACTGAATGATTGTCTAAGAAATGTGGACGTTATTATTCACAAAAAAAACACACAAATTTTGACAACTTTTATCATTGGAATGGCCTCATTAGAGGAGTATTCCTGAAAGAATAAAATTATTATAAAATGAGCTGGAAAGGGAAAAATATGTCCCCAGGAAACCAGGTTAAGGATCTTATTTAAATATCATAGCAAGTGAAATGTGGCCTTAAATATATGTAGTCAGAGAATAAATAGGAACAGATGACTTTGAGAGATATTGCAAGGTTATAAAAAAGCAAGGAAAAAAGGAAAGATAGAAAATATGTATGTGTGTGTGGAAAGGGAGACAAAATATACTGTTTTTGAAATCCTGAGTCTAGGTATGCAGGAGGCAAAGAATAGCATCATATTAATTCAAATGTAAGCAGATGGGGAGAAGTTTGCAGTATAAAGAATGGGTAGTTTAAAAGCAATGAGTTCAACTTTCAATGGGTTGTTCAAAGAATCTATGTCATACCTATAAAAGTGTAGTTTTAAAATTCTCAGAGTTGAAATTCTTTGAACTTCTCTGGAGTAGGGCCTAAAATTTTAAATTCTATAATGAACAAAATTCAGTAAAGGTTATCACACTGTCATACAGAATTAGGGAGACAAAAAGTAGGGTTAAGATTCACAAACATGAAAGGATCCTGTTAAATATCCAATAGTTTCAATCTGAGTCCTTGAAAAAATACTCTCCAGCAATGAATTCTAACTCAAAATAGACTGGGTCTTAGAAAGATGGAAACCCACCCTCATATATCAGATCATCTGATTGGATTAAAATTCCTAATTAAATTATTGGTCAAGAAGTTGGGCAGCCATGATAACCTTTTTGCAATCTCACAGGGGTGGGGATATAAAAATTAGAGGTATGTGTTGACCAAGACACAGGGGAATTATAAACATTCAATCTTTCTATCATAATCATTGAAATAAAACATAAGTAAAGGGAATCCAGAATTAGGAAAATCCTCCAAAAATGAAAACCCAGTGTCAAAAGAATACAATTTCAGATTGGATTAGAGAAAAAAATATTACCATAGTAAGTTTTTAAATACCTTTACAGTTTTACAGTAAGTTTTAAATATCTTTACAATTTTTTATACACAGCATCCAGTATTCAATATATCAGGAGACAAAATCAAATGCATAAAATGCAAAAATTAAAAAGAAAAAATAGAATAAGATCTACTGGGTATACAGATATTTGTGATATTAGAAAGGCTTTAAAATAAAAAGAAATAAAATAAAATAACTGTGATCTGCGAGTTCCAGAAATTATTCTCAGCAGAGATCTATAAATAATAATAGAAAGAAGGAGGAGGAGGAGGAGGAGAAGAAATAGAGAAAGAAATTCTTGGATCAAAATTATAAAAGATGAACCTAAGGATCTAATAGATGACTTTAGCATAAAATTAAATACTCCCAAAGAGAGGATTAATAAACTGAGATACAGAATGATATACAATGTCCTGAGGGTAGGAGGAGGGAATGAGGAAAAATATAAAACAACACAATTTAAAACTCAAAAGAAACATTAGGATGTGTTGAAAGGTCTAACACATGATTGGAACCTGGGGAGGAATATTCATATAAAATATGGTGAAAGTGCTACTTAAAGATATAATGGCTAATAATTTTACAATAATGGAGAAAGATATCACATTATGGAAAACTGTTACAACCCCCAGTAAATATTAAAAGCAGCAGAGGAAAAAAATTGCCTTAAGAAAGGAACAGTAACAATTATGAAAGGCATCAAGCAATGGAATGATACCTTCATAAATAATGAAATAAAAAAGTCATCTATACTTTATACCCAGGGAAGTTACTTTCTGAAATAAAAGCAAAAATGCAGAATTTTTAGACTAAAACTAACTGAGTAAATTTTTTGCAGGCAGACACAAACTAAAGAACTGGAAAAGGAGATTTTCAGATAAAGTGAAACATATCACATTTTGAAGCAAGGAAATGTACTAAGCAATGGAAATGCCTATATATAACAAGAAAATTATTTTTGAGGGGTTTTAAATATATACAGAGTTAAAACACATGACAGGAGTTATACCTAAGGAATAAATACCTGGATGGGAAATAAATGGATTTACTGTGTTTTAAAGTTCTCTCACTATCCATGAAGTCATATAGGTACTAATTTATATTCAACTTTAGTCAATAATGTTTATTGTAATATTTAGAGTAAATTAAAAAAATAAGGAAAATATATTGAACTCAAAATTAGGGAAAAAGGAAGACAAAAAATTTACATGTACCACTTCTCTCTTGATTTCTGTTTGATCTTAATTAAACCATTAATTAAATTTCTAATGCCAATTATCTTTTCTTTTTTCAATTTGGTTGTTTTAAAAACTCCACATATCATTTCTGAAAAACCCTTGACCTTTTAAAATATTTTGACACCATTCTATATGTCTTTAATTACATTAAACAGCTATACTTTAAGTCAGATTATTTCAGCATCTCCAGTTTGTATTGGACTCCTCAATGTTATATTTCTGGATTGTATTTTTGTGATTGGCTGGATTGTCCCCCTTTTTTTCTTGTATTGTGAACTCAAAATTGTTTATCTTGGTTAGTAGAAATAATTTCTTGCCTATATATAAAGTTCATTCGTCTAGAAGCATTTCAAAATCTTTCAACAAGTAGTTTGAATAGAAATCAAATTATAGTATGGTATATTTAAGCAAGAATTTAGCAGTAATTACATTAAATGTAAACTGACCTAATAATTTAAATAAAATATAAAAACATAATGAATAAAAATAAATAAGCAAATATGTACTATTAAATAAATACACTTTAAATTATCATCCTAAAAAATAATAAATAACCTACATCTTTAGCACATTCCCTAATTCAACCAAAATATTACTAAAGGCCCATATCATGACCGATTTTTTTCCTCCCGATTAACACTAAACAGAGGAGTCTGGCTACTAACTAGCCTTCTAGGACTCTTCATGCATCTGCTTGGTTTCTTTTTACTGTCATAAAATGTTTCTACACTGTTTAGGGCAACTCATGGCCCACTCTCTGGGTATCTACTGTACTATTCAGGCCAATCAAACACCCCAAATAATCAAATTCAAAAGTGACCTATTATGTCAAGACATCAAGGTATCAATTGTAATATAAATATTTCAAAAGTACTGCCATGGCCCAGTTTTGAAATTATGGTTAAAAACTTTTAATTCTCCTTCACAGACAGTTGACTAAACCTCCATTCTAAACACTTCCCTTATCAGGCTTCTACTCTTTGGGCCACTATGCACATTCACTGTCTCACTTATTAGGATCCCATATTTTGAGACTGGGTACTAAAGAAGTAAGGACAGACCTTCTACCTTGGAGATCATGAAATAGCAAATTAGTCAGTCATCAGAAAGCCTGATGAAATGTAGCTACCCCTACCCAACTTTCTTTCTTTTTTTTTTTTTTTTTGAGTCATGTTTCATTTATTATTTATTTATTTATTTATTATTTTCTTTTTTTTAAAATTTTTTATTGTTATGTTAATCCCCATACATTACATCATTAGTTTTAGATATAGTGTTCCATGATTCATTGTTTGTGCCTAACACCCAGTGCTCCATGCAGAACGTGCCCTCCTCAATACCCATCACCAGGCTAACCCATCCTCCCACCCCCCTCCCCTCTAGAACCCTCAGTTTGTTTTTCAGAGTCCATCGTCTCTCATGGTTCTTCTCCCCCTCTGATTTCCCCCCCTTTATTCTTCCCCTCCTGCTACATTCTTCTTCTTCTTTTTTTCTTTCTTAACATATATTGCATTATTTGTTTCAGAGGTACAGATCTGAGATTCAACAGTCTTGCACAATTCACAGCGCTTACCAGAGCACATACCCTCCCCAGTGTCCATACCCTACCCAACTTTCTTTTTTTTTTTTTTTTTTTTAAAGATTTTATTTATTTATTTGACAGAGAGAGACAGCGAGAGAGGGAACACAAGCAGGGGGAGTGGGAGAGGGAGAAGCAGGCTTCCCGCGGAGCAGGGAGCCCGATGCGGGGCTCGATCCCAGGACTCCGGGATCATGACCTGAGCCGAAGGCAGACGCTTAACGACTGAGCCACCCAGGCGCCCCCCTACCCAACTTTCTATCTATCTGTCTGTTATCTACCTATCGAGTGATCTATCGATTGATCTACGTACTGCCCCCTACAGGTCAAGCTTGATAGTTACATGGTCCTTACGTACAAAAACCCCTGTGTGATCCTGAGAGTCAGCCTTGTATGGTTGGGAGCTGTATGCAACAAATAATTCAGTCTTTCATCTATTCAAGTGTCACTGTATTGTACTTCAACATGAAATTAATCTTTAAATCTTATAAAACACACAACAGATATGACAGTGGTAGCTCTTATAAAGTACCCAAACTACAAATGAAACAGTATGGTATTATCTGAATGTGGCTTTATTGCCAAATTTAGAGAGTAAATCCTAAAACAAACACTAATTTTGAAAAAAACAAGTATAAATGTCAAGGAGGAAATAAAGTGGAATCAAATAAAATGCTTAATTAAAATCAGAGTACACATAAAAGTAGGTGGAAAAAATAACACATGCAATGAATAAAAAACAGTTACAGAGATCACAGATTTTACACAAAAATGACAGATTTTACCCCAACTATATTTATAATTCCTTAAATGTGAACGGTGTAAATATGAGTTAAAAGACAGATATTATCATAATGGATTTAAAAAGGAAAGACCCACTTACATGCTATTTAGAAGAAACAACATTAAATATAAAGACTCAAATAGGTAAGAAATAAAGCGAGGGTGAAATATATACCATGCTATCCCCATTCAAAAGAAAACTGGAAAAGCTATATTAATTTTAGACAACATGACTTGAAAACAAGAAAGAATATCAGAGATAAAGAAGTACAATGAACAATGATAAAGAACTCAATTCTCCAAGAAGACATAACAATCTTAAATATACATGCATCTAACAATGAAGCATCAACATGTAAGGCAAAAACTGATAAAACTGAAAGGAGAAATAGACAAACTTATTATTGTTAAAAAAATTCAACATAACTCTCCCAATAACTGATAGCTCAAGCAGGCAAAAAAATGTACAAGGATATAGATTATATGAACAGTTATTATCAATAAACTCAGTCTAGTTGGCATTGGTAAAATACTCTATTGAGGAACGATGGAATACAGGTTCTTCTCAAGCACACTTGGAACATTTACCAAGACACACCACATTATGGACCTTACAACACAACTTAAGAACATTTAAAATAATAGAAATTCACAAAGTGATAAATACTATATAATTCCACTTATTGAGATATTTAATGTCGAATTCATAGGAACAGAAAGTAAAATGGTGGTTACAGGAGTTGGAGGGAGAAGAAAATGGGGATTTGTTTAATAGGTATAGAGTTTCACTTTTGCAAAATGAAGAGTGATGAATGGTGGTGATTCTTTCACAACAAAATGAATGTATTTAATGCCACTAAACTGTATGTTTAAACATGGTTAAGATGGAAATTTTTATACGTGCAATTTAATACATTTTTTAAAAAATGAGTAAGTGCTAATGATCTCACAGACATTAATAAGAAGTCAATACTACAAACAACTCTATGCCCATAAATGTGATATTGTAGGTGAAATGAACAAATTTCATAAACATATACCACATAAATTTACTTAAAAAGAAACAGCTAGGGGCGCCTGGGTGGCTCAGTTGGTTAAGCGACTGCCTTCGGCTCAGGTCATGATCCTGGAGTCCCTGGATCGAGTCCCGCATCGGGCTCCCTGCTCGGCAGGGAGTCTGCTTCTCCCTCTGACCCTCCCCCCTCTCATGTGCTCTCTCTCATTCTCTCTCTCTCAAATAAATAAATAAAATCTTTAAAAAAAAAAAAAAAGAAACAGCTAATCTGAGTAGTTCTATCTCTGAAAAAGAAATCAAATTATTAACTACACTCTTCCCAATACAGAAAAAAAATATGCCCAAATGATATTATTGGTGAATTTGACCAAATATATAAGGATGGCATAGTACCAATAATATCAATTCTACAAAATCTCTTTCTAGAAAATAGAAAATGAGGTAATAAGTTCCCAATTCTTTTTATGAAGTCAGTATTACTCTACAACCAAAATAAAGACCATTATAGGAAAAGAAAACTACAGAAATATATCTCTCATGAACACCAACATAAAATTCTTGACAAAACATTAGCAAATTAAATCCAGCAATATGTAAAAAAAAATGTCTCAAATAAGTGGGGTTCATTCCAGGAATATAAGACTGGCTTAACATTCATAAACCAATTTATGCAGTCCATAATATTGTCAGGTAAAATTAAAAGACCATATGATCATCTTGATAGAAACAAAACAGTTAACAGTTTAACATGTATTTATGCAAAAACTAGGAGTAGGGAATTTTTTCTCTGTGTGTTAAATGGTATGCACAATGGACCTACAGCTAATATCCTATGTGATGATGAGGGACTCAGTGTCTTAGGTTCAATAGCCAGGCATGTGTATTCACTTTTACTACCCCTGTTCCACATAATATTGAATGTCTATTTTGTTCAATAATACAAGAAATAGAAAAAAAAAAAGTTCATTGAATCCATAGCAAAGATGAAAAGAAGTACACCAAACTACATTATAATAAGAATTTTTAAAATAAATGATAAAAATGACATCTTAAAAGCAGGCATTACATAGAGATAAACAACCATAGGCTGACAGCAAATTTGACAACTTAAAATCTTATACCTAGAGGAAAAAAAAACTGTAATTCAAGAATGAAGGCAAAATAAAAACTTTTTTTCAGTTGTGAAAAACCACTGTTAGCAAACTAGGACTGCAATAACATTAAAGGAAATATTTCAGGCAGTAAAAAAGGATACCAGATAAAAGGAATGCAGAAACCTGGAAATATTAAATATGTGGGTAAATGTAAATATTTTTTCATGATTTTAATATTTGCAAGTGGTTATTAGATTGACTAAAAACAACATTCTATTGTAATATTTATTATATATGCAGAAGTAAAATTAACAATAATAGCACAAGTGGGGGTAAGAAATGAACATAAGTAGGTGCATGGTTTTATACTATATGTGAAATATTATATTATTTAATTTTTTACTAAGTTTTTAATTTTAATTCCAGTATAGTTAAGATTCCGTGCTTTATTAGAAGCTAGATCATGATTATTTAATAATGCATATTGTAAATCTTAGAGAAAAAGCAAGAAAGCATAATCAGGAAATAAAGGAGAAAAAATCATACCAGATAAAATATTTCCTGTAAGAAAAATCAGTTATTTGGATATATTGATGGATATATAGATAAAATATACAAATTTATAGATATATCTTATTTATGTAAAACAAAATAAACAAAATAAAAAATATATGTACATTTAAAAGATCAGAATATCACCCTGTTGAAAGTGTGAAAATAAAATAATATTTAGTTTTATTTTGTATAACTGTATATTGCTTGAAACATTTAAAACAATAATATTGATTGATTATTGTATGGATACAATAGAGGAAAATAACTGGTAATATGCTTTTTATCAGGATACCTGCAGTTAATAAAATATCGCTTACACTAATTGCATTCCTAGAAATCTATTATGATATATACTATCATTACAATAATTTACATTATCGATGTTCTTACTATATAGAAAAATGTGCACCTGAATTTCTTTATAGCTGCAAATGCTTTGGAAATGTGTAAGCATTAAGCAATATAAAGTAGTCCATTTAAAAGTCAGATGAAGAGACTGGGAGTGTGGCTAAAGTTATGAAGTAGTGTAAGAGGAGGGGAGTTTGCAAAGTTATTTTAATAATGAAAGCACATTAGAAAGGTGCCAAATCTGTGATGCTGGCAGGAAAAGAATGGCAGGAAAAAGCAGAGGTGTTTAGAAAAGGAGATACAGACTAAGCATTTGTGTTTTATAAATTAAAGAGAATTCCTGAAGCAATTGATTTCTTCAGGCTAAGATAGTTTAAAACTACATTTTTCAACATGCAACATCAGCTTAGTCACCCAGGGCTCAGTTACATATCCTGTAAATCCTCACCTTTTTTTTTTTTTTTGACTTTATGAAGGCAAAAAGAGATATGAAAAAGGACAGATATTTGGCTCTGTTATTTCTTTCAGCTTTTTTCTTTATTTCTAGTAGATACAAAATATTTTTCATTTAATTTTCTTGACCTTTAAAAAGCATCTCTCAGAAATGTTGAAGTGTACTTTCCTATTTTTGTATGTAATTCACTTCACAAATGTGTATAAACACTAATGTGTGAAAGTTGAACCAAAACATGACATTGGTAAAGCAGGGGTTCAATTCACAGAGAACTTCAATATATTACTTCACTTTTCAAACATGATCTTCAACAAAATGTTTTCTAAACATACTGTTCTTTAATTTGTTATTTTTCTTCAAAATTGAACACACTGTTGACTTATTTAGCACACCTAAGCATCTGATTGACCTCCAAATTTAGAATTCAGTGCATCTAAAGATTTTGTTTCTATATGGATTTGTGAAATCTATACTTCCTATCACTAGAAGCAAGAATTGTATTATTCAATTTTAGATTTATAAGTCATGAAATATAAAATTAAAAAAAACTACAATTAAGTTAAAAACAATTTAATAACATTGCTGTACAGAAAAACATGTAAAAGTTAAGGAAAGTAAGCTAACAGCCAGCAGGTAGTATTTCCCCAAGAAATAGCAAAGCATTAATCGATCAACAATGGGTAAAGGGAACTTAACAGGTGAACCCTAGATTTAAGATTTTGTGATTCCAGAATTTAAAGTTATATGAATGTCAAACTTACAAAATTTGAGGACCAGTTATAATATTCTTTCTATCCTTAAACATACCATTGATTATTTCTGAATAATTCTGAAAATAGCTTATCAATCAGAAAATAAAGAGAAACCTAATCCATTACATAAATTCATATTGGTAAATGTTGGTAACCATGGAATCTTGAAAAATTACTTAAATCTTTGCCTCAGATATAATACTATTTGCATTCATATGGCAAATATTTTAAAACTTCCCTTGTTTTTTAAAGTTCTTTTAATTCAAGTATAGTCATTATTATGAAAAACATTTGATTGTTTTTCTTTCACTTTTATTTTATAATCTAAAGTCATCAAAGATATGTCACATAGTAAATATTTAGCATTTTAACTAATTGAATTAATAAATATAAGTGATGAAGAAAAATCTGTTCACCCTAGACTTCATTTTAGATACTGAAGTTGCCATTGTTGTTTTCAATAAAATCCTGGTAACTTTGGGTATTGGTGCCATTGTTAATTTTTACAAGAAACATACTGCTTCAAAAAATACTCAACATCACTAATCAGGGAAATGCAAATAAAAGCCACAGTGAGATACCATTTTACACCTGTCAGAATGGCTAAAATCAAAAATGCAAGGAAAAAACAAGTGTTGGCAAGGATGTGGAGAAAAACAAACCCTCTGGCACTGTTGGTGGGAATGTAAACTGGTGTAGCTGCTGTGGAAAACAGTATGGAGGTTCCTCAAAAAATTAAAAATAGAATTATCCTATGATCCAGTAATTCCACTACCGGGTATTTACCCAAAGAATACGAAAACACTAATTCAAAGGGATACACATACCCCTATGTTTACCACAGCATTATTTACAAAAGTCAAACTATGGAAGCAGCCCAAGTGTCCATCAATAGATAAAAAAAGTGATATATATATATATATATATATATATATATATACACACACACACACACACACACACACATACATACAATGGAATAATATTCAGCCATAAAAAGAATGAAATCTTGCCATTTGCAATAACATGGATGGAGCTGGAGAGTGTAATACTAAGTGAAGTAAGTCGGTTGGAGAAAGACAAATACCATATGATTTCACTCATATGTAGAACTTAAGAAACAAAACAAAGAGAGGGGAAAGAAAGAGAGATAAACCAAAAAAAAAAGACTCTTAACTATAGAGAACAAACCAGATGGTTACCAGAGAGGAGGTAGGTGGGGAGATAGGTGAAATAGGTAAAGGCGATTAAGAGGACACTTACCATGATGAGCACTGAGTAATGCACTGAATTGTTGAATCATTATATAATACACCTTAAATTAATATAACACTGTATGTTAACTATAATACTGGAATTAAAATTTCTACAATTTCTTTCATCAGTGTTTTATAGTCTTCAGAGTACAGTTCTTTCACCTCCTTGGTTAGGTTTACTCCTAGGTATTTTATTATTTTTGGTGCAAATGTAAATGGTATTGTTTTCTTAATTTCTCTTTCTACTATTTCATTATTAATATATAGAAATGCAATGGATTTCTGTATATGGTTTTTCTATCCTGCCACCTTACTGAATTCATTGATTAGTTCTGGTAGTTTTTTGGAGGAATCTTTTTTTTTTCTTTTTTTACATAATCTCTTCACCCAACTTGGGGCTTGAACTCACAACCCTGAGATCAAGAGTCCCATGCTCTACATACTGAGCCAGCTAGACACCCCTGGAAGAGTCTTTAAGGTTTTCTCTATATAGTATCACGTCACCTGCAAATAGTGGAAGTTTTACCTCTTCCTTACAAATTTGGATGCCTTTTATTTCTTTTTCTTGTCTGATTGCTGTGGCTAGGACTTCCAGTACTATTTTGAATAAAAGTGGTGAGAGTGCACATCCTTGTCTTGTTCCTGATCTTAGGGGAAAAGCTCTTGGTTTTTCATTATTGAGTATGACATTAGCTGTGGATTTTTCATATATAGCCTTTATTATGTAGAGGTACATGCCCTCAAAACCTATCCTTTTATAATAAATGGATGTGTACTTTGTCAAATGCTTTTTCTACATCTATTGAAATGATCATATGGCTTTTATCTTTTCTCAATATGATGTGTCATGTTGACTGGTTTGAAAATTCAATACATGAATCACGCTTGCATCTCAGGAATAAATCCTACTCGATTGTGCTGAATGCCTTTTAATATATGGTTGGATTTTGTTGAGGATCTATGTTCATCAGAGATATTGACCTGTAGTTCTCTCTCTCTCTCTCTTACTGTGGCTAAAGGTTTATCAATTTTGTTGCTCTTTTCAAAGAACCAGCTCCTAGTTCCATTGATCTATTGTTTTTGGTTTAGCTTTTTTTTTTAGTTTCTATTTTGTTAATTACCATTTTAATCTTTTTTAAATTTCCTTCCTTCTCCTCGTTTGGGGTTATGTTTGTTCTTCCTTTTCTAGCTCTTTTAGGTATAAGGTTATGTTGTTTCTTTGAGATTTTTCTTGCTTCTTGAGTTAGACCCATATTGCTATAAACTTTCTTCTTAGAAAAGCTTTTGCTGCATTCCAAAGATTTTGGACCATTTTGTTTTAACTTTCATATATCTCCATGTGTTTTTTTTAAATTTCTTCCTTGATTTCTTGGTTAACTAATTTGTTTTTTAGTGGCAAGTTATTTAACCTCCATGTATTTGTGATTTTTCCAGATTTTTCCTGTGGTGGATTTCTAGTTTCATAGTGTTATGTCAGAAAAGATGCACAGTATGATTTCAATCTTTGTGAATTTGTTGAGACTTGTTTTATAGATTAATATGTGATCTATTCTGGAAAATGTTCCATGTGCCTTTAAAAAGAATGTGTAATATGTTATTTTAGGATGGAATGTTCTGAATATATCTGTTAGATCCATCTGGTCCAATGTGTTATTCAAAGCCACTGGTTCCTTATTGATTTTCTGTTTGGATGATCTATCCTTTGATGTAAGGGGGGTTAGTCACCTACTACTACTCTATTATTATTGATTACTTCATGTTTATTATTAGCTGCTTTTTGTATTTGTGTGCTCCCATGTTGGGTACATAAGTATTTACAATTGTAGTATCTTCTTGTTGGATTGTTCCCTTTATGATAATATAGTGCCTTTGTCTCTTGTTAGTCTTTGTTTTAAAGTCTATTTGTCTGATACATGTATTGCTACCCAGACATTTTTTTTTTTTTTGGTAGCAATCTACATTAAGTTGATGGTCACTTAAATTTGAACCCATTCTTTACTCCTCTCCCCCACCTACATTTTAGGTATATGGTGTCATACTTTATATCCTTTTTATTTTGTGAATCCCTTGAATTATTTTATAGATATATTTAATTTTACTGCTTTTGTGCTTCCTACTTTTCTTACACCTACTTATGGTTTTTCCTTTCTACTCAGAAAGTCTCCTTTAACATTCCTTGTAGGGCTGATTTAGTAGTCATGAATTCCTTTAACCCTTGTTTGTTTGAGAAACTCTGCCTCTCCTTCTATTCTGAATGATAATCTGGCTGAATAGAGTATTTTTAGTTATAGGTTTTTTTTCTGTCAGCACTTTGAGTATATCATTCCACTCTCTCTGGCCTAAAAATTTCTGCTGAAAAATCAGCTGATAGTTTTATTTGGTTTCCTTTGGGTATAAATGAGTTCTTTTCTTTTGCTGCTTTCAAAATTCTCTTTATCACTACTTTTTGTCATTTTAATTACTGGTGTGAACCACCTTGGATTGATTTTGTTGGGGGCTCTCTGTGCCCCCATTTCTCTCTCTTCTCCTTCTGGAATCCCTATAATGCAAATGTTATTATGCTTGATGGTGTCACTGAGTTTCCTAAGTCTATTTTCATTTTTTTAATTCTTATTTTTTTTCTATCTTCTGGTCAGCTTGATTTCTTTCCATTACTTTCTCCACCAGATCGCTGATCCATCCTTCTGTTTTCTCTATTCTACTATTTATTCTTTCTAGCATATTTTTAATTTTAGTTATTGAGTTTTTCATCTCTGAATGGTTCTTTATTTTTATGTTTTCTATCTCTTTGTTGTGGGTATCACTGACATCTTTTCTCAAAGTCCAGTGAGTTTCTTCATGACCACTGCTTTAAATTCTCTGTCAGGCATATTACTTACGTGTTTTGTTTAGCTCTCTTGCTATGACTTTGTTATATTCTTTCATTTGGGACATATTCCTCTGTCTCCTCTTTTTGTCTAAATTTTTGTGTTTGTTTCTATGTATTAGAAAAGTCAGCTACATTTCCTGCTCTTGAAAGTAGTGGCTTTATGAAGAAGAGGTCCTGTAGTGCTCTGTAGTGCAGTGTCTGCTGTTCACCCATACCTGCCACTTCAGGGATGTCTCCTACATGTGTTGTGTGTGCCCTACTATTGTGGCTGCGCCACTTTTGCATTCATTCCATCCATATGCAATGGCTCTCTTTGCCTATTGTGGGCAAGGTTTGGTCCCTGTGTTGTTAGTGGGGCAGTCTGGGGCCACTGTGGGCTTGAGATGAGCCAGACCAGGAATTTTCCAGAGATGAAGTAGCAGGGAACTGCAGAGAACTTTTCCTGCGTTGTCCCCTGAGAAGCTTTAGTTGATGGGTGGGGCTTGCTGTCAGACCAGATGTCTGCCCCAGCCCACTTCTGCTGCAGTGGAACTGATGTGTGTGGTTATTTTCCCCTCACCGGGGCAGGAGTCACTCTGGAGTGGTGCTGGCCCCTGCTGGGGCTGCTTGTACACTGCCAGGCTTATGGCACCACTTTGGATGGTCTCCTGCCAAGGGTGTGTTGGAGGGGGCAGGTACACAAGAGAAGGCAAGGGTGGGGTGTATGGTGTTAGCAAGGTCTGTGCAGGTCTGTTGTGGGAGGAAACCTGGAGTTCCTTTATAAAACTCCTGGCACAGGGCTGGAGGGCAAGAATCCATAGGAGAACTTAGGGACAGGGCATGTTGTGCCAGCAAGGTCTGGACTGGTCCAGTGTGGGAGGGGACCTACAGCCACCTGGTACTTAGGCTGCCTGAGTTGGAGGCAGAAAAGTGTAGAGGGGACAGGATGTACAGCATTGGGAAGGTTTGTGTGGATCTGCTGTGGGAGGAAACTTGGAGCCCAGTCCTGGATGGAACTGGCATGTCCACACAAGAATTTAGGGGTGGAGCATGCTATTAGCAAGTTAGATGGAAAGTGTTGGTGCTGTGCTGGTTTTAGCAGGTGTCCTTTTGTCTAGGCTAGGGGGCAGGAGAGGGAAATGATGCCTGACAGCACCTTTGTTTTTGCAGAAGTCTCCTAAAGATCCCTGCCCCTTCAGCACATGCTCTGAGATTAGTAAATAAATGTCCTTCCTATATAACCCAGGTGTTTTTCAAACCACTGCTTCTATGCTGTATCTTTGTGGGGCTGTTTGTTGTGCTGTCTCTTTAAGGGCAAGGACTCAGTTTCCTCTTGCCCTCCTGGCTCTCCCAGAGCTAAGCCTGTTGATTTGTAAAGTTCCAGGTGTTAAGCCTCACTCATTGTTAAGAACTCACAAACTTAGGCCCTTTTGGTCTTCAAAGCCAAATGTTATGGGGATTTGTCTTCCCCGTGAAGGTTCCCCATGTCTACGGTGCTGGTGTGAGAATCTGTTTCTCTTGCCTGTCTGCACTTGTAGCATCCCTCTGTTCTGCAGACAGTCCTGTGGGTCCCTTTAGCTCCAGAACACATCCTACCTTCCTACCCTCTACAGTGTGGCCTCTTCTCTACACTTAGATGTGGGTGGCTCAGTCTAAGTGTCTGCCTTCAGCTCAGGTCATGATCTCGCATGGGGTTCCCTGCTCAGCAGGGAGCCTGCTTCTCCCTCTCCCTCTGCCCTTCCCCCCCGCTCCTGCTTGCTCTCTCTCAGGCTCTCTGTCTCTCTCAAATAAATAAAATCTTCTTTAAAAAAAGAATGTTGTAGGAATAAAGTCAATTAATATGTATAAAATCTCTTAAAATATTAATGTGAACATAGTAATAATAAAATAAATGTTAACTAAAGTTTATTCTTTCAACAAAAATCATCACTTTCTTACTCTGTGTCAAGCACTGTGCATGATGATATTCCATATGGGTCAATATATATGCACAAGTTTTATAATCAGGGAAGATACTAAGATATTTAACACAGATACACCATCTTCATGGACCTCATAATCTATATTTGCTCAATATGCTCGTATAATATTATTGTATGAAAACTTCTTGAACTTTTGTTGATCTCCTTTGACAGACCATGTGCTGCTGGAGGCTGGAAGTTGTCTTTTTCAAACTTTGCATATTTTGAAGATTTCACTGAGTTTTGCATTTAGTAAATGTATAATTAATATTTTTGAATGAATGTGTGAAGGACTGAAGGAATGGCAATCTTGAGGCTAAAAATAATATCCAAAATCTGTCAAGATCTATTGGTAGATTTTTCACAACAGTTGCTATCATTCTGTATCTAAAAGATCAAAAATCTTATTTTGGAAATGGTACATTATGGTACAGAAATATTAAAACAGGGGCGCCTGGGTGGCTCAGTCATTAAGTGTCTGCCTTCGTGAAGCCAGCTTCGCCTCTCCCACTCCCCCTGCTTGTGTTCCCTCTCTTGCCGTCTCTTTCTGTCAAATAAATAAATAAAATCTTAAAAAAAAAAAAAAGAAATGTTAAAGCATAGTATTCATGGTCTCAAGACATGTAAGATAAGAAAAGAGTAGTTAGAACAAAGGTTTTCTATTTTTTTTTTTTATGTAGAAAAGCAATTTATTCCATTATAAGCACTTACACAGTTAGTCATGGAGAATAACAGGCCTACTGGTGAAACAGGTCACCCAAAATAGAGATTGTACCAAACTAGTGGTCAAAGACTAACTTCTAAAAAAAAAAAAGCAACTCTAATCCAGGATTAATTTAATTTTAAAAACAAATACAAGCTATCAATTCACTCTTCTCAACTCAACTGGACAGTCTACATGTGGTATAACTGTCAGGTAAAAACATACATCTTTACAACCTGGGTCCCAAGTTTTTTAAAAAACCTTTTCACAGAAAGGAAAGAAATATGAAAACAGCTCAAGAAATACACTAACAAGCAAAAATATATGGGGAAAGAGGAACACATAACTTTGACTTAACTGAAGAAACTGAGAGGAGACTGGCCTACATAGGAAAATGTGCATCCTGGAAAGTCAGGTGTGAAAATTTTAGAATAGTTCTGATAGGTCTCATTGAAGACAAGTTGAAAATATGCATATGTTCTCATCCAGTTACTTCTTCTGGGGTCTATTTCCAATAGAACATGGTATGTTTATACTATAAGATATGAACAAAATCACATCTGTTAAAGCCTAAAATAGCGCACAACTCAAATGTCCATCATACATAAAAGAAAAAATTATGATGCAATTATACAATAAAAATGAGTGAACTACAAATGCATGCAATCACATGCATAGGTATCACAAACATTTGGTAGGCTGAAAATATTCAGACACCAGAGTATATACACCAGTATGATTCTACATATAATATACAAAAAAATGCAAAGTTATACCATAATGTGTCAAAAGATAAGAAAAACTGATAAACTATACTATTAAATCTTTTTCATATTTTTGTGTGTGTTATATTTCACAAAAAATATTTAAAAATTTTTTTAAAAGAGGGAAGTACTAATGTAGTGATCCGAAGGGGTACGTGCACCCCAATGTTTATAGCAGCAATGTCCACAATAGCCAAACTATGGAAAGATCCAAGATGTCCATCAACAGATGAATGGATAAAGAAGAGGTGGTATATATATCCAATGGAATATTATGCAGCCATCAAAGGAAAAAAAAATGAAATCTTGCCATTTGCAACAACATGGATGGAACTAGAGGGTATTATGCTAAGCTAAATAAGTCAATCAGAGAAAGACATGTATCATATGATCTCACTGATAAGAGGGATTCTTAATCTCAGGAAACAAACTGAGGGTTGCTGGAGTGGTGGGGGGTGGGAGGGATGGGGTGGCTGGGTGATAGACATTGGGTAGGGTATGTGCTTTGGTGAGCGCTGTGAATTGTGTAAGACTGATGAATCACAGACCTGTACCTCTGAAACAAATAATACATTATATGTTAAAAAAAAAAAAAAAAAGAAGATAGTAGGAAGGGAAAAATGAAGGGGGGAAATCGGAGGGGGAGACGAACCAGGAGAGACTATGGACTCTGAGAAACAAACTGAGCGTTCTAGAGGGGAGGGGGTTGGGGATGGGTTAGCCTGGTGATGGGTATTAAAGAGGGCATGTACTGAATGGAGCACTGTGTGTTATACACAAACAATGAATCATGGAACACTACATCAAAAACTAATGATGTAATGTATGGTGATTAACATAATAAAATAAAATTTTAAAAAAAAGAGGGAGGTACTAAAAGCAGCTGCCAAGCTGTATTATTTACATGAGTTTTGTTCACTTACGGCTATATTTTCTTGAAGATTACAATATTGCCAGGATATCTGGAATCAGTTAATTATATAAACCTCAAGGTACAATAAGGAAACAAATATATAATCAGGAGTCAATAGGTCATGAAGGTTTCATGGTTTACTTACTTGATGGTAGAATATTTTCAACGGCCATTCAAATTCTTTTGGTTTCTGTACTCTATCATTTAGAGAGTCAGATGAAAAGGCCCCTTGCAGGGGGAGCGCGGTGGCCTCTCGGGTGCGGGGCCGCACGTGCCGGTGGCCGGAGCCAAGAGGCTTCCAGCCCCCGCTGCACGGGCCTGGGCACCACTGCTGGAGGGCTTCCCAGGCGCTCTCCTCAGCCGACCCTGCCCGTCCAGCCCAGGGCTGCTCTGGCTCACGCAGCAGCTGCCAGTGCCGCTAGAGGCCCAGGTGCTAGGCTGCCCCCACCCACAGCTCTGAGGTAGGTTCAGAGGCGCGCCTAGCGGTCCTCTTGGCTGCTCAGTGGAAAGAAACCAGGAGACCCAGCTTTGCGTCTGATCGGACAACTGTGTGGCCTCCGGAACAAGAGAGAGAGAGAGAGAGAGAGAGAGAGAGAGCACAAGCAGTGGGGGGAAGGGCAGAAGGAGAAGAAGAGAATCTTAAGCAGACTCCACACCCAGTGCGGGGCTCAATGTGAGGCTCAATTTCACTACGCTGAGATCATGACCTGAGCTGAAATCAAAAGTTGGATGCTTGGGCGCCTGGGTGGCTCAGTTGGTTAAGCAACTGCCTTCGGCTCAGGTCATGATCCTGGAGTCCCTGGATCGAGTCCCGCATCGGGCTCCCTGCTCGGCAGGGAGTCTGCTTCTCCCTCTGACCCTCCTCCCTCTCATGCTCTCTGTCTCTCATTCTCTCTCTCTCAAATAAATAAATAAAATCTTAAAAAAAAAAAAAAAAAAGTTGGATGCTTAACTGAGCTACCCAGGCGCCCCTAGAGATATTAAATTTTTATTCACCATTATTCACAATAACCAAGACATGCAAACAACCTAAGTGTTCGTCAATGGATGAGTGGATAAAGAAGAGGCAATATAACGGCTAAAATGCAAAAGACAGACAATATCATGCATTGAGGATGGGGCAAGCTCTACTGTTATGGACTGCTGGTGAGAAGGTAAGTTGTTACAACTGCCTAGGAAAACTGGAAATAGCTACTGTAGGGGAGCAGATTTTTCCACCATAAGCTATGTGTCTTTGGGACGTGGAGAAAGGGGAACCATCTTGCACTGGTGGGTTGGTAGGAATGCAAACTGGTACAGCCACTCTGGAAAACAGGATGGAGGTTTCATAAAAAATTGAAAATAGAACTACCCTATGACCCAGCAATCACACTACTAGATATTTACCCAAAGAATACAAAAATACTTCTTTGAAGGGATACGTTCACCCCGATGTTTCTAGTGGCTTTATCAACAACTGCCAAGTTATGGAAAGAGCCCAAATGTCCATCGACTGATGAATGGATAAAGAAGAGGTGGTGTATATATATATATATATATATATATATATATATATACACACAATGGAATATTACTCAGCCTTAAAAAAGAATGAAATCTAATATTACACCACTGTATGTTAACTGGAATTTAAATAAAAACTTAAAAAAATAAGAATATATAAATTTGATTTAAAAAAGATACACCTCTTTGGCATATTGATTATTCTAAGCTGGTATTTTTTAAGAAACTGTGGAAAGAAGAATATCTCTGAAATCCCAGTTTCCCTTCCTTAAGAGACATTTCCATGCATAAGTGAAATCTCCAATTGTAAGGGTGTCTCTCTCAGTATCAGGAAGAGGGGGATGACTCTTAGATGCCTAGAAACTGTTATCAGTGGAGAAGGCATGAACTTAAATCTGCATGACAACTTTAGCCTTTTTTACTATGCTTTTTATGGTAACCTCCCATAAATGATCCTCTACCTACATCTTCTCTTGTCTTTAGATGGAGATGGTATTTAAGGTGATGGCTTCAGCTATTTTGGTGAGATACTCAGTTTTCTTGGGTCTCTCCCATGTATACAGGAGGTATATATATTATTAAATCTTGTTTCATTTTCTATTAATCAGTCTTTTTTTTTTCCCTTGGGTTTTTAAAAATTTAAATACAATTAGCCAACATTCTCTATTAATCAGTCTTGTGTAAATCTGGTTTTTAGTCTGGGTGGAAAAACCTTGAAGGACAGAGGAAAACTTTTTTCCTCTCCCACACTACTAAAGCTGAATATATGAATATATCCTATGTCCCAGCAAATCCACTTTTAAGCACATACCCAGAAGATCTGGGTATACATCTGTTAAAAGACAAACACAAGTATATTCATAGCAACACTATTCACAATAAGCCCCAGACTTGAAAGAACTCAAACATCTGGCATAGAATAAATAAAATTGTATATGTTCATCTATTGGAATACTGTTATATAATAAAAAGGAAAGAATTACTTATATACAACAATATAAAAGAATCTCATAAAGTTAAGTGAAAGGAGCCAAAAACAAAAGAATAATATAGATTCCACTTATTTAAAATTTGAAAGAAAGGTAAAGCTAATCTATAGTATTATAAGTAAAGACAGTTGGGCTGGGATGTAGTATCTTAAAGTGGATATGAGAGGGCTTGTGTGGTCCTGGTAATGTATGTTACTTGGTCTGGATAATGGTTACAAGAATGTGCTTACTTTGTGAAAATCCACTGAGTCACATTTATGATTTGTGTGCTTTTCTGTATGTATGTTATGCTAGAATAAAAAATTTAAATAATAAAAAAAGAAAAGGCCCCTTGCAAATGGGGCCCACTTTGGCATCTCTGTGCATGCATTCTCAGAATTGGTCACTTCTACTCAAATTATACTTCCAGTTATTGCTTCTAGCTCCAAATCCAGGATCTAGAATATATAGTACAGTGACCCACATGCAAAAGAAAATTTATTTACCTGCAACAGACAACCTGGCAATTACAATAACATATCTTACTTGGAAAAGAGAAGGATAACAACTAAAAAAGTGGAATTATCCATTCAAGATTTTTTAGTGTAGGTGTGTGTAATAAACATATGCTACACAAGCTCATATGATTTCCTGAGGGAAAGAAATAGCAAGGAAAACCTAACCTGATAGTAGATCATTTTTCCTTGATCAGCTACTTCATTTGGCAGCTTCTGGTTTGAAAATCTGGGAAGAGCTATTATATTCATTTTTTTTTCCCCATTAACACATCTGCCTTGGGATTGAGAGAATTGTGTTTTTGGAGACTACACTTCTTTGGATACTCACTTCCTGAGTATGGTGAGAAGTCCGGGATATTTGGCTGACTTTAGCAGTTCAATAGTCAAAGGGTATTGTTAGTCAACCTTGGGATTTCTTTGGCAATACTTAAAGAATTATCTTGCATAGGTGTCAAATCTGAAAGGATTTAAAAGTTAATATATTGCAGGCTATGCCTGAAGTGGGATAAAGAAGGGATCGAAAACAAGATGCAGCCTAGTACAGAATGTTAGAGCTCAGATAATTTGGAAAGTCTACATGTAAAAGGCTGATCTCTACAGGGTGTCAGAGCATACTCAAAGTGAAGGTGTCCATAAGGTGGGATGGCAGTCCAGCATAGGCTGTCAGTTCAAGAGAGGTGAGGAGGGTGGGCAGACAGAAAAGGGGTAGTGATGACAATGAGAAATTGGTTACACTTAGGGGGTGTTATGAGCTGAACTGTATGCCCCCCAATTAATAAGTTAAAGTCAAAACCCCCTAGTACCTCAAAATGTAGCAATAGGGTCTTTAGAGAGGTGATTCAGTTAAAATGAAGTCATTAGGGTAGACCCTAATCTAATATGACTAATGTCCTAAGAAGAGGAAATTTGGACACAAACATACAAAGAGAGGAGACAATGTGAACACTCAGGGAGAAGACAGCCATCTGTAAGCCAAGGAGAGAAGCCTGAAGCAGATCCTTCCCTCATGGCCCTTAGGAGAAACCAGCCCTGCCAAACACTTTGATTTCAAACTTTTAGCCTTCAGAACTGTGGGAAAATAAATTTCTGTTGTTTAAGCCACCCAGCCTGTGGTATTTTGTCATGACAGTCCTACCTATTAGTTGAATAAGTAAATACATTAAGGATAATTGGAACCAAGTTTCTCACTGTCAGACAAGGGAGGTAAAACTGTGGAAAGGAAAAACTAAATGAAACCTGATTAATTTTGGACTAGAACTGGAAGTAACAGTATGAATTCATATAACATGTGTATAGCTCCTGTCCAGTATCAGAGGGCCTGCAAATTGCAATATCACACCTAGAGCCTAGAACTTAGTTATCAAATACCATCCTCTTTAAAAAATAAAACAAAACCCAGAACTCTTAGAGAAATGATTGATTCAAGTCAGTGTTGGGAAAAGAACAAAGTGAGTTTGAAATATCTTACTGTTTCAGTGATCTGAAAACAGAGTTGCTAAAAAAAATATATTTGGTATATATAAGTTGCAGTGGCTTACAAAAGGCCTTAAATATGTTGATTTATTACAAGTAATTTGGTCTTTTATTATAACTTGAAGAGCAGGAACCTCTTTAAAAAACTTGAAGTATTAATCAAAGTAAAATTAAAATGAAGTCACCATTCCATACATAATATTTAATTAAGCAGAATATCTATGGGTGCTATCAGAAATCCTGAGGATTAATTGAAAATAAGATAGCAAACTTTATATGTGATTTCACTATATATACAATCAGTTTGATGCATCTGCAATAAAATTTCAGTCATAAAATAACACTATATTTAAAAATCTATTTTAATTTCATGCACATACCATCTTATTGCTTGCTTATACATAGAAGAGTTTAAAACTATACTTTCAGTGGTAAATAGCTAATTATAACTGCATCTGGTTCATCATTTTTCCTCAAAATCTGTCTCAATGGTTATATAAAACCGAAGTTATATTCTTAAATGTGCTAAAATAATTTAGTCCATAAGATATCAAATCCGGCATGTTATCCACTTCAAAACATGTTAATAATTTAAAAATAAAATAATTAAGCATATGCAAACTAATTATGAAAAAACACACAAAAGTTGATTATTTTACTAATATTGAGAACTTATATAAATTATTGTATTTTATTATTAAGGGGGGTCTTCATCACTCTGTATAGCATGCCAATAAAATTTCCCATTTTAGAAGGCTTCTAAAGCAGCGATTTTTGTAAATTTTATAGTATTTTTAAAATTATTACCAAAGGAAAAACACTTTTCCAAATGGAAAGGAAGTCTAGAGTTAAACTAAAATGTAAAATGAGTGAATCTCAGGTAGAATTACTAAAATTTTACTAATGACAACTTCCTATTTTTTAAACTCTATTCGCTGCTCCTGTCTGCTATTACACCTCTGGCATATTTTAAGATTAATTTCAGGTATTTTTAAATAAATACCTGGTCCTTATACCTCATTATTATGGCAAGCTTGTCTGCCTTATATAGTGAACAGTCTTTTCCTCTTAGTGATTCTTCTGCCCCAAACTGAAAGAACAACGTATAATATCAGGACTGTCACTAATATTCACTTCCCTAAAAAAAAAAAAAAATGTTAAAAAAGAAACGTAAAAAATTCTAGAAATGTATTTAGATACTAATTTACATTATTCTGTAAAAGATAAATGTGTTTTGGAACACTTAATGACTTCTGATCTCAAGCAAGTTCCCAATCCTTTCCACAACTTCACTTCCATGAATGGCTGATGTTGTTACTGTTATTAAGAGCTTAAATTAGAGGTTTCTAGGCTTCTAGAAAAAGAAAAAACAAAACAAAAACAAATTCCCATCAAAAGCTGTATTTTGGAATTTGTTGCTTCATAGAGGAAAAGTAATTAGTTGATATTGGGAAAGTCCTCAAAAATACAAGCAAAAGATATATGATGAGAGAAGTTTTGGAAAGTTTCCAGTAATGAGGAAGAAAATAGGAATTTGTAGGTCCCTTCAATAGAACCTTAAATGAATTGACTGCATAGTTCATCCACAGACCTGAAACACTTGAAAACACTTGAAATATAGGGTCTCAGTCCTGGCCATGACTCCCATGTTTTCAACTTGAAAGAAGAAAAGCAAAGCCCTCTGCCTTCAAAAGACCAAGTATGCTTATGCAGATGCCATTTCATCAAACCTAGTATAGACTAAAGATGAGAATATTGTCTGCATTTTTCAGACTATGTAAGATTCCTTGGGACATTCCATTTTTTATGGAGAATGAGCTAAATCTTCCAATTATAATGAAGCTTAAGTTTCTGTCAAAAGTATTAATGCAGGGCCAGAATAGATTGTAAAATTTAGATGAATAAAGTGCTTTTAAAAAAATTATAGGTATATCAACACTGGATATGCTTTCTGGCTTCCCCATCCATTTCTTTCCTTAATGTCTTTTTGCTCTCTTCCCTTGAAGATGGTAGCCTGGCCAGAAGCCAAAGAAGTGGTAGGGCCATAGAAGAGGCCACATAGAAGAGGCAACAAGAAATCAAAGGTGGAGCCAGAAATCAAGGAGATGACTAGCATGGTTAGGACATATAAGGCTATTTAACAAATAAAGAAATATGTTGGAGATAATGAGAATCAATTGTCTCACTGTTGGAGAAAGGCTTCATAAACATATTAAAAAAGAGGAAAACTAGGAAAAACAAACAATAACCCAAACAAACAATAAATTCCTTCGATGTTAGATTGAAATTAGAGGTACTGGTGTGACCTCAGAGGTAGTCAAGGTAGACTGATAGAATCAGGATGGATATATAGATAGACAGATAGATAGATAGATAGATAGATAGATAGATAGATAGATAGATATGGATAGTTAGGCCAACAGTTATATTTATGTGGCTATGTATATATTGCTATGTGTACATGTGTATCTCCAACTGTAATTTACCATAAGCTTAATTTGAGCCTTCTCCCTCCCATTGCTATTTGTAATTTCTTTCTCTGAGAGTGAAAAACTTGGCTCTCATCTGCAATTCATTTACTTATTTGTTCAACCCTATATACATCTCAAGTAGTTTCAGAATGGCTAACCCATGTCTTTACGTAAAACATACTAACAATTCTTTTTGGCTTTCACATTACCATTGCCAGTCAAAACACGCAAACAATGAATCATGGGACACTACATGAAAAAAAAACAAATAAAATAGAAAAGTAAAACAACAACAACAACAACAAAAAACCCCACTATTCTCCAAAACTGCTTAGGTCAGCTTCTTTTCCAGCCGTGTCTCTGATAAATTCCCCTTCACAATTTCTTTTCTTTTACATTTATATCCTTCATCCTGACTACTTCCTTTTAGGATAATCTTCCACTTCACCTCTTTTCTCTTGATTTCTGTTTGATCCTAATTAAACCGTTAATTAAATTTCTAATGTAAATTGTCTTTTTTTTTTTCAATTTGGTCGTTCTAAAAACTCCACATATCATTTCTGAAAAACTTTTGACCTTTTAAAGTATTTTGACACCATTCTATATGTCTTTAATTACATTAAACATGAATAGCTATACTCTGAATCAGATTATTTTAGCATTTCCAGTTTCTATTGGATTCCTCACTTTTACATTTATGGGTTGTATTTTTGTGTTTGGCTGGATTGTTTGTCCCTCTTTTTTTTTCTTGTATTGTGAACTCAAAATTGTTTATCTTGATTAGTAGAAATAATTTGTTGTTTATATATAAAGTTCATTCCTCTAGAAGCATTTCAAAATCTTCTAACATGAATGACACTATGGGCACTAACAACACACACTTATTGAAATAAAACATCAGACTTGACATTCTTAGAATTATACATATGTGGGTAGTTTGAATTCTGGTATTTTTTTTCTCACTGAAGGTTAACTTTAGAGCTAGGAATGCTCAGAGATCTCTCTCTCTCTTTTTTTAAATGGGCTCCACTCATCTCTAAGATCAAGACAAACAAGTATCTCACCAACTATAACTTCAAAGTTTGACGTCCTCATCTTTTAGAGGTTCCTATTTTATTTGTCTCTGACTCAACTTGCCATTTTACATGTGCACTAGGCTTTGTCATCTCTGCCAAATGTGGATTGTAAAAGCATAAGCTCTGAATTACCAGAGGTACCAGTGTAAATCAAAAGTCACATTTGTAAGCTCTTTTAAAAATGTAATTTTGCAAGTTTCTGACCTGTGTGTAAGATTCCCTGCATGTTTATTATTACTTTGGAAAAGAAAGGTTTTCTAGAAAATCTGTTTGTTCTATATTTGTAAATATTCTGAATTAGAAGGCTTCTCAAAGCATGTGGTGAGTTTCATTTCCCAAGTGACTTTTTTTTCCTTACTCAAGTGTTGTGGAGTAAAAACCCCAAATGCTATCAATTTTATTTTTTAAAATTTATTATTTAAATTATTTATATGGCCATGATAAATGTGAAGTCTTTAATCTTCTCAGGTCTTAAGATAATTAAGAGTTAATGTTTTATAAGGCAGTGAGTGAAAGGTACAAATGTCCAAGAAAAAAACTTATTCTGAAATATTTCAATTTATAATATTAATAATAATCAGATAGAATGCAAAATTTCTGAGGTGGACATGAGTCCATGCCTGAAATCTTTACAATTCTGAGCATAAGTAGAGATGATTTTTCTTCCTCTTCTCATCATTTTCTCATAAGAAGACAAAAAAAGTCTCCCTCATCAAACACCGAGAATCTGTTTTTGAGTAGTTTCTTCTCTTGTGAAGTAATTATCTTCAAATATTTAGAACTCAAGCATTCAGTAGTAACACTGATGATATTCTTATTTTCTTATTTGTGGGATCTATATGTGAACGTTCTCTATTTTCAACAGACGCATTACAAGCCAGCAAGTACACAAAAATTAACATAATGCAATGCAAGACAGAGAGAAAGGATACACTGGACAATGAGAAATGATAAACATGGATGGGATTAACATCAGATTATAAATGAAGAATAAAATGTTAGTGAATTCGAAAATACCACAGTAAGAAATTTCCCAAAAGAAACACACCAAAAAATAAAATAAAATAAGCCTAACAAATAAAGAACAAAGCATCCAGGGGCACCTGGGTGACTCAGTCGGTTAAGTGGCTGCCTTCGGCTCAGGTCATGATCCCAGGGTCCTGGGATCGAGCCCCACGTCAGGCTCCCTGCTCGGTGAAGAGCCTGCTTCTTCCTCTCCCTCTCCCTGCTGTTCTGCCTACTTGTGCTTTCTCTGTCAAATAAATAAAATCTTAAAAAAAAAAAAAAAAAGAACAAACCATCCATAATCTGTGGGAAAATTTCAAGCAGTCTAATCTATATGTAATTGGAGTCCCCAAAGGAGAGGAGAGAGAAAGATATGTAAAGAAATAATGCCTAAAAACATTTCAAACTTGATGAAAACTATAAATTGACTGATACAAGGTCAATGAAACCTATATATAGAAATATGAAGAAAAAACTATAATCAAGTTTCATATACATATACATATATTCAACATATATAAAATCAAGTTTTACCTAAAAATTAAAACTAAACTAAGTGTTATCTAATAAGCTAACCAAGAATATAATAGTAATATAACAGGCAATTCTCCCCAAAAGGCTGAAAAACAAATAATATTAATAGTCAAATTAAACATAAATGATGTAAATACCCCAATTAAAAGGCAGGGATGATCACACTGGGAAAAAATTTCACTATATATTACATAAAGGAATCCTCTTTAAATATAAAGAAAAATATATTTTCAAAGAAAGGCTGGGAAAAGATATAACATACTAATATCAATCAAAAGAAAGCTAGAGGAATTATATGTACATCAGACATAATAGATTCCATAGCAAAGACTATTACAAGGAATTAAAAAGTAATTTCATAAAGATAGTTATTTATTCCTTAAGAAGACATAGTGTGTGAAGTAAAAACTGATGCAAAGTAAAACAGATAATTCCACAGTTATAGCCAGATTCAATATCTCCTCTCCATAGTCAATATAATAATTAAAGATAAATTATAAAGAATGTAGAAGATGACTATCCATCAACTTGACCTGATTAGTTTAACATTTATAGGAGATTCCACCCAAAACAGCAGAATGCACATTTTTTTTTCAGGTACACACAGAACATTTACCAAATACCATGATATGGGCCATACAAGCTTTGATAATTTTTTTAACAAATATTAAAGTCACACAATATGTTCTCTGATCACTATAGAACTATATTAGAGATAAGAAACAAAAGTCTGGAAAATCCTTATTGTATGGAAAATAAATAGAATAAGTCTAATTAATTCATGGATCAAATTTAAAAAGGAGAAAAATAAATTATTTTGAGCAATTATTAAATTGAATTAAAATAAAATACAATATATTATAATTCAGGAAAGCAGCTAAAGCAGTGGCTATTGGTATGCTTACAGCACTAAACAATTATGTTAAATATAAGAAAGTTCTTAAAACAATACCCTTGGATTGCACATTAAGAAAATCAAAAAAGAATAATAATCCAAAAGTAAGTAGTAAATATGAAATAATAAAAAATAAGAACAGAAAGCAATGAAATAGAAAACAGAGAAACAGAACAATACAAAAAATTTATAAAATAAAAATTTGGCTACTTGAGGAGATTAATGTAACAAATAAAACCCTAGCCAGAATTAGGGGGGAAAAAAAGTCAGAAATTACTATTATCAAGAATGGAAGAGAATGGTAAATCCTGATGTAGACCCACCACACATATATGTTCAGTTTATTTGGAAAAATATTCCAAGATAAAGCACTGGTGCTGGAACAACTGGATAGCAATATGAAAGATAATAATGGTAACTTTTTTCCCTTGCATTCCACAGTATATAAGAATTAGCTTGGTATTTATTATATACCTAAATATAATAGCTGAAACTATAAATTTCTTGAAGATAGGTAAGAAAATCTTAATGATCTTAAATTTGACAAAGATTTCTGAGATAAAAATAAGCAAGCACACCTAAAGCACAACCCATTAAAGAAAAAACTGATAAACTTCATCAAAATGAAGAATTTCTGCTCTTTTTATAACACTGTTAAAGAAAGTAAGAACCAAACTACAGACTTAGAGAAAATAAAGGAATGCATCCATAAAGAGCACCCAAAACTAAATGAGAAGAAAACAATATTTTATTTTCTTAAATGGCACAGGAATTGAATGGACAATTCACCAAAGAAGATATATAGAGGGAAAATAATCAGATGCTCAACATCACTAAATATCATGTCCATTAGGGTTGCTACAAGAAAATACCAGAGACTGGTAGCTTATAAACAACACAAATTTGTTTCACAAAGTTCTAGAAGGTGAAAATCCAAGATCAAGGTGCCAGCATTGTTGTGTGAGGGCCCTCTTCCTGATTCATAGCCAGTGCCGTCTTGCTGTGTTCTCACATGGTGGAAGGCCCTAGGGAGCTCTGTGGGATCTTTTTTATAAGAGCACAAAACCCATTCATGAAGGTTCCATTCTCAAGACTTAAGCATGTCCCAAAGACCCTGACATCCAATACCATCACATTGAGTGTTAGGATTCAACATATGGATTTTGGAGGGAAGCAAACATTCAGACCATAGCACTAGTAAGTTTCTAACTATATCAATATGCAACATGATGTAAATTAAGATCATGGCATAGTATCTTATTGTTAATGAAAACCAAGAATGGTATACATATATACATATATGTGGATACATATTTATACTACATGAATGGATAGTTAGATATACTAGATTTCTACAAAGTGAAAAAAGCAAATAAGCTAAAGATCCATAAAAGGCCAAATATAAAATGTTATGGGCATGGAATAGCTTTATGTCTTCTCTCAAAAAGCAATCCCTAGGCAAAAATAGTATATTTATAAGGTTTTTAACACCAGAATATTGGCATTTACCTTGAATATCTGGTATAATGAAACAGCAGCCTGTGACATACTTAAGATACACAGTTAATGTGACTTAATGAGGTCACATTAACCTGAATGTGCATGTTACAATAGGTTATGCCCCCATTCCACCTGACTGCACAATTTTCTATCTTTCAACAATTCATCCTACCCAAGTGTCATGGACCTCTCCAATGGATGCTTATTTTCAGCTCACTAATCTTTCCTGAATCTTACTTTAGCCACCTAACACGCTGGTTCTGCAATGCTGTACCTAGATACAATTGGTCACTTTTTTGAATACAAATCAAGATGGTTATTAAATAAAATCAAAGGAAGTATTTAACATTATGCCACAGGTAATATAATAAATTAAGGAGTCCTGTACAGTGGAGAAATTTTTTCTTGTCATATTCTCATAATTTTGTATCTGCCCCCCCCCCCCCCGGGAAGGATAGATTATACAACTTTTGTCACTGTTGTGGACACCTCAGGGAGAACAGAAAGTATCAGAAACACTGATAGAGAATTAGAAAAATTATCTGGCACAAAGGCAGGAATATTTTCATAGAGAATTTTTTAAAAGATCAAATTACTTTATGTTCCCAAATCGTAAGTGTTTTACATATGTGTGCACCTGTGTATGGACACATGAACATGTGCATGTCTGAACACATTAGAGACAGGAATAGAGAGAGTTTCATACGTACAATCAAAGAAAACAGAACTAGTTGAGGAACTAAGAACTCTGCTATTTGGAGACAAAAGAACCACAATAGCCAATACTGTAGACAACAACCCATTTTTACATAAAATAGAATAATTCATAGGAGAAAAACAATGCATAATACCAATATTATATCCAAATAATACCTGCCTTACACAAAACTATGATTGCACTAATTCTTGCTCAGACTTTGTTTAAACTTATAAGTTCCCCACACACCACCACCATGTCTTTCTTCAGGAAGAATGTATTTCCCCAACCCATTAATTCTGAGCTAGCCACATAACTGGCTTTGGCCAATGGCATGCACATGGATGTGATATATGACATGTCTAAGCTATAATTTTAGATGGCATTGCATGGTTTGATAATGCATTGCTACCTGAATCCACCCTTGAGTGTTGGCTTTTTGCTATAGTAATAAGATAAAAAGATGTGGAAATGAGTCAGGTCCAATCAATGTGGCCAAGAATTCTCTAGTCAAGTCCAGTAGAGCTGCAGCCAAACTCATATAATAAATTCAAGAAATAAAAGTTTATTGTTTTAAGCCACTGAGATTTTTTTTAACTACTGGAGCAAAAGCTAACTAATATGCCTTAAAAGAGATGCTGGAAGTAAAGAAGATGGTAGAGTACCATGTTTTTCTTTTTTTTAAAGATTTTATTTAATTATGTTTTTCTTTTTTAAAATAAGTTTTTATGTATATAACTATTCTATTCACTATATCTTGCTATTTAGATTTATTATTTAGCACATTATACATAATTTATTCCAAAATTCTGGTTAACAATATAACATGTATTGGTATGTTTCTTTGCTTGCTTTATTTGATTTTGCAATGTGGCCCCAAATCTATATTGCAACAAGTTAACAAATTAATGAGCAACAAGTTAACAAATCCCTTCAAGCATTGTTAAAGATATATGAACGCAAAGATATATGGAATCAACTAATGATGTATAGTCAAGATTTTGATGTCACGGGTGTGTAGGCCAAGTTAGCCATCTCCTTTACTATAAAATGAAGTCTTAATAAAGTCCTATTTTTAATGGACTTGAAATGTCCTATCCTATGCACCATTTAACATTAAATCACAATTTATAATGCACCTTTACTACTCATTTCCCTAAATCATCAGTTTTGTTTTTATATAGGAATGGCAGTTGACAATTCTAAATACAAGTGACATTTAGATCAAGAGAAAACAGTCTCACTCAGGGTGAAAAACAGTTAGTCCTTTAAGGTGTTGAATTTTTCTAACTCCTTCAATAATATTTGCCAGAGAAAATAAAAATTTCTAATAAACCATGTTTGTTATTTACTAACTGCCTAAAGTATAGAAATTATACAGCAAAAAGTTAGTTGATTGTATAATCTGAAAAATGTTTTTCTAATATTTGTATTGCACGTGTGAATTTGAATTTTATATTTCAGGATTTGTATATGAAACTGAAATGCAAAATGCAGTTTGTAATATTTGATGTGCAAGAGGAGTCTCAAAGCTGCTCATCTTTCTACACAAAAAGTCTTTGATTTAAGGTTCTATTATCACTAAGCTTATTAGCAATTTCCAAAAGGTCTAAATAACAGTGACCCCTTCCCAAACTTAAAATAAATAAAGAAAAAGAAACTGACTGAGACAAAATATGTTTTGAGAGTAGACCTTTTCCTATAAGAGGGCGTCAGTATATACTATCCTCTGTCACTAATCCCCTCAGGCAAGTAGACTGTACAAAAAAGTATGGTTTAAATGTTTATGAATCACGTTATAGATGACATCAAAAGCCATTAAAATTATGAATATGTTTTATTCATATTATCCCCCAGAGGAAACATCTGGGGTTTAAAAACATTGTAGTTATGTGATCCATGGTGCTCTTTTTTTTTCTTTCTGATTCATATAACTCAAGGGCTTCATGTAGTTTCCTTAGCTATGAATTTAAATGTCTCAACTATTTTTCTTCCAAATGTTTTGCTTTTCTGTGTTAACCTTTTTATCCATCTATATTTAGCTTGGTCTGTAAATAGTAAAAGTGCTGACTGAACTACCTCAAAAGGGAATGAAGAAAATAAAAGTGGACCTGAAAATCAAGAAAATCAAGGAAATAATTTTAACTCTTTGCAGTCTTTCTTAAAACAGTATTTGGTAGTGAAATAGAACAAATTCATAGATAGCCTGTCCTCTGAAATGACAGCATATGGGAATATTACTTGCAGAATTATGGATCCTTATCATTTGCCACAGCTTTAGAGAATATGTAGTCTAAATACTTTCCCTTAATTTTATAGGAAAAAAAAAATCCATGCTCAGAGAGCTGAAGGTCACATAACTAGTTCCTTGGTAGACTGATAAATAACAATGAGAGGTCCTGATTTCTATGAAAGCATATTTTCAGTTTAGAAATGTTCCTTGTATTTGATTCACATATACTTAGGAAAAATTTGACTAGTCATTCAGAATAGCATTTTATATTATGAACTTACTTCATTTACTTGTTAATATACATAAGGGATACAGGATAAGTTTAAGTAATTTTTATAGTATTTTTATTTAAAAAATATCATTAGGAGGTGCCTGGGTGGCTCTGTTGGGTAAGTGTCTGCCTTTGGCTCAGGTCATGATTCTAACCCCGATTCAGGCTCTCTGTTCAGTGGGGAGTCTGCTTCTTCCACTCCCTCTGCCTCTCCCCTGGCTTCTGCTCTCTCTCTTTCTCAAATAAATGAATGAATTAATGAATAAAATATTAAAAAAAATAAAAAATGTATCATTAGGATCTCCAATTTCTGGTCAGACATGTAACAAACTTGAAAGTAATCATTTCCTTCCTCCCAGCAAGTAAAAGGCTGAACAAATGGAAAATCAACTCTCTTTAGATTCATCAGAGAATTGAAACCACAGTACAAGCCACTACTCTGAAAAATTTGAAATATAAATTGCAAATATAAAGAATCACAGAAATTCTGGAAACTGGAAGGAACACTTAAATAGGGTAATTGAGTAAATGCTAGAAACTAAGTATTGACTAGCTTAAAAGATTAAACCTCCTGGGGGCGCTCCCTTGGGAGGGATGTCTCCACTTTTGTGAGTTTTACTACTAGAAGCCCCATCAAATTCTCAGGGTAAAAAGCAGAGAAAAATCCCCTCATACTTTCAGGAGGCAGGGTGGAGAAGTAACCATTTTGAAAAAAGCCTGGAGTGCTTGTTCTCCTAACAAAGATCTTCCTTCAAGAAAAACTATTTTGCCAGAATTTAATTTAATTGATGTGGGTTTTACCAGAGCCGAATCAACCCAGGGAAGGTAAATAGCTAAACCCAGCCTGCATATGAATGTTTATAGCAGTTTTTTTCTTACATGCCAAAAACTGGAGACAACCAATATGTCCCTCAATAGGTGAGTGAACAAATCATGATACATGCGTACAAAGGAATATTATAATAAAAGGAAATCATCACGTCACAAAAAGACATGGAGGAAACTTAAATGCATATCGATAGGTGAAGGAAAAAAGTCTGAAAAGCTGTATAACTGTATGTTTTTGTCAATATAAAATTTGCACTGCTCAAAGTTAAACAGGCAGGAAAGACTATTCTACTGTGGTAGAAAAGGGAGACTGAACTCAACTCCAATTGAAACAAGTCAGAAGAGTTTTTAAGCACAGGGGCTGCCTAGTGGAAACATACTAGAGGAAGTCAGAGAGGAGGCAGATTAATAAGATGTGTGCACAACATTAATTACTCCTGAGTAAATGTTATTCCTGGTCAAAAGTTTTTCTCTATAATTAGGCCATCCATGTTTGCCAATCGGTGCCCATGGAAGTTAGGCTCCTACATTGGCACAGGACCATAGGGTTGCTATCTCCTTCCATGTTTACATTTCAAAGACATGATTCCCAGATTGTTAATAAAGGGTTACAAAACTGGCTAGAGGCTGGGAAAAATGTACACACATTTCAAAGCAGCAGATAAAGAATTAACAAGTTTTCTAAGGTAAGTGTTCTAAGAAAAGGAAGGGTAGGGGTTTACAGTCAGAAAAAAACCTGTCTCAAATTTAGTTATGCTGAGGGGAACATTAAGGAAGTGTTGGTCAATTCCAACTATATGACATTGTGGAAAAGGCAACACTATAGATAGATCAGTAGTTATAGAGAAAGACCAGTAGTTGCCAGGGCTGTGGGAAGCTATGTGAGGAAATCAGGGATAAACAGGTAGAGCACAGGGGATTTTTAGGGCAATGAATCTATTCTATATGATACCATAATGATGTATATAAGATGTCCCACAGAACTATACAACACAGGAAATGGACATTAATGTAAACTAGGGCATTTAGTTAGAAATAACATACCCTATATTGGCTCACTGATTTTAACAAATACACCACACAAATGCAATATGTTAATAACAGAAGAAACTGTGGTTAGTGAGGGTACTGGTAAATAGAGAGGAAACTCTACGTTTCATTCAGTTTTTCTGTAAGTTTAAAACTTCTTTAAAAAGTAAAATCTATTTTTTTAAATCGTAACAATATTTTACATTACCCGATAATTTCATGTCACTACTTTTATCATTCATTTCCTCAAAGCAGTATCAGATGTATCCTAAATGTTTGTTGCATATCATTTGGGATTAAATTATACTTAGATAAAATATAAAATACATTGCATAAAAATATTAATAGCATAACTTTGAAAAAACTTTAAAAGTTTTATTCCCATAGTCCCTTTTATTATACTAGCAAAATTTACTTATTTCTTGTGTTCCATTTAAAAAGTTCCCTCTAAGGTTTACCTTATATGAATTAACTTTTTTTTAATAAGAATTACCTATTGTCTCATCAGCTTTGAAAGAAACTATGTTATCTTCAGTGAGTTTCTGTCTACAAATTGTAGATTGATAAAATCTGAATTATTTTTTAAAGGACAACTTGTAAGTCTTCTCCTCTACTAAGCTATATATGAAATGTCATTTTAGAAAAATGCTTGCTTCCTACTGCACTCAAATGTAGCTACTCATATTTTTTAATTATCAACATATTAGGGCATACTTTCCCCAAGATTAAAATAAAATTTAAAAATTTTAATACTGAGATAGGCATGAAATAGACTATTTGATAAATGATGTTTGATAATAGAGAGCAAAAATTATGTTTTCATGTCACTGCAGCCCCCACTGTTGGAGATGAAGACCATCCAGAAGACGACAGAAGATGACATTCCACAGCCCATGGATTACAAAAACATGATGTATTATTAATGTATTGCAAGAGATTGTCTACACTTGTTGAAATCAAACACACTTTTCTCCAGAAAGTAAGGGTGATTGATAGGCTAAAAAATTCACAGTGGTAGCTTCTCTGAACGGGACTTTACACTTGGAATATTCATTTAGATTTGCCTCTCCCATCACACTGTCTATTAGAAAAATAAGCTTCTTAGCTCTTATAACTTTGTCTCAAGTATAGGTGTATTTAGGAGCTGGCGTGAAACAACACTAAAAATAACCCTTTCCTTTATTCTTTTAGCTCAGTCTTGTCTTTTTCCAAATTATCATTATTTAGGGCTAAGTGAGATCAAATGAAATCTTTGCAGAAAAGGCCAATTCTTTATACATAGTAAAATATCTTTTTATCTTAAGGTTCACACAATTTTACATATGATTTTTAGATTCTCACCACTCAGCTTTTCCCATTGGGAATGATACCCACTACATGGGATAGATTTAATGGAGTGGTACTCAAAGGTAGGTCTTTGCACTGGTGTTGATTTGCAAATTGTTTATTACAAGTCCTTGACAAGATGTTTTAAAATTTCCTATCATTGGAAAAATGTAGGGAAATTATGATTTATTTTTATAGCCTTCTGGTAGAGTAAAAGTTTTTCTGATAAATATAAATTACATTGGGCTTCTATTTTGTGTATTTTTAGTTTTGTGTTCCTATTAGCTTACTTTTATTTTAATTTTACTAAAGTATCTACTCACATCAGTAAACTGTAAATTAAAAACAACAGTAGCTTGCTATTTATAAGGCAGTTGTTCACTGGTTAATTTGCCTTTCAGTCTTGAAGAGTTCTGAGGAACAGAGGCCCTGGAGTCAATTTCTAAAGTTCAGATCCCAGGTGTCTCCTTCCTTTCTATGAGACACTGGGTGGTTACTAACCTGTATCTCTCTCATGATATATGTGTGGCATTCAGCTCTGTGCCTGACATTCGCTAAGTAATTAACAAATGTCAGTGACATCTATTAATGTTATTTTCTGAATCAAAGAAAATTCCTCATCCCACTTTCTCCCATGTGAATCCTCCCATTCAGTTCTGCATCCTGGTGTGAGAAAAACAAACAAACAAACAAAAAACCCAAATAACCCAAGATTTGTCTATAATTAACTTCCAGAATTGTGAGGAGAAGCAAAATTATGTTTATAAATTGAGACATTAGCCCAGGAAAAATAAATTTGGAACTTACAACTCTAAGTAATAATAATAATACCTTAACCATGCAATAAACCATGCTTTAGATGATTAAACAGATACAGTTAACAGACTTTTAGTTACAAACGTAGTATCTGTCTTTCTCAGTATATTCAAATAGAAACAGGGAAGCTTAAGATTTTATTTACTTACATCTATCCATGGCACCTCAGAGTGCCTGGTAGTTAGAAGTGTCTCAATAAAGGTTTAATAACTAGATACATAAACAACAAATTAAATGAATATGATAGGCTTGTACCTATCTCTTCTTTTCTTCTCCTTTGGTAGTTCATCTAACAGCTGAAGAACAGCAAAAACTAAAATCAGAATTCCCTTACTCTGACAACTGTTTTTTATTCACACTTTTTTTGACTGTCATAGAATTTGTGTGAAACTATTGTGAAAGGAATCTATTTAACATCCCCCTCCCCCCCGCCCCAACCACACTTACAGACAAAACTCAACGTGTCTTCACTTGGCCCAGCTCTTTGTTTTTCTAGGTCACAGTACCTTCCGTTCTCAGAAAGTAGACCTCAACTACAAAACAAACATATTCTCTAGCCTGACCACAGTCCACATCCCAGACAAGCCCTGGACAGAGCCACTGGAAAAACCTGCCACCTCTTCCACCACCTGGCCAAGAACTGACCTTCTTCCCACACGCCCCCACCATGGGCACAGCTGAAACCCTCTCATATCCCTCAGACTCCCTAACAAGACCCAGCCTGACAGAACCTGGGGACTGACATCTCTCTTGATGTCAGGCCCCTCTCCTCCCTTGGAGAGTGAATAAACTCTGTCTTGCTTATTGCTCTACTCTTTGTGCAATTCTTTGCCACCCTTGTTACCATCCACCCTAACATATTGTAAGGCATCTTCTGGCAAATTAATTATACCAAATAATAACCAATTAAGCCTCTATGACTGTAAAACAGTGTGCTTAAAGTTTGGTCTGCAAACAACTTAAATAATTACAACTGAGAAATAAATTAAACATGAATCTTCCAAGTCTTTAACATTTGAGAAGCACTGGTATGCAAAACTCTATTTTGGAAATGACCTACCTTCATCTCCTTTTAGTTAAATGTTATGCCTCAGATTAACCACTGTTTTTTTTTTTTTTTCCTCAAATAATGCATTTATAGCAATCATTCTATTTGTTGTTGTTGAGAATTGTGTTGTCCACAATTCTCAAAACAACCTGACAAAAGCTGTGGACTCACACTCAAAAATAAACGAATAAATGTATTCCTAAATATATTTATAAAATTACATTCATGTTTAATTTTAATGGATTCATGGAGTCCCTGGAAGAAAACTGATCCCAAGTTTAACAATTCTTGTTTATAAGACTTTTTAAACACTCCTCTGTTCTATTCCGACACAGAAAATTATTTTTTCTCTCTAAAGTGTACTTTTTCATTGGTTTTAACTTACGTTTATTTTCTCATATATTCAAAGATGTACTTAAAAATATCAAACATTTTCTGTAAAATATGTTTTTATAGGTATTTAAGATGGAATCTTTGCTCTCTTTTAATATTAACTTTTAATATTTTGATGACTGATACACTTGTATGTTTTGAATATTTTATCGGTCATACTTTTTTTTCACTTTTTCTTCTTCCTTCTTTCCTTCTTCTATATTTAAAGGCTTTAGTTCTTTTTTTTTTTTTGATTTTTTTTCTTCTACTGGTTTTAAAATTGACATTCTTTTCTTTTAGTTAATATCATAAATGTTTTACATCCATTCTAAACGTGTATAAAAAATTTCAATCATTTTATTCTTGTAACTCAAATATTTAAAAATCTGTAAAATTCTTTAACTTTAGTCTCTACCTTCTCATATTCTATGTTACTGCTAGAATTTTAAACCCCAATGATTAATCATTAATATATGTTTTTACACTTGGGGCACCTGGGTGGCGCAGTCGGTTAAGCATCTGCCTTCGGCTCAGGTCATGATCCCAGGGTCCTGGGATCGAGCCCCGCATCGGGCTCCCTGCTTGGCGGGAAGCCTGCTTCTCCCTCTCCCACTCCACCTGCTTGTGTTCCCTTTCTCGCTGTGTCTCTCTCTGTCAAATAAATAAATAAAATCTTTAAAAAAATATATATATATGTTTTTACACAATATTTATACATGAAGAGTCATATAATTTATTTTCACTAATATCATGGGTCGGCCAGTTGCTACTTTGAGTTTTCATATCTGGAAATATTATTTCATCCTGATTCATTAATGCTATTTGGATAATAGTAATTTAGAAAGAGTCTCTTATGAACTTACAGTAATAATGTTGCTGATGAGAAGTATTTCTTTCATGAGTAGTCTGGTTTGTTTTGTTTTGCTTTTCTGACAGCTGTTAAGACTATTTTTTGTGGTAAGTGATTTGCATTTTTACTATTATGCATCTTTTTTTAAGATTTTATTTATTTAATTTTAGAGAGAGAGAGCAAGAGTGGGGTAGGGTCAGAGGGAGAGACAGAATCTCAAGCAGACTATTTGCTGACTGCAAAACCCGATGTGGGGCTTGATCTCACAACCTGAGATCATGACCTGAGCCAAAACCAACAGTCTGACACTTAACCGAGTGAGCAACCCAGGAGCCCCTTTACTATTATGCATTCTCATTATTATGCATTTGAATCCTTTAGAGAAAAGTCATAACTTTCTTTCAATCATAGGACCTTACTTACCATTATATTTTAAATATTTTTTCTCCCTTTTCAATTTATCTTTAAAAAATAGCTACTGGACATTTGATCCTTTTTTTTTTTTTAATTTTCTGCTTCACTATATCTCTTTCATAATTTACACCTGTAGCACTTCTGCCTCTTATATGTGTATTTTCCTTTGATCTATCTTCTAAAACAAATTCTCTTTTCAGATATATTTGGTCTAAGTGATAACATGTCTGTGGCAATTTTCCATTTATATAATTTTTTTAAAACTCCAATATGTCTATTTTCTCATACTGCCATGCATTTACCTTATGGTTTCTACTACTTCCTTTGTTTTATTTACATTTTAGACATTCTTATTTTGGAAATAATCTTATTTATTTCAATTTTTTATATTGTTTCTTGTGTTTGGTAAGGAAGTTAACCAGACTCTATGTCAGCTGACCTCATCTCCTGAAGTTTCTGTTGCTTAACTTGTAATTTTTTTTTTTTTCCTCAACTCAGCTTCAGTTGGGTTGATGGAAGACTCATCTATCTTCTTTGGTGTAGACACATATGAGATACCTAGTCTTGATGCAATTTTAAGAATAATGTCTTAAGTTGGAATTACTGAGCCAAGCATTTAGTGAGATTTGGGGTCCAACATATATGTCTACTGAAGTCTGTTCTGTATTCACTTTTTTTTTTTAAGATTTTATTTATTTATCTGACAGAAAGAGAGCACAAGCAGGGGGAGCGGCAGGCAGAGGGAGAGGGATGAAGCAGACTCCCCGCTGAGCAAGGAGCCTGATGCGGGGATTGATCCCAGGACCCCAGGATCATGACCTGAGCCAAAGGCAGATGCTTAACTGACAGAGCCACCCAGGCGCCCCCTTTATTCACTTTTTGAATAGTATTCCCAGACTGCCTCTGAGCTTCGGATCAATAACAAGATTATTTGCAGCTTCCTAAGGGTGGTGGGTGGAGAATTTATAATCCATTTCACAGATGTGACAGAGATTTGCAAATTTACTTTATACAATTAGCTCAGTTGCAAGCTCAGTTTCAGCTTTCCCATTTGGCAAGAGTCTAGAATTATCTCCTGCCACCCATTGTAATTAAAAGATCAACACCACAATCAATGTCTTATTGCCTTTTAGTATCTTGTGAGCTACTTAGGTTCAATTTGTGCTCATCCGATGGAGTGTTCTTGTTTGTTTTTTCTTCTTCCAGATTACTTAAAATGTAGTATTAGAAAGTATCCAGCATTTTATGTGTTTTAATAAGAGAACCATTCCTTCTAATTCAGCTCACTGTGCCACAGTAACCAGAAGTCCTCATTAGCTCTAGTCTATATAATTACTCTACTTGACTGTAAAATTATTTTTCCCAACATATGTACAAATATAAGAAATTTGGCATTTTCAAAGATTTAATTTAAATATCAATTGATTAGCATATTAATATAGTTGCTATGTGCCCCCCAAACTTTGGGTGTTAGAACTAAATACTGCCTAAAAATGTGTGAAAATAATTTTTAAAGATTAATACACTTGAGGGACATCTGGGTGGCTCAGTCAGTTAAGCATCCAACTCTTGATCTCACCTCAGGTCTTGATCTCAGGGTTGTTGAGTCAAGCCCCACACTGGGCTCCACACAATACACTTGAAATGTAGTGTATTTATGATGTTTGTATGAAAGTGATCCTTTTGTTCAAATATTTCATAATATATATTTTGTGCAGAATGTGTAATCAGGAAAACTAAAGTATTAAAGTGTCTCAAATAGTTCTTCTTTAAAATGTAAACCTGTTGCTTATCAGATTTTTACTCTTAACATTATATGGCTTTGTTTTATGTTTTAAATGGAAAGAAAATATTAAAGTGCTATAAAAATTGATGTTCCTTTTACTTGTAATGCTTATAGTTATAGACTCATGCAATCTCAAAAGTGGAATATACAAATTCTTCCTAATTTTGATTCATAAATCTGCATATCATGGAAATAAGTTTCATGCATTTTAGGTAATATTGAAAGGATATTTGATTTTTGCCAGCCAAATTTTATTGTGGCATACATAATGAATGTATGTTTTCAAACATATACTAAACATGTTAGGTTTCAATCTGTATTAAAAGTTATTGAGAGCAGTGCCTAGGTGGCTCAGTTGTTAAGCGTCTACCTTCGGCTCAGGTCATGATCCCAGGGTCCTGGGTCCTGGGATCGAGCCCTGCATCAGGCTCCCTACTCAGCCGGGAGCCTGCTTCTCCCAATCCTGCTCCCCCTGCTTGTGCTCTCTCTCTCTCTCCCCATCTCTATCAAATAAATAAATAAATAAATCCTTAAAAAAAAAAAAAAGACTTAACAATGATTTCAAGTTATAATCTAACTTGCATTGTAGGTGTAATAACATTTATAGAAAGAAAAAAGGAGGTTTAATTATTTGATAAATTTTTATGTTAGTTGCTTCAGCTTGAAGAAGCAGAGCAAGAGGAAACATGCCTGTTAATATCTTAAAGATATATGTACATCATAAATAACTTCACTAGTATAAATCACTAATTTTATGATTTCTTGCTGACATATAATTGAGTCAACTCTCAATTAGTTTTCAAATGGCATTCACTATTACATATAGAGTAGGATAATTATTAACCTCTATTTCCCTAGCATGTTGGTGTTTAATTTTGTTTCACTGAAAGTTAGAAACGAATAAGCAATACGAAGGAGGTCCATTAACAATAGACTTCTGAGGTTGTGTCTAACAACAGATGTGTAGAGATAACAAAGGATACATTTTATTCAAAACAGCCTGTCCTCCCAGTACCATGGCCATGGATCCTTCGATAGCCTTTCCACCTCATCCAATGAGATCACATGCAACTGTGTGTTCTGTGAGTACATGTACTTTTCTGACCAGCTGTGTTCCTATCTTCATCAGATTTTCTAAATGACCTAGAAATAGAAAGAATATTTCTAAACCCACTTATAAGGGGGACTAGATCAATGTAATTATAGTATTCTATGTGATTATGTAACCAAATTAACTTTAAGAGTATTTTACTTTGCAGGGTTAGAGGAATACAGGATTATAGTTCTGATTTAGGTTTAGTATTGAGGAAAGGCAGAAATGAGATGTTTCTGGTTGAGAAGAACATTTGAAAAAATATGAATTTACATATTTGTAAAAAGTACCTGCTTTTAAATGTACATATTTCAATATAATGTTTCCTCTAAGGATCTTGAAGTTTGTCATGAACTTTGTCATCTCATGACATCACCTTTTTTTTTTTTTTTTTTAATGTAAGTGAATATAGAATGTCAGACAACACTGGGGAAGGGAGATGTGAACTGAGAGAACATCTAATCTAACCTTCTTAATTTACATTTCAGAATTGAAGATTAACTTAAATTCCCAGTGACAAAAACTAGAGATAAAATAGAAGTCAAAATGAAAACAAAAATAGAAGTTGTTCTGCTTTCAGGTTTGTCTTTTCACCTCACTGCCTTACCCTGGGTAGAAAAATAATAGAAATCACCCCAGGAAAACATTCATAGGTTAACTGAACTGTTACTTAATATTTGCCTTAGCATTACTATTGGTTCCCATAGCAAGGCATAAAACAGGGACCTATTTCCTAATATACCTAGAATAGTGTTAAAACAAAACTGGCCTCAGGCAAAATCACAAGCTAGGATCAGTCTGTGGAGGTTTTAATTTATTTTGCCAGGGGTGTTTTTCCATTGCTCATTATCTTCTCCTGACAATCACATTAGAGTCCTTGAATTGTTGATAAGGGTTTTACCCCTTGGGTAAAGTCTCCCAGTAATTTAAGCCTCATAGTCATTTCACAACATGGAAACCAACAGAGACTACCGTAAAGTCATGGCCCAGAATTTTTCATATTTTATTGCCTTAACTGTGTCAATCTACAGTATACTTCTGGAGAAGTTAAATGGATTAGAAAGTCTTTGCATATACTGCTGAAAAATCTCTTAGATGGTGATGGGCAGTGGGAAGGAGATAGAATAAAAAATAATTAGGGAAAGCAGGAAAAATATATAGGAGACTTCAGGTATGGGTCATTGAATTTTTGTAGGAAAATGCTTGTACAGAATAAAAAACCTTTTTAAATGTGAGGCATTGTTTTTTAAACCTTCATGTATGTTTAATAATGATGATGATAATGATGATGATGATGATATCATTTACTGAGTGCCTACTATGCCAGACACTCTTGGCTACTTTGAATCTATAACATAAATGCTGACAATATTTATTTATACTTATCCATTTTATGGGAACACAAGAGACAAAAGCAGCAAATACTTTAAAAGTGAATACATCATTTTGCCTGGGGCATCAGAAAGAGATTTCAAGAAAAGATGATGTTCTTAGGATTTCCTTTAAGGAAGAATAATAAATACTTAAGTGAAAAGTTGAGGTAGTAAAAAGGGAGGAAAAGAAAGAAAACAATCTAGATGGAAAGAGCAAAATGTACAAAGGAACTGGTTTGCAAACAGTGAATATGCAAATTATTCAAAATGCCTGTACTGCAAAATGAGGAGGTAAAAAAGAGCTAGGGAGATTTTTATATATGCAGCTTTCTGGCAATTACTGATAGTGATTCTGGATTTATTATGAAAAAGCAGAACTGGAAGGAGCCAGGGAAACTCTCAAAATAAAGAGAAAACCTGAAGAATCAGCCCCAGAAAATGGGCAAGACCCAAGGAAGAGAGACAGTGGAGAATACAGTCACTCACACAATGGGTCTGGACATATTCAACAAGAAGCAAGACGTCTGCTAGGAACTAGAGTTTAGAGAAAATCCATCACTACTTAGTCATTTCTAAAATATTAGTCTATTTCTCCAGTATTTGACATTCAGAAACAATATTTAAGTAAAACAACTGCATGTGGTTTTCTTTTTTATTTCTCATTTATTATTTTCTATCCCAACACTGGTATTTTCTCTACAAACCAATTTTCTAAAAATTAGTGTTCCACATTTTGTATGCAGCAAAAGCTGTTCTAAGAGGGAAGCTTATAGCAATATAGGCTTACCAGAAGAACCAAGAAAAATCTCAAATAAACAACCTAACCTTACACCTAAAGGAGCTAGAAAAGAACCAACAAAGCCCAGAACCAGGAAAAAGAGGAAATAATAAAGATTAGAGCAGAAATAAACAAAATAGAAACTTAAAACAAACAAACAAACAAACTAGAAAAGATCAATGAAACCAGGAGCTGGTTCTTTGTAAAGATCAACAAAAATGATAAGCCAGACTCAAAATAACAATAACAACAATAAGAACAACGAGAGACAGACAGAGAAAGAACTCAAATAAAATCAGAAATGAAAGAGGAGAAATAACAAAGGACATCACAGAGATACAAGAAATTGTAAGACAACATTATGAAAAATTATATGCCAACAAACTGGACAACCTAGAAGAAATAGATATATTCCTAGAAGCATAACCTCCCAAAACTGAATCAGAAAGAAATAGAAAATTTGAACAGACCAATTACCAGTAATGAAATTGAGTCAGTAAAAAAAAAAAAAAAAAAGAATCCCAACAAACAAAAGGGCAGGATCAGACAGCTTCACAGGTGAATTTTACCAAACATTTAAAAAAGAGTTAATACTTATTTGTCTTAAACTATTCCAAAAAATACAAGAGGAAGGAAAGCTTCCAAACTCATTCTATGAGGCCAGCATTACCCTGATACCAAAACCAGATAAGACACTACAAAAAAAGAGAACTACAGGTTGATATCTCTGATGAACTGAGATGCAAATATCCTCAACAAAACAGTAGCAAACTGAATCCACCAATACATCAAAAAAAAAAAAATTATTCAGCAGGATCAAATAGGATTTATTCCTGAGATGCAAAGGTGGTTCAATATTCACAAATCAACGAAAATGACAGATCAACAAGAGAAAAGATAAAAGCCATAGGATCATTTTGATAGATTAAGAAAAAGCATTTGACAAAGCACAACATTTATGATAAAAACCCTCAACAAAGTAGGTTTCAAGGGAACATATCTCAACATAATAAAGATCATATATGAAAAACTCACAACTAACATCATACTCAATGGTGAAAAACAGATCTTTTCCCCTAAGTTCAGGAACAACACAAAGATGTGCACTCTCACGACATTTATTCAACATAGTACTGGAAGTCCGAGCCACAGCCATCAGACAAGAAAAAGAAATAAAAACATGTAAATTGAGGGTGCCTGGGTGGCTCAGTCGTTAAGTGTCTGCCTTCGGCTCAGGTCATGATCCCAGGGTCTTGGGATCGAGCCCCGCATCGGGCTCCCTGCTCTGCGGGAAGCCTGCTTCTCCCTCGCCAAATCCCCCTACTTGTGTTCCCTCTCTCGCTGTGTCTCTCTCTGTCAAATAAATAAATAAAAAAAAATCTTAAAAAAAAAAAAACCATGTAAATTGATAAGGAAGAGTAAAACTGTCACTATTTGCTGATGACATGAGACTATATATAGAAATTCTAAAGAGCCCACCAAAAATCTTTTAGAACTGAAAAAATGAATCCAGTAATGTTGCAGGATACAAAATCAACACACAAAAATTTGTTGCAATTCTAAACACTGATAATGAAGTAGCAGAAAGAGAAATTAAGAAAACAATCCCATTTATAATTGCACCAAAAATAATAAGATACTTATGAATAAACCTAACCAAAGAAGTGAAAGACCTGTACTCTGAAAACTATAAAACATTGAAGATGATCCAAACAAATGGAAAGATATTCCATGCACATAGATTGGGAGAACAAATATTATTAAGATGTTCATACTACCTAAAGCAATCTACAGACTTAAAGCAATCCCTATCAATATACCAACAACATTTTTTTCACAGAACTAGAACAAATAATTCTAAATTTGTATGGAACTATAAAAGACCCCAAATAGCCAAAGCAATCTTGAAAAAGAAGCATAAAACTGTAGGGATCACAATCCTAGATTTCAAGATATACTACAAAGCTGTGGTAATCAAAACAGTATGGTACTAGCACAAAAATAGACACATAGATCAAAAGAACAGAATAGAGAGCCCAGAAATAAAGCCATGATTATATGCTCAATTAATCTTCGACAAAGGAGGAAAGAATATGCAATGGTAAAAATACAGTCTCTTCAACAAATGGTGTTGGGAAAACTGGATAGCTACATGTAAATGAATGAAACTGGACCACTTTCTTACATCATAAAGAAAAATAAACTCAAAATGAATTAAAGACTTAAATGTGAGACCTGAAACCATAAAAATCCTAGAAGAGAGCAGAGACAATAATTTCTCTGACATTAGTTATAGCAACACTTTTGTAGATATGTCTCTGGAGGCAAGGGAATCAAAAGCAAACATAAACTATTCAGACTACATCAAAATAAAAAGCTTCTGCATAGCAAAGAAACAATCAACAAACTAAAAGACAATCTATTGAATGGGAGAAGTTACTTGCAAATGACATATCCAATAAAGGGTTAATATCCAAAATATATAAAGAACCCTTACAACTCAAAACCAAAAAACAAATAACTGAATTAAAAAATGGGCAGAAGACACAGACATTTCTCCAAAGAAGGCATCCAGACAGTGAACAGACAAATGAAAAGATGCTAAACATCACTCATCATCAGGGAAATGCAAATCAAAACCACAATGAGATATCAGCTCACACCTGTCAGAATGGCTAAAATCAAAAGCACAAGGAACAACAAGTGTTGGCGAGAATGTGGAGAAAAAGGAACCCTTGTGCACTGTTGGAGAGAATGCAAACTGTTGCAGCCACTGTGGAAAAGAGTATGGAGGTTCCTCAAAAAATTAAAAATAGAATTAACATATGATTCAATATTTCAACTACTGGGTATCTACCCAAAGAATATGAAAACATTAATTTGAAAAAATATATGCACCCCTATGTTTATTGCAGCATTATTTATAATAGCCAAATTATGGAAGCAACCCACGTCCATCGACTGATGAATGGATAAAGAACACATGGTATAGATATACAATGGAATATTACTCAGCCACAAAAAAGAATGAAATCTTGCCATTAGCAATAATATGGGATGGATCTAGAGGTTATAATGCTATGTGAAATAAGTTAGAGAAAAACCAATACTACATGATTTCACTCACATATGCAACTTAAAAAACAAATGAGCAACAAAAAAAGAATCCGAAAACCAGACTCTTAAATATAGAGAACAAACTAGTGGTTGCCAGAGGGGAGGTAGGTAGGGGGATGGCTGAAAAAGGTGAAAGGGATTAAGAGTACACTCATCGTGATGAGCACTGAGTCAGGTATAGAATTGTGGAATCGCTATACTGTACACCTGAAACTAATGTAACACTGTATGTTAATTATACTGGAATTAAAAAATATCTTAAAAAAAATTGTGCTTGGGGTGCCTGGGTGGCTCATTCAGTTAAGCGTCTGCTTTTGCCTTGGGTCATGATCTGAAGGTCCTGAGATCGAGCCCTGCATCAGGCTCCCTACTTAGCGGGGAGCCTGCTTCTCTCTCTCTCCCTCTGCTGCTCCCCCTGCTTGTACTCTCTCCCTGTCAAATAAATAAATAAAATCTTTAAAAAAAATTGTGCTCCACAGAAAAATCAATATGTTGATGTTCCTACTAATTTAATTGCATCTTTTTTTTCTTCTGTGTTTAGTATAGTTTACAATCATGTACTTCATATTATTTTTAATAAACTGAAACTAGATATCAAGATTACCTTGTTATAATTTTAATGCTTTTGCACTCATTATTTATTGATCTGTAAATGGGAAACTCTTCTTAGTTAAAATTCTTTGAAAATTTTTCTTATCTTCAAAATTCTCATTATGACTCAATTCCTTTTCCAGAAGCTTAAACTAAATCTTGTTTGCTCTGTGCTTTTCTTTATCAGAAGTACTAAGGCCCAGACACAATTCACTTACCATTGAAAAGAATTGAATAATAGCAATGATAGTTTCTCTCAATGTGAGAGGAGACTCCAGCAATCTAAGCTGTCCCTCAATGTTTTAGCACTTGGATTTTGATATTTGAGAATTCCTGAGAGTATGTGTTTTAGGAAAATACAATTGTTAAATCTCAATGAATCCAATATCCCCTTAAATAATACTAAAAACTTCCAAGTTATCTTCCAATTACACAGAATAAAATGTTTAATGTATGAGCAGTTAAAACATTGCTAAGGTCAGCAGAGTAAATAGATGATAAGATATTGATTTTCTGATATGAAGTTTAATATATGGAGGTGGCCATTTTCTAAAGGTAATAACCAAAACAAATAAGGCAATATTTCAAGGTAAGAAATTTGGCTTAGGTACACTTGGTGATTAATGTATTCAGTTATTCAAAAATATCTGTGTGCCTGCTCTCAACTAGGCCTTTATCTTGAAAAAAGATACCCAGAAATGAATTCCTGCCGGGAAAGGATTAAGAGCCTCTGCATACCTCACTTACCTGATCAAACCATTTAACTGTTGGGTTGTTTATAACACACTTTAAAATATTTCTAAATAATATTCTCCTTTGTTCCTTCATCTTACATTATCCAATGCCTTGTTTCTTAGAGCCTCTTTCTAGACAAAATCCAAAGTTTGCTTATGTGTGTCATGCCTTCCTTCTCATCACACATTCTATTATCTTTTTCACTCTTATCTCTCCATTAATCTGTTCTTCTTACGGTCACTATTGGCCTTTATACTGATAATATAATGGACCTTTTCAGTCCTTATTTTACTCAATCCTTGCATATATCCCCATGTTGATAATGAACTCCCACTCATGTTATATTCACTCATTTTCCTCAACTCTATTGTAGAAAGAGAGAGAGAGAGAGAGAGAGAGAGAGAGAGAGAGAGGAAAAAAAAAACCCTCAAAATTTAGTTACAAGACTTTGTAATTCTTATAATCTGTAGTAAGAAGGAATGAGAACAGTATTAATAAACCAGATCCTGGGGACAACACACTGTGATTTCTTAATATATCGAAATTAGGGACAATCTAAGACCTACTCCAAAAATTGTTTTGTGATCAGAAGAAGAGGATGAGTTTCATTACCACTGAGGTAATAAAAATGAAACATACTGAAATTCAGCAGGAGAGGGAAGTAGACTGTAGGGTTATAAGGTAAACTTCGAAAGGGTTATTCCAAAAACTTGTATTTTAAAGGAGTCCCAATATAGGTTACAGTGACTTCCAGTAAATTCAAATTGTTTTTATGGTTTTAACTTTTAGAATAGATAAATATAGTTATGCTGAGTATGTAGAATGTTTTCCTCTTCAACTACAACTATACAGGTTTACTCCTTTACATTCTCCTGTTTTCCTTCATTATCTTCTTCACATTTTCTACTGCAAATTGGGGAACTTAATTCATATCTATATTATAAATACATATTAAATTCATTAACTTATATGCAACCCCAATGCAAACAACAAACATCAAGTCACATTATATCTTGTTGGGACTATTGTGATAACCTCCTTCCTGTTTTCCTTAAATCTGCGCTTATTCGTCAAGTAATCATTCTCTGGCCAGCAGTTCAAAAGTATCTCCTAAAAACATAATCCAGAACTTGTTATTCTCTTTACACAAGCTCTCTTTACCCACACTTAGAAAACATTCCAAGCCCTTATTATGGCCTGGAAGACTTTGCATGATTGGGCCTGTGGCTTCCTTTCCCAATTAATATTATTTTATTCTACTTTTAACTAGCATACTTCAGGTAATTTAGCAATATTTAGTTCCCGAAAGCCCCCTTTGGGCCTTGGGAATTATGTCTTTCCTCTATGGGATTAGGGAACAGTACCCTAATTTCCCATGTTTATTTGCTCAAGACATAAAGTGTTCCAGTTTAAGTACACTAACATGATTTTTTTGCACCTTACATTACAATGAATATAACTTTCTTCCTTAAAAAGTCAACACACTAGCATTTATTATTATGGTAATAACGGGTAATAATGACCACCATGAATATGATGATCTTAATTACTTATTAAAAATTCTCTACTATTTTGCAGTCATTAAGTTAATACATTTCAACTGTTTATATTTTAGCTGCTTTAATTTCCTTGATATTCTTTGGTGTTATTATTTTAAAAACATGTTAAATTATCATCATGGTTAATAAAGAAGTTCTGACAGGAACAAAAATGCTGTAATACACATATGTCTTGGACTATGTGTGTATATATGCTATTGTGTTGACACTCCTACTTTATGGATGACAGAACTATGATTCTAAAAAGAAAGACAATGGAATTTTAAGATAAGATTGAACAAAATATGATGAAAGATTACAGATGTATTTGTATACATTTAATACATAAAGTCTTTGTAATCAAATCTTTTTATCAACTGTTTTTGTTACAATCAATTTGTTCTTATCTAATTTCTTATCTTGATTCACTCTAAATGAGTATAAATCAAAGCCAACCTAATATTATTAGGAGAACATATATTTTCATTTACAAATGTTTTAGTATTTATTTTAGGATATTTCAATCAAACTTAGAGAACTATCACAAGAATTCATATATATACTCTCTATCATACCACTTTTACATATATTCTCTATCACAGAAATTTTTCTTTCTTTGTTTTTTAAAAAGTTTTTGGGAGCTTAATCTAAAGTCAATAGTGACTTAAGCTTAAGTGTTAGCAATTGCTAAGCTGAAATCGAGTTTATATATTTAGACATTTGAGGATAAATATTTAGTTTATACAGAAAAAAAAATTATAATGACTGCTTAGCCTTGCAACAGTAAGAGCAAGATACTTTGCATGCTGTCAAGAAAGATAAAAAAGAAAGCAACGTATTTTGAGAAGATCAACTTATTTTTTGCCCAAGTCTCCATTTCATATTATTTAAAAATATATGCAACACCTACATTACTCAGCCCCTAGGCATTTAAATACAAGAAATGGATATGGCATATGAGATGGAAGGAGTAAAAGGAAAGAGTCTATTTGTGTCTACAACACAAGAAAATGGATACTAATAAAATTGAAATGGTTGCCTTTAAATAAGTTTTTTATACTTTTTCTGACTCTGCATAGGTAGATTTCAAAAAGCTTAGCTTAGAGGTTAAGGAAGGACACTTCCAATTTTATCTAACTGAAAGAGGTTATTTTAGGTTACTGAGGATGTGAAAAAACATAAGCAGAAATTGCTAGCTGTCAAAAGAAGCTTACTCTCTTAACTATAGGTTGGCAAACTTGACTTTTTTATCATTAATATCTTAATTTTATTAACATCTTATCATCAAGATATTAAAATATAAATACTGAGGACATTGAGCCACAGAGGTCTTAAATGGCTTGCCCTGTTTAAGCACTGTGTAAGAATAGTGTCATTTTACAGCTGGGACTAGGATAGCTCTATGCTAATCTCTGGGTATGCCTGGAGGGCTGGTACTGACCCCTGGCCAAAATAAGGATGAGATGTGCTAACTCGGATTTGTAATGCACTATTAAAAGTTTGAAACTCCCTTGGAGTTTCAATGGATGGTTTGCATATTACAAACCACTTACAGAGCTGGGCTTTATAGCTTCTTGACCAATGAGGTATAAAATATGCCTTAGTAAACTCATGACTGAGCTCCCTGAAACAGAGATATGTTGCAGATATCTTGATGGTTCATAAACCAAAGATGGAGTGAATACTCTGTGACTAAGAAAAAATACTGGTTGGGGCGCCAGGGTGGCTCAGTGAGTTAAGTGGCCAGCTCTTGATTTCAGCTCAGGTAATGACCTCAGTGTCCTGGGATAGGGTCCTGGGATAGAGCCCTGACTCGGGCTCCGTGCTCAGAGAGGAGTCTGCTCCAACATTCTCTTTCTACCTCTCCCTCTGCCCCTCCTCCTGCTTGCTCTCTCACTCTCTCTCTCTCTGAAAGAAATAAATAAATCTTAAAAAAAAAAAAAAAAAAGATCCTGGCTTCTGTGCCTACAAATATTCAGGAATCTTCATGACTGTTTATATTTTCTTCTCTTGTGCCTTACCATTTACATTTATTAAAGCTTTATATGAGCATAAACCTGTGATTCCCTGTGACTCCTTTCAAATGTCCAACGCTGCATAATCAACGGAAGAAGTGAATCATGAGAAAACATAAAAATATAACAGAGTACTTCTTATTTAATATACAGATTTTTTTTCCAATTGTGCTTGGGAAAATCAACTTAATTTAGAAATTTTTAAATTAGCCTAACTTAAAAATACATTATAGATGTGAACTTTTAAGAATGATTAATTCATAATGAATGTGATATTCTCTACAAATATAAAAATGATAACATACCTAAACTAAGTAAACTGCTGAATTATATTCTGAAAAAAAATGTATGAGCAATACATGTTAAAACATACATCTCTTAAATTATAAGTTTAATTGAATAAATTCAAAAGGATTTTTTTCAGAAAACAGACTATTAATTTGGGTTCTACATATAAAATGGAAGAAAATGTGTTATATAAAAACTTCATAGCAAAAGATATTTCTGAGTATTTATCTGTATAACAACTATTCATTTAGAAAATAATTATGCTACTTCTAATGGACTGATAACTGAAGAATAGGAATTATTAGCTTTTTCGAAAGCAGTATTTTTTGACATAAATAGTAAGACATTTCCTTGAATAACTAAAAAGGATAATGGATACAGAGAACAGCTATTTGCCAACTAAATCTTAGTTATCATAAAATTAAATTGTCTAAATATTTGATTTAATTAGACTTGTACATCTGCAGAAGTAAGACTCACTATGTTTTACCTAGTTAGACATTTTATTATTTATTAAATTTTTTTCCTAAAGTTTCTTTCTTATGACATAAGACATTGTAGTGATTCTTCAATGAATTTACAGAGAGAAATTAATATGTGGGATATATTAGTTGCAAAAACTAAATAATTATAATATCTCACATCTGATGTTGTAATAAAAATATCTATGGAATAATAAATATTTGAAAAATAAATGAATTCAAGAATGAACAAAAGCTTCAGGAAAGGAATAGCTTTATTATTTGGCAGAGTATATAAGCCTTTAGTTTAGCAATCAGTTTTGAAAGCAGTTTTTAAATAATTCATGCTTTAAAAGTTTTGAAAGCAGTGCTGTAACAAAAATTGAAAAGAATGCCAATCAAAACTGAGAATCAAGTCACTTATATATAAATACCTAAACACATTTTTTTTTTCATGAAACCCTCAGAATCCTTTTTTAAAGCTCAATACTGCTTACAGCAAAGGGGATCAGAGTGCTCAAAACAGTGGCCTATGGAATACCCTCTTATTCTGAACTTTCAATAACAGTTCAGTTCTTTATTCAACTCATTTTATCTACTATTCCTACTGCTTGTGTGTCTTTTTCCTGTAATAACAACCATCAGTTCTCCACTTAATATAAAATTCTACCATGAGGTCATGTCTAACTCAATGTAATTGAAAATAATTCTTGGTCTATTGGAAATTTCAGCTCAGACAACAACTGCATCCTATGAAGAAGAATGCAATTCCCTCGGGTTGAAGGCCAGAGAAGCCTGAGGCTTAAATACAATAAGATTGTTTTTTTCTGCTCTTTGTATTGTTTCTTGCTAAAATAGCATGCTTGTCAAAGCTGTCTAAATGTGTAGATCGATAGACAGGCAGAAAGACTTTCACTTGATATGTCACAGAGGTAGACGGCATCTGCTCTAGTCACAGTTCCCTACCTTGGCATATTTGGTTTCAGAGGTATCAAAGCTCACTTGCCTTTTATTGACATAACCAGGGACAAAGGAATTTGAGGCTTATTGGAAAAAGTAAAAGACTACAAGAAAGTACGTATGTATGTGAAAAGATTTTTGTCTGCTTTGTCCAGAATTATAGAATTAATTATCCCCTTTCATGAATTTGAAGTCTATATACAAAGAGAAGGAAAACTTCACATATCATTTATCACAAAATGAATGAGACATTAACAATGACACCTAGTGGTGCAAGAGCATTTCCACAAAAGCTTCATTAAAAATGTAGTCTAAATTAATCTGACACTATCTTGGTTTAACATGCATGGCCTATTTTATCTTATGCTTCAATGGAGTCCCACATGAATTAAAATGTTTAGTGTAGCCTGCATGTGTTTCTAAAAGTGTTATCTGTGGATTGCTGGCATCACAATAATCTAGGGTGCCTGGTTCAAATGCACAATTTAACCCTTCATGATAAAGGCCAGAAATATCCATGTTTAAAAAGGTCTGCAGACAATGCAAAATGTATACTTATCTGAGAACTACAGGAATAGGAAAATGACAGAACAAGAGCACTACGGGCAGAGCAATATGCTACATATAGAGAATGTAATGTACAGTTCTTACCATCATTCTGAAGTATCATATAGCTCATTTGTGTGTGTATATATTTGTCGTTATTTATAACAAGGAAAATAAAGATGAAGTTATTGTCATTTCAGTCCTTGAGGGGCTCATATTCATAAAAGAGAAGTAAAAGGATAAAAAGTTATAATATTTATGTAAAACAATAAGTAGGCAAAGGAAGTGGAGACAATATCTAGGGGTAACATGGGGAAGATTCCCTCTGAATGCTACATTTGAACTCATTTCTGATGACTGATCAGGAGTTTGTCAGATGATGACACATAAAAGAAAAAAAAAACAGGTAGAAGAAAGAGCTTAAATCTGTCAGCAGGGATGGCACATCAAGTAAATAATAAATCTTGAAAATGAACAGACCGTGGTCTGCAAAAGACACAGTGAGAAAGAAGGATGAAGCTGCACACTGCAATACGATTTGATCTTTCTGAACTATGTTCAGTTCCCTGAACCTGGTGATAAATTTTGTCAAAATGCAGAGATCCTTTTATTTATATAAATAGATAAAAATATATAGATAGAGAAGATGATAGATGATAGATAGATAGATAGATAGGGAGTTAGAATCTCCAATACATGGTTTTGTACTCAATAAATTCATTTGGAAAATCACTGTTCTTTATATTGAGAGGTTACTAGACCTAAAGTTTACCACAAAAGTAATACTGGATTTCCAGAAATTACTTATTTTTACCCATTTGGCCAATCTTTGTTTTGTTTTGTTTTACACAGATTTATTGAGATATAATATACAAAAACTGGACATATTTAATATATGAGTTTGGAGATATGCATACACTAGTGAAACTATCACCACAACCAAGGTAATAAATATATCAGTCACCTTCAAAAATTTTCTCCAGCCCCTCTCATTTTTTCTTTTTTGTATGGGAAGAACACTTACAGGAGATCTTTCCTCTTAACAAATTTCTATGTGCACAATACTAAACTATAATTATGTTAATTATATACACACTCTTCTTAGGAGATCTCTACAACTTACTCATCATGCATAACTAAAACTTTATACACGTCGAACAACTCCCTGTTTCCTATTCCTCCCAGCTCCTGACAATCAACATTCTACTGACTATTTCTATGACTTTGATTTTTTTAGTTACATTGTTTAAGTGAAATCATGCAGTATTTGTCCTTCTATGACAACTTAATTCACTTAGCATAAGGACTTCTAGGTTCATCGATGCTGCTACATATGATAGGATTTCCTTCTTTTTTAAGGCTGACTGATATTCCATTGTATATATATACTAAATTTTCTTTATCCATTCATCTACTGATGGATATTTAGTTGTTTGCATGTCTTGGGCTGCTGTGAATAATGCTGCTATACACATGAGACTGCAAATATCTCTTCAAGATCATGATTTCAGTTATTTTATATATAACCAAATGTAGGATTGCTGGATAATATGGTCGTTGTACTTTTAATTTTTGAAGAACCTCCATATTTTTTCCATAGCAGATGCATCTTCTACATTCCCACCAACAGTGTACGAGAGTCCAATATCTCCACATCCCTGTCAACACTTATTTTCTTCCTCTTCTTCTTCCTCCTCCTCTTCTTCTTTTTTTATAATAAGCCATCCTAACAGATGTGAGGTAATATGTCACTGTGGATTTGATTTACATTTCCCTGATGATTACTGATGTCGAAAATCTTTTCACATACCTCTGGCCATTTATGTAGCTAGAGAAATGCCTGCTCAAGTCCTTTCCTTTATTCCTTCTCTAATTGGATCATTTGGTTTTTTGTATTGAGTTACAGAAATTTATTATATCTTTTGGATATTAACCCCTAATCCAATATATGGTTTGCAAATATTTTCTCCTATTCTGTAGGTTGCCTTTTTATTCTGTTGTTTTTCCCTTTCCTGTGCAGAAGCTTTTGAGTTTGATATTGTTCCACTTATCTATTTTTGCTTTTGTGGCCTGTGTTTTGGTGTCATACTAAATAAATCATTGCTGAGGCCAATGCCAAGAAGCTCTTCTCCTGTTTTCCTCTAGGAGTTTTACAGTTTTAGGACATATGTTTAAGTCTTTAATCCATTTTAATACATCCTGTGTTGATTTATGTGTGTGGTGTAAGATAAGGGTCTACTTTCATTCTTTCACATGTTGATATCATTTTCCCAACACCATCTGCTGAAGAGAGTATCCTTTTCCTTTTGTTTATCTTGACATCCTTGTCAAAGATTACTGTCAATGTTTTAAAACCCTCTAAAAAAATAAACATTTGGAAAAAAAATCATAAAGGTATAGCCTTTGCTTATCAACAAATTTGATCAAAGGAAGCACGAAGTGTGTCAGGTACAGGAATGAAGCACCAGCAAATAAGACATGGCTAAAATACAAAGATGAAGCTGGAAAGCAAGCTAACAATCTCCTCACGGAGATTTCAAAATGTAGTGACTGCTTTATTTAGTTTTTACCTGAAAACAAAAGAATGCCACATAATACATTTAAGTGTCCAAAGTGGTATGTTCATGTTGACTGTATTAAATAAAGAATTTTGATGTTTACTGAACCAAAGTAAATAGGGTCCAAATTACAGTTGAGATTTCAGATATGGTGTGAGATTAGTATTAGGTTTAGGGAGGAAAAATGGACTGCTAAACTCTTTATTGTGGCATTTAGGTCCTCCACGGACTGACCTGAATATATGTCTTTCAAAGCTCCAATTACACTGGGTAAATTTCTGTTTCTCAACCATTCCAACTTTTATCATTCCCATTGTAGATCAAACAGCACCTCTTGAGATTTTTTCCTATATGTTCTAACTAAAGTAGCCTTGTACTCAGTCAGTTTCTATCCAAAACCTTTCTAAAGCGTTCATCATTCTATTGCCTTCTTTGAAGTATAACTCTATGTGTACACATGGTGAAACCTAAATATATGTAAATATCAAAAAAAAAAGGAGATGTGGCAAATATATACAATAGAATGTTACTCAGCCATCAAAAATGAAAACTTGCCATTTGGAATGACGTGGATGGAACTAGAGGGTATTATGCTAAGCGAAATAAGTTAAGCAGAGAAAGACAATTATCAAATGATTTCACTCATATGCGGAATTTAAGAAACAAAATAGAGGAGCACAGAGGAAGCGAGTGAAAAATAAAACAAGACTTAATCAGAGAGGGAGACAAACCATAAGAGACTCTTAACCGTAGGAAACAAACTGAGGATTGCTAGAGGGGAGAGGGGTGGGGGGCTGGGGTAATAGGCTGATGAGCTTAAAGGGGGGCGCGTGATGTAATGAGCACTGCTTGTTATATACAACTGATGAATCACTGAACTCTACCTCTGAAGCTAATAATACATACTATGCTAATTAACTGAATTTAAATTAGAAAAAGCAAACAAAAATAATACTTATCAATGTTTAACTATTAGAAGTTTCTAAATAGTTTTTATTGATATTATTGAATTCCTTCAAATTATCTAAAATAAAATATAATTCCATGAAAATAATTTGAAAATATAAGCATAAATGTAATTTACATATTAAAATAATGTAAAAAATGGAAGTAAAAAGGAGTGATTAATATTATTTATAAACATTGATATTAAATCTGAACAAAATGTTAACAAGTGTAATTCAATGGGACATAAAGAAATTCACCATAAGCCAGTTCCTATAGCCTGATCCAGAGCCCCATCAAACTTAAATAAAATATATTCAATATTTGAAAAGATTGAAATAAAACAAATAACATTAATGTATCAAAAGAAACAAACAATATAAGCTTCTTTCCAAATGCTGATAAGGCATTTGATAAAAATACACCATTTATTCTTACACAAATAAATAAGCTTATGAAGAACAAAGTTTAAAATCTACAAGCATCTGGGGGCACCTGGGTGGCTCAGTTGGTTAAGCGACTGCCTTCGGCTCAGGTCATGATCCCAGGGTCCTGGGATCGAGCCCCGCATCGGGCTCCCTGCTCGGTGGGAAGCCTGCTTCTCCCTCTCCCACTCCCCCTGCTTGTGTTCCCTCTCTCGCTGTGTGTGTGTGTGTGTGTGTGTGTGTGTGTGTGTGTGTCAATTAAATAAATAAATAAAATCTTTTAAAAAAAATAATAAAATCTACAAGCATCTGTAAGAAAAGAATGAGAGAAAGAAATGTTGGATATGCGAAGAGGGAAAAAGTAAATCACATCTGAGTTCTAGGCTAGAGCATTAGTAGTAGGTGGGAAATAGGCAGAAAAATTTGAAGAGATTAGTGTCAAGAAAAGGCTTTGAAAAGTTTTTTATTAATTCAACCATTATTTCAAGAAATGTACTGCCTAAGATCATTAATTTTAAACTAAATGGTTTGTTTTATTTTAAATTAAGTGGGTTATTGTAAACTAAATGAGTTTGTAATAATAATAATAATAACATCCTTTGAACTAAAGCTGGCATTGAAGAGCTGACAAGTACTCCTTATGAAAATAAGACAAAACTAATGTTTTATGTTAGTCACCCACTCAACTATACTTAAGGAGTACTTATTATGTATCTTATAATATTCTGAGCAGTGGTTATTTGCAGTACACAAAATAGTCTGAATTCTTAGGACAGAGAATCAAGAGAATTGAAAGAGAAAGTAAGTTCAGTACAATTCTAGAAGAATTTCTAACTGTTATAGGCAATTTTTTAAAGGAATGCAAGGAAGGTTCAATAGATAGAAACTATTAATAAAATTAATCATACACAACAGAAATCTAAAGAAAAACATTCTGGATTATTTCTTTAGATGCTAAAAAAGGAAATTTATGATGAGAACAAGTATTTGTGATAAAACACCTAGAAATTAAGTATATACTTCCTTATCATGACGATTAGATAGAAAGATAATAAATAGATAGATGGCAGAAGTGAAAAGTGATAAACACAAAAAGATACTGACACCCAAAATTCAGCATTATATTTAACTTGATAAAATCAGGAACAAATCCAGAATGCCAATAATCTCATTATTCAGCAAGTATTGGTGGCACTTGCCAAAATAATTAGATAGGAGTAATAAACTATAGGTGTAAAATTTAGAAAAAATAGTGCTAAATCTATCTCTCTTTTCATATGAGATGTCTGTATATCTGAAAATCCTGAAGGAGGCAATTCAAAACTAATTTCACAAAAACCTAGTAATTCATTAAATAGAAACATATAAAACCAACACAAACAGTTGTATATTTATTTACATATATAATACATAATAAAAGTTATAATTATATAGATGTATATATAAACATACAAATGTTATCTAAGTATATATAATAAAATATAAAACAAGCTAGAGAGACCTGATGTATATAGCATAAAGTAAAATAATCTACCTGGTCATAAGTCTATTATAATTTGTTCAAAATCTGTATGAAAAAAATTATAAACCCTCCTGAAATTTACAAAAAGAGACATAAACAAATGGAAAGAAAAGCTGTATTTTTGATAGTCTAGAACACATCTTACAATATTTAGTTTTTCTCTAATTTAATACATGTAACATGATGCTAATAAAAATGACATTTTTATCTCTAGATTTAGACAATCCAAATATAAAGTCTGTAGGAACATACAAATAATAAGAATAGCTAGGATAATTCTGAAAAATAAAAACATGATAGAATTAGCATTACCAGTCAGTTATTAAAATATTTTATAAAACCTTTATAATCAGAACAATACTGTGGTATAGAAATAGGTGGAAAGATCAATGTAAAAAAAAAAAAAAAAAAAAAAAAGAAATTCCAGAATATGGAGTAACTATGGAAAGGTAGCATACTCAAAGGTGGCATATTAAGTAAGTGTGAAAAGTTTGTCTTTTAAAAATTGGTATTTAGGGAATTTGATATCGATATATACCTTTCAAATGATAAAACCGGATCTGTTCTGCACATTCTAAACAATTAAAAATTCCAACTGAAATATGAAAATTGCAAAAGTAAGTAATACTGAAAACATTTAAGTTCATTTGTAGCTGGAGACTGAAGAAAAGTTTTCAAATTCTTACACAAAATCCAGATGTAATTAGAAAAAGAGCTTAATAAATTTCACTATGGGGGAGAAAATAAAGAAAAACACAATAAGCTAAGTGAAAAACAAATTACAAACTGGTATCAACTTACATCACAATCTAATGGGTCAACTAAAAATGAAGAATAATATTAGCAATGTAACAGAAAAGCTGATGGACAGAAACAGATAAATCCCAGATAACAAAATGTAGTAGTCATTAAAATATATTAAAAAACATTAAAATGGCACTGAGATATAATTTCTTAACACACCAGAATGACAAAAAATTTTTAAAAGCTGGATAACAGGCTCTGTTAATGAGTCTATAGATGGCATACTTTGCTTGTGGGAGGGCAAAATTGTACAAAAAAGTGGAGAGGATTTTGGCAATATTTATCATAATTTTATAGTCATTTACCCTTTAAATCAACAATACTAGCCTTATTTCCTATCCTAAATACACAGACAAAATACGATTTATGGACAAGGCAAATCAATGTTTAATATACCAAAACCAGAAGACACCAAAATTTCCATCCATATATAATAAGTTGAATAAACTCCTTTAACTATAGAATGATATGTACATTTACTTGCAAAAATTAGTTATATTATCAAATAGTGATAGGGAACAATATCTAGAACATACTGTTGATAAAAAAAGAGAGGGTATAAGTTTCTTTGTTTACAAAAGAAGGAAGGAAATATATGCATACACATATACATAGACTATACCCATACATTTTTTGAAAATGTACTCATAATATGTGTAATTTAAAAATATACATTATATATACATATATAATTTATATATAGGATCAAGTATATATATGTATGTAAAATTTATTTATAAGATGGGAATATTGCATATATTATGCTTCTATTGAAAAAAAATAAAGAAACAGTGGGAGGGGAAAAAGTAAATGCAAATAAAGCTGCTACTTACAGGGAAAAGGAGAGTACATATTAGAGAGGCTAGTGATGGAAATGAGATTTCTCTTATGTACTTTTTAATGTTGGTATTATGTACCAGTTATCTATAATTGAAAGACAAAATTGGATCTATGAAGACAATATTCAATTCCCCCTAAGTGAAATAAATCTGAAACAAACTATCTTATTTTCGTATCAATCTGTGGCATGACCATGCAGAAAAAAAGCATTTTTCAAGTGACATTAAGACCAAGTATTCACTAAATGTCACTAATGAGATTTATTCTAAAGAGAAAAATAATCACAAAGGAATCTCAAACTTTAGGGGCACCTGGGGGGCTCAGTCAGTTAAGTGTCTGCCTTTGGCTCAGGTCATGATCTCAGGGTCCTGGGATGGAGCCAGGGAGCTCCCAGCTCAGCAGGGAGTCTGCTTCTCTCTCTTCCTCTCCATTGGCTCATCCCCCACCTGCTTGTACATTCTCACTCTCTTTCTTTCTTCTAAATAAAATAAAATCTTAAAAAAAATCTTAAACTTTATTCAATCATCTTAGTTGTACTATTGGTATTGCTATTTCAAAATTATTGTAGGTGTTTTTTTAAGATGAAGCAAATAAGCAACTGCATCAATATATTTAAGGAACCAAATGTATACTGTAAGTTAAAATAGACACAGATATAAAAAAAAATTACATTTAAGTGAAAACTGTGTAATAGTAAGGAAGAATTCACTTAGACATAAACAAATACATAGTATTTCTTAGTTCTGTCCACTAAAAAGGCCCAGAGAGTTTTATTCTTTTAAATAAAAGTGACTTAATTAATATAATTACCAAGTGGAATGCAAGGACATTATTTAAATTCTGTTTAGAACAAAACAAGAGTGTAGGGAGAATTTTTTAAACAATCAGAGAAACTAGAATGGGACTGGTTGTTAAGTGTTTTAAAGAACTACAGCATGGTGTTAACATTAAAAAATACAACTTTGGGAGGTGCTGCAAGAGGGTGGTGTGTGGAGATCCTGAACTTTCTCCACCCCCAGACACACTGAATCTAAAGGTACATATAAAAAATTATCTCTAAAAAAGACTGGGAGGCTAGTTGAACAGCTCCTTCATAACAAATGGTGAAAGGTCTACATTCAGATAGGTAAGAGAGGCAAAGACATGGTCTCATCAAAAACCCCACCTTGGCACAGCAACCTACAATTGGATAGGAGCTCACAAATCCAGAGCTTCTCCATGAGGAGTGAGGGGCTTGTGCCCCACATCAGCACCCCAAGCCCTGGGACCTGCAACACATAGCTGAGCCCTTAAAACATCTGTATTTGAAAATGTACAGAGTTCATGTCCAGGAAACCCAAAGTGCAGCAGGGAACTGAGATACTTCTCTTAAAGGGCTCATGTGCAGACTTACTCCAGGAACTAAGCTCAAAGCAGCACTTTGAAAAGTGCTTAAACCGTATGTGAAGATTTATTTTATAGTCTTAAAGCATTTGCTGGAGAGACAGGAGCCTTTTGGGACTCTTTCCAGAGACAGAGGCACTGCCAGGTACCATTTATGTGCTCTCCCTCTCCCTTGGTAGTGCTGGCCTTGTGCTCTCTTAAAACCCTGAGAAAAATGATGGGCGTGCTCTGGCCCTGTGCTCTCTTGCTGCCTCACTAAAGCCAGCAAGTACACACAGACCACACAGGGGATGCTTGTGGATCACCTAGCTCTGGTGCCAGGAGGTCTGCATCCCTGGGTGCCAGAGGACTGTAATAGTATCTCCCAGAAAGTAGCTAATATAGTCATCTGAAGCCCCAATTTTTTATGACTGTTGCTCAGGGAATACCTCCAGATCACCTGGTCTAGAGGCCCTTGAGGTTTATAATTGTGATCCCATAGGCTCTATATATTTCCATACTTTAAAAGCTGTTGCCTGAGCATCTGGTCTTCAATCACCCTGAAACTAGGTGCTGACTGAGATCCCTCCCTTTGGGACACTGAAGGTCTTTGCATACCCTCAACAACTGGAACTATCAAGAATAAATTAGACTGCTTAGACAATCACAAAAGTTCTAGTGACAACCAAGAGTAGGGCAAAGAAGAAAGACAATTTTTATCTCCTACACAAGGCTACTCCTTCAAGACAGGGAAAGGTAGCTGTTTTGCCTAGTACGTAGAAACAAACACAGAGATTCAGGCAAAATGAGGAAACAGAGGAAAATGTTCCAAATGAAAGAGCAAGTTAAAACCTCAGGAAAAAATAATAATGAAACAGAGATAAGTAATTCACCTGATGAAGAGTTCAAAATAATGGTCATAAGATGCTTACTGAACTTGAAAAAAAAAAAAGAATAGATGAACATAGTGAGAACTTCAACAAAGAGATAGAAAACGTAAGAAAGTATCAAAAAAGATGTCATACAGCTAAAGAATATAATGATTGAACCTAAAAAAGACACTACAGGGATTCAACAGCAGACCAGATGAAGCAGAAGAAAGGAACAGTGATTTAGAAAACAGGGCAGTGGAACTCACCCAAACAGAACAGCAAAAAGAAAAAGAATTAAAAGAAGTGAAGGTAGCTAAAGGGACCTATATAAGACAACATTAAGCAGAATAATATTTGCATTAGAGGGGGTCCCCAAAGAAGAGAGAGAGAGAAAGCAGAAAATGTAATTGAAGAAACAATGGCTGAAAATGTTCCTAACTTGGGCGAGGGAAACACACATCCAGATCCAGGAAGCCTTAAAATTCCTAAGAAGATGAATCCAAAATAATCCACACCAAGATACATTATAATTAAAATGTCAAAAGTTAAAGATAAAAAGAGAACTTAAAATGATCTGAACATCTTTGACAAATATAAATAACAGTTTATTGCAACTCATTTTCCTTTTTTAACATATATACAGAAAACTATAAAAATGCAGAGACTTTATGAAATGCTGAGGCAGGCAGGAACATCCATCTAACTCACATCAGCTGAATCAGTCCTGGGCTAACAGATATTGTCAAAAAATTGTCATCATATCCAAATCAATCTCGGGAAAATTGATGATGATATTCACCAGTATATTTTTATCATTTGTTAATTTTATCAAGAAAAGACCAGTATTCAGTTCATGCATCTTCTTTTCCCCCCCTTTATACTTTTCTAGATATCTAATCAGTCCCTTTTAATAACTCTCAGAGTTGGCTCTAAATATTCAAAATAAAAGTTTTTAGAAATAGTAATACATGAATTTTGGTAACTATACTTATGAATTATATCCTTTTATAACTCATTTCATTTCAATAAATGTTCACTGAATTTCAGGCATTGATTTTGTGTCAGTGGGTGTAAAACAATGAACTAGGCAAAGCTCCTCGGATACAAAGCTTATGGTCTAGAGGAAAAAACTGGATGATATATGAATCAACCATTGATAAATGCAATGAAGAAAAGTAAATAAGATAAGGAGGATACATAATGTTGGAGACACTATACTATATATGTAGTTGGGAGGGCCTCTCTTACAAGGTGACAGTGATGTATACAAGAAGAAACTGAAGGGGCAAACCAGGCCTTTATCAGGTGTAAAAGATTTTCAGGAAGAGGAAATAAGGTAAAATCTTAGAGATGGAAGCCACTCTGACAGGGCTTACGAATCAAAAGGAGGCCAGTGTGACTTGAGCAGATAAAGTAAGGTGGGTAGTGGGCAGTGGGCAATGGACATATTAGATGGCTACCCAGAGGTTGCATAATGCAGGACATAACAGATAACTGCTTTGTTTTTATCCTAAAGGTGATGACTTTTTATTCCAGAAGTGATAATGATATAACTTCCACTTAAAAATAATCATTCCTTTGTGTAAAGCATAATTATTAAATCTCAGCTAGTTTCTTTGTATTCCTACAATTCATAACAAATTTCTCTACTCCATATATTCTCCCATTCTCCTTGAAAACTCTTTCATAAACCCTTTTTCTTCAATCTCCAACTCTTCCTTCATTATCATTATTCACACTAATAAAGTCACTCACCATTATATTTAAACATTGAAGTCTTCTGAGGAGAACTTAGATATACACCTACCACCACTCATTTACCTGCATTTGTGATTATACATTCTGCCTTCTTTTCTGTTATTCTGTACTAATGGTCCAAACTAACAAAAGCCAAACTTGCCACCAGTATTATAATGATGCCTTCACTAAATTCTTCTCTCTTTTTTGGCATCATTATTTTCTCATTCTATTAGATAATTCTCATTGTCATATCAATATGAGGTAATTTTCCTCATTCATAAAAAATATATCAGCCTTTATTCCACTTTTGAAGTCACCCTCTAAATCTCTGCTTTCTTCACTCTGAAACTAAAAGAAAGGGCGGTATCACTGATTACCTTATTTTTATTTCCCTCCAATTTACTTTTGAGCCCATTCCAAACAGTTATTTATTTCATCCTACTAATAAATGATGGAGACTTGGTGCATCAATGTAGGTAGTGAGTGTGCTGGATTCTTTATGAATTTAAAAGGTAAAGATGATTGGGTGAGGATTCTAAGAATGTGAAGATCAAGAATACCAGATACAGCTAAGACCCTAGCCATACTCAAGCCTTACATTTTCGGTATTCACTAAGGACTTCCCACTCCCAGGATCTGCATCTTTTTGCCTGAAGGCTTTCTCTGAAGGGCAATTACAGAGCACTGAGAGCAGGCTTAATCCAATATCTAACTGGAAATGATATACAAATTCCCCAATTGGCTCCTTTATAAGTTAAATAACTCTAAAAAACATTTTCTATTCCATTTTCTGTGGTTTCCCTGCAAAGATAGTTCCAACTGCCCAAAGCTGGCTTTCAAACTCACGTTTTATTTGCTGCCTTCCCTTAGATGGTTTTACTTCCCTACTCTTTGCCAGTGACGGGTGTACATTCCAAATTGATTCTTGCACTCAAATCCTTATCTCAAGGTCTGTTTCTGGGAAAACTCACATAAAGATGTGTTGTATTCTTAGGTTCAAATAACTAGACAGAATAAGTTGAACAGACTGTATCCATCAAAATTAAGTTTATGAGCAGAATTAAACAAATAAATTAAAACAAATAAAATGTTACACAAAAATTCATCCATGTACTGGCAGCTGAAGAGCATACATTGCACAAATTATTTCTACATTTTAAACATTGTAGTTAACATCAAAGGGAATAAGTATTGCACCCTAAGGGAGTCTCCATGTGAGGTCCCTTGGGGTATAGGATTACTTCAATATCTGTGATAGTAGGACAACAATACCTCCAATATTTTTAGGGTAGAAATAGCCACTGTATTTGTTGCACATTGTTGCAGACAGATGGAGCTATATGAAGCACTGTGAGATTAGACAAAGTTGGAGAAAGCTGGAAAAAGTCTTGCCAAGGGTTTAAAATGGTGTGCTTATCATGAGTATAGACTGACAGTGTTGACAGCTCCAGATCTTGTATAGGAAATCTATTTATTTTAACCTCAGCTGTCATTGCCTACTCAGCCACTTCCCTGCTGCTATAAACTCTCACTTTCTGTTAGACATCTAGTCTGGCAAGTGAAAAAAATGAAATTTATATTTTTAATAAAATAATGAAAGTTCAAAGCATTGCTCTGCAGCTTTGTTTCTGAAATATTTGCTGCTGCCAGACTTGGATAGAGAACTGAGCTCATAATAAAACTGGTGGGAAAAACACTTTGGCAAAGTATTTTCACATGTGTCAGGACATGGACCTGGACATACACACACACACTAAATGATTTGTGTTACCAGTCATCACATTTATTTTCTCATATCTAGAAAGATTAGGTACTAATGCTTGGTCTTTTGCTATTTGATGACTTCCATGTACCTCTAAACCAACTTCACTTTTGTTTAAATATAAAGACATTTGTATCATAGTCTAAACAAAGGAGGATGAAGAATACAAAACAATAAATATTTACAGATTTCTTCTCATCAATTTCACTAAAATAAGGATATGAATAACCATATACTTGATACTTGAGATTGCATCTAATTAGAAAACAAGCAATTTCAATAAAAAGGTGAAAGGGAACATTATAAGCTTATAACCTCTAAATAAGCAAAGGATCTTATTTTCCCAAAGCCATAATGTGTTCACATTTCAAAATGAAATTATGTGGTAAAAATAAGGAAACAATGTATAAAGGAAGTTATGAATATATAAATCTATAAATATTTTAAAATTATGCTTTTTGAGTTAAATTGTCCTTTGAAAATCATCAATTTACAAATTAAGGAATGAAGGAGATTCAGAGGGAGCCTGGGGACATGTTGTATTAGAAACCATGTTAAAATAATTAAAATATTATCAATTAACCAAAAAAAGTTTTACCTGGAAATTCAAAACCATATTAATTATAACTTGTTAGGAAAAGAGAGTATTTATAATAAATACAAAACCTACTTACCAAGGTTTTCAAAGGTGGTATTTTAAAAATGTAGGAAAAGTAATAAGAATCAAAATAATTTATTGTTCACCTAGACATATCAAAATGACTACCACTTTTCCTTTCCTTTCCTTTCCTTTTACCTTTCCTTTCCTTTCCTTTCCTTTCCTTTCCTTCCTTCCTTCCTTCCTAGCTCCTTCCCTCCCTCCCTCCTGTTCCTCACCTCCCTTCCTCCCTTCCCTCCTTCCTCCTTCCCTCCCTCCCCTTTTCTTTTTCTCTTTGCTTTCTTATCTACAGTAAGAAATCTACTAAAAAGTAGGTGATTTCAAGACTGAGCACCAATGATCTGTATTTGTTTTGAGTGTCTGTTCACTGACACTAATCAATACTATGTGACTTTCTTACAGTAAAATGTCAATACTAGCCCATTTACAAAACAGATAGAGAAGCTGGGCTGCTTCATAATGGACTGAAACTCTTTCAGGGGAAATCTCCCCAGTTATGTCATGTTGTTAGATATGTAGGCATAACTGAATATAGGACAGAAATGATAAAGCAGCCGATGGATAGATAGATACATGGACAGAGACAGTTTCCAGTCTATCCACAGTACTCAGGGCAAGCTCTTGCACACCTATGGATACCCAACACATCCACTGGAGAAATGAAAAAAAGTGGATGTGGAAATAAATCTATTCATCACTAATCTATGTACACCAAACAATTTACTGACTCAATATTCCATCTGGGTTTACAAACAACATCAATTTGCTCTTCGAAAAAGTTGAGGGCATGTGGAGATTATATGTGTTTCATTTTGTCTCATAATTAATGTTTGTCTTTTTATATGTTAGCTCATGGCTAAATCTACTTGATCCCAAAATGAACTGTACTAATAAAATTATTGAAGGCCTAATTAATTACCATGGTTATGAGGACCATTTTCAATCTAGGATTATACTAGAATACCCAATCCTACCACACTAGGCACTGCTGGAGATCTGCTCCACCTATCAATAAATTATCACCTAGCAAATGGTTTTACCAAAATCTGACAATGATTATGCATGGGATGAGTTGTCCTCAATTTGTTTTACATGTTTTGTAGGTTACAGTTGACATATTTCTCCAGGATTCTATATCAAAATTGGTGATGACTCTTTCTATGTCAGTATTGATTCAACATATATTCCAGCAGTAGTAAATATATTACATAAATATATAGGTGTGTGTATCTCAACAATATTTCTCAAATAGCACAAAGTCTCCACTATCAGGAAATAATTAGGCTATAAATAAAGTTAGTTAGGTATTAATAAAGTTTTTAATGGGAAATAAATACCTTTTAATTCATCATGTTAAATATTTTATGTATAGTCAGCCATGAAATGTTAATGGAAATGTATTTACCGCCTATGAAAACAAATATCAAAAAATGCATCTTTGAAAGAAAATAATTAAGGCACAAATTGAGCAAATAAAATTTGCTTTTTTAAGTTAAATATGCAAAAGTAAAATAAGACAATATGCAAAAACTATTTCCACAAACTCCAAATGTGATAGATCTGTCTTGTTAAATATTTCTTAAGCAATTTTTAATTGACAACATATGTTAAACATCACAGAGCAATGTGTGTGAAGCTTTTTGCATCTGTCAGAGCTTCTTAAAGCTATTTCCTCTTTAATATGTTTGCTTCTTTTGTATTGTAGTGTGCTTTGTTTTTGTGTGTCAGATTCCAATATTGGTATTGTATGAGAAACAGGTAAATATAATCTTGGCAACTCTAAAGGAAGTAATTCTAAAAGTATCTTCTTAAATAAATTGATTCTGGGGCACCTGGGTGGCTCAGTTAGTTAAGCATCTGCCTTCAGCTCAGGTCATGATCCCAGAGTCCTGGGATCAAGCCCCACATCGGGCTCCCTGCTGAGCAGGGAGCCTGCTTCTCCCTCTCCCTTTGCCTGTCGCTCCCCTTGCTTGTGCTCTCTCCCTCTCTCTCATTCTCTCTCTCTGTCAAATAAATAAATAAAATCTTTAAAAAGACAAATAAAAGGGGCACCTGGGTGGCTTAGTCGTTGGGCGTTTGCCTTCGGCTCAGGTCATGGTCCCAGGGTCCTGGGATCGAGCCCCACGTCGGGCTCCCTGCTCGGCGGGAAGCCTGCTTCTCCCTCTCCCACTCCCCCTGCTTGTGTTCCCTCTCTCGCTGTCTCTCTCTCTCTCTCGAATAAATAAATAAAATCTTAAAAAAAAAAAAGACAAATAAAATATTGATTCATAAATCGGCAGCTATTAATAAGAATTGAGAATAAATCATTAATTTTACTGAATCCAAATAGGGATTTAAATAAGATGCAGGTAGACCCCTACTTAAACTTCATCAGCCCACACATAAGCAAGAAGTTAATGTGGGGAAACTCAATGGTTAGTGTTATTTCCATTAACTTATAGCAAAACAGTTCAAAATTTGACTTTATGTCTCATGTGTTCCATGTGTAATAGTATTCGATTAGAAGATATCCAAAGACAAATTATAAAAATTTTCAGTAATTAAAATGCACTATCCACAAATTTATTTGAAATCTATATACCTTTCTTTCCTTTTTTTTTTTTTAAAGGTTTTTTTTTTTTTTTATTTATTTGACAGAGAGATAGAGAGCACAAGTAGGCAGAGTGGCAGTCAGAGGGAGAGAGAGAAGCAGGCTTCCTGCTGAGCGGGGAGCCCGACGTGGGGCTTGATCCCAGGACCCTGGGATCATGACCTGAGCTGAAGGCAGATGCTTAACCAACTGAGCCACCCAGGCACCCCTCTATATACCTTTCTTTTGTCTTCCCCAGTTTGGCCTCCATGCAGCAAGATTCTTTCTTCCTTCCACGCAGTAGAACTGAATTGAATTAAAGAACTGAAGTAGAATTGATGTCTTGGTGAAGGGAAACATCACTAAATGACATTATATATATACTACCCTACCCAAGGGTGTTTTGTTTTCCCCCAGCACAGAAAGGTTTTACTGACATCAACAGCATAAGAGGTATTGTATCTCTTGTTCCTCAATTTCTTTCCTTTTTTCTTTTCTTTTCTTTTTTTTTTTAGAGAGAGAGAGATTGAGCACAAGTGGTGACGGGGAGTGGCAGAGGGAAAGGGAGAGATAGAATCTTAAGCAAGGTCCACATTCAGCCCAATTCAGGGCTTGATCTCACGATCCTGAGATCATGACCTGAACCAAAATCAAGAGTTCGACTCTAACAGACTAAGCCATCCAGGTACCCCATTGTTCCTCACTTTCTAATTCATCAGTCATTCTCTGTCTCATCACCACTGCATTATGGTTTCTTTCTAGGTCACTGTAATTATTTCAAAATTATGTAAAAGTATTACAAACACCCTCTCTCTCTTTCATAGTTATACCAATTCAAGTGTCTCTGTCCAACTGTCCAATTTGCATCTCATCTCTTCTTCTCTCACCCTTGTTTTCTTCTCATCCCTGATAAGGTATTGGTTTGGATACATTCCAGTGGCTATGTAGAATACAACCATCCCAGCCAGCTGGATGGCATATGGAGCATAGTGAGTGAGTGTTTTTCATTCTAGAGGGTTGCAATAGGAGCAATCAGTCTTTCTTAAGAATATCTGCATTTTCATTAAGCCAAAGGCAATAGATACTATGAAGAGATTGGGGATACAGAAAGGTTAAAATTTCTACCATGGAAGCATACTTGTTGGGTTGGAAAAAAAGAAAACCATTGAGCTATAAAATAAATACAGTGGTGGGAAATATAACAAAAGTATAATGGGTGAAGGTATAGCAAAAAAGGTGAGTTCTACCTATGAGCATATGAAAAAAAAAGTGTATATTATGAATTTTTTGAAATACTTTTTTTGAATTTGACTGATTTGTCTTTAATAGGTCTGTTAGGCAATCAGTTCATTTTAGATCAGCTCAGAGAAGTCTAGGCATTTATCAATAGGGCATTGCTTGTTAGCTGAATGGAAATATATGAACCATTTCAATGCTTTATTTCATTCATATTAGTATTTTTTATTTTTTTATTTTTTATTTTTTTGAAGATTTTATTTATTTATTCAACAGAGACAGACACAGCAAGAGAGGGGACACAAGCAGGGGTAGAGGGAGAGGGACAACCGGACTCTCCACTGAGCAGAGAGCCTGATGTGGGGCTCAATCCCAGGACCCTGGGATCATGACCTGAGCCGCAGGCAGATGCTTAACGACTGAGCTACCCAGGCACCCTTTATTAGTATTTTTTAATACTGGATATCAAAAATAGATTCTTACTTAAAATATTATTACATATATACATAAAATAAATATTACATATATTTCAATTATATTTCAATTGCTCGCAAATAAAACATTAATACTATGAATAACTGACTTAAAATTTAAATATTAGCTTTCTCATCTTTTTTTTAAGATTTATTTATTTATTTTAGAGAGACAGAAAGAGATAGAGTGGGGGGTTGGGCAGAGGGAGAGTATCTCGAGTAGACTCCGTACTAAGCAGGGAGCTCAAAGTGGGGCTCAATCTCCTGACCCATGAGATCATGACCTGAGCTGAAACCAAGAGTCAGACGCTTAACCAACTGAGCCACCCAGGTGCCCCAGCTTTCTCATCTTTTAAAGTAAAACAGTTATTTTAATTGATTTCTGAAACTAAAGTTTAGATCACTCAGGAATCTTACATATCTTCTCTTTATATTACAAGAAAAAGAAAAGCAAAGGAGTTGACCTAGTCATTTGGAATTTTCTTTCTTTGAAACTGAGTATAGACACCCCAGTATGTTAGCTCTACAGTCCTATCTGATGAGACTAAAATAGGGTATTTTGCATAGAAACATTAATATTCAGTACAATGAACATAGTCTATAAGAAAAATTAAACATCCACAAAGTTAATTTTGATCAAACTTGATGTAAAATATTCTACACTTTTGGAAAATCCTGTGTATTTACAGCATTATATTCCAAAAGTACTGTAACCTTGAATGACTGAAAAAATCCAAAATTTTACTTCAGTATAAAATAGCATAACTATTCTATTTGCCTTTGTTTGTTTGTTTTTTGGTCTTCCCAAAATAGAGAACAACACTATAAGATATATTATTAGGACACATATTAAGACATAAAAAAGTGAAATAGTAATACACTGTGGTTTTAAAAGCCCAAGAACTGTAGAAGTTTGGGCATGGAGGAGAGAGAAGAGCTGCAGAGCTTCAGCACCCAAGGCTACTCCAAACATAGCAAGCATAACTATCAACGAGGGTAACCTCCCATCTAGTAAAATGACTCAGCTACTCTCACTGCCTGGCTGCCCCTCTTAATTACTCTCTAATCTCATTCTGCCTTTCGCTTATCAACTGTTCATACACATTTCATTTTACATATGTTTAATACAAATGTACAAGGAGCCATCTTAAGGCCAGTTCCAGCATTATGAGACATTTAAAAGAAGCATCAATTCAACATTAAACCTTTGAAAAGTACTTCAGTAGTTTAATGTAGATTTCTGTCAGGAGATGAATAAGGCATTCTATTAAAAAAAGAAACATATCTCTCTTTATTGTTGTACTTTTTCTACTAACTTTATTCATTCACTTTCCTTTTCCTCTTTCCTCCTCTATATAACCACTTCCAGGAAAGTTTCTCCTTTTTCACCCCTTTTTATCTCTCACACTTTCTCATGTATTGATGTATGGTTTGTTCTATCACTAGCCTGCTTAGTGAAGGCTAAGTGGTTTCTCAGGAAACCATCCTTCCTCTTTAGAAGCTGGGGGAAGGGATGGATCACAGATATTTATAATGCGTTGTGTTTCTCTGTAATATTTCACTGTAAATGTGCTGGCATACATCCAAAAAGTGGGCTGTAATATTTACTTCTGGTACCTAGTGCCCCTTTCAACCCACAAAGCAATAATTATTTTTTCCTTTATTTACAAAATGTTTATTGGTCTAAAGAAATTACTTTCATTTGAAATTGTAACTGAAATTAAATGGTAAAATAATATATAAAGTATAATCCTATGTTAAAAAATAATAAGAAATGTAAATGTTTTTGTTTGTTTGTTTGGATTTTCCAGGTTTATTGAGATACAATTGATATATAACATTGCATAAGTTTAAGGTGAACAATGTGATGATTTGATACACTTATGTATATCAAAATCCTTACCACAATAAGGTTGGTTAACACATCCTTTACCTTGCATAATTACCATTTTAACATTGTTGTTGTTATAGTGAGAACATTAAAGCATCCTGGTCAAAGGGCACAAATTTCCAGTTATAAGATAAATCAGTTCCAAGGATCTAATACACAGCAGGGTGACTATAGTTAACAACATTTCTTCCTTTTCTAACCGACCTAGGCCTACTTTTAATTTAATTTCTTTTTGCAGTACCTCTGAACACAGTGCAATTTGACTTGTTCTGATTGTCCTCCTTTTTTTTTTTTTCCTGGAAAACTTTGTTGTTGGAAAATCTGGAGAAGTCCTAGAGAGAACAAACTACTAAATGTTCAGTCTCCCTTGTCTGATTTCTAGTGTGTCCATATGGAGCATATGAAGCATACTGTCATGTGAAGCAGTGCTACAAATTTACTCACACAAAATTACATACATTAAGTATAGTTCTTTAATCTTGCATACAACAAATTTCTTAACGGGAATTCAGAGTACAGATTAAGAAATCTTTACATGACCTCTGATTCCCTAATCTCCCCTTAATTAAGTCTCAATTCCATCACCTTATTTATTTTTCTCAGATTTCCTGTTCCCTTCTAGGTCCTTCTAGCTGGACTAGGAATCAAACTGACATGAGATATGAGATAGATTAAGAGGAGAAAATAAAATTTAATCTCATGTGTACAAGGAATCCACACAGACATGGAAATTTTAAAGTGAGGCAAAATGATATATATATATATATATATATATATATATATATATATATATATATATATATACACACATATATATGTCATCCTGAACTAAGGAGAAAGGGGGGGTAGGGGTCTGGGACTTCAGAGGGAAAAGAAGTAATTTACAGGACAATAAGAACAGCAGATGTTTGATAATTAGATGTTTGCCCTGCCATACAGATGGGTGACTCAGATAAAATTCATTTCTGCTAATGATCCTTATTCAGGATAAGACCCCCAATTTAGGTTCTTCTATGGAGTTCTGGGAGGGGCAAAATTTCTTTTGAGCTTCAGCTCAAAATAATCTTTATGCCAACGTGGCCCACCTTGGGGTGACCTGTCCTTGGCTCCCACATATTATTAAAGTAAATATTAAAGAAACCAGAGACAAACAACAAAATTGAGTGGGGGAATATCTATTTTATGTTTATCCCCATTTCTTTTTAGAGCATTTGAGAAGTGAATATAATTTAATTCTATTCTCAATGTTCATTATTTCCTCCAACACTGAATTAAAATGAAGAGACATAAAATTGAATACCAACAGTGTGGTTTGAAAAAATAATGTCTGGACTGACATTCAGACACACACACACACACACACACACACACACATATATTTTTTTAATTTAATAGCAGTGGCCTTTTACTCCAAGCATAATTTTGACTTCAAATGTACCTTTTCAAGTATGCCTTGTGGTTCATAGTATTTTTAATTAGAAAAAAAAATATATATATACATATATATATATCTGCAACATGAATTTTCAACTATAAAAAAGAAAAAAAGAAATTCCTTAGAATATCTCTCTATTATACAGACCATATGTAAGCAAAAAGCTTGCTCATTACACTATAAAAAAGAGCTCTGAACAACTGTAAATAAATATATGTACTACTATGAACATGTGATAGGAAATTATCTTAAATATTTCACACCATTAATATTATGTAATATCTAACAGTGCTCTTAGGCTCATTGCTTTCTTCCAGCAATAAGATTTGTCAACATCTATGTGATTACAGTACTTTTATAAATTTCCCAGTAATATATTATATTCCTTGTTTTCACTGTGACTCAGTCAACTTTAAATGAATTTCCTTCAATTTCCTGAAAAATTATACTCAAGTAGATTAAAAAATAAAAACATTAATTTCTACAATTTACCAAAATAACTATTAGCCTACTAGTTGGGCCACTGTGCTTTCTTAGTAAATCATGTAAAATTATTGATGATTTTATCCACTATTTGATAATTAGCTTTTGTAACAGATAACACATTTAGAAATAGAAATAAAATGGCTCATCATCAAATCCAATGATTAGTTATGCCTTCTTTGGCTTCTACATTTTCTCTTTCAGCTGCTCATGTAAAATCATCATTTCTTTCACCACTCATTTATGCCAGTACACTGACATCTACAATCCCATGGAAATCTGTTCATTATTTATATTTTCAATACTAGACAGTTATAGCAATTATATTATTAATTTACTTCATCATATCAAATGTTAGTCAATGACACAATTATAACACTACAAAAGTATAAATTTACTAATGGAAAATCCATTAGCCTAGATGATAGATGCTCCACCTTGGCTTCATATTGGAACCTCCTAGAGAGTTCTGAAAAATATCACAGACCTAGTCCCGCCAGAGATGTTTGGAGCTGTTCCTGAAATTAATTAACCAATACAGTGCTTGTGAAAATTTTAAGGGCACAATTATTACTTAAAAAATGTGGAGGTTTCTCAGAATATAATAATTAAGTACATATTTCAACTTTTTGAGATCTTTTTTCATCATACTTTCATCTAAATCTACCCAGCTACCTATCAACCACTTGATACCCTGGCAGAAAAAAAAAAAAAAATTATCATTCATTGAAAACTGATTTGTATAGTTGACCTTAAAAATCTGGTTTAAAAATATACCCTGTTGCTTACATGAACTTAATTTTATATTGTATACTTTGCTTATCTTCTTTTAAAATATATAGGATTACCAAAGGATTTTAAGTAACAAAAGCAGAGGAAGAAGAAGATGACAGTGTGGAAAACATATTTATTCTAATCAATAATTAAAGAAAGGCAAATTGAATCAAATTAGGAAATATTTGTAAAAGATAACACTTGATATTTGAAAAGATATAGGACCAGTACAAGCTCATAAAAGGATTCTGGGAGTATAAAGCTGGACAACTCTTTTATCAATAAACTTGTCAATAAAATATCTAACATTGTGTATATCTTTTCATTCAAAAACTGTAACTTAGGATTTAGGATTAAAAAAATCCCCAAATCATGAAATAAAAAAGAGAATAAAATAAAACAAATCTTAAAGGCAAACATGTTGGTAAAAATATTGTTTATCATATCTAAAAGTTTGAAAACTAACTAAATATCCAATGACAAAATAATAAACATTGGTGTATTTACTCAAAGTGTTATATGGCTGTTACCAGTAATCTTAATAAGAAAGTGTTTATGTTTTAATTTTAGAGATAAAACTAAAGACAGAAAATTGTATGTATAACTGGATAACAAATATGTAAAGGTATATAAACACTATATGTAGAGAAAATGAAGAGAATATTTAAAATTGCTTTACAAAATTTTGTCCCTAGGTATAACACCAATAATTTTTGATTGTCCTTTCAGATGCTTTAGACTTGAGTTGTAAAATGTTTATCTTTACCTTCCATAATAAGAATAAAAATAGGAAAACAATTATATTATTTCAAAGAAATAACAGTGAATGTAAAGTGGCATTTCCTTAGCAATCTTAATTTTCTCTATCTGCTGTTTCTATTGAAACTTTTGCAATGGTAGTGTTATGCCTCAAAGATGACACAATGTTTACAGGAACTAGTGATAAAGTCACAGGAAGAAGAAAGAATTGAACACTTCTTGAAATACAGCCCATTAAAAATACGACTATATAGTTTATCAAACAATTTTGTGGTTTAGAGTGGCATGGGTACTGGCAATAAAAATTCTGGCACTAAGGTTTAAACTGGGATTCTCTCAGGCAAGGCTGAATGTTCACTTCAGAAACATCAAAATAATGGCAGAAACATCAAAAAACAAATTATTAAACATGATGTTGGTTGTGTCTTTGATGATTTTTCTTTCATTTTCAACCATACATTTCTGTTTAATTTAAAACACTAACAAAAATATATTATTTTAATGTTATTAAAATAATAACATTATTTTAAATATATTATTTTAATGGATGAGGTAAAAATTGTATCTCTGATAATTCATATCAAAGGATTTTTTGTGTTTGGAGAATCCTGGTGGCTCTTCTTATATCATTTTGTCAATTTTCATTGTTTCCCAGATCCTTGATCATACTTCTCACTAGTAAGTCACAACCTTATTTTTACATAATGTTACACCTTTTGAAATTCATAGTAGAAATTTCTGAAAATTTCTATAAGAATAAGAAAGGATACTTTTATATTTCATCAATGATGTGAAATACTGAAATATCTGGAAACATTCTTAAAGGTGTATTATATCATAGTGAAGTGGACAGAAAAGCAGTATAATCTGACCTTGTCTTTGGTTGTTAAAACTGAAAGTCTGACTTGCACAGCAACAGCATCAAGCAGGATGCCAACTTAACAAGCATTATTGCCACTGATTTTCTCAGAAATGAAAACACAAGGAATGAAAAACCCAACTTACATTGTTTTTCAATAAATTTTAGCTTTCTTGTAAAACGTGTTCTCTGGGGGCATTTTAGTCTCTTTAAATTATAATAGTTTGCTGACTATTACCGCAGCAACTTTTAAAACTCTATGTGTTGCTATAAATTGCCTATGAGTCAGATTCATTGCAAGGTGAGGAAGGGCATTCTGAATGCCCTGTTTTTCTCATCTAATCCAAACCTAAAATAAAATAAGCACTCATGCATTTTACTTGCTGCATCCAGCTTTAAAAAAAAAAAATAGCACTAATTTCTTCAAGAAAAGAAGTAAAAGCAAGAGAAAAACATGTTTCTATTTAAAAAAAAAAACGCAAATTTTTCAGGATTAACTAGGATTTTATATAACCTTGCGGAAAGTGTTCTGATTAGCATTGACCTTCCTTTTCACATGGAGAATTGTGCTAGCCAGGTAGTAAATGAAGTCTCAAAGGTAAAGTAACAGGTCAGTAAAGTCAAGCATTTAATCAGATAATGGAAGCCTATGTCATTAATAAGTGTGTCATTTGCTTCAATAAAGGCATCACTTTAAGAAATCAAATCAGTGCTTTAATACTGTGCATAACTCCCACTGTCCCACCCACAAACTCTTCTTTGATTACCTCCTCCCTTTAATTGTTACTTCCTCTAAACTCTTATAGCATTATTGTCTGCATTCCTCATTTTGATTTTAAATAGAAAATTCTATCATATGGCCACGTATGCATTTTACATATGCTTAGTTTGCCTAGCCAGATTAAAAGTCTCCTTAGGACTGTAAATGCTTCTTATTGCCAAGTTTCAAGAAAACAGAGATTTCTAAATTGCCTAATAGTCTTACTAGCACCAAATGGAGCTAAATGGTTATGACGAACAAAGAAATTTTGAATGGAGTATATAATAATATATTCCTGCAATAACTGAAAATTATACAACTATAATTATATACATAGTCATATTTTGTCAGATGATTATTAAACCTGCTAGTTGTTCAAATACTGATGAGTGAATGAATGAATGAAATGAAAAACAATTTAATTATCACTTTTATCTTATTGGATATGACCAACAAAATAAACAAAACACAATTCTGAAAGTTCTCAGATTCAAAATTCCTTTGGTCATCTTTCTAAATTTACAGGATTTAGGACAGTGTCCCATATGTAATGGGAACACAGTGCAATAAAAAAAAAAACAACGCTGAATTAAGGCAAAAAATATTTGGTTTTTGTTTCTGTTTAGTGGTCTGCTGTTGGATGGGTCATGTTACCTCTCACATTATTAAAATAAATTAAACAAAATATATTCCTACTATTCTTGTAGCCATGAATCCTATGTATTCTCTAATAGATTTCTTTCCATTTCAGCTTCATTCAAAGGGCATATTTGGATCAATCTTAATGGAACAAGACATTAAAGTTAAGCTTGCATCTGCCCCAACACTGACAGGCTAACAATAACATGTTTGAAAACTATGAATAGATTTATGTTTCCCCTAGTATTCTGTAACATATCGCTAACGCTGACCCAATTTATCTCCTTGTATTTCTGTTTTGAAAACTACTTTTGTTGTCTGACTCCATATTCATCTATTATTAGCCAGTTCTGTTATTGAAATTTACATTCAAGTCATGTTTAACATTGAGTCAGTTCCCACATCTTTTATGGTTATCAGACATTGATTTCGCATCCAATGATAGTGAACTCTTATAAACTTTTTTCTGGGAGTGTGGTGTTTTATTTTTTTTAATTTTTAAAGAAATACTCACTGGCTAAATCTAGTACCAGTAGTATTACACTATCCAATGTCCCCAAATGAACTGTCCCCAAATGATTATCTCAGTGTCTACCCCAAGAACTCCAAGAACTAGTCAGATTTTTGCTAAATTTATTATTTTCAGCAAAATAATGACATATATGCATACATTATGTTAATGTATGGATGTACTTATGTTAATATTTATGTATAAATATATGTTCATTCATACATTGATGTGTATGTAAACTTACACCAATGAGAATGATTTTTATGTATGGATTGCCAACTAAGGCTCATAACTTTATTAGTGGATTTTAACTGTAAATGGAGAAGCCAAGGTCACATATGGAATGGTTAGCTAATGGAACTTTATGTATAAAGTATGATTTTTCCTACAATTGTCTAATTCTGAGGAAGAAAGGATTAAAAATACTGATTTTTGGTCTTAGTGAGACAACTCAAATGTAAGCATGTTCTGGTTTTGTTTTATTTTATTTTAACCAAAAGGAAGTATGCATTACCTTAACATTTTTCTTCTATTTTCTGTATCTTACAAATGTAATATGATAAAAAAGTAAAGGGAATTACCTTGTTAAAAACAAGACAACAGGCCCAAAATGGACTCAATTATGCTAAGTCCCATGTCAGCAAACTGATTCTTATAGTTTCAGCTCTCCCAGAAATGGAATCTTAAACCAGTCAATCAAGAATTACCTAACAGCACTAGGTAGGTAATTGCCTCATAGGCCCATCAGGAAAGTAGCCTGACAATAACCAACTTGCATTTTTGCCTACTATAACTTCTTTGTTCTCACTCCCTTCTCCCACTCCTTGTGTAAGTGTTTCATTTTTGTACAGCTCCTTGGAACGCCTTTCTATTTGCTAGATTGGAAGCTGCCCAATTCAAATCAATTTTTGCTCAAATAAACTCTTAAAATTTTTAATATGCCTCAGTTTATCTTTTAACAATATCTAATTAAAATATTTGTTGATAGAGTTTATAAACCACTTTCATATGCTTTAACTCATTTGATTTCAACCATAATTCTGAGTAGAGTGATCAAATATAATTATATTAAAATTGTAAGTGAGATAACTAAGAGGTTAAGTAGGCATCATCAAAGAACCAGTTAATAAAGAATGTGGAATTAAAATGAGTGTTCCAGTTCCAGATTTATTGCTGTTTTAATTAAAAATGCTATAAAATTACTAGAATAACATATATAACTATACATACCCATTAATTCAACATTCATTTAGAAAATATTGAGTGTCTCTTATATACAGGAGGACATTGTTGAAAGAAGATGAGATATATCAGGAAATAAAAGGAGTCAGGTTTCCTGTCATAAAGGAGTTTGTAATTTACTGGAGGAGATAAAAAAATAAACAATAAATGATTGACATCATAATGAACAAGTAAATTATATAGTATAATAGCTGATGATGCATGCTACAGAAAAGATTTAAAAATATATGAAAGATAAGGATGTTTAGGAGAATTTCTTATTGTTGAGGGTACAATTTTCAGGTCCTCTGATGATTTTTAATCAAAATATTTGTTTTTTAGGTGTTGAGTTGTACAAGTTCTTTATATATTATTGGATATTAACCACTTATCAGATATATCATTTGCAAATATCTTCTCCCATTCAGTAGGCTGCCTTTTTGTTCTATTGATTGTTTCCTTTGCTGTGCAGAAAGTTTTATTTTGATGTAGTCCTAATAGTTGATTTTTGCTTTTGTTTCCTCTGCCTCAGGAGATATATCTAAAAAAAAGTTTTGCTACACCCAATGTCAAAGAAAATACTGCCTTAAGTTCTTTTCTAGGAGTTTTATGGTTTCAGGTCTCACATTCAGATCTTTAACCTACTTGGGGTTTATTTTAGTGTATGGTATAAGAAAGTGGTCCAGCTTCATTCTTTTGCATGTAGCTCTCCAGTCTTCCCAGCACCATTTATTAAAGAGACTGTTTTTTCCACATTGTATATACTTGTCTCCTTTGTCATAGATTAATTGACCATATAATTGTGGGTTTATTTCTGGGCTCTCTATTCTGTTCCATTTGTATCTATACTGTTAAAATGTCCATACTACCTAAAGCAATGTGCAGATTCAATGTAATCCCTATCAAAATACCAACAGCATTTTTCATAGAAAGAACAATTAATACTAAAATTTGCATGGAACCACAAAAGACCCTTAATGGCCAAAGAAATCTCAAGAAAGAACAAAGCTGGAGATATCACAACTTCAGATTTCAAGATATACTGTAAAGCTGTAGTGACCAAAACAGTATGGTACTGGCACAAAAACAGACACACAGATAGAAGTTACAATTTTAATTAGGGTTGTCAAAGTAGAACTCAGTGAAGGGGTGGTATTTGAGTAGAGACATGAAGGAAGTGAAATATTTAGTCATGTAGCTATCAAAGCTCTGTAACCATTGCTTGTCTGGTCTGTGTGAAGAACAACAAAGAGGCTAACTGGGTTGTAGCAGGCTGAGTGTCATAAAATATGTAAAGTGAGGCAGGATATGTAGAGCTGTGTAGATCATTTTATAGATGTTGTCTTTTTCTGGGACACATGGGAAACATTATGAGTGAGGTTAAGAAACCATTATATGGTAGTAAGTGGTTGAGATAAAGTGGCAAAAAAAATTATTTTATCATTTGAAGAAAATAACTGGAAGATAATGCATAATCAGGTTTAAAACAAATATATGGCTGGTGAAATTTCATAAAATTATGATATTAGCATTAGTATGAGTGAAAGTGGGAAAAGTATTAAAATGGTGGTATGTATATAGGAGTAACCAGGATAATAAAGATGTCTGCAATCAAGGAGGGACTGTGAAAGTGTCTGATAAATACATAAATATTTGTTGAATAAATGGCACTAAATATAAACTTCTAGTTTTTTAAGTGTGTGGGGGGCAGAGGAAGTTCTACAAACCGTAGGGAAGAAACTGACCCCATGTCTACACCCAATTTTATGAAAGCCATCCAGGAGGAAAAAAGTCACCTCTTAAGAAGGCTACCAAGAAATCATTTTCCTAAAGTACTTTAGGGTAAACAAACTATAACACATAAATTCTTAATAGCAAAGGTGTAGTCTATTAATCTTACTGGCTCTTATGTCCCAGTTTCACATTGTTAGCAGGGTCTTTGATCCCTCCTGTCAGTTGGATTCTTCAACTGTGTAACACCATCATTTTCAACATGTGCCTACTAAGGTCATCTTGGAAAAGAGAATGAGGATTACTGAGGGAGGCTGTATATTTATTTCAGCCCACATTCCACTCGTTAGAAGATCTTATCAGAGGTATTGTCCATACTTTGAATGAGGATTTATAATCCTCTAAAATTCTTTTCAATTTTGACAATCAGTGATGCTGGATTTTTTAAGAGAAGGCTGAGCATGTAGTGTTTAGATGAAGAAAGGGATTGGCACAAGATGAGATGAGATGATTAATATGATACTTAATGTGGAAAACCCAAAAGACTCCACCCCAAAACTGCTAGAACTCATACAGGAATTCAGTAAAGTGGCAGGATATAATATCAATGCACAGAAATCAGTGGCATTCCTATACACCAACAACAAGACAGAAGAAAGAAAAATTAAGGAGTCGATCCCATTTACAATTGCACCCAAAACCATAAGATACCTAGGAATAAATCTAACCAAAGAGGCAAAGAATCTGTACTCAGAAAACTATAGAATACTCATGAAAGAAACTGAGGAAGACACAAAGAAATGGAAAAACGTTCCATGCTCATGGATTGGAAGAACAAATATTGTGAAGATGTCAATGCTACCTAGAGCAATCTACACATTTAATACAATCCCTATCAAAATACCATCCACTTTTTTCAAAGAAATGGAACAAATAATCCTAAAATTTGAATGGAACCAGAAAAGACCCCAAATAAGCAGAGGAATATTGAAAAAGAAAAGCAAAGCTGGTGGCATCACAATTCCGGACTTCAAGCTCTATTACAAAGCTGTCATCATCAAATCAGTCTGGTACTAGCACAAAAACAGATACATAGATCAATGGAACAGAATAGAGAGCCCAGAAATGGACCCTCAACTATATGGTCAACTAATCTTCGACAAAGCAGGAAAGAATGTCCAATGGAAAAAGGACAGTCTCTTCAACAAATGGTGTTGGGAAAATTGGACAGCCATATGCAGAAGAATGAAACTGGACCATTTCCTTACACCACATACAAAAATAGACTCAAAATGGTTGAAAGACCTCAATGTGAGATAGGAGTCCATCAGAATCCTAGAGGAGAACACAGGCAGCAACCTCTTCGACCTCAGCCGCAGCAACTTCTTCCTAGAAACATTGCCAAAGGCAAGGGAAGCAAGGGCAAAAATGAACTATTGGAACTTCATCAAGATAAAACCTTTTGCACAGCAAAAGAAACAGTCAACAAAACCAAAAGACAACTGACAGAATGGGAGAAGATATTTGCAAATGACATATCAGATAAAGGGCTAGTATCCAAAATCTATAAAGAATTTATCAAACTCAACAGCCAAAGAACAAATGATCCAATCAAGAAATGGGCAGAAGACATGAACAGACATTTTTCCAAAGAAGACATCCAAATGGCCAACAGACACATTAAAAAGTGCTCAACATCGCTTGGCATCAGGGAAATCCAAATCAAAACCTCAATGAGATACCACCTCATACCAGTCAGAATGGCTAAAATTAAGTCAGGAAACAACAGATGTTGGCGGGGATGCGGAGAAAGGGGAACCCTCCTAAACTGTTGGTGGGAATGCAAGCTGGTGCAGCCACTCTGGAAAACAATATGGAGGTTCCTCAAAAAAGTTGAAAATAGAGCTACCATACGACCCAGCAATTGCACTACTGGGTGTTTACCCCAAAGATACAAATGTAGGGATCCAAAAGGGTACGTGCACCCTGATGTTTATAGCAGCAATGTCCACAAGAGCCAAACTATGGAAAGAGCCAAGATGTCCATTGATAGATGAATGGATAAAGAAGATGTGGTATATATATACACAATGGAATGTTATGCAGCCATCAAAAGGAATGAAATCTTGCCATTTGCAACAATGTGGATGGAACTGGAGGGTATTATGCTGAGCGAAATAAGTCAATCAGAGAAAAGACCAGTATCATATGATCTCACTGATATGAGGAATTCTTAATCTCAGGAAACAAACTGAGGGTTGCTGGAGTGGTGGGGGGGTGGGAGGGATGGGGTGGCTGGGTGACAGACATTGGGGAGGGTATGTGCTTTGGTGAGCACTGTGAATTGTCTAAGACTGTTGAATCACAGACCTGTACCTCTGAAACAAGTAATACATTATATGTTAAGAAAAAAAAAAAAGAAGATAGCAGAAGGGAAAAATGAAGGGGGGGAAATCGGAGGGGGAGATGAACCATGAGAGACTATGGACTCTGAGAAACAAACTGAGGGTTCTAGAGGGGAGGGGAGTGGGGGGATGGGTGAGCCTGGTGATGGGTATTAAAGAGGGCACGTACTGAATGGAGCACTGGGTGTTATACATAAACAATGAGTCATGGAACACTACATCAAAAACTAATGATGTAATATATGGTGATTAACATAACATAATTAAAAAAAAGAAACTAATGGAAAATCTTGATACAAAACTTTGCCTTAAATGGTTATGAAAATCGTGGTTTTTTTTTTCCATAAGATGAATACAAGAAATAATGTTCTTTAAAATCCATCTTATTTTAGGCATGTGAGACTGGGCTGCTTTTTTGCTGATGTTGAAAAGAAAATGGAATCTCAAGCATTTTAAAAGGCAGGAAGAACAAGCTTTTTCAGACTTTGTAAATACTCCACATTATTCAAAAGTAAAATAGAAAATAGAATATATGTATATCCTGAATTATGCATGTATTAAAAAATCTGCTTTTCAAATTTTTTGAGAAGAAACTTTGATTTGCTTTTATAAGGGAACTTCCATGTTGTTTTAACTGTATGCATTTATTTTGGTCCAGGGACTTTGGTCTTTCCCAGAAATACTAAGAATAAAGTATGATCCTTCTCAAAACAAATCAAAACATAAAATAAAATAAATAAAGAAATAAAAACTTGAAAAAAAATTAAATAAAAACTTGGAAAAAATTAAAAACTTGAAAAAAAAAGATGAGATGGATGAGATGAGATGAGAAGGCAGGAGAAGGGTATTCAAAAGAAAGATGAAGCAAAAAAGAATTTTTTACTACATATTGTACATGAAGAGGAAATCCTCAATTAAATCATTTTTAGAATGTCAATGTAGAATATATTAAATAAACAAAATTTAAAAAATTTATTAACTGATTACTTGCTATGATTAAATATTTTACACTTATATGACATAGAATGACTAAAAAGTTTATCAAATATAATTACGCCATTTCATTATATATTTGAAATTTCACCTAAGTTTTTAAAAAATTATTTTATTAAATGATATTTTCTAAAAGAAAACTTATTTTCAATATTTCAGTTAATAAAATACTATGTTCCTATTTAGATTGCTTTGATATTGAGAAATAATCTGAATGTAACAAACTAAAAATACTGATTTCTGATAGGGTTTTAATAGACGCAATGCATCTAATTTATTAATGGTTGGTTTATTAGGTCTTGGAAACAACTGAAACAACTAGTGTTAGGCCAGTTTTTAAAGTATTCTTGATTTCTGTTTTGAGATAATCTCTGAAATCGGGTGTTTAGAAGTATACTTAGTAAATTTACAGAAACATACTAAAGAGCTCAGCTGACATAAATGCAGCAAGCCCTTTCCAAAGCAAAAGGTTAACTGTTTTTCCATCAGTGTACTTTCAATTCAATTATTTTACATTTTAGAAGGATGCAGGTGGTAAGATCTCTTCATAGCTTCCAAAAATAAATCAAGAAGGTCAAGCTTGAAAAGCTCACAATTATATTGAATATACTGACATCCAAGAAGGACTAAGGGGATGAAATAATGAAGACTATAACAATTATAATGAAAAAGGTAGAGGAAATTAATGGTAACCACGGCATGTTAACACAGACAATAGCAACTTGAAAAGATTACATTATGTATATAATAGCTAAAATTATGTGTGTGTGTTTGTGTGTGTGTGTGTATAACTCAAAAGAATGGTGCATCTTGACCAAACTTGGGGGAAATTTTCTATTTCCAAAACTGAATTTCAACTGTACAATTTGATAGGTAAACACCATCAATCTGAATTAAAAAAAACCCTGGACTTCATAAAAGCCAAACTTTTATTCCTTTATGTAACAAATGTGGGGATACATATTATAGGCAATTAAATGTGCTAAGGCATATGAATATATAAAGAAGAATAAAACTACAAGTTGCTTCAGTAAAGTAGCAAGATTTCAGATAATGGTAAGGCTTATAGTTTTACAGTTTTACCAGTCCAAACAAGTGTTTGCGTGTCTGTGTGCACGTGTGTGTACACAAATCTAGGCATATACATATATGCTTATCTTTATATATGTATGTAAATAAATATATAACTAAATATATAAATAAAATTTATTAACTGATCATTTGCTAAGATTAAGCATATATATATATATGCATGTGCACACAGATATGCATGTTTGTATAAACATTCGTACAAACACACACACATACATGTGTACTTCTTGCAATATAGTGAGGCTCTGCTACTTATATAAAATCCTTGCTGCTAAAGGTACAGAATTAAAATTGAAGACAAATCAGGAGGGATATAATAGAATATGAAATCTGCTAAGAAGTAGGATCTTTGAGGAGAGGGACCATGCCTGATTTCGAACACTTCACACTGATGCTCACAAGACAGCTGTTGACTGAATATGTCTATTTATTTCTAATGGCATTTAAACAGATCGTTTAGGTTTCCTAGATAAATTATCATATCAGCAAATAATGGTAACTTTTCTTCCTCCTTTTTCAATATTTTTACCTCCTTTGTCCAATTGCATAATATCCATTTTTATAATGTGTACACCCGTTTTAAATAGTACTTAAAAACATAAAATATAATAGTATATAACATACTAATACGCACTTCAAGAGTATTGAAAGATAATAGGATTTAAAGTATGATTGACATTATTCTTATAATACTGAAATTCTGAGTATGCCAGATTAGAAGTTGCTGGAATGATTAGGTGCATAAAGATAGTCCATGTTCAAAAAAAAAAAAAAAAAGTAGGGTGTGGGGGCATATTACAAAGAATTGCTAATTCTACATTAAAACTTAATTTGAATTCTCCTGACCAAAATGATAACTTACTTTTAAATCTTTGCAAATATGCTCATTTCTCTACTTCCACGTGGGAGGCTCTTCCCTCAGTGTATTTCACATACCTTCCCTTACTAAAACACAACTGAGTATTTCAAGGTTTAGTTTTCCTCAGTACATTCCCTGTGATATTTTTATCATAGATTTTATATTTCTCCATCCATGGAGGGGAATTTGTCACCCAGTACAAGTTATATGCAATTAATTACCTTAAATTAAAACATTCAAATTCACTCTGTTGAGAATAGCTAAATTATCTTGTATGCATTGGTAGGAGAATCCAGTTATATGGGTTTTTCCCTGTTTCTATAATTTGCTGATTGGACATACTTATATTAGTTAATAAACTAGTCTTGTTTCTTCATGTGGAAAGTTACTGTTTTAGGAAGTGAAGGTTAAATGTATTCAAAATACAATAAATTTCTTATTTCATAATCAGTGGTCACATAATTTATCACCTCAAGTAGGATATTTTAATATGAGTGTGGTGCTCTTAATAATTATTCTTGAATAACAGGTGTAAACTGGGACCATCCTGAGAAAACTAGGATGCATGAACAATTAAAATATGTAAGAAATGTTAATTATATCAATGATAATGATGTTGATGTCATATTTTTTAATCTCAGCACACCTTCGAAAAACACTAAAAAATATGAATTAAGTTTATTTTTATTGTCATGTAAGGAGGCATTGGTGTTAATCACACATAGATTTGTCTACTCCTTATATACATACATATATATACACACGTATGTAATTATTGTTAATAATTTATAATTAATTATAAATAATATGTAAGTCTTTTATAGATTAATGTGAAGATTAAATGTGAATATACACATTCGATAACACATATATAACATATATGTGTGTATATACTATACATTACATTTATATATTGTGTGTGTATATGTGTGTGTAGAGAGAGAGAGTGAACCTAGCAAAGTGTCTCATACAGAGCATCTGTCTTTGTTTCATTTCTTTCTCTACTGAGTAAAGTTAAATATGTAGCATATTTAAGCAATGCTTTTTCAGAATCAATGATGATTTACTGCAATTATGTGTGAACCCATCTGGTTTAGATTATTGTCTTTCATAGTACTTCAAGGTAAGTTTAATTTAACATGCTAAAAAAAAAAAAATCAAAGAACTACCTGGGAATTGTAACCTTTGCTATGTACAAAATTTCATATATTCCACAAAATAATTAATTTAAGCATGAATATATACAGCAGACTCCACATAACATTCAGGATGTGCCTGATACCAACAATGAATCATTCTAAATGGGAATGTGGCAAATGTACTCAACTGATTCCTACTTGCATGCTACCTATTTGAAGATTCTTGAAAAGAAATAGCAAAGTAATAAATAAAAGTATTTAAATAGATATGCCAAGTGTCTTATTCTAATTCCTCTAATTTAAATCCTGCCTTGTATTTTAACATCATGTCCATAATTACACCTTGTTTGTAAGAATGCTGTTTTACTGTCAACATTTTATTTCTTTGCTTACATAGAAAATATGTTATAAGTCTTAACTAGATATTTCAGCTTCTCATTTTTTTTCTTTACTTATTATCTGTCCTTAATTAGTTTAAGAACTACTGTGGTATTTGATCATACTATTGTTTTCCTAGAGTCTTGTATTAATCTTGAAATCCTATTAAACCTATATTAATCAGAGGCTAATTCCTCTGATATAACATTTTATACTTAGAATTTCTAAATTTGCTTAGTTTTAAGGAAAAATTAAAATTCCAGTTCAAATAAGTGAACAATTTGAAGCTTTTCTAATTGTTAATATAAATAAAATATCCCCAATGAAACTGAGCATCTCATATCACATACAAAGCTTAAGCTAAATTTTGAAGTAATATCTTGGCCACTAGCTAAATCAAATATACAGCCAAGGTATGGGGACAACTTTGCTCCATTAAAAATGTGAGTAAGAAAATTAATTACTTGCCCCAAAGTCATGAATGTGTCAAACTGGCCTACTGGAGCATTTATTTTCTTGTATGAAAAATAATTAGCATTTAGAGTTATCAATATCTGGCTAACCTTGATTTGAGTATTGTATATATATACAATTTATATATATATAAATTATAAATTTCCATGTAAACATAAGACTCTTTGCTATAGACAAAATGTTTGTTGCCCCCTAAAATTCATATGCTAAGTCCTAACCCCCAGTGTGATGATATTAGGGGGTGGGGTTTGGGGAAATGAATAAGTCATAATGGTGGAGCTCTCATGAATGGGATTAGTGCCCTTATAAAAGAGACTACAGAGAACTCCCCTGCCCCTTTGCCATGGGAGGACACAGTGAAAAGGCGTCATCCATGAAGCAGACATCTAATCTGCTGGTGCCTTGATCTTGGATTTCCTAGCCTCCAGAACTGTGAGAAATAAATTTCTGTTGTTTATAAGCCACCAGCTTATGGTATTCTGTTATAGAAGCCTGCATAAACTAAGACACTCTTGAAAAAACTTAAATTATAATTGTGGAGAGGTTAAAAACAATTCCTCGAATTTGTGATGTGTCAGTATACTGTAAATGGCTAAACATTGAGGGAACCCATAAGTGGTTATATTTAGAAACAGAGCCCAGTCTCCTGTTTCATATTGTGTTACATAAAGGCATGGGTGAATACAAGTGCAGAACTATGGCTTATTTTTCTGATTTCAAGCACACTAGCAGTGAGGATAGCTTTGATGTCCTCCCACCTATAGCAGTATTTGCACGATGCTCTAATATATGTGCTTTGTGTTAAGATCTAGGATAAATGCAAGCTTCAAACCTAATAAATTTGTCTATTTACTTTATGGAAGTTAACATACTGAATGTTCTTAGTATTTAGACATTGTCTTATATTGTAGAATAGCTTTATTTGTTTAAGTCACTGGCTTACCTGCTTTGTAAATATAAATAATTATTGACTTAAAATACTCTTCCAGGTTTAAAGTCTTACTGGAGACTTAGAGGGGGCTTTATTGATCAACAGTAGTGACAGCTGGCTACAAAGTGACACACCCTATCAGTCAGATAATTAATGTGTACTGAAGCAAACTGACAAAACTATGGACTGGAGAGTGTAAAGAAGAAGAAAATTCAGTAACTGAAGAAACTTTAGTATAATTAAGCTAGGTTTGCAAATACCAAAAGATTTACTGCAAGCTTATTATAATCTCTCAGACTGACGAAATCCAACGCAAAGCTATTTTATTCTTCCAAGACATCCTAGACTGATGGTATTAAGTATAACCACAATACCTTAATGTCATGTTCTAGAGCTTCATTGATCTTCATACTTGCAGTTGTAGAATACAGTTGGAAAACTTTTCTGTTCTCTTTTCTCTAGTCTTTTCTCTTCTTTTCTTTGAGAATCTAATGCCCATTTACCTGTTTCAGAAAAATTAAATTGAGGAAGTAATAAGAAATAAAAAGTAACATAATATTGATTGAAATAAAATATTTTATTTATATTGTTTTAAAAGGTAAAAAAGAAACATTTTCCAATAAATGTGCAAATACAGGAAAATATGCATATACAGTTATATATACATATGCAATTATTTGTTCATATAATTTTATACATTACAATTTGCTACTTATCAGTATTTTCTCACATTTCTTCTTACTCAGTTTGAATTCTCTTATCCCTCATTAATAACACTCTTGTGCATATCCCCTCAATTGCTTTACCCTTCTTTCATATTTGTAAACTGCAATCCTAGTTAAAGCCAGCTCTCAGCCTACTCCATGCCTGCATACATACATTTGAATGAAGCTGGAAAATGTGACCTTGTTGACTTGCCTTGCTTTAATTGCATGATCACTATCCTCCAGTGAGACTTAATGCTTCCAGGCAATCATATATATTTACTCAGTCTGAGTCACTTTCTTTCATTCCTATCCTGTTGTGCTATACTTTCTGCTTGCTCCCTTTTCAGATTTTTAACAACTCCTGCACTCTCTTCACAGTTGATGACTTTCCTCTCTATTTCGCTTATAGAAGTAGTTTCTCTCAATCATGCTGCTATTTAATCATAAAAGGGAAACCAAACCAAAACAAAAACCCTCTTAAAGCCATATCCTTTACATCAAAACAGACTGTGTTAAAATCATCAATGACATCCATACTGATAAATGCAATGGCCAATATTTACTCTTCATCTCACTTAAAGTATTAGTAGCACTTAATACGCACAATCTCTCATTTTCTGCCTTGGAACAACTTTTTTATTTAGCTGTCAGACAACATATCCTTGTGACTGCCCTGTTGATTCACTGCACATTCATTTGAATATTTTTTCCTAATTTTTTTCATTTGTTTGAACTGTTAATGGTGGCAACTGAAGTATTAAATCAAGGAACTTAAAAAAAAAAACATTATCCTCACTCCCCCTCATGATAAATTTTATGTGAAAATTTGATTGGGGTAAGAGGAACACAGATATTTGGTTAAGCACTATCTTGTGTCTATAAGTATATATGTGGATGAAATTAACTTTTGAATCAAAAAAATAAGTAAAGCAGATTTCCCTTCTCCATGTGGTTGGACCTATCCAATCTACTGAAGTTTTTAATAGAATAGAAAGACTAAGCAGGGGAAAATTTATTCTCTCTGTCTCTGAGCTGAGACATTACTAGTCTTATCCTGCCCTTGGACTCCAATCTAGACTTGAATGAACTTAAACCATTGGCTCTCCTATACCATTATCTACTGAGAGATAATTTTTAAACATTGATTAAAAGCATTAAGTGACAAATGAAAACTTATCTTGGCTTCCTTTAACAAGAGCACTATTATACAAGCAGTCATATAAAATAAATTGTTTTAGGAAGATATTACAGGGAATTGAAGTGGAGGGATTGGATTAATTTCGACAGAAAAAGAGAGAGAGTCAGTCTAAGTTTACTTATTTGAGCTGATTACCACTGTGAACATTTGATGCTCAATTTTGCTGGGGACCATTTGAGGGTGATTTGTTTCCTTACTGTTGAATTCTAAGATTTCTTTTCACGTTTTGGATAAAAGTCCTTTACCAGGTATATCTTTGCAGATGTTCTCTCCCAGACTGTGGTTTGTCTGCTAATTCTCTTGACACTGTCATTCACACAGCAGAAGTTTTTAATTTGAATGAAGTCCAGTTTATCAATTTTTTCTTTGTGGCTGTGTCTTTGCTTTTGTTATCCAGGTTTTTTTTTTTTTTTTTTTTTCCATGTTATTGTTTAGGAATTTTATTTATTTATTTATTTATTTATTTATTTATTTATTTATTATCTATCTCTATGTAAATATATGTATAGCTATTATTTATATAGTTTAACATTTTACATATAAGTCTATGATCCATTTTCAGTTAATTTTTTTGAAAGGTAAAAGACTGTATTTAGATTCATTTTTTGGCATGTGGGTGTCCAATTATTCCATCACCATTTGTCGAAGAGACCTATCCTTGCTCTGTTGTATTGCTTTTGCTCCTTTGCCAGAGATCAGTTGACTCTATTTATAGGGTTCTATTTCTGGGATCTCTATTCTCTTCTACTAACCTGTTTGCCTATTCTTTTGCCAATTCCACACTGTCTTGATTGCAGTAGCTCTACAGTAAGTCTTGGATTTGGGTAGCATTAGTCCTCAAACTTTTTGTTCTCCTTCAACTGTTGGCTATTCTGTATCTTCTGCCCATCCATACAAATTTTATAATCAGTTTATCCATATCCATGAAATAACTTTCTGGGAGTTTGATTGGAATTGCATTATATCTATACATCAAGTTGTGAAGAATTGACATCTTGACAATCTTGAATCTTCTATATATGAATATAAAATGTCTCTCCACTTACTCAGTTCTTTGATTTTGTTCATCAGAATAAACGGTGTTTCCTTACTTTAAAAAAAAATGGACACTAATATAAAGGCAGCTGCACAGTTTTCTGGTCATTAAAGTTGTGTTTCTATGTTTCTGAGAACAATGGTGAAAGGATGAATTTTTCTGCTAATGTCAGATAAACCGCTTGGCCAAATTCTGATAGTCATAACAGTGGTGAGCCACCAAATCTGTGTATGTTTCTACCAAATCTATGAAGAGCAGCTTCGATTCAGAGCAAGTCAATCAGGAATATTTGAAATTTCAGACCTACATCACAATTCAGTTGTCTGATCTTAGTTGAAGTTACTCTTAGATCTAACAATTTACTGATAATCCCATTTCCTATTTCAGTGTTATTATCATCTTTCATCATTCTAAAATGAATCTCCACCATAAATATTGAAAATGTGAGAATTTATTTCAAGGGCAGTTTGTTAGAAAGGTAACACTGTATGTGAAATTATTTTTTATGGTTTTAAAAGCCATGGATGTTGGGGAGTGCATTTAATTTATTTAAAAAATATTTTGTCCTTTAACATGTTACATAACCATATTCTGGCTCTTAAACAGAGAATAAGGAAAACCTTAAACTTACTGCCTATATGCCACTGAAGGATACACAGTGTTACTGGATGTAGCAATAGACAGATTTTTTGTTTGTCTTTGCCTTATAATATTGCCTAGCTTATGCCACTATTAAGTGCTAAAATTTGGTTAGTATCCAAAAGAACCTGAGGTGGTATAGAACATGGCTATGAGCAACAGTATGTAAGATATTCTGCCCAATGTGCAGAGGATTACTAGAAGAATAACTGCTTATCCCCCCCCCCACCTTTTTGACAAATCATCAGCCAAATGTTTCATATAAGCTAAAAAAAATAAGACATAGAGTAGGTAACTATGTTATTATTATCACTGTTGTTGATAGCATAAAGACCAAAAGAGCTGGCCCATCTTAAGCCCACACAAAATAATTCAAAGCAATAGAAATAGTCAAGTCTGTTGGAATAGACCAATAATATGTCTTTCAAGACTGGAAGATGTTGAAGTTCAAACAAAGATGATGCTTCAAATAATGATGTTTGTTAATACAGAATGACTATGCCATAAATATTTTCACCACATCAATCAACCAATTGATCACTCAACCAACCAACCTGATGGCTTTCGAGAACTTTTAAAATACAGCAAAATGTAATCCAACTAAGGAAAAGAAATGGACCTATAAGTGCAACTCTATAAAACAGAATTACTTCCTGCTTTATCCTGTTTGCCTCACAGTTTTAACCTCAAAAATTCTGTTATTCTCACTTTATAATGAAACAATTCCTATCTCTATGTGTACAGCCATGGTCTAATTCTTTTGACAAAGGAAAGGGACACTATAATTTTCATATACAAGTTTGGTAACCATACCATGTTTCCATAAAATGAGCTAACTGTCCAGAGAAGAACTAATCCAAATCCCCTAAAAACGAGAAGAGGCAGTCAGCTGATTGACTTAAAAAGGTATTTTTCATTCACTTATTCTTTCTTCACTAGCTTCCCTTAACAGAATTTACTATACTATTATTTCAGGAGGTATCAAACACACTACTATAGCATTTGACTAAACCACAATCTCAATGAACTATTTTGGTGTTTGTGTGTGTGTGTGTGTGTGTGTGTGTGTGTGTGTGTAATTGTTAGCAAGGCAAACATTTCTACCCAATCTATGAAGAGCAACTTTGATTCAGAGTAAGTCAATCTGGAATATTTGAAATTTCAGACCTCATCTTATATATCATTAAGCACATAATTTTTCAAAAAGAAAAATTGTCAACATATTATTTGGAATTTGTAGCATTACTGTTATTTATTTTTGAAGAAAACAGCTACAGGAATCTAATCATAATATATCCAGATACATGCTCATTTTATAATAAAGAGATTTTTGGCTCCTTTAAAGAAAAGAAAACAAAACAAAACAAAACAAAACATAACTAGTTCTTTGGTCTGGGCCACAGAAGTGAGGTGAAAAAAGGGAACATAATTGTTTGGAAAGTGTCACAATAAGACACACATAGTGTCCTGCCACTGTCACCTTAAGAAGCACACCTGCACCAAATGTATCTAACCTACTAAGTGCAGAGAAAACATGTAACTTGAGTGCCAAAGCTAAATAAAGAAATGCCATTCGTACAGGTCATTTGAGAGACCCAAAAATTGTATACTGCAGATTCAGGCATAAGTTCCCTGAGGAAACAACACCTAAATCTGAGAGCGTAGATGTTGCAGTACCCAGTTCATCTCAAGGAATGGATGACTAGTTGCTAAGTAAATGTTCTGGTTTTAAAATAATTTTTTAAAATGTGCATGTGTGTATGTGTGTGTGTATACTTAACTTTCAAAGTATTTTGAAATGTTTTCTACCATATATTTCTATATGTTAACTTAGATACTAACAATCCCATTGAACCAAATATATTGAAATTTGATCAAAGTTTTGTTAAAATCTTTCTGCAATTTTTATTTAAATTTAAAAACTTAAGTGAAGATGAATGGTATTATTAAACATATTTTTAGATTTACCATAGTTAAAATAATATAATAAACATTTATTCTCAGGTGGAAGTTGCAGTTTTTAAATTACCTTTTAAAAAATTATAAACTACATATTCTTTTCTTTTAACCTTTTCTAACATATTTAGGATGCTGTCGATCAATATATTCAGAAAACATAATTCCATTTTAATATCAGCTTAAGATAAGCCAATTTAAGTAGATCACACCAAATATCAATTAATGCATTCCAATCACATATTAGTGACTAGAAATAATCATGCTGCCTTAGGTAAGTTTAATTTTTAAAATTTGCTTCATTTTTTATTTCTACCAATATTTCATTTAAAATGTTATTTCCAATATAATTGATATATGGCACCTTATGGAGCTTTATATTTTCCTTTTGATAAGGCATAAAATGAAAAGGGTAGGCATGGGGCAGCTAATTGTTATATGGGACTTGGAACAAGTGAATCATAAAATGAACACAGCTACCATTCATTACTCCAAAATTCTCCCTCAGTGTCATGCTGTTGCATTTAATTTTTTCACTTCCATTTATTTAATCATTTCACATCTGTAGAATATGATAAAAGAAATTCTTGTATAAAGAATTTTGGAACTAAAAACTAAAAGTGAACCAATCCACTAAGTTTACTAACTGATTCCTTGGACACTAGTTAAGAAAGAAATACTTTTACTGTTATCATCTTGTTTTATACCTAAATCTACAAAGCATTTAACATAAGTAATACATATTAATATGTCAATACACTGTCTGTGGTATTTAGACCTAGTTAGCATTTTTATTGAACTCCTGTGTTAACATTTTCAGAAATGGACTGTTATTAATTACCAATTTAAATCCATACTTTGATACTATGGGTCACTATTAAATGGGTCATTTCAGCAGTAATAGCTCTTACTAAGAGCAATACTTCAATTTCAGCAGATTTCAGTGTTAATAATTAAAGTGTGCATGTACCACAACCTATTTGTCATGGTAACTAGACAGCATAAGACATTAACATGATTCTGCTCTTGATGAAAGACACCATTCCATTCCACTGCTATTTTCAAAAGCATTTCACTTCTCTTAATCTAGTCTAATTAAAGGAAACGGGTTATTTACCTGTCATGTAAAAATAATAATTTCATATCTTAACAGCAATCTGGGGAGGTATGATTGCTAAATTTGCTAGTGGACTCTAGGAAATGTTCCACATAATTTATTGTCGTTGTTTTGTTAGTTCTGCAAAACCTACTGTCACTGGCATCGTTAAGAACTAAGAGCATTCCTTTGCACATATCCATCATCAAGAAATCTCAAATGTAAAATGTTGTGCAAATTTCTTTCTCTCCAGCTCTTATTTTCCTACATCCTACCTTGTATTCCAAAGAGATAACTAGAAAATTTAAGCAGCAGGATATGAGATATCATCTCTGAGATTATAATTTTTGTCTTGATTAGTCTAGTGGTGAGATCTAGAAAAAAAAATTAATCTCTCCGAGCCACAGTTTTCTCTTGAGTGTTAAAGTGTTCTGCTGACTTTGGAGTTCTACACAGGTATACATTGTTTTACTGCACTTCGCTTTATTGCAATTCACAGATACTGTGTTTCTTTACAAATTGAAGGTTTGTGGCAACCCTATGTCAAGCAAGTTTACTGGCGCTATTTTCCCAACAGTATTTGCTCACTTCATGTCTCTGTCTCACATTCTCGTAATTTTCACAACGTTTCAAAAATTTTCAACATTATATTTGTTATGGTAATCTGTGATCAGTAATCTTTGATGTTACTATCGTAATTGTTTTGGACTGCCATAAACCATGCCCACATAAGATGGCAAACTGAACTGATAAATGTGCGTGTTCTGACTGCTCCACTGACTGGCCATTTCCTTGTCTCTTGCGTTCTCCTCCCTTATTCCTTAAGACACAACAATTTTGCAATTAGGCCGATTAATAACTCTATAATGGCTTCTAGGTGTTCAAGTAAAAGAAAATAAAAGAAAGAGTTGCATGTTTCTCACTTTAAATCAAAAGCTAAAATGATTAAGCTTAGTGAGAAAGGCATGTCAAAAGTGGGGACAGGCTGAAACCCAGGTCTTCTGCACCAAATAGTAAAGTTATGAATGCAAAGGAAAAGTTCTTGAAGGAAATTAAAAGTGCTACTCTAGTGAACACAAAAATGATAAGAAATCAAAACAACCTAATTGCTGATATGGAGAAAGTTTCAACGGTCTGCATAGAAGATCAAACCAGCCACAACATTCCCTTAAGCGAAAGCCTACTCCAAGCAATTCTATGAAGACTGAGAGAGGTGGGGAAGCTGCAAAAGAAAAGTTTGAAGTTAGCAGAGGTTGATTCAGGAGATTTAAGGAAAGAAGCCACCCTCATAACATAGAAATGCAAGGTGAACCAGCAAGTGCTGATTTAGGAACTACAGCAAGTTATCCAGAAGATCTAGCCAAGATAATTAATGAAGGTGGAGACACTAAACAACAGATTTCCAATGTAGAAGAAACAGCCTTCCATCGGAAGAAGATGCCATCTAGGACTTTCACTCAGGGGAGACGTTAATGCCTGGCTTCAAAGCTTCAAAGGACAGGCTGCTGACTCTCTTGTTAAGGTCTAATGCATCTGGTGACTTTAAGTTGAAGCCAATGTTCATTTACCATTCTAAAATTCTGAGGACCCTTAAGAATTATGCTAAATCTACTCTGCTTGTGCTCCATAAATTGAACAACGAAGCCTGGATGACAGCACTTCTGTTTACAACATGGCTTAATAAATAATTTAAGCCACTGTTGAAAACTAGTCTTCAGGGGGGGAAGAAAGATTCATCTCAAAATATTACTGCTTATGGACAATGCACCTGGTCACCCAAGGCTCTGATGGAGATATACAATGAGATTAATGTTTTCAAACCTGCTAACTTAACATCCATTCTGCAGCCCATGGATCAAGGAATAATTTTTACTTTCAAGTCTTATTACTTAAGAAATACATTTCATAAGGCTATATATAACTGCCATAGATAGGGATTCCACTACTGGATCTAAGCAAAGTAAGTTGAAAAACTTCTGGAAAGGATTCACCATTCTAGATGCCTTTTAGAACATCTGTGATTCATGGGAAGAGGTTAAAATATCAGTACTAATACAAGTTTGAAGAAGTTGATTTCAACTCTTATGGATAACTGTGAGGTGTTGAAGACTTCAGCAGAGGAAGTAATAGCAGATGTGGTAGAAATAGCAAGAGAACTAGAATTAGAAGGGAAGCCTGAAGATGTGACTGAATCACTGTATCTCATGACAAAACTTTAACAGCTGAAGATTTGCTTCTTATGGATGAGCAGAGAAAATGGTTTCTTGTGATGGAATCTACTCCTGGTGAAGATACTGTTAAGATTGCTGTAATGACAACAAAGGATTTAGAATGTTACATAAACTTGGTTGATAAAGCAGTGGCAGGTTTTGAAAGTGCTGGCTCTAGTTTTGAAAGAAGTTCTAATGTGGGTAAAATACTCTCAAACAGCTTTGTATGCTACAGAGAAATTGTGCATGAAAGGAAGAATCAATGGATGAGGTAAACCTCATTTGTTGTCTTAATTTAAGAAACTGCCACAGCCACCTCAACCCTCAGAAAATACCACCTTGATCAATCAGCAGCCATCACATCCAGGCAAAACCCTCTACCAGCAAAAAGATTATGATTCACCAAAAGGTCTGATGATGCTTAGCATTTTTTAGCAACAGATATTAATTAAGGTATGTACACTGGTTTTTTAAATGTAATGCTATAGCATACATAATAAACTACGGTATAGGGGCACCTGGGTGGCTCAGTTGGTTAAGCATCTGCCCTCGGCGTGGGTCATGGTATCAGGGTTCTGGGATCGAGCCCCGTCTAAGGCTCCCTCCTCAGTGGGGTGTCTGCTTCTCCCTCTGCCCCTCCCCCCACTCATGCTCTCTCTCTCTCTCTCAAATAAATAAAATCTTTAGAAAAAAAAAAAACTACTGTGATATAACGTGAACCTAAAACTTTTATATGCACGGGGAAACCAAAAAATTCATTTGCATTGGTTTTATTGAGATATTTGCTTTATTGTCGTGGTCAAAACCTAAACTCACATTATCTCCAAGGTATGTCTGTAATGTCATTTAATCTCTGATAAAAGCTAGAATAAAGCTAGAACAAAAATAGTCTCAATTCTAGAAAAAGTACTTTGACTTCACTTGATAAACATCATTGCATATTGTATTAATGAAATGTTTTTCTCAATCTTAGATGTATTACCTACCATTCTATTTAAAACAAAGTGAATATAAAATATTTCAAATCTTCTTTCTAAAAAAACAATTATTTAATATCTTATGAAAAGCATACAAAATCTGTGAAAAATGGTAGGTGGGTTAAAAATAAGAATGGCCCTTGGGGTGCCTGGGTGGCTCAGTCGTTAAGCGTCTGCCTTCGGCTCAGGTCATGATCCCAGGTCCTGGGATCAAGCCCCACATCGGGCTCCCTGCTCCTTGGGAAGCCTGCTTCTCCCTCTCCCACTACCCCTGCTTGTGTTCCCTCTCTCGCTGTGTCTCTGTCAAATAAATAAAATCTAAAAAAAAAAAAAAAAAAAAGAATGGCCCATCTCCTCAAGAAGTTCACACCCCAGGCTCTTTCAAAAGAAAAATGATTTTCTTTTAAGTTCATACATACATACACATGAATACACACGGTTTTCTATTTTAAAGTATTGCTGTGCTATAAAATGAAAAAGAAAATTATTAGTATGTTCCCAGTTGCCAAAATTTTATTAGAGTTATGAAGAAAATACTGTATTTTTCATGGTCTTTTAAATATATTTGAATATCATTTTTATGGCACATCCATCAGGCCATCAGCTAGCCATAAGTAAAATATCTTGAGGTCAGCCATCATGACACCTTCAATCAGATTTCTGAAGGTAGAAAGCCTTATTGCTACTGGAAGGTAAATATATGACTGTGTAATTGCGCCTGTTACTACTAGGTGAGGGTAGTGGCATTGTTGTCTCTCAGGCCTCACTATGCAGATTTATTTCTAAGATAACTATAATTTCCTTTGTGTATAGATTCTTCCCTCACTCATTCATGTGCCTTTCTGGAAGCTGATGTTAACCCTAGCTCCACGGGTAGGCCTGATTATTCTAAGACAGGGTCTTTCAAGCTTAGTACTACTGACAATGTGATCTGAACAATTCTTTGTTGTGGGGGGCTGTCAGGTACGTAGTATAGGTTGTTTAGCAGTATTCCTGGCTTCTACTCACTCGATGCCAGTAGTGCTGCCGTAATTGTGATAACCAAAAAATGTCTCCAGATACTGTCCAGTGTCCTCTCAAGGGCAAAATCACGCCCAGGTGAGAACCTCTGGTCTAAGAACACTCTACATATTCTTGCTAACAACTGGCTCAGAAATGTGCCATCAGATACATGAGGCTTCTAGGAAGATCCTGGAAAAATTTCAGCACTTCTAAGAGGGCACTATGGGGAGAGGCCATTTCTCTTCTTTCTCTGAATACTGTAATGCCTAGATATAATGCCTGGAATGGCTGCAGACATCTTTCCATAAATCTGAGGTAAAGTCAAGGTTAAGGATAGTAAGTGAATATACAGAAAGATCCTGGAATCCGAAAGCCATCATGTAGTTAATGAATCCGCCATCATTCAAGCCCACCATCTGGACTTGTAGTAATGCGATGGAAGTTATTTCCTTAGTCTTTAGATCAACATGAATCAGTGTTTTGTTATTCAGAGAAAACATTTTAAATGTTACAGCAAGGAAATATTATAAAATTTACATTGAGTTTTACAGATCTTTTCTTTGGCTTTTCCCTCCCTCTCAGATGGTTTAGAAGTTTCAAAAACTTACACTAAAACGATTTTTTTTTCACTTTATTTGGTTTTTCAGATTGAGCAAAATAGAAGAAATATTTTTGTTACCAAAATTAAGCTGATTAATAGTAACTTCAGAATCCATGACTTAGATACGAGACTCATTTTTTAAAAACAGGTTTTCCGTTTATAAAGTCTGTGGAGCAGCATACACTGGATTCAGTAAAAGCTAATTAGGTTGCATTGTAGCATTTAATTATGATGTAGCAGAGATTTTATTTTTTTCCCCCTCACAGCTTTGATTTTTTCCCCCCATATGACAGCTGTTTTCAATCTGACTTCAAGGTTTGTAACTTACTTTTCTGGATTAGTTCTAAAACATATTGTTGAAATTCAAATACATCACAAGCCACTCTACTGTGGCAACATGAATCATAGCTCTCCATGGTCTCTAAGCTTAAAAAACGAATTTTGAGGAAGATGAAATTCCCTTGTCTGTTGAGTAAATTGTGACCTTTAACTTAAAAGAAGTGCTGTCCTCCATATAATATGGTTTATCTTCTTTATTCTGAATGGATAAAGAATAGGAAATTTTTACTTTTCTTGTGTCTATGCAAGGCTATTAATTTTTGTTTGATTTTAAATAAAATATTTTATTTCACTGCCTCAACAAATTACCCCTTTTAAAAGGGAGAGAGCTGATTCATCACCTACATGTTGCATGAGAACATGAAATCTCAGAAATGGGGAGATCAACATGCACAATTCCTTCCTCTTCATGCCCCACTTTCATCAAATATGTGAGCAAGCCTAGGTACATTCACAAATACAATTATAAAAGAAATTTTATAAGTATTTTATAATTTACTTATTTATTTGTAAGAGATTTTATAAGTATTCATTTCATTATTAATGTATTGCTGAGAAGCTCTTGTGAAGGATAATCATTTTTAAGAATTAGCATAGATTGACAGATTTAAAATTGCTGCATATTAAATTGTTACATCTTCTCTGACTCCAGATTATAACCTCGAGTGCCTAAACACCAACAAAATTTTTGATACATAGGACTTCCATGCATTGATAATTACATTTTTCGCTGTCTCTCCCCTCTTTGATAACTTCTTTCTTTCTGGTCATTGTTTATAATAATCCCTTTCTAAACACCATCACATCCCTTGTCATAACTGCTGGGTAAAATCACAATTTTAGTTACATCCAATCTTAGGCTACTCTGACTCTATTATTGAGTTACATGTGAACAGAGAAAAAGAGCCAACCTATCTGTTCTCTCTTTAACTGCATGACTGTGGACACTGAGTCCATAATTCACTTCTGTATTCCATTCTTCTCTATTTGAAAACTATCTCACACTCTCCTCTTCTCTGTCTCCAAACCTCCATCACTTCCTCCTCTACTCTACTCACAAGGGACAACTTTGTTTCCTACTTCCCCAAGAAAATTAAATAGAAGATTCCAAGAGATGCCCACTATCATTTCTACCCATCGTCTGACATCATCAGCCCTCCACTTCAAAATTATTCGTTTCACGTTCTTGCACATCTAACTTCATGGCAAATCCATGCTTACAGTTATCAGGCCCAAACCCCTGAAGTTGTGAGAGTTTTTTTTTTTCTCTCTCTCTCACACCTTACACTGCATTTGTCAGGATATGCTGTTGGCTCTACCTCCAAAACACATAAAGAATTTAACCCCTAATTAGCATCCCCTCTTTCAGCAGTTAATTATCTCACTGTTTTATTTAAATAACCTCTAGTATTCTCCATGCTTGTTCCAGGAATTGTATTTTCAACACAGTTGGTAGAGACATTCTTATATAAGTTTACCTTGGACTCAAAGAAGTACTCTTTCTAATAAATTCTTCCAGTATTCTTTATATTTTTTTTAATGATTTGAAATGTTTATTTTATTTTCAAATAATTATCTTACCCAGATCTTTCAGTGTTTGGTCAAGTGATTTTTTCTATGTTTATTTCTCTAGCTCTAAATATACTACACACATTTCTAGGCAGTATTTTATTATATGTTTACAACATTGCATGTCTTTAGCTAGTTTTTTAAATATTTTATTTATTTATTTGCAGAGAGAGAGAGAAAACAAGCAGGGGGAGTGGCAGGCAGAGAGAGAGGGAGAAGCAGACTCCCCGCTGAGCAGGGAGCCCAACACGGGGTTCTATCCCAGGGACATGAGATCATGACCTGAGCTAAAGGCAGACTCTTAACTGACTGAGCCACTGAGGTGCCCCATCTTTAGCTATTTTTTATCACTAATAGTAATAGTTTTATTTTTAAACCTTTCTCCAATATCAAATTGTATTTCTATACAAATCAGAACATCAACTTAATATCAAATGCCATTAAATATGGCAAATATTTATTTTTTAACTACTAAATCTTTACTAAATAGCTAGTATTATGCTAGATCCTGGGGATATATTGGTTTACAATACAGTGTTTCTGATCTCAAGGAAAGTTTTATGACAAAGATAGTTTAATAGTTACAATAGAGTATATAATAAGTATTATGATGCATATATTTCAGTAGAAATAATGAATTAGAGTGTTAGGGATGCTTATTAAAATAAACCTTTTGAATTCTACACTAAAGAATTAATAAAACTTCTTTGGGCAGATAGAGGAAGAAGAGGGAGGCAGCAAACAAATGACTCTGTACTGGGAGATGATACAGTATGTAAGCAATGTCAGGGGATGAGATGTGAGAGGCAGGCTATTCTAGCTCATATCTGTTCTCTAGCAGCCATCCAAGAGTGAACAGGATAATTAAAACCCTTTTTTCAGTTTTTCCTCTCTAATTTCTTTATTGTTTTCATAGATAATAGCCTGTGTTTCTTCTCTATGAATATTTTTGGTTATCTATTACATGTTACATTCATTCATTATTTTAGATTACAGCTTTAACACAGTGGTTTTCTGCATTCACAATGAAACACATTGTCCTTCCCATAATCTCTACTGTTAATGCTGATAATTAGTCACTTTTTCCTTAATGGATTCACTAATAACTAGCACTTTAATCACTGCAAAAGAAGTGCTTACAAATAACCCAAAGCAAAGGGGAAAAGTTGTAAGCTACAACAATTTTATTTATTTATTTATTTATTTATTTTTTATTTTTTTAAAGATTTTATTTATTTATTTGAGAGAGAGAGAATGAAAGAGAGAGCACATGAGAGGGGGGAGGGTCAGAGGGAGAAGCAGACTCCCTGTCGAGCAGGGAGCCTGATGTGGGACTCGATCCAGGGACTCCAGGATCATGACCTGAGCCGAAGGCAGTCGCTTAACCAACTGAGCCACCCAGGCGCCCGCTACAACAATTTTAACTGATAAAAGGGGCACAAGGGAAATACACTCTTTAGTTACAAATAACTTGTATTTCTCATATCTCGTGGTTTTTATTATCATTTAATAAAACATTAATGGCTAAACTATTAACATTTATATCATACCATAATTGACTGTGTGTCATTATCTCATATTATATTAAACTATATATAAAGCCCCTACTTAGCATCTGAGAAAGTGAAACTACCATTTACCCTCATAAAGTAAATCCCTAGAAGGGAAAATTGTATTATGTAATTTGCGTTTTCTATTCTGCATCTCCTGAGATGTGAGGTTCAGATACATGTAGCATGCCTTACCAAAAGTGCACCAAGCAAAGAAATAAGAGGCAGAATCATACAATGGTCACTGGAAAGTGACCAAAAAGCTTGCGTTCAGTCTCTGACTCTCTTATATGTATACTCTTTGGTAAGACCCTTAACATTTTTGAATGTTTTGTAACTGTAGAAATAGTAATGGTAATGATGATAATTCTTCAAAGTGTTTTCTACAATCTACATTTTACTTAGTGGCACCGATTATTTTTCTTTTCTGGGCATCTGGTCTCTTTCTCCTTGCTTTTACTTCTTCCTCTGTACACTAAAACTAATTCAGTGAGGTTTGTCAGGTGATACAAATACATCAATTATTATTTTCCAGAAAAATTAAGATAAAATACTTTTTGTTCATATCCAAAAATATAACATCAATAATTATTTCTTATAAAGGAAAACAAAATATTTGCATATTTTCCTTTGACATGCACATTGTGACATGCCATAATTTATCTTTTATTATTCAGCATCTCTATTAGTTATGGAATAAATACCACTGTAATAACCCCTGAATTCTGATTAAAAAAAAATATAAACTGTTAAGAATGATTTGGTTGGGCATGTAAATCTAGTTACATGAGAGAAAAGAGTTAACAAACATTAAGTAAAAGCTGTACTTTTTATCCCATGACTTATTTATTTTATAAATGGAAGTTTGTACCTCTAAATCCCCTTCTTCTCTTCTGCCCATTCCACCAACTTCCCCCCCACCCCGCTTCTGGCAACCATCAGTTTATTATCTGTATTTATGATTCTGTCTCTGTTTGTTTTGTTTTTTTAGATTCCACAAGTGAAATCATATGGTATTTGTCTTTCTCTAATTTATTTTGCTTAACATTATACCCTCTAGTCAATAATATTATAATGTTTAATTATGACAGATGGTAAATACATTTGTCATAGTGAGCACTGAGTAATGTATAGAACAGTTGAATCACTATCTTGTTCACCTGAAACTAATATAACATTGTAAGTCAACTGTACTTCAATTAAAAAATTAGCAAATGCAATGTTATTGCATTTTTAAAAATTTGTTTTGAAAACAAGTTATTTTTGAAATGTTTAATGCTATTGGATTCCTAGATTTCTAACGAAGGTATCTGATGATGATAGGCAAGCAGCATTTATTCTTGACACTGTATTTATTTTTGTTCACCGTGTTGCATATTCTCAGAACATTTTACCAATTTGAAACCAAAATTATTGGGTCTTCCTGGGTATAATCTCCATTTTCCCATTTCCAGACTAATGTTGGTTTTTCTTTCTCCATTGTATCTATTGGATATATTCTGACTATGAATTATATAAAAAACTTTGTGTGCCACCGAAGTGATAAAAATGGCACTGAGAAATGACATGCATTGTAAATTGGATCCTCTTAAGCATCATCCTTAAAATAGCTCTTTCATTTGCAACTTTAATTGATTAACACATGTTAAAAGGAATACACAGGAAAAAGAGTCAGAAAAATATTAGAAAATATATCTAATTAATCATAAATTTGGGACAAATACAGAGCACAATTTTAGTTGCAAGATTTATAACCAAGGCAGAAAAATTTTATTAAGATGTGATAAATTTGAGGACCCATACAAATGCATAATAAACTTTTTTTCTTTTATTTTGCAATTTACTGAAGTAAAATGTCTGCTAATGTTTGAAGGTATGTTTGATTAGTGTCCTGTTGTCATGTAAAGTAAACTGAAAAAAAAAAACCTTCGAAATTAAAAAAATATTTTTCCTTTTTATTGTATATTGTGACAGGTGCTCAAAATTATTCCTTTCTGCCTAATATTTTATAGAGATTAGTGAAATGATACTTCAGTGTTTTCTTTTTCTTTTTTCCTGCTCTTCCACCTTTATCCTTTCAGGAGTCTTGCATGAATCAAATGGAGATCAAGCTGAAAATCCAATTAGACTGATGATAGGCACCATTATAATCCCCAAATTGCCCTTCTTCTTAGATGACACTAAGTGTTCTCTGACTGAGTCAAGACAATCTGGCTTCAAAATCTTCTCAAGAGACATCACAGCATTCATGCAGTGAATGTTAAGTATATCTCATCATGTATTTTATTAGACAGGCATAGAAACATCACATTGTAAATTAGTTTTTGGATGATAGTACTAAAATAATCTGATTAATGGTGTAGGAATAGTTATATATATCTTTTTATTATGTTCCTTATAGTTTTAATAAACCATCTATTCTATAAAAATTTAAAAATTGCACTTAAACACAAAATAATCACACAGAAAGGGAAAAAAAAATAAATGGCAGTAGACAGCATAGTTAGACATTACCTACCCACAAAGAATAAACACCCATTCCAAAAAGTGACATCTTAATTGAATTTTCAAATTTTCTTTACAACTGACTCGAAGGATTACGTGTCATAACAAAATCAGGAAAGTTAGGAGACAAAGTAAACCAAAAATCACTGACCAGATCCCCATAGATTGATGCTGATGCAAGAATGTAAAGAAAGAATGGTTTCAAATACGATTTCACACTGTGTTATGAAAATAGGCTGCACTGGATGAAATACTTTTGATCAAGTTTCTCCACCTCAACCCTGTTGAGATTTTTTTTAATGTAATAAAAACACTTAACGTGAGATCTGTTCTCTTACAAAATTTTAAGTGTACAGTACAGTATTATTAACTATAGGCTCAATGTTGTACAGCAGATCTCTAGAATTTACTCATCTTGCATAACCAAGACGAGGTTCAACAGCACCGCCCATTTTCCCCTCCCTCCAGTCCCTGGAAATCACATTTTACTGTTCCTATGATTTGACTATTTTAGATACCTCACATAAGTGGAATCATGCAGTATTTGTCCTTTTGTGAATGGCTTATATCACTTAGCATGTCCTCCAGGTTCATCCATGCCATTGCCAATGGCAGGCTTTCCTTCTTTTTTTTAAGGCTGAATAATATTCCATTGTACGTATATAACAAATTTTCTTTATTGATTCCTCTGTTGATGATGAATAATAGTTGTTTACACATCTTGGCTATTGTGAATAATGCTATGAACATGGGTGTGCAGATACTTCTTCAAGATCCTAATTTCAGTTTTTCTGCATATATGCCAAAAGAAGGATTTCTGGGTCATTCTATGTTTAATTTCTTGAGGAAAACTCCATACTGTATTCCATAGTGGCTGCACCATTTTACATTCCCACCAAAAGTGTACAAGCATTCTAATTTCTCCACATCTGCATCAACACTTGTTATGTTTTGTTTATTTTTATAACAGCCATCCTAACAGGTGTGAAGAGATATGGTTTTGATTTGCATTTCCCCAAGGATTAGTGATATTTAGGATCTTTTCATATAGCATTTGGTTATTCATATATCTTATTTGGAGAAATTTTTATTCAAGTATTTTGCCCATTTTTAATCAGGTGATCTTCTTTGCTCTTGACTTGTATGAGTTCCTTTTCATGTATTTTTCATGTTAACACCTTATCAGAGGTATGATTTGCAAATATTTTATCCCATTCTGTATACTGCCCTTTCATTTTGTTGTTTCCTTTGCTGTGCATAAGCTTTTTAGTTTGATGTGGTTCCACTTGTCTATTTTTGTCAGATTTTCTATTTCTTCACGATTCAGTCTTGATAAGTTGTATATTTCTAGGAATTTATCCATTTCTTCTAGATTATCCAATTCATGATAGCTTTGTATAGGTGTCTAGGCATTTGAAGAAAGATCCATCTCTCTTAGTCTTTCTGGACTGGTATCAACAGGGAAGACCTTCACCAATCTGTGAAGAGATTCTGACTAGAGATTCTGGGAACTTTCAAACAGCAAGCCACCCACTCTTTTTCCTTTGTTCTTAGCTACCCCCACCAAACAGTGCCAGTTCCATCAGCACTCTGAATGAGGAGAAACAGTTCACTGAAAGCCCAGGGCTTTAAAGGTGTATTTCACTCTTCTCCATCCCTTACATAAGAGAAACTCCAGTTACGTACCTTTTCCTGGTGGTCCCAGTCAGAGGTTTGCTGGACTACACCAAGCTGCTCTCCCTTTTCCTTTGTTCTTAGGTGTCCAAGTCACAAAACTATGCCAGTTCCTTCAGCACTTGCTATAGGGACTGGCATGATAAAGTGAAATTGCTCTCTTCACTCATTTCAATGCAGCTATTCTCAGGCTTGTGCTTGTCTGGAGACTGACACTTCTTGACTAGATTCTAGGCTTCTCATAAGGTAATTTGGTCTACAGATTTGTTAAATCTATGTTTCTATGGGAAACTAAGGCTGGGGGTTCCTCTTCTGCCATTTTGCTGACATAACTCACTATATATCTTATTTTTTCCTTTGATCCATGCATATTCACTCATGTGAATTTTTGTGTATTTGTACGTACGATATATTGTTAAAAGATAAACTGAAGCATATTAAAAATTTTAAGAGTTTACTTAAGCATTTATTTATTCCAACAGAACAACACCAAACCAGAAGTGGTTAGGAGTATTCAACCCACAAGAGCTAGAGGAAAGACATATAGAGAAAATAACACAGCAAACAAATAAAATTATTTGATTGGTTATAGCTTAAATCTTAATTGGCTATTTGTGATTGGTTGTCCTTAGGTATGTATGTGTACATGCCTTGAAGCATTTATAGGCTTAAATTTTGGTTTGCTTACATGGGCAGATAGGGCACTTTGAGCAATCTCAGTCTAATGGCCTCCTTGTTTAATTAGCAATATAGAAAAATATATAAACTGCATACTCTTTAAAATCAAATGTACTTAAAAAAGATTTATGTTTGAAATGATGCATACATTTTCTGGTTCACTAAATATAACTCATTGATTAGCTGCTTTTCATCTGAATGAAACCAATGTGAATTACCAAACATCAGAGTCATCTGAATACTTATTTATATATTTTATCAGAGTTTTATAATAATAACTTTTCACATGACTGGGAATAATCAGATAAAATTCATTCTCTCCTTAACTAAATCATATTGCCTGTACCTAAAAGAGGACTTAAGTTGCTTTTGTTGTTTTGCACTATAGTTTAATTGCATTGTGTTTTAAAAATTTAGAAAACTGTAATTAAAAGGAGTATTACATCATAAAATGATTCCTGCTATTTATAATGAAGTTTTTACTAAATGCATAATTAATCTTGTTTTTAACATGAGTTCATAATCCAAAATGCATAACAATAACTAATACATTCTGGGACATTTATCTCTTGTGTGGACTTTCAAAATATATTCACTTTTCTCAAGGGCAGGTTAGAAATAATTTTCAATTAAATTGCTTTATAAGAATTAACTGATAATCAAATTTTTCTTACAGAAAACACTTCCTCTGGAATTATCCAACTTCAAAGGACTCACTTCTTTTTACATTTATATGAAAATACTTTTACTTTGGATCAGATTTAAGAAAACAATTCAGTAGTTTGGGGATATATGGATGATATAAAAAGACATGAAGTACAAATATGGCGCCTGCATTTTGTTGGATAATAAAACATATGCATTTTCTCTAAGTATAATTAAGTGTGCCAACTTGGAATTTATATTTCCTTACAGGTACACAGGTAATTTGATATACAGTATTATATTTTAGGTTTTTTTATTTGCTACCAACCTATCTTATAGCAATGTTGTCAGTGAAATGTTAGCATAAACTGATTCTATCTATATATCTAAACTTGAAATATAAAACAGTATAGTGAATCACAAATGAGGATAAGAAAATAATTTATCAAAATAATGTTTTAAATATTATAAATTTAAACATGTATCTACTGAAAATGAATTATACATTCAAGAATTTTGTTAAAAATAATATATAAAATATACAATTCTGATGGATTTAATTTGCCAATAGAGGAAGTAAAGTGTTTTTGTATGCCTGTATTTATTCATGCACCCATTCATTCAGGGAATATCTATCAGCAGCCACACTGTGCCAGAAACTGAAAACTGATAATATCTAATGGGGAGGATATTAATAAAATTCTAAGTGGATTTTTATTTTCTGGTTTTGTGAAAATCTATTTTACATTATTTTTTCTAGTCAGAATTTCACCCTACATGATCATAATCCTCTGCCTTTTCTCTCTTAGTATTGGAGATCTGGACACTCTCTAAATATTTAAAAAGGAAAGAATACCAAGGGATGATGTAGTTCATTGGGCAAGTAATTGATATGTCTGCTCTCAACCTCATGCCTCTCTTATTTTCTGTTTGACAACCTTATCAACTGTATTTGTTTTTAAGGCTAATGACTCTTTTAAACATATTAAGAATACTTAATGAGGCTCCTTTCTGGAAAATAAACCTTTAGGTTGTAATGACAAAATACAGTACAGATTCTACATTTTCTGACCAATGATGAACTTTAGTAATTGTGCTACCCACCTCATTTTATTCTAGGCTCATTAAGCTCAGTATGTTTTATTTAATACATCACTTTCCATAGTGCTTAGCAATTCATTTGTTCAATAAGGATGTGGGTGCCTAAGCTCTAGTTGAATGACTGACTAACCAGCAGAGGCTAATTATTTCCTTTAGTTGAGGGCTAGAATTACAATGTATGCTGAATAATAGAATTCATTAACACTGTAAAAGAACTAGTACAATATAAAAGGAAAAAAAAATCATGTTTGAAAAATAATTAAAAGTGCTTAACAGAGTGCTTAAAAATGTTTTTGAATAAAATTATACTCAGAGCAGTTTTAATTACTGTATATAATTTAAGAAACATAAACTTCTTTCAATTTAATACATCTAAAATTTTTTTAAAAACTAGTTTTTGGGAACCGTTAATTTATCTATTCAATATGAACGCCTTCTATGTGGCAGGCACTCTTCTCAGAATTTCAGATACGTTAGTAAACAAAAGAACAAAATTCTTATTTCTTGGAGCTTATGTTTTAGCCATAGTAGATAGATAATAAATAATAAATATGATAAGTAAATTAGATCTCATATTAGAAGTGATGCATACCATGGAGAAAGAATAGTTCTAGGTAAGGGAAGTTGGGAGACTTTGAAAAGAAGATTTCAATACAGTGAAATGGATAAATTCAACTGAGATAAATATACTTATAGGCACCCTAAACATCAATATGACGTGCTTTTCCTGCTTTTCCATAATAGATTTTCCCCTCACTCTCTATGGATTTCTCCAGACATTTACATCCTTTCATTTGGACCTACATATTTCAAGAAGTACAATGTACAACCTTTCTCACCCTAAAACGCCTCAAAACTTAGCTCAGCTTTATCTGATTTTTCACTAAATTTAAAGAATCATAAAAAATAACTTGTATCTTAACTCTAAGTGAATGTTTCTCATTTACCTCCTTTCTTCTGTTTTTTTTTTTTTCCTAGTGCATTCTTTCCCGATCTCTCAGTATATTTACATTATCTATTGACTATTAAAACTCCACCTGTGGCACTTTGGCACTTTTCTTAGACCCTCTCCCCTAGAAAACCTAGAACTTCCAAATACCAAAGACAAACATACAAATCATAGTCTTTATTTTTTTTAATCCTACCACTTATTCACTGCTTAACACATGAAACAATAATTTCACGATCTGTGTGGTAGAAATGCTGGTGTATATGGTGTGTGGGAATAAGAAAGCTTACTCCATATACCTTACATAGTATATATATATTGTATGTAAGTATTGTTTATAATAATTCTCAGTAATATTTAAGGTATTGTATTCATTAATGATGAGTAATGAAACATTTTAACCCCAGATCCATGTTTCTAGCTACTGAAAATAAAAAAAAAAATGGTCCATCTCTGAGACCTCACTAAGAGGACCATCTCTATTTAATGACTGAAATGACTTAGAATCCCTGATGTATAAAGGGTTAGTGAGAGTCAGTACTCCACAGCTGCACCGCCGTCTACCAGAGGAGGACAGAATGAAAATCAGACACTTGCATTCAGATTTTTTTTTTCTTTTTTTTTAGTGGTGGTGGTTTTGAGCTGGGGGTGGGGAAGTGTTTTGTTTTTTGTTTGTTTTTATTTATTTTATTTTTATTTTTAAAATTTTTAAAAGATTTTATTTATTCATTTGATAGAGAGAGAGAGAGAAAGACACAGAGAGCACAAGCAGAGGGAGAGGGGAGAAGCCAACTCATCGCTAAGCTGGGAGCCCAATGTGGGGCTCAATCACCTGGAGATCATGACTTGAGCCCAAGGCAGACACTTAATCATTTGAGCCACCCAGGTGTTCCTGTTTCTTTGTTTTTAGCAAAACACAATAATATACTATTTTTTTATGTGCCCTTACTTATTAAAAAACAGCTTTTCATTGTTTCGATGATAATTCATTAATGAATGAAAATTCTGAAGTCTCAAAATGTATTCCTAGATTTTCTTAAAATTAGAACTAAAAATATTCCAGGAAAAATTTTCAGGTGTGTTTATTGAACACATTTGAAATTTATCTACCGTAGTGTGTTCCTCAGTAACAATGGTAGTTGTCACCATCCCAACAACATTTTCTTTTTTACACAAGAATTTTACTCAGAAAAATTAAGACAAAACAATCACTTTAAACCAGAATTATATGATTTTTTTAAAAGATTTTATTTATTTATTTATTTGACAGAGGAAGCACAAGCAGGAGAAACAGCAGAGGGAGAGGGAGAAGCAAGCTCTCCGCTGAGCAGAGAACCTAATGTGGGGTTCGATCCCAGGACCCTGAGATCATGACCTGAGCCAAAGGCAGATGCTTAACCAACTGAGCCACCTAGGTGCCCCAAAATTGCATGATATTTCTATGAAAATCTATATAGGGTAAACTGTTCTTTCAGCATCCACTAACTAACTCTGCAATTTATGATAGATATTTATGCTCAGATTTTTTGTGCTACTAAAAGCTAAAGAATTAGATATTTATATCGTATAAGGAATGTACAATCATATAAGCAGCAAAATAATCATCTTCTCATATAGGTGAAGTTTTCTTTTTAAAAGCATAATGTATTTTGCTATCTGTCATCATATTTATAATTAGAAGCAGCGTGTGGACATTTGGGCCAACATCATTTCATATACGAAATATTTTTTAAAGATTTTATTTATTTGACAGAGAGAGAGACAGAGCACAAGCAGGGGTAGTTGTAGGCAGAGGGAGAGGGAGAGCACATGGGAGCACATGGGATTCAATCCCAGGACCCCAGGACCATGACCTCAGCTGAAGGCAGTCACTTTAACCAACTGAGCCACCTCATATATGATATTTAAATATATAATATTATCCACTAAAGAAACCAGAGAATATTAGTCAGATATAACAAATTCCCAATATTCACAGCTATCAATGCAAATGTGGCATTAGTAAGTGTGACAGAAGCTAATGAAACAATCTATGAATACACAGAAATTATTATGGTGACAATTTAGAAGTCTTTGACTATGATTGTATATAAAATAATCTTTAATTTTAGTGCATAGAACATTAGACTATTATTGATTTCTTAAAAACTTGAAGCTTTAACATACTTATTCTAAAAAAAAATTCAAATAAAAATTGGAAAGATTATTTTCCAAACACTATATAATTTGGGGGGTGTAGAGAGCCACAGATGAACTCCCCTTGAAGGTATGTATTTATATTATTCCAACATTGCCTGTGACCAGGTTCCATATGCAATCACATCATTCTAATCCAGAAAAATAACATATCTATAGTTTCTAAAACATGTTGATCTTAATATTTTTCATTTGATAGCTTGAAAAGATCCCTAGAAAGAAGTGAAGGTTTTATTATATTTCCTCCTAGCACCCACCTTTTTTTTTGTTGTTGTTGTTTACTTGTGATGAAATTGAGGCCCACGAATTTAAGTAAATTCCAACAGAATTAAATTTCTCTAATACTCATCAAATGTTAATTCTTCCATGTTATCTTTTAAGCAATAATTACCAAACTTTGTTAAACAATCCTTAGGTGATCCACAAAGGTACTAAGAATTCTAAAAAATACAAGTCATTTTGCTTTCCTAAGCAAAGGACATTCATTTCATTGACTGCGAATATTGTACTTTCTTAAAGTCCCATTAATAGTATCCTAAAAAAAAAAAAAAAAAAAAAATAGTATCCTAAAAATTAGTTAGGGCTATTAAATGCCAATATCCATAAATTTAAATACATGTCACCGAAATTTACTGTGTATCAAATTTGTTTTTTTGCCATAAAGTCTGGTCACTACACAATGTTTAGCAATATTGCAAAGGTGCACTTGTCCATACACAAATGTATGCATGATCACAATAGAATTTCTTCAAATTTGCCCCAAATGTCCCCCAGTGGTCCTGAGTTAGACATGGTGAATAACCTTGTTTTAAGTAGGAAAGAAATTTATTAGCAAGATATTGAATAACTCATAGAATCATCAGACTTAGAAAAGGATAAAGCCAAGTTGTCTCTCATTAAAGATAGCAGGAAAGTTTAAGAAAGACAGTTTAAGCAAAGTGTTGCCACTGAAATTATCACCTTCAAATACTGTTGGGTTTTTTTATGTCACTAGACTGCTAGTTTCATATCTAATAGCTTTTCTCTCATTCTTAGTAATGAACTCTAATTTTTTTGCTGAAAACCTTTATACCTGGGATAAATTCAACATTTCCCAGGTTCTCTTGCATTCATTGTAACCATGTAACAGTGTTTTAGCTAATTAGAAATCAGTGGAGGGGCTCCTGGGTGGTGCAGTGTGTTAAGCGTCTGACTCTTGGTTTCCTCTCAGGTCATGATCTCAGGGTCGTGAGATGGAGCCCTGCGTCTGTGCTCAGTGCAGAGTCACCTTGAGATTCGCTCTCTCTTTTCCTCTGTCCCTCCTACTTGTGCTCTCTCTCCCTCTCAAATAAATACATCTTAAAAAAAAAGAAAGAAAAAGAAAGAAATCAGTGGAAGAGCTATAAGGAAATTCTGAAAAACTCCTTAAAGAATTTTGTTTCAGCTGCCTACTATCCGCTTTTTGTCCTTTTTTCTGTCCTACTACATGGAATGCAAATGAGATGCATGGAGCAATCAATATCTAGTCCCCATCCTGAATCATCCTTGAGAATGGATGACACATGCTGAGGGGGGCAGAACAGAAAGAGAAGGAATCTGGTTCCCGGGGTTTATGGAATCATCATACCAGGCTCACAGTCTTCTATCTCCAAACTTCTTTCATTTGAAATACACATCTTTATGTGTTTAACCTTTCCTTATTTGGGTTTTCTGACATAAATTTCAAACTATATCTGCTCAGGATTTGAAAGAATGTTCAATTCTTACAGCTTTTAAGTGTCTATCCTTCATCTTGCATATAATAAGGTTACTTCATTTACGGTCCCATTTAGACTGAATATAATCAAGAACAGATAATATCCCAAGTAAAGCTGATGAAGCTGGGATTCTCTTAACATAATATAGGAACGGATGTTTCATAGGCCAAATAAGTAGATAGACAGATGACAGACAGACAGACAGACAGAGATAGAGAGAGAATCTCCCTCAAGGGTCCCAATAAAAAGAATAGTGTTTAAGTAACATATGAGATCTGCAGAATCATTCCTGAATTTATATTGAACAAGCTGCTTCTTAAACCAGCTCTTAGTGAAAGTAAATGTCATTACCACAAAGTGCCTTAAGTAATAGTAACTCCAAGGAATTGTGTGGTATAATATTGCCCAAAGAGGTAGATCTGAAAAATTGCTCTAATTCAGTGAAGACTTTAGAGGACCCATATTCTTCCGGAAATTTATCTAAACTGATAGTTCTAATTTATTGTCACTGCCCAACACCAGCAATGGAATCATTCTTTGTTGGCATAAAATCTTTAAAGGAAGCTATACACAAAGCCATTTCATGGTATTTAATGAAAATACCTTCCAATTATGAGTAACTTATCAGGTATTACACTAGTGATTTCACATATATTTTGACACTAATCCTATTTTAGGCAATTTCATGTACATTTTACAGATAAGGAAACAGACCAATATGGTTATATGTATTTTTCCTATGTCACAGAATTGGTAGATGAAAGAATTAAAATTCACTAACTAAGCCATCCAGGCATCCTTGGAAGAACTAAAATTCAAAACTTAAGTCTATCTGATTACAAAAATTCAACTTCCTTCATTAAAATATCTCCCTAAGTTTCTTAAGAGGTGATGAGAAAAAATATTTGAAAATATGTAGGACTACAGTAGTTCTCAGGAACTGACATCTGTGAATGGAACAGAAGTCAGTCATATTTGTATGTAAAACAAGCCAGATATCTTTCCTTCCACAATGTATTCTGCATCTGTGAGAGTAGACTCTCTCACCTGTGTACACTGACTGGTGTGCTTGGAGCCTGGAATAGATGGAGTCCTGAGCTCACTATCTCTACACACAAGCACCCTCTCCCATTTGCCAACATATGCTGGACATATCTCATATTTCCTAGGTCACGTTGTGAAAACATTTGGGAGAAAATATTTTACACTAACTGGAATGTATTTCTTAGGCATCCTTGTTAGGGCTGCCAGATTTAGGAAATAAAAATACATGATTCCCACTTAAATTTAATTTCAGATAAAGACCAAATAATTTTTGGGCGCCTGGGTGGCTCAGTTGGTTAAGCGACTGCCTTCGGCTCAGGTCATGATCCTGGAGTCCCTGGATCGAGTCCCGCATCGGGCTCCCTGCTTGGCGGGGAGTCTGCTTCTCCCTCTGACCCTCCCCCCCTCTCATGTGCTCTCTCTTATTCTCTCTCTCTCAAATAAATAAATAAAATCTTTAAAAAAAAAAAAAAAAGACCAAATAATTTTTCACTTAAGTATTGTATACCCCACGCAATATTTTGGAAGACATATTAATAGCAAAAAATTTGCTCTTACTGGGCAACCTGAATTTTATCTGGCAATCCTGATTCTTTTTTTTTTTTTTAATATTTTATTTTATTTTATTTTTTGACAGAGAGAGACACAGTGAGAGAGGGAACACAAGCAGGGGGAGTGTGGGGGGGGGGAGTGGAAGAGGGAGAAGCAGGCTTCCCGCCGAGCAGGGAGCCCGATTTGGGGATCAATCCCAGGACCCTGGGATCATGACCCGAGCCGAAGGCAGACGCTTAATGACTGAACCACCCAGGCGCCCCTGGCAATCCTGATTCTTATAGAATTTTCCTATGCCATTATGAAACTCATAGTTGTTTTTATTTCAGTCACTAATAATGACCTCAGTTTCTGAAATGTTTCTGGAACATAAGTGGAAAAACAAAGTGAGTCTCTATAATGAAAAGGGATAATGCCAAGATGAAGCACAGTGTGTGAAACACAGCCATAAATGTCTTGGTCAGTAGCCTTGTGAGTAAACTGAGGTCACATTGCAATATAATTTTTAAGTTTTAAATTCTCATGGACACATCACTTAATTACTGGAAAATTGTCATTCTTTGTATGTTTCTAAGGTTTTTTTAGAAAATGACCCAGAGTTTTAGCTTACGTTTGCTCAGAACAGTAACATAGAGTTCCTGTGCTCTTCCTCTGTCCCTCCTACTTGTGCTCTGTCTCTCTCTCAAATAAATACATCTTAAAAAAAAAAGAAAGAAAAAGAAAGAAATCAGTGGAAGAGCTATAAGGAAATTCTGAAAAACTCTTCAACTCCTATCCTGACACTCTGCTTCTGCCTGTGCTATTGATCACCCTTATAATGCTTTGTTGACTTTGTGGGAGATGAAAATATCTTTCATTTTCTATCCTGTGCCCAGCATGGGAGAGATCTTTCCCTCTTTGCTGAAGAGTGTGGTTTCACACTCGTCTCAAGAACATTATAAAGTACTTTCAGTGTGTGCCACGGTCTGGATTACTTCATTTAAAATAGCACCTGCTATGGGAGATGTAAATCATGTCTCCTTTCAGGTGCATCCAGCTCACTATAATTCATTTTCCATCTCTTCTTCAGTTAAAGTAAAAGAAAGAGCTTTCAGATCTCACTTTAAACATTCAGGGGTCTGTGCTTTTGGTTTGTGAAAATCTGTATGAATTATGGAAAAAAATACATACAGGAACAACATTGTTTTAATTCATATTTTAAAATAAATATTTAGAAATACAACTTAAGATGAAACTCTACCTATAATTATTATTATTTTTTTTAAAGATTTTATTTATTTATTTGAGAGAGAGAGAATGAGAGAGAGCACATGAGAGGGGGGAGGGTCAGAGGGAGAAGCAGACTCCCTGCCGAGCAGGGAGCCCGATGTGGGACTTGATCCAGGGACTCCAGGATCATGACCTGAGCCGAAGGCAGTTGCTTAACCAACTGAGCCACCCAGGCGCCCTACCTATAATTATTATAGTCTTTTATAATTTTATGTAGAAAAAATAACTTCTTAAGGCAAACTTTTCATTAATAATGATTTTTTTTTAGTTTTATTTTTACATTAATAAAAGCCAACTAGCTCTCCCCGCCCCCCTAGAACAAAGATAAAGACCACGTAAAAGGTGAATTCTGTTCCAACTTTTAGGGAGTTGAAAACCACAAATTATGTATGACACTTTTTTCCAGTTTCTTTTCTCATAAAGTCAGAAAAATCTGAAGTTCATTTTCACCCCAGGCTATTTTGCTATGCATATAATGCAGCTATATCATGTATGCAAGACATCTTGTTCTAATCTATTTATATTAGCTTTCCATTTTTAAAAATATCTATATTTTGAACTATTTTCATCAAGTACTGTGTCATTTAATAATCCTTTAGTTTTCTTAGCTATACGAACAGCCCTACGTTAATACACAGCATTGTGCAAAAATAACCTACGGCATGAACTTATTTCATTAATATTTCTTTTTTTTTCCTTTCTGTAGTTAGGAAAAAGACTCTTGTGCTGCTCTCAAAAAATTGGTTAAAATGTCTTAAATGTAAGAAAAAGACCATTTCCTAAGAAAATATATCCAATTCCAAAGCTCCCTTTATTAAAAGAACAGTTCAGGGGCACCTGGGTGGCTCAGTTGGTTAAGCGACTGCCTTCGGCTCAGGTCATGATCCTGGAGTCCCGGGATCGAGTCCCGCATCGGGCTCCCTGCTCAGCAGGGAGCCTGCTTCTCCCTCTGATCCTCCCCCCTCTCATGTTCTCTCTCTCTGTCTCATTCTCTCTCTCAAATAAATAAATAAAATCTTAAAAAAAAAAAAAAAAAAAAAGAACAGTTCAATGATTCGCATAAAATTTCAAAGCAGGGAGCAGGAATAAATCTTGTCAAAGCAATGTAGATCTTTAAAAAAGTGGTGTATATATAAAATATATATAATTATATACCATTACATAACCATATATATTAATATATTTATAATTATATACCATTGAAATTCAATATTGTAAACTGGAAAGTATTATGACTTTCATTCATGCCCTCCATAAGGGCAACATTCCTGTGATTTACCACATATTTCTAGGCTTTGAGTATAGCTGGCATATCCACCCCTCAATGAAAATAGGTCCTCTGAGGAAACTAAAAATTAAATAAAGAGTTCTAGGTGTTTTGGTGGAACAGAACAGACCACTATGAAAAGCCTACAAAATGGAGGCACACACAACCTAGAGAAACTTGATTTCACTAAGAAATATACATTAATGGTAAAATAATTTGGATCAGAGAGGCAAGGATCGTTCCAGAAAGATGGAAAAATATTTATACTTGCAAAGCTTCTGATGGTAGAAATGAGGTTTTTAGATCATTGTCATGCTAGCATTAACAGCTAATTCAAATCATCAGTTACTTTTTTAACTCTCCCAGGATAGTCTTAATCTTTTTTATGATTCAGTCTAAAAGTGAAAATATGAAAAAAATTATGCTTATATATAGGAATATAATAGAAATTGATGCATTCCTACTTGACATGAACTTACTATACTATGTTGTTAGTGAAGAATTCATGTTTTGTGGATGTGACATGATATTTTCAATTGAACTATTTTCTTAGAATCCTTTTTGACTAATCTCTAAAGTGTTTATCTCAGTATAGCTTATTTGTTCATTTTATATAGATGACTTCTGTGATGTTCTGTCTCAACTATTCAGCTATAACAGTATCAGTTGATATTTTGTTTTTTTTTTTAATTTTTTTAAACATAAAAAGATACTTCTGGGAACACATTTATAAAATAATACCTTGAAACACATGAATTTTGTCTGCTTAATTTTATTTATTGCTTCTTTTTAATATTAAATACATAAGCTTACAATTATTCACATTTTCTGATACAAGAAGAGTTCCATTGCTATGACCCTGCTTGCCATTTGGTGAAATTAATCTATTTGTCTTTTAATATGAGCCACTCTATTTTCTTTATCATAACTATGACTAGCCTGCTTGTTCTTTGGTGTGTTTGTCAGACTTCTTCATGAACAATCTGATACTCTTTTGAACTGGAGAAAGGTGTTTCCCTTGTGCATCCAGTTTAATAAATCTAGCTGCAGTCCTTGTCCTGGCATGCAAGGTCCTATGCTCATCAAACTCAGCACTGAAGTCATTGTTGTAATTCCAGTGTTGATCATGGGAGAAAAAAGCAATACATTTTATCAAATAATCTGGGAGTTCAACTCCTGATGAAGGCTCTACAGAAGAAGCACAACCCTCCTTAACTCCTTCATTGGATTTCAGACTCTAGTTATTTAGCTTGTTAATCCCCTCTCCTTTTTTAAAGTCTTCCCCTTTTTCCTCAATAATCTCAAAATCATATCACTTTACTTGGTCCTTTTCCTTATTTTTTAAAAGATTTTACTTATTTATTAAAGAGAGAGAGAGCATGAGCAGGGGGAGGGGCAGTGGGAGAAGCAGACTCCCCACTGAGCAAGGAGCCCGATGCGGGGCTCGATTTCGGGGTTCCATCCCAGGACCCTGGGATCATGACCTGAGCTGAAGGCATACGCTTAACCAACTGAGCCACCCAGGTGCCCCCCTTTTCCTTAATTGTTTTAAAATGTCCTTTTGGAATTTATGTGAGATATTAAATGATTTTCTTATAAAGGCTTTGGACACTTTAGCAGAAGTTAACCTAAGGATAAAGTTTTGGAGGAGTCCTAGAGTCATATCTTGCTGGTCCTTATAGATGATACCATTCTGATTGAAATTTTCAACAGGCAGGTTTTGGGTCCCCTTGTCCTGTAGAGAGCCAGGCGAACTGGAGTAACAATTTACAACTGGAGGAAGATTTACAGTGGGCAGGGAGGCCGAGGTAGAGATGAACTGTGTAAGGGTGGCAGCAGCTGCAGGGGCCAGTGACAGACTGCAGTAGATTTTTTGTTGGTGAGATTCAAATGAGCACGTAATAGGAGCTGTGCTTTGAAGTATGCATTAACTCTAAATTCAAGAGCCATTTCTAAGAATGAGAAGATGCAACATCTCTACTAGAACATACAGAAGCTTTTGACTGGCTGCTGCCTGCATCATCACTCTGCAGTGCATTTAGTTTTCTAGAGAGCAGGAACTCCCGATGACTGCCTATTGGATTGTATCTAGGCCAGTCTCTTTGAGTCTTTGAAAAACATGATTCTTTAAAGTACATGTAACAAATGCCTGAGGATTCCAATTAGCTACTTGTTGCAGAATTGTTCTGAGGGAGTTCTTTGCAATGATGTCCTCTGTTTGGAATGAAGCAAGCAGTTCAGGCTTCACGTAAGCCTTCAGTGCCAGTAAGTGCATCCCCTGCCACTATCATGGCTGCTGAGCAACACTGCTGTCCACGTGTGTCTTTTGATTTATATTTGCAGGGTTCATGGGTAACACACTGCATCTGGAATGTGTCTTCAAATTTGCACCCTGCTACGATCTAAACATTTATGTTTCCCCCAAATTCATAGTTGAAATACTGATGTCCCCTTTGATGGTATCAGGAGGTAGGTAGGGCCTTTGAGAAGTAATTAGGTCGTGAGGGTGGAGCCCTCAGGAATGGGATTAGTGTTATAATAAAAGAGACCCCACCAACCCCTCTTGACCCTTCAGCTGTGTGAGGACACCTCGAAAACTTTGTGACCCAGAGGATGGCCCCACGTGACACCCTACCTGGCACAAGGATCGCGGACTTCCAGACTCCAAAACTGTGAGAAATAAATTTCTGTTGTCTTAAGCCCCCAGACTGTGGCATTTTGTAACAGCACCCTGAACAGACTAAAAGACACATTCTTTTCCTACGTTCCTCCTCAAAACTGAATCAAATGTCAGTTCCTTCAAATTATCATCTTTCTCCTTGAAATTAAACTCTGTGAATCTGCTCAGTCTCCAGTGCTGATGAGCTTCACAAGCAGGTCAGTGATATTGTCATGCCTCAGTCATCCATGGTGCTGCTCCTACCATAGGCCCATTCTCTATCCTCTGGTTCACCTAAATCTCCCCCTACCACCTACTTCGGTTTCCACTGTGTGCTCGGAATCCACTGCCACATCTACAACCAGTGTGCTCCTGGTCTGTTTAATTTGGATTAAAGAAAACAAACAAACTAAAAAACTTCATGATAATTTCCTTCTGAAGTACACAGGCATTGAAAGAGGTATAAACATTTATAGATTACAATTTTTTTAAACAAACAATTGTTTCTAGAAAGAATTTAAATCTTTCTTAAATCAATGGATGCTAGCATTTATGATTCAATTAGCATGAGTATATTTATTTTATAGAAATATTTGTAGTTGGATTGGAAACTGGAGAATTGAGCACTCGGTAAGGCTTTTAAATCATTTAAGTCACATAATAGAAACTATAATTTTGAGCATAACAAAAACTATTAGTGAAAGATATCCCTTCTGTCATACAACTCACAAAAACCATTAAATAGAAATTCCCTTAAGTACTCTACAGCAAGTTCCTTTTTCTTTAAAAGGTTTGTATTATTCAGTTTTTTAAACTAATGGTAACATCATGCACTATTTACTAATCATGCATTTTACCACTGGTATTTATTAATTAATTGAATTAATTAATTATGCATCAACTTAGCTTCCACATTTGGCAATATTCCATTCTTGGAGTATTTCAAAACTTAAATTCAATAGACTTTCATTTTCATTGAAATGAGTAAACTTAAATTCCATCAGAACATTTTCTCATTGTGCTAGTATTCAGCATTAGAACAGCTATTAAATGTCATTTTTTGGCAAAAACTGACACCTGTTGTACAGTAGCCTTCATGGTATCCACACATATTGCCTTCATGGATTAGTTTAAAACTTGAATTCAGTTATCTTTCATTTCTGTGCTTTTTTGGGGAAAACTGTTCCCTTAGATACTCTCAGAATTTTTTTTTCAGTTGTAGTGATTGTATTAGTTTGGATAAATGCTAATCTGTTAGGCAAAGATACCCAAGATATAATGGTTTGTATACAATGTATATCTCTTTATTGAATAATGTAGTGCAGAAACCAGAGAAGTTTTTTTATAAAGGCCATATGGTCTCTGTTATTGCTACTCAATTCTGCTGTTGTAGCTTAAAAGTAGCAGTAGACAAATAAATGAACGAGCATGGCTGTGTTCCAATAACATCTCATTTACAAAAATAGTCTGTAGACTATAGTTGCTTCATCTTTAACTTAGAAGAAAGCAGTCCATAGCTGTTAGGGAGGCTTTGTCATCCTCACCGCAAGGATTCTGTAGTTTCTCTAGACATCACCATATCTCAGCAAATCACTCAAATATTTATCTATAGTCAGGAAGAGAGGAATAAAGTCTAGGAAAATAGTAAGACTGTTGCATTCATTTACTTATACCTGGCTCATATTTAGCCAGTGGTCCAAGAGAATGAGACTCTGGCTGAGCACTGATGAGCAGAGAAAAGATGAGGGATTCTATTCTAATAGGAAGAATTCAACTATGGATACTGGAAAGCTGTTAACAGTTTCCACCAAATTCCATGTCTCTTTGAGCACATCATTCCTTTTGTAAGGGAGACAACACAAAGCATTTAGAGACACAACAGTCAGGCATTCACAGCAGTTGTAAGGTCAGGAATTTTGAATACTACTTGAAATGACGTAAGTGCACCCTTAAAATTTGTGGGATTTGGGAAAAATGTGCAAAAGGATGACCACCTATAATATATCTAATTATTTAAAAGTTATATATAGTATTATTAAGTAAAATATGTTTTGTGGCTCTAACCTGAAAAACTATACCTTCTTAACAACAAAATTTTTAAAAATGCAAATCTATAGCCTCATGGAGTCCAACGCGGAACTTGAACTCACCAGCCTGAGGTCAAGACCTGAGCTGAGATCGGGGTGCCTGGGTGGCTCAGTCGTTAAGCGTCTGCCTTCGGCTCAGGTCATGATCCCAGGGTCCTGGGATCAAGCCCTGCATCGGGCTCCCTGCTCCGCGGGAAGCCTGCTTCTCCCTCTCCCACTCCCTCTGCTTGTGTTCCCTCTCTCGCTGTGTCTCTCTCTGTCAAATAAATAAATAAAATCTTTAAAAAAAAAAAAAAAAAAAAAAAAAAAAGACCTGAGCTGAGATCAAGAATCGGACACTTAACCCACTGAGCCATCCAGGTGCTCCGCCTTTGTAAAATGTTAAAAGTTAGCTAGCTAAATGTTTTAAAAACTACAAAGTGTAGGTATTACTGCATATGTTTGAGTGTTCTGCTAATTAGCCACCAATGTTAGATGAATAATCAAATATCATAAATTATGTTCTCTTGACACTATGCTTTGTTAGACAACTATTCTTAAATCATTATAGTTTGTAGTTTTTATTTTTATTAAATGTAATTTGGAAATAAAGTCCCTCTGCCGAGTTAGGAGCCAATGAAATTATTAATAAAACTAGGAGAGCAATCTTTGAATCTGAAATCAACCATGAATTTTCCATATATTTACATTTCCTCATCCTTGTAGAAAACTTTCAGAAATATTCTGAGCCTATCATATAAATTACTATTAGTTATATCCTGATCATCTTTATAATTCTTAAATAAGTATCCAGAGCCAAATGATATTTTTTATATTCCTTTTCTTTCACAATGTTCACTACTGGCATATTATTTTAAAAACGAGAATAGCAATGCATTGCTTAATCTGTTTAATACTTTCTTCAATTAAGCTATGCTGTAAACTATAGTGGCCCTACAAATAATCTTCACAGAATTTAATTTGTAGTTTACTTGTGTACGAACTCCACTTACACACATCATTTCCTTGTTCTAAGTTCCCTATATTTTATTGAGATGTCACTTTCATTGCATTTAGCATCCACTGTCTTTCAATTTACATAAGCCATTTTTTTAATTGTTAGAGTATTTTAAAGTAGGAAGTCTAGATCTATTTTATAAGGTTTTGTTAATAACAGTTATAATAATCAACAGTTCATGTTGAATAACTGAAGAGTATATTCAAAATTAATTTTTATATCTGCCAGTGGCCACAATTTCCTCTTTTTATGAGTGTTTTGTTATTTTGGTTTCTTCCTGTATCTTATGTAAATTTTCAAATAGTCTAAATTAAATATAATTCTTTCAACTGGATTTAGTTGGCATTCCCAAAATTTGTTCTTGAATGACTTTAATATCAAATGCGATACAACATCAGCAAGATGTTCAATTTGGGAGAGATCCAGAAAATATAATATTTATTCTTTGATTTAGCCCAAACCAATGTCAACTGCTATCAGCACATTTGAGACCATGTCTCCTCACACCAATACAAAGCTATGTGCTCTGTGTTTTTATTGTCCATGAAGTTTCAAAATAAAAACAAAACAGTATCACACTACATAGGTATAATGCTATATGTGTGTGTGTGTGTGTGTGCACATTCAATTCAATTTATATACATATAAATTGAAATTATATGAATTGTTTAATATTGGAAAATATACCATAGCTAACATGTAAACCTGTTGGAAATAATGCTTAATTTGCAAGCAATTCCAGGAACATGCAGTAGAATACACAAAGAAGCAAGAAACTGAAAACTAGGCAGTACCCAGAAATTACATGTTATAAAGACTTTTGAATTCTTACTGTCTGAAAGAATATAAAAATAACCTTAATTTAGTTTCCTTTAACTTAAGTGCTTTCACTCTTCACTTCCTCCCTGCTCTCAGAATCAATGTCCTCTAGCGACAGTACCACCCACAAAAATCCAAAGCATTTTGGTGCAGGTATGCTTTACTTAAGTGTAGCACCTTGAGTTATATGGTTACTTGTGCATTCTTTGGCACTTTTCTGGTGTGTGTATTTTGAGATACATGGGGCTCCTGACCCCATGTTCCCAAGGCAATGCCCTTCTGTGACTAGGTCTAAGGGTGGAATTGACTGACAGTGGAGTTATTCCTTGGTGGCTCATTTAGGGCTGCTCATGGGGCTGCTTTATAATAACTCCTAGGTGAATCTTATCATTTATGGTCCTTGCATTTGCTCTCCCTTTGAGTCCTCCTAATCTATTATCCTTCATGATCATATCTAAAGAGGATGTTAGGAAGTATGCTTTTCTGGGGATTCACAGCCTTTTCATCCCACTCCTGCAGCTTACTTTTAAACAATCCCAGGCTTCTGTTGCCCATGCTTGTGGTTTCTTTGGCAATGCAATTTCCTCAAAATCCATTAAGCTCTGGACTTAATTGTTTTCAACCACTCATGTCAAAGTATTAATACTCAAAAGACACTTTCTGGGCTTAATTCTAAATTGCAAAATTTCCACTTTTATTTACTATCTTTTCAGCCTATAATACCTGCTTCTGTGTCACAAGTTGTTTAAATACTAATTAAAAGATGCACATTTTGGGATTTTGGTTACAGCAACACCAAACTACGATGAGGGTACGAGCTATGCTGCAGCAATAAAAAGAATCCAATCTACAATGGCTTTTCAAAAAGTCAAAGCTGCTTTCTCTCGCCCGTAACCACCAGGGTAAGTAGTCCAGGGCTGACAGGGTGTGCATTCCACTCGAGCATATGACCCTGAAGGTTGTTTTACTTGTTGCCATTTCCCTGTCAGTAAGAACAGAAAAAGGAGTCCAAAGGGGGCATTACATTTTCAATTTAATTTGTAGATATATATAATTGCATTTTTAGCCTGGTTCATTTTTTTTGCTGTTGTTGTTGTAGTTATTTTGTTGGTATTATTGCTTGGAAATTTATTTATTTATTTGGAAATTAAAGTGTAGAAAAAAAAATGATAGATGTCTTATTTTAGAGCCAAGTAGTGAACATGAGTGGTCACTGTTTATGTTTTTTGGAAAATAATCACCTTTAACTTGTCATATTTTGTTCTGCTTCCTCAAGTTAGGAAGTGAAAACACACTTGTCCAGCTTTCCTTGAGGATTCACATTCAGAAATGTAATCGACATTGGCCAGTCAGATGCACCTGTTCAAGGTGTATGTGTAGAATAGTCACAAGAAAGGTGTTTAAGAATTTCCCTCTGGGAAGTGTGGTGAAGTATGGGGAGAGGCATCTTTCTGTGTGAGATTGCAGCAGAATCAGCCTGTGCCTGTCAGTGGGGCAAACTGAAAATCCTTGCTCCCTCACGCTGCTAGCCAGGATCTTGTAGCTGTTCATGTGTATTTGGTGAAATTATGTCTTGAAAGTGTGGGGGGAATATAATTAAAAACAAAATCTTCTTTCAAGCCAGGAAACCTCTCTACAAAAGTAGTAGAGAAAGAAAACTATTTTATTATCGAATAAGCATTAAGCCAGAATTTGATGCACATCACAGGCAATCTGCTAAGAGAGTGCAAAGATAAAAAAGAAATCTCACCTTTTATATAGCCAAACAGATACAACTCATTACATACTTGTTCTTGAGATAAACAATGACTAGTCCTCAAGAAAGAGGACTTGACAGCACCATTTGTCACCCACAGTTCATCCTAGATACATCTGGTATTGAGTTTACCATCTGTGTTAGCTAATTGGCTTTATCCAGAGGAAAAACAAACTTCTCATATATTTACCACAGGAGGTACTTTTGCAACTCAGGGCAAGGATGCCCACCGAAATTAGGCTCCTACCCTCTCACAGAGACTGGGAAATAGGGGTGTTATCAATTAGATGGTCCCTGATTCCATAAGAAGGCATTCCTGGGTAATAAAACTCACAAAAGGCCTATCTGGTTTCAAAAGAATTTATACACATTTCAAAGAGAGCAGAAAGTACTTAATAATTACAGTTTCTAAGGTAAATGCCTTAAGAAAAAGGGAGGGGGAGAAGTTTCTTCCATTATATTCAGTAAAGAGAGTTAAGCCGTCTTTTAAATTTTATTTGTGCTAACGATCTGTAGACTGTGGTCCTAATTCTCTGTCCTCCTGGATTTTCTGTTGGATCAAATATCTGGACAACACTTGGTCTAGTCAATTTGCCACATAAAATTAACTATCAGAAGTTTTCATTTGTATTTTTTTTTTAAATTTAATTTTATTATGTTATGTTAGTCACCATACAATACATCATTAGTTTTTGATGTGGTGATCCACGATTCATTGTTTTCGTATAACACCCAGTGCTCCATGCAGTACGTGCCCTCCTTAATACCCATCACCGGGCTAACCCATCCCCTCACCCCCCTCACCTCTAAAACCCTCAGTTTGGGGGCGCCTGGGTGGCTCAGTCGGTTAAGCGGCTGCCTTCGGCTCAGGTCATGATCCTGGGGTCCTGGGATAGAGCCCCATGTCTGGCTCCCTGCTCAGCGGAGAGCCTGCTTCTCCCTCTCCCTCTGCCTGCCGCTCTGCCTACTTGTGCTCTCTCTCTCTCTCTCTGTCAAATAAATAAATAAAATCTTTAAAAAAAATTAAATAAATAAATAAATAAATAAAACCCTCAGTTTGTTTCTCCGAGTCCATAGTCTCTCATGGTTCATCTCTCCTTCCGATTTTCCCCCCTTCATCTTTCCCTTCCTTTTCCTAATGTCCTCCATGCTATTCCTTATGCTCCACAAATAAGTGAAACCATATGATAATTGACTTTCTCTGCTTGACTTATTTCACTTAGCATAATATCCTCCAGTCCCATCCATGTTGATGTAAAAGTTGGGTATTCATCCTTTCTGATGGCTGAGTAATATTCCATTGTATATACGGACCACATCTTCTTTATCCATTCATCTGTTGAAGGGCATCTCGGCTCTTTCCACAGTTTGGCTATTGCGGACATTGCTGCTATGAACATTGGGGTGCATATGGCCCTTGTTTTCACTACATCTGTATCTTTGGGGTAAACACCCAGGAGTGCAATTGCTGGGTCATAGGGTAGCTCTATATTTAATTTTTTGAGGCACCTCCACACTGTTTTCCAAAGTGGCTGTACCAACTTGCATTCCCACCATCAGTGTAAGAGGGTTCCCCTTTCTCCACAACCTCTCCAACATTTGTTGTTTCTTGCCCTGTCAATTTTTGCCATTCTAACTGGTGTAAGGTGGTATCTCAATGTAGTTTTGATTTGAATTTCCCTGATGGATAATGATGATGTAGATTTTTTCATGTGTCTGTTAGCCATTTGTATGTAAAAAGCTTCTGCACAGCAAAGGAAACAGTCAACAAAACAAAGAGGCAACCCATAGAATGGAAGAAGATATTTGCAAATGACACTACAGATAAAGGGCTGGTATCCAAGATCTATAAAGAACTTCTTAAACTCAACACCCAAAAAACAAATAAGTCAAAAAATGGGCAGAAGTTTAATTTGTATTTCTTCTTTGACTCACAGATTCTCTATACGTGTACAGATTATATGCTTTTAAATTTCTTGAGATTAGTTTTTTGATACAGCACATGGTCAATATTGGTGTACTGGACAAAACTGTATCCCACATTTGTTGGATTTAGTCTTCCAAATTACTATTTGCATGGCATTATCTTTTTTCCATTCATTTCCTTTATACTTCTCTGTGCCATTTTTAAAAGACTGTCTTTGGTAGATAGCATGTAGTTGAGTCTTTTTCTATAACCATTCTGTCTTTTAACTGGAGAAGATAATTCATTTTCATTTAATAAACTAAGTGATGATTAAATTTGTCTACCACCCCTTTTGATTTCTATTTCTTCCTCCATTTTATTTTGTTCCCTTGTTTGCCTGTTCCTTCATTCTATTATTTGAATTTTGCCTTTAGAATTCCATTTTATCTATTTCCTATACTTCTTTGCATTATTTTAGTGATTTCTCTAGCAGTTACAATATACAAGGTGTATCATTTTCACAATTAATTTGGTTTGATTTTATGCCTTTTCTCATAAACTTCAGTTACCTTGTAATTATTCAAGTTCATGTATGCCCCCACCTACCATTCTTTTTGTTTATTTATTTTAGTTATGTGTAAGATAATTACATACAAGAACAAAAAGCCTAGAAGATAATGTTATATATATATTTTGCTTTAGAGAGTCATATGTATTTCAAACAGATCACGATGTTATATAGTATTTAATACTTAGACATCTCATTCTTTTAAAATTAGGAATGAGATGAATAAAATTAATATATATATGTTTATAACTACATATATATATAATGGTTGAAAAGAAAAGAACAAAAGTCCTCATTCAAATATTTTCTACCATCAGACGAATTTACAAACAAATCATTAGTATTAATAAGTAAGTTTTATGATGCTGAATCATGAAATCAATCTATAAGAATCATGCTCATTTCTATATATTCCCAAAAGAAACAGCAAATATAATTTTAAGAAATATTCCATTTACAGAACCAACAAAAATATAAAATATTGAAGAATACATAGAAGACAACTATTCGAGTACTGTGAATTAACCTGTAAAGGTTTACTAAGAGGCCTTTAAAAATCTAATGAGGGGCGCCTAGGTGGCACAGTTGATTAAGTGGCCCAACTCTTGGTTTCAGCTCAGGTTATGATCTCAGGATCATTAGACAGCTCTGCATTTGGCTCCCTGCTCAGTGCAAGTCTGCTTGTCCCTCCCCATTTGCCCCTCTCCCCCTTCTCATGCTCTCTTTCTCTCTGTAAAATAAACAAATAAAATCTTAAAAAAAATAAAAATCTAATGAAATAAAAGGATATATAAAATATTATTGCTTAAGAACACTTAATAGCATAGAGATACCAATTTTCTCAAATTATCCAATCTAGAAAATGCAATTCCAACAAAATTCCAAGTTTTTTTTTTAATTTCAGTGAAATTTGGTAACTAATACTAAAATTTATCCAGAAATATAGATGGCCAAGAGGCAACAAGACATCTTTTATGAAGAATAGCACATTATGAGGATTTGCTACATGATAGAACAAAAGTTATTTTCCAGTGTAAATAAAACAGTTTGCTATTTGTACAAGACTAGGCTACAGAGAAGAATATAAAGCTCCAACTGTACATGGAAACTTCATATATGACAATGGTGACATTACTATTAAAAAAGTAATATAAGATAAAAACCAAGAAAATTCCACTGGTGTGGAATTAACTAGTTAATTAAATTCCACTGGTGTGGAATTAACTAGTTAATTAAATAACTAGTGTTCTTTAGAAGTTAGTTTAAAAGGAAGAAATATGTTGCAAGAATTTGAGAGAAGAGGAAGAGGCAAATATAGATTTTATTTTTTAACCTAAATATTAGATAATGTATGTCTATAATATGCCAAGTATTACTCCAAACACATGATTCTGTCTTTCCTCTTTGGATGACACTAAATGTATTATATTTTATAATTCATTTTACAAATGCTAGAAATTAAAACTCTGAAATATGGCCTGCCTGGTTCCTATAGCTAGTATGTGGTAAACTGGCACTAGAATCTGACTGTGTAACTCTACCTATTCTTGAGATCATTGCCATATAACTACTTCTTACCTGGCAATTCTTCTCTACTCCCTGAGAAATAGGAACCTCCTCTATTATAGGGCTTCGTTTTGTTTTGTTTTTTTTGGTCACTGAAGGAAGATCTTTCCACCTAAAACCTAACAAATCCTAGCAAATTTACAAGATAATGTAGTCAAGGGATTTGAGACTACCTCTCTTAGCACAGTTTCACAAGGTAGGTTCTGAACTCTACTCTCTAACCACATCCCTTTATTTCTGCCAAATACATCACATTAAAACCAACAGCAGCAATGCTTGTACCTTTCAATGTCCAAGGAATTCATACAGAAAGAAACTGCCTGTGGCAATGCACTTTTGTGAAAATTATTTCCCCTAAATCTTTCAAAAATATTTGCCACAAGAGAAGAATAGTGTCCTTCAAATGTCTGTGCAGCATTAGGATTCTTACAGCCTAATGTGGTAACGTTGTTAAAGCTGTTATTACTAAAATTTTAGATTGGAAACAGCAATAAAAAGAGCAGTTCAACTAAAGAATGAAACAGAAAAAAAAAAAAAAAGCAGATCCTTATGTGAATGAAAACAAGGAAGAAAACACTGCTCACTGGTTGCTTATCAATGCTCACTGAAACAAACCATTACTCTCCATTTAATAACATAACAATTTGCAGACAATCAGTGCTCATTAACACAACAAATCCTTTAATGTGTCAAATATCCTGCTAATACAATATTTTACCTACCTACAAGGGAATTATAGCCTAGTGAGGGAGGGAGACTTGACTGAGCATAGAAGTAGCATATAACTAACAATGCCTTGAGAAGGCAAGTAAGGTTTCCTAAAACTGGTGCTAACATTTGAACCTTGCAGTGAGAACAGAAGAATGCCAGGCAACTGTTAAACAAACATATGTGCTCCCCCCCAAAATATATATATATATATATGCAAATGAGCTGGTCCTATTTAGGGAACAATAAGAAATTTAGTTCAACATAGTGTCAGATATGCTTAGAGAAAGAATGATGGAGAAGTTAGCTAATAATTAAGGCTAGCACTACATTTTGAATAAGCACAAAAATAAGTTAAGTCTTACATGGCACCACATGTCAGGCAGTGTTTTAAGTAGTTTACATATATTAATATACGGTTTTCATAATAATCCTCTAAAATATATCAAAAATTGCACAGGGCAAGTTAAACAAAGGAGACTTTATTTAAGACTCTTGCAATAGGGGAAAAAGATTGAGCTCAACTCAGTTGAAACTAAAGGCAGGAGAGTTTTTAAGCACTGGGATGAGTGGAAAAGTACTGAAAAACGTCAATAAGGAGGCTGATCTCTATTGTTATCTGTGTTTGCTAATTGACACTGAAGTTTAGCTCCCACTGTCCCATAGAGACTGGGGAGCACTATTTTCACTGATGATTACGTTTCAAAGAGATGGCCCCCAGGATCCTGAAAAAGATATTTCTAGGTTGTAAAACTGGCAAGAAGTTGGGAGATCTACATCTGAAAGGGACAAAAAAAAAGTTCACAATTCCAAGTTTTCTAAAGTAAATGCTCTAAAGAAAAGAGAGATCAGGGCCTATTGTCAGCAACAATCCTGTCTAAAGTTTGGTCAAGCTGAGGGTAATGTTAAGGCTGTTTTGGTCAGGTAAATGGTATTATTTTCCCAGTTTATAGACGAAAAAAACTGAGGCATGAAGACGGTAAACAGACTGCCAATATTATATAGTTTTGCCTAATGATTTAGGATTAAAACCCAGACAGTCTGGATCTAGAATTCAAGGTCATTTCTGAAACATCTCACTAATTGTTGCATGCTATTTAGTGCATTATTAATCTTTATTCAATTAATCATTTTTGGAGCTATTAGGAAAGTAGTGAGATTTATGTTTTCAGAAGATGTCTCTGGAATTTCTAAACTGGATGGAAAGGTACTGAAGTTCATGATACTGGCATTAAGACTTGTGGATCATTTGTATCAACGTAGGTCAATTATAGGGGTAAAAGCTAAACATTTGTATTAAGATACTGTAAACAGTGATCCATGATTTTGTGTTTAGCTTGGAAGTACAGATAGAAAGATGGGGCATATCTTTAAAAGAAAATTTCAAGATAAGTCATTTTTCAAGCGCTATATTTGAAATTAACATGGAAGAAGGAAAAAGGAAGGTAGGAAGGAAGAAAAAGAGGAGAAAGAGGTAGTATACTTAAAGGCTCTTATGTCCACAGATACCATGCTGAAGCTTTTTTTGGTTTACAGCCATTCTTCCTCTATCACTCATAATTGGCTCAGGAACCTTTGTGGGATGAATCTGTAGGAGAGTTCCACTGAAACCATTCTAATTGCCTTCCTTTCTGTTAGAACAGGAAATGTGCTCCTCCAATATAAATCTAATCCCTCTGCCCATGATGTGAATTTCATTTTTTCTACCTTCTTCAGATTGTGATACTCTAGATTTTTCCCTTTTTTCTATTCCTTTTTAATGAACCCTAAAAACTGGAATTTTTTCTACTGGATTAGTAATATGTTCGAGTATGTTCATAAAAAGAAAACTATGCACAATTAAAAACAAACCAAAAAACACAATCCTTACCCTGATCGTACATCCTCTACTGGATATATCATTCCTTTCATCCCTTTCATAACTATATATCTAAAATGGTCAGTGACATATCCCCATTTTCTCATATCCGACCCTCTCTTTAACCTGCTATCACCTGTCTTTTGCTCCTAAGAAACTAGCAACTTCCATTCCCACCAGGATAATAAATGATATCTAAGTTCCAAAGCTAATGAATTTGAAAGCTTCTGCTAACTGGACCTCCTGTCAAGATTCAACCATTTTGATCACTCCAAATACTTCTGTTGTGATTTTTTATGACACAGTACTCCCCATTTTATAGTTTCATTCACATGTTTAAATTCATTTTTTTCCATCCATGAAATGATGGAAATTTCTCAAGTTTCTACCCAAAGATTTTTCCCTTTTTTTCTCCACACTGTATTTCCTCCCTAGAAGAACCATGTAAGTTTAAGAGTTTCAAACAGCAGTCATCCACAAAAAAATCAGAAATTTACATCTCCAAAAAAATTCTCCTTGGGCCTTCAGACTGATACATCCTACTCATAATTTGACATCTTCCCTTGGACTTTAAACTAAATATGTTAGAAAGTAAACTCTAAATTTCTCCACAACAGATCCCATTTCTTTTATATTATTTACAACTCATACCACAACATCTTCAGTTGTAACAGTTGTCATCTTTGACACTTTTTTTCTCCTGCACTCCACATCCAAAAGATCCTCATCTCCCACTCTGTCACTTCCTATCAATTGTCTAATGGTAAAGGAGATGCTGGGCTGTGATTGCTCTTTGCTTCCACATTCTAGCTATAAAATGCATAATTTTATTTCTTTGAGATTCACGCTTTTCTCATAATCAATCAATCCAACAACTGAACCTTGTGTTCTATAAGAGGAAGGCTTAACCGTTTAGGTCAGATATTTATACAGTCTGTAGTCTGATCTATTCCAATATAAACACATCTGCTCTGGCCTGTTATATGTCTAGGATTTAAGCTTAGGTTATTTTCAACATTTTCCTTCAGTGTTGAAAAATCTATGGTAAGAGTGTAAGACCAGGTCCCAAGTTGAAACTCCAAACTCATGCACAAATCCAAAAGGAATGAAGCAAAGACTTCAAAATCCTGGATAATTAATTACCAACACCTCACTGAACTCTTTTGGAACTTGTGTCTACAGCATGGAGAGAGGTCAGTAAAACATTTTCTGGTAGAATGTCATGCAATTATTTTCCTTAAAAGCACATTTATTTTCCCTGTCATACATTTTATTATAAAGATATATACTTAAGGTTGAAGTAATAAAACAGTATCTGTGCACATATGTCTTTCCATTCCTACCTAAAATTTCAGAATTAATAAATACATTATAGTTTTCTTCCTATCACACTAAAGAATGTCAGATTAGAAAATAGTCTATCAAATAGATTTGAGGGCTTATCTATTGTCTTTATTGCTTTATGGATAAAATATTCATAAAAAAACACTTCCTTCAATTACAGTTTTCAGGATTACATAAAACAAAACAAGGTGATCATGGATAAGATTAAATAGGCCATATTTAAAAACAAAAACAACAACAACAAACCAGGAGCACCTGGGTAGCTCAGTCAGTTAAGCCTCCCAATCTTGATTTCAGCTCAGGTCATGATCTCGGGGTCATGGGATTGATTGAGCCCCTTATTGGGCTCCACACTCAGTGGGGCATCTGCTTGAGCTCCTCTCCCTCTCCCTCTCTCACTGCCCCTCTCCCCATTCACTTTCTCTCTCTCTCACTCTCAAATAAATAAATCCTTAAAAAAAGAGAGGAATGTTTAATATGTAATTGCTTGCCATAGTTGTATGTCTAAATTTCAATCCAATGAGGACAAGGTTTCAAAAAATTAATGGGTTTCTCTTTCTATAAATCATCTCCAGAATAATTTAATATGTAAGTAAATATTAAGACTGCATATATTGTATCTGGGAGTAGAGAGAAGAAAAAAAAAAAAATAGCCTGTTCTTTTTGGGGCAAAGGTCTCTGCTCTGGACCTTAGTAAGGGCACAAGGCAATGTTTTGGTTGGGAGGGAGAACTGCCTATGGCTACGTAGAATAAAGCTGAGAATAAAGCAGGGATCTCGTCTGGTAATCTTAGATTTAACTTTGTCTTGTATTTCCTTTCAATATCTTTGAATCTGTAATAAATGTAACCTCTACTGAAGACAAAAACAATGAATTATTCTTCACAAGTAATTTGGGAAGCATATGCATTTTACTAAAGGTTTATAGTATGACCAAGAAGGTTTAACTCAGATATTAAAACAGAACTAAATTAAAAACAAATAAACAAAAAAGAACCTCATAAAATCCCTGATACTTCCTCCTCAAGTATCATCCTTACACACCAGTCACTGGGTTCACCCCTCTGGATTGATATTTCCCCCAAGAAACAGTTACACTTTTCCGGGCCCCTGTCTGTGAGAATGGTCTCCCATTTGGGTCTCTCAGTATCTTTTATTTTTTCTTTATATCTGTCATTCCTCTCAGCAAAAAAAGACAAGATATGTATTTTGGGGTGAGGACTGGAGCCTACAAATATTATAGTTCCTTATTGTTTGTTTGAAAACAGACATTTTCATACATTTTGTTTTCCCCTGGAAGAATGTTACTGACTTGAAGAAAGGCACCCTTTCTTCTTTTTATTCTTTGACTCTTCATACATAATAGGCACTAAATGCATATTACTTAAGTAAATGAACTCACTAATAAGTGCAAAACTAAAAAGTAATTCAAAACTTAAGGAGAAAAATCAGTGCAAAAAATTGTTTGAGAAAAAGGAAACTGCTTATACTGACTGGCAGAAAGTTTCACTTTTCTTTGTGTTGTTCTGATATTGCCACTACTCTGTTAATTTCGCAAAGGCCATTATAGGGTATTTGTTCAGATGAATTAAATTGAACAGCTTCAAAGTTTCAGTTTTTCTAAATGATAAATTTGTACACTGGGATCAATTGTCTCTTTAGAAAAAAACCTGCTGACATACGAAATAAAAGGAGTATTCAAAACCAGATTTAAATTCAAAACAGCAGGGACTTCAGAATGAGCATAATATTATCATGGTATTATTGCAGAACTGAAATTATCTGGTTTTTTGTTAGCTCTAGGAATTTCTGTCATAATGAACTTTCAAATTCCCTTTGGTAACTCACTATTAGAGATTATTTGAATCTATACAAGTTATTTTATTTTATTTTTTTTTAAAGATTTTTATTTATTTATTGAGAGAGATAGTGATAGAGAGAGAGCATGAGAGGGGGAGAGTCAGAGGGAGAAGCAGACTCCCCGCCGAGCAGGGAGCCCGATGCGGGACTCGATCCCGGGACTCCAGGATCATGACCTGAGCTGAAGGCAGTTGCTTAAACAACTGAGCCACCCAGGCGCCCCCTGAATCTATACAAGTTATTACAGAATAATAATTCTCAGACTATTTGCTAGTGTTGCTTGTTTCGTGTTGTGTTTTGTTTTGTTTTGAATTACTGAGCAACTCTTTTCTATCTATTTGGGATTCACTTATAACAAAATATTGCCCAAATCTATAAAAGCCCATAAGTAATAATTTTTTTCCCTGATTTTAGGGATTTATTATGTTATAAATCCCTTTTGTGTCATTGGCATGAGTTTTCAATTTTCAGTGTTTATCAAGAAATCTACACAACTAAAATGCAATAGATAATAAAGTTATAATTGCTTTTATTTACTTTACAATATATTCTAAGCATTCCTCATGTAAGAAAACAAATCTTATGAAGGAATAGGTATTAGTTCTTTCTGTGGAGATTAGACAACATAATATGCCTTGACCTCCACATAATATCTACTGAATCAGAGGTCCCCAGGTTGGGTTCCAAAAATGTTTTATCAGAGAAAATTTAATAGTTGATTCTTATATGAATCCTTGATTAAATATCAGTATTCTAAAGCCACTGTTTAGTGGAGAGAGAGGAATAATATCAAATATTTACTGTTTGCTTCCCACGTGTTAGTCTTTGTGTGAAATCTTTAATGTGCAATGATTTATTTAATCCTTACAAGCACTCTGTGTGGTAAGTATAATGTTTTATCCTTAGATTTCAGGAATGTAAAATAAGTTTCCCAAAGAAACCATGACAACTGAGTACTGGATCTGGGACTCTTCTACAAGCTTACCCAGTATTTTATCATATGGATACAAATAACTAACAAAAATAATCCAAGGTATCTGGGTATTTAGATGGTTTCCACTTTATAGGATATTAGAAATATCATTGTAAAACAGTGTTATATACAAATATTTCCCAGAATCAGATTTATTCCTCTTAAGACAAATTTCTAAAGCAGATTCACTTCAGAGTGCATTCACATGGCTAGACTATCTCTAAAAGTTTTATTTTCCCTTATATTTTAAAGCATGCAATATGGCAATTGTTATATTAACATAATTTTATTTATTAATAGTGATGGTTTTCAAAAGGGTTTTACTTTTCCATTATGAAATGCCACAGTGTCACAGACACTGTGCCAGCCTATGTGCTAGGCAGGATGTGAACAACAGAAAGTCAGAATGGTAGGAGAGATGGGCATATGACAAATAGATGTACTAACAGGGAGCCATCATCACTGCACCTGGTTCTGGAGAGGCAAGGAGAATGTGGTTATCAAAGGAGAGCAGGGAGGAGAGAGAAGGGGAGAGAGAGAGAGAACGAGAGAGAGAGAGAGAGAGAGGCACTTATGTGGAGAGTATCATTTGACAAGAAACTTGGGTACATGCCCAACAACCTGCAAAAAGAATAAGTATCCTGACTCTATTTCTTCCACTCTCTGGTCTATTTCCATCTGGACCCTTAATAGAATGAACCCAGTCTGAGGCCACAGATCAGCAAACACATTTTCTTGCTTTCTAGGGCAGTAGAAAGGTGGAATGTAACTATGGAGTAGCAAACAAAAAATACCACATAAACCTTCAGAGTCACATTCTCAACCATAATCTGGAATTCATTAATCAGCATTTTCAGAAGGGAAAGAGGGTTAACAGAAAAATAATCTAGGGCTTCAACATTCCTTGGGTCAAAACCCGATTGAGTTACAAATAACTAAATGTTTTCTTCAGTGTAAGCACTGCCCTCTGCTCTCATCTTTTAATAAGAAGTTTTGTACAATGTAAGGCAAATAAATATATGACAGGTATTAGATAATTCATCAAGGTAAAGAACAAGCAAAGATGACAATATGTTAAATCTAATATAAATTTCATAAGAATTTAAAAATATATTTGCTCTAAAAGCAGGTATAAATTTAGATAGGAAAAAATATTTAAAAATAAAAGGGTTTATACTCTTAGAAGAAAACAAAAAGAATCTTCATGGTCTTATATTTGGCAATAGTTTCTCAGATATGACAACAAAGCACAAGCAACAACAACAAGAATTGACAAACTGGGACATTAAAATGTAAAACTTTTGTGCAAAGGACGCTAGCAAGAAGTTGAAAAGACAACCCATAGAATGGAAAATATTTCCAAATCATACATCTGATAAGGCTCTAGTACCCAGAATATATAAGGAACTCTTACAACTCAACAACAAAAAGGAAAAACAACCCAATTAAAAAATGAACAAGAGACACAAATAGACATTCTTTGGTTTAAAAAAGGTATACAGAAGACCAACAATTGCATGAATAATGGCCAACATCATTAGTCATTAAGGGAATATAAATCAAAACCATAATACCACTTCTTACTTAGTAGGATGACTACTACCCCAAAAAACAGAAAATAACAACTGTTGGGGGGATATAGAAAAACTGAAACCATTGCTGATGGGAATGTTAACTGGTGCACCTGCTGTGAAAGAGTTTGGCAGTTTCTCAAAATGTAGCTATCATATAGCTATCATATAACCCAGAAATTCCATTCTTAGGCATATACCCAAAATATCTGAAAACAAGAATTCAAACAAAAACATGTACACAAATGTTTACAGCCATACTCACTGAGATAGCCAAAGGTGGAAACGACCCAAATGTCCATCAACTGATGAGTGAATAAGCAAAATGTGGTATATCTATACAACGGATATTATTTAGCCATTAAGAAACCATTAAGAAGTACCGGTACGTGCCACAACATAGCTGAATCCCGGAAATGATATGCTAAGTAAAAGAAACCAGAAACAAAAGGTCACATATTGTATGATTCCACTTATATGAAATACTCAGAATAGGTTGAGTCATAAGAGGCAGGCAAAAGATAGATTATTGATTACTGGAAGAGAGAAGAATAGATAGGGGCTGCTTAACTGGCATGAGAATTCCTTTTGGTGTTATGAAAATATTTTTGTAGAGGTGATGATTTACACAACATTTTGAATGTACCAAATGAACTGGACACTTTAAAATGTTAATTTTATGTTATATGAATTTTACCTCAATAAAAATTTTAAAAATAAATGGTGTAATGGATAATCAAATTTTAAATTAGAATGAATATAGTCATCATATAATAATTCTAAAAGATGATAGCCACTGATGTAAAATTATGTTAATTAAATGACACTACAACAAACCATACTTAGTTCAAATAAAGAGCATATCTGTTTATCTCATTTTAAACTTTATTTTTACCAAGATAAAATATCCTTAAAGAGTATTAAAAAGATCAAAATAGCATATATACCAAAAGTTCTTCTTAGCAGATTACTGTGCAAAAAAGCAATGTATAGGGAAAACAAAGAAGGACATATTCTACTAATTTAAAAATGTTTTGTTTATAGTACCTAAATTTTCTGTTCACATACTTATTTTCATTACAGCCCTAAACAAAATTATTTTCCTTACTTATGAATATTACATAAAAATAATCAAAACCTTTCATAAAATTACTAGTGCTACGCTACCACTGTAGTCCATTTTTCTGTTGTAAAATGTTGGGCTTTCAATTGTCATAATACGAATGTTAGCTCTCCCATTTGCTTGCCTGGTATCTATGGGATATGCACTTCTCTGTAATTACAGTATAAAATACTAGACTTAATGGAAGTTCTCAATGAATTCACTACGACACAATCTAGCCTTTGACCAAAGCTTGTTTGAAATGTCTGAAAGCTCACACAATTGATATGTTAAGTTCCAAAAGTCTTAAGCCTTATTTATACAGGAGCTTATGGAGTCTATTTATCCAAAACCATCATAGTTGGATCATATTATCTCTGAACCTACAGAATGAATTTACTGAATTATTTGATGATATGCCTTCGTCTTTTTCAGAAGGCAGCTAGCAAGAAATTTTTTAAGAAGTCTTTCAAAACTGTACTCAAATATTTTGCCTATTTTAGTGCTCAAAATGCTTTATGTAAGTATTTCCAAAATAAAGGGTTGGTAAAATTTGTTGCTGACAAAAAATTGCCTGTTCCAGAGGAATGTGAGTATTTCCTTTAATTCTTCTAGAGAATAACCTGAAACTCCCTTCTCTCCTACTTTACCATGGCTTTCAGGGGAAACTCAAAACTGAAGTGGTGAACAAATACAACCATTACTATTTGTTTTCCAATTTAAATTGTCATCTGATATTGAAATAAAATATTTATTTGTATTTTAACTGCTCACGTATATGGGTCTGTCTCAGATTTTGGACACAGAAGAAAAATAAATCAACAAAAGGAAAACAAAGAAGTAAAATAGTAAAATTTAAAACAAAAAGAACATATCAGCACATTACTACAAATAAAGAAATATTATATTACTGTGAAATTTACAATCATTAACCAACTGTTATTAAGGATTTTAAAATCAATTGATTTTTTTATTTTTTATTTTTTTTTAAAGATTTTATTTTTATTTATTTGAGAGAGAGAGAATGAGAGAGAGCACATGAGAGGGGTTAGGGTCAGAGGGAGAAGCAGACTCCCTGCCGAACAGGGAGCCAGATGCGGGACTCGATCCAGGGACTCCAGGATCATGACCTGAGCCGAAGGCAGTTGCCCAACCAACTGAGCCACCCAGGTGCCCCTCAATTGATTTTTTTATAGATGTCATTTTCTGCATTCATAAACTGATTTAGTGAATAAAACAATTATTTTATAGATAACAAAATTTTAACAGATTTATTTTTTATTTTTATTTATTTATTTTTTTTTGAGACAGAGAGTGTGCACAGAAGCGGGGAGGAGGGGAAGAGGCAGAAGGAGAGGGAGAGAGAGAATCTTAAGCAGGCTCCATGGCCAGCATGGAACCTGAGGCGGGGCTTGATCTCACGACCCTGAGGTCATGACCTGAGCTTAAATCAAGAGTTGGCTGCTTAATCAACTGAGCCACCCAAGAGCCCCTATTTTAACAGGTTTATTGAGCACAAATAATAATTACAGATTTACATGCAGTTATTAAAAATAACATAGAGAAACCTCATGTAAATTTTACCCAGTTTCCCCATGGTAACATCTCATAAAACTAAAGTACAGTATCACTACCGGGATGTTGACATTTTAAAATCCATTGACCTATTTAAAATTTCCCATTTTATTTGTCTTCATTTATGTGCGTGTGTATGTATTTAATTCCTTCTAATTTTATCACATGTAGGTTCTCATATCCACCAACAGAGTAAAGACATAAAATAATGCCATATTCATAAGGATCCTTCTTCTTGCTCTTTAAAACCAACTCATGTGTCTCCCAAGCCTATATCCACTCTAACCCACAAAAACCACTTGTCTATTAATCTGTTCTCCACTTCTATAATTTTGTCATTTCAAAAATGTTACTAAATAAAATCACATGGTAAGTTACCTTTTTTTGAATTGGCTTCTTTTCAGTCAGAATAATTCCCTGAATTATTAAGCTGGTCATGTATCCATCAATCATATATTCCTCTTCATTGTTGTGGATGTATCAGAATTCATTTAACCATTCACCTATTAAAAATCATCTCTGTTGTTTCCATTTAGGATAATATGAATAAAGCTGCTCTGAGCATTCATGTACAGGTTTTTGTGTGAATATAAGTTTTCATTTGTCTGGGATAAATGCCCAGGAGTAAAAGTGCTGGGTCATATGGTAATTTCATGTTAAGTTTTATAAGAAATTTTAAAACTGTTTTCCAAAGTGGCTTCTGCATTTCCACCAGCAATGTATGAATGATCCAGTTTTTCTATGTCCTCTGCAGCATTTGCTGTCACCACTTTTTTCCCTTTAATTTTAGCCATTTGATAGTCTGTTGTGATATCTCATTGTGGTTTTAATTTACATTTCCCTATTGCCTATAATGTTGAATATATTTTATGTTGCCAGCTGTATAAACTCTCTGGTAAAATGTCTGCTCAAGCCATTTTCCCATTTTCTAATCTGTAGGTTTATGGAGTTTTCTGAATTTGAAAAGTTTTCAGCCATTATTTTTTTCAAATACTCTTTTATCCCTACCTTCTTTCGAACTCTGATGATACAAATACTACTAGATATTTTGTTGTTCCACATATCCTAGAGTCCCTTTTCATTTTTTTTTTCACTCTCTTTTCTGTTTGTCAAACTGAATTAATTCTATTGATGTTTCCTTAAATTTACTGCATCTATTCTCTATCATCTTCACTCCACTAGTGAGCCTATTCAACAACATATATTTTTAAAATTTTAGTTTTGCTCTTCTATAATTTCATTTGGTTCTTTTTCATAACTTTTCTTTGTTGAAATTATTTTTATCTGTTTCAAGAGTATTTGTGGTTTCTTGTGGAGACATTTTTATGATCATTGCTTGAAAAATCCCTGTCAGATCCCTATATGCACTTCAGTTGTCTTTTCTTTCCTTCCAACTTGTGGTTACATTTAAGATGATTTATTTATTTAATTAATTAATTGATTTTTTTTTTTTAACCCAGGAGTTTCAGTTGTTTTCAGGAGCAGTGTCAGTCCACTGTATTTCAAGAAATAGAAGTCAACCTACATACTTTTCTAAACATTTATATCATACTATTAGACTTCTCAAAAAGACCCTAAAGGTTTTTTTTTCCTCTCTTTTATCACTACTTCTACCCCCCACACACACCCATACAAATCTGGTTTTCTTCTTATATGAACAACATTTTATTTTTTTTTAAATATTTTATTTATTTATTTGAGAGAGACTGAGAGAGAGAGAGCAAGCACAAGTAGGCAGACAGGCAGGCAGAGGGAGAGGAGAAGACTCTCTGCTGAGCAGGGAGCCCAACACGGGACTTGATACCAGGACGCTGGGATCATGACCTGAGCTTATGACCTGAGCCTAAGGCAGGCACTTAACCGACTGAATCACCCAGGCGCTCCAATGAACAACATTTTAATGTTACAAGTTTTCCTCAGTGTGAGCCTGATTCAATTCATCTTGAAAAGTCTTCTGGTGACTTCACTGATTACTATCTATGTGACCTTGTACAAGTCATTTAACCTCTTTCTGCCTCAGTTACTTCTTCCATTAAATAAGGGTAACAATAGTGCGTACCTAAAGGGAGTTTTCTTTCTTTTTTTTTAAGATTTTATTTATTTTAGAAAGAGAAAAAGAGAGAGGGCCCAAGTGGGGCAAGGGGCAGAAGGAGAGGGAGAGAATCTCAGGCAGACACCACACGGAGGGTGGAGCCTGATGCAGGGCTCGATCTTATGACCCTCAGATCATGACCTGAGCCCAAACCAAGAGTCTGACGCTTAACCTACTGAGCCCCCCGGGCGCCCCCTAATGGGAGTTTTCAAAGGTTAGACAAGATGAATAATTCCAATATGTCAAACGTGTACCAGACACTGTTTCAGGCACTGGGCCTTCAGCAGTGAAATAAACAGACAAAATAAATTACTGGCATTTTGGGGCTTTCAGTCTAGTTAGGAAAAGAATGAATACCCAAACACTGCTGGCGAACAAACAAATGTCAAGGCTCAATGACACAAGAAAAGTAGTAAGTGGATGAGTGAGGCCTATGAGAATGCGGATTTCCTTCAATTTGGAGGGACTGAAGTATACACTGAATAAGAGGATTACCCTCACAAGCCCATTGAGATCCTTACCTTGCAAATGTCTTTCCCCACTACTGCATTTTTATGTTTAATTATAAGTAAAGGATAGCCAATATTTATTGAGTGCTTACTGCATGATAAGTACAGTACTCCAGCCTATGCATGTGTAATCTTATTTCATTTTTACACTATGAGATAGTCTTTACAGCAAATATCACTTCGGTGAAAATTTCCCCAATAATCCCAGACTGATTTAAAAATTTCTTCTTTCCTCTATTCTAAATATTAATCCAAGCTCATAGGGATTTTATAACATTTATATACATGAGCAATGATTAAAAAAATGATCTAGCCAAGTGTGATGATGATAACGTTGAGTGGATTCATGCCTTTATTCCTACCTGAACAATTCCCTATAGCTAATTCTACATACATTGTAATACATATCTGAAATATCTAAATGTTTTTATTCCATGAAATAAAATTGCATATAAGTATTTATGTTTATTTCTTAATTAAAATGCAGATTGACACTCAATGGTATTTCTAATATTAATAAATTTATAGTGAATTTTTTTATTGTAGAGAATAGATGTAACTCCAAAGTTTCACTTAAGTTTAGACTACCTTTTAACCTTTAAATTGAAAACCTTTCTAAAACCTTATAAATTAGAATTGGTATTTTTCTAAGTAACACTGTCAACCACAAAACAAAGGGCAAAAACATTCAGCTAAGCATTGCGCAAGTTTAGGAATGTTTTAACTATGAAAAGAGAGTCCATTTAAATTGCACCCAACCCTAATTAAAAAGGCTTTAAAATACTATAACTTAAAGTGAGAAAGAATTTGTACAATTCAGTATCAAAATTAGAAAGTAACAAAAGTGTCCTTAACATAAAGCCAAAGAAAATATAACCTAAATTATCATAAATATAATACTAAACTTGAGCTAAACTTATTTTTTTCCAGTTTTAAGGCTAATTAGGAAAAGTTTCTAAAGGTGAGAACAAAGTAATATTAACTTTTAAGGACTAAGTATAGTTAAAAGAGAAAAATTCAATGTATTAAAAAAGTATGCAATAAAAATATAGTAGAAACATACAAAAGTTAAATCCTGCTATAACTTCGTTATTCCTTTAAATATTAGATATATAAAAACAGTAAAATATTTGAAAACTTGTTATCTGTAAATGTGGGGAATATGAATTTTCTGTCATCTGGAAAAAATATGAAAAAGAAAAAAAAAGTAAAAAATTATTCATACTAAATATTTATTTTTTTATAGGTTATGTGCCAGAAACCATGTCCTGCAATAATAGTGTAGTAAAGATGACTCGTGATTATTTTTTTTAAAGATTTATTTATTTATTTGAGAGAGAGAGAGCACACAGAGGGAGAAGCAGTCTCCCTGCTGAGGAGGGAGCCAGATGTGGGGCTCCATGTGGGGCTCCATCCCAGGACTCTGGGATCATGACCCGAGCTGGAGGCAGATGCTTAACCGACTAAGCTACCCAGGCGCCCCGTCTCTTTTGATTATTAAGTGCATGATGTATAAAGGAAAACTACTTTAAGCAAATAAATTAATCAGAATAGTGGTAAGTATATGATTTGAAAGAGATGCATATAACACTATGAAAGCTTATAATCAGGAGATACAACCTGATCTTTGTGAGAGATAGGAAATGGATCCAGATATTTTCTGAATAAGTGATATATGAGTTGAGTTGGAAGGATTGAAAAAAAAATTAACAATGGTAAGCACAGTTTATTTCAGAGATTATCAACACACTTTTTGAATCATTATGTTTTTCCTGAAAAAATCTTCACCACTGGACTATGATGCTCTTTTAATACATGGAGAGTTCAAATTGGTGTTTCCTGCCCCTTTTTCACAAATGAAGCCACAGAACCATCACTTCAGGGAGCCCTATGCAAGGAGAACTGTGGCTGAGATAGGCGAGATATGGTAAAGAACAGGAAGAATGGAGAAGAGGGAAATCATTCTTCCCGCTCTAGTTTTAATAAAGATTAAACTAGAAGATAAAAAAGGTCAGAAGGTCCTTATGTCCCTCCAAGAATAAATACGACAATGTCACAGTGTTTTCTAGAGCTCTGATGCAAAGGTTTTAAATTAGCAAGAAGATAAAAAGGTGATTGAACAAGTAGGGAGGTGTACTGTTCGATATAGGGGAAGATATAGATTAAATAAGTATTTTGCCTTATGGTGGAAGTGTGTACCTTCATGCTCTACAGAAACAGAAAAGACTGACTCCGAAAGACTGAATATTTGTCACATGATCTTATTACATGAAAGGAGACTCAGTTTCCTCACTAAATAAGAAGGACTGAAAGAGGACATGACACTATAGTTACTATAGCTCTTGCATGACCTTAGCTCCTACACCTATTTCTCACAGCCTTTATTGCCCTTGACCTTAGTCCTGGCCACTGCCCCACTCCCTCACCTTTGTTAAACATAAATTACCCAATCAACAAATGTTAAACTGCAAAAATATTTCCTTCTTCTTTGGAGAACCGTTTTTGACCAACTATCCATGAAATAAGATGAACTTAGACTGACACCTCTATCTAAAGCCCTATAAATACTGTGTGTGTGTTTTCCCAAATTAGAACATTCCTTCAGAGTCATCTTATGTTGCAGTAATCTGAATAAAAGGCTTATGCTTAATAATGCTCTGGTTGATTTTCTTCCACAAAATATAGTTTTACTCAAGCTGTATCACTAGGTCATGGAATTCCTGCTCATACAACTTTATTTTGCAACTGGAAAATCAAACAAGTAAAAAGGAAGCCAGCTCTGTTCTCTTTTTAACCATCTTCTTTTTTTGGTTTTTGTGTTTTGTTGGCTAGATACTAAGAAATAAGCAACACGTTGCGAAGAACATCCTCCCTGCCTTTTTTTGTGGGGGTCACAAAGTTGTAAATAAAGTACCAATGTTAATTTTTTTTTTTTTTTTTTTAAAGATTTTATTTATTTGACAGAGAGAGAGATAGCGAGAGCAGGAACACAAGCAGGGGGAGTGGGAGAGGGAGAAGCAGGCTTCCCGCCGAGCAGGGAGCCCGATGTGGGACTCGATCCCGGGACCCCGGGATCATGACCTGAGCCGAAGGCAGACGCTTAACGACTGAGCCACCCAGGCGCCCCCCCGTACCAATGTTAATTTTAATAGTCTTAAAGGGGGTATGCTCTTTTGACAATTGCATGCTTTCTTCTAATGTAAGGAAATGGGGATAGCATTCATTCATACATTGTCAATGACCAAATTCTGTGAAGTCTTATTCAAAATATTAAAAGAAAGTTAAAATTTATATTTAACATTGCCATTTTAAGGTAGGACAATTAATTAAAAGCAAAATATTTTCATGATCTGGAACTAGAATCCAAAAAAGTTAGTTAGCTGTCCGTTACACCATAGATATTTTATAACAGTATTTTGAATTCAAGTATTAGATTAGGGAATGTGGATGATATATACACTGAATGTCTCTTAATCTCTTTCAACAATTAAACACAAAACGAATCAATGGATATCACATTTCACAAACAAAAAAATGAAACCATTTGGTCATTTTCTTTACTTTTTGTTTACTTTGAGTTGGTTTAAAAAAAAGATCAGAATGTAAATCTCAATTCACCTTTAAAGGTCATATTTTCTGGGTTAGAATCAGAGATAAATGAAATAAAATCCTCAACTGATGAGTGAATTAAAAGATTTAAATGATGCTATTTTATTTATGGCTATTATAGAAAAATAGATAGCTTTTATAATTTAGTCAATATATTACTTAATGATCACATTCGCACAATTGTAAGATATTTTAAAACTACCCAATTATTAATGTATTTATATTAAAATTATAGGGAAACATTTTATCACCGAATAAATTTAATATACAACAATCTCGATCAAAATGTATCTCACAGTCCATTTACAGAACAAAGCCTTTCCCATGTTTATAGTTGGATATACAGACCTAAGTAAGAAGAGTAAGTCAGATTCTTATTATTACATTATTTCAATAGAAAGCTCTTCTAACTAACATCCATAAATTTAATAAATGTTATTTTCACTAAAGAGTTATCAGCAAAAAGACTATTCAAAACTATGACTATTGTCTCCAAGTAATGAATGAGTTGGCGTTAGTTGCATGACTCAGATCTGTTTTCATTTCAGTTCACTCCTACATCTATCTGAATTGAAAACAATGTGACAGGAGTTACACTGCCAAGTAAAATACTTCACTATTTTTTTCCCCCAATGGATTTTTTCCTCCAAATTACACTCTAGTTTGCTACAAGGTCAATAAAAATTTATAAAAAGCTCCAATATTAAATGTACAAAATTTCCCCTTTTTAAGCAAAACAGAGCTTTGAAGGAGCATTACGTGGTGAGATATTTGATATAGTGTATAAGACATAAACTTTTTATTGTTAGAGAACTGAGGTGGACATTAGGAGATGATTATCTCAGCACCATTTCTACCACTAGCTGACTGCATGGTGGTAAGTCCTTTAGTCACTTTTCCCCTTATTTTCCTAATATAAAAACAAACAAACAAAAATAAAACCTTGAAGTAGTGCCAGCAAGAAGGTAGAATAAGCAGCCCTAGACCCTCCTTCTCCACACAAACACACGATACAGCAGTAATTTACAGACAAATGCCCTTTGTAAAAAATCAGAAATTAATTGAAACATTCCTGCACGCTGGGATAATGTGAAAACAGACTTGCCAAAGCCAGGAGGGAGATATGGGACACCCTCTCACCAGACACTCAGCTCCCAATGCAGGGCCACACCCAATCAGAAAAAGACTCATAGATCCTACCTCCAGCAGGGAAGAGAAGAGGCCAATTCATATTCAGTGCCTCAACTTTCTAATGCAGTTCCCAGAGAGACCATCTTCTGTCTTGCCTGTTTTCAAGCTCTGAAGAATCTAGCAAAGTCTAGTGACCCAGGGAAGAATACAGGTGATAGCTTTGGCTGGCAAACACCATCGATCCTATCCTCTGCATAGCACAGAGCAAACAGATGAAAAATTCCAGCTCTCAGCACTGTGATGTCTTCATATTCAAACTGGCAAAGACCATTACCATTATATTTACTTTTACTTACTGTGTTCTATATTGATAATATTCTATAGAAATTATATGGCATCCTAGAGAATTCTATAGAAAATATGAAGGAATCTTACTAAAATTAGTTTGGCAAGCTATACACCAAGGAAACTAGCATATATACACGTACAAGAATCGCCAAGAAATGTGATCAAAAGATACAAACTTTCAGTCACAACATAAATAAGTACTAGGAATATAATGTACAAGCATCATGATTATAGTTAACATTGCTGTATGATACATATATATATGTTTTTAAGAGAGTAAATCTTGAGTTTTCTTCACAAGATTTTTTTTCTTTTTGCTTCCTCTTTTTATTGTATTTATATGAGATGTGGATGGTAACTAACTTATTGCGGTAATCATTTCATAATAAATGTGAGGCAAATCATTATGCTATATACCTTAAATTTCTACAGTGATGTATCTCAACTATATCTCAATAAAATGGGGGGGGAGTCCAAAAGTGAAGAGTTGCAGTTTTAATTTACATTTTGTGAAGATATTTTCTTTTGAAAAATCAGCCTAGTATTTCTGTATTTAAATGATGGAGTCCTTATTAAGAACTATAGGCTTTGTTTGTGCTGAGGATTCAAATGTGGAATCAGTTACATGTGGGACATGGAGATGCCCACTGACTAGAGAGGAAGAACACAGTTCTAAAAGCACACATTTTACAGGTAATGTTGTGCATACCATAAGAGAGATGTGTACAGCACGAAAGCCCAGATAAGATGGCATGAATTCTGCCCTGAGCAGAGCAAGCAGTTAGCAAAGTCCTTCCTAAAAAAGTGACATTTGAACTAATATGCCATATGTGTTATTTTTAAGGCTATGATTAAGATGAAATTATCAGACTGATTAGTCTTACATTCCCACAGATATTTAAAAAAGCAAGGAAACGATCCTATTTACTGCTCTAGGCCATTCTTTCAAAATTATTCTCATTAGCATGAAAATACCAAACATTTTATATTTCATGTAAAATATATTTAGAAATGGATACTGGCCTCCAATTTTTTGTACTGTCTGGCCCAGATGGACACTTGGAATTCTGAAGTTTTCAGATCTTAGAAAAGATAATATGAATATACAGTAACATACTATATGTGTACCACCAGGGAACTGTCATGTGCATGAGGTCTGGGGCAACACCCTGCACTTAAACATAGTGCTAAAATGTCTGTGTATTCACAATGAATAGGTATATAAAGACTTTGAATTCATTCATATCAGTTCAGTTTATGTTTTGCTACCAATGCACATGCCACAAATTTAAGGAAAAAAATGATTTCTGAGATGTTTGGACTTTGAAATTGAATATAAGGGATTACAAATCTGTAAATGACTGAAAGGTTTAAAGTGAGTAAATTTTACTTCAGTGTCAAAGGAATAAAATAAAGGCTTTGCTTCCATGAACAGAGTGAGACTGGCTGTGTGTAATATATATGTCAGAGTTTTCTCTTTTGTAGGAGGCCATCACTGTTACTGCGGCATAGGTCTCATTTATACTTGTACTTTAAGACATGTCTACCTGAGCTAAAAATGGTAACAGACACAAAATCCAGCTACTGCAGGGCAAGGCTCACTTAAACATATCTTTAGCTTAAATACTAAATAAATAAACAAATAAATAAATATCCATGATTTCACAGTGACTCTTATTTTTTTATTTTTTTATTTTTTTCATGGTGACTTTTAGAAATGTGTTCACTGTGAGGCTGAGGACCAGGAGTCATGACTGGGAACTCACAGTCTAAAGACATTAAAAATGCAACTGACTGCATTAATGAACTCATCATTGGAGGTAAGGATAACCAATTTCAGTTGCTGGATAAACTTGAAAATAGTCATTAGGTAAAACCAATGTACGACTGATTTTAAAAAAGCAGAGACCCTTCTTTAAATTTACTATCTAAAATCTAAACTCATCTCAAATCCAAAACAATGTATGAAATGTACAGGAGCATCAACACTTCCTTAGCATTCAAAAGCTTTGAAACGTAGGAATTCCAATTTATATTTTAAAAAAGAAGTGTTTAATTTTTAACCAGGTCTTACCTTTACTGAGTCATATGTGTAAGTATGGTTAACACTGGTATAGAGATGAAAGTTGTCATTTATTTATAGTAGATTTGGGAAATTGTACCCAAAGACCTGAAACCAACACCACAGAATCAGAGAAAGAAAGCTAGAATTAACAGAAAATCTTCTATTTAATGTTATTAGCAATGATTCCAGAGAAAAACCATAAAATATTAGGGGAAGGAAGTTTAGTTATCTGATTACCTATGACAACATTAGGGAGCCTTTCCAATTAAAAGTATTTTCTAGAAGAAAACCCCTGGTGCTTTCTGAAATCAATATAGAGGAGTCAGACAATTATGAGTTTTAATCAAAGCTTCTCCACTTTCTAGTTGTATAATTTTGATCAATGCATCTAATGTCTCTGACCTCAGTTTCCTCAGCTGATCTAACCAGAGTAGTCTTCTCACAATTTCCTTTCTGTAAATTGAGTAAATCTATAATTCTAGCATAGGATCTTTGCTAGAAGCAAATATAAATGTAAATAACTTAACACGGGTCACAAAACATAGCAAGTTCTTCATGACTGATATTTACTATGTATTAATTTAACCATAATTAGTAAACACAATTACATTCATATGCCAAATCTGGGTATGTATTAAGATTGATAGCTCTCATAATTTCACTAATATTCTCTCAGATCACTAGCTGACTTCTGTTCTAATTTTTCCCTGGGATGGAAGACATTACAGTGTGCAATCAGAACTAACGTAGAACACTGTGTGTTTCCCTGGAGGTAATATCCACCATTTATCTCTCCTGCTCCTCCTACAGTCAAACTTTTCTAGCAATAGTTTTTTAACTTTATGATCATGATGCACAGTAAAAAATTTCTTTTTACAGTAAGCACATCACAATACTCTCCCCCAACACAAAACTTTATGTAAATAAAACGAAACTTTTTTTTTTTTTTTTAAGATCTTATTTATTTGTTTGACACAGAGAGAGAGAGAGGAATCACAAGCAGGCAGAGTGGCAGGGAGCGGCAGAGGGAGAAGCAGGCTTCCCGCGGAGCAGGGAGCCCGATGTGGGACTCGATCCCAGGACTCTGGGATCGTGACCTGAGCCGAAGGCAGACGCTTAACGACTGAGCCACCCAGGCGCCCCAAAAACGAAACGTTCTTAAGAACATATGCACTCTCAAAACTATTATTCTATCTTAAGAAATACTTTGATTAATGTGTTGCTACTTAAAAGTTTAAAAACCCACTAGCCTTAAGAAAAATAAGTTGACATAAAAACATTCAAGCAAATTTTTGCATTGGATTTTAGTAGTAATAAAGAGAAATTCATGTTTCTTTTGTATTATTTTCAAATTTGTTAGATATTATACTGTTTACCACAGTGCCTATCAATTTTATCTTTAAAATAAAAGCTGTAATATTCTCCATTTAATAGAACTTGTAAAAGAGCAATCACACTGGTGCTTGCTGAGTGCAGATCATATGTAAAATTACATAAATGAACTGATTAAGAATGACATGGACCTAATTTCAGCATTGTCCTTTCCTACTTAACACTAGATTAAAGAAATAAAGAATAGAAAACCATATTTTCATGTAATATTAAACTTTTCTTGTATAAGCAATAGTAATTATCTTTGTTAGTTATCTGAGGGGTTCTCTCTACTGAAGTTATGAAATTATTAGTTGGGGAGTAAAACATGTCAGCTGTGATTCTCTTCTCCTAAAATAGGATTGCTTTTCCTAGTCTCATGCCCAAACAGTATACCATCAGGCAGTGTATAGCTTCTGACATTTGTTGAAGATTTGCTATATATAAAATATGACTGAAGCTTCAAATAGCAGAATGTCTAATGCCTCTTCTTCCTCAAACTACCTAGTAATTTTTCTGCAATGTGTCATATTGAAAATTCAAAATAATCAGTTAGTTGTAAAAAATTAATATTATGGAAACAGATATAGATTATATATTTTAAGACTATTTGAAAAAAGATATCAAAATACCAGTAAAGGCATTTTTGGTATTTTTGAAGCACAAGCCTAATGATTTGCTCAAGGTCACAGCGTTGACCATTGAAAGATTTAGGTTTGATATTGAGTATATATGCCACTTTGTCCTAGAACCCCTAAATCCCCCCTTATTATGAAAACCATCTCCTCTAGCACAGAAAATATAGTTTTAATATGTAGGCTAAAGCTGAAAGAAATTGTACTTTTTCTCAGTCTTATTTCAAGCTTATCAATTCCTTGATCTATTTTATAACTGTGTGTAGTTAGTACAAATAATTTGTTTTTTAGTTTCAACACTTATGAGACATTTACATTAAGCAGAGGATGCCAAAAACGATGGCCATTTCTTCTGACAATTCTTTGTCTCTAGTAAAATATGACCAGATATACTTTCATATAAGTTAGCGTAATGCTGGCTGTTGCTATTTCCTATAGGATTTACATAAGGTACAGGCTTGTGGAGTTAACCTCAATAATCAAACTGGGTGAAGGTATTTTTATTTTATTTATCTCCATTTAAAAAAAAATGAACCACAATAGGGCTCAATTATTTTTATGTCTCTTCAAATCAAAAACATTAAATGATGTAAACGTATGGGTTGAAACAGTCTGAGTCACTGAAAAGCAAAACTACTGCATAAGACACAGCAAAATTGTGTGCCCCCCGATTGTAAAAAAATGGTAAGAATATGTCTTTGATGCATGCATGCTTCATATACACAACATAAATATCAAATCACTTATCATCATTCTTTTTTTTTTTTTTTAAAGATTTTATTTATTTATTTGACAGAGAGATAGACAGAAGAGCACAAGCAGAGGGAGTGGCAGAGGGAGAGGGAGAAGCAGGCTCTGCACTGAGCAGGGAACCCGATGCGGGACTCGATCCCAGGACCCTGAGATCATGACCTGAGCCGAAGGCAGATGCTTAACCATCTGAGCCACCCAGGCGCCCACTTATCATCATTCTTAATTTAGAATTGCCTATTAATCCATGAGATTCAACTGTCTCTAAAGACATAAAAATTTCGATATTTGAATAAGTCTCTGCCTTAAATTGTCTGCTTCGGTAATTTCATTATGTTAGGTGTCTCCGTATATGCGTAATTCACAGATAAATACTTTAAGTAGGAAGCTATTTTGTCTTCAGTATTCAGAAGATTAAGTAAAGATGGTTAGGGCAATGGAGATCATCTAAAGAAAATATAAAAGACTTTTTGTCTTTCACAGTGTCCTTTTAAAAAAAACTAAATTGCTAAACTCAGCATTTGAAAAGATGGATTCATTCTAGCCACAGAGAGGAGATGCAAGAACCAGTCAACTGTGTGAACTGAATAAAACCCTTGTCTAAAACTCCATGAACAGATTTTTTCACCTGTTCTTACAGTGAAGCTTACTAGGGTACAGTGGGCATCTAGCCAGCAGCAGAGAGGCTGCAAGAAAAGAGAAATGCAAGAGAAGAACAAGTAATTCACTAAAACAAATTTACTGGAAACCTTTGGGCAGCTGCCAACCAGGATGAAAGCAAAGCAGAAAAACAAATTATATCAACATAACTTTACCAATGGAAAACAGGTATGAAAAAGGTAGTAAGCTTCTCCAAAAAGTTATTACAAGTCCATATTTTGGAATAAAGCCTGGCAGTCTCCAAAGTCAAACCCAGTTGTGATGTTTTAACATATCTGAGGATGTTATATCATAGATATATTTTCCCCTAAACATTATATAATAGATGACAATTAGATCATCATGCCAAAAGCAAGTTCCATCAGCAACAGTGCATGCAATGGCTATAACTGTCTGATGATACAGTGGTCTCTGTGTAAAATGACATATCTAGGGGAAAGTACATTCCCATTTCCATCTTGAGAGACCAGGATCCTCTTTTCTATTGCTACAGAGTAGGAGGATTTCTGCTAGTAGGGGAAATCTTCTATAAAGAGTGTCTTCAGGACATGAATCCTTTCCTACAAGGTGGGCTCTGAGAATAGAGAAGCAGATATTAGGCAATGTTAGTGGTTACCATGGGGTGACCTGAGGGCTTAATGTTCAAGAGTATGAACAAGATATTCATAAACAGCCTCAGATAGCTGTCATTTTTATCTTTTTAACTTTTGGAAGGGAGAATGCTATGATTCTTTTTTCCAGCTGCGAGAATCAGTGGCCTGCTTTATTTTTCATTTTCATTACCTCTTTCCAAAAATTATGGTATGTTTTTGTTCAAATTACTGTAGAAATTTATACAGCATTCATTCCTTCCTTGTATCTTTGTCAGGTACACAGATATTTCTACATTCATTTATTGCTTATAAAAAGAGCTAAATAGGTAAATAGTAAATTTATCCTCCTAGACACTCCTCTTTTTTAAATTAGGAGCTTTAAATAGGGTAACTTTGGAACATAGTATTGCATGAATGATTGTATTGTATTAACAAGAGAAAAGCATACAAATTTTACGATTTTTACATGTACACGGGAATCTTCAAAATGAAAGTAAATATCCAAAGAAGCCAGCAAGTTCTTTCTAAACAAAGAATAATAAATTGTTGGCATTTGATAAGAAAGTGGTGCTTAGGCTAGTAGAAATAAATTGTGGAACTGTGACTAGGAAATATATAGGGGAAACTAACAGAAAATAAGGGTTATTCTATTAGATTTGTTTGTACTGGTCTGTTTTAGCATTGACTCTCAGTCTCTGGTGATAGTGTTCTCTAAAATGTTCCAATTTCCATTGGAAATTTTATGATCTGCTTTTAGGTAGAAAGGAAAGAGTATAGAGCTCTTAATGGTGGGTGCTATTTTCCAAGTGCCTTCACCTCAAAATAATCAATATGCCTGCAACAAATTAAATATTTATGTTCCCCCCAAATTCATATGTTGAAGTCTTAACCCCTGATATGATGGTGTTATATGGTGGGGCCTTTGAGAGGTAATTAGCTCATGACAGTGGAACCCTCATAAATGGTATTAGTGCCCTTATAAAAAGAGACCCAAGAGAGCTTTCTAGACCTCCTTCTGTCATGTGAGGATACAATAAGAATTTAGCAGTCTGCAACCTGGAACAGAACTCTCACCAGAACTGACCATGCTGGCACTCTGATTTCAGACATCTAACCTCCAGAACTGTTAAAATTTCTGTTTATAAGCCACCTAATATATACTTTGTTATAGTAGCTCTAACTGGCTAAGACAGAAATGTGTATCCAGAAGCAAGATGCTGCTTTAACAGATACCTAAAAATAATATGACTTTGGAATTGAGTAATTGGTAGAAATCAAAACTACAGGGTCTTCTAGCAAGACAGTCTTATGTAACACAATGTAATCATAGGAGTGATTTCCCATTTCCTTCATATTTACCTTAATTTGCATTTATTACGTTTCTTAGGTCTGAAGATTTTCTTTGTACCATAGTTGAAAGCAAACTGATCTCTGTATTTCAGTAATGACAATTATACATAGAGTATACTGTTTGAAACTGGACCACAGTTCATTGATTTTTGTCCTGATCTTCAGTAATTTTTCTCTCTATTGGAACAGTTTCTATTGCTATATCTTCATGTTTATTAATCTTTTCTTTTGTAGTAGCTAATCCACTGTTAATCCTAGCTAGTAGGTATTTCCTGTCAGAAACTGTATTTTTCCTCTTGGGAAGTTTGAGTATGTCTTTTATTTACCCCTTTTTTCTTTAACATGCTCATGAATTTTTCTACCTTTTTGAATACACAAAATATAGTTATAATAACTTCTTTATTGTTTTTGTCTACTTATTCTCTGTGTCATTCCCAAGTCTGTTTCTATAGACTTACTTTTCTTATCATTTTCTTATTTTCATCATTTTTGTGTGTGGTACTTTTTTTTGTTTGCTGGGTATGGTGAATTTTGTCTTGCTGGTTGCTGAATACTTTCATGTCCTCTTAAATATACCTGAAGTTTCTTTCAGGATATGGTTAAGTTACATGGAGTCAGTTTTATCTTTCCAAGGCTTGAATATCAAGAGAATCCTGTGCAGATTTTTGGACCTCTCTTTGTGTGCAAATATCTCCTTACAGTGATGATTTCTTTTCTTCTATAAATTCTTCTGCAAATTCCAACCAAATTGGCCTTGACTTCTTAACTGTCTGTCCTCAACTGGGAAACATTCTGGGCTCTGCCTGAGTTCCCATTCATGTACTATCATCTACATACTCTCTCTAGGCAATAAACAGGCTTACCCTTAGGAATCCCTTTGCTGGAGATCACTGCCTTGTGCTGCATATTTTCAAAATTTCATTTTGTCACTGCCTTGTGCTGCATATTTTCAAAATTTCATTTTGTTTGCTTGTTTAAATAGGGATGGCACATTCAGTCGTTCCTGTTACTCCATCATGGTTAGAAGTAGAATTCAACAGATTATGAATAACTATTGCTGTCTGAATCATTCCATATTGCAAATATAAAATGAAGACCTGAAATTGAGAGAGTTCACAGAAAACTGAGTCTGCAAATAAAGTTAATCACAGTGTCAGTGTAGGCCCAGAGAAGTACTGGAAACTGACAAACAAGGAAAAGATAAAACCAACGAACAGAAAAATTTCCCAGTACTAAGAAGTCATAACAAGGCTATTAGTCCTAATATGGTGGGAAAACCATAGACCAGAACCAGAGATGAGGTTTACATATTCAGTAGGTCAGGAGACAAAATCAGATCAAAGATACTACTTACAAAGAAGAGCACTGCCACACTCAATTCTTTCCAAAGTCCAGCCCAAACGACCAAGATACCTGTACATTTTATTTTATTATTTTTTAAGTTTTTATTTAAATTCTGGTTAGTTTACATACAGTATAATATTAGTTTCAGGTGTACAATTTAGTGATTCAACACTTTCAGAGAACACCCAGCGCTCATCACAAGTGCCCTCCTTAATCCCCATCACCCATTTAACCCATCCCCCCACCCACCTCTATTCTGGTAACCATCAATTTGTTCTCTATCGTTAAGAGTCTGTTTCTTGGTTTGCCTCTCTCTTTTTTCCTTACGATTATTTTGTTTTGTTTCTTAAATTCCACACGAGTGAAATCATATGGTATTTGTCTTTCTCTAACTGATTTACTTTGCTTAGCATAATACACTCTAGGTCCATCCATGTCATTGCAAATGGCAAGATTTCATTCTTTTTGATGGCTGAATAATATTCCTGTGTGTGTGTGTGTGTGTGTGTGTGTGTGTGTGTGTGTGTGAGACATCTTTCTCCATTCATCAGTCAATGGACATTTGGGCTCTCCATAATTTAGCTATTGTTGGTTTAATGCTGCTATAAACATTAGGATGCATGAATACTAAAACATTTGAATTAGTATTTTTATATCCTTTGGGTAAATACCTACTAGTGCAATTGCTGGATCATAGGGTAGTTCTCTTTTTAACTTTCTAAGGAAATTCCATACTGTTTTCCAGAGTGGCTGTGCCAGTTTGCATTCCTACCAACAGTGCAAGAGTGCATTCCCCTTACTCCACATCCTTGGCAACATGTTATTTCTTGTGTTGCTAATTTTAGCCATCTGACAGGTGAGAGGTGATATCCCATTGTAGTTTTGATTTGCATTTCCCTGATGATGAGTGCTGTTGAGCATATTTCCATGTGTCCATTGGCCATTTCGATGTCTACTTTGGAAAAATATCTATTCATGTCTTCTGCCCATTTTTTACCTGGATTATTTAGTTTTACCTAGTTTTACCCTACCTTTATAGAAGTTCTTTATATATTTTGGATACAACTTTATCAGATACACTTTATCAGATATGTCATTTACATATACCTTCTCCCATTCTGAATGTTGCCTTTTAGTTTTGTTGATTGTTTCCTTCACTATGCAGAAGCTTTTTATTTTGATAAAGTCCCAATAGTTTATTTTTTCCTTTTGTATCTCTTGCCTCAGTAGACATATCTAATAAGAAGTTGCTATGGTTGATGTCAAAGAGGTTATTGCTTGTGTTCTCCTCTAGGATTTCAATGGTTTCTTTTCTCATATTTAGGTCTTTATCTATTTTGAATTTATTTTTGTTTATGGTATAAGAAAGTGGTCCAATTTCATTTTTTTGTATGTTGCTGCCCAGTTTTCCAAACACCATTTGTTGGAAACACTATCTTTTTTCCATTGGATATTCTTTGCAGCTTTGGCAAAGTTTAATTGATCATATAGTTGTGGGTTTATTTCTGGACTTTCTATTCTGTTCTATTGATGTATGTGTCTATTTTTGTACTAGTACCATACTGTTTTGATCACTACAGCTTTTAATATAACTTGAAGTCCGGAATTGTGATGCCTCCAGCTTTGCTTTTCTTTCTCAAGGTTACTTTGGCTATTTGGGGTCTTTTGTGGTTCCATTCAAATTTTAGGAGAAAGAGCAGTACAAAGTCAAGTACTAAGGCAAAATAACTAGGCAAGTTTATATGAAGTGTTTGCATAAAACTAGAAGGTTCGAAGCTTTTTTTAAGATTTATTTATTTGGGGGGGAGGGCAGAGGGAGAGGGAGAAAAAGCCTTAAGCAGACTCCTCACTGAGCACAAAGCCAGACATGGGGCTTGATCTCAGGACCCTGAGATCATGATCTGAGCTGAAACCAAGAGTCAGTCACTTAACCAACTGCACCACCCAGGTGCCCCAAAGATTCAGGGCTTTTATATGGCACCTATAGAGGCAAAAATAATTCCAGAGTAATAGCTGAGATAAAGTAAATAATAAGAAGACCTGGTTGAAGCAAGAGGCAGGGGGACAGTGTCAAAAATCTATAACTGAAAGGTAGAACCTGATCTATCATAAGGAAATTAGATTTGGTAATTATTATTTCCACATTCAGGTCTTGTTTTATTTAGATCATTTAAAGAATAAATGATACAAAAATTAAGTGATACGTGTAGAAAATAATCAAAAAAGTATTCACTTTATTTTTGCTCTCCATTTATGTAGGACATAAAATGAGTTAACTGAAATTTTTCATCTGCAAAGGAGGAAAGCAAATTTTACATTTTTAATAGACTGTTTCCACAAAGTTAACTAAATAAATTTTATTAATTTAATTATTTATTAGGAAGGATAAATACACTTGTTATATTAAATTTACTTTTACTAATGTGAAAGTGCAGAATTAAAACTAATCCTGAAAATGATAGGAACATAAAAGTTGAATATAAACAAGTTTAATAAATTCTAACAAGAAACCAAAAAATAGGTTAAAAATACTCCTAGTTTTTCAGTAATAAGGGCACAGAAAGTAAGAAACATCTCAAGGAAAGAGAATGCTTTGAATGGGAGAAGGAAGAGAAATTGTTTGGGAACAGAAGATACATAACATTTTGTTTTTGTTATAAATAGAGGCCAATTTCATAGCAAAAAACTGCAAAGTATAAATTACTATTTTAAATCATTTTAAGGTATTTTAAAAAGCAACAATATGTGCTGAAATTTTTTTGTATTCCATGGTTTTGACAGGAAACAATTTCAAGTTTTTGATTTGGTAAGTCAGATATGGTAAAAAAACAACAACACTGCAATGATAAATTTTATTTCTTTGGGGTAAGAAAAACATATTTTAGAACAAAAAATTACCTCCAAATTGTTTTCTTTAAAAATATAGCCAGATGTTATACTTTGAAAGATTAAGTTTGATTAGAAAGGAAGTCAGTATTTTAAATATTGCTCTACAATACCACAACTTTGAAATTATGTAGTTCATCTGTTAAATCTATATTTCCAATTTTTATCATGGTCATCATAGCATATGCCCCTGGACTAAGAAGATACTATACTCCTTCTACAATTCTAATAGAATATACAATAGAGAAATGTAACTATTTTTTTTCTATAGAAAGTGGAATGTCAAATCTTAATCATATATATTTCAATACCCTTATATTTATTTAGTAAAAAAAAACTGCACTTCTGATAAAATTTTACTACTAATTTACCTTGAAAAGCACTTCTTATCTAATCACTTATCTAATCAATCAGGCATTTTAGCACCTTGATTTTTTTTTCTGCAAAATATGTTACATTCAATACATTGAAATAACTGACTGATACCTTTTTCCCCACAATATATATATATATTTCCCCACAATATATATATATATATATATTTTTTTTTTAAGATATGATAGAATCCAAGGACTTTTTTTGTTAAGCCAGACAATATAACAATTAAAAATTATTGACTTCTGCTAAAGGCTTAACTTTATAAATTTTATTATTGCATGGAATTAAATAATGATAGAAAGCACAGCATGCCCAGTGATATACCTTATAACAGCAGTTGCAGAGGGACACAGAGTATGTTAGAGTTGTTTTCTAGCCTCTAGAATTTGAAATGGATAATGCATTTGACCCTCTCAACACAGTGGACTCACTATCCCCAGAGAGCACTTTCACTGCCTTGTTAATCTCTGTCTAAGTAGTAACCTGTGCACCAGTATAATAAAGATCAAGTTGGTTAAAGTATCTCTGGTCCTAGTTTAATGCATAAATACTTCTGGCAACAGAGATAAAACCAGAAAATACCCAGAGGTAGCTAAGCAACTGCAGAGTGAAGATAAAATTATTCAACTTGGTGGAATTGCTGAATTTAAGGCCAATATAGACATTTTATCAGTTTATCCTGAAATAAATTGAAAAATGTAGTATTTCAAATAATATATTGTAGAAGATGAAGTGTTTAACTTGCTGTTATGGGTGTAGCTGTCAGTAGACTTCTGTAATAATCACTGAAAAGAGAAAGTAAGTGATGAATCTTTCAGAGATATGACTGTAATTCTTCAAAAATATCTTGAAAGAAAGTCACTGCTTACTGTATATTTAGTGTTAACAAATATTTCCAGCTATCAAAATATTAACCATTGTGCACAGGTACAAACTTAGGCTTACTGAAATATCAATGCCAATTTTCAGTTTAATTCCATATGGAATACCAAGCTTAATAATACAAAAATAATTATTATCAGAAAGTGAATTGTTTAATCTTAACTTTATGAAATTGCCTAATCATTGTGGGGTACATAGATATTAAGAAATCAGATATTTGATCCATGCATCTGACTAAAATTCTTTCCTGCCAGTTTATTGATATATTTTTTTTCCATCACTTGAATTTAGTTAGGCATATAAACTCACATCCCAACACAGATGTGTTTCTACTGAACCTCCTTATAATAATGATTCAACTTTATAGGTTCATAATTCCTTTTTAAAAAATGTATTATTTTTACACTAACATGTATATTAAGTACAGCTATACAAAATAGATATGGCAGTTCTTATCATCCCCATTTCACAGATAAGAATACAAAGAGCAAGAAGAGATAAGTGAGATATTCTCAGGTTCCCAGAGCTACTTATAGATATGATAAAACCTAATAATCTCCTCATTGTGTCACATTTCCAGTTATGAATAACTAATTGGAAATGATTAATTATTCATATAACTGTGCTTTCCTGAGAGAAGCATATTTCTAAAGAAAAGCCTATTTTTATCAAAGGAATGGTTTAAAATCCTAAAATCATGCTAGCTTATGCTCTTTAATGAATTATGGCCAACTTTTCATTTTTATTTAAAAAATGTCATTTGACAATTGAACAGGCTATAAATAAACTGTAGTTTATCCTCTCATTTGGGTTGTATTATATATATATAGTAACTGTCTGAAGTCGGTGAGTTCTGCAGAAATGTGCTTATACATTGTGATGGATCTGGAATTGCTACAAAACTCAGAGGGCCCAACATTTCTCCAGAAGTTAATGAAAGAGGTAGGGGCTCTGTCTATTCCACAAAGACATATCAGATCCTCCCCCCTCTTTTTTTTTTTTTTTTTTCCTGTTTCTGTGTGCCACACTTTGGTATGAATTTGCTTCTAATAGTGCATACCTATGGCTCAGGCTGGAGAACTAACATTGAGCCACTGGAGCACCTATCCCTTTACCTACAAATGTAGAGAGCTGGAAGTGCCTAGGTGTTTCCACCTCAGAATATGAATGATGTTCCCTTGATTCTGTGCAGGACAACTCTTAAGCATAAAACTCCTTCGCTGAAATGACACTGAAATCAGACTTATCCTGACCTTTCATTCTATCCTGGCCTCTTCCTCATCTTTGACAAACTTCCCCTACTCTTTTTCCAGATTTTCATAATATGTCACTTGCACATGAGTCCCTATGTCAGGTTGAGGTACCCAGCCAAAGATAGTAGAAAATTCACAACCACTCCAGTATAGCAGTGGACCTAAACATTTGTCTCTAAACAAAACACATTCTCCTGGGTAGTGCCCAAGATATTGTCAACATTTATCTTTTTGTTTCTCCATTGTCCTATGTGGCAAGGGTGACCTAATTAGTATTTTTAAAAAAAGTTTCCTTCTGAAGAAGTTAATAGATTTCAGTGTTTATAGTCAAGTTTTATTGGCCTGACAGTCATTCTTACACAAATAAAATTTACTGGATTGCTTTCTTTTTTTTTTTTTAAAGATTTTATTTATTTGACAGAGAGATATACAGCGAGAGAGGGAACACAAGCAGGGGGAGTGGGAGAGGGAGAAGCAGGCTTCCCGCGGAGCAGGGAGCCCAATGTGGGGCTCGATCCCAGGACCCTGGGATCATGACCTGAGCTGAAGGCAGATGCTTAACAACTGAGCCACCCAGGCGCCCCTACTGGATTGCTTTCAACAAAAATATTCCTTTCAAATTATTTGGATAAGACACAGTGGAACCTAGGGGGCCTGGGTGGCTTGGTCAGTTAAGCGTCTGACTCTTGGTTTTGGCCTGGGTCGTGATCTCAGAGTTGTGAGATAGAGCCCTGTGTCAGGCTCTGCGCTCAGCATGGAGTCCACTTAAGACTCTCTCCCCACCTCCTTCTGCTCCTCCTCCCCCCCCCCAAATAATTAAATCTTTATAAAAAAAGACAGTGGAAACCTTTAAACTAAGAACAAAAATTAATAGCATGGATATAATTTTGTATAAATAAAGAATTCTGACCAATACTTCATTTAGAGGTTTTTTTTTTTTTTTAATTACACTCAGGTTGCAACTGATGATATGAGATACTTTGCTAAATCATTTAAACTCTTAAAGAATTAAAAACATTTCCCAGAATTTCTTGAAAGAGATCATCACTCTGTTGCAGATTAACTGGATTGAGGACTCTTCCTCATGCTTAGACTATAATGATACTTTTTATATTTATTTATTTATTTATTTATTTCAAGCATTTCTATTTTATTTTTTTATTACTTTATGTTAATCACCATACATTACATCATTAGTTTTTGATGTAGTGTTCCATGATTCATTGTTTACATATAACACCAGTGCTCCATGCAGTACGTGCCCTCTTTAATACCCATCACCAGGTTAACCCATCTCCCCACCCCCCTCCCCTCTAGAACCCTCAGTTTGTTTCTCAGAGTCCATAGTCTCTCATGGTTCGTCTCCCCCTCCAATTTCCCCCCCTTTATTTTTCCCTTCCTGCTATCTTTTTCTTTTTTTTTTTTTAACATATAATGTATTATTTGTTTCAGAGGTACATGTCTGTGATTCAACAGTCTTACACAATTCACAGCACTCACCATAGCACATACCCTCCCCAATGTCTATCACCCAGATGTTTTTTAATTAAAATAATTTATATTATCAGCCTAGTCATTTCTAATAATTACATACTGTTATTCATATTTTTACAGAAGTAAATGAAATTCAAAAAAAATTCAGGTTGTTAAAAGTTATATGGTAGTAACTCAATGAGGTCTTAAATATATGGATTTATAAATTCAAAAAACTAACTTTCAAGAAGGGTTATTTAAGCAAAAACCCAACTAATACAGATAAAACAATTTTGCTCATAATATCCAGATAACTCTTACAAATGTAAGAGTCCATATTCTGTTCCAATAATATGGATTTTACATATGCAGCAGATATGTATATGGCAACCTCTAGTGTATACTCTATAGCATATTTTTAAATGCTTATAACTTAAACACAAATCCAAGCTTTCCATCTTTAGGGTTGTAAGAAATTAATCTACATCATTGCTAATAGCTTTCAAACTCTCCTTCTCCGTAGAGGTTTTCAAGGCCCCAGGGTCATATTTAAAGACAAACTTTAGGAGGTCTGTAATGATTCATTTGTCCACTAGCGTTGCACATAAGAAGCTTATTGTCTTAGCCTTTAGGATATGAGCAGGTTAAGCAGCTCTGCCATTCACATACCACAGTAGGTAGCTAGGGAGTTGCTGGTGAGACTTGGATAATAGTGCCCAAGATACAACTCCTTGACTAGGCATCCATCCCCTTTGCTCTCTTGGTATATCACTCAGTCAATGGTACATAGTGAGTTTTTCCACTGTTTTTTGGGCATTCCAATTATACCAGTTTCTTAGGGCTGCCATAACAAAATACCACAAAACAGGTAGCTTAAAAAACAGAAATTTATTCTCTCACAGTTCTAGAGGCCAAAAATCTGAAACCAAGGTGTTGGCGGGGTTGGTTCTTTCTAAAGGCTCAGAATCTGTTCTATGCCTCTCTTAACTTCTGATGATGACCCAAATACCTGGTGTTCCTTGGCATGTTCATACATCACTTTATCTCTGTCTCCATCTTCACATGACATTCTCCCTGCATGTCTCTTCTCTTCTTATAAAGATACCAGTTACGGGTGTTAAATTGCATTGGTACTGGGTTAGGGCCCACTCCAATGACCTTGTCTTAACTTGAATACATCTGTAAAGACTCTATTTTGAAATAAGGTCACAGTCACAGATACTAGAAGTTAGTACTTAAATATGTTTTTTGGGGAAACACAACTGAACCCGTAACAACAAACTTCAGCTTTAATTTCCATCTGATTAAACTTCTCCCCCTCTTCCTATTCTCAATGGCACTCCTTTCTACATTTCTTCTTCTCCTCAATGAACACTTGCATAATTGTTTGGAGAAATTCAGATTTCTCTCTCTCTCTCTCTCACACACACACACACACACACAAAACAACATATGAAAGGAGTAACTAATTAGACTTAGATAATGAGGATAAAAAATAAATTCTGAAAACTCTAAAAGAGAGTTTTCTTAAAACTGATCATTAATATAGAGAAAAACATGTTTGCATAAAAAAAAATGGCAACTTGCCATTTACAAACACTGACCCCAACTTCAAGGTCAGGAATATAGCTTATTAGTCATTTAACTACATAAAACATAGAATCGGAGGGGAAGATGAACCATGAGAGACAATGGACTTTGAAAAACAAACTGAGGGTTCTAGAGGGGAGGGGGATGGGAGGATGGGTTAGCCTGGTGATGGGTATTAAAGAGGGCACATTCTGCATGGAGCACTGGGTGTTATATGCAAACAATGAATCATGGAACACTACATCAAAAACTAATGATGTAATGTATGGTGATTAACATAACATAATAATAAAATAAATAAATAAAACCCTTTAAAAAAAAACATAGACTGATGAACAACTGAAATTTGATGAAATATGACAAACTACTTATGGATAGTAACTAAATTAAATATTTCATTGAACACTGTCTATAAAACAGTATTGATCAAAGATCTTCACGTGAAAGGAAAGACAAATGTTTTATTCATTTTCAGAATATTCCCTAAAATAATTTGTATAATATATGGAAGGCTTTCTGAGATATGTCCAAGTATGTGTATATTAAGTAAATCAATCATGTGACAAATATTTATTGAACACCAACTATGTTCCAGGGACTACTGCAAATGTCATGATTATAGAATGATTAAAAAAAGACTAATTTCTCCATAGAGCCTACATTCTAGCTGTGAATATTTAAGTAAAAATGGAAATTATGTGAAATGATGTCAGAGATAGGAAGTAAAAAAAATAAAAAAGATTTATATAATGTTCCAGGGGTCAGGGAATTAGAAGTTTAAGGGAAAAGGTGATATTTGAGCCAAGATGTGAAGAGATATGAGGGAGTAAGCTTCATGGATATCTGGAGGAAGTTTAAGTATCTTGAAAATAAATGTACTAGAATATCTGAGGATCACTGAAGAAGCCTACATGGATTGGGCAGAGTGAGTCAGAGAGTAAAGGAGGTAAAATATGAGATAAAAGAGTCCTCTTGGTCACTGTAGGGAATATGCTTTATACTTTGTGTGAGTTGGGAAGCCAACAGAGGTATGAGCACAGAAGTGAAGATTTCATTTTACAGGACAGCAGGATTACTCTAGCTACTCTGGTGAAAATAAACTTTACGAGGAGAAACAGAAATATTGTGATCTGTTAGGAGGCTATTGCAGTAATCTAGATAAGAGATTATGGTAGTTTAGACCAGGTGTAGCATTAGAGGTGATAGGAGGGTGGATGTCTCTAAATATAATTAAATATAAGGAAGAGACAAAGGAATTTGTGGAAAGATTAGATTTATGACCCGAGAAAAAGAGAAGTTAAGGAAAATTTTAAGGTTTTTGGCTTAAGCAACTTAAAGGATGTGGTTGACATTATATGGAATTAAAGGTTGAGAAAGGAATAGGCTGATGGGGGAAACATGTAGTACAGTTTTAAACATGTTAAGTTTGATATGCCAATTTTACTTCCAAGTGAATGTGTCAAGCAGTTGGAAGTAAATGTGTAGCTCAAGAGGTCTGGGATGTAGATATAAATATGCTAGTTGTCAGTGTGGACAGATAATTAAAATCATGATGCTAAAAGAGATAGATATTCCAGAAATTGCATGTAGAAAGCAAAGAGAAGTGTTTCAAGACTGAGCCCTTTATCATAAGGGATAGACTCTTAAGAGACTAAAAAAATGAAGAAAAATTTTCAAAGGATACTGAAAATTAGCACGTGGTATGAAAGGACCAAAAACATAATGGTATTGATCTAGAAGCAAAGTGAAGAAAGACCTTGAAAGGAAAAGTGTGATCAGAAGTTGAATGTTGGTTATAAATAATGAAAGATGAGAGCTAAGAACTGACTATTGGACTAAGCAATTTTTAGGTCAAATTTTGATAGAAGCAGTTTCTGTGCAGTAATACAATCAGAATGGGAAGACTGGAATTTGAGATAATAAATATAGACAACATTTTCAAGGAGTTTTGTCACGAAGGATCATGTATTAGATAAATGAGATTGATGGCGATAAAAGTAAAGGGTCTACATTTTGCTTTACTTCCATATTACAAGTTAGCTTGCTACAATTTCATGAATGCTAGTAGAAGACCCCAACACTCTGGGTCAGAAATGAAAGACAGTTTATTATTCACAGCAATAGCAGTAGCTATAGTTTCATCATTTTTATGTCTATCCTCTGAGCACTAATTCCCACATGCAGGGGCTTGAGTTACATAAGATGCCTGAGTTTAAGGAACCCGAGTCTTCTATAAAAGAGTACAGGAAAGTTTTCCCTTTGCTCTGGTAGGAGACACAACCTTTTTGCCTAAATCTGCTTCCCAAATGAACATTCTTGTAAAAAGAACAGTCTGTACTTCAGTTTGCAGGATGGGTACAAACTGATAGACTCATAGGTTGTCTCCTAACAATTATTAGAGGATTTACTTTAATAAAAAATTAACTGTATTTTTGTTGTGTTGATAGAAATAATTCAATATGGAGGGAAAAATTTATGATACAGGGAAAAAAGTACATTTTTAGAGTGATATACTTGATGAGAGATACAAGCACATGAAACATAATGTACAACTGAATGATTTGGCCCTAAGGTACCTCTATCAATAGATCATCCATGGTAATAGTAAGGAAGGCAGAGCACATATATGCACGTATTCGTAGTGGGATACCTCTGAAATATTATAGGTTCACTTCCAGACCACGACAATGAAGTGAGTCATATGAAATTTTTGGTTTCCCAGTGTATATAAAAGTTATGTTTACACTGTGTAGTCTATTAAGTGTGCTATAGCTTTATGTCTGAAAAAAATATATACCATACCTTAACTAAAAAATACTTGATTGCTAAAGAATGATAAGCATTATCTGAGCTTTCAGCAAATCACACTCAATTTGCTAGTAGAGAGTTTTGCTCCAATGTTGATGGCTGCTGATTGATCAGGGTGATGGTTGTAAAAGGTGGCTGTGAAATTTTTTTAAAATACAACAACAATGAAGTTTGCTGCATCAATTCATTCTTTCTTGAATGATTTTTTTGTAGAATTCAAAGTTGATTGATAGCATTTTGCCCACAATAGAATTTCTTTCAAAATTAAGGTCAGTCCTTTCAAACCTTGCCACTGCTTTACCAACCAAGTTTATGTAACATTCCAAATCCTTCATTATCATTACAACAATCTTCACAGCATCTTCACCAGGAGTGGATTCCATCTCAAGGGGCACACGTACCCCAATGTTTATGGCATCAATGTCCACAATAGCCAAAATATGGAAAGAACCCAGATGTTCATCATTAGGTGAATGGATAAAGAAGATGTGGTATATATATATATATATATATATATATATATATATATATATGCATTGGAATATTACCCAGCCATCAAAAAGAAATATCTCCATTTCAATGATATAGGTGGAACTATAGGGTATTATGCTAAGCAAAATAAGTCAGTCAGAGAAAGACAAATACCATATGATTTCATTCATATGTGGAATTTAAGAAACAAAACAGATGAACATAGGGAAAGGGAAGGAAAAATAAAATAAGATGAAAACAGAGAGGGAGGCAAACCATAAGAGACTCTTTAACTATAGGAAACAAACTGAGGGTTGCTGGAGGGGATGTGGGTGGGGGGATGGGGTAACTGGGTGATGGACATTAAGAAGGACACTTGATGTAATGACCACTGGGTGTTATATGCAACTTATGAATCACTAAATTCTACCCCTGAAACTAATAATACAGTATATGTTAACTAAATTGAATTTAAATAAAAAATTTTAAAAAAAGAAACCACTTTCTTCGCTCATCCATAAGAAGCAAATCTTCAGCTGTTAAAGTTTTATTAAGGGATTGCAGCAATTCAGACAAATTTCAGGCTCTACTTCTAATTTTAATTCTCTTGCCACTTCTACCACATCTGCAATTACTTCCTCCACTAAAGTCTTCAACTCTTCAAAGTCACCCATGAGGGTTGGAATTAACTTCTTTTAAACTTCTGTTAATGTTGATATTCTGACCTCTTCCAATGAATCACAGATGTTCTAAATGGCATCTAGAATGGTGAATCCCTTCCAGAAGGTATTTAATTTATTTTGCCCACATCCTTTAATGGAATAACTACTTACGGCAGCTATAGCCTTGTGAAAGGTATTTCTTAAGTAATAAGACTTGAAAGTAAAAAGTGCTCTGTGATCCATGGGCCACAGAATGGATATTGTGTTAGCAGGCATGAAAACAACATTAATTTCATTGTGCATCTCCATCAGAATTCTTAGGTGACCACATGCATTGTCAATGAATAGTAATGTTTTGAAAGCAATCTTTTTTCCGAGTGCTAGGTCTTAAAGTGGGCTTAAAATATTCAGTAAACCATGTTATGACAGATGTGATGTCTTATAGGTTTTGTTGTTCCAATTATAGAGCATAGGCAGAGTAGATTTAGCATAATTCTTAAGGGCTCTCAGATTTTTTTTTTTTTTTTTTTGAGTGATAAACAAGCATAGGCTTCAACTTAAAGTCACCAGCTACATTAGTCACTAACAAGAGACTCAGCCTGTCCTTTAAAGCTTTGAAGCCAGGCATTGACTTCTCCCTAGCTATGAAAGTCCTAGATGGCATCTTCTTCTTCTTTTTTTTTTTTTAAGATTTTTATTCATTTGTTTGAGAGACAGAGAGAGCACAAAGGGAGAGTGAGGGGGAGAAGCAGACTCCCGCTCATCAGAGAGCCTGATGTGGGACTCAATCTCAGGACCCTGAGATCATGACCTGAGCCGAAGGCAGACGCTTAACTAATTGAGCCACCCAGGAGCCCAGCATCTTCTTCTGATAGAGGTTGTTTCTTCTGTATCAGAAATCTCTTGTTTAGTGTAGCCACCTTCATTAATGACCCTAGCTAGGTCTTTTGGGTAACTTGCTGCAAGTTCTACATCAGTGCTTGCTGTTTCACCTTGCACTTTTATGTTATGGAGAGAGCTTCTTTCCTTAAAACTCATGAACCAATCTCTAGTACCAGTTTCAAACTTTTCTTCTGCAACTACCTCACCTCTCTGAGTCTTCATAGAATTGAAGAGGTTAAGGCCTTGCTCTGGATTAAGCTTTGGCTTAAGAGAATGTTATGTCTGCTTTGATTTTCTATTCAGACCACTAAAACTTTCTCCATATCAGCAATAAGGCTGTTTTACTTTTTTACTAATTGTGTGTTCACTGGAGTGGCACTTTTAATTTCCTTCAAGAACTTTTCTTTTGCATTCACAACTTGGTTAACTATTTCACATAAGAGGCTTAGCTTTTGGCATCTCTCAGCTTTTGACTAAGTTTAAACATTTCTAGATTCTGATTTAAAGTGAGAGCCATGTGATTCTTCCTTTCACTTAAACACTTAGAGGTCATTTAGGCTTATTAATTAGCATAATTTCAATATGGTGTTCAGGAAATAGGGAGGCTTAAGGAGGAGAAAAATGGGGAATGGCAGGTTGGTGGAGCAGTCAGAATACACACAATATTTATCAATTAACTTTGCCATCTTACATGGGATATTTCATGATGCCCCATAACAAATACAATACTAACATCAAAGATCACTGATTAAAGGTCACCATAATAAATATAATACTAATGAAAAAGTTTGAAATATTATAAGAATTATCAAAATGTGACAGAGGCATGAAGTGAACAAATGTTTTTGGAAAAATGGTGCTGATAGACTTGCTCAACACAGGGTTGTCAAAAGCCTTTAATTTGTAAAAAATGCAGTATCTGCAAAGCACAATAAAATAAAGTGAAGCACAATAAAATTAAGTATACCTGTATAAGTGGTATTGGGAGTTGGTGGAAGTTGTCTTCTGATTGCTCCTATTTTCTTAGTGAAATAGAAGTTAAGGTAAACATCTGAGAATGAGGATTGGACATAATGCATAAGAAATTTTGGAGAGAGAAGATATGAAAGGGTTATACAGGAAATCACTGAAAGAGACTGAAGAGATGAAGAAAAGTTAGGCCAGGGTATTAATTCCTCAAAATATACTTTCTCTCAGGGACCCCTTTAGTTGGCTGGATCTCTGAAGTGGAAATCACTACTCCTCTTAAGACAGACTTTTCTTCATTTGGTTTCTATCAACCTTTCTCTGCCCTTGACCTTTCAGGCTTAGGCTTGGTAAAATGTTTGCTACCACTAGTCCTAGACTACAGCACTGTCCCTTATGCTTACCATCTACACTGTATACACCTTTGAATCAGTTCCTTTACTTGAAAAAACAATGATTTAAAGTATCTTTATATGAGTGTGTGATCTCTTTTCTGCTGGAACGTGAATAACAAAACTACAGATATTATTCACTTGACATTTGTTCACTAAGTGAACTTATAGAAACTCTTTAAAGCTGGGATGAGTCCAGTTACACTAGAGTTAGCGGACTAAGTGTCTAAATGAGGTTAATCTGTCATGCTGTCTGATAACTGAGTCCATTCTCTCTGGTTTCCCTGGACAGTCTAACATGCTCAGTATCCTCCAGAGACAACTGCTCCTTCAAACTCCTTACAGGACTTGTGCTAGTGCCAGCATGGTAGCTAAATTCCACTAAGAAGTTTGGTAGTTTTACCAACTGCCTTTCTGTCCTATCTAATCCATAATGACCTTCTTTGACTTTAACTAAAACATATTTATTTTCCTCATATTCCCCAAGAACATATATTTTTTTCTTAAAACTTTCTTTCACCATGTAGAAAGACTTTATCACGTTTAATTTTTGCCATCTATTCTTTTAAGTCCCCACTTTTCATCCTTCCTGATTTATCTTTAACTTCCAACCTCATCCTCTATTCTTCTTTACCATCTTTTAAAATTCTTACTCGAGGACATGTGAGGCTCAACAGTTAGAATATCTTGGATTTGTATTCTAGACCTGACTTTTGTTATGTTTGTTTATTAGTGCACATTATTAAACTTCTTTATTTCCTTCATTAATAATAATACTTTTCTCAAAGTGGCTTTATAAAGATTAAATATGACAATCTATGTAAAGGGAACATTACCAAATAAAAATTCAATATATGTTAGCTGCTTTTTTCTTTTCTATCTATCCTTCATTTCATGGTTATCTATGCAGCTTAATTTCTAATATTAATACAATTTAATAATAGTATTTGTAACATTCAGCATATTTTTACAAGTACCATAAATGTATCACTAAGACTTTAGTAAATTTGAAAAGGAGTCATGTTTGTAATTAAAATGTTATAGCTATATTTTGCTACTATAACATAAATTCCATGTGTACTAGTGAGAGGAATAAGGGGATAGTCTTACAACTAAGTAAGCATCTGAGAATGGTGGATACTTTACCTTGAAAATGAAATATAATGCTAGATAAAATGAAGAAAAATTCTTTTTGATGAGATGAGAAAAAAAAAACACTGTCAAATGTATGATAAAAATCTGAGTTTAAATTTGAGAAAGAAAACTTTGTTTTGACATGTATATGTATAAAAAATAAACCAACAAGAAAAAGTCTTTTTTGTCTACCAATGTTTAATGGGTCTTTTTTGTTTTTTTTTCATGGTTCCTTTTTAATACTGTGCTGCGTGAGCTCATCCCACTGGACAAACACCAGCTGAGCTTTTTCTGAAATAACATAGCAATGTAAAGTTTGACTTAAAAAAAGCACTGGATTTCATTCTGGACATGGAAAAACTTCCTAAAGTAGTGGAAAGAAAACGACAAGAGTTCTACCTTGGTCTTCATACTTCTAAATGAATAATTCCATTTATTACTACAACACAATAAGATGGGCTCAAGAATAAGACTGACTTACCTGGAGTATACATATAAATTTTAGGTGAATGATGAAATGATAAAAATTAAGATGCTGGCATTGCTTTTCCTCAGCAATGGTTCCAAAGTATAAGCTTTTGGTATTTAAGACTCACTAAAAGAATGAAGTATTTATACTCTACAAATAAAATAGATGATAATACTCTTCTGTTCATGTACATTCATATTTACCTGGGCTTAAGAAAGTGTTTGCAAAACTCAGTTGAAAGTATTTAATTCAGATAAACCGTTATTGGTTTATTATTATTATTATTGTAGTTCTATTCTAAGACACGAGATAAGAGACAAGTTATCACTAATCAGATAGATGTAGGAAAAATGCACATTTAGGTCACAATGAGGGTGCTTTGTTTTTGTTTTTTTTTGGTAACTGCAATCTAGAGATAGTAACCCAAGAATACTCATAAAATAGATACAAATACACAGCAAGTATAAAAACAATTTTATAATAATTTAGTTTTATTCTCTATTCTCATAACAGAATAAATCTGTGTATATTTAAAATTAAGGATTTAATAATTTCTAGGATGCTCATTTTTTCCTAAGATTTTTATTTATTTATTTGACAGAGAGAGACACAGCGAGAGAGGGAACACAAGCAGGGGAAGTGGGAGAGGGAGAAGCAGGCTTCCTGCGGAGCAGGGAGCCCGATGCAGGGCTGGATCCCAGGACCCTGGGATCATGACCTGAGCCAAAGGCAGATGCTTAACGACTGAGCCACCAGGCGCCCCACAGGATGCTCATTTTATTACATCACAGTGTAATGCCAAACCCATGATACTGATTTGCTATTTTCAATTAAAAATTATTTGTGAATTTGTACAGTGTGAAAGGTATTACTTTTTCCTGTGTATGCTTTTTTCTCCAAGTAGACATTCTTTGATGTCTAAAATTTTCAAGGAAAGTAAACTGTCCATGTTTAAATAATAGCTAGTTAAGCATTAAATACTAAACTCTATGGAAAATTTTAAAAATTTGTGACATTCTTTTGCTCCCATGCAGCTGTGTGATGATATATATGTCACTCAGCTGAGTTTTAGTTAATTCATTTATAAAATGAGGGAAATTTAGATTATTTCTAAAGTAGATTTCAATTAAAAAAGATCAAAGAACAGAAAAAGAGAAAGTTAAATTGTTTTGTAGAATACTTTATAGTTTGCAAAATTAAATACATTTTTATTTATTTTTATTTATTTTTATTTTTTTATTTTTTAATTTATTTATTGGGCTGCTTGGGTGGCTCAGTCGTTAAGCGTCTGCCTTCAGCTCAGGTCATGATCCCAGGGTCCTGGGCCTGAGCCCCTCATCAGGCTCCCTGCTCTGCAGGAAGCCTGCTTCTCCCTCTCCCACTCCCCCTGCTTGTTCCCTCTCTTGCTGTGTCTTTCACTGTCAAATAAATAAATAAAATCTTAAAAAAAAATTATTTATTTATTTTATTATTTATTTATTTATTTTTTAAAGATTTTATTTATTTATTTGACAGAGAGAGACCGTGAGAGAGGGAACACAAGCAGGCAGAGTGGGAGAGGGAGAAGCAGGCTCCCCGCTGAACAGAGAGCCTGATGCGGGGCTCGAACCCAGGACTCTGGGATCATGACTTGAGCCGAAGGCAGACGCTTAACGACTGAGCCACCCAGGCGCCCCTTATTTATTTATTTTAGAGAGAGTGTGTGTGAGCAGGATGAGAGAGGGAGAGACTCAAGCACACTCCCTGCAGAATGTGGAGCCAGACACGGGGCTCAATCCCAGGACCTTGAGATCATGACCTGAGCCGAAATCAAGAGCTGGCTGCCTGACTGAGCCACACTGGTGCCCCTGAAATACATTTTTAAAGAGGAATTTTCTATTTTTTTTTTTTTTAATTTCACTAAAAAGAAAAAGTCCAATTTCTGATTAAGGGCAGTAAATTGAAAACATCTACTGGGGCACCTGGGTGGCTCAGTCGGCTAGGAGTCTGACTCTTGGTTTTGGCCTAGGTTATGACCTCATGGGTCCTGAGATTAAACCCCAGGTGAGGCTCTATGCTCAAAGGGGAATCAGCTTGAGGGTTCTCTCCCTCTGCCCCTCCCCCTCCCCACAACTCACATACAGGGTGCTCTAAAATAAATAAATAAATCTTAAAAAAACCAAAACCAAAACCAAAACCATCTACCTAGGACTGAAAGCAGAATAATTTATTGAAATTCTTTATAAGAAACACTAGGTTTTAGAATCTTTTCCCTACTACCTTTCCTCTATAGCCAGAATACTGTCCTTGGCACTTGCCAGTAGGAAACAGGAGAGTTATCTCTGGAGAGATAAACAGAGAACCTTTGGTATACTGAACCTCAAGTCACCACAAGGATTATGTGAAAGTATACAAAGGAGTCTGCCCTCACAGCTTGCTCCCCTTAGAGCTGGTGTTATTGTTGAGGGGCTTGAGTAGTCACACAGGGCCCACATTCAGAAGGATCTCACTCTTGTTTTAATGTTTTACTTCTGCTTTATTAAAATTCTTAATAATTTTTTAAAAAGGGGTCACTGAAATTATGTAGCTGGTTCTGTTTCCCCTGCTTGCCACCAAATCTTGGTAGCCCGATTCATAATCTCTGCAAGAGACTGCAGAAAACCTCTCTGGGGAAAATTATTTTGCTGGAGAGAAAAAAATCTCATGATACTAAACCTGAGGGTTATCATTGAAATGGCCAGGACACTGCCCAATCAGCCTATAAACAGGCACACATTAAACAAGTCCCTCTACCACCATATACACATAGCTTCAAACAATATGCTATGTCTCACTCTCACATATGAAGAAGGAGCCAATAATTACCCAACATTGAAGAAAAATCTAAAACATGGAAGAAAGTTGCCAAGACACACAAAACAAAAAACAAAAAAAAAAAGAAAGAACTCTTAGATAAAGGCAAAATGCAGGGAGCATATTTTTAAATGTAAACAATGGATCGTGGATCACCACATCAAAAACCAATGATGTACTGTATGGTGACTAACATAACATAATAAAATTAAAAAAAATAAAAAAATAAAAAATAAAAATATAAAAAAATATTCAAAAATATGAATATTTCATCTATGAACTAAATCATACATTGTTATTTTAAAATCATAATAAAAAGAAACATTCTGAGAGAAAAAATAAGATCTTGGAAACATGATAGCAGACATTTAAAAATCACAATAGACATTAGAATGCATAACTGATTATATCTGCCTAATAACAGACTTTTAAAAAAGACACACATAACAAAATAGGGGCGCCTGGGTGGCTCAGTCGTTAAGCGTCTGCCTTCGGCTCAGGTCATGATCCCAGGGTCCTGGGATCGAGCCCCGCGTCGGGCTCCCCGCTCCGCGGGAAGCCTGCTTCTCCCTCTCCTACTCCCCCTGCTTGTGTTCCCTCTCTCGCTGCCTCTCTCTCTGTCAAATAAATAAATAAAATCTTTAAAAAAAAAAAAAAAAAAAAAAGACACACATAACAAAATAGATAAGAAATATTAATCAATACAAAGGGCACAATATCCAAATAACAATGAAAAAAAAAAAAAGAAATGAAGGGAAAAAAATTCCAAGAAAAATGTCTCAGAAGTGAAAGAAAATTTTCCAGATAAATTAACTCCAGTGAGCATATATAAAATTAAATATATAAAATTAAAAATACATAAAATTAAAAAAATACTTCATTAGAAGATATCGGGTAAAATTTTAAAAGTTAATAATTTGTAAAATATCCTAAAGAAGCTGGTAGAGAAAAGAAAGAATATCAAGAATTAAACAATCATAAAATTTCTTAAGAACAAAAATAGAAAATGAAAAAAAATGAGACAAAGATTTGAATATTCTGAGGGAACGTGATTTTTGTACAAAGGGAAAATATCAAGCAAGGAAACAGCAAGGAAGGGACTGAATTGATCATAGTACACAAAATAAAAATATTAGTAAATGAAAAAATATGAACCATGAAAAATAAACTAAAAGTGTGCCAAAAAAGAAATAAAATCTTGATATACTATGTAGGTGAGCTATGAATTAAAACTGCAAATCACAGTAATATGAAAACTAAATACTGATTGTGCTACATATTCTAACGTAATTATAATGGGAGTATAATAGGGAAAATGTGAGTTGGGCTTGGATATGAGAAACTTTGATATTAACCTTTGAATGTAGAAATGTCTATATTAGACATAAGCAATAGACAACAAATAATGTCTAAAACACAAAAAAAGAGAAAGATGGAAGACAGGAAGGAGGAAGGATTAAATGAATGAAGGAAGAAGAACCCATTCTTTAGAAATATGTAGGTAACTACCTGAAAACATAGCAATATTGTGATTGATTCTGATGGGTGATGAGACAGAATTGGAGAAGACTGTCCTGGTTTGTTTTTCTTTTGTTTTTGAATTAGTCTTTCAGAAATATGTTTTTGACCACATATAAGTATAAATTTGAAAAAAGCACATGAAAAAATTCTATTACTATTTGGCTTATTTCTCATCTCCTGCCTGTTTGAATTCTACACAAAATTAAACATTTTTAAGATGTACTTTTATATGACATTTATATTTATCACTTAACACAGTATCAAAATTGTTATTCAGTGGTCTTGAATTTTCAAATACTTGTGAAACCACTACACATATACATATGGGTACATAAAAACTTAAATAATCTAAATCTAGTCTTATGCAAAGAATTTACAAGATAGAAATATAAAACACTTGTTTAACTACTCTGAGTACTTAATTATAAGGTAAATGCTTGATTTTCTTCATTTCATAGACCGAGATCACTTAAAAGATCATAACTGAGGCAAGGCCACAGTTACCATATTAAACTCAAATAACAAGCAGGTTATGTTTAATAAATTGATATTTAAGTATTTCAAAGAATAAATACCTTAAATTCCCCTTAAAACATACAAGTGTCCCACAATGGATTCAAAATTAACAATACAGAGGAGAGAGGAAGATGGCTGCAGAGTAGGAGGACCTTAGGCTTGCCTCATACCATGAACACAACTAGATAACTATTAAACCACCCACCCTAAATACCACAGAAATCAACTTGAAGACTGACAGAGCAAACTCCACAGCTAAAGGTAGAGAAAAGGCCACATGGAAGAAGGTAGGAAGTATGGAGATATAGTCTAAGGGAGAAATGTATCATGGTGCTATGGAGGGGAGGGAGCCATGGTCCTGAAGAAGGGCGAGAGAGAGGAACACACAGGCAAAGGCACAAGGAGAATGTTTTCCTAAAGCCATTGGTTTGGAAAACAGGAGGGTTTGAATTTTGTAAGTTCTTACAACTAGCAGAGCTTAAAGCCTGGAGTTTTAAAGGTCAGTGGGCTTTGGTGGGTGGGATAGAGCCCCAAAGGCACTGTGCTGCTTCTGGAGAGAAGGCAGGCAAACAACCCAGGGTCAGACAGCACAGAAAGAGCAACCTGAAAAGCATCTGGGGCACACACAGTGGGGAGATAATTCACTCTTCTCAGAGTGCATCCCTGAGAGGCAGTGTTCACAAAACACCTCTCTGGGAAAAAAGGAGTTGATCAGCATAATTTCCCTCCTCTGACCCACAGTATAATACACACAGAGCCATCTCTGTGAAGCAGCACAGTGTCAACACTGGTGGTCTACCTTGCATACATTAAGCCCCAGCATCCTGCACTCTGGTGGGACTGCCCTTCTCAGTCATGCTTGCCTCAGTCTTAGTGCAGTGGGCCCCTACCCCAGAAGACCAGCATAAACCCCTCACCACACCATGTCTCACAACCACAGAGTTCTGCAGGCCTCAGTTCTGGTGGAGGTGGTGTCAGGTCTCATTTCACAAGTAGACCAGAGGACAACTAGTTAAAACTTGCCAAATTCAGGCTCAGGACCAAGTACTATCCACAAAAGGCAAGGGGAGCCTCTGCAGATGACTGGCCTGAAGCACAGAGCAGTGAAAACACAAAAGCAGAGTGCACGCAGCACACATTGGAGATATTTCCCGAAGCACCATGCCCTGGGCACTACATGACCTCTTCTTCATAAGGCCATTACTTTCAGGATCAGGAGAAATAGCTGACTTTTCTAACACACAAAAGAAGGCAGAGACTTACACAAAATATGAAAACAGAGGAATTTATCCCAAATGAAAGAACAAGACAAGGCCATGGACAGAGATCTAGTTAAACAGATATAAGTAACATGCCTGATGAAGAATTTAAAGCAACAATCATAAGGATACTCACCAGCCTTGAGAAAAGAATAGGCAACATAGACAGAGATAAAATAGTTAAAAAAGATCAATCAGAGATGAAGAGTAGAATAACAAGATTGGAAACAGGCTTGATGCACTTAACAGCATGCTAGAAGAAGTAAAGGAACAAATTAATGACATAGTAGATACAGTAATGGAAAGTAATGAAGTTGAACAAAAGAGAGAAAGAATTATGCAACATGAGAATAGACATAGGGAACTCAGTGACTCCATCACAACTAATAACATTTGTATTATAGGAGACCCAGAAAAAGAAGAGAAAGGGGACAAAAATGTATTTGAAGAAATAACAGCAGAAAACTTCCCTCATCTGGGGAAGGAAATAGACACCCAGATCCAGGAAGCATGGAGAACTCCCATCAAAATCAACAAAAGCAGGCCAATAGTAAGACATATTGTAATTAAATTTGCAAAATACAATGATAAAGAGCAAATTTTAAAAGCAGCAAGACAAAAGAAGTCCTTAACATAAAAGGTAAAACCCATAAGGCTAGCTGAAGTTTTCTCAACAGAAACTTGGCAATCCAGAAGAGAGTGGCATGGTATATTCAAAGTGCTGAATGGGAAAAATCTGCAGCCAAGAGTACTCTACTCATTAAAGCTATCATTCAGAATAGAAGGAGAGATAAAGAGTTTACTCAGCAAACAAAAACTAAAGGACTTCATGACCATGAAACCATCCCTGCAAGAATATTAAAGGAGACTCTTTGAGTGCAAAGGAGAGACCAAAAGTGACAAAGACAAGAAACGATCAGAGAAAAATCTCCAAAAACAATGACAGAACAAGTACTTAAATGGTAATAAATACAAATCTAACAATAATTACTTTGAATGTAAATGGACTAAACACTCCAATAAACAGGGTTTCAGAATGGATAAAAAAATAAGACCCATCTATATGCTGCCTACAAGAGATTCATTTTAGACCTAAGGGCATCTGCAGATTGAAAGTGATGGGATGGAGAAATATTTATCATGCAAATGGATGCCAAGAGAAAGCCAGAGTAGCAATACTTGTATCAGACAAACTAGACTTTAAAACAAAGACTGTAACAAAAGTCGAAGAAGGACACTGTATAATCATAAAGTGGACAATCCAACAAGAAGATACAAAAATTGTAAATAATTATGCACCCAACATGGCAGCACCCAAATACATAAAACAATAAGAAACATAAGGATATAACTGATAATAATACAGTAATAGTAAGGGAGTTTAACACCCCACTTACAGGAATGGACAGATCACCTAAACAGAAAATCAACAAGGAACCAATGGCTTTGAATGACACACTGGACCAGATAGACTTAATAGATACATTCAGAACATTTCATCCTAAAGCAGCAGAATACACATTCTTTTTGAATGCACATGGGACATTCTCCAAAAAACATCACATACTAGGGCACAATTCAGGCCTCAACAAAAAGACTGAGATCATGCCATGCATATTTTCCAATCACAATACTATGAAACTTGAAGTCAACTGTAAGAAAAAATTTGGAAAGACCACAAATACATGGAGGCTACAGAACACCCTACTAAAGAATGAATCGGTCAGCCAGGAAATTAAACAAGGAATTAAAAAAAAAAATACACGGAAAGAATTGAAAATCAACACACGACAGTCCAAAACCTTTGGGATACAGCAAAAGTGTACAAAAGAGGGAATTATATGGCAATACAGGCACCTCAAGAAGCAAGAATAATCTCAAATACGCAAACTAACCTTACACCTAAAGGAGCTAGAAAAAGAACAACAAATGAAACCTAAAACCAGCAAAAGGAAGGAAATAATAAATATTAGAGCAGAAACAAACAACACCGAAACAAACAAAGAACAGTAGAACAGACCAATGAAACCAGGAGCTGGTTCTTTGAAAGAAATGATAAAATTGATAAACTCCTAGCCAGACTTATCAAAAAGAAAAGAAAAAGGACCCAAATAAATAAAATCACAAATGGGAGAGGAGAGTCATAACCAATACCACAGAAATACAGTTATAAGAGAATATTATGAAAATTTATATGCCAACAAATTGGGCAATCTGGAAGAAATAAATTCCTAGAAACATACAAACTACCAAAACTGAAATAGGAAGAAAACTTGAACAGACTGATAATCAGTAAAGCAATTGATTGGTTAATCAAAAATCCCCCAATAAACAAAAGTCCATGGCCAGATGGCTTCCCAAGGGAATCCTACCAAACATTTCAGGAAGAGTTGATGCCTATTCTCAAACTATTCCAAAAAATAGAAAAGGAATGAAAACTTCCAAGTTCATTCTATGAGGCCAGCATTACCCTGATACCAAAAACAGATAAACACCACTAAAAAAGAAAACTACAAACCAATATCCCTGATGAACACAGATGCAAGAATTCTCAATAAAATACCAGCAAACCAAATCCAACAATACATTAAAAAAATAGTTCACTACAATCAAGTGGGATTTATTCCTTGGTTGCAAGGGTGGTTCAATATTTGCAAATCAATCAACATGATACACCAAATTAATAAAAGAATGTATAAGAGTCAAATGATCCTTTCAGTACATGGAGAAAAAACATTCAACAAAGTATAACACGCATTCATGATAAAAAACCTCAACAAAGTAGGATTAGAGGGAACATACCTCAACATAATAAAGGCCATACATGAAAATCCCACAGCTAACACCATCCTAAATGGGAAAAAACTGAGAGCTTATCCTCTAATGTCAGGAACAAGACAAGGATGTCCACTCTCACCACTATTATTTAATATAGTACTGGAAGTCCTAGTCACAGAAATCAGTAAGAGGAAAGAATAAAGGACATCCAAATTGGTAAGTTAGAAGTCAAACTCTCATTATTTGCAGATGACATGATACTACATATATAAAACCCTGAAGACTCCACAAAAAAACTACTAGAACTGATAAATGAATTCAGTAAAGTTGTAGGATACAAAATCAACATACAGAAATACGTTGCCTTTCTATAAACCAATAATGAAGCAGCAGAAAGAGAAATTAAGGAATCAATCCCATTTACATTTGCACCAAAAAGAATAAGATACCTAGGAATAAACCTAACCAAAGAGGAGAAAGACCTGTACTCTAAAAACTATACACTGGTGAAAGACACTGAAGATGACACAAAGAAATGGAAAGACATTCCACACTCATGGATTGGAAGAATAAATAATTGTTAAAATGTCAATACTACCCAAAGCAAGATTTAATGCATTACAGATTTAATGCAATTTCTATCAAAATACCAACAGCATTTTTCACAGAACTAGAACAAACAATCCTAATATTTGTATGGAACCACCAAAGATCCAAGATAGCCAAAATAACATTAAAAAAGCTAGGCAAAGCTGGAGAGATCACAATTCCAGACTTCAAGTTATATTAGAAAGCTGTAGTAATCAAAACAGTATGGTACTGGCACAAAAATAAACACATATAATCAACAGAACATTACAGAAATCCAGAAATGAACCCACAACTAAAAGGTCAATTTATCACTGACAAAGTAGGGAATAATATCCAATGGGGAAAAAAGTCTCTTCAACAAATGGTATTGGGGAAACTGGGCAGAAACATGAAAAAGAATGAAACTGGACCACTTTCTTATATCATACACATAAATAAATTCAAAATGGATTAAAGACCTAAATGTGAGACAAGAAACCGTCAAAATCCTAGAGGAGAACACAGGCAGTAACCCCTTGGGACGTCGGCAGTAGCAACATCTTACTAGATATGTTTACTGAGGCAAGAGAACAAAAGCAAAAATAAACTATTGGGACTTCATCAAAATAAAAAAGCTTCTGTATGGTGAAGGAAACAGTCAACAAAAGGCAACCTTTGTAACGGGAGAAGATATTTGCAAATGCCATATCTGATAAAGGGTTTGTATCCAAAATGTATAAAGAGATCATAAAACTCAACACACAAAAAAACAAATAATCCAGTTAAAAAATGAGCAGAATGAATGAATAGACATTTTTCTAAGGAAGACATCCAGATAGGCAACAGATACATGGAAACATGCTCAATGGCACTCATCATCAGGGAAATACAAATCAAAACTACAAGGAGATATCACCTCAAACCTGTCAGAATGGCTAAAATCAGCAACACAAGAAACAACAGATATTGGAGAGGATGTGGAGAAAGGGGAAACTTCTTACACTGTTGGTGGGAATGCAAACTGGTGCAGCCACTCTGGAAAATAGTATGGAGGTTCCTCAAAAAGTTAAAAAGAGAACTACCCTATGATTCAGCAATTGCACTACTAGATATTTACCTAAAGGATACAAAAATACTATTTCAAAGGGGTACATGCACCCCAATGTTTATAGCAGCATTATCTACAATAGCAAAATTATGGAAATAGGCCAAGTGTGCACCAACTGATGAACGGATAAAGAAGGGGTGGTACACACACACACACACACACACACACACACACACACACAGGAATATTACTCAGCCATAAAAAAGATGAAATCTTGTCATTTGGAATGACATGGATGTAGCTAGAGAATATCATGCTAAAGTGAAATAAACCAGTCAGAGAACAAATACCATATGATTTCACTCATATGTGAAAGCTAAGAAACAAAACAAAAAAGCCTGGGGCAGGGAAAGAGAGAGAGAGAGGGGCAAACCAAGAAACAGACTCTTAACTATAGAGAACAAACCGATGACTACCAGAATGGAGGTGGGTGGGAAGATGGGTTAAATAGGTGATGGGGATTAAGGAGTGTGCTTGTAATGAGCACCAGGTACGGTATGGAAGTGTTGAATCATTATATTGTACACCTGTAACTAATGTTCATATGTTAACTGAAATTTAAATAAAAACAAAATGAAACAAAACAAAATTAACAACACAGAAATAACCAACAGAATTATTTTGACTAAGCTAATTTGATTCAAGGAATGATCAGCTGGTTTATTATGTTGTTTATAGGTAGATTGTCAGTTACAAAATAAATTTAGGAAGCCTTACATTAAATATAGAAAAAAAGAAAATAAGCAAAACTAGAAAGAAAGAAAGAAAGAAAGAAAGAAAGAAAGAAAGAAATAAAGAAAGAAAGAAAAAGAAAGAAAGAAAGAAGAAAGAAAGAAAAAAGAAAGAAAAAGAAAGAAAGAAAGAAAAAGAAAGAAAGAAAGAAAAGAAAGAAAGAGAAGATAAGGGCAAAAGGTCAGGAACTGAGCAAACAGGGCACAGAAGTAACTTACAGTGTGAGCGAACTTTCACTGTTTAGCAGCCCAAAGTAAAGTAAGCCATCAGGAGAAATAGAACCTTTCACTTGTAGGCTTCTTAGAGCGATCTGCCATAGATATATTAGCATAGTGGTACAGTGAGCCTTCAAATCATATTCTTGATAATAAGAGACATTTCTCTTTTTTCCTGCTTTAATAGCATCTCTGGGTGATGACTAAGTATAAATAATAAAGAGTGTTCCATAGAGGCATTTTGTAGTGGGGGTGGAACAGAGTAATGTGGTCTAGGTATATTGTTTCCAGTGAGCTAACTTAATACAAGAATGCATCTTAGAAAATTTTGAGGCAACAAGAGCAAACCTATTCCTCATGCTTTCAGGTATCAGCTGTATCAGCAGACTTTTGAGAGTACCTGAATGGCAGAGAAATCAAATTTGACATCATTAGCAAGTAACTGAATAGCTTATAGTCTGTGCTTCATATTAAAAGATCTATGTGGCCTAAAATCCATAAAGTTGATGGCAAGGCTAATGCTGTATTTAAAAAAAAAGAACAAAAAAACAAACAAAAAATCCTCCTGGTTTTTATTATTACATTAATAAAGACTGTGGTACCTCTGCATGTTATTTAGCTACAGACAGGTTGAGTTGCAGGACTCATACTAATACTAATACAGCATTTTATTTTGGTTTAACTATTTGTTCAATCAAACATGTACTCTGTTGAGGTTGCACATCTTCCATCATGAACTGAAAATACAATTAATACTATTGGGAAACTATACTGAGTTACAGAGCTTGTTAAGTGTCTTAACAACCCGCCCCCTCCCACCTCATACTTCAACCTAATCAAGACAGGCAACCTATCAAGCTGCACTAGAAAAACCTTTTCTCAATTCTTCAGATACAAACTTTCCTCATTCTCCTCTTTATCTATTTTAGATTTTACGTTAATCATTGTAAATACTCAAATCTGTGCTTTCCTTTCCCTCTTGCATTCTCCTATCATAAATGCAACTTCTTGCTCTATGATGACATACATAACTTGGAAAGCAAATCTGTGGTTATCAACACTATCTGGTGATCTTACTACTTTTCTCTGCTGATCCTAGTTTTTCACTGTCTTCACTTGACTTAGCACCTATACTTGGTACTTGGTACCTTTTCCCCCCTACAATTACTTCTCCACTTTTAGCTTACCATCTTGCTTTTATCTTCCCCTGTATGTTCAATCTCACCTTTTGAAAAAATGAAGAAAATGTTCTCCACATTTGTTCTGGATCCCTTCTCTTCTCATCACAAAAGACTGCTCCTTCACATCCTTCCCTACTCCATTATTATCTGCCAGTTCTTCCCTGAAACTATCTATAAAAAAAAAAAAAAAAAAAAAAAAAAAAGCTCTGCTAAAGCCATTAACTTTTTTATCCAGGCAAATGCCAAAGAGTTTCTGAAACTCCAAGGTCACATGATACTTTTTTCTCACTATTTTTCAAAATGACATTTCTCTGATTGGATCTCTGGCCTTTGACTGACTTTAGTTCTGCTTCTCTAGCTGTAGGAATCTGTCTCAGACTGAATGGCCCCCTGTGGCCAGTTGGGTTTTGTTAGGTCTCTGGGTAGTTTATTTTCCCATAGAAAAATAATATTTTTGCCATGTATTCTTTCTACATTTGTCCTTCAGCAAAGAGCCCTTATCCTGTATCTTTCTTAGGTCAAGAACATAATGTATCTTGCCCTCCTGGAGATGGTCTGCTTTTTTTACTAAAAAAAAAAAAAAAGAAGAAAAAAAAATATTTTTTTCCTCCATGTTTGCCTCCGGGGCATGAATCTTATTTTCATTGGTACAACCTGGCTAAGTGATACTCCTGTAATGACACTGATCCTTAGAATGACTTTCAAATTCAGTAAGGCTCTAGGATAAAACCTCATCTTCTTTGATTATGAGATAGAATTTCCAGATTGCTTAAATCTAAAGCAAATTTTCATGCAAGATCTCACCATAAAGCCTTTGCAGTCTTACTTACTTCTAAATTTCTTCAAAGTTACATATTTATATTCTTTAATATATAAAGTACTATATAGAATACAACTTTCACATAGTTCCTCATATATCTCTTTTCTCTAATTATAAAAGTTGTGCATGCTCACTGCATTAAAATACCATAGAAACATAAATTAAAAAATGAAAAATTTACCGTCTTGTTTTTAATTCACTTGCTAAAAAAACTCATTAAAGTTTAATAATGCATCACATATTATTATATTCTAAAAAAATATTTGTTTTAATTCACCTATTTTAAAATTAGAAACTTTTAATTATCATCATTTAACATAGTCTAACAAGGTGCTGATTATCTTTTAGATATCAATAAAGAGTTGAATGACTACTCCAGGGGCCCCTTAGTGGCTCAGTTAAGTGTCTGACTCTTGATTTCAGCTCAGGTCATGATCTCAGGGTCGTGGGATGGAGCATGAAGTCTGCTAAAGATTCTCTCTCTCTCTCTCCCTCTCCCTCTGCCTCTCCCCCTGCTCACATGCTCTCTAAACAAACAAACAAATAAATAAATAAAATCTTAAAAAAAAAAAAAAAAGAATGAATGCTCCATTTGGTTTTGCAAGGTACAAATCATTTAGGGTGAGACAACATAATTTGTATTGGCCTTTCCAGTCCAAACATGCTATTCTTCTTCAGAGGGACTACTCTCCAGGAATATATATTTCAGTACGGCATATGCTATAGTTTTTAAATATCAGATCAGTTGGCCAAATAGTAATTTTTGAAGTATCAGTGTCATATCCCTTACACATGGTCATTTGAATCACTGTCTTATTGCTTATTTTAAATTTTCAAATTAAATATTAGAGAAAAGCAAAGGACCAATAAGATAGATTCTTCAATACACTGATTTGGGCACTAACCAACAGACTCCAAAATTTCTAGTTGCCTGACCCATAATTTTTCTTTTGAAATTACTTGATTTCTCTGGAGACAGTTACTACTCTACTTTCTTTACCTAACTCAATATCTCAAAACTACTGGCAGTATATTTTAAATGTTTTTAGCCAAATCTAAATGGCTCTACTGACACTGACTCTTAGGGAAATCACAAGACTGTGTTTTAGAATTTATATGTGCAAATTCAATCAATACTACTTATGTTTTCAAGTATATCCCCTTGAAATCTGCCTTTATTACCAAGAACTTACTGAAAACTTCAAAAATTTTTTTTGCAGTTTTCAACTACCTTAATCTCCAAAAAAAGTGAAAAAAATAAACAAAATTTTTGATGAATAACATCAAAATGAACTAAATTTATTAAAGATAATATTTAGGCACACTTAGTTTGCATGTGGCCTAAGCTTTTTGGATCCTAAAGTTAATTTTATAATAGAACAACCAACCTACTACTGATATCAGTTTCTTAGTTGATACATTTACAATGGCATTGATAATATGGCACATTATGACAGAGGTAAGTACTCCTCAGTGCATAACTGTGTTCATTAAACCAAATAATAACCCCATAAAAACACTGTTTGGACCATATATGAGATCTTACAGAAACAAAATAGTTCTTTTCATACTATAATTTGGAAAGAAAATATATCTATCCTTTGAAAACTTAAATGGCTGCAGAAAAGTATCAGCAAGATTAATTCAAGTGATAGTCTACCCAAAGCTGCCTTTAGTCTTTACTTTTATAGGAACATTTGATTCTTGGTATGAGGGAAATCAAACCAAGACTCAGGGAGCACAAAGAAGTTAATTCTAGGTCTGAAGATGTTGTAAACTGACATTTTCTTCTGTTACACTTTAATCATTCCATTTCAGTCATGTGTCATTCCTCAAAAAGTAACATAATATCACTGGTCAAATAATAAAATCCATTTTTTTAAAAAAAGATATCCAAGATAAACAAGGATTAAATAGTCCACAAGAAAATTTTCCTTGTAGGTTAAAAAGAAAGCCATGGAAAAACAACTGATAGTTGGAGCAAATGAAAAATGAATTGAAATAAATAGGGATTGGTAAATGATGTTTCAAATTACTGCAAAACATGCAATAAGTTGAGTTTAAAAGGTTTATAAAAACAATAGATGTGTCCCATCTGTCTCATCCCTCTTGTTAATAGGATTCTGAGGAAGAGATAAAAGTATGTTAAAAAAAGAGAAGATAGTAGGAAGGGAAAAATGAAGGGGGGGAAATCAGAGGGTGAAACGAACCAGGAGAGACTATGGACTCTGAGAAACAAACTGAGGGTTCTAGAGGGGAGAGGGGTGGGGGGATGAGTAAGCCCGGTGATGGGTATTAAAGAGGGCATGTACTGAATGGAGCACTGCGTGTTATACGCAAACAATGAATCATGGAACACTACATCAAAAACTAATAATGTAATGTATGGTGATTAACATAACATAATAAAATTTAAAAAATGTAAAAAAAAAAGTATGCTAAACATGCAATTTGTAACTGGAACTTTCCAATCTTTTAGAAATGTATATAGATGTTTCAAGAGATTTTTTTTTTTTTTTTTTTTTTTTTTAAAAGATTTATTTATTTATTTATTTGACAGAGAGAGACACAGCGAGAGAGGAAATACAAGCAGGGGGAGCGGGAGAGGGAGAAGCAGGCTTCCCGCGGAGCAGGGAGCCCGATGCGGGGCTCGATCCCAGGACCCTGGGATCATGACCTGAGCCGAAGGCAGACGCTTAACGACTGAGCCACCCAGGCGCCCCAAGAGATTTTAACACAATACTATTTCTTGAACTGTCCCCTCCAATTTTTTTAGTTAGAAAACATGGCCTATAGTCTCACACTATTACATAAAACTAGAATTTTTCCAAACTGTATTTTCTAATACGATATTTTCCAAAGTATTCCAAAGTGTATTTAATTCAGGACGGTAACATACGGTAACCTTAGAAACAGCCTTTCTTCTTATGTCCCATCTTAGCTTTTGCAATTAGCAACTTCTATTGAGATTTTAAAATTCCACCTACAGCTATCCTATATTTTTTACTCTTCTATAGAAAAAATAACTACTATATAATTTCCTGAATCTCTGTATTAGCACAGTTCCTATCTATATATCAACATTAGATTGAACATAAATGTCTTTTTAAATAGTGTTAAAATTATTATTATTTTTTTAAAGATTTTATTTATTTATTTGACAGAGAGATAGCGAGAGCAGGAACACAAGCAGGGGGAGTGGGAGAGGGAGAAGCAGGTTTCCTGCCAGCAGGGAGCCCGATATGGGACTCGATCCCAGGACCCTGGGATCATGACCTGAGCTGAAGGCAGACGGTGAACGACTGAGCCACCCAGGCGCCCCAGTGTTAAAATTATTAAAGAAGACTAATTTAGGTGATACAAACTTTATTTAACACTTCCTGAAGTGGACAGTCTCCATTTGGAGAATTGCACAATGGGGCAAAAAACAAGAAGCTATTATAAGATAATGAAGAAAGAAGAAACAAATAGAAAATATCTGATTGGCTGATAGTCAACTTTCCTTGTGGTGAGAGGAAACAAGAGTTAAATTCAGAGCCCAGTGTCAGCCTGGTGTTTTGGGACTGGTTGACTGGATATACTGTGTTTCTGGTCAAGCACAGCATTTACAGGGACACAAAAGTTATCTAAGTTTTAGTTTACTGATGTCGCAACCTGGGTAGGAGTAGCTCCATCTTGACCCAGAAATGTATTTCAACAATAGATAGCTGGTAAGTGATGGTACTATTTAAAATATGGATTATAATAACTGTGACTTTGGGCAACATTTGGAAAATCTGGCACATACATGTTAAAAAATATAAGGGGGGTTTTTATTTTATACATCTCAAATAAAACTATGATATCAAACTATTAACTAATTATCCATGGGCAGTGGGTTCTATATGTATGCTTCGTTAACAGAATAGATTAGACATTTTGATTGAATACAATATAGATAAATACAGAACTATTCTGATTTTTTTCTTTGATATTTTCCAAAATGAGCACGTGTGCGTGCATGCGTGCGCACACACACACACACACACACAAACATTGCTGTTTGTTGGGGAAATATAATTAAAAAGAAAATCTTTTCCCAATTCAGAAAACATCTCCACAAAGGTAGTAGAGAAAGAAAACAGTTTTATTATTGAATAAGCATTAAACCACAGTGTGGTTTAATCACAGGAAATACCCTAAAAGATTGCAGAGACAAAAAAAAAATCTTATCCCCTTTCAGAGCCAAGCAGATACAGCCCATTACATACATATTCTTAGGATAAACAATAATTAGCCCTCATGGAGCAGGACCTGACAGCACCATTTGCTGCACATAGTTTATCCTAGATTCACCTGGTAATTGGAGTGACTATTTGTGCTTTTATTCAACATTTCCCATCTTGCCATCCTAGCTTCTCCCATGAAATATGGTGTAAGGAAGTTATAAATAAATTAAAATAAAAGAGGTTCTGCACACTCTAACTAGTTTTTTTGTTTGTTTGTTTTAGCTTTTCATCATTTTATCTAGGTTTACAACTCAACCATGATAGGATGTTAGGGTTCTAGCAAACTTTGACATCACAGGGTCTAAGTCCCTATCCACAAGGCTAAACACAACTATTGTGCTAGATTTTAATTATGTTATTCCTCAGTATGCACTTCCCTCCTGCCTTTCAAACTCCATAAGCTCCTCTTTTACTATCTCTGATAAATATACAACTAACACAGATGTTATGTAACTATTCCCTACGATATCCCATTGTATCTCTAGCAGGGCAGGTCTGTTACTCTGATTCTAAATCTCAGGAAAGTAAAATGGAATCCCAAGAATACTGATTGAGTCCAAGGTTAACTAGTCACATGGTTGATAATAAAAGTTGGTTGCAAGTCCAGTATTCTTCCCCATTATGCAATTTATTAACTTTAATGCATTACAATTAATAAATTAATCAAAACAATAGATCAAAAATACAAAAAAAAACTGGTAGCATTTACTTCTAGTGCTGAAATTTTATATGAAAGGGAACATAATGCCATAATGTAGACATACCACTAAAATAGATATGGAACTATCTAGTATAACTTGGTTTTTAGACATATCATCAATTATCTCTTACCAGATATCTGGTAAGTTTTAAGGAATATTATACTTGCATTATACATTCTTGTTTTCTCTTCTTTTTAATAATTAAGACCAGCACCTGCAATTGTCTAGTGAAAATATTATAGACATTATTAATCATCATGCATCCCTCACTGAAGACTAAGGTCAAAATGCATGGTCCCCACTGTACAGAATTAATTGAAATGAAATGGGAGCAATTTACTACAGACAAATTACTGCTGAAGATTAAAATGCAGTAGAACAATACTGATCAATAATTTATAACTTCACAATATACAACAGAAATATGAACATTACATGGTAAATTTAGTCTTTAACCTCAGATATAAAAATAGGCATATATTTTTAATAAGTCAGTCTCTGAAGAATCTGCCAGTGAGATAAAGTATGCTATTTGCAGCTTCTTTTCTAAATTCCCTTCTCTACTAAACCCCAAGCTAAGGCACTAAATAAAACAAATAAATAAACAAAACAAGGGGGAGAGAGAGAGAGATTAACTTAGGGACTGGTATGACTCCACACCTTGACAAACTAGTATAAATTGTATTCCCCAAATTATAATAGTTAACCAAATCTTTTGTCCCCTCCTAAAGCTGACAAACAGGCTGGAATGACTTGCTAACAGATAACATATGATAAAGAAAACTAAATGGGACACAACAAAAGGGGAGTAAAATTGCCTGGGGATAAAAGTAGACAGTGGACAGTGTGGTTAGGATAATGAATTTCAGTAAATCACAAAACTGCTTTAAGTTAAATATACTTAGTTTACAAATTATTCACTTAGAAAAAAATGCATGAGTTTATTTGTAAAATGTTAAGTGTTTGGTTGTTTCTTTTATCTTGTTTTGCAGCACAGAGCAAGTACCAGAAAAGATCATTGGTTTGCAAAATGGAGATGCACAGTACCTAGAAGAACAAAGGGTGAGAAGGCAGTGGTCTTGGATGATGCTTTTTATCAGATATCATGCCCAGAGAACAGTGTCTATTAGCTGATCCTTTAAGCTCCTTCCAAATCTGTGATTACTTGATTCTGAGTTGAGAGGAACATAGATAGAATGGTTAAAGGAACATGTGATTTGGTACAAGAAGATCCAGACCTGAGTCTTAACTACAGCAGTTTCTATCATTCTGTACTCAAACAAGTCACTAGGACATTTAAAATAAAATTATGGGTGATAAAGTGTTGTTGTTATTTTTAATGCACAGTATAATGTAGTTGGAGAATTTAATGGTTACATTTATGCATAGGCTTTGGATTTAGAAATATGTATATATGAGGGGCGCCTGGGTGGCTAAGTTGGTTAAGCGACTGCCTTCGGCTCAGGTCATGATCCTGGAATCCTGGGATCGAGTCCCGCATCGGGCTTCCTGCTCAGCAGGGAGTCTGCTTCTCTCTCTGACCCTCCTCCCTCTCATATGCTCTCTCTCTCTTTCATTCTCGCTCTCTCAAATAAATAAATAAAATCTTTAAAAAAAAAAGAAATATGTATATATGAATCCCAACTCTATCACTTGCTAGCTATAAAGCTTTGTTGAAGGAAATGAAATTATCTGGGCTTAAAATTCTTTATCTATAATGTAAGGATAAAAAAAAAAAAACCAACCAAGGGGCGCCTGGGTGGCTCAGATGGTTAAGCATCTGCCTTCGGCTCAGGTCATGATTCCAGGGTCCTGGGATCGAGACCCACATCGGGCTCCTGGCTCAGCGGGGAGCCTGCTTCTCCTCCCTCTGCCTCTCTCCATGCTCATGCTCTCTCTCTCTGTATCTCTGTGTCTCAAATGAATAAATAAAATCTTTAAAAAAAAAAAAAAAAAAACCAACCTCAAAATCAATTCAAGGATGAATTAGCTAATGTTTATACAAAACGAATCTCAATGTGTGGTACTTATATATGTTCAATAAGTCTTGGTTATTTTTTTATTCTAATACTCAGTGCTTAAGACATAGCAATGGCCAGCAATCATTTATTGTAGCACTGTCTCTTCCAATTTTTAGATATTTTTGAGCTATCTTATTATCTTTCTTATCAGCACCCCTTCTTACAATAAAATTATTTCTCTTCCACTTCTTTTAATAATTTGTTTCTTTATTTAATGGTCTTATTTCAGGGATTGAAGATAAAAATGTCTGAGAAGTCCCAAAGGGATGTAATATGTAAACAGGAAGGCCTTTTTTATGAAATGTGATTTAAAATACACTAAAACACTATTTTCTTTTATTATTATTATTATTTTTTTAAAGCTTTTATTTATTTATTTGACAGAGGGAGACACAGCGAGAGAGGAAACACAAGCAGGGGGAATGGGAGAGGGAGAAGCAGGCTTCCCACAGAGCAGGGAGCCCGATGCGGTGCTCGATCCCAGGACCCTGAGATCATGACCTGAGCCGAAGTCAGTGCCCAATCAACTGAGCCACCCAGGCGCCCCAGTAAAACACTATTTTAAAGTAGCTGATGCCAAACTTCTGATGACTAGCACGACTTTCTAGAGTAAAAAAAATACAGACTAACTAGACTTCCTCTTTCTTTAATTTAAAAGGGTTATTAATTAGTAAACTTGCTAATATAGAGATTATTAAACTAATATAGACATGAGGTAGTCTAATATGATGGTCACTTGCAGTGACAGATGGTCCCCACCCAAAATTTGGTTCAGATGTAGAGATTTATAATGCCACACATACCCCAAGAACTGCAGAGAAATCAGCAACAATTTTAGTTTAGGAAGTAAAATAATGAAACAACATATCCACTAACAAAGCCATTCTAGTGACCATGATAAGGCCTGGAATTCTACTGTCAATATTGTTCCCCTTATGCCCAGTGCTTTAATAGCTATTTTTTAATTATCTGCTTTTTTTATTTTATTTTTTATTTTAATTCCAGTATAGTTAACATACAGTGTTATATTAGTTTCAGGTATACAATACAGTTATTCAACAATTCGGTACATTGGGGCGCCTGGGTAGCTCAGTCAGTTAAGCATCTGACTCTTGATTTCAGCTCAGGTCATGATCTTAGGGTTGTGAGATCAAGCTCCACATTGGGCTCCTCACTCAATGGGGAGTCTGCTTCTCTCTCTCTCTCTCCCTCCCTTTCCCCCTTTGCCCTCCCCCTGCTCCTGCTCTCACACTCTAAATAACTCTTAAAAAAAAACAAAAACAAAAAACAATTTTATACATTACTCAGTGCTCATCATGCTAAGTGTGCTCTTTTAATCCTGATCACCTAATTCATCCATTCTCTCATCAATCTCTCCTCTGCTAACCACCAGTTTGTTCTCTATAGTTAACAGTCTGGTTCTTGGTTTCTCTCTCTCTCCTTTTTTTTCCCTTTGTTCGTTAATTTTCTTCCTTCAGTTCCATGTGAGTGAGATAATATGGCATTTGTCTTTCTCTGACTACTTATTTCGCTTAGAATTATACTCTGTAGCTCCATCCACATTGCTCCAAGTGGCAAGATTTCATTCTGTTTTAGATCTAATATTCCATTGTATATATATACCACCTCTTCTTTATCCATTCATCTATTAGTGCACATTTGGGCTGCTCCCATAATTTGGCTATGCAAATAATGGTGCAACAAACTTAGGGGTGCATGAATCCCTGTGAATTAGTGTTTCTGCATTTTTTGGGGTAAATACACAGTAGTTCAATTACTGGATGGTATGGTGGTTCCCTTTTAAACTTTTTGAGGAATTTCCATACTGTTTTCCAGAGTGGCTGTGAGTTTGCATTCCCAAAAACAGTGCACAAAGGGTCCTATTTCTCTATACCCTGTCCAATGATTGTTGTTTCTTGTGTTTTTGATTTTAGCCATTCTGACAGGTGTGAGGTATCTCATTGTACTTTTGATTTGCGTTTTCCTGATGATGAGTGACGTTCAGCATGTTTCCATGTGTTTGTTGGCCAACTGAGTATCTTTTTTGGAGAAACGTCTGCTCATGTCTTCTGCCGACACTTTAATTATTTGTTTTTTGGGTGTTGAGGTATAGATACATTTTGGACAGTAACAGTTTACCAGAGATATCATTTTCAAAAATCTCTCCCATTCAGTAGGTTGCCTTTTAGTTTTGTGACTGTTTCCTTTGCTGTGCAGAAGCTTTTTATTTTGATGGAGTCCCAACAGTTTATTTTTGCTTTTGTTTCCCTTGCCCCAGGAGACATATGTAGAAAAAAGGTGCTACATCAGATGTTGGAAAAATTATTGCTTATGCTCTCTTCTAAGATTTTTATAATTTCAGGTCTCCATTCAGGTCCTTAATCCACTTTGAATGTATCTTTGTGTAAGGCGTAAGCCACTGATCAGTTTCATTCTTCTGCATGTTGCATTCTTTCAGGTTTCATTCTTTTCCATTTCTCCCAACACCATTTGTTGAAGAGGCTTTTTTCCCATTGCATATTCTTTCCTCCTTTGTCAAAGATTAATTGACCATATATATAAGTGTGGGTTTATTTCTGGGCTTTCTATTCTATTCTATTGATATATGTACCTATTTTTTTTTTTTTTAACCAGTACCATACTGTTCTGATTACTACAGCTTTGTAGTATAACTTGAAATCTGGAATATAATACATCTAGCTTTGCTTTTCTTCTTCAAGATTGTTTTGGCTATTTGGGGTCTTCTGTGGTTCCATACAAATTTCAGTATTGTTTGTTCTATGAAAAATGTTGTTGGTATTTTGATAGGGATTGCATTAAATCTGTAGATTGCTTGGGGTAGTATGGATATTTTAACAATGTTTATTCTTCCAATCCATGAGCATGGAATATATTTCCACTTATTTGTGTCATGTTCAGTATCTTTCATCAGTGTTTTGTAGTTTTCAGAGTGTAGGTATTTCACCTCCTTGGTTAAGTTTATTTCTAGGGATTTTATTATCTTTGGTGCAATTGCAAATGGGATTGCTTTCTAAATTTCTCTTTCTGTTGCTTCATTATTCGTGTATAAAAATGCCACAGGTTTCTGTACATTGATTTTTGTATCTTGCAATCTTACTGAATTCATTGATAAGTTCTAGTATTTTTTTGGTGGTGTCTTTAGAGTTTTTTATATATATGGTATCATGTCGTCTGCAAACAGTGAAAGTTTGACTTCTAACTTACCAATTCGGATGCCCTTTATTCCTTCCTCTTATTGGTATCTGTGGCTAGGACTTCCAGTACTACGTTAAATAATAGTGGTGAGAGTGAGTGGACATCCTTGTCTTGTTCCTGACCATTGAGGAAAAGCTCTCATTTTTTCCCACTTAAGTGGTGTTAGCTGTGGGATTTTCATGTATGGCCATTATATTTTGAGGTATGTTCCCTCTAATCCAAAGTACTTTGCTGAGGATTTTTATTCATGAGTGGATGTTATACTTTGTCAAATCTTTTTCTGCATTTAGTGAAGTGATCATATGGTTTTTATCCATTCTTTTATTGAAGAGATGTATCATGTTGATTAACTTGTTATTAAACCACCCTTGCATCTCAGGGATAAATCCCACTTCATCATGGTGAATGCTTTTTTAAAAATGTATTATTGGATTTGGTTTGCTAATATTTTCTTGAGGATTTTTGCATCTACTTTCATCAGAGATTGGCCTGTAGTTCTTTTTTCATAGTGTCTTTATCTGTTTTTGATATCAAGATAATGTTGGCTTAATAGAATAAATTAAGAAGTTTTCCTTCTTCTTCTATTTTTTGGAATACTTTGAGAATAGGTATCAACTCTTCATTAAATGTTTGTTAGAATTTGCCTGCGAAGCCATCTGACCCTGGACTTTTGTTTGCTGGGAGCTTTTTTTTTTTAAAAGATTTATTTATTTATTTTAGAGAGACAGAGCACGAGTGGGAGGGGCAGAGGAAGAGGGAGAAAGAACCTCAAGCAGAATTCATACTGGACATGGAGCCTGATGTGGGGCTCCATCTCATGATCCCAAGATCATGACCTGGGGCAGAAATCAAGAGTCAGACATGTAAGCAACTACATCACCAAGGCACCCCATGCTGGGAGTTTTTTGATTACTGATTCATTTCACTGTTGTTAATAGGTCTGTTCAAATTTTCTATTTCTTCCTGATTCAATTTTGGGCAGTTATATGTTTGTAAAATTTATCCATTTCTTCTAGATATCCAATTTGTTGGCATACAGTTTTTCATAATATTCTCTTACAGTCTATTATATTTCTGTGGTGTCAGTTGTTATCTCTCCCTTTTCATTTCTGATTTTATTTATTTGAGTCCTCTCTCTCTTTTTTTCCAATGAGTCTGGATAAAGGCTTATCAATTTTGTTGATCTTTTCAAAGAACCAGCTGCTGGTTTCATTGATATGTTCTATCCGTTTTTTGTTGTTATTTTTTGTTTATTTTTGCTCTAATCTTTATTATTTTTTTTCCTTCTACTAGTTTTGGGTTTTGTTATTCCTTTCTTAGTTCCTTAGATGTAAGGTTAGATTGTTATTTAGGATTTTTCTTGCTTCTTTAGGTAGGCCTGTATTGGTATAAACTTCCCTCCTAGATCAGCTTTTGCTGTATCTCAAAGATGTTGCACCATTGTGTTTTCATTTTCATTTGTCTCCATGTATTTTTCGATTTCATCTTTGATTTCTTGGTTGACCCATTCATTGTTTAATAGCATGTTATTTAGCCTTCATGTATTTGTGTACTTTCCAGGTTTTTTTCTTATGGTTGATTTCTAGTGTCATAGCATTGTGGTCACAAAAGATGCATGGTATGATTTCAGTCTTTTTGTTGAGACTTGTTTTCTGGCCTAACATGCATTCTGTTCTAGAGAATGTTCCATGTGCACCTGAAAAGAACATGTATTCTGATGTTTTAGGATGGAACTTTCTCAATATATCTGTTAGATCCATCTGGTCTAAAGTGTCATTCAAAGCCACTGTTTCCTTGTTGATTTTCTTTTTGGATGATCTATCAATTGATGTAAGTGGGATGTTAAAGTCCCCTACTATTACTGTATTACTACCAATGATTTCCTTTATGCTTTTTATTAAATGCTTTATGTATTTGGGTGCTCCCATGTTGGCTGCATATTTACAATTGTTATATCTTCTTGTCGGGCTGTACCATTTATGATGATATAGTGTCCTTCTTTGTCCTTTGTTATGGCCTTTGTTTTAAAGCCTATTTTGTCCAATATAAGTATCAATACTCTGGCTTTTTTTCACTTCTACTTGCATGATAGATGTTTCTCCATACCTTCACTTTCAGTCTGCATGTGTCTTTAGGTCTGAAATGAATCTCTTGTAGGTAGCATATAGACTGGTCTTAATTTTTTATCCATTTCATCACCTTATGTCTTTTAATTGGAGCATTTAGTCTATTTACATTCAAAGTATTTATTGGTATGTGTGTATTTATTGACATTTTGTTACTTGTTTTATAGTTGTTTTTGTAGTTCTCTGTTCCCTTCTTCTCTTGCTCTCTTCTCTCATGATTAGTTAGCTTTGTTTAGCGAAGTACTTGACTTTTTATTTTTTTCCATATCTACTATTTTATTTTATTTTTTTATTTCTGGTTACTATTTGGTTTATATATAACATCTTTTGCATATAGCAGTCTCTATTAACTGATGGTCACTTAATTTTGAATTCATTCTTTATTTCTCTCCCCTCCACATTTCAGATATTTGGGTCATATTTTATATCCTTTCATTTTATACTTCTCTAGACTGATTTTTACGGATATACTTGTTTTGTTGTTGTTGGGGGTGGTGGTTGTGGTTGTTTTTTTTTTTTTTTTTTTTTTGGTTTTGTTTTGTTTGCCTTCTGTTTTTCTTACTCTTACTTACGGTTTTTGTTTTCTACTCACAGAGTCCCCTTTAACATTTTTCCCCCTTAACAATTCTTTTAGGGCTGGTTTAGTAGTCATTAATTGTTTTAAGTTTTGTTTGTCTGGTAAACTATCTCTTCTTCTATTCTGAATGATAGCTTTGCTGGATAGAGTATTCTTGACTGCAGATTTTTCTCTTTCAGCATGTTGAATATATCATGCCACTCCTGGCCTGAAAAATCAGCTGATAGCTTTATGAGATTTCCTTTGGATATAACTATTTTCTCTTCTCTTGAAACCTTTAAAATTCTTTATCACTATTTTTTTTTCCCATTTTAATTACTATGTTTCTTGGTGTGACCTCCTTGGGTTGAATTTATTGGGGGATCTTTGTGCCTCCTAAATCTGAATCTCTGTTTCCCTCCACAGATTTGGAAAGTTTCCAGCTATTATCTCTTCCAATATACTCTCTGCCCCCCTTTCTCTCTCTTCTCATTCTGGGATCCCTAAAATGCAAATGTTATTACACTTGATGGTGTCATTGAGTTCTTTATGTCTGTTCTCATTATGCAGTGTTGTATCTCACCTGTTCAGCTTGACTGCTTTCCATTACTCTGTTCTTATACATATCCTTATGCATTTCTCTGCTTCCTGTAGCCTGCTATTTATACCATCTATAGTATTTTTAATTTTATTTATTGAGTTCTTCATTTCTGATATGTTGTTTTTTATCTCTTTGTCAAGGGTCTCACTGATGTCTTCCACCTTTTACCAAAGTCCAGCGAGTACCTTTATGACCATTACTTTAAATTCTCTGTCAGGCATATCACTTAATCCTGTTCTGCTTAGATCTCCTGCA